>NC_071988.2:163397500-164647500 GCF_028885655.2 Pongo abelii
GATTTAGATGTGCATCTTTTATGTGTATGAAAATTTTCTGTGCATTTATAGCAAAACATTTATGCATATGAAGAATCATATTTGGTTCTTTCTGAGGGCTTGGGTAAACCAGACCCTGACAGGAAGAAAGATAATTTTATTGGAATTAAGAAACTGACAACCTGGTCATGGTGGTTCACACCTGTAATCCCAGCATTTTGGGAGGCCAAGAGGGGTGGATCACTTGAGGCCAGGAGTTCCAGACCAGCCTGGCCAACATGGTGAAACCACATCTCTGCTAAAAATACAAGAAAAGAAAGAGAAAGAAAAAAAGAAAAAAGAAAAGAAAGAGAGAGGAAAGAAAGAAAGAGAGAGAAAGAAAGAAAAGAAAAACAAAAAACAAAAAACAAACTAGCTGGGCATGTGCCTGTGGTCTCAGCTACAGGAGGCTGGAGTGGGAGGATCACCTGAGCCCGAGCCCGGGAGGTAGAGGTTGCCGTGAGCCTGATAGAACCACTGCATTCTAGCCTGGGTAACAGAATGTGACCCTGTCTCCAAAATACATAGATGATAGATAGATAGGTAGATAGATAGATAGATAGATAATGAATAAAGAAAAGAAAGTGACCATTTCCACCATGTTTGCTGCTACCTCACAATCCCAGCTGTCACCAATTCTGGCCAGGATTATTGGAATAGTTGAGACACTGAGCCTCTCTTTCTACCCCTCTCCTTTAGACTCTATTCTCAACACAGCTGCCTTTAAATGAGATCACGTCTTCCTCTGCTCCAGACCTCCCATATAACTCACAGTAAAACTCAAAGTCAGTACTGATTACGCTCTTGCCACTCCTGACCACATCTAATTCTCCCCTTCTCCTATTCCCTCCCACCAGCCAGACTGGCTTTGTTGCTGTTCATCCTCTCTGTAGCACCATCCCCATGGATAACTATATGTCTTGCTCTCTCACATCCTTCAGGTCTTTATCCAAGTGCCATCTTATCAAAAAAGCCTTATCTGACAACTTATATGTAATACCAACATCCACAGCCTAGCAGCCTCTAGCCCCTTTGTCAGGGGTTATATTTCTCCATAGTACCTGTCAGCATATTTCATGGTCTATATTAATTATCTATTTGTTTTGACTGTTTCTTCCAATTAGAATATAAATTCCCTGCAGGCAAGAAATATGTCTTATTAACTACCATGTCCTTGATAATTATAATTGTACTTGGTAAACAATAGACACTAAATAAATATTTTCTCAATGAATATTTGAAGCTACTTGGTCTTAATCCTAGATGGTGGAATGAAGCCAGTTATTTCTTTATGATTTAATTTCTCCTAATGATAATCAGCTAATTGTTATATACTCTGTCATTTAAAAGGATAATAATGCCTGTAAGTGTGCAACAGCAATTTTTTTTTCCCCAATAGGGATTTCTAACAGTGAAGAGAAATTTTGCAGTGTTTATCAAAATTTTAAATATTGATTATACTCTATGACTCAATATCTCCAATTCTTGCCAACTTCTGTACAAAAAAACTGGCTGAAAAGCAAAGGGAGGTATGTACGAAGATTTTCACTGCAATATTGTTTGTAGTGCAATGACTAAAGAAATGATAGAATTACCACACTATGGAGTACTATGAAGCAGTTTAAAATAAACGAGGAAGACATATATAAATATATATATATACACACACAAATACATATATATAAATGAATACAAATAGATATATATACAAATACACATGCACAAATATGGATAAATAGCTCTCTTTATATGTGTAGAAATTTATGGTCCTCTAGCAACAATTATTTGCTTACCCAACCAAATATATCTCTCCTCTCCTTTCTTGTTTTCTTCCTTTGATTTCTTTTCATAATTTTTCCTTTTTCTTTTCTTCTATGTCCAAATTCAGACCCCTAAACTAGTCATTCAATGCACTGAAGCAAATATATTATTTATTGTATTTATTAAAGAGTGTTGAAAGTTTCTGTTCTTAACTTCCAAAGCCAGAAGGTAATATTTTATATTTCTCTCTCTCTGGAACAAAGAGAAGAAAATAATAACAACAATAAAATTATTTATGTTTTGTTTGTGTTCAATGCCAGTTTTCTTTCTTCTTTGGGCCTTGATTGAAAGAAAAATCCCCTATAATTGATTTATGGCTATTTTTCTTTTTTCTTTTTATGATACTTTAATATATAAATGACAAGCAAACAAAAAATCAGGAATATAAATTAAGCAGAGTAGGCATGTAAAGAGAGTTTTTATGTAAAGATCTAGAATGATTTTTTTGGATATAATAACCTAAACTATATGTTTTTATCAGAGATTTCAAGAGCATCTATAAATTTCTCATTTTCCAAGCTCTCCAGACTCCGTTCATATGAATATTCATTTATTCAGCAATTATTTATTGAGCATCTTCTATTTATCTTGTCATTTTCTTGGTGCTGGGGAAACAGAAAAATCTCTACCCTTTCCTACTGAAGGGAGAAAATAGTGAATATAATGAGTAACTAATATATATTTTGTTAGTAAAAGGCAACATATGCTATGGGAAAAAATGTACAGTGCAGTGATGGGGATAGTGGTTGGGGAGGAGTGGGGTTGCCCCAGTTTCCACCATTATATTACTTTCAAAAGGGGAAGATGTTGGAAAGAGTGAAGGAGAGGAGAGCTTGCTCTGTTCTTTTGAAACATGGAATCCAGAATTGCAGTCATGTGCACTAACATTCTACTGGCAGAAACCTAGTGACATGTCCGCATCTGGTAGTGAGGAAGGCTGGGAACAGTCTTTAGCTGTGATGATGTACCTAGCTGGAACTTTCACTACTACAAAAGAAAGGGATGATAGATATCAAGGAGATAACTAGCAGTCTTTACTGTTGTCACTTGCAGAAAAAGGAAAGGAATATGGAAGGAAAAGGAAGGGAAAGGAAACAGGTTTATTGGAAACATATATTAACTTAACATTAATTAAAATATTAATTAATTTTAAAAAATTATTTAATTGATTAATTTAAGATTAATTTCAAATATTAATTTGAAACAGGATATTCTAAAGAGAGGAGTAAAAATTCGTATCACTTCCTTGTTGACTCCACATCAGAGATCGGGAAACATTGTTTATAAATAATATGATATCCTTCCTGTCTCTCCATTATGTCTTAAGGTAAATAGCTTCAATCAGAAATTTTCCCTTTCCTCTACTGAGCATACCAGAGCCTTTGTATTCAAAGGAATCTTAATGGAAGGTGCAGGACTAAGTTTGTGGGGCTTTGTATTAGATATTATTATAATATGTTTTATAATATACTTTTTAATATATTATTATAATATGGTTATCTATTCTCTCTTTCTTCTGTAATAACAGAAATTCCAACTAGGTACAAAGTCACAGCTAAAGACTGGAAATATGGTCTTTAGCTGTGACTTTGTGACTTCCTCACAATCAGATGTGGCCATGTGACAAGATTTTGGCCAATAGAATGTGAGAGGACATGACTGCAATTTTGGGTTCCATCTTTCAAAAGAAAAATATTTAAATATTCAATTACTTAAATATCCCAATCCTCTTTAATTCTTTAAGTCTAATTACACTTTCCATACCTCCTCTCCAGAAATATATATTGGTTTAAAAGAGTAAAACAGCAGACCCTAAACATCTGGGTTTTTTTTTTTTGTTTTTTGTTTTCCTTCCTCCTCTTCCTTGTCCTGTCTTTCTTTTGATTTTTTTAACTTTTGACTTTCCTCTTTGTTTTGGTCTTTTTCTTTCTCTCTCTTTTTTTTTATTTTAATGTTTTCATTCCCTCAATTTTTTCTTGAAAATGTCAGTTTTCATTTTTATAATATTAAATGTTTTGTGCTCAATGAAAACAAATAAGGATTGAAAGCACATCTATATATGTACATACACACATATACATATATACCCTTTTAATATATAGAAACCACACAATATAATTATATTTAGAAATTTTGAGGATTAAATAAGGTTATGTTATTAGGATTCAATTATGTAAATTATACGATATGATAAATTAATATGCTGTTGTATTTTGGTACATACTTAATTTTTAGCATATTTAGTCACAGCTGGATTTCAGTTTTCTTGGCTAGCAATTTAGTTACATAATAAATGGCAGTGGCCATAATCATAATTAAACACGTCCATAATTAGGTTTCTGTAACTAGGGAACAAAATGTCATAGAAACAGATATTTAATAACCAAATAATATTTCCAAGGTATAAATATATTTTCTTTTCTTTTTTTTTTTTTTTTTGGACAGGATTTTGATCTGCCACCCAGATTGGAGTGTAGTGGTAAGATTATATTATAGCTCACTGAAACCTGGAACTTCTGGGCTCAAGCGATCCTCCTGCCTCAGCCTCCTAAAGTGCTGGGATTACAGGTGTAAACCATGCTGCCCAGCTGTTTTTAAAGATTAATAGCACAATTTGCCATTGCCTACTTGTATAATAGATATATAAATATTCATGGTTGAAGTGTATCTTAGTTTGTTCATGCTACTATAACTAGAATACAATAAGCTGGTGACTTATAAACAGTAGAAATTTATTTCTTATAGTTTTTTGGAGGGTGGACCAAGGCCACTAGTAGATTCAATGTGTGGTGAGGACCCACTTCCTGGTTTATAGATAGACATCTTTTGCTATGTGCTTACATGGAAGAAGGGGCAGGGATCTCTCTGGTGCCTTTTTGTATAAGGGCAGTAATCTCATGAGTAAGGGACCTACCCTCATGACCTAATCAACTTCCAAATGTTCCTCCTCCAATATCATTGTATTGGGGATTTAATTTCAACATGTGAATTTTAGGGGAACACATTCAGTCTGTGGTAAAGGGGGTGTTGGGAAAGATTTTTCTTTGTAAATATTATAGTTTATTTTTTATTTTCTCAAACATCCAGAAATGTTGTTTTCACTCTGTTAACTTGCTGAATCAACTGCATCTGTTCTATAACTACCAAAGTGGAGTTTTAAATATTAGCTCTTACTCCTCTTGCTATGATTGCTATTAAATTTATTATTATTGCATTATTAACATAATTATAATCTTTCTAACACTCTAATTCCTCCTTATTGGTTACTTTTTTTTCTTCCTAAAATTAGAGCTTTGTATTTGACATAAAGGCTGGTATTCCTAGCACCCTTGGTGATTTTGCACATAAGTGAATAAATTAGGCTTAAAAATTGTATTGAAAAAATTAACCACATTTGTAACTCTACTATCTAGTCTCCTTAATGTTAGCCATTTTATCTTTCATGGAAAGATTAGAAATTATTATTCCAAACATATGACGCCTTTACTGGAAACAATACTCATCTCTCCATGTCTCTTCCATTTTTATTTTTTTTTTACTTTGGTAAGAACACTTAACATACAAACTACTCTCTTTACTTATTTTTAAGTGTAAAATATAGTATTGTTACCTATAGGTGCAGTATTTTACATCAGACCTCTGGAACTCATCTTGCACATTGAAATTTTATATACATTCATTAGTAACTCCCCATTTCCCCTTCACCAGCACCTGGCAACTGCCAATCTACTGTTTGCTTCTATGGTTTGGTTATTTTAGATACTTCATGTAAGTGAGATCCTGCAGTATTTGTTCTGTGACCAGCTTATTTTACTCAGCATGATATGCTCAAGGCCTATCAATGTCACATATTGCAGAATTTAATTCTTTTTAACTGAATTATAGTCCATTGTATGTATGTACCATGTTATATTTATCTATTCATCTGTTGATGAACATTATGTTGTTTCTGCATCTTGGCTATTGTGAATAACACTGCAATAAACATGGAAGTTGTAATATGTCTTTGAGATCCTGAATTCAATTTATTAAGTGAAATGGCTGGATTATATGTTAGTTTTAATTTTTTGAGAAACCTCCATACTGTTTTCCATAACATCACCATTTTACATTATCATTTTACATTACCACCAATAGCATACAATAGTTCAAATTTTCCCATATTCTCACCAACACTCGTCTTTTGTGTTTTTCATAATAACCATCTTGACAGGTGTAAGGTAATATGTCATTGTGGTTTTGATCTGCATTTCCTTGATGATTAGTGATGTTGAGAATTATCATATACTTTTTGTCCATTTGTATGTCTTCTTTGGAAAAAAGTTTTTAATTTGGAAAATTAAAAACTTTTTAATTGCCCTGTTAGCTTTTTTATTATTGAGTTGTGGGAGTTTCTTTTATATCTTGGAGATTAACCAATGGTCAGATATGTGGTTTGCAAATATTTTTCCCATTCTATAGGTTGCCTTTTCACTCTATTGATTGTTTCCTTTGCTGTAGAGGAGCTTTTTACTTTTATATAGTCCTATTGTTTAATGTTGCTTTTGTTGCCTGTGCTTTTGGTGTCATATCCATGAAATGATTGCAAGAACAATGTTGCAAAGTATTTCTTCTATGTTTTCTTCTAGGAGTTTTACAGTTTCAGGTTATTTGTTTAAATCTTTGATTCATTTTAAATTTCATTTTGTGGATGGTATGAGAAAAGGGTCCAATTTTACTCTTTTGCCTGATATCCAGTTTTCCCAACACCACTGTTGAAGAGACTATTGTTTTCCCATTGTGTATTCTTGGCACCCTTGTTGAAGATCAACTGAACGTATATACATAGATTTCTTTCCAGGTTCTTTATTTTGTTCCATTAGCCAAAATATCTGTCTTTCTGTTAGTACTGAATTAGTCCAATAAGATCACGTTGTTTTTGCCCTGTTTTGCCTTGTGTTATTCAGATCTCCCTCCCTCCCTCCCTTTTGCCATCTTTCCCTACTGCCCTCCCTCTTTTCCTCTCTTTCTTTCTCCCTTCCTTCCTTTATTTCTCTTTTCATTCATCTGTATTGTTCTAATTGTACCTAATTTTGTTCTAAAGATTAGAACTACTATACTCTCACTGAACAAACACAAAGCAAAACAACTCTAGGAATAGGCAGATTAAAATATGTTTGATGATGTTGTGCTACCTTGTAAAACTCCTTGAAGATACTATGACTTTATTTTACTAATTTAATTGTGTATACATACATTTGAATAGTAGCATATGCATGAGACAGGTTATTTGTTCCAGAGACAATGTTTCATTTGCAGATTCCTTATAATAACTCTATTCTCAAAACTCCTCTGTCCTACACACCCACATTGAGTTTATTAGCCACAAATTGCTAACCAGTGATCCAGGCCAGCGGTTAGCAAACTAAGTCCAGGGAGCACAGAACGGCGTGTTTTTGTACAGCCTATGAGATAAGAATATTTTTACATGTTTAAATGGTTGAAAAAAAAGAATATTTTGTGATATGTAAACATTATGTAAAATTCTAACATCAGTGTCCAGACATAAAATTTTATTGGAATATAGCTATGTTCAGTTGTTTATGTAGTGTTTATGACTGCTTTCCCCTACAACAGCAAGGACGAATAGTTGCAACACAAACCATAAGATCTGCAAAGCCTAAATACTTACTGTCTGACCCGTTACAGAGAAAGTTTGATACCCCTTGATCTAGGCTTTGTTGTAGGCATAAGAAACTCACAACATCTGAATAATTGAGAGTGGGTGTTTTCTACTGGCTATAGAAAATTCACTTATTGGAAGTTGGAGTTAATTGCAGAACATTATGTGTATTTTTTGTTTTTGTTGCTGCTTTAAGATATAAAAGATTCATGTTAAAATAAGCGAAGAAACAAAAGCACTTCTGCCCTTGTGTAGTGTAGGTCATGAACTTCAGCAGCATTCGTGGGGAGAGAAGAAAGGGGTTCAGCCAGGCACCCGCAGCTAGAAGCTATTTCTGAGTTCCTGTTTGAAGGGTCATTGGCATATGCCTGAGGGACTGATATTCTAGAAAGCTACATCTAGAGGTCTCTTCTTTGCCACTGAAGGCTTTGGAACTCAGATTATTGTTGCAACATACATTTTCTCATTTTCTTTTCCTAATTTATCCATTTTCTGTTACTAAATTGTTGTTAATTTTCTCTTACTTGAAACAGAAGATTCTTTACATTACTCATCATGAACATTTGTAATTTTTTAATTTTGGTTCTTACCAACTTTTAATTTTTTAATGTAAAGACACTATTTGGGTTAGAAAAATGATTCAAAATTCAGTGAAAGTGTTTAAACTTGTGTCTGAATGGGAAAATGTAAAGGTAGAAACCTAATGATTATAAATCAAAGTATAGTTTCCTCTTTTTGGTGATACAAGGTGTTATTCTGAGATACACACGTGCACAGTGCAGAATATTCATAATCATGTCAATCATCTTGGAAAGTAAGCTTGCCTATATAGTGGTGGGAAGAAAAGGGATATTTTTCATGAACACAACAATCAACTAAAATATAACTACTGAATATCCACAGAGAATTAACTAATTGAACTATCTAGTTGGCCAAAATTGCTTCCAGCAAGGAGGCACAGTGATTGATTTTATAAGATTGTAAATTTGGGGAATTATTTGCAAAGACAACAGTTCAGCCAGAAAGATTCAGATTAGCTAGATTTAGTTTAAAAGAAGTTTAATGGAATGTAATCAGATAGGAGAAGCTGAGATTAATATAGTAAAATAGCTCCATTTCCCCTACAATCATCACAAGACTGCTTTTCATACAAGGAAAATGATAACTATTTGTGGCATGACATATTAGGGTAGAACGGAGGGCAGTTAGAAGCTTAGAGCAGGCTGCTCCCAGTCAGATGATGTTCTTACCACCTCATGCCCTGCCCAGCTGCCCTGAGGGAAGAGGGATCTACGTGGCACACTGGTTGGGGAGCTCTTGGCCAGAAAAGGTTCATTGATTGGAATATATCTCACTCTGTATATGAAACCTTCTCTCACCAATTCTATTTATATTGAACTCCCCCTTTTCTAAATCTATAATAGACATTGTTTCAGACAATCAAGAAGTAAAAATTAGTCTTAAAATATTCTCAAGTTTTTAAAATGTGCATTATTCATCTCCCAGTTGATATTGATATCTCCTTGTGAGCAGTGATTATTGTATTTCATGTTCTCTAAAATACATAGCACATGCTGGACAAAGATAAGGGATTTATTTTTATTTTTACTTTTATTTAGTTCAAACACATTAGAAGTTTATTTTTCACTTCTGTAACATCCAAAATTGCTGTTCCTAATTGATTGGTGATTCTTCCTCCCAATGTTGATTCTGAAACTCGGGATTTTAAAAATTTTCCTTATGTATTATTTATACTCTATTACTTCACCCAAAAGATTTGAATTGGCTTATAATAATAGACATAATAGTACCATTAAGTAGTGATTTTTTAAAAAAGCAAAAATAAGAGCCATGATACATATTGAAATGATTGCATTATAAGTACGAGGCATTTCACCACAGAATTTAGCTCTGAGTTTCCCAGCAAAAAAGGTCTGGAGAGTTAGCAGTATCACTAGATTCTGGCTGTAACTCATGGGCAGAAAGGTCAGCACATCCCCTGTTGTCATAGCGTTCTGTGCAATGGTGCAAAAGGTCTGGGTCCATTTGGACCCATCACAAGATTTTGCTCCTGACAAGGGGCCTTGCTTCATTATTGCTCTCCTTCTCTATGAGACGAAAATAAAAACAGCTTTTTTGGTGAAGAATAATTAGTTTGCAAATAGCTAGCATTTGGCCACCTTGTGGGGATTGGGTGTGAGTTTCTAAGAGGAGTTGGGTAGGGAACTTTGGGTCCAACTAGCTCTCTGTTTCTAGGTCATACATCCTTCTGTTTCACTATATGTCTGAATCAAATAGGGAAGTGTGAATAATTTTATAATTTTCATTACACTAAAAGTGAAAGTATGAGAGTTTACTGGGAAAGATACATTTTCTCCATAACTGGATGCAAGACTACTTTATCACAAGTAGAAATACAACCTATACTTCTCTAAGGTGCTAATATGGTCAAATTATCACCACATAGGTAGAGTCAAGTAAAATGCCCTGATCATAGATTCTCAAAGATTATTTCGTAACATAATGAACAAATATTTTAACAGTAATTATATTTAAGTTACTGTGATGGTTATGTGTCAACTTGATTGGGTTAAGAGATAGCCAGATAGCTGATAAAACATTTCTGGGTGTTTCTGTGATGGTACTTCCGGAAGAGATTAGCATTTGAATCAGTAGATTGAGTAAAAGTCACTGTCACCAATGTGAGAAGCCATCATCCAGTCCACTGAGGGCCTGAGTGGATGAAAAATCATAGGAAGTGTGAATTTGCTCTCTCTCTTTTAGCTGGGACATCCATTTTCTCTTGCTTTTTGTCATTGGAGCTCCTGGTTCTTGGGCCTTTGGACTCTGACTTAATTACATTCTCAGCATTCTTGGTTTTCTAGCTTGTAGAGGGCTTGCTAGCTTTCAGAGGGCATATAGTTGGACTTCTTGACCCTCAAAATCATATGAGCCAATTCTTAGAATAAATCTCTTCATGTAATCTATATATATTGTATTGGTTCTATATCTCTGTAGAACCTTGACTAATATAGATACAAAACTCTGACCAGTGTGACCAAGACCCACATTTCAAGTTACTGTTCTGTAAGAAATTGCCATGGAGAAACAAAGCAGAGGAATTAAAGGATGTAACTTTCTGGCCTCTGACTTCTTTCATACTTGAACCTGGATAACATAATGAATAGTACATCCTTGAGACTACTCATTTCAAGTAGTAATTATCTCTAAGATAATGTAGTCTCTAGATTAATTCAATAAGCTTTTATTCTGCTTTTAGCCTGTTATTCTTGCTAAGGTTAAGTAGGGACAATTTAGAATTTTAGGTGCTAGATGAGTCCCTAAAGTGCAGGTACTTAGTATTATTGATATAGATCTGAGGTCAACCAATTTTTTTTCTGTAAAAGCCAGATAGTAAATATTTTTAGGCTTTGTAAGTCATATGTCTCTGTCAAAAATAATCTGCCTATGCAGAGGGAGGTATTGTGGGGCATCCGATGTGTTTTCTCTGCTTGCATTATTTGTTTTGACTCTGCTGGCAATCTTAGGAGATATATACCGTATTATAATATACCATTTTACACATGAGGAAACAGAGCAACAGAGAACTCCACAGCAATCAAAAAATTTCTGCACTCCTATGGAACTCACTGTAATTGGATCTGTCTTATCACTATTTTCTTTAAGATTAAGAATTGTACCCATTATACTAATGGGGGTCCAGTCAACAGTAGTAGTCTTCACCCTAGGAAACACTGTATTATCTCAAGAAAAGCTCATTGCTTGTTTTATTTTTATGATGAATTATTTATTCATGATTTGCCCAACATATTTGAGATTATTAAGGGCTTTCTTATTATTAGCTCATTTAATTTCATATATGAGGTTAAGGGACTTTTATCAGCCTAATTCCATAAGTGTTCCTACCTTTATAGGGCAAGAAGCTTGGTGTGTTTCACCTTCCCATCCCTGTTCTTGTCCTGCCTGGAATGTTCACCTAATCTTTCATCCAACAGACATGCTTTACAGAGTCATCGTGAATCATCTGTGAACTCTTTATCCACAGATCAGTCCCTTTGCCCCAGCTTGCCCTGGCTGTAGCAGTCTCTAGAATAGACTGGCAGCTCTCTCCAAGACTGCTTTCAGGACTAAGCCTTCCTTGTCTCCTGTTCCACAGTTTCCTTTGCTTCCTCCATACAGCCACAAACAAGCATTTGAATCAGTCTGAAACCTTGCCACTGGGCAAGGGTTTATGCATCTGTGTCACAACACAGTAACTTCCTCATTAACTCATTAACATTTCATCTTATTAACTTATATAACTTCGGAAATGTTTTTAAAAATCTCCTAAAAATTAGCTAGAAAACTGGACAAGTAGATGAGCCAATAATTTGTGACAGAAAGTATCTAGTTTTGTAATGTCTATGATCTGCTTCAGCAGATTTGACCATATCTACCATCTTTAATTGAAGTGTCTGGCATATGGCAGGCAACTATCTACATAACCAATGACTTTGAAATCAATGATTGATTATAATACCTTTTAAAAGTAATTTTAAATAATCTCCCAAGGATCTAAATTCAAGTTCAAATTTAATTACATGACTTCTGTTTCTGTCTATGATGCAATAGATCACATCAACCTAATTCTCTTACTGAGAACAACGGTAGAATCTGGTTTCCTCAAGTATAGATATTTCTAAGTTCCATTCTCAGGAGGATAATTCTCCTGAAAATTATTCAGGCTTATGCTTAATACGGGAATTGGTGGAAACCTGGGCTATGTCAGGCAGGAGGAGGAGTCTGGGTAGGGATGGGAATAGTGATTTTTTTATAGACATTCAGTTATTTATCTTTCTTTTAGCTCTGTTTCGCCTCCCATTCAGAAGTATGGGTCTTTCTATTCCTAAACATTCTGGATTCTGTTTTTGACTTGGCTGGTTTGCTTTGATTCCTCCCTCTGAAAGTTTAAATTTCAGCTTTATTATTCAGCCAAGACAGCTTCTACTTGTCATCTTCCATTTTCCAAAATTTTGACATCATTTTCTATTCTACTATTCTAGAATTCTTTGTCCTTGTGGATTCATATTTTAAAATTATTTTACTCTTATTTTAGTAGGATCTCAGGAGGGAGCAAGCATATGTGATTTGATCTGCTATTTTTTAACTGGAAGACTCCACTTCTTTTCTTATTTTTAAAAATTATTCTTTTGTATGGACTCTATTTTGTTTGTCTTTGGGTTTGTTTGTTTTTCAGAAAGATAAGGTATTTCTCTGTCTCCTAGGGTGGAGTTCAGTGGTGTGATAGTAGCTCACTGCAGCCTTGACCTCCTGGGATCAAACAATCCTCTTGCCTTAGCTGCCAGAGTAGTTGGGACTACAGAACCATGCCACCAGGCTCAGCTAATTTTTCTAGTTTTTATTTTGTAAAGAAGGGGTCTTGCTATGTTTCCCAGGCTGGTCTTGAACACCTGGGCTTAAGCGATCCTCATGCCTCGGCCTCACTAAGGCTGGCATTACAGGCATGAGCCAACATGCCTGGACTATTTTGTTGTCTTTATATTTGTAATGATAAGAATGGTAAATGTCCTTTTAATACTATATTACAAAAAGTACTAACATCAAAATTATTATAGTATTTCTCAATATTTCCTATGTAAAATTAGAAGATGAGTACATTTTTTCTCTTTTGAACAACTTTCCATATTTTAATTGTAATATTTAATTTTGACTTAGACACTGATGATAATGATGGTTTCTGTGGTCATGATTGCTTCATCTATTTCATTCACATATTAAATTCCTACTTTTTCCCTAGGTTCCCTAAGTCATCTTATAAAAGAAAATGCTCCTTTTTTTTTTTTTTGAGATGGAGTTGCACTCAGGCTGGAGTGCAATGGCATGATCTCAGCTCACTGCAACCTCTGCCTCTCAGGTTCAAGCAATTCTCCTGCTTCAGCTTCCTGAGGATTATAGATGTGCACCACCACACCCAGCTAATTTTGTATTTTTAGTAGAGATGGGGTTTCACCATGTTGGCCAGGTTGGTCTTGAATTCCTGACCTCAAGCAATCCGCCCACCTCAGCTTCCCAAAGTTCTGGGATTACAGGTGTGAGTCACTGTGCCTGGCCACAGAATGCTGTTAAGTATCTTTTAATCTATAGTTTCCCTCTTCATTCATTAATTTGTTGTACAATATTTCCCACAATCTGAATTTCTCTGTTTTCCGTATACCCAGTATACTGGTAGTTAGAAGGTCTTGAGCTGACTCAGTTAAAAGTTTTGGTGAAGGTAATTCATACACAGAATTGTGTTATTCTATCAGGAGGTACAACATGCCTGGTGGTTCCTTTTCAATGATGCTAACTGCAATTGATGATTGTCTTGATTCAATAGGGTTTGAAAATGGTCATCTTTCAAGTCTCTAATTCCTTTTTAATTTATTAGTTGGAATAGTTCTATTACAGATAAACTTTTCCTTAGTAAATGTTTCATTATTCAGTTGTATAATTTGAATAGAAAGAAGGGTAAGATAAGCAGCTTCAATGGACTGAAGTTAGTGTCCCCCTGCAGCCAAATTCATATGTTGAAATTCTAATCCCCAATGTGATGGTATTAAGAGGTGGGGCTTTGGGGAAGTAATTAGGTCATGAGGGTATAAGTCTCGTGAATGGATTAGGGCCCTGATGAAAGGCATCACTGAGAGCTCTCTTGTCCTCCTCCTGCCATGTCGGGATACAATTAAAGGTCGGCTGTCTGCAAACTGGAAGAGGGCCCTCACCAAAACCGGACCATACTGGCACGCTGATCTTGGATACCCAGCCATCAGAACTATAAGAAGTAAATTTCTGTTGTTTATAAGCCACCCAGTGTGTATACAGTACCATGTGGCTCAAATTGATTAAGCTAACACCTGATTTTTTCTCTTTATCAGTTTTAAAACTGACGAACTGATTTACCAGAAGTGTCTACCACTGAACAATTAGCATGGTTTCCTGTTGTTCTTTGTTTTAGTATTATCATATTTAAGGCAGTTGCTATCCTTATAAAATTGCACCTTCTTTGGCCAGTGCCAGTCTTACTGGGTTTGATCCTAGTAGTGTTTGATAATGCCTTGTTACATGTTATGACAAAATGTTTCAGACTCATCTTGTGTATTTCCTACCATACATTTAAAATCAGCCATAATTTCAAGGATACCTAGTAACTTTTAGTTGAAAATTGTATTTTCAAGACAACTTGTGAACTCTCCTACTGGGTTTTTCATAAATTATAGGTCTTTCCAATGGACAGAGCTAGGGAATGTGTTTTATAAAAATATTTTTTAAAAATGTATTATGTCATGAAGTCATACTATTTCCAATTAAAATTTTACATACATAGAGTTTTTTTCAACCTCTACTACCTTATTGTATGCACTTTCCCCCACATCAAGATTCCCATTTCTAATGACACTGGGAATTATAAGAATTAGAATATCACAAAACTACTAACTGGCTGAATCCTACTACACATAGAACTGCACACATACATGGACACACAGAAACACAAAGGATTCAGAATAATACCAAAACTATTGTGAATAATATGTTTTAGTTTGGGCTTCTTAGAAACAAAACCTGACATGGGGAATTGTTTTGCATGTGATCTACTGAGGATTGATTTGGGGGAAAGTTGCAAGGAAATTAGGAAAACAAAACAGTGCATGGGGAGAAACCAGGCAAAGATACAGTTTCTTGGGAAGTTAATGCCTAATTCTGATACTGTGGAGTACTCTGGAGCATGAATTACACTACAGAGGTTGTCTCACCAGAGGCAGGCAATGCGGGGCTAAGATACTATATCCACTTGCAGTCATTGGTTATAGCTCAATCCCAATGGGACTAAGTGGTTCAGTTCCAAGGCATTTCTATAACAGGTGACTCACATCAGCCAAGGGCAATTCTCTGCAGAAAGCCAGAGGTATGAAACATTGAAAGCCAAAATTTGCCACACTGTCTTCCACAATGGTTGAGCTAATTTACACTCCCAACAACAGTGTAAAAGCCTTCCTTTTTCTCCACAATCGCACCAGCATCTGTTGTTTTTTGGCTTTTTAATAATAGCCATTCTGACTGGGGTGAGATGGTATCTCATTGTGGATTTGATTTGCATTTCTCTAATGATCAGTAATGTTGAGCTTTTTTTTATGTTTGTTGGCTGCATGTATGTTGTATTCTGAGAAGTGTCTGTTGATGTCTTTTGCCCACTTTTCAGTGGGTTGCTAGATTTTTTCTTTTAAACTCGTTAAAGTTCCCTATAGATTCTGGATATTAGACCTTTGTCAGATAAATACATTGCAAAAATTTTCTCCCATTCTGGAGTTTATTGGTTTATTCTGTTAATTTTTTTCTTTTCTTTCTTTTTTTTCTGTGCAGAAGCTCTTTAGTTTAATTAGATCCCATTTGTCAATTTTTGCTTTTGTTGCAATTGCTTTTGGCATTTTCATCATGAAATCTTTGCCCATGCCTATGTCCTAAATGGTATTGCCTAGGTTTTCTAGAGTTTTTATGGTTTGAGTTTAACATTTAAGTCTTTATTCCATCTTGAGTTGATTTTTGTTTATGGTGTAAGGAAGGGGTCTGGTTACAGTTTTCTGCATATGGCTAGCCAGTTTTCCCAGCACAATTTATTACATAGGGAATCCTTTCCTCATTGCTTGTTTTTATCAGGTTTGTCAAAGATCAGATGATTGTAGTTGTGTGGTCTTATTTCTGGATTCCCTATTCTGTTCCATTTGTGTATGTGTCTGTTCTTGTTCCAGTACCATGCTGTTTTGGTTACTGTAGCCCTGCAGTATAATTTGAAGTGGGGTAGTGTTATGTCTCCGGCTTTGTTCTTTTTGCTTAAGATTGCCTTGTCTATTCAGGGTCTTTGTTGGTTCCACATGAATTTTAAATTCTGTGAGGAATTTCAATGGCAGTTTAATGGGAATAGCATTGAATCTATATATCTATAAATTATTTTGGGCAGTATGGCCATTTTCATGATATTGATTCTTCCTATCTAAGAGCATGAAATGTTTTCCCACTTGTTTGTGTCATCTCTATATTATCTGAGCAGTGGTTTGTAGTTTTCCTTGAAGACGTCCTTCACTTCCCTTGTTAGCTGTATTCCTAGGTATTTTATTCTCTTTGTGGCAATTGTGTATGGGAGTTCATTTGTGATTTGGCTCTCAGCCTAGAGGCAGAAATACCATTTGACTCAGCAATCCCATTACTGGGTATGTAATCAAAGGAATATAAATGATTTTATTATAAAGATGTATGCACATGTGTGTTAATTACAGCACTATTCATGCAAATACATGGAATCAGCCTAAATCCCCATCAATGATAGACTGGATAAGGAAAATGTGGTACATATACACCATGAAATTTTGTGCAGCCATAAAAAGGAATGAGATCATGTCCTTGGCAGGACATGGAGCTGGAGGCCACTATCCTTAGCAAACTAACGCAGTAACAGAAAACCAAATACTATGCATTCTCACTTATAAGTGAAAGCTGAATGATGAGAACACATGGACACATGTGGGGGAACAACACACACTGGTGCCTGTCTGAAGGTGATGGATGGGAACAAAGAGAGCATCAGGGAGAAGAAATAATGGATTCTGGGCTTAATACCTGGGTGATGGGATGATCTCTGCAGCAACCACCGTGACATACATTTATCTCTGTAACAAACCTGCACACCCTGCACATGTACCGCTGAGCTTAAAATAAAAGTTGGAAATGAAATGAAATAAAAAAAATAAAGGCCAAAATTAACCACAGCTGAAAGATGGTTGCACTGGCCTAGTAAATGGGATCTGGGCAGCATGCCAACAATATCTGTAGCATCTACCCCTTGGCACCACTCATATCTATTTGCTTCTCTCAATAAGTTTTCTCTGTCCATGGATGGTTTCTCTGTGATTTTGGTTGGCTCCAATTTCTGGAGAATTTCATGAAATGAAAGCTAGTATGACAAAATGCAGTGCTCAGGGCTGCAGTTGCTTCCCAGGAAATTATTATTTTATTCCATCACCTCAAGCATTTATCATTTCTTTGTCATGAGAAAATTTTAAATCCTCTCTTTTAGCTATTTTGAAATATACAATATATTATTATTAACTGTAATCACTGTGCTGTGTAATACACAATGAAATACTATTCAGCCTTAACAAAACATGAAATTCTGTCATTTGTAACAACATGGATGAAGCTAGAGGACATTATGTTAAGTAAGCCAGGCATAGAAAGAAAACTACTGTATGATCTTACTTATATGTGGAATCCAAGGAAATTATTGACATTTCTCATCTCTCTTCCCTCCCACTTATTCTAGTTTCCTATCATTCTCATCAAGCACTTTTGGTGGTGTAGCTGGCTTGCCTGTTAGCATAAACTAAACCCTTGTTATCCCTGAGACTCTAATTATCATGCCCTTAATCAGGCTGTAGTTGCTATACTTTTCTTTAAAATTAGAAGCGAGCATGCAAATATGAAGTGGTGACCAGTAAATCACTTGATTACCAAACATATTCCTCTCTGCTCCGGCATCCCTCCTTATCCAGCAGTAATCCAATATCCTTATGATGATCCTTGTTACCGTCCACTGTCAGGATGGTAACAATTTATGACAGTTGGTCTCCTGGGAGGAGGAGCCTAGTGTGGCCAGGCAATAAATATAGCTTTAAGTTTAATAGGAATGATGGGTTTCTCCTGATAGAAGCATTCCATCTCTTAGAACCAGGAATTTCAAACTCTCAGAGACAAATTTGTGGGAATGTAAAAGCACAAAATCCTCAAATGAGTCACCATGAACTACAGTGAGCCATTCCTGTTTCTACCATCTTGATTCCTGGACTTCTGTATTCCAACTTTTGCAGACATAGTGCCATATAGTGGCCATTAATTTAAGGTAGACTTCATCCTGAAGGATTGTACTCCGTCCACCCAGGGTGTTATCTCTAAACTGGTGTCTCAGCCATGCCTTCAATAAGTCAATCCACTGGTCTATCATGCAAGTCATTTCCGGATAATATAGTATGTGGTAGGCCATAATGGATTCCATAGTTGTTGACCACAGCTACCCATCTTTGGATAGAAAGCAGGTCTTTGGTCCAAGGAATTATTTAGTAGGATCGTATGTAAGCAGCTCAAACATTGTGAGTCTTCAAAGAATTGACAACTATGGGAAGGAAAGGTGAAACCATATCCAAATCACCTGTTAATCTTCATCAGGATGAATTTTGTATTTCTAGGATGGAAGAGATTGAATCTAATCAACTTGTCACCAACTGGCTGAGATTAATTGCTTGATTTATTCAAGGAGTGACCACATTCAAGGTTTCAACATTAATCTTTGTTTGGCAAGTTGAACATTCTACACCAGTAGTCACTAGATCAGACATGATGAAAAAGTAAGATTGAAGAACTGAATTTTTAAAAATTTAATAATTTTAAATTTAAACCTAATTAGTCTATTTGTCTGATGGCTGCCATTTTGGACAGCTAAACTCTATACAATACTCTGGAGTGGGCTCCACAACTCCATGTCAAGATAGATAAAGGTGTGTCTTTATGTATGCTAGCATTAGATAGGATAGTGGATATAACATTAAAATAAAAGTTTTCCTGTAAGAAGAGGAAGAAAACTTGGGTTGGAAGAAATAGAGGTAGAAGTAATATTCTTTTTGAGTACACCTCGTTTTCTAGATTTGACTTTGTATATATGTAATTATAATCACATAATTCTAATTAAAATTAAATATAAAAATTGAAATGCAAATGAGGTAAATGAGCAAATGTATATTGAGGTGATACAACCAAATATTCAAAGAAAAACTATTCCTATGACTATAAAACACAATAATTTTACTGTAAAGCTATGTTTTCAGTAATTATATTTCTGGTGGTAGTGTTGCCATTGCTATTTTCAAATAATTTGTGTATGATATCAGATAAAGCAAACTTGTTAAGACAGGGTCATGGCGCATGGTATGGAAGAAAATCAGACATGTAAGATTAATGACAATAAGCAAAACCCGTGTATTCTGGAATTTGAATGACAAGTATTGGTATGATATTATAATAATTTTTGGCTTTAAAATGTATATATATATTTATAATATATAAGGTAATATATGACAATATAAATTTATAATGCATAAGCTTTATGTATTTTCAATATACAATATTATGTATTTGTAATATATTTATAGTATACATATAATTATATATAATTACATGTATCTTTCCTAGTTCTGTTCACCAATAAGGTTTAGAAACAAGGACAAGCCCAGTAGCAATGAGCATGACTAGTATCCAGGTTGTGATCTCTATATGCCATTTTGTACTAAAAAATAGTATTTCCTAGAAAAATGACTGCATCTACTTATGGAGCTAGGAATATATAAGGTGAGTCTGGAATGTCTTGTTATGCCAGAAAAAAAGGTATGCTATCAAAGACTGCTATAATTCTGTCAACAGGTTGCAAAAGCCAATTTGAATAGGCTCCCACTAACCAAAATTGGGACCATAAGGATAATAACTAGAATAGCTTAAAATGCATTAAATATACAATCATGCATTGCTTAGCAATGAGGGCAGTTTCTGAGAAATGCACTATTAGATGATTTTGTTGTTATGTGAACATCATAGGGTGTACTTACATGAACCAGGATGGCATAATCTGCTCCACGCCTAGGCTATGTGGTATAGCCAATTGCTCTTAGGCTACAAACCTGTATAGCATGTTACTGTACTGAATACCACAGGCAAATGTAACAAAAGGTAAATATTTGTGTATTTAAACATATTTAAACAGAGAAAAGGTACAGTGAAATATGATATAAAAATAAAACAATGGTACATCTGTAGAGGGCATTGTGCTATGATGTTATGATGGCTATGACATCACTGGATGACAGGAAATTTTCTTCTCCATTATAATCTTATGGGACCACCATTGTATATGCCATCAGTCCTTAACTGAAAAGTTGTCACATGGTGTATGATTGTATTTAAATCTGTCAGCTCCTAATGGTGTGAAAAATCTCTTTGATCATTATTGGAGGTACTCATAAAATTCTTTATGTAGAAAATAGGTTAATAAATGGAAAGAATCCAGTATTTATCTAACCTTTACTAATAGAACTATTACTTTGGTGTAGTTGATAAGGAGAAGTTTCTACTTTAAAAATATTCCAACTAATAAGTGGAGAATGATATAATTTTAAAAATTACCATTTTGCAACCCCCAAGGAATGTATTGATCCAGGCAATGATTCTCAATGGCCACTAACGTGGCAGAAAGAGAACCAGACAGTAAGTCAGTAAGTGCTGTAGTCCCCTCTTATTCAAGGTTTCCCTTTCCCTGGTTTTAGTTACTCTCAGTATAGGGCAGTCTGAAAACAGATGAATGAAGTAAAATATATTTTTGAGAGAGAGAGAGAGAGACTGCATTCACATAACTTTCATTACAGTATATTGTTATAATTATTCTATTACTAGTTTTTGTTAATCTCTTAGTGTGCCTAATTTATAAATTAAACTTTATTATAGGTATGTATGTACATATGTATTTATGTATATATGTATAGAAAAAACATAGTGTATATAGAGTTTGGTGCTATCTGTTGTTTCAGGCATCCACTGAGGGTCTTGGAACATATATCCAGTGGGTTAAGTGTGGATTACTGTACCTACTTTTGGAAAAATGCAGCACCACCTATAAAGCAGCTTTGCAGAAGAAAGAAAAAAAAAGAATTAAAACATGAAAGTACCTAGATATTTAAATTAGAGCCACAGGAACATGTTAAATGAGTAAATTGCACTGTAAGAAGATTACAAAATATATGTAAGTTTTTGCAAGGGGAAAAAAACATGAAATGCAGTGAGGAACTTATCTACTAATATCAGTGACTAATAGCAAATCCAGCATATGGGCTTTGTTTGGATCTTAGTTCAAATACACAAAATACTAAAAATCATAACAGAATTTAGAATATGTGAACATTGACTAGCTATTTGAAGGTCTTAAGGAAATGTGTGCACGTGTTTAATGACTTTTTTGGTAAAGAAAGAATTTTTCTTTTACAGATACATATGGAAGTGTTTACATGAAATTACTTTATGTCAGAAATTTTCTTTAAAACAATCTGAGTGGAAGATGGGAGATAGAAGGTAGTGATGATACAAAAATAGCCACGAGTTGATCATTGCAACTTGAGTGAGTGGTACATGTGGTGGTTTCTTGTATTATCATTTTGCTTGTGTGTATTTGAAAATTTTACTGACAACAGGTCTCAAATTCAGAATAGATATTATAATTTTCAAAATAAAAGATTGTACTTTATCTTTTGGTCTTTGCCTTAAAAGGCAATTACTAAAGTAAAGATGGGTAGAGAAGTTGTAAAGATTTTTGTGTTTGCTTTCAGCTTTGCTGAATCAACCTACAGGTCTACCATTCATTTCTTCACACACTTAATAAGGACCTGACCTTACTTTATTTTAAAGTGCCCTCTATGGCATTACATGTTTTCAGGAAATCACAGTTAAGTGATTTCATTTCATATATCATCTGACCTCTCCAGAGAAAAATAAAGACCTGGCTAACCTCTTAGATGAAATATATTTTGAAGAGGTAGGCACAAAAACTATCTTTTTCTTTTTTTTTCTTTTCATCATTCTTCACATTTTACCTTCTCCTTCTATCATGTGCTCCTGTTTTGCCATTTTCTTAATCACTTATTTTTACCAAGACTCCTAAATAAGAAATATATTATTCTAATAAAATGGCCAAGTTCAGCTTTGGGTTGATAATACATTGTTTTATGGAACGAATCAGCACATAGTTTTCAAAGTACTGAGGAGACTCCAGAAAGTATATTACATATCTCTAGCCACCAATAAGTGTGTAATTTAAGCAGAATGACTAATACACACAGATACAGAAAGAAAAAAAAAAAGGCAAACAGTTTTATGCTAAATTGACTAGCAGTGACTTTTAAAAACTGCACATTGTCAAAAATGGAGAAAACAGTGAGTTAATATACTCGCAGAAGACTTAATACTTGAGCTGAATTAGACTGTATATGTTTGCAATGCAAAAGTGGAGGATGCCCAGGCATGGTGGCTCAAGCCTGTAATCCCAGCATTTTGGGAAGCCAAGGTGGGTGGATCACCTGAGGTCAGCAGTTTGTGACCAGCCTGGACAACATGGTGAAACCCCCTCTCTACTAAAAATACAAAAAGTTAACCAGGTGTGGTGGTGGATGCCTGTAATCCCAGCTACTTGGGAGGCCAAGGCAGGAGGTTCGCTTGAACCTGAGAGGTGGAGGTTGCAGTGAGCCAGGATCGCACCATTGCATTCCAGCCTGGGCGACAAGAGCAAAACTCAATCTCAAAAAAAAAAAAAAAAAAAAAGAAAGAAAGAAAGAAAAAGAAAAGAATATGAATGAAGATATGTAGGTTGAAATGAACACATAAGATATGGTCAAACTTGTTTAACCAGAAAGAATGTGAATTGGAGAACAGGGAGAAGCTGGTCATAAAGATTACCAGGCCAGATTATGCTGTATAAGGAAAAGCAAATTTGGATTTGATATGGATTGGTAATAAATGTTTACAACAGTATTAATAGATTAATAAAACTCAAATTTGGATTTGAGTTTGAATATGATAGATATGGTAGACAGTAACGAGACATTTTGAGTTCCAGGACAATGTTTTAGGTATTTTGTCTGGAAATGATATTGGGTAGGGAGGGCATTACCACTCTTAAACCTAGGCAGGTAGGCCCCCGCCCATGAGGCCTCATGTATAAGGAATCCCTATACTGTGGAGTGCCTTCCACAAAATGTTCATATTTCCTGTCTAGTACCTGGAACCATCTACGGCTGGGAATGCCATCAAGCAGATTTCCCTGAGGCCAGACCAGGGTGCCATGAGCCTGGTCTGGGCCTCCAGTGGTTTCTCCCCTTGAGGACACTTTCCAAATTTTATACCCAAAGACAGCATCAGCCAGCTGTCTTGAGAAACTCTGAGACAATGACTTACTGAGAACCCTGTAGCTGTGCATCAGTTCTAGGAGGGTATCCTGGAGATCAGGTCATGCCTCTGGCCAGTGTAATATTTTTTTCACAAGGATCACTGGTGATTAGGCTGCCAGAATATAACTAACCTATTGAATTTTGGTGTTTCTCCGTTATACTGGACATAGGACAAGTTGGGCCTCTATGCTACCAATGATCTACCATTTACCCTTGGGCTTCAGCCATATATCTGGGCCCATGTATCACATGGCTGTGTTCCTCCTAGGCTGTCACCTCTGGTCTACAGCACTCAAGGACAGCAGGGATAAAGGCAGACACCTTTTCCCTATGCATTCCTGCTATTGACACTGGGACAGTCATCTCACTCCCTACACAGACTCCATGGGGATTGCTGTCCATATTTCCTCAAATGGCTTTTCAAACAGCTGTTCTGCAATCCAGTGGGCTCTTCTGATCAATATTCTCTTTGCCTCTGATCTGTGCAGTGGTGTACTGTGCAGAGCCAGAATTAAGCATGTCAGATGAAAGACAGTCACTCCTTGTGTGAATGGAACTGCTCTTCTCTCTCTGCCTCGCTGGTGTGGAGAAGGCAGGTGTGCAGTCAAATTTGGAGGTGATCACATTCTAGCAATACAGTTTTTAGGGCCCAAAAGGTCGAGAGAATACTTGTTGGAAGACATATTTTTTTATGTTAGTGCTATAAAATTCTGAATGATAAATTAGCATCTCCAGGAAATAATTATTGTTTATATTTTCCTTTTTACTCAGGGTAAGACTTGCATTTGTGGACATCATCAATGAAGCACAGCAATAACCTATAAGAGTCATTGGAAGCTGGTATTCACAGCCAGTACAATGGATGATGGAACATCCTGAGTTGTGGTGTAGCAATCATTAAACAAATAGTATTCAGGAAATTTGGTGGCAAGGGGAACTGTATTGCTTCAATACAAAATCTATATCATTTATGAAGAAACATAGTATTACAAGTAGTAACAGCATTGCTACCATTTTCTTTTCTTGCAGAAGGGCCAGGAATGTGTAAGGCCTGATCTATGCTTTCTTTTATTTTCTTCTTCTTTTTTTAAAACATAATTTCAACTTTTATTTTAGATTCAGGGGGTACACGTGTAGGCTTGTTACCTGGAATATTGCATGATGCTGAAGTTTGGGGTATGATAGATCCCATCGCCCAGGTAATGAGCATAGTACCCAATAGTTAGTTTTTAAATCCTTGCCACCCTCCCTGACTTTTTCTTATTTCAGGAGACTTAAATTAGCCAAAAATAAAACATTTGAAAATAAAGGGCCTGAATGGTCCTTTTCTAAATCTGAACAGGAAAAGAAGGTGTCTGGATATTGCAAAAAAAAAAAAAAAAAAAAAAAAAACCACAGACCACAATAAACAAATTATGTGCATACCTCTTCTCTACTGATTATTCTAAGTTGTCATTGATAAATCACTAAAATTACATAAATCCATACATTCCATAATATATTTTAATCAAGTGGTTTATACAGATAGGGATCCCACAACAAATATTTGTCTAAAATTCTGTACCCCCTAGTGTGGCACTAGAGGTGATAGTTAATGGAAAGTGAAAAACTGCAAAAAGGAAGATGGATTAAAGGGCAATTGCAATAATTCTGGCTGGAGGTGTTGGCAGACTGGGCTAGGAATATAAGATGAATATAAGGATAGTGAAACTGGATAATAATTTTAAAGAAAAATCAATAGGATTTGATAACAGTTGTTAAAGATGGAACAGATGCTAAGAATCAAAGCAGACGTCTAAGTGTCTATGCTTAAAAACTTGAAAAGAAAATAAGCAGAGGTAGAAATAACTACTTCCAGTAGAGAAGAAAGACCAATTTGGACATCAATGTATGTTGGGATATATAGAAAATTCTTAATTACAAAGTATATGCAGACTGGGAGTGGTGGCTCACTCCTGTAATCCCAGCAGTTTGGGAGGCCAAGGCAGGTGGATCATGAGGTCAGGAGTTCGAGACCAGCCTGACCAAAATGGTGAAACCCCATCTCTACTAAAAATACAAAAATTAGCTGGGTGTCGTGGTGAGTGCCTGTAATCTCAGTTACTCGGGAAGCTGAGGCAGGAGAATCACTTCAACCTGGGAAGCTGAGGCAGGAGAATTGCTTCAACCCGGGAGGCAGAGGTTACAGTGAGCCTAGATTGCGCCACTGCACTCCAGCCTGGGCAACAGAGCAAAACTCTGTCTCCAAAAATAAAAAATAAATAACAAAGTATATGCAATCTAGGCATATAACAAAGTTGCACTTGTACCCCATAAACTTATACAAACAAAAAATGTATACTCCCTTCTAGGGAGTAAAGATCAGTTATAAAAATTTCTAAGTATCTAAGAAAAATGTTTTTGTCTTCTTTGGCATGTGATAAGACATTGGCATCCACTTTGTAGCAAAATTTTTATACATGACATCAGGAGTTGTTCAGTTTAAATTCCAGTTCAAATAATTTATGGAATTTAAAACTTGATTGGCAAAGGTCCTTGAAGAATATGCTTCCAGTAACTTGAAAACTGCTTAATGCTCTGGAGAAAGGGGCATATTTTATCATACTAAATAAGAAGGACATAATGCAGTTCTTCCCTTTGAGCAAATTATTCAGCATTGCTGAACCTTGGCTTCATTCCATAAAAGTGGGATAAATTACGTCTGCATCACAGTGCTATTTTTGGGGCTGAAACATACATGGAAGTGCGTAGCACAGTGTCCAGCACAATCAGACTCAATAAATGTTGGTGCAAGTGAAATGAAATGAAATCTACTAGGGTCAAATTGCTTTGTAGTTCTACCACTCAGATAATTCCATCCTCATTTCACATCATGACAGCAGCTCATCTATCGCAGGGCTTCTTCAGGCCTGGGACTGAGGTCTGTGACCACTATCTCTAGGAGCTTCTGATGAAACTCTTCTTAACTGGAGAGAGTGAAAAATGGAAGATTTAGGCACCTCTAGGAAAAATGACTTTTCCCTCTATAATTTACCCATCTGCATTTTAGAAGTCTGCTTCTAATATAGCTTGAGCTGCAGTCACCCATAATATCACATTGGTATAGTATGGTGAACTGATGTCCCCTTGAAAATATAAATTAAAACAGCATTCAATGAGCCTTTAAAAAAAGGAGATAGAATCCAAGACAGAGAGAATTTTAAACAGAATGATACTTCAATGATTTATGTGGATAACAATGTTCTTGGCAGCATGCTAGTTGAAGATGGGTGTGAAATCTCTATTACTCTCTGCCTGCCTTTTTTTATGGCTTTCATTTAACATGATTAAGTACCTAGTCTGTGCTTGGTGGTACCTAATGGCTTTCATTTCTCCCCAGTGCCAAAGTTTCTCTCTGGCTGTAAGTTATGATTTTCAGGAAAGGCATTGCTATGATTTGAGTTTGTCCTCATTAAAAGTCATGTTGAAATTTGATCCCCCATGTGATGATATTGAGAGATGAGGACTTATGAGTGGTGTTAGGGTCATGGGGATGGATCCCTTACAAATGGCCTGGTGCTGTTCCAGAAGTGGTAAGTGAGTTCTTCCTCTCCAGAGACTGTTAATTCGTAAAGCAATGTTCCCACAAGAGTGGGTTGTTATAAAGCCAGGATGCCCCTTGGATTTGCCTCTTGAAACATGTCTACTTCTTTGACCTTTTCTGCTCTGAGGCAGCACAAAAAGCCTGCACCAGAAACCTAGCAGATGGAGGCATCATGCTTCTTGTATTTCCCAGCCTGTGGAAACATGAGCTAAGTAAAACTCTTTCCTTTACAAACTACCCAGGTTCAGGTATTCTGTTACAGCAACACTGAATAGACTAAGATAGGTGCTTTGACCGGGTGGCCCCGGCTAAAGCAGTGGTTGCTGTGTGACAGTAATGCCCTCCAGGAATCCATGGGTGTAGAGTCAGTGGCTAGGCCTTGTAAGAATGGCTCTGTGTGTTTGATAAGAAAAAGATTTTACTCACTGTGTCTCTGACGTGGATTGGAAATACTACATTCTCCAAGTATGAGAAAAAGATGCTCATAGTGACCTACCAAACTGTGAAATATTTCTTTTAATAAAGATGGTGAAAGCCAAATAATTTATGGAATTTAAAACTTGATTGGAACAGGTCCTTGGAGAATTTGCTTCCAGTAACTTGCAAAATGCTTAAAGCTCAGGAGAAAGGGGCATGTTTTGTCATGGTGAGGAAGAAAGACATAATGCAATCATAGAGACAGTTTAGGGTAATTGCAGGCCATATTAGGCCAGGAGCTGCGGCTTAGTCTTCATGTTGACAAAGTAGGTCTGTATTCTGATTTGACAATAGCAAACCCAAATGTGAGCCAATAACCATTCCAGAAAAGCTTGTGTGAGCTGACTCGATGACCTTTTTCCCTATCTTTCTTCAGGCTTAGAAGATTCTTAAAAAATTCTGATGTGTGCAGGTTAGAAGATTGATAACTTTAGTTTTTGCCATTGTTACTTGTTGTTTTATTTTCCTTAATGTTGAGGTAATTCGAGGTTCCTATTTACCCATTTAACTATTAATCATCTGTTATTTTTCTTTCTACCAAACTGAACCCATTCTCACAATAGTCTGTATGCATAAGCATTTTTTAAAATTCACTGTGTATTCCTGCTTTCTTCAAACTGAACACTTCTGTTTGTATTACCCACATTTATTCCCAAGGCAAAGAATCAGCATCATTCTATTTTTAAAGGATTTTGTATATTATGGGTTTCTATTAGTGACAATAAAAAATATTGTTACCTTAGAAAAATTATATATAGAGAGTGAGATAGATGATTGAGAGAGATCTAGTCATGTTTAGCATTATGGTCCAGATTTGCACCCATGATTTATACAGTTCTCTGTCAGAAACCTTGAATTTCAAGGAAACTATAGTCCTGATAAACAAATTAATAAAAAAAAACCCACCACAATCTGGACTCAGACTGGATAAACTGAAATACTGTCTTCACTTGTCAATCTGAACTACTCAGAGGAAAAAAAAAATTCTTTTTTTGATTATGTTCTGAATGGTTCATGTCAACCAACTATTTCTGTTTGTTTGTTTGTTTTCATTTTTATGTTTTTTGTCTTGCAGGTATTTTTTTCTTTTACAGTTTTCAAGCCCACCAGTCCCTTTTCCCCTTCTGCCCCTGCAGGTGGGCAAGCCAATAAAAAAGCCACTGGAGTTGATGAAAAATTCAGATCTCTCCAGGTCCCAGCCCAGGATAGGGGAACCTTCATCCTGGCCCCACCTTTTAACCACCATAAAGCCCCGAACAGTCTCCTTTCCTTGGTTTCTTAAGTCATTTCACACCAGCTTGGAAACTCTGATCTGCTCTACCCAGAAATTCCTCATTATATAAGTAGCCAAATTTTCATGCCCTCTTTTGCTTTATTGAAACATAATAGGTGTAGATATTTTCAGAGTATATGTGATATTTAAGTACATTCATATAATGTGTGAAGATCAAATCAGGGTAACTGGGATATCCATCACTGTAAATATGTATATTTTCTTTATGCTAGAGACATTTGAATTATTCTCTTCTACTTATTTAAAAATGTACAATAGATTGTTATTAACTATATTCACCCTACTGGTCTATCAAAACTAGGTCTTATTTCTTTTATCCAATTGTGTATTTGTACCCATCAATCAATCTCTCTTCATTACCCCTCCCTCCTACACTTTCTGGCCTCTGGTAACCATCAACCTATTCTTTACCTTTGTGAGGTCCACTTTTTTCAGTTCCCATATATGAA
Source organism: Pongo abelii (assembly GCF_028885655.2). Lineage (NCBI taxonomy): Eukaryota > Metazoa > Chordata > Mammalia > Primates > Hominidae > Pongo > Pongo abelii. The sequence goes on from NC_071988.2 coordinate 163,426,887, forward strand.
TGAGAACATGACATGTAATGTTTGTCTTTCTGTGCTTAGCTTATTTCATTTAACATAATAACCATCATTTCCACCCATGTTGTTGCAAATGACAGAATTTCGTTCGTTCTTTTTTTATGGCCGAAAAGTGTTCCATTGTACATATACACCACATCTTTTTTTTTTTTTTTTTTTTTTTTCTCAATATGGTGTCTTGTTCTGTCACTCAGGCTGGAGTGCAGTGGCACGATCTCAGCTCACTGCACCCTCTGTCCCCCAGGCTCAAGCGATTCTCCTGCCTCAGCCTCCCTGATAGCTAGGATTACCACACCCACCTAATTATATTTTAGTAGAGACAGGGTTTCACCTGTTGGCCAGGCTGGTCTTGAACTCCTAACCTCAGGTGAGCCACCTGGCTTGGCCTCCCAAAGTGCCGGGATTATAAGTGTGAGCCACTGAACCTGGCCTACACCACATTTTCTTTATCCATTCATCCACTGATGGACACTTAGGTTGATTCCATCTTTTGGCTATTGTGAATAGTGCTTCAACGAGCATGGGAATGAAGGCATTTCTTCCATACATCGATTTCCTTTCCTTTGGATACATGCACGGTAGTGAAATTTCTGGATCATATGATAGTTCTATTTTTAGTTTTTTGAGGAAGCACTATACTGTTTTCCACAGTGGCTGTATTAACTTACATTTCCACCAACAATATACAAGTCTTCCCCTTCCTCTACATCCTCACTAGTATCCATTTTTCCTTGTCTTTTTGGAAAAAAAAAAATTTAACTGGGGTAAGAATGTTGACCTCATGTGAGAACAAATGGCCCTGTTGGCCATTTCTAAGTCTTCTTTTGAAAAATGTTTATTCAGACATTTTGCCCGTTTTTAAATTGGATTTTTTAATCTTTATTGAGTTATTTGAGCTGATTATTTATTCTAGTTATTGATAATAACTTGTCAGATTGGTAGTGTGAAAATATTTTCTCTCATTCTGTGGGTTATCTCTTCATTTTGTTGATTGTTTTCTTTGCTGTTCAGAAGCTTTTTAGCTTGGTGTAATCCCATTTGTCCATTTTAGCTTTTGTTGCCTGTGCTTCTGAGGTTTTACACATAAAATATTTGGCCAGACCAATGTTTTGGAGTTTTTCTCCAATTTTTTTTTCTAGTAATGTCATAGTATTGGGTTGTAGAGTTAGACTTTAATCCATTTGGATTTTATTTTTTATATGGTGAGAGATATTGATCTAGTTTTATTTTTCTGCATATGGTTTACCCAGTTTTTCCAGCATCATTTACTGAAGAGCCTGTCCTTTCCCCATTGTACATTCTTGGCAACTTTGTTGAAAAAGAGTTGGCTATAAATGTGCAAATTTATATCTGGGTTATCTCTTCTGTTCCACTGGCCTATGTGCCGGTTTTTATGACAGTACCATGCTAATTTGGTTACTATAGCTTTGCAGTATATTTTGAAGTCAGGTGCTGTGATGCCTCTAGCTTTGTTCTTTTTGCTAAGAATTGCTTTGGCTATTTGGGGTCTTTTGTGGTTCCACATAAATTTTAGTATTTTTTTTCTATTTTAGTGAAGAATGTTGTAGATATTTTTATAGAAATTGCACTGAATCTTCAAATTACTTTGAGTAGTATCAACACTTTACCAATATTAATTCTTTCAATTCACAAACATGGAATATTTTTCCACTTATTTGTGTGTCTTCTTCAAATTCTTTCATCAATGTTGTATAGTTTTCTGTGTAGAACTTTCACTTATTTTGCTTAGTTAATTATTAGGTATCTTATATTCTTTGTAGCTATTGTAAATGGAATTGCTTTCTTGAATTTTTTTTCAGATTGTTCACTGTTGGTGTATATAAATGCTACTAATTTTTGTATATTGAGTTTTTATCCTGCAAAATTACTAAATTCATTTATCAGTCCTAAGAATATTTTGGTGGCATCTTTAAGTTTTTATAAATGTAAGATCATGTTGTCTGTGAATGTGGATAATTTGACTGCTTCCCTTCCGACTGGGATGCCTTTTATTTCTTTCTCTCACCTAATTAATCTGGCCAGGACTTCCAGATTGTGTTGCATAAAAATGGTGAAAGTGAGCATTCTTGTTTTTTTCCAGATTTTAGGGGAAAGGCTTTCAATTTTTCTCCATTCAGTATGAAGTTAGCTGTAAATTTATGGCCTTTATTATTATTATACTCCATGTATACTGAGTTTTTTGAGGATTTTTAAAATAAAGGAATATTGAATTTTATCGAATGCTTTTTCAATATCTATTGAAAAGATCATATGGTTTTTGTTCTTGGTTCTGCTAATGCGATCTATGCTTATTACTTTGCATATGTGGAACCAGCCTTACATTCCTAGGATGAATCCCACTTGATCATAGTGAATTTTTTTTTAATGTATTGTTGAATTTGGTTTGCCAGTATTTTGTTGAGAATTTTAGCATCTGTGTTCTTCAGGGATATTTGCCTGTAGTTTTCTTTTTTGCTTTACATCCTTGTCTGGTGTTGCTATCAGTCTAATGCTGGCCTTATGAGTTTGGGAGTTTTCCCAACTTTTTAAATTTTTTTGAAGGATAGAATTGGTATTATTTGTTTTTGTTTTGTTTTGTTTTGTTTTTATGGAGTCTCAATCTGTCACCAGGCTGGAGTGCAGTGGTGCGATCTCAGCTCAATGCAACCTCCACCTCACGGGTTCAAGCGATTCTCCTGCCTCAGCATTCTGAGTAGCTGGGACTACAGGTGCATGCCAGCATGCCTGGCTAATTTTTGTATTTTTAGTGGACACGGGGTTTCACCATGTTGGCCAGGATGATCTCGATCTCTAGACCTTGTGATCAGCCTGCCTTGGCCTCCCAAAGTGCTGGGTATTATTTTTTATTTAAATATTTGGTAGAATTCAGTAGTGACATCATCAGGTCCCGGGCTTTTCTTCAGTGGCAAACTTTTTATTACAGCTTTGGTTTTGTTATTCATTATTGGTTATTTCATATTTTTCATTTCTTTATGGTTTAATCTTGGTAGGTTATATGTGTTCAGGAAGTTATCCATTTCTTCCAGGTCTTCCAGTTTGTTGTCACATAATAGTCTCTAGTGATTCTTTGTATTCCTGTGGTCTCTGTTGTTATGTTGTCTTTTTCAATTTTTATTTTATTTATTTGGATCTTCTGTCTTTTTCTTAGTGAAGCTAAAGTTTTGTCAATTATATTTATCTTTTCAAAAAAATCAACTTTTTATCTGTTGATCTTTGGTATTGATTTCTTTAGTCTCAACTTCATTTACTTCTGCTCTGATCTTCATTATTCCTTTTACTGATTTTGTGTTTGGTTTCTTCTTGTTTTTCTTGTTCCTTGAGGTGAATTGTTAGGTTGTTTATTTGATGTCTTTCTACATTTTTGGTGGAGGCATTTATTGCTATAAGCTTCCCTGTTGGTCCTGACTTTGCTATATCCCATAGATTTTGCTATGTTTTATTTCCATTTTATTTGTTTCAAGAAATATTTAGGTTTCCTTTTTAATTTGTTCATTGATCCATTGGTTTCTCAGAAGCATGTTTTTTAAATTTCATGTGTTTGTGTAGTTTTCAAGATTCCTCTTGTTGATTTGTTGATTCCACTGTAGCCAGTAAGGACACTTGATATAACTTTTACTTTTTTGAAATTGTTGAGACAACTTAACTTAGATATCAAAGAAAATAATACAAGCAAACGAAGAAAAAAAATCCACTACACTTTAGCCCTTCCACATTTTTATTTTTTGTTGTCTCAATTTACATATTTTTGTATTGCCTTCCTCTTAACAGATTGCTGTAGCTATTATAGTTTTTGATATATTTTTTAGTCTTCATACTAGAGTTATGAATAAATGCCCAATGCAATTACAGTAATAGAGTATGCTGGGTTTGTTCTGTGTCCTTACTTTTACCAGTGGGTTTTATACCTTCTGGGTATTCTTTTTGCATGATAGTGGTTTTTTGTTTGTTTGTTTTTGTTTTTTCTTTCAGGTTGAAGAACTCCCATTAACATTTCTTGTAAGATGTGTCTGGTGGTGATGAATTTGCTCAGCTTGTGTTTTTTTGGGAAAGACTTTATCTCGCCTTCATATTTAAAGGATATCTTTGCTGGATACAGTATTCTTAGATGGCATTTTTATTTCTTTCAGCATTTTGAAAATGTCATCCCATTCCTTCCTGTCCTGTATGGTTTCTGTTGAAAAGTCTGTTGCCAGATAAATTGGAGCTCTTTTATATATTATTATATTGGCTTATTTTCTCTTGCTGTTTTTATGACCCTGTCTTTGTCCTTGACCTTTAAGGGTTTGATTGTGACATACCTTGGGGTAGTTCAATTTGAGTCAAATCTGTTTGTTGTTTTGTAGCCTCTCTGTATTTGGATATTTACATCTTTCTCAAGTTTTGGAAAGTTTTGTATTGGTATTTATTTGAATACATTTTCTACCCTTTCTCTTTCTCAATTCCTTCTTGAACACCAATAATTGTTAGATTAGGCCTTTTGAAGTGATTTTCTATATCTTGTGTTGATCTTCACTTCTTTTCGTTATTTTTTTCTGTTTTCCCTTCTTTCCTCTGCTTGATTCATTCTGCTGTTGAGAGCCTCTAATGAATTTTTTATTTCAGCAAATGTATTTATCAGTTCTAAGATGTGTTTGATTTTTTTAAATTATTTCAATCTCTTTGTTAAATTTCTCTGATAAATTTTTGAATTGCTTTTCTGTGTTATCTGGAGATCACTGAGTTTCCTTAAAACCGCTATTTTGAAATTTTTGTCAGACAGCTTATATGTCACTGTCTTGTTAGGGTCAGTCATTCATTGCTTTCTTTGTCTGTTTGGAAAGGTCATGGTTCCCTGTTTGCTTTTATTTGTTGTAGATGTTCTTTACGTCTTTGCATTGAAGGGTTTGTTATTTATTTTAGTCTTTTCTGTCTGGCTTGTCTAGGTTTTTATTGGATATGTCGCTTATCCTTGTAAGTTGAAATTCCTTGTAGCTTACCTATTGAATATTTTTTCCTACTATGTTGCTGCCTCCTTTAGGGTACTACATGATGCCTTAAGTCCAGGTTTACTGTGGCTCTAGTAAATGATTGGAGCTCTGCCTGTCCTGAATAGGGGAGGTCCCAAAAGGTATATGAACAGTTTGGGAAGGATTGCTAGCAGTTTGTGCCCAAGGAAGCTTGTGAAAGGTACCCCCTACAGCATACTGCTGCTGAACAGTTACTCTGACATGGCATCTCCTTTTACTCAGTTACAGAGCAGAATTTTCAGGGCAGCAGATGATGCATAGTCCCTTCTCCCCATTTTGTCTCTGGCTGTCCTCATGGATATTTCTCCCTTTAGACACTCAGATGCTTCCAATGGGTAGAGACAGGAACACATCTCCTGCTAGGGAATGTAAGATGGAGGGAAACCTGGTTGTCTACCTCCATCTCACCTTTTCCAGTGTAGAAACAGTGATTCAGGGGGACATTTTCTACTTGTTTGTTGCTGGGAAGATTTGAGGGAGGGGCATAATGGGTATGGATGTCTGATTCTCTCACTGTCTGCTTGGCATCTTTTTTTTTGCTTCTCTGTGGCCCCAGGAGCTATCTCATCTTCATATTTGAGTTCAGAGATATTGTTGGTGATAACCTTGATGCCATATATTTGGTTTTGTTTTATTCTGGGGGGCGTTGGAGGGAAGGGGCAAGTGAAGCCAGCTTGCTTCTATGCCACTATTTTGGAACTGGAATAATTTCTTATTTCTGTTGAAAGCTGCATCCTTGGTTGATTAATCAACTAAAATTTGCATTCAGCTTTAGGGATGTCTGATCTATGGTATCATCAGATAATTTTCTTAGATGACAGAATTTCCTGAATTATTGTCCTAACACCATCCCCTAAGGTAGGGAGTGAAGATGATAGAGGAAGCATCCGTATTCACTGATAGATGGTAGGGGAAGGGGAGATAGTTCTAATTCCATGCTCTTAATTTAATTTGAATGTCTATACAATGTATATAGATTATCCCTTTTTAAATATATGTAAAATATACAGCAATATTTTTAGAGCATAGCCCTTTTTATGTGGGTGATTTTATATTGTCTTCATTTCTGACTTCCCCTCTCTTCAAGGCTCTTTGCAGGATGCCACTAAAAAGCTCTGAAGACATGACATGTTTTAGAAATTATCATGATAATTATTAAGGTAATTAAACTGAGTTATTTCCATTATTCAGTTGTATGTACCATACCCTTCTAAGACTAATTTATCATTATTTGGCATCCAATTACACAATATAAAAGGAAGAGAAGCTTCCAGTCAATTAAGCAAACAAGTTCTATGTGTAATTTTTTATGACACCTTTTTCTGACTGTGATTACAAAATTACAGTGCAAGGAAGCTCAAATTTAATCAGCATAAATCAAAAACTTTCTTAGAAGGGTCAGAGAATAATGATCATATCTAGTTATATTATTTTTTAAAAGGGATTTGTTCAATTTAACATATTGATTGCATATGTGTTTTTAATAATCACCACCATTATTTTCATTATTGATGGTCTATAAATGAGAGATTGAGACAGGATTAGTATGACTGGGCCAGTGGCCTGTTTAAAACTCAGACAACTAAATTTTGGAAGAACTTTACCAAATGCAGAACACAAATATTGTGTGCCTAACATGAAATGATTTTGTTAGGTGCTTCTTCTCATCTAAACTGAAGTGCCTTAATGATTACACATAGGAGTTAAATGACATAGTAAGAACACAGGTTAAGGGACAGATCAGTTATAAATTTATACAAATGAACTTTCTTGCTACCTTGTATGTTTTGTATATTTATTGTCAAAGCCTGGTAAATATCCTGTTCTATATTATGTCCAATCAGTTCATATGAAACCCATCCAGTTTCTGTGACAGTTGGCTCTCCTTGATGACTCTCAATTCCCACATTTGCTTTGGATCCACTGCAAGGGCCACATACATGTTTGTTTGTCTTGATCAGTTTTTTGCAACATTTTTACTGAGTGTGATGGCACGATCTGCAGAGTGTTTAGATACTGGCCGAGATTTCTTGGCCTGTGATTATGGCATTATTTCAGTATATCTTGGTAGGGCCTATTTTCATCAAGATTTACCCTCATGGTGAGAGGTGAAGCCAGCTGGACTTCCTGGGTTGAGTGAGGACTTGGAGAACTTTTCTGTCTTGGAAAACTTTTCTGTCTAGCTAGAGGATTGTAAACGCACCAATCAGCACTCTGTAAAAACACACCAATCAGCGCTCTGTGTCTAGCTAAAGGATTGTAAATGCACCAATCAGCACTCAATAAAAACGCACCAATCAGCACTCTGTAAAAACACACCAATCAACACTCTGTAAAATGGACCAATCAGCAGTCTGTAAAATGGACCAGTTAGTGCTCTGTAAAATGGACCAATCAGCAGGATGTGGGCAGGGCCAAATAAGGGAATAAATGCTGGCTGCCTGAGCCAGCAGTGGCAACCCTCTGTGGTGCCCTTCCCTGCTGTGGAAGCTTTGTTCTTTTGGTCTTCACAATAAATCTTGCTACTGCTCACTCTTTGGGTCTGCACTACCTTTTTTTTTTTTTTTTTTTTTTTTTTGAGATGGAGTGTTGCTCTGTCACCCAGGCTCGAGTGCAGTGGCCTGATCTCCACTCACTGCAAGTTCCACCTCCCAGGTTCACGCCATTCTCCTGCCTCAGCCTCCTGAGTAGCTGGGACTACAGGCACCCACCACCACAAAGGGCTAATTTTTTGTATTTTTAGTAAAGACGGGGTTTCACCATGTTAGCCAGGATGGTCTCTATCTCCTGACCTCATGATCCACCTGCCTCAGCCTCCCAAAGTGCTAGGAGGGTCCGCACTACCTTTATGAGCTGTAACACTCACCGCGAGGGTCTGTGGCTTCATTCCTGAAGTCAGCAAGACCATGAACCCACTGGGAGGAACAAACAACTCCAGACACGCCACTTTTAAGAGCTGTAACACTCACTGTGAAGTTCTGTGGCTTCACTCCTGGAGTCAGCGAGACTACGAACCCACCAGAAGGAACAACCAACTCCAGATGTGCGCCACCTTTAAGAGCTGTAGCACTCACTGTGAAGGTCTGTGGCTTCACTGCTGAAGTCAGCAAGACCACGAACCCACCAGAAGGAAGAAACTCTGGACACGTCTGAACATCTGAAGGAACAAACTCCAGACACACCATCTTTAAGAACTGTAACACTCACAGCGAGGGTCCACAGCTTCATTCTTAAAGTCACCAAGACCAACAACCCACTGGAAAGAACCAAATTCGTACACAATGGTACTATGTTAATTCTTCTACCAGTCAACAATTAAGAGCAACCGTCTTGCTTGTAGCCTCAGCAACATACTTTTGTCCCTTGGTTAAATGAAGAGCAGCCAAAAATATAAACACTATAATTAACTGCAAAAAGGGTTCTCTATACGTTCAAATTATTTTCTAGGTATATTATATTAATTAAATGTGTTATGAAGCAAGTTTTCTTTCAACAGACATATAAGGATTGTGGCAATAGCTTGCTTTGCTGTATCCAAAGTTACATGTGGTTTTATCTACATTGTTTAGAGTAGTATTTTATGCAGTTTGTAGAGACTTTTTAGCCTGATTACTCCCATATCTTATGTCTCTTTCAGATATTTCTTGAAGTAACTACAGTAAAACCATATATATTTTTAAGGACTAGGTCATATAGGTTGCTTCTAGATTTGCTGAAGATATAATATTTAAAATTTATTATAAAACAAAAATGGGTGGTCTTTATTATTGCATTTCCACCTTTTTTTTTTTTAGATGGGTTTTGCTCTGTCACCTAGGCTGGAGTGCAGTGGCATGATCTCGGCTCACTGCAACCTCCACCTTTGGGCTCAAACAATCCTCCCACTTCAGCCTCTTGAGTAGCTGAGACTACAGATGTACCACCATCTGCAACTAATTTTTTGCAATTTTTTTTTTATAGAGACAAGGTTTCTTCATGCTGCCCAGGGCCTGGTCTTGCCTTGGTCTATCAACATGCTAGGATTATAGGCATGAGCCACTGTGCCTGGCACTTCTACCTTCTTTATGCAGTACTATAGTTTTTTCATGTATAAGTTTTAAGAGATAACTTAAGGTAATACATATAATATTTTGAAATATGTAGCTAAAACTGTGTTTAAACACATAACAGTATTACAAGTTCTATTGAAGAGTTAAACAAACTTAAATGATCATGATGAAATCATAATGGGACATCATAGCAGAGTTAGTAATTACCTTATTTGGCCCTTAATATTCTGGCTTGCACTGAATTTTTTTCCAAGTAGAAATTCTCCAGCTAAAAAGAACCTGCGATATCACCTATTCTAAAACTCCAGTTTTACACAGGATGATACTGAGATCCAGATAGATTCATCAAATTATTCAAGATCACCTTGCTGGTCAGGAGTAGACTTGGAACCAAAACTGGCTCTGGTTAGTAGAGCCCATGGACTGCGGGGTCAGCCAATCTTGATTTGATTTCTGATGTTTGACAAATGACCTAGAATTACTTCATTTCTTCATCCATAAAATGGGGATAAATGACCTGCCATATAGGGCATTGTGCAGATTGATTTAATGAGGTGTATCAGTAAGTGACCAGTAGATTGCCCGGACATCCAGCAAGCCTGACTTCCCTTCTCTCCAAGGCTCTTTGCAGGATGCAACTGAGAAACAAATATTTCTCTCAGTTTTTTTTTTTTCCACTTCCCATGGTTGTTAATCCTTTGTAAGGTGTGATTTTAAGCTATTATAGGTTTCTATAAGCAACAGGACTTTAAGAATTTGATCATTAGGAAGCAATTGTAAATCATACTTTTACCATCTGTGTTAACTTGGATTTATCATTTCCAAACTCTAAACTATAACCTTGCACTGATTATCAAGAGCTAGCTTGTGAAACTTAATTTTAGATTTGGCATTCAAGTTTAAGTTATCTGAGATAATAATATATTCCTCACAACAGAGCTTAAAAGTCCTGACCACTGTTTTTCATTCTTTGCCTGTGAATTATGTTAAGGTCCAGGAGTCACCAAGATGAAGTAAACAGAAGATTTTCTAAGTGCCATGGTTGCAGTTTTTAAGGTAGTGGAGATTTTTCAGATGAGTGGAAAGTAGGAATTATTTCTTTCAAAACAGCTGGTAGGATGGGCATGGGATTTAGCACAGCTCTGCTAGATTTAAGAGCCTTAGCATCCAGGAAAAGGAAAGTTTTATTAAATAACAGACAAAACTTTCAGGAGCATTGGCTATGTGCCAGGCACTCTGCTAGAGAAAACCAACTTCTCAGCGGATTAAGCTATATGACTAAAGTCCTACACCAAGTATGAGGCTAAGCTAAGATTTTTAAAAATGAACATGTGACTCACAAGCCAATGCTCATTTCTCTTTACAAGTCAAATTTCCAAATCAAACCTTGTTGTGGATCCTTTTACTAATATAAGCTCTACACTCAATCCAAAATTTCTAGGCTGTGCCAAGCACGGTGGCTCACAGTCTGTAATCCCAGCACTTTGGGAGGCCGAGGCGGGCAGATCACCCGAGGTTAGGAGTTTAAGACCGACCTGGCCAACATGGCAAAACCTCGTCTCTACTAAAATTACAAAAAAATTAGCTGAACATGGGAGTGTGTGCCTGTAATCCCAGCTACTCGGGATGCTGAGGCAAAAGAATCACTTGAACCAGGGCCGCGGAGGTTGCAGTGAGCCGAAATCGCGGCACTGCGATCCAGCCTGGGTAACAGAGTGGGACTGTCTCAAAAAAACAAAAAACAAAAACAAACAAAAAGTTCTAGGCTCAGAACTGAGAAGTCATTGTGTAGTTTGCACTAAAATGATAATATGTGTTTTGGTGGTTTGCTTGCAATCTTTGGCATTGCTTGGTGTGTGGCTGCCTCACTTCAGTCTCTGCCTTCATATTTCCATGTGTTCTCCCTGTGTCTCTTCACATTGTCTTCCCTCTGTGCATGTCTGTGTCTATTCCCATAACATTCTTTTTCATAAGGATACCAGTTAGGTTAGATTAGGGGCCTACCTTATTCCAGCGTGATTCATCTTAATTACATTTACAATGACTGTATCCCCAAATAAAGTCACATTCTGAGGTACTGGGGATTAGAACTTCAACATTTCTCTTTATAGGAGTCACAACTCGACCTGTAACAACGCCTAAAAAGCCAAAGTGAAATTACTTAATGAATTCAGGTCAGGATAAAAAGAAAACACTCGATCGTTTAGAACAAAACAAACAGCATGCTTGCCTGGATAACTGGAACGACGTGAGTATGGGTGATCAATTTGGGTAATGCAGGGCAAGTAAAAAAAAAAAAGGGAGCAAACAAAAGGAAATTGAATAAAGAAAGGGAGAGGAGGTCAGAAAGAGAAAGGGGACCAGGAGAAAGATCACATAAACCACCTCATTTACAGACCGTTTGAAATTCTCCTTGTTCTAATTGTGGATCTGGACTGAGCTTGACTACACAGCTCTACTCTATTGCACTGTCTTTCCAATTATAGCTAGTTTATGAGTTTAATAATTACTCACATCTTATGTCCACCCACTGAAGAGAAATGTGTCTTTAGAGTCCTTTTAAAATTGGATGCTTCTGCTGCTTTAAACCTACAGGAGCTTTTAATTTGGACCATTTGTTTCCTAGTAACGAGAATGGGTTTTGTGTTCTTACGTAAAACCCATAGCCAAAAGTAACAATGTGCACACCCCTGATGTGAATTAGCTCAGTAGGACATTATAGGGCACAGGATAACTGGGTGCTGGAATGTTATTGTTTCTACAACCTTGGAAATTAGAGATGAAAGATCCCTATTCAGTCATCCAATTCATCTTTCTGCCAAAACCAAATTAACTTTAGTACTTTTCTTTCCAGTATTTTGTATAGTTCATGTTTTAAAGCATCAAGGTCATACTATCACTGGGAAATCTGGTCTATCAATGTACTTTATGGTGATGCAGTTAAAGAACAGGTTCATTACGGCTCATGAAGGACCAATGTACCAATGTATGAGAATGAGAACAATATAAATTAATCGCTTTTTTACTGTATTTTGTGTTGAATTTTGTTTACCGTTTTTAAAAAATATATATTACCTCAGTTCTTGCTACATCCTGTGAGATAGGCAAAGCTGTTGTTTTTATGTCTCCTTGACAAAAAAATAAATTGAGGATCATATGTGGTGAGGATAAGACTAAAACTCATGTCATCTGTTCATTTTCTCATCTGTTGCTTTTACCATTTACCTCATTGCCTCAGCACAGTATGAAGTATTCCCAGTTTCCCATTTTCATTCTTGAATGCCAAATAGTTGATTTGAATAAAAATTACATAAAATTATATTAAAGAAAGTAAAATGGTTTGGCTCTGTGTCACCACCCAAATCTCATCTTGAATTATAATCCCCACATGACGAAGGAGGGACCTGGTGGGAGGTGATTGAATCATGGAGGTAGTTTTCCCCATGCTGTTCTCATGATAGTAAGGGAGTTCTCATTAGAGCTGATGGTTTTAAATGTGGTACTTCCTCGCTTTTGCTCTCCGTCTTTCTCCTGCTGCCATGTAAGACGTGCCCTGCTTCCCCTTCACTTTCTGCCATGATTTTAAGTTTCCTGAGGCCTCCCCAGCCATGCAGAACTGTGAGTCAATTAAATTTCTTTTGTTTATAAATTACTCAGTCTCAGGTGGCATTCTTCATAGCAGTGTAAAAATGGGATAATACAGAAACTAATTAAACAAAGTCATGACATGTGAGAAAGACGGATCTAGCTGTGATGATGAAGAGAGGAAATCATGAAAGTCATTCTAAAATGAAAGGGTTACTTAACATATTTACAGGGCATACTTAGAAGGATTGCTTAAGCAATTTTATTAGAGCTGAAAGACATATGTTCCAGAGAAAACTCTATCGAAGATGGAGTGAAAGATTATAAGCACTGTTGATCACTGAGATTCCAGCCATGAGCCTTCTTTTCTAATCAGCCTCTTTTCCTTTATTCACTCCAGTAGTTATCACATTACACTTATTTCCATGGTGAGGAAGAGTAGAGAACAAAGTATTTCCTGTTTACACAAAAATAATTTGTTAATTACTAGTTCTGAGACACTTTAAAGGAAAATGAAAAAATACTGTAAAAGGCCGTCTAATGACTAACTCTAATTTAAACAAATGAAGATATTGAGCATTCGGCTTTTAAAGGACTTAGATATGGTAAAGTCAGTTTGAGTTCAGTCAATTCTCAAATTCAGGAAATTTAACAATCAGTTCTCAATACACCAAAATGTCTTGTCACTTCATTTCATAATTTGAGAGATGGTAAATTCAGTGTTATTGCTAAGTGGCTAAGTAGAAAATATTTTAAAGATGTTACAACGTAAGAAAAAAATCTAAGTCAATAACAACCACAAAATGCTCAAAATATCTGCCTTTCTTAGAGGTTAACATACAGCCACTTCTTTCTTTAATGGGGCAAGTGTAATTCAGCCACTATTTTATTCATTTAAAATGTAGATATCAGGCTTTGTTTGAAAATCTTTCAGAGGATTGCTTTATTTCTTGCTGCCCTCAGTAGATTATCACATGTAAAAAAATCAAATGTTTTTAAGCTCCTTGGTAGGTGATGAATTCCACTTATCTCTTACTTTCTTTTTGAGGAGCGGGATGGTGTTCTGGATCAATTACATCTGTTCCCATAAAGGAGTAGGGCTATTCAATCATATATATCACTGATTTTCCAAACAATAAAGAATCTCAAAGCTTATCAATGTATCCATTCATGTATTTACTTACTTGTTTATTTAGATGACCAATATTTATTCAACATCAGGTCCTGGGCCAGCTGTTTATTTTTTATTTTTTATTTTTTTGGAGACAAGGTCTCACTCTATCACACAGGCTAGAAGTTAAAATGAGTTAGGGAGGAGTCCCTCTCTTTCTATTGTTAGGAATAGTTTCAGAAGGAATGGGATCAGCTCCTCTTTGTACCTCTGGTAGAATTCAGCTGTGAATCCATCTGGTCCTGGGCTTTTTTTGGTTGGTAGGCTATTAATTACTGCTTCAATTTCAGAACTTGTTATTAGTCTATTCAGGGATTCGACTTCTTCCTGATTTAGTCTTGGGAGGGTGTATGTGTCCAGAAATTTGTCCATTTCTTCTGGATTTTCTAGTTTATTTGCGTAGAGATGTTTATAGTATTTTCTGATGGTAGTTTGTATTTCTGTGAGATCAGTGGTGATATCCCCTTTATCATTTTTTATTGTGTCTATTTGATTCTTCTCTCTTTTATTCTTTATTAGTCTGGCTATCAGTCTATTTTGTTAATCTTTTCAAAAACCAGCTCCTGGATTCATTGATTTTTTGAAGGGTTTTTTGTGTCTCTTTCTCCTTCAGTTCTGCTCTGATCTTAGTTATTTCTTGTCTTCTGCTAGCTTTTAAATTTGTTTGCTCTTGCTTCTCTAATTCTTTTAATTGTGATGTTAGGGTGTCTATTTTAGATCTTTCCAGCTTTCTGATGTGGGCATTTTGTGCTATAAATTTCCCCCTTAACACTGCTTTAGCTGTGTCCCAAAGATTCTGGTACATTGTGTCTTTGTTCTCATTGGTTTTCAAGAACTTCTTTATTTCTGCCTTAATTTTGTTATTTACCCAGTAGTAATTCAGGAGCAGCTTGTTCAGTTTCCAGCTAGTTGTGTGGTTTTGAGTGAGTTTCTTAATCCTGAGTTCTAATTTGATTGCACTGTGGTCTGAGAGACTGTTTGTTATGATTTCCATTTTTTTGCATTTGCTGAGGAGTGTTTTACTTGCAATTATGTGGTTGATTTTAGATTAAGTGCTATGTGGTACTGAGGAGAATGTGTATTCTGTTTATTTGGGTTGGAGAATTCTGTAAATGTCTATTAGGTTCGCTTTGTCCGGAGCTGAGTTCAAGTCCTGAATATCCTTGCTAATTTTCTGTCTCAATCTGTCTAATATTGACAGTGGGGTGTTTAGTCTCCCACTATTATTGTGTGGGAGTCTAAGTCTCTTCATAGGTCTCTAAGAACTTGCTTCCTGGCATTTGCTGTGAAGTGAAATATAAATATTTTTGCTGTGAAGTACAGTTTATTAAATAGGCAAATAAATAAACTTATCCTCTGCCAAAGGGGAAAGCACCATTGCTGCTTTTCAAGGATGTTCTGTATACAAACATCCAGGATGTTAGTCCAGAGCAAAGGCAATCAATGCGTCTGCTCCCAAGATGTGCAGAAACATAAGCAGCCCATGGAGAATGGCTTCCCAACATTTCCTGCTTTTCAGAAAACATACTTACTTGACAGTTCCTCTTCTCTTCTGTATACTTGAATTCTCCTCTTAACCAGATGTTTTCCATAAATATTTATAAATTCTTGAATATCAACCTTCTTGAAAAGAATAAAAGCAGAGTCACCATCTCCTCTCGAATTTCCATCTCCCTCTAGCCACGGTCATACTTTCTTCTTCACAACCCTACTTCTTAAGCAAATTCTATGCTTTGCTTGGCTCTCCGATTACAATCTGTTTGCTCTTAAAATTATAGACTGTAACATGAGTACTGAAGAAGTACACAAATTACATATGTACAGTTTAATAAGCACCTATGACCTCTACACAGGTCTAGAGACAGGACAGCACTGATACCTCCATGATCCAGTCATTCTTGTTCCAGATATGTAACTTAGAATACAGAAACTTGGACACATATATCAGAATGTTTATGGCATCATTATTTAATCATAAAGAAGTGAAAAAAACATCTGCAAAAGAATGGGCACATGCGTTGTACTCTCTTATAATTCTCCCTGTCCAAACTCATTCTCTCTTTCAATCGGTATCCAGTATCCTTACTTACATGGTAATAATATTGTTACTATTCCCTAAATACTACCAATATATTTTAGTCTTTCCTGGTTTTTGAATTTTATGAAAATAAAGTCACACTTTATATTTTTTGTGTGTGCTTTTTTCACTGACTATAATGTTTATGGAATTTATCTTAATTCCTGGGTCTAGCTGAGTTTCACAGCTACAGTTTCTTTTTATTCTGGATAGTGTTTTATTGTATGTGTCTTCTACAATTTATTTATCCATTCTTTTTTAGATGATTGCTTACAATTCTCTAATATTAAGCAAAGTTTCTATAAACATTCTTATAAATGTGTCTACAATATATACAGTAGGCATACCTAGAAGTGGAATTGATGTATTATTGCAGGGTCTGTGCATCTTTAATGATAATAGATTATGGCAACTATTTTCCAAAGTGATTATTTCAATCCTCATACCTACCAGTAGAGTATAAGGGTTTCTGGATTATCGCATTGTATTTTATTGAAATATAAACATTTACGTAAAACAGATGCTTAATACTACTTGCCATGGACCAGGCAATATTCTGAGAACATTGATTTAAACTTTATAATATAATTAAAGTTAGTTATTACTGCTATCCCCACATTCCAGATAAAGAAATTGAGACACAAAGGTGAAGTGACTTGCTCCAAGCCGTACTTTGGCAGAGTCCAGCTCACAAGATTAGGTTCCTAACCATTCTGCTATGAAGCCCCTCTTCTCTACCTCATGTTTATTATGTTTGTACTTTAACATTTTTGCCAACTTAGTAAGTATGTAATGATATCTAATGGTGATTTTAATTTGCATTTTCCTCAATATTAATGAGGTTGTGGAGTTGTTTTTCCATATCTTTTTTTTTATCTTTTTATTATTATTATTATTATTATTATACTTTAGGTTTTATGGTACATGTGCGCAATGTGCAGGTAAGTTACATATGTATACATGTGCCATGCTAGTGCGCTGCACCCACCAACTCGTCATCTAGCATTAGGTATATCTCCCAATGCTATCCCTCCCCCCTCCCCCCACCCCACAACAGTCCCCGAAGTGTGATGTTCCCCTTCCTGTGTCCATGTGTTCTCATTGTTCAATTCCCACCTATGAGTGAGAATATGCGGTGTTTGGTTTTTTGTTCTTGCGATAGTTTACTGAGAATGATGATTTCCAATTTCATCCATGTCCCTACAAAGGACATGAACTCATCATTTTTTATGGCTGCATAGTATTCCATGGTGTATATGTGCCACATTTTCTTAATCCAGTCTATCATTGTTGGACATTTGGGTTGGTTCCAAGTCTTTGCTATTGTGAATAATGCGGCAATAAACATACGTGTGCATGTGTCTTTATAGCAGCATGATTTATAGTCCTTTGGGTATATACCCAGTAATGGGATGGCTGGGTCAAATGGAATTTCTAGTTCTAGATCCCTGAGGAATCGCCACACTGACTTCCACAAGGGTTGAACTAGTTTACAATCCCACCAACAGTGTAAAAGTGTTCCTATTTCTCCACATCCTCTCCAGCACCTGTTGTTTCCTGACTTTTTAATGATTGCCGTTCTAACTGGTGTGAGATGGTATCTCATTGCGGTTTTGATTTGCATTTCTCTGATGGCCAGTGATGGTGAGCATTTTTTCATGTGTTTTTTGGCTGCATAAATGTCTTCTTTTGAGAAGTGTCTGTTCATGTCCTTCGCCCACTTTTTGATGGGGTTGTTTGTTTTTTTCTTGTAAATTTGTTGGAGTTCATTGTAGATTCTGGATATTAGCCCTTTGTCAGAAGAGTAGGTTGCGAAAATTTTCTCCCATTTTGTAGGTTGCCTGTTCACTCTGATGGTAGTTTCTTTTGCTGTGCAGAAGCTCTTGAGTTTAATTAGATCCCATTTGTCAATTTTGGCTTTTGTTGCCATTGCTTTTGGTGTTTTAGACATGAAGTCCTTGCCCATGCCTATGTCCTGAATGGTAATGCCTAGGTTTTCTTCTAGGGTTTTTATGGTTTCAGGACTAACATTTAAGTCTTTAATCCATCTTGAATTGATTTTTGTATAAGGTGTAAGGAAGGGATCCAGTTTCAGCTTTCTACATATGGCTAGCCAGTTTTCCCAGCACCATTTATTAAATAGGGAATCCTTTCCCCATTTCTTGTTTTTGTCAGGTTTGTCAAAGATCAGATACTTGTAGATATGTGGCATTATTTCTGACGGCTCTGTTCTGTTCCATTGATCTATATCTCTGTTTTGGTACCAGTACCATGCTGTTTTGGTTACTGTAGCCTTGTAGTATAGTTTGAAGTCAGGTAGTGTGATGCCTCCAGCTTTGTTCTTTTGGCTTAGGAATGACTTGGCGATGCGGGCTCTTTTTTGGTTCCATAGGAACTTTAAAGTAGTTTTTTCCAATTCTGTGAAGAAAGTCATTGGTAGCTTGATGGGGATGGCATTGAATCTGTAAATTACCTTGGGAAGGATGGCCATTTTCATGATATTGATTCTTCCTACCCATGAGCATGGAATGTTCTTCCATTTGTTTGTATCCTCTTTTATTTCCTTGAGGAGTGGTTTGTAGTTCTCCTTGAAGAGGTCTTTCACATCCCTTGTAAGTTGGATTCCTAGGTATTTTATTCTCTTTGAAGCAATTGTGAATGGGAGTTCACTCATGATTTGGCTCTCTGTCTGTCTGTTATTGATGTATAAGAATGCTTGTGATTTTTGCACATTGATTTTGTATCCTGAGACTTTGCTGAAGTTGCTTATCAGCTTAAGGAGATTTTGGGCTGAGACAATGGGGTTTTCTAGATATACTATCATGTCATCTGCAAACAGGGACAATTTGACTCCCTCTTTTCCTAATTGAATACCCTTGATTTCCTTCTCCTGCCTAATTGCCCTGGCCAGAACTTCCAACACTATGTTGAATAGGAGTGGTGAGAGAGGGCATCCCTGTCTTGTGCCAGTTTTCAAAGGGAATGCTTCCAGTTTTTGCCCATTCAGTATGATATTGGCTGTGGGTTTGTCATAAATAGCTCTTATTATTTTGAGATACATCCCATCAATTCCTAATTTATTGAGAGTTTTTGGCATGAAGGGTTGTTGAATTTTGTCAAAGGCCTTTTCTGCATCTATTGAGATAATCATGTGGTTTTTGTCTTTGGTTCTGTTTATATGCTGGATTACATATATTGATTTGCGTATATTGAACCAGCCTTGCATCCCAGGGATGAAGCCCACTTGATCATGGTGGATAAGCTTTTTGATGTGCTGCTGGATTCTGTTTGCCAGTATTTTATTGAGGATTTTTGCATCAATGTTCATCAAGGATATTGGTCTAAAATTCTCTTTTTTTGTTGTGTCTCTGCCAGGCTTTGGTATCAGGATGATGCTGGCCTCATAAAATGAGTTAGGGAGGATTCCCTCTTTTTCTATTGATTGGAATAGTTTCAGAAGGAATGGTACCAGCTCATCCTTGTACCTCTGGTAGAATTCGGCTGTGAACCCATCTGGTCCTGGACTTTTTTTGGTTGGTAAGCTATTGATTATTGCCACAATTTCAGCTCCTGTTATTGGTCTACTCAGAGATTCAACTTCTTCCTGGTTTAGTCTTGGGAGGGTGTATGTGTTGAGGAATTTATCCATTTCTTCTAGATTTTCTAGTTTATTTGCATAGAGGTGTTTGTAATATTCTCTGATGGTAGTTTGTATTTCTGTGGGATCGGTGGTGATATCCCCTTTATCATTTTTTATTGCATCTATTTGATTCTTCTCTCTTTTTTTCTTTATTAATCTTGCTAGCGGTCTATCAATTTTGTTGATCCTTTCAAAAAACCAGCTCCTGGATTCATTAATTTTTTGAAGGGTTTTTTGTGTCTCTATTTCCTTCAGTTCTGCTCTGATTTTAGTTATTTCTTGCCTTCTGCTAGCTTTTGAATGTGTTTTCTCTTGCTTTTCTAGTTCTTTTAATTGTGATGTTAGGGTGCCAATTTTGGATCTTTCCTGCTTTCTCTTGTGGGCATTTAGTGCTATAAATTGCCCTCTACACACTGCTTTGAATGCATCCCAGAGATTCTGGTATGTTGTGTCTTGGTTCTTGTTGGTTTCAAAGAACATCTTTATTTCTGCCTTCATTTCGTTATGTACCCAGTAGTCATTCAGGAGCAGGTTGTTCAGTTTCCACGTAGTTGAGCGGTTTTGAGTGAGATTCTTAATCCTGAGTTCTAGCTTGATTGCACTGTGATCTGAGAGACAGTTTGTTACAATTTCTGTTCTTTTCCATTTATTGAGGAGAGCTTTACTTCCAAGTATGTGGTCAATTTTGGAATAGGTGTGGTGTGGTGCCGAAAAAAATGTATATTCTGTTGATTTGGGGTGGAGAGTTCTGTAGATGTCTATTAGGTCCGCTTGGTGCAGAGCTGAGTTCAATTCCTGGGTATCCTTGTTGACTTTATGTCTCGTTGATCTGTCTAATGTTGACAGTGGGGTGTTAAAGTCTCCCATTATTAATGTGTGGGAGTCTAAGTCTCTTTGTAGGTCACTCAGGACTTGCTTTATGAATCTGGGTGCTCCTGTGTTGGGTGCATATATATTTAGGATAGTTAGCTCTTCTTGTTGAATTAATCCCTTTACCATTATGTAATGGCCTTCTTTGTCTCTTTTGATCTTTGTTGGTTTAAAGTCTGTTTTATCAGAGACTAGGATTGCAACCCCTGCCTTTTTTTGTTTTCCATTTGCTTGGTAGATCTTCTTCCATCCTTTTATTTTGAGCCTATGTGTGTCTTTGCACGTGAGATGGGTTTCCTGAATACAGCACACTGATGGGTCTTGACTCTTTATCCAATTTCCTCTGTAGTTAATGCTTTCGTGTCTTAGACATTGTATCCCCGCCAAGGGTGCATATATGTTATCTTATAGTATTGTCCGTATTATTATCTAGACATTTGTTTTGTTGAGATCTCTAATCCATTACATATCAATATTTGTATAAGGCATTGTGAAGGTTAACTTTATGCATCAATGTGGCTAGGCTATGGTACTCAGTTCTTTGTTCAAACACCAGTCTAGATAGTGCTGTGAAGGTGTTTTTATGGATGTAATTAACATTAAGAGTGAGTTTACTTTAAGTAGAAGATATTGCCCTCAACAATGTGGGTGAGCGTCATTCAATCAATTAAAGGCCTTAAGAACAACACATGAAAAAATGCTCACCATCACTGGCCATCAGAGAAATGCAAATCAAAACCACAATGAGATACCATCTCACACCAGTTAGAATGGCAATCATTAAAAAGTCAGGAAACAACAGGTGCTGGAGAGGATGTGGAGAAATAGGAACACTTTTGCACTGTTGGTGGGACTGTAAACTAGTTCAACCCTTGTGGAAGTCAGTGTGGCGATTCCTCAGGGATCTAGAACTAGAAATACCATTTGACCCAGCCATCCCATTACTGGGTATATACCCAAAGGACTATAAATCATGCTGCTATAAAGACACATGCACACGTATGTTTATTGCCGCATTATTCACAATAGCAAAGACTTGGAACCAACCCAAATGTCCAACAATGATAGACTGGATTAAGAAAATGTGGCACATATACACCATGGAATACTATGCAGCCATAAAACATGATGAGTTCATGTCCTTTGTAGGGACATTGATGAAATCGGAAATCATCATTCTCAGTAAACTATCGCAAGAACAAAAAACCAAACACCGCATATTTTCACTCATAGGTGGGAATTGAACAATGAGAACACATGGACACAGGAAGGGGAACATCACACTCTGGGGACTGTTGTGGGGTGGGGGGAGGGGGGAGGGATAGCATTGGGAGATATATCTAATGGTAGATGACGAGTTAGTGGGTGCAGCGCACCAGCATGGCACATGTATACATATGTAACTAACCTGCACATTGTGCACATGTACCCTAAAACCTAAAGTATAATAATAATAAATAAATAAATAAATAAATAAGAAAGAGGAAAAAAACTGAGAAACAAAATAGGTAAAAAACAGTTACAATAACAACAAAAAAAGAACAAAACAAAAACTGAGGTTTCTCAGAGAAAAAGAAATCCTGTTTGAAGACTGTAATGGAAATCCTGCCTGATTTTCCAGCCTCTATCATGGCCTATAGATTTCAGACTCAACACCGCAACATGAACTCCTGCCTGAGTTTGCAGCCTGCTGGTCTGCAGTATAGATTCCAGACTTGCCAACCACCACATGAGCCAATTTCTTAAAACAAAAGTCTCTTTATACACACATGTATTTTATTGGTTCTATTTCTCTGGAGATCTCTGACTGATAGAGATTTTGGTACTGAGAGTGGTTCTGGAGGAACAGAATCTTAGGGATGAGTTTTCTGAATTGGTTCCTGGGATTGTTTCTCTAATATGACCAGATTTAAAGACACTAACGACTCCATTGCCAGTAGTAATGAGGAAACTGAGTCCACGTTATCATGTGGAAACAGAGATGTGCAAAATATTGCCATTGATTTAGCTGGTTGCTCCTAATTCAACTTGACAAAGTGGGTAAAGAAGAGATTGAGCTTACGTGTTCATAAATTTCCAGCTTTGAAACTGGATAAATGACCAGAAAGTTTCTATGTCTGCCCTGAAAGAAAACCTTATATCTGTAGCTGCAGAGCCCAGATTTCTAAAAAAAAAAAACAAACAAAAGGTGAGTCTCATCCTGTGAGTGACTGAATTACAAACTAAATTGAATTCACAAGCTCACAGGGTGTCTGCTGTTAAAGTGAGGGCATTTACTGTGAAGAAATGAGCTTCTAAAAATTGGGATAGAGATATATGGACAGATCCTGATTAAGCTGGGGATATTGGACCCCTAAATTCTAATGCATCCTCTTTGAGAGTAAAAGCATCTACTCTATTGCCATCTGGGGAGGTCAACCCTGCTTTGCCTGAGGAACCTGTAGTGGCCTCTCCTGAAGTAGTTTCCTTGCAAGAGACTGCTGGTTCTCCTCAGGACTCACCCTTCCCACCTGTCCTTGCTTCTAGATCTATAAGTAGACTCATAGTCTTATATAAGATCTACATAGAGCTATATAAGATCTATATGGAGCTATATAAGATCTATATAGATCTATATAAGATCTATAAGTAGACTATGGATAGATCTTATATAAGATCTATAAGTCCCAGCAGGTCTCAAAAGGTGAAGTAAAAGTGTGACCCCTAAGGAAGTATGATATACTTCCAATGAACTATTTGAGTTTTCTAGTTTACATACACAGAAATCTGGGGAATATGTGTGGAGATGGTATTTAGAGTGTGGGATAATAGAGGAAGGAGCATAACATTAGACCAGGTAGAATTTATCAATACGGGTCCACTAAGAAAGCATTGTAGATTCAGCATGGTAGCTTGAGAGACTGAAAAGGGCCCTGACAGTCTGACTGGTAAGCTGAAATGTGGACCAAAAGATAGCCTACACTACATGCCAGAACTGCCTTGAGATACCGTGAAATGTTATATCAAAAGGCTTAGGAAAATTGAAATGATATGGTGGATTTAAGTAAGATCTGATCATTGACCTTGGAAGGACATGGAGTTCAAGATGGTGAAGAATCAATTTAGAGGGGAGCCCTGTGCCCTCCAAGAGTTCTATGGTCAGTCTTCTCCGTAGGTCAGAAATTAAAGTGAGAACTGCTGACACTGAACTTGGATCCTTAAATGCAATGGGAATAATTGAATTCTGGAGTAGCAGGTGCCAAATGATGGCATTCAATCACTAAAGACAAGGTGGGCATGGTTACCATAATGAACAGCAGAGACAAAGCAGAAATCAGAATAATTCGATTCACAGAGACCTATGACAATGGATAATTGATCATTGGTGTTCCTACAGTGAAATAAATAGGCTGTCTACTAATCTTACTTGATCGATATAAGCAGAGAAGTTCCAGGTCAATTGAAAAGATGTCTAACTTGAATCATCCAAACAGAAAACTATATCCCCTCATCAATTATCATATTTGAGCCTGTTTACAGACCCAGAACCCCTTGAATGAAGGGAAAGCTGGGTCTCCCTGATTTGGAATTTGGAATTTGGAATCCTACTATACTTCCAAATTTTATGTATTTTGTATTTATATATTTATGTATTTTGGTGTTCCCCAAGGAATCTTTTACCAGGTGACTGTGCACTGTGGAAAAGGAAATAATCAGACTTTTTGAGGATTATGTGACATTTTATCTCTGAAGTGGTCCTAGTTTCAGGAATGCAAAATGTTACCATGCTCCAACAGTCAGAATAGGAACTTAGAGAAGTCTGATGATCAATGGAGTTTTAACTCAGGTCCACCTCTTAGTAGGCCAAGTGAATCCTTAAACCCATCTTGTCAAAGTGGTTATTTCTCCATTTCTGGAATGGATAATTGGAATAGGCATAACCAGCAACTAACAGAATACTCAAATTGGTTCTTTGACCGGTGCAGTGAGGGCCCTTACAGTAACAAGGACTAAGTGGAAGCCAGTAGAACTTCCCTACATAGGAAAATGGTAAACCAGGAACAATACTGCATTTTTGGAGGGATTTCAGAGATTAAGACTTGAAGGATAGAGGACTGGTGATCCTACCATATCACTGTTCAACTCACTTATTGGGCCATGCACAAAACAGATGAATTTTGGGGAGAATTACAATGAATTATTATAATCTTAACCAAATGGTAACTCCAGTTGTAACTGTTGTTTCAGATGTGACTTCAGTGCTTGAGCAAATTAACACATTTCTTGGAACCTAGTATGCAGCTATTGATCTAGCCAACACCGTTTTTTTAATCATACCTTCTAGTAAAGAGTATGAGAAACATTTGCTTTCAGCTGGAAACACCTTTACTGTTGTATTTAGGAAATACCAACTCTTAAGCCCTACATTATAACTTCACTTACAGATAATTTGGTAATCTTTCTTTTCCACAAAATATCACACTGGTCTATTACATTAATGGCATTATGCTGATTGAAACTGGTGAGCAAGAGGTAGCAGCTAAAGTAGATTTATTGATTGATAGGACATTTGCATATCAGAGGGTAGGAAATAAATCTGACAAAAACCCAGGAGTTTTTTATTTCAGTGAAATTTCTAGGGGTCCAGTGAGGAGTGTGGGCCATGTGGAGATCTCCCTTCCTGGTGAAGGTAAGATGAAAAATAAGTTGTTGTATCTAGCCCCATCTGTAACCAAAAAAAAAAGAGTGGAACTGTTTTCATTTTAGAGGCAACATATTCCTCATTTGAATTAAATATGCCACTCCAGCCCATTTCGTGAGTAACCAGAAAAGCTGCTAGTTTTGAATGGGGCCCAGAATAAAAGAAGGGTTTGTAACAAGTCCACACTGCCACAGAAGCTTCTTTGCCACTCGAGCCATGTGATCCAGCAGATTTAACCGTGCTTGAAGTGTCAGTGACTTTTGAAGCCTTCAGTAGGCCCTTGTAGGTGAACCACAGCACAAACTCTTAGGATTCGGGGACAAAGCATTGTCATTCCTCTTTGAGTAACTACGCTTCTCTTCAGAAACAGCTTTTGGCTTACCACTGGGCCTTAGTAGCCGAATGTTTAACCATAGGCCACTAAGTTACCATATAACTTGAGCTGCCTATCATGAACTGAGTTATATCTGAATCATCAAGCAATAAAGGTGGGCATGCACAGCAGCACTCCGTCATCCAGTGGAAGTGACATATATGAGATTGGGCTTGAGTAAGCCCTGAAGGCACAAATAAGTTACACAATACAGTGACACAAATACCCACAGTCTTTGCTTCTGTTACATTATCTTCTGTCACCCAGCCTAAACCTGTGATCTCTTGGGGAGTTTCCCACCATCAGTTGACTAAGAAAGAGAAAAACTTGGGCTTGGTTTACAGACGGTTCTGTGCAATATGCAGGTTCCATTCAAAATTGAACAGCTGTGGCACTATAGCTCCCTTCTGAGACTCCTTGGACAACGGTGAAGGGGAATTCTTCCAGTAGAAAGAACTTCAAGCAGTGCATCTGGTTGTTCATTTTGCTTAGAAGAAGAAATGACTGTAAATACAATTCAATATTGCTTCATACTGTGGCTAATGGTTTGGCTGGATAGTCTGGAACCAAGGAATATAATTGGAAAACTGAAAAAAAATAGTGACATGGAAATTTGGCAAGAGGTAAGTGAACAGATTTTTATGAATGGGTAAAAACATGATATTTATGTTCCATGTGAATATTCACCAGTGGATGATCTTGGCAAAGGAAGGTTTAATAATCAGGTAGATAGGATGACCTATTCTGTGGATACCAGTCATTCTCTTTCCCTGGACACTCCATTATGTCTTCAAATACTGTCTGTACTCCATTTTCTCCTCTTCTTCAGGATTACAATAAGATGTATGTAAGGCTTTTCCCACTCTCTCCTTCCTATCTCTTAACCACTCTGCTCTATTTTTTTTTCTTTTTTCTTTTTCTTGTTTTTTGGTGTCATCATTATAATTTATGGATACTTTCTTTTAACCTATCCTCAAATTCACTACTAATTAACTTTTCTGTTTTTACAATGTACTGTCATACCTATCCATTGAGGTTTTCCATTTCAGTGATGTATTTTTCAGTTCTTAAAGTTTTCTTGATTCCTTTCCAAATGTTCTGTGTCACTACATATTAATTCTTCTCTCACACATGTAGCTTCAAGTTTCTTTTTTCTTCTTTTATGCATAGTGAACATCATTTTAGTAAGATGTCTGGTAATGGCAATATTTGCAATCTCTATTTTCTTCTGCTTATTGTTTCTGCTGTTTATTGCTTACACAACTTATTTCCTTGTATGCTTGGTTATCTTTAATTGTATGCTGCTTGTCGTAATTGAAAAAAAATATTTATGGGGATTCTTTGAGGCTTAGGATATATGTCCCTTCCCCTAGAAATGATTAGCATTTGTTTCTCTCAGCTGTTTGGGAGCACTATTAGTTCAATACTACTCTAAATTTATAGCTTATGGTTTCTTGGAACACAATGCTAAAAAGAAAAATGTGGGCTGCAGATACAGCAGCCATGGTTGTAATATCTGAAGATAGTTTTCTTAATGTACAGTCTCTCCAATCTGCTTGGTGCCAATGTAAATTTTCTGCAGATCTGTGGTTTGGTGGATTTTGTTCTGTCTTACTCTGAAGGCATAGTGATTTAGGGTGCAAACTTACCCTAAAAGTATAGTGTATTGTGGTGCCAGCTTTAAGGTAAGTGGTTTCTTATTACATTTTCTATCTTTAGCAGACCCTTAACTAAGATTTCTGCCCCCTTACTCTATAAGTTCATCAAGATCATAGCTCAGTTTTATAGTTTTGTTTTAATCATTTCAGGCTGTTATAACAAAGTACTATAGACTAGGTGGCTTATAAACAACAGAAATTTATTGCTCACAGTTCTGGAGGCTTGAAGTACAGAGCTAAGCCTGTGGCAGATCGATGTTTGGTAAGGGACCACTTTCTGGTTTATGATTAATTGTCTTTTCACTGTGTCCTCATGGTGGAAGGAACTAGGGATCTCTCTGGGTTCTCTTTTATAAGAGCCCTAATCCCATTCAGGAGAGCTCCACCCTCATGACCCAAGCACCTCCCAAAGGCACCATCTCCTAATACCGTCACATTGGGCATAAGATTTCAACATATGGACTTTGGGGGGAACACAGACATTTAGTTCATAGCAAGTTCATTTAATCCTGGATAAAGGACTTCTGGACCAAAGCAGGCTTTGAGTGTCCACCCATTTGACTACTCTGGGTTCTTTTTTTCTCATATGTTTTGAGCTGGCAATTATTTACTATATTGTAAGCTTTTCAACATTAAGAAAATATTTTATGCAATAATTTTCCGTTTTTGGTCTAGGGGTGTGTGTGTTTGTGTCTGTGTGTTTGTGTGTGTAAGCTAGACTGCCATGACTAAACAATAAAAGTATTTTTCTTTTTCAAGCATGTTAAATTTGAGTTTAGGAAAAGTTGAAACTTTTCATGCAGCCATGAAGAGCTGGCAATCATGTGTTCTTAACCTGTCATTCTATATTGTAAACCAATGGTGCAGTTCAGGTGATTTTCCTTTAAAATGAATTTTTCTAGCATTTTAAATGGTAACTGTAGTGAGTAGGAGAAGTCTAAAAAAATCCAAGTTAAGACTAAAAATAAAATAAGATAAAC
This sequence comes from Pongo abelii, assembly GCF_028885655.2. Lineage (NCBI taxonomy): Eukaryota > Metazoa > Chordata > Mammalia > Primates > Hominidae > Pongo > Pongo abelii. Next base: position 163,455,013 of record NC_071988.2, read on the forward strand.
CATTCTAATATGTCCTAGCATGGCACTAAATTGATAAATAAGAATGTAGATGGCTCTTTGGAGCCAGAGGCAATTATATACTGTAAGTAACACTGAATATGTAGGTTTGAAATCCAACTAGTGAGCTCTGTCACTCTGATGAAAGGGTTAGTGTCATGATCTCAGAGCAGGAAAAGGATTCACATTAAATGATGATTGCATGAAATTCTGTATCATTCATACTTTTCACTGTGAGTTGAATAATTAAATTTAGAACATGGTCATTTCATATGTATTATAGTATCACTGCCTGTAACTATCAGAAAGAAGTCTTGGTTAATATATGAAACATATCTGACCTTTACTATAGTTTTGCTTTTAATTCATTTCTACATATAAAGAATTTGGCAAAGAGTTACAAAAGAGCTAATAAAATAATGGAAATAAAAACTTACAACTCAGGGTAAAAGGCTAAGGAAACAAGGGATTATTTTGGGGGAAGAAGTGGGTGAGGGAAATAACAGCATTTATCTGAGAAGAGATATTAGTAGAGAATTATTTTTTTCTTTGAATATACTAGTTCTCAAACCTGGCCTTATTTTGAAATCACCTGGGGAGCTTTGAAATATATTGATGCCTTAGCCTTATCCCCAGCGGTTTTGATTTAACTGGCCTGGGATATGACCTGAACATCAGGAATTTTAAAAACTCTTTGTGTGATTCTATTGTGCAAGAAATAATTCACTTTAAGATTATTTTAGGAAGGAAATACCTGTACTAAAATAAATCAATTTATGAAACTTAAGTTTAACTCTCCTGGTATTCAGATATACCATGACGTGGAAAGTCATAGAAGATGAGATTTCTGCATTTTCACTATAACAAGAACAAAAGAAATAGTGCTTCGGCCCGGCGCGGTGGCTCACGCCTGTTATCCCAGCACTTTGGGAGCCCGAGGCGGGCGGATCACGAGGTCAGGAGACTGAGCCCATCCTGGATAACACCGTGAAACCCCGTCTCTACTAAAAATACAAAAAATTAGCCAGGCGTGGTGGCGGGCGCCTGTAGTCCCAGCTACTCAGGAGGCTGAGGCAGGAGAATGGCGTGAACCCAGGAGGCAGAGCTTGCAGTGAGCAGAGATGGCACCACTGCACTCCAGCCTGGGCAACAGAGCGAGACTCCCTCTCAAAAAAAAAAAAAAAAGAAAAGAAATAGTGCTTCAGCGGTAGTGCGGGAAATTTCAGTTGGAATAAAAATGCTTCTTTAGAATTTGGCCTGCAAAATTCGGTAATGGTTAACCAAGGCACATTGTAATATCTTGTTACTGTTCATACTAACTCCAGGCAGTTTTGCCTCTTAGGCTCTAAATTTAGACAGAACTGGGCTTGAATTTCTACTACCAGATTTACTAGCTGTACAACCCTTGGGGAAATTAAATTCCTCGTGACTTAATTTCATCATTCATTCAGTTATGAAACAAATATTTATCAAATGATATCAGGAAGGCACTGCACAAACTACTGAGCATACAGCAATGAACAAAATAGTGTGCCAAATGGGATTGCAAACCTTTCTTATCAGGTTATTTGCAAGGATAACATGAGAAGCGTATGTAAGGTAGTTAGGAGAGTACCTAGTTATTATTATTATTAAAATTAAACAAATACTTAGAATTATTTATAGTATTGTTTCAAAGGGGTAGGTAAAATTATAATTAAAATCAATGAGAATTTTTATTAATGGCCTGTAATGATGATTACAACTTTTTGATACGCTCCGTCTTTCAAATAGGACTTAAAACAAACAAAAAAACAAAGTATAGGTAACCCCTCAAAGCAAGAAATAAGAACAACAAAAACACAAAACACATGATACATGTCTTGGGACACTGAGCAAACTAGATGGCTCAAAAACACACTAGAGACCATTCCTAGCATGTTCCACACAGGAAGTAATGAATCACTGCTCTGCTGAATCTCTTTCATTTCTTAGAAAAGAAAATGTCACTGATAAAAAGAAATAAAATCTATTTATGTGAACTCTACATCCCAAAGCATTAGCACAGAAATGTGAAGCTGAATGACTGATTTAGGAACAGTGTGTCTACCGTATTAAAATGTAGAGCATTCCCCTTAAATAGAATGTACTTTGAATAAAGCAAAAAAAGCAGAAAAGTACACAGAAACATCTATATTATCCTCTAAGATGTGGCGAAATACTTCTAACTGAATAGAACTTTGGAGTAGAAATCTGTTACATAAAACCGACAAATATTTACAGAGATTTTTATTACCCACCATGACTGCGAACATTGGAAATGTAAACTGTCTACAGATATCAAAATCTATCCTATAGTTGGGCATTTAAACTTTCAAGGAAAATCTGTGCTAGAGCTATTAATATAGTGAAAACATTAGAATTTTCTTCAGATTATTATAGCTCCTGGCATTTAGTACATTCTTGCCAGCATTATTTTCTCCTCCCTCTCTTCCCTGCCTTTGTATGCTGTCTCTGGGGCAGCCTCATCCATGCAGTAAATGATGCCAGGAAGGTCAGGGGCAGATGGATACTTCACCTAAATTTTGACTCTTTCCTTAAGGTCTCCTGTGCCAGTAGATTGTGCAGCAAAAGGGACCAATTGACATTCACCTACTCTTCTATTTGCTTTCTTAAAGGCCTGCCTGTGCACAATCAATGGGAAATGGCCCTCCAGTTAATCTAATTTAGTTGTGAAATTGCCAAAAAATCTCCAGTCTGAACACTCTCAGGCCCATGTTTTATGGTGCAGAGAGAGATATGCTCTGACTTTCTAATGCTTGCTGATCAGGGTAATACAGTCTACATTAGGAAGTTGTTAAGGAGTAACTTGAGAACCTCTGAAATTCATGTTTAAGCCCTAACTACAAAGTGACTGTATTTGGAGACAGGGCCTCTAGAGAGGTAATTAAGGTGAAATGAAGCCATAAGGATGCTGCTGTAATCCAACAGGGCTGGTGTCCTTATAAGGAGAAGGAGAGACACTAGATTGTCCCTATCTCTGCATGAGCACAGAGGAAAAACCATGTGAGGACCCAGCAAGAAGGTGGTTGTCTGCAAGTCAGGAAGAGAGGCCTCACTAGATACCAGTTTTGGCATCTTCAGCTTGGACTTCCATCCCCCAGAATTGTGAGAAAATCAGTGTCTGTTGTGGAAGCCACCCAGCCTGTGGTATTTTGTAATGGCAGCCTGAGAAGACCCATATAAAGGTCATAACTCTTCATTTTACATTCTGTTTTAAAACTGCCTACTCATTGAAATTAAAAATCAAATTTTTCAAAGATTATCTACATCAGTGACAAATTTTGCTGAATTCAGTTTACTGAATTATAATATAGTTTATATTAATTCAGTGCAGTTTACTGAAATATAATAATGGAGGGAGAGGGACATACCAATTGTGTGGAATTATATTCAGACCAACTTTTACTAATATAGATATTCTATAGAATAATATTTAAAATGAGAAGCAACTGACCATACTTTGCTAAAATTGAATTACCTGTATGTTCTTGAGATGAGGTCAAATGTAGAAAGCCTGGCAGCTATGCTATGCAACCAACCCTCTTTCTGCCTGCACTCACTGGGCTGGTGGGCAGTGGGGGGCGCTATCCATGTCTTTAAAGTGTTCCTCCTTCATAAACTGTAATCCTCCCTCCCTGCTCCAACAAATCACCTCCTGTTGTTTCCTTTCTATTCTTCATTCTTGATACCTTATTCAGTATTTTTTCTGTTTGTTATAAATAAATGAGAATAAAATTAAAAACAGACAAGGGATATTACAGTTCTTAAATGAAAAGATGTAGATTATTACCCTTGTTTTTTTTTCAACCACTCTAAAAGTTAAGAAAATAAACTTTTAAGGGCATAATATTGTATCTTACAGTTATGTACTTAATAAAACAACAAATATTTATCAAAAACCTACTTTGTCTAAGAGTTGATAATACGTGCTGAATTTATTCTCCAGGAACTTTCTTATTATGTGGATGTTAACATTATGTCATTGGGAAATAGGTTAGTGAGAAATGCAGAACTATGTTAGCGACAAGTACACACACACACACACACACTCCATTTAAAGAAAACAAATAAATTAATACATGTTGACCTTAGTCTTCTGGCTTGTTAATAATCAAAGTAAAAAAATTAAAGAATCAAATTGCTTTTTGGCTTGGGCTTTCTCTTTTCATTTCCTGTAACGATCATTTCTGTCACTAAATCCAACCAATACTTCTTGATAGAGTCACAGTAGACAGAGGGAGTGGGACACAGTGGAAATGTTTGGAACCAATCCAATTAAAAGTTACAGAAAAAATTTATGGCTTCACATTAAATTGGCAGATTGGCTTCTTACCTCATTTAACCTCCAGCAAACTTTGAGAACTATACCCAGCTGCTGTTGCAACCATTAATTTTCAATATTTGTCTAGTAATGAAGGTAGACTTGCAGATATTCCATTCTAAGAAACTTGAAAAGCACAGCTGATTCAAGGAAGATAGAGCTTTGTCCATTTATCCACTCACAAGGAGAAAAATACTGCATAATTTCATTCATGCAGAATCTAAAAATATTTGTCTCATAGAACTAGAGAGTAGAATGATGGTAACCAGGGGTTATGGCAGTTGTAGGGGAAGAGAGGAAGTTGAGGAACTGTTGGTCAAAGAATACTACATTTCAGTTAGATAGAAGGAGTAAGTTCAAGAGATCTATTGTACAACATGGTAACTATAGTTAATAACAATACATTGCATTCTTGAAAACTATCGAGAGTGAATGTTCTCACCACAAAAATTGTAACTACGTGAGTTCATGCATATGTTAATTAGCTAGATTTAGTCATTCCACAATGTACATATACTTCAGAACATCATGTTGTATGTGATAAATGCACATCATTTTGTCTATCAATTTAAAAAATAATAAAAAGGGAAGATAGAGTTTTTAGCAATGGTTTCAAAAACAATTTCAAGAGTGGCATAGTGATTCAATAACATTTATTAGGCACATATTTTTCCAATCATTACTCTCATTCTGGTTATGACTGCTAATAATATCTACAAACATGTAAATTCAGATTACATTGTCATAAATCTTCAGAGCATTAATTGGTCTCCTGCTGAGCCCTCAAATTTAGCACTGATGGGAAAGCATCACCCTGCAGTTTCCATCTTTTCTCCATTGCATGGTCCTCAATCAAAGCCACACAGTTGGCCTTCAGCAGTCAGTTCAGGTTTGTGTAAGAGAGCCTTCTACTCTTTTTATATGGACTACATTCAGTGTTGTTAGTTACAGAGATTAGGCATCAAGAGACATGGGTTCTGGCTTGTTACCTCTGCAATAAAACTTAGAATTTATTTAGGTGAACATTTCATTTTATAGCAGATGAAAAGGAGGCATTGGAGGTGTCCATCTGAGGACCTCAGAAGAAACTCTCTTAACCTCCATCCAGTACTTTTCACTTCACCAGGCAGCTTCCATTCCCTCAACTCTTTTGGTGACTCTCCCTCCATGTGACATAGAACTGAAGACTCAGTTTCTTCATCTATGAAATGAAAATTTTAAGTTGAGTGTTTTGCAGAATTGTTGTAAAGAGAAAATACTCATAAATGTCTGTGAGGAGTATAATGCACCACCAATTCAATGTATTCATTTCACCATCATGCAGAAAGGATCAGCCATGTTCAGTGCAGCAGCAGCAGCAGCAGAAGCAGCAGAGAACCTGTCAGAGCAGGCCTGTCAAGATATCTCACATGTTTGTGTGGAGAACAATTTTTGCTAATGAATATGATTGGTTAGAATAGAATTGAGTTTATCTTGTATAACATGGTTATGAGTTGTCATATTTTAGAGATCTTTGCCCTACTTTTTTAAAGTGTGGTATTGGAGTAAAGTATTCATCTAAGTAACATTAATATGGGATTGGGGGCTTCTCTGATGTTATCACTTCTGTATTTGGTAGCATAAAGGACATGATAGGGTGGAGTGTTGGTCTGTCCACAAGTCTTGTGTGTTTGTCCTGTCTGCCATCCTGTGACCTGGACCACGTTGTTTAACTACTCTAATACTCTATTTCTTTTCATGTAAAATGTAGGCTACAGAAAGATTATTTTTAAATTCCTTTCTAGTTCTATGGTACAGACAAATCTCAGTTATGGTAATCTTAAACAAAACAAATGTTTGTGGTGCTATATGGCATTTTCTGTGAAAATAGATTGTCTTTGAATTAAAGGTGCTAAAATTCTAAGTGAAAGAGTGGAAAGCCTTGAATTAGTGGCAGTGGGCTTTCTCTGACAATAAAATGTTCTTGCTGAAAATTTACAATACCTGCAGAATAAAAACAACTGTTAAGTCAAAATTGACTTAGTATGTTCAGAGACACTTGAATAAAACCTATTAACAGCCCAACTGAATTTAATTAAATATCGTGAGTAATAAAAGAGAGGTCCAGGGGTGATTGCTGAGAACACTTATGGATTATTCTGAATTTGAAAATTTGACTCTCGGTGAGTGAGGAGCTAGGTCCCAACTGCAAATGTGCTGAGTTGATTAAAGATGATGAATTTTCATCAACAAGGTGACATAAATGTTGCATTGCAGTTTTTTTCCCCAGAATATCTGAGACAGCCTGACACTGCCTGGAGGAGGATAGAATAAGCTTCTATCCAGCACTTGCCATCCAGGGGGCCCTCCCTAGCCAGAGAAGCGAGTCAGCTGATCTAGACATCTCCATCTCAGTCTGGCTCCATGATACCCAATGAGGCAGAGCAGAGAGCATATTTGGCATTAGGTAAACTTGGGGTTTTGAATTCTGTCTCTGGCTACTTAATAGCTATGTGAATTTGAGCAAGTCACTTAACCCATCTGATCTTGTTTCTTCACCTTCAGAAAAGTGAAGAGTGGAAAGCCTTAAATTAGTGACAGTGCGCTTTCTCTGACAATAGAACATTCTTGCTGAAAATTTACAAATAATATATGAGTAATATAAGAGCAATACCATCTTTACTAACAAAATCCAAAATGTTAAGATCAATTAATTCTTAAAAATGAGTATGTTCCCTAATATAAGTCCTAACATTGCAACCACCTCTCCAAACTTCTGAAAGTAAATCAAACCTGTTAATATTTTATGTATCTATTCCTTTCACAAGATTCCTTGGGCACAAACCGCTAGCCATCCTTCCCCAACTGTTCATATACCTTTTGATCACCTTCTTAAGTCACTAAATGATCACCTTAGCTTCTTCTTCATCCTTCTGTGTTGTTTCCTTCTGTCCTTTGTGGGAAGCCTCAGGGAAATGGTCCATGTAATGGGGCATTGCTCACATGCATAATGTTTCCTTCTTATGGGATCATAGAAGAATAATGGATTATGTTTAGCATCCTTAAACAGGATGGAGTAAACCATCAAATATGTTTCTGGAAGATATGGTTTATATTGAGGGAAGTTGAGCAGATCTACTAATTTCTTGGTTGATGGCCCTTTTGTTTAGGAAACCAATGAAAAAATGCTTGCTATGAAAAAATGTAAAGGAGCAATTTTCACTTTGATATGCCAAAGAAAACAAAACAAAATTACAACTGGATTTCACCGTGGACTCACAAGTTCCGCCTGAGGGAGAGAAATGAAAAGCCGAGAACACCCTCTTAGGTTTGCTACAACTGGCTTATCTCTGAAGATCTGGGCTGTGAGGTAAGGGCAAACACTCTCTAACTAAGGGAGTTCTGGGCCCAGGAAGAGTTAGCACCCCAAATTTCCCATTTAAGGAAGGGAAGGTTGGGAAGCAGAGTGAGGATTATGAAAGCTGGTGAGACTCTTTAACTAGTTTTTATATCTTGGTGCCCTGAAATGTCAGTCTGAGTATCATAATAAAGAATTTAAGTGTACCCAAAATACGGCTTCTAAAAAAATTCAGATTCAAGATTGTTACAATAAATTCTTGAAGGCATGCTTTTTTCATATTTTAATACACAGCAAACTTTTTGTTTTTACATTTCTGTCCACTGATGCAACTAAAATAGTTTCCTCTTACCAAGGAAGAACTTGCCTAGCTATTAAAACAAGAGTCCTTCTTTAAAATGATTTTACCCAGAAGTGTTTTGAGGCCAGGTGCTGTGGCTCACACCTGTAATTGGGAGATTGAGGCAGGAGGATCCCTTGAGCCCAGCATTTTGAAACCAGCATTGGCAATTAAGTGAGACCCCTATCTCTACAAAAAATAAAATAAAATACCTGTAGCTCCTGCTACTTCAGACGATAATATGGGAAGATCCTTTGAGCCCAGGAATTTGACGCTGCAGTGAGTTATAATCATGCAACTGCACTCTAGCCTGAGCAACAGAGTAAGACTCCATCTCAAAAAAAAAAGGAAAGGAAAGACAGGAAAAAAGAAAAAAATGTTTTGAAAAGAAACACCCTTCATGAAACGGTAAGAAAATCAAAATCAATATTTATGACAACTTGCTTTTTCCTTTTTCCCTGTCTCCTTGATTATGAGCCACAAATTTATTGAAAATCTTGCTTGCTATGATAGATAATCATTTTGAGTTATCTTTCAAAAGTCCAGCTCCATCCATGTGCATGCAAAGGACATGGCTTCTTTCCTTTCTATAGCTCAATAGTATTTCATGGTGTATATGTACCATATATTTTTTTATCCAGTTTATCTTTGACAGGCATTTGGATTGACTCTATGTCTTTGCTCTTGTGAATAGTGCTGCAACGAACATATGCATGCATGTATCTTTATAATATAATGATTTATATTCCTTTGGAATATAATGGGATTGCTGGATCAAACGGTATTTCTTCCTCTATGTCTTTGAGGAATTGCCACACTGTCTTCCATAATGGTTGAACTAATTTACATTCCCACCAACAGTGTAAAAGCATTCCTATTTCTCCACAGACTCATCAACATCTGTTGTTTCTTGACTTTTTAATAGAAAACCAAACACTGCATGTTCTCACTTATGAGTGGGAGCTGACCAATGAGAACACATGGACACAGGGAGGGAACAACACACACTGGGTCCTGTCAGAGGAGAGCAGGGGAAGGGAGAGCATCGGGATAAATAGCTAATGCATGCGGGGCTTAATAACTAGGAGATGGGCTGATGGGTGCAGCAAACCATCATGGCACAAGTTTACCAATGTAACAAACCTGCACATGTATCCTGGAACTTAAAATAAAATAATTTACTTTTTAAAACATTTAAAAACATCTAGAGTTAAAAAATACTATCACCAAATACCTAATCATATCTCTCTAAAATTAACTTTCCCTTGAATTAAAGGAGTGATATATTTTTGCCTACATAATTTATTATAGATTCACGATAGTAACTGCTTGGTTTCCATTCTTAGCTGGACAATCAACCTTTTTCAATAACTCTTTCTCTTATGTTTAGCCAGCTCCCTGGCTGATTTCAATAAAAAGTTATTCTGAATTTTGTTGCTCTGTCCACAACAACACACATAAATAGCATTTTCACCCACTGTGATGCAAGACATGCAATAAGAGATGCAAAAGGTATGAGCCTCATCTCATTAATTCTCTGGACTTCCTCCAGCCTGCTAACTTCTGAACCATTATTACATGTCTTCCCCCGACACCTCTCTATTGAATCAGCACTGGTAAAAATCTTCAAGTCTTTTTTACTATGCAAAGACTGATTTCCAAAGTATATTCTTTATGAATGCTAAAATTTCTATCTTCATCTGAAAATGCCATTATTTTCCTTACTACTGATTTATGATTTAGCTGAATGTAGAATTACAGGTTGACAGCTATTTCCCATCTAACTTTTAAATATATTAATTCTTCTGATTCCTATTGTTGCTGAACATATTATTTTATTTCTTCTGATTTGTATTGTTGCTGAAGATAAGTTTGTTATCAACCAAATTGCTGCTCCTTTCAAGGTAATCTTTTTTCTTTAACTACTTTTAATTCTTGATATTTGATATTCTGTGGTTTCATCATGATGCAATTCATTAGATATGTTTTTATTCTTTTTGGTGCTTATTGTGTTTCTTCAACCTGAGTACATGTGTTTTCTTTCATTCTGGAAAATCTTACAACCATTTTCTCTTCAATCATTGCCTCTATTCAATCTCACTCATTATCTTCTCAAATATTTCCTCTACTTCTGGAACTCCTAAAAGATAAATGCTATACTTTCTCATTTTATTTCTTATGTCTTTGATTGTATTAGTTTTCTATTGCTGTATAACAAATTACTCCAAACTTAGTGGCTTCAACAGCAATATTTGCTATCTTGATATCTGTGGGCCAAGAATTTGAGTGTGGCCTAGCTGGGTTCTCGAATGCTGGATTTCTCACCGGAGTGCAGTCATCTCCAGGCTCGAGGGGAAAGGGCTGCTTCTTAGCTCATTCATGTGGTTGGTGGGTTCTTACAAGCTGTTAGACTGAAGCCTTAATACCTCATGAGCTGTAGGTGGAGAGCCCCCTTGGCTTCTTGGCACATGAGCCTCTTCACAGGGCATCTTACAATACGGCAGCATGCCTCTCCAGCAGGGGCAAGGGAGAAGGCAAGAGAGAATGGCAGCAAGAGAAAGCCCTAGCAAAGACGAAAGGCACAGACTTTTATTATCAAGTCACAAAACTGACATCTCATCACTTTTTCTATACCGTATTTTTAGAAATAAGTTGCATGGTCCTGCCAACAACCAAGGGAGAAGGATTAAGCTAGAGCTTAAATACCAGAAGGCGAGAATCACTGGGGCCAAGTCATACCAGTCTTTCTTATTTTCCACTTCTTTAACCTTTGGATTCTTCCTAAATGTTTTCCTCCTGTCTATTATCCATGTCACTGCTTCTTTCTTAAATTATTTCTAATCTGCTATTTAAAATACCCATTAATTTCTAAATCACCTTTTCTGGTGTATAATACACTTAAAGTAAAATGCACCCCATTTGAGTATGTATTTCTGAGTTTTGAAATTTTATATAACCTGTAACTGCCACTGTAACCAAGACATACAGCATTCTATCACCCCCAGAAAGTTTCTTTATACTCTTCTCAGTCTATCTCCTCCAAATCTTGACCATAGGCAACCACTGATTGCCTTACTACCCCCAGTAGAGATTATACTTCTTTTCCAGAGTTTTGTCTGCCCATCAGTTTTAATTAATTTTCAATTTTTAGGGAATTCAGTGACTATTTGAGGCATGTTCTAACATGATAACTGTAATAGTTGTGAAAATCTACACATTTACTAAAAATTATTGAGGTGTGTCCTTACGATGGCTGAGTTGTTGTTTGTTTTTGTTTTTTGAGATAGTGTCTTGCTGTGTCATCCAGGCTGGAGTGTAGTAGCATGATCATAGTTCACTGCAGCCTTGAACTCCTGGGCTCAAGTGATCTTCCCAGTGCAGTCTTCCAAATAGCGGAGACTATGGGCTTGTGCCACCACACCTGACAAATTTAAAACAATCTTTTTTTGAGAGAATGGCTCTTGCTGTGCTGCCTAGGCTGTTCTTGAACTCCTGACCTCAAGTGATTCTCCCACCATGGCCTCCCAAAATGTTGAGAGTACAGGTATGAGCCACTACACCTGGCTTCAAATTTTCTGATACATAAATTATATATCAATAAAGCTCTTAAAGTCTTTATAAAAATTTAGTGACTGTGTTTATGTTTAGAAATTTTAGATTTTCTATTTTAAATTTTCAATTACCTATTCTTTCAATGGAAATATTTCATTCTTGTCTATTCTTTAATTATAGTTTTTTTTAAATTTTTTTAAAAGCTCTTTAAGAATTTTTAATATACTTGCTTGATGATCTCTGTCCTATCATTTGTCCTATTTCTTAGGGTGACAATCCCACTAATTGCTGACTTGCAGGCTCTCCATTCTTACAGTTTGCTTCATTATAAAATGCACAATTTTGTACTGTCAGCTCTTCTTTTAGCAGTTGTTTTAGCTGTGGGAGTACCCTGTGTCTTGGGTTGTAAATGTGTCCTACAGAAAAGTTCTGGTATTTCTGTGTCAAGTGTGTTGTTAATTCTCAACCATGTAGGTAGTGTATGCCTGTGTCTCAGGAGTGACTGTTTGTCTTTCTCTTCTTTCTCTGTGCTAATAGAGAACTTCATTACTGTGTTGTCATCCAGGTATAAGCTTTTTAATTTCCTTTGTAAGAGACAGGGCAGCCCTTTGAGGCCCTCCCTGCCAGAAGCTCTGTCCCCAGGCCTACATGGATATTAAAAATCTAAGATCCAGTCCTGGGGCCAATATATGAATCTGAGTCCCCAAACTCCCAGCAAAATATTAACTTCTACTTCCCATTATGTGTTTGAGTTCAATCTTCTTTTTGGCATTTTGAGCTTTTTTTTTCCCTTTCTTTTGAGTTCAGCTTTGTATTAAAAGTATTTTTGGTTATCTTTTATCCATTATTTCTATGTATTTATAATATGTGAAGGGCCTTAGCTCACCAAGTTAATGAAATTCCTTATTTTTCAAATCACATAATTTATTTTCAGTTCTTATTTTACTTGATTCCTTGAAACATTGGATATGTCATCTTCTAATTACAATAACTCCATTTACCTTGGCTTTTGTAACATTCATTCACTCATATTCTTTCTCCTACTTAGAGAAAGCCATATCACTTGTTGGAAAAGCATGAATTCTGTCATCAGATTAACCCAAATTTAAACACTGAATCTTCTACTTAGACACCCGTGATCTTTGAGTTAATGATTTCACTGTAAGATTTTTTTTCTGTAAAATAAGAAAAATACACATTTTTAAAGTATATGTATTTTTTAAATGCACATTTTTAAAATATAATGAAGAATAAACAAAATAACACGTATGAAGGATACAACAAAGTCCCTAACAAAGAGCCAGTGCTTAATATAGTAGTTGTAGCAGATACTTGTGATGTCCTTGCTTTCTACCCGAAAGTGATAATTCTTCACATTCCTCATTTTTCCAGATTCTCAAGACTGGGTCAGTTCATGGCATTTATGAGATAAGATGACAGAAGGGATATCATTGTTTGCTGCCAAACATCTTGCAATTCATCACTGACCAATCCCAGGGAAAGATTGGTTTTATCCTTGTAATTGCTTTCCTAAAGACAGAAATCATGGACAGTGACATCCAGCTGAAGATCTCTTAGGTCACTTGAGGCAAGTTCACTTATCACTTGCCTCGGTCACCAATAACAAACCCCTTCCCTCACTGGGGACATAGGTGAGTATATTCTTCTTAATTCTACAGTAAAAACAGACAGAGTCGATGTTTTACACAAAACAACAGGCTTTACCCAAGGGGACTTACTTTTAATTTCTTGCTTAATAGCATCTATCATCTAGGAAAGGAGCACACAGATGTTGGTGTTAGTGTTTTAGTATCATAAGTATCATTCACAAGAAAGAAAAAGGCTCAAGCGTCTCTTTATTTTTCATTCTATACTTCCTTTACACTAGAGTCATCCTCTCCATGCCTATGATTCCAGAGATCACTTACAAATGTCTACTCTCAAATCTATAATTATAGACCTTACCTCTCCATTCCTGGATGCTTTTAGAAGTTTCCGGTGCATGAATAAACACAATTATTATTTTTCCTTCTGGTTTCCACAAGGAAGCAAATCTACATGGGTAATAACCAAATTGGAAAGTACTACTTTGTCAATAGTTAGGTGATTATCTTCTACCTTTATGCAAAGCTCTGGTAAAAGTTGTATTGAGAGAGATTTGAATGGGGCCTTAGGCTAACACAACATTTCTTGATTTTTTAGGCCTTGAACTATGTGTCTATTTTACTTTCACTTCTCACCCAAGGGTGGGCTCCCACAACTGCAGTGAGAGAGATGGTCAATTCAAAGCACATCAACCAAGTCAGGGCAAAAGGAGGAAAATGAATAGCCAGAAAGTTTTCTTTGCCCCAATACATAGTGCTGAGCTGGGCTGGGCTGCACGATATGATCAGGAAAATATAGAGGTCACAGTGTGGAAGTAGAAAGAACAGAAAGGTTATTTCCTAGTATAGTTTCAACAGAAGGGATCAGAGGCCTCAGTCTTCTCTTTACAACTGCTATGTGGGTCCAAGAAATCTATGTCAATTTTCTGATATTCAACCCCATCTAGACATCTCACAAACAATTTATAACTAGAGTCTGATGCTTTAGTCTGTATTTCCCTCCTTCTTTTAGTATCAGCAACCTCTTCCAATGCAGAATTGCTCCTCTGTCTCTCCATGTGATTCCAAGGATGCTTGTCCCAGAATTGTCCTTCTCTGGTGCATAACCCAGACCTGGCCAATCGTAGTTCCCTTCCACTTGGCAACAATGTTTGACGTGAGAATGAGAGTATAACCAAAGCCATACATGTCCTTTCCTTCAACTTTATATTGGGAGGGAAAAAGTTTCTCTTTAGTCTTGGTTCATGAACTGTAAGCGTGGATCCAGAGCTGCTAGATAATCTGTATATATGCTGTGTGGCAACACCTGAACTTAATAAGCCTAAAACAAGAGTGGCATAAAGGTGAAAGGCAAAGCAAAGAGCATTGATGACACCATTTGTTTTCTTGTATCACCCTCTTTCTTTTCCTGTAACCCAGTGATTGATGTTTGAAATGGTGTGAGTTAGATTTGTCAAGTACAACTGCAATATCCTAATAGACCTCTCGACACTTCTAAAGAAGAACTCAACATTAAACACCCTAAATCTCTCATCACTCCTATCTATACTGATAGGTGAGATCTCCAGCTACCTGCTCTCCCAAGCCAGAAACACAGAAGCCATCCTAACCCTCTTTCTTTTGCTTATTTTAAAGATCCATCTAATATCCCATTGATTCCACCTCCAAATTATTTTTCACATTTGTCATCTCTGCAGCACGTGTACAGTGTTCCTTCCTTAGTGAATACCTTGTCATCTTCTAATCTGCACCCATTGGCCTTCCAATCATTATATTGCTCTTAACTTTTCTTCCCTGAAAACCATCTCAAGTGATTTTCTCTCTGTATTCTAGAGGACTGATACCAGTCTTTGTCTGCATTATTTCCTTTCTCCTTTCATTGGTGGAGATTCCTGCTTTTCCTCATCAGTGGTGATGTTCTAGATTCACCAATCCTCCTGCTCCTGTTCACTGTGGGATCAGTCGTGAATTCCTTACACAATTAGCCTTGGTGTGGTTGGCTTTGAATCTAGCTTCCAGGGTGACCAGAAGTAATGGAGAAATCAGTAAGCACCTAGGGATCTTTCAGAAATATCTGAAAAGAAAGAGTTGTACAGGGATACCTACATGATTTATAACACCAAGTGTGAAATGAAATTGTGGGATCCTTGTCCAAAAAAAAAGGAAGTGTCATTAAAAGCACTGAAATATAAGCGTTTTCTTTTCTTCCCAAGTCTCTTTGAACCTGTCATGGTGTTTAATTTCCTATTTAGTTTTAATCTCTCAGGACAGGGATACCCATTGGGAGAATATGCTCACAGGTGCCCCATGGTTTGGCTTGAGCACAGCCCACTGGCTTCCAGGTTTCAAGCCACCACTCCACAGCACCATGTCCCAACCAGAGGTGGATAAATAAATCTCTCCTTCCCACGAGCTGCCACGTCAACCCATGGTAGTTGGGATACTGCCAAGGATTACAACCTCAAGACCTGAATGAGCCATTATCAGGATGGGGTGGGTGAGAAGCTCCTCACGGCCTAGTAATATGCTGAATGCACATGGAGGCACTGCCTGCCCCTGATGGAGACAGCTCCTGCCACGTCCACTCTGAGATGCTGCAGGTTGTTCATTCCATCTAGACTCTCTCCACACCCACACCCAAGCTCCTGAAAGAGGCAAAAGACAGCAGCAGTTGCTGGGCCAGAACAGGAGTAGGTGACACTGATTGGAGAAGCAGAGGTATCATGGGACGAGGAGCAGGGTGTAGAGAGCCTACCAAGGAAGGCAGAGTGGGAATCAGGGCTAACTGTGAGCAGGTTTGCTTGTGAGCAAAGGCTTCAATCCCTCAATACAGGCTCCATTGTCCTGTTGATTTCAATGACAAAATCAAAATTCAAAGATAAAATTATTAAAAGTTTTAAGACTATCACCAGAGAATATTAAGCCCCAAGCACGGAACTCCTTTGAGCATGGGGCTCTGTGTGATTGCACAGGTCCAGTGAGCATGGAGCCTGCCCTGTCTGTGAACAACTGGTCTTTCTATTATTAATCTGTTCCATGAAAGCTCAGCAGAATTGTAATTTGGAGCACGTTTATCAAACATTTTCACCAATAAAACAATGAATAATTCAGAAGTCCCACATGTAAACCACATAAAACTGCTCTGTTTCATCAGAGACAAAAGATCAAGCAGCAGGTCCACCCAGTCATCCCTTCCTACCTTACCCCTTCAGACATAACTGTGGTGCAAGAAGCCTCAAGAACTCCATGAAACACAGTCTGAAAAAAAAAATTGTTTAATTCATTTGTACTCCCAGTCTAGGGAAACTTTGGCATTTCATGTTTAATTTGCCTTCATTTTAAATGATGTTGAGCATTTTATCATATACTTGTTAGCCATTTGTATATCTTCTTTTGAGAAATATCTGTTCAGATTTTTTGTCCATCTTTAATCAAATTATTAGATTTTTTCTGACAGAGTTGTTTGAGCTCCTTATCTATTCTGGTGAGTAATGCCTTGTCAGATGGATAGTTTATGGATACTTTCTCTCACTCTGTGGGTTGTCTCTTGACTTTATTGGTTGTTACCTTTGTTGTGCAGCAGCTTTTTAAGTTGATGTGATCCCATTTGTCCATTTTTGCTTTGGTTGTCTATGCTGTGGGGTATAATTCAATAAATCTTTTGAGTGCTGTAGGTCCTGGCTAGAGCAAGCAGACAACAGAAAGAAATAAAAGCATTCAATTACACAAGGAAGAAATGAATTTATCTTTGTTTGCAGATGATATCATCTTATGTTTGGAAAAACCTAAGGACTCCACAAGAAAACTGTTAGAACTGATAAACAAATTCAGTATCGGTACAGGACACAAAATCAACATACACAAAATCAGTAGTATTTCTATATGCCAACAATTAACAATCTGAAAAAGAAATAAAAAAAAGTAATCCTATTTACAATAGCTACAAATAAAATAGAGTACCTAGGAATTAACCAAAGAAGTGAAAGATCTCTACAGTGAAAACTATAAAACACTGATAAAAGAAATTGAAGAGGACACCAAAAAATTGAAAGCTAGTCTGTGTTCATGGATTGGAAGAATCGATATTGTTAAAATGTCCATACTATCCAAAGCAATCTACAGATTCAAAGCAATCTCTATAAAAATATCAAAAACATTCTTCACAGAAATAGAAAAAAAAATCCTAAAACTTATATGGGACCAAAAAAGACCCAGAATCCTGAGAAAAAAGAACAAAACTGGAGGAAGCACATTACCTGACTTCAAATGGCACTACAGAGCTATAGTAACCAAAATAGCATGGTACTGGCATAAAAACAGACACATAGACCAATGGAACAGAATAAAGAACCCAGATACAAATCAACACTTATACAGTGAACTCATTTTCAACAAAGATGTCAAGAACATACATGGAGGAAAAGACAATCTCTTTAATAAATGGTGCTGGGAAAACTGGATATGCATATGCACAGGCTACACCTCTATCTCTCACCTAACACCAAAATCGAATCAAAATGGATTAAAGACCTAAATCTAAGACCTCAAACTAGAAACTACTGAAAGAAAACATCGGGGAAACTCTCCAGGGGAAAAAAAATTCAACTGCATATTTGTAACAAGTTTCATTACTCAATACTGACCAATTCCCAAGTACTTCCCCGTTTAAAATATCTTGGTGATGATTAAACTCCCAGTTGTATGGAGTATGTCTGTGAGGTTTTATTTTGTTTCTTTCATTTATGAGAGGGTGTGAGTGTTGTATTTATGGAGCTTTGGCATATATAAGAATGTTTTCTGTTACTAACATACATAAATGACATCTTGGCTTGATTTGGAATTCTGTATTCCCAATTTTTGTATCTCAGATCTCATTAAACATATTTCTATTTGCTACTGAAAGTTAATATTGAAAAAAAGTTAGCTACTCTTTTTATTTGCAATCCAAAATGTGTTATTAATTTTTCCTAGAAAACTATAGCTTCTGGTCTTTTCTACCTAGAAAAATAGTTTTCTATTATAACTTTAATTATACCTTCTCTTTTACTTGCTTTGTTTCTTTTTCAGAATATCTTATGTTCAGTATATTGGATATTGTTTCTCTGTTCTGTCATTCTTATCACTTCATCCCTTTTTTGTGAGAGAAATTTTGAAGATTTTTGCTGGCATTACTGACTTGATTTGTTTGACATAAATTCTGTTCTACGTTGACTCTGGTGAAGATTTTTATGTTCTTATTACAATTTAAAAAATTTCTTCAAGGTGGTTTTTAAAAACCTCATCCTGTTCTTACCTTATTCTTTTCAGGTTTTTTTTTTTTTTTTCATTCTGGTTTGAAATCCTAGGCCTAGGATTTGCAGACATAGTGCTAGCATAGATTGCTATGGCCATCTGCACTGTCACTTGTGTATTGGTAAAAACATCCCATCATCTGTGCACAACCCTAGCTCAATTCCTGATACTGCAGAAACCTTCATCTGGCACTGGAATAGAACATTCTGCTCTTACTACTCAGTTCTTTACCATAACAGAGATAACATATATCCTAAGGCAGCCTTCAGTTGTTTAACCACATGCAATCCATGACAAATTATACTGCCTAGCAAGCACTATTTCCAGTGCCTTCCTTTCTCTGTTTGCATTATATAGCTTTACCTGAAAGGTTGTTTTCCTTGGATGTGAATGCCACTCTCCATTTTCCTCTACCACTGGCCTCATTATACAAGAAGTACTCTGCTATATGTGGGCCATTCAGATGGGAGGAACAAGATTTCAGCCATCTCAAAAACAGTAAAGAGGTGACTGCTCAGTTTTCTGATTAATATAATATCTGGTGTCTAAAAAACAGGCAGTAAAAATGAGTCAAAGTCTCTGTCTCTCCATTTCATTTTCAGTTTTTCCATACTAGTTCAGTGGGTACATTGCACGCAGGCAACTGATAATGCTTCTTCATCCATTAGTCGCAGAATTAAAGTTGGTGGAAATGCCTGCCAATGTTAGCATAGTCATTTTACTTCTGTTCCTATTTTTAAAGCTATTTTTAATTACTGCCTTCATGTATGATTCTGCCTGTAATTTATTTGCAAGTTGGGAGAGAGTCTATCATAATCTCAAAACAGGAGTCAGGGTCTTCTAAATGTAGGTATAATAAATAGAGTAATGAATGTCATAGTCATTTTCTTATTTACAAAAATCATTAACAAATCCAAACTGAAGCATTGTTATTGAGTGGAAAAAATCTAGAGTCAAGTTTTTACCCCCATATATTAAGTGACTTTTGATGAGTCACTTAACCTTTTTGAATCTTCATAAAGCAATAATACATATGCTTGTTCTAAGGACCCTAAAGCGGTATTGTGAGGAACAAATGGGTTAATATTCATAAAACCGTTCATAGTCATTAATGTTCTATACCAAATTATCACCATTATGCCCATGACCTTGGCTTCATTAGTGCCTCATTGAAACAGTGAGCTAACTGAGCTAACGGGTCACAGAAGTAATTCATTAATATTTATTTACTATTTTTTAGCTAGTATTGAATGTGGTTTAAACATAAAAAATAAATGGTAATTATGAGTGCTCTAGCCCCTGCCGTTAAAGAAAAAGTAAGAAGACTTTTTTTCACCTAGTTGTTAAATTTACACAAGTTTTACTTACCACTTTTTAGAGTTCTATTTTTTTTTTCTCATTCCTGGATGGCTGTTTTATTGTTACCATAGAGATATATCAGTTTCCTATCCAGTGAAAAAGCTGCATCATGACTCATGAATATTTATTTCATCTTATATTAGATTATTCCATTTTTAACATCTATGGCAAAAATGGATATTTTGTTTTCAATGTCTTTTTAGTTCAACTTTTTTCTTTTAAAGATAACAGTTCGTGACCACTCAAAACAAAAAAAAAATGCACTGAAACTATTAATGTAATTTGGACAATTATCCTAATAAGTTAGCTTCTAAATAGGTATATAAAGAGTTAATATGTGTAAAATTTTGGTGTACCATTGAGTATTGTTCTACATTGTATATTTTTTAACCAACATGTTTACCTGAAGAATTACACATCATCATTAAAGACTCCTCTAGTTAATCACAA
Organism: Pongo abelii; assembly: GCF_028885655.2. Lineage (NCBI taxonomy): Eukaryota > Metazoa > Chordata > Mammalia > Primates > Hominidae > Pongo > Pongo abelii. The sequence goes on from NC_071988.2 coordinate 163,475,307, forward strand.
GATGTGTGTTCCTGTTATCTGCCTAACACAATTTCTGTGGTTCATGTGGACAAAGAAATTTAGAAACTACCACTAAATGAGAATACCTCAGTAACATTCACCAAGTCTTGGGGGTGATTCAACAGTTCTTACATTTCTTTACATTTCTGGATGACTTTACAGTTTTATTTTATTATTATTATACTTTAAGTTTTAGGGTACATGTGCACAATGTGCAGGTTAGTTACATATGTATACATGTGCCATGCTGGTGTGCTGCACCCATTAACTCGTCATTTACATTAGGTATATCTCCTAATGCTATCCCTCCCCCCCTCCCCCCACCCCACAACAGTCCCCAGAGTGTGATGTTCCCCTTCCTGTGTCCATGTGTTCTCATTGTTCAATTCCCATCTATGAGTGAGAACATGCGGTGTTTGGTTTTTTGTCCTTGCGATAGTTTACTGAGAAGGATGATTTCCAGTTTCATCAATGTCCCTACAAAGGACATGAACTCATCATTTTTTATGGCTGCATAGTATTCCATGGTGTATATGTGCCACATTTTCTTAATCCAGTCTATCATTGTTGGACATTTGGGTTGGTTCCAAGTCTTTGCTATTGTGAATAGTGCCACAATAAACATACGTGTGCATGTGTCTTTATAGCAGCATGATTTATAGTCCTTTGGGTATATACCCAGTAATGGGATGGCTGGGTCAAATGGTATTTCTAGTTCTAGATCCCTGAGGAATCGCCACACTGACTTCCACAAGGGTTGAACTAGTTTACAATCCCACCAACAGTGTAAAAGTGTTCCTATTTCTCCACATCCTCTCCAGCACCTGTTGTTTCCTGACTTTTTAATGATTGCCATTCTAACTGGTGTGAGATGGTATCTCATTGTGGTTTTAATTTGCATTTCTCTGATGGCCAGTGATGGTGAGCATTTTTTCGTGTGTTTTTTGGCTGCATAAATGTCTTCTTTTGAGAAGTGTCTGTTCATGTCCTTCGCCCACTTTTTGATGGGGTTGATTTTTTTTTCTTGTAAATTTGTTTGAGTTCATTGTAGATTCTGGATATTAGCCCTTTGTCAGATGAGTAGGTTGCGAAAATGTTCTCCCATTTTGTAGGTTGCCTGTTCACTCTGATGGTAGTTTCTTTTGTTGTGCAGAAGCTCCTCAGTTTAATTAGATCCCATTTGTCAATTTTGGCTTTTGTTTCCATTGATTTCTTTTTTTATTGATAAGAACTTACATTTTCAGACTTTAACTATGCTACCTCTTGGCCGAATGAAGGATGGAATACCAAATGGAATCACAAAGTCATACATGAACTTTTGCTGTTATAAAACTTGATTAGAATGGAAGGATAAACAACAGAAATTGGAAAGTATTAGGTAGAAAAAAGGCAATGAAAAATTAGTCTTTGTTTACTTTTAAGACTTGGAAGCAGGGATTTCTAAATAGTTATAATTTACAGGCTAATAAATATCATAAACATATTGTTATTAGTATGAAAATTAGCAAACATACAAGGAGATACTAGGTTGGAATATGGCAATTTTAAGAACACAAAAATAAAACACACATCAATTATATATTTTTAATTGGTTTATAATGCATTGCTCTGAGAGGAAAGAATAATAAAAACTTCCAGTGTTTTACCCCTAGTTTCAAATGAGAGGAATGAAATGGCATACCTTCATGGCATAGCACAAACAACTTTTTCATGAAGCAAGATCCTTTGTTAGGATATGCCAAAACCTCTTATTTCTTTAGCTCTTAGCTCTTGAAAGAAGTCTGTAAACCTGTCTTCACTTTCCAGGTGAATATTATTTTTTTCATTCCTTTTGAATAGAAGTAAACTCAGATAAAAATAAATTATGGAATATAAATGTCCGTATCTTTTTATATTTTATGTTTTTTAATGTCTTTTCTTTCTGATACACTAGTTGAGCCTTGAGGAAAAGACCATATCTTATCCATCCTCCACCACCATAGCCGTGGATACATAGTAGTTATTCTGTATAAACCATCGCAGTTACATCTTTCTGCTACTAATGTATACATGGAAGAAAATGGCTCAAAGCATGTCTATGATCTTTACTCTTTGGATTTCATAAAACATTAACTTAAGAAATTTATAGAAAGATAATACAAGTCTTGAAGGTTTCTCACAATAACCCTTATTTGCAAGGAATCACTAGGAGGACTCATGGAACCTAGAAAAGCTGTTGTACTAATGTTTACAGTTTATTATGGCAAAATGAACAAAAAGAAGGGGCACACAAGGAAAATTCCAGGCGAATTCCAGGCATGAGCTTCCAGTTGTCTTCTCCCGGTGGAGTCTTATGGACAGTGCTTTCTTCTCCCAGCAATGATGTATGACAATCATTAATGGGTATTGCCAACCAGGTAAATATATATCAGCCAAGAATACTATACCAAGCAAATTTGTCCTTTAGAAATGAAGGAGAAATAAAGTCCCAGACAGGCAAAAGCTGAGGAAATTCATCACCACTAGACCTACCCTACAAGAAATGCCTAAGGGAGTTCTTCCAGTGGAAACAAAAGGGTGCTAGTTACTAACGTGAAAACATATGAAAGTCTAAGAGTCACTGGTAAAGGTAAATATAAGTCAAATCCAGAATACTCCAATACTGTTATGGTGCTCTGTAAATCATCTCTATCTCTAGTATGAAAGTTAAAAGTCAAAACAGTCAAAAATAATAATAGCTACAATAAGTTTTTAAGAAATACATAATATAAAAAGATGTAAATAGTGACATAAGTGAGAAAAATTGTGTGGGAGAGAGGTACAAGTCTAATGTTTCTGTATGTAACGGAATTTAAGTTATCAGTATAAAATAGTCTGTTATACTCATGAGATGTTTTATTGCATTCCTAGGTAAACACAAAGCAAAAAACTGTGACAGATGCACAAACAAAAAAGGGAATAAAAACTTAGCACTGCAAAAAAAAAAAAAAAAACCAAATCACAAATATAAACAAGAGAGAAAGAAAGGAGCAATAGATCTACCAAATAACCAGAAAACAATGAATAAAATGGAAGTAGTAGTTCCTTATCTATCAGTAATTAATTACTTTGAATGTAAATGATTTACTTTTTCCAATCAAAACATGTAGAGTGACTGAATGGATAAAAAGTAAGATCCAGTTATACTCTATTAGCCTCAAGAACACACATATTCTGAAAGTGAAAGAACAGAAAAAAATATTCCATGCAAATTGTAATCCAAACACAGAAGGAGTGGCTGTACTTAAGAGAAAATAGATTTCAACTGAAAAGCTGTCACAAGAGACAAAGAAGGTCATTATTTAGTGATAAATGCCTCAATTCTTCATGAGAACGTAACAATTGTTATGTACTCAACACTGGAGCATCTAAATATATAAAGCAAATATCAATAGACATAAAGGGAGAAAGAGCAATACAATAATAGTAGGAGACTTCAGTACTCCATTTTCAACAGTGGACAGATTAACCCAACAGGAAATTAATAAGAAGATACAAGAATTAAACTGTACTTTACAGAAAATGGACCTAACAGAGACACATAGAATTTTACATCCAACAGCAGCAGGATATGCATTTTCCTCTAGTGCACATGGAACATTCTCCAAGATAGAACATTTGATGGACCACAAAACAAGTCTTTTTAGATTTAAAAAAGTTGAAATTATATTATATATTGTTTCTAGCTACAGTGATATGATCCAAATAAATAGCCTAATAATACACTACAAGGAACTAGAAATAGAAGAACAAACTAAACTCAAAGTTATCAGGAGGAGGGAAATAATGAAGATCAGAACAGAAACAGAGAACAAAAGACCATAGAAATTTTTAATAAAACTAAGAGTTAGTTTTTTTGAAGTTTTTTTAACATTGATCCAAAAGTTATCAATAAAATATTAACAAATATAATTCAACAAAGTACCAAGTGGGGTTTATATCAGGTATGCAAGGCTGATTTAACATATGCAAATCAATCAATGTGATATATCATGTTAACAGACTGAAAGACAAAAACCACATGATCATATCAATTGATGCTGAAAGAATTCAACAAAGTGTCACATATTTTCTTGATTAAAAACTCTTGACAGTTTAAGTATAAAAATTTCTTCAATATAATTAATGACAGTTATAAAAAATTCAGAGCTAACATTATGATCAATTGGGAGAAACTGAAAGCTTTTTCTCTAAGACATGGCACAAGGCAAGGGTGCCCTTCACCACTTCTATTTAACATAGTACTAGAAGTACTGTTAAGAGCAATTAAATAAGAAAAAGAAATAAAAGGTATCCATGTCAGAAAGGAAGAAGTAAAATTATCTGTATTTGCAGATGACATGATTCTGTACCTTGAAAACTCTAAAGACTCCACTAAAAAGCTCTTAGAACTAATATATTAATTCAGTAGTTGCAGGATGTTAAATCATTGTAAAAAATGTATGGTGTTTCTATACACAAATAACAATCTAGCTGAAAAAGAAACCCAGAAAACAATCTCATTTAAAATAGTACCCAAGAAAATACCAAAAATAAAGTGGTAGATTTAACTACAGAGGTAAAAGACCCGTATACTGAAAGCTATACAACTTTAATGAAAGAAACTGAAAAGGACACAAATAAATGGAAAGATATTCCATGCTTGTGCATCAGAATAATTAAATGTTGTTAAAAAGGTTCATATTACTCAAAGCAATATGTAGATTCAGTACAATCCCTATCAAAATTTCAATGGCATTCTTCACAACAATATTTTTTTAAATCCTAAAATTTGTATACAACCATAAAAGACCCCAAATAACCAAAGTAATTCCCATACCCTGCAAAAAAGGGGAAGCCATCACTCTTTCTGATTTAAAATTACATTACAAAGATATAATTATAAAAAGACTGTGGTACTAGCAAAAACAGACACATAATCAGTGGAATAGAGAGCCTAGAAGTAAATTCAAATTTATATGGTGGACTAATTTTCAACATGGCACCAAGGATACACAATGAGGAAAAGAGAGTCTCTTTAATAAATGGTTCTGGGAAAACCGGATTTTCACATGCAAAAGAATGAAATTAGCCGGTTATCTTACACCATACATCAAGTCAACATAAGATGGATTAAAAACCTAAATGTAAGACCTGAAACTGTAAAACTCCTGGAAGAAAATAGGGAAAAACCTTCTCGACATTGACTTTGCAATGATTTCTTGGATTTCACACCAAAAGCTCAGGCTTCAAAAGTAAAAATAAATAAATGTTCTACATCAAACTAAAAAGGTTCTGCACAGCAAAATGAACAATCACCAAAATTAAAAGGCAACCTACAGATTGGGAAAAAATACTTGCAAATCATATATCAGATAAGGAATAAATATACAAGATTCTTAAAGCACTCATATCTTTCAATATCAAAAAAAAATCTGATTTGAAAAGGACTTGAATAGATATTCTCCAATGATGACATGAAAATGGCCAACAGATAGTTGAAAGGTGCTCAACGTCACTAATCCTCAGGGAAATTCAAATCAAATCCATTATGAGATACTATGTCATACCTGCTAAGATAGCTATTATCAAAAAGATAAGAGATAAGTGTTGTTAAGGATGTAGAGAAAAGAAACCCATGGATACTCTTGGTGGAAGGTAACTAAAATAAAATAAAATAAAAATAATACTACCAGATGACTCAGCAATTCCTGTTCTGTGTATATACTCAAACTAAATGAAATCACAACCTCTTAAAGATATCTGCACTCTCCTGCTTGTTGAAGCATGAATAATATGGATAGCAAAAGCCAAGATACAGAAACAACCTACGTGTCCATCAGTGGACAAATGGATAAAGAAACTGTGGTATGTATGTATGTGTATATATTATTTAGTCTTTAAAAAGGAGGAGATCCTACCATTTGCCACAATATGAATGGTCTTGGAGGACATTATGTTAAGTGAAATAAGCCTAACATAGAAAAATATTGCATGATCTCAGTTATATGTGGAATCTTTGAAAAAAAGGGGGCGAGGGGATCACGTATATAGAGATAGAGAATAAAACAATGATTACCAAGATCAGGGAGGAAAATGGAGAAATGTAGGTGAAAGGATATGAAGTAGCAAATATGTAAGATAAATAAGTTTAAAGATCTAATGTACAGCATGAGGACTACAGTTAATAATAGTGTACCAAATTCAGAACTTTTACTAAATAAGTAGATTTTAGCAATTTTTTTTTTTGAGACCGACTCTCGCTCTGTCACTCAGGCTGGAGTGCAGTGGTGCGATCACGGCTCACTGCAAGCTCCGCCTTCCAGGTTCACGCCATTCTCCTGCCTCATCCACCCGAGTAGCTGGGACTACAGGCGCTCACCACTACGCCCAGCTAATTTTTTTTGTATTTTTAGTAGAGACGAGTTTTCACCATGTTAGCCAAGATGGTCTCAATCTCCTGACCTTGTGATCCGCCCACCTCAGCCTCCCAAAGTGCTGGGATTACAGGCGTGAGCCACCGCGCCTGGCCAATTTTAGCAATTTTAGCTGCTCTTGTTATGGGGCGGGGTAAATGTAATTGTGTAAGATGATGGATGTGTTAATTTGTTTCACTATAGTAACCATTTCATTATATGTGTGTCTTAAAACATCATGTTGTATACTTTAAATATGCAGAACAAAATGTATTTTATTTTTTTTTAAAAGAGGGCTCCAGGTGTGGTGGCTCACGCCTGTAATCCCAGCACTTGGGAGGCTGAGGTGAGAGGATTGCTGGAGCCCAGGAGTTTGGGATCAGCCTGGGAAACAAAGCAAGACCTTGCCTTTACAAAAAATAGAAATAGTTATCTGGGCATGGTGGCACACACCTCTAGTTTCAGCTCCTCAGGAGATTGATGTGGGAGACTTGAGCCGACGAGGATCAGGCTGCAGTGAGCTGTGAGCATGCCACTGCACTCCAGCCTGGGCATCAGACCAAGACCCTGTCCTTAAAAAAAAAAAAAAGTACAAAAAAAAAGAAGCCAGTGGCATTCCACAACACAGCATAAACAACAAAGGTACCTTGTCATATTCTTTCTTACTTGTGTCACTTCCCTGTTATTAAGTCAATGATGTATACTCAAAGCGATGACATAGAAAGAAAAAGATAGGGCAATTTGTACTTCCTTTTCTTTTCTTTCTTACTCATCAATAAGCTAAAAGCAAAGAGTTGGTAGAATGTGTGTGTATCACAAAATGAAATCAAACCTGATGAATCAGTTTCATTCAATGTTTCCATTACTAAGAACAAAATTCCACTATTCTGTTGAGAAAAAAATATGTCGCAAAAGAATCCCACCATTCTGTTGAGAACAAAATATACATGCAAGTATGAACTATGAAATATGAATTCTATGCTTTTGTTAATTTTGCCTACAAGTTAAATGTTCCTACTTAAAATACCATTGTACAATATAAAGATGATAATTATTTTAAATTTTAATTTTTCTTTACTTAAAAAGTCATTAAATAGCAACAAAAACACCATAAGAAGTCAAAAGTGAGACCTCAGATGAAAAAAACTCTGTTAATACCCATAACGACACTTTATTTTTGCTTTTTGTCAAGCAGTCCTGCATTTTCATTTTACACTGGATATTGCAAATTATGTAGCCAGTCCTGCAATGAAAATTTCACTCGAGTATTAAAAAAATATGACTGGACCAACTAATATAAGGTTTAATTAACTGACAGAGTTCTTTCGGAAGTGCAGGGAAACAGAAGCAATTTTATAAAGATATAATGTGGTTAGACTTGCCAGGATCTTTAACTTGAATAAGACAAGTGTGGTGGTCCTGGACAGTTTTTCTAGCCAAAAACATATATTTAAAAAAAGTTTAAAAACCATTTTTTGCTTTTTATCAAATTTATTGTTAAATTAACAGAAAAAATAACATGTATTTATTATGTATATCATAATTTGAAGTATGAATACATTGTGATAGGTTAAATTTAGCTAATTATATATGCATTTTATGAGGATTTACCATTTTTGGGGGTGAGAACACAACATCTGCTCTTAACATTTTTTCAATAATAAAATAGATTTTTAGTAACTATTGTCACCATGCTGTATGGTAGATCTCAAGAACATATTTTAAACACTAGTAATTATACCAATACAAAACTATGAGGTTAATTTCTAACATATATTTTAGGATAATTTAAGTAAAATCCTCTGGTACAGATTTTGAAAACAATATTTTGGAAGTATCAACATCTGAAGTATGGATTTTTGATTAGGACAATTTGAAAGCTAACCAACCCATCCCTCGAGTATAGATTAAAATTCCCTTGTACACACATACATTCTGCCATTTAAACTGAAGGATTATTCTGTGCTAACAGTGTAACACCCAGGCCAATTTATCTTGTGAGCTCTACAATTCTTATCTCTTTGTCAAACACGGCCTCATTTCCTCCCATTAGCTTAAAGATATATTCAAATCTATTCCATCTTTAAAAGCAAAACCAGTTCCCCGTCCCCATGTTCATACCCTCTACCCTCTACAAAAAGCTGCCTTGACTCCAAGATATACTCTTATCATACACCAAACAATTTAACCTCTTGGTGCCTTATTTTCTTTTCCTATAAAATGGTCATAACAATATAAAACTCTCAAGATAATTTATATTCATGTTCCCTTTTTCATTTTAAATGTCACTTCCCCTGGGAAGCCCTCCTGACTTACATCCCTACCAAAACCGAATCATAAAGAGATAATAAGTCTAAACAGACCTATAAGTAGTAAGAACACTGAGTCAGTAATCAAAATTCTCCCAACAAATAAAAGCCAAGCACCAGGTAACTTCATTAGTGAATTCTACCTGTTTAAAAAAGAATTAACGCCAATCCTTCTCAAACTCCTCCAAAAAATTTAAGAGAAGTGAACATTTCTAAATTCATTTTATGAGTCCAGAGTTATCCTTATACCAAACCCAGACCAGAACTCTATAAGCAAGGAATACTGCAGGCCAGTATCCCTGATGACTATAGATACAAAAATTATCAATAAAATACTAGCAAACTGAATCCAATGGCTCATTAAAAGAATCATATAGCATGGCTAAATAAAATTTATCCCTAAAATGCAAGTATGATTAAACATACCAAAATCAATTAATGTAAAACAACACATTAATAAAATAAAGAATAAAAATTATTTAATTGTCTCCATAGATGCAAAGTACTTGGCAAAAGTCAGCCCTCTTTCATGATAAAAACTCTCAACAAACTAGGAATAGAAAGTCACTCAACATAATAAAGACCATATATGAGAAGCCCATAGCTAGCATCATATTCAATAATGAAAAACTAAAAACTGTTCTTCTAAGATCAAGAACAAGGCAAGGATACCCATTCTTGCTTCTTCTTGTCAATATAGTTCTGGAAGTCTAAGCCAGAGCAATTAGGCAAGAAAAAGAAATAAAAGGCATCCAAATTGAAAAGAAAGAAGTTAAATTGCCCCTGTTTGCAGACAACATGATCTTGTATATAGAAAATCCTAAAAACGCCACAAAAATCTGTTAGCACTAATAAATGCAGTAAAGCTACATGATAAAAATTAACATACAAATAAAAAACATTTCTACACACTAAAAGAGAATACCTGAAAATATAATTAGGAAAACAATCCCATTTACATAGCACCAAGATGAATAAAATACTTAAGTAAGGATGTAAAAACTTATGTAAATGTGTGCCTAAGAGATATTATGGGTACAGTTCTAGAACACTGAAATAAAGCAAATTTTTCAATAAAATGGGTAACACAAATTCTTTGGTTTCCCAGTGCATACATAAAAGTTGTTTACATTATCCTATAGTTTATTAAGTGTGTGATCACATTGTCTTTAAAAAGTATATGTCTTAACTAAAAAATACTTTATTGCTTAAAAAATACTAGCAATCATCTGAACCTTCAGTGAGTCATAATGTTTTTGCTTGTGGAGGGCCCTGACTCAATGTTGATGGCTGTCTACTGATCAAAGTAGTAATTGTTAATGCTTAGGGTGGCTGTGACAATTTCTTTAAACAAGACAACAGTGAACTTTGCTGCATTGATTGACTCTTCGTTTCATGAAAGGTTTCTCTGTGGCATGTAATGCTGTAGATGGCATTTTATCCATGGTAGAACTTCTTTAAAAACTGGAGTCAGTCTGCCCAAACTCTGCCACTGCTTTATCAACTAAGTTTATATAATATTCTAAATCCTTAGTTGTCATTTAAATAATGTTCATAGAATCTTCACCAGCAGCAGATTTCATCTAAAAAAACCCAACACTTTCTTTGATCATCCATAAGAAGCAACTTTTTATCTGTCCAAGTTTTATCATGAGATTGCAGCAATCCAGGCACATCTTTGGGCTGCACTTCTAATTCTAGTTCTCTTGCTATTTCCATGACATCTGCAGTTACTTTCCCTACTGAAGTCTTGAGTCTCTCAAAGTCATCCATTAGGGTTGTAATCAATTTCTTTCAAATTCTGTTAATGCTGACATTTTGACCTCCTGGAAGTTTTTTGTTTGTTCGCTTGTTTTATTTTTTGAGATAGGGTGTCGTTCTGGCCCTGAGGCTGTGTGGCGCCATCATAGCTCCCTGTAGCCTTGAACTCCTGGACTCAAGTGATCCTCCAGCCTTAGCCTCCTGAGTAGCTAGGACTACAGGCATGTGCCACCATGCCTGGGTTTTTTTAAACTTAATTTAAATTTATTTTTGTAGGGACAGGGTCTTCCTATGTTGCCCAGGCTGGTCTCACACTCCTGGCCTCAAGTGATCCTCCCACTTTGGTCTCCCAAACCACTTGGATTACAGGTGTGAGCCCCCACTCCCAACTACAAATGTTCTTATGGCATGTAGAATGGTGAATCTTTTCCAGAAGGTTTTCAATTTACTTTGCCAGATCCATCAGAAGAATCACTATGTATGGCAGCTATAACCTTACAAAATATATTTCTTAAATAATAAGACTTGAAAGTTAAAATTATGCCTGGATTCATAGGCTGCAGAATGGGTATTGTGTTACAAGGCATGAAAACAATATGAATCACTTTGTTTATTTTCATCAGAGCTCTTGAGTGACCAGGTGCATTGTCAATGAGCAGCAATATTTTGAAAGGAATATTTTTCTTTTCTGAGCAGTAGGTCTCAACAGTGAGCAAAATAGTCAGCAAACCATGCTGTAAACAGATATGTGCTGTCATCAGGGCTTTGTTGTTCCATCTATAGAACACAGGCAGAAAATATTTAGCATAATTCTAAAGGGCCGTCATATTTTCAGAATGTTAAATTAGCTTCAGCTTCAACTGAAAATCACCAACTACATTAAGCCCCTAACAAGAAATTCAGCCTATCCTTTGAAGCTTTGAAGACCTGCATTGACTTCTCTCTAGTTATGAAAGTCCCAGAGAGCATTGTCTTCCAACAAAAAGCTGTTTCATCTGCATTGAAAGTCTGTTGGTTAGTGTAGCCAGTTTTATCAATTACCCTAGCTAGATCTTTTGGATAACTTACTGCAGCTTTTTCATCAGCATTTGCTGTTTCACCTTGCATTTTTATGTTGTACAGACAGTTTTTTTCCTTTTTTTATTTTTTAGACCGATTCTCACCCTGTCACCTAGGCTGGAGTGCAGTGGTGCGATCTCGGCTCACTACAACCTCCACCTCCTGAGCTCAACTGATTCAAGCGATTCTCTTGCCTCAGCCCCCTGAGCAGCTGGCTAATTTTCGTATTTTTAGTAGAGATGGAATTTCACCACATAGGCCAAGCTGGTCTGGAACTCCTGGCCTCAAGTGACCCACCCGCCTTGGCCTCCCAAAGTTCTGGGATTACAAGCATGAGGCACCACGCCCAGCTGACAGCTTCTTTTCTTAAACCTCATGAACCAACCTCTGCTAGCTTTAAACTTTTCTTCTCACCTCTCCCAACCTTCATAGACTTGAAAAGAGCTAGAGCTTTGCTCTGGATTAGTCTTTGGCTGGTTTGATCTATCCAGACTACTCAAATTTTCTCCCTGTCAGCAATAAGGCTATTTTGATTTCCTATCATTCATGTGTTCACTGGAGTAGTACTTTTAACTCCTTCTAGAACATTTTCTTTGCATTCACAACTTGGCTAACTGTCTGGTGTGAAAGGCCTAGCTTTCAGTCTATCTTAGGATTTCTACCTGCCTTCTTCACTAAACATAATCATTTCTAGCTTTTGATTTAAAGTAAGAGACATGTGACTCTTCCTTTTACTTGAACTCTTAGAAGCCATTGTATGGTTGTTAATTGGCCTAATTTCAATATTGTTATGTCTCAGGGATAGTAAGACCTGAATTGAGGCAGAGAGATATGGGAATTGCCTGTGGATAGAGCCATCAGAAGACATGCATTTATCAATTAAGTTTGCTATCTTATATGGGTGTAACTTGTTGTGTCCCTAACAATCACAATAGTAACATCAAAGGTCATTCATCACAGAACCCTGTAACAGATATAATAATTTAAAAAATTAAAATATTGTGAAAATTACCAAAATATAATTCAGAGACATGAAGTGAGCACATGCTGTTGGAAAAATTATGCTGAATAAACTTAGTCAATGCAGGATTGTCACAAACCTTCAATTTGTAAAAAAAAAAAAAAAAAAGTAACAACTGAAGCAAAATTAAAGAAAAATCTCAATAAAATGAGGTATGTCTATACTGAAAACTATAAAATATTGAGAAAAACTATAGGAGACACAAACTAAGAGAAATGTATCCTGTGTTTGTGGACTGAAAGACCTCATATTGTTAAAATGTCCATATGACCTGAAGTGATCTACAGAGTTAATGAACTTTCTATAAAAATTCTAATGACTTTTTTAATAGAAGTAGATAAACAGTCCTAAATTTATGTGGAACTACAAATGACCATGAATACTCAAATCATTCTTGAGAAATAAGAACAAAATAGGATGCATCAGATTTCTTGATTTCAAACTATATTACAAAGCTACAATAATCAAAACAATATGGCATGGCCATAAAGACAGATATATAGATCAATGGAACAGAATAGGAATCCCAGAGATAAATCTATGTATACATGATCAACTGCATTTCAAAAAGAATGCCAAAAATACACAATGGGGAAAGAATTGTCTCTTTAATAAGCGGTGCTGGGAAAACTGAATATCCATATGCCAAGAATGAAATTGGAATCCTACTTTACACCATCCACAAAAATCAACTCAAAACTGATTACAGATTTAAATGTAAGACCTGAAGCTATAAGACATCTAGAAGAAACACAAGGGAAAAGCCTCACGACTTGGTCTTGGCAATGATTTTCATAGATAAAACACCAAAAGCACAGGCAATAAAAGCAAAAAATAGACAGACGGAATTATGTCAAATGAAGAAGATTCTGCACAGCTAAGGAAACAAGAGTGAAGTGTCAACCCGTGGAATGAGAGAAAATGTTTGCTAATCATATATTTGATAATGGGTTAATCCCCAAGATATATAAGGAATTCCTACAACTCAATAGCAAAACAAATGTAATAACCCAATTAAAAAATGGGATAAGGACCTAATCGATATTTCTCCAAATAAGACATATAAATGGCCAACAGGTATATTAAAAATCTTCAATGTCACTAATATTCAGAGAAATGCAAATCAAAACCACAATGATGTATCACCTCATACCTGTCAGGATGGCTATTATCAAAAAAACAAAAGACAACAAGTGTTGGGGAAAATGTGGAGAAATTGGAATCTGTGTGCATTGTTGCTGGGGATGTAAAATGTTACAACCACTATGAAAAATAATACAGTTTCATTAAAAAATTGAAAAAGAACTACCGTATAATCTAGCAATCCCACTTCTAGTATTTATCCAAAAGAATTAAAATCAGGATCTAGAAGAGATATTAACACTCTCATGTTCATTATAGCACTATTCACAATAGCCAAGATGTGAAAACAATCTAAATGTTCATCAGTAGATGAATGGATGAAGAAAATAGGTATATACATAGGAGGGCATATTATTCAGCCTTAAAAGAATGATATTTGGCAATATGGAACAACATGAATGAATATGGAGACTGTTATGCTAACTGAAATAAGGCAATCACAAAAAGGCAAATACTTCATAATTCACTAACATGATGTAACTGTAATATTAAAATTCATAGAATTGAAGAGTGGAATGATGATTACCAGAGGCTGAAGGAGGGGTAAATGAGGAGTTACCAATCAACTTGCATAAATTTTCACTTAAGCAACATAAATAAGTTGATTATTGATTAGCCGAGAGCTACGTAATGTTGTACCTATAGTCATCAATAATGTATCAATAATGTATTGTACACTTAAATTTTGTTTGTTTTGTTTTGTAGATGGAGTCTCGCTCTGTGGCCCAGGCTGGAGTGCAGTGGCATGATCTTGGCTTGTTGCAACCTCTGCCTCCCGGCTTCAAGCGAGTCTCCTGCCTCAGCTTCCCCAGTAGCTGGGACTATGGATGCATATCACCAAGCCCAGCTAATTTTTTTATTTTCAGTAGAGATGGGGTTTCATCATGTTGGCCAGGATGGACTGCATCTCCTGACCTCGGTACACTTAAAATTTTAAGAAGTTAGATATTGGCCAGGCACAGTCACTCACACCTGTAATCCCAGCACCGATCCAGGCCGAGGAGGGTGGATCACTTGAGCTTAGGAGTTTGAGACCAGCCTGGGCAATATGACGAAACCCTATCTCTACTAAAAATACGAAAATTAGCCAGGCGTAGTGGCACAAGCCTGTAGTCCCAGCTTCTTAGGTGGCTGAGGTGGGAGGATCTCTTGAACCCCAGAAGCAGAGGCTGCAGTGAGCTGAGATCATGCCACTGAATCCAGACAGAGTGAGACCCTGTCTCCAAAAAGAAAGAAAAAAAAAAAAAGAAAGAAAGAAAAGAAAAGAAGGTAGACATTGTGTTAGGTGTTTTATTGCCACAATAAAATAAAATAATTTAAATTTAACATAGAATTATCATATGATTCAGCAATTCTACTCCTATGACTATACCCCAAAGAATTGAAAACAGTTATTCAAGCAAATGCTTGTACAGAAAAGTTTATAACATCACTACTCAAATAGTCAAGAGGTAGAAACAACTCAAATGTTTATTAGTTTATGGATGGGTAAACAAAATATGGTGTGTCTGTATAATGGAATAACATTTTATCTTTTTTTTTTTTTTGAGACGGAGTCTCGCTCTGTCGCCCAGACTGGAGTGCAGTGGCGGGATCTTGGCTCATTGCAAGCTCCGTGTTCACGTCATTCTCTTGCCTCAGCCTCCCCAGTAGCCCGGACTACAGGCGCCCGCCACCACGCCCAGCTAATTTTTAGTATTTTAGTAGAGACGGAGTTTCACCGTGTTAGCCAGGATGGTATCCGTCTCCTGACCTCGTGATCCGCCCGCCTCGGGCTCCCAAAGTGCTGGGATTACAGGCGTGAGCCACCACGCCCAGCCATAACATTCTATCTTTAAAAGGAAAGAAGGAAATACTTCTACATGACACAAAGTGGATAAACTTTGAAAATATTATACTAAGTGAAAGGAAAGGTCACATATTCTATGATTTCATTTATATGGAATGTCCAGAACCAGTAAATACATAGCAACAGAAAGCACGTTAGTAGTTGCCAGGAACTGGAGGAGTGGGAGTGGAAGTGACTGCGTAATGGGAATGAGGTTTTCTTTTGGGGTGATGAATAGATGTGATGGTTGCACAAAATTGTGACTCTATTAAATGCCACTGAATTGTATCCTTTAAAATGATTAATTTTATGTTATACAAATTTTACTTCAATAGAAATTAAATAAATAAAGGAGAACACATTCCAAAAAAGTATGGGTGCCAAGGTGATTCAAGAATGTAGCTCTGAGATCTTTCAGTTCAAAAAAAGGTATTCCAGTCAGAAGACTAAAGCCAGAATACTCAAGGGGAAATAGTGGACTAAAGGTACTAGGGTAAGGATTTTATAGCATGAGGAAGAGAATGCTTTGTTATGAGTAGATATTCCAAGTTCTCGGGAAAGGGGAGGATTGATAGTATAAAAAGAGCTCTTATGGCTATATTATTTTTAGAGCTGTGTGTTATTCATTTTTTTTAAGGTAGAGAACTTTCTCATAGCAATGAACCTCTCAGGGGTATGTGCTTATAAGATGCCTTCTGATTAACTTTGAAAAACATATGGTAATATTTTATCTATATATCTTCTTTCCACCCCTATTTCTCCCACCAAGACAACCCCCTTCCCCCAAAATATGGTAGTATGTTTTCTCTGAATATTTTTGATTGACAGCTACAGCAAGCAACTCTCTGAAGGCTTGGTCAGAGCAGCTGTAATGTCATTCAACCAGGACTGATGAGAGAAAGCCCAGATGTCATTGTTTATTGAGTATTGAGTTTAATTGTCCCTGTAAAGCCTTCAGATCTTCCCTCTGTAAATGTACAGTTACAGGATTTTGAAGTTCATACACACATACACACACACACCACTTAGTAATACAGTGTTTTAAAACACTTTTTGCCCCTATGCCCTCATTTTACAAATCTGAAAACAGACTTAGTGAGAAGAATTAGTCTAGAAGTTAGTGAGGAGAAGAATCAGCTTTTGGTTATTAAGCCCTGTGTCCTTTCACCTCCACAAAGATGCTTCACAGAGGTGTAAAGTGCCTTAGCCTCAATGGTCTTATACGGCGTTCAGTCACATATGACTCAACAACTGAGTTGAGACTCAAGAGGAGCAGTCACCTCAGTAATCTTAATTTTCTCTGTGCTTTCCTTCTGCTAGAAATCTTTGCCCTCCATCATAGAATTATCTGGAAAAGCCCAGGGGAGTTGAAATACTGACTCAGTGCAATTCTATTTTTAGACACAGACTTACTGGTTGACTCCCATTGAAATAACTGAAATACAGAATTGAAGCTTACTGCTTCAGAGTACTAAAAAGACTTTGTATTTTGGGGGTTAATTAAGAGTATTGAATATTCTTTGTGGTCAAGGGGAAGGGTTGCTTTTTGTGTGTGTCTTCTGTGCCTAAAATGGTATTTGGCATTTAGTAGAAGCTCAGTTCACATTAGCTGATGGAGAAAGGCCCACTAGTCTGTTCTTATCCTTTAGTACAGCTGTCCTCAACCTTTTTGGCACCAGGGATGAGTTTCATGGAAGATCATTTTTAGATGAATAGGGGGTGGGGTGGCTTCGGGATGAAACTGTTCCACCCCAGATCATCAAGCATTAGATTCTTATAAGGAGTGCACAACCTAGATTGCTTGCATGTGCAGTTCACAATAGGATTCTCACTCCTATAAGAAATCTAACGCCTCCACTGATCTGAGAAGTGGCAGAGCTCAGGTGGCAATGCTCACTCACCTGCTGCTCACCTCCTGCTGTGGGCCCGGTCCCTAATGGTACCGGTCTGTGGCCCAGGGGTTGGGAACCCCTGTTTTAGTAAGCTCACTCTGACAAGCCGTGTCTTAATGAAAGGCAGTGTGGATAGCTGTTGAGGATGTGGATTTTGCCCAGCTTCAAAGCCCAGGCCTGACACTTCTTATCTTAGTTACTTATTCATCTGCATGTCTGTAAAATCATTATAATAACAATACCTGCATCATAGGGTTACAGGACTGTGAGGATTAGATGATTTTATCTAATTAAAATAGTGTCTGGCACTTAATAAGCACTGTGTGTCTGCAGTTATTATTATAAATATGAGTCCTAGGGTCATACTACAGAAGTCAGTCATGGTCTAACAGATACTACACGTAAAGGATTATGTGAATTCATAAGAGACAATGTGCACATTTATACAAGTATATAAAGTTGGGGTTTATCACCATAAAGATGTTTTATAAAATTATTTTGTAGTTATCTGTCCTTTTAAAAATTGCTTCCCTCTTATCTCTACCAAAGAAAACTGTTCAGTAAAAGTTTATGATTCAGTTCTCATAATCTATTGTAATATTCAGTTGATTAAGACAAGATAAGTCTTAGTAAGGCAATATTCTGTGAGAGACATGGCTTTCCTGATTTTTATAGCCTGTGCAGATACAATATACAATGACTGCAAAAGTTTGCTAGAGCCTGCCAAACACAGGTGCTTCTCTAAACAATACTAGGAGAAGATATTTACTCAAACAAAAAAGGCTTTAACACTGACTCATGGAGTATACTACCCATTATGAAATATATAGTAGCTTACTCATAAATTATAAGTCTCTACTATGTACTCAATATATATGCCCTTATTAAATGAATAGCATGGTATAGAAAAAGCTGGTGAAAATCTTTACCCTACAGTATGGATTTTTCTTGTTTAAGTTTTTCTATTTATGTATTAGTTTATTCTGGGATGCTACTTCCTAGTATCAGAGTTCTTATTTCCTTCCATTTAAAGAAAATTCTTAGTTCATAGATCTGTAATTGCTCAAAATGTTATGTGTGGAGTTTTTACTACGTTTGCCCATGGTGTTTGTGCGATAAGCTGGGTTCCCATTCTTGCTTCAAGCTACTTCCCTTCCACCTACCTGGGTTCCATGGGTTTGCTCCAACTTCCTAGTCCATTGTTAAAAGGAATGGCTTTCTAATTGGGACAAACTGAAAATGAACTGCCAGATCCATTTAGAAAGGACCATGGTGCCAGGATGAACTTTATGTGACTATTATACATGCTCCAGATTGCAGCAATTTGAAGATCTTAAGCATTTCACCATTTTATGATCAATATCAATGTGGTGCTCTAGCGTCAACTTGCCATTTGAAAGAGGAACATGAGCTTCCTGAAAAAGAAATGTCAATGGCTACACTTTTTTCTTTGTGTTTGAGCTCTTTTTTCTTTGGAAAATGAAATACATATTATGACTCACAAAAATATAACAATTCAGAATTCAATAACAGGTAAAGATTGTCATTCTTTCTATTTTTTTTCTTTTCTTTTCTTTTTTTTTTTTTTTGAGACAAAGTCTTGCTTTGGTGACCAGGCTGTAGTGCAGTGGCCCAGTCTTGGCTCACTGCAATCTCTGTCTCCTGGGTTCAAGAGATTCTCCTGCCTCAGCCTCCTGAGTAGCTGGGATTACAGGTGTGCACCACCATGCCCAGCTAATTTTTGTGTTTTTGTAGAGACAAGGTTTCACCACATTGGCCAGGCTGGTCTCGAACTCCTGAGCTCAAGTGATCTGCCCGCCTCAGCCTCCCAAAGTGCTGGGATTACAAGCATGAGCCACCGCACCCGTCCGAGATTATCATTATTTCTATTAACAAGCATGTAAAACAGATAAGATGAAAATTAAGAAAAAGTAAAATTATCCCCATGGACAAAAATGAAGTCATTGAAGTCATATAGAAGAATAGTAAACACATAAAATCACACACACAAAAATCCATTAAATCAGTGCATTTTTTCACAATGAAAAGAAAATATTTAGATGAAATAATGTAACCTTTTGATATTGATATTAATATTGATGAAATAATGTAACCTTTTGATATTGAGTTAAACTGAACTGGAAACACTCTTACAGGGTTAGTCACAATTTCTTCATTAGAAGGATTTTTTTCCTTACATTTTGTTCTTTATGTAAAAGAAATATTCTTTCAAATCTTTAATAAAGCACTATAATTCATTTTACCAACATACTGTAACATATGCCATAAAAATATAATGTGCCATAGATCATTCTACAGAGTTCCGTAAACCAAGGAATTGGTGAAAATAAATCACATTGTCTTCTATTTTGCCTTGAAAGTAAACATCAATACTCAGGGAAAAGAAAAACAAAACCACAATTTCTGGATAAAATGTAAAATGTCACTAAAGACTTTAATTAACAGGAAACCCTTCATGTGAAAATAGTGTGCTTCAAACTTATTTTTATTACCCATTAATGGTTTATAGGATTAATTTGCAATTATTACATATTTCTGCTTTGCAACAATATTCTTAACTATCTTGAGTCTACAGTGAGAATAACATAGTATAGCTACACTCCAGGCAACCCTACCCACTGCCGCAAAATTAGTCTTATCCTTCCAAAGGCCAGCTCTGATCACACCATAACTTTATTTAAAAATTGTAATGATTTTCTATTTACCTAAAAAAAAAAAGTCTCACTGTGTACTTCAGTACTCAACATCCTCCAGACCCTCACTCAACCCCTTCCTCCCAATGTCGTATCTCATCTAATGTCCAGCCAAACTTCATTATTCCCTAAAATTCCTGTCTGTGCTTTTGTTCAGACTGCTCCTTCTGCTAACAATTTTTCCTTGTGGTGGCATGTTCAAATGCTAGATAACTTTTTTCCGTCCAATCTTTGCCTGTTCAAACCTAAATAATATCTAAAGCTCAATCAAATTTCAACTTCTTTATGAATGCTTCTTTCCATACAAAACTCTTCTTCTTGGCCCTGTACCAGTGTTCATGCCTGTAATCCCAGCACTTTGGAAGGCCCAGGCAGGTGGATCACCTGAGGTCAGGAGTTCGAGACCAGCCTGGCCAACATGATGAAACACCGTCTCTACTAAAATTACAAAAATTAGCCAGACGTGGTGGTGGGCACCTGTAATCCCAGCTATTTGGGAAGCTGAGGCAAGAGAATTGCTTGAACCCTGGAGGCAGAGGTTTCAGTGAGCCGAGATCATGCCACTGCATTCCAGCTGGGCAACAAGAGTGAAACTCTGTCTTTAAAAAAAAAAATTCTTCTTCTAAACCCCTGTATATAGTAAGTACTTTGTACCCTAAATTGTCATTATTTTCATATCTTTCTTAACTCCCTTACAAAACCATAGCTCTTTGAAAGCAGGATGCATAAGAGATTAATTTTAGAACCCAGAGTGAAGAGTGCAAAGTGAATCATCTGGAATATGTGCTGAGTGAAATTATATTCCGTATCTTTGGGATTCATTGTTGATTCTAATTTGAATGATTCTCTCCTTTTATGCTTACTTGGATCTGGTTTTCTTGAGAGAAAAGGGGAGGGACAAAGAAGAAAATGGGGAGTGAGTTCCCATTGGTTCCTTTTTAGAAAAATTGCCCCAGCTTTCTTCCTTTGCCCTAACAATTACTTGACTGCTTGACTACTTACCCATGTTCCAAATGTTGAATTGGTCATTCAGACCTCAAAAATAAGTGGGCTTAAGCAAAGCAAAATGTCAAATAATTGTCAGTTAAAAAATAAGAAAATACTCCTTTAAATGGAAGGGAAATATAAAATGGAAATGGAGCATATCATTTTATATCCTGAATATGTAAACATACTGTTTAGAACATAAGGCTTTTAGAATTTAACAACTTGTCACAAGTCCCAAAAGCCCTGTCATCCTCCATGCTGAAAAAAAGATAGACACATTTTAAAATATTGCAAATATATGAAACTAAAGAGGATCTGATATTTGACTCAGACAGTTAAATTTATACTAAAATAAAATTGGAATCCCTAGTTATATAGCTCCACATTTTGGAGGCAGGTTACATTTTGGAGTTCAGAGGCAGGTTACATTTTGGAGTTCAGAATGAAAGTAAATCCAAGGCTCCCAAAGCAGACACAATTTTTAAAAATTTCCAAAACCATTTGTCAACCTGTTTCATATATCAGCTACAATGAATTACAGTTTAGAGAAATCATACTTAGATTGGAGGCAAAGTGAGATTAACCCAGTAGGCCATATCTTGTTTTCAAGTACACACCTCTAGCATCAATTAAAAAAGAAAGACTTTTTATTACATTGACATTGATAAAAACAGAATTTTGTCCTGTTGAGTTTTCCTTCCATTTCAATCTTTTGGGAGAAATTCTTTAATTATTTTAAGCCAGCAGAATAACATAATCTCCAAAGTTTTACTATCAACTCTTCCCAGAGCACTGTTAATATGTAGAAGCCTAGAAAATTTAAGGAATCTGTCTTAGATTTAAGTGGTTATGAAAATAGAATCCTCTATGGCATGTTAAATGCCCAAAAATACGTATCTGCTTCTCAGTTTGATAGTAACTCTCATTTTACCTAAACTCCTAAGTGCATGCCTTATGCTATGCAACATCTTGGGAAAGACTTTTAGTAAATTTCACTTATAGGGTAGTAGTATGTTCTAAATTTTCAAAGCTTGGGGATTCAGACTTTTTGTCTCTCTCTCTCTCTCTCTCTCTGTCTTTGTAGTTGAGACTATGTGACATCATTATTATCAATCCAACCAAATTTTGCTTTTGAGTCTGGCCATTATATTACACATTGCGTAAGTTCTTCTGTTAATAGTATTTTCATTAATCACCCACCAATCTCTACGTTACCTCCCACATCCTCTGAACCCACTTTAATTTGGTTCCAACCTTCCAGCACTGAAATAAGATTCCTTCCTCAAGGGTCACCGATGATATGTTAAATATAAAGTTCTCTTTTTAGTAATTCTCCTTAACCTCTCTACAATGCTTGGGACTGTTGGCCACCTTCTCTTTCTTGAATCTCTTCTATGTATCTAATTACTCCTATGTATCTTGCATGATTCTTCTCTGTATTTGATCACTCTTTCTCATTTCACTTTACTACACCTACTGCTCTCTAAATATTGGCATTTTTCTGGCTTCCATCCTTGGTCCATTTCCTTTCATACCTTGTTTTTTGAGTGATCTCCTTCTCAGTGATGAATGCAAGGCTGACCTTCCTACCAAGATATAGATTCCTATTTCCAAATGGAAAAGGCTTCTGAATATGTTCACTTAGATGCTCTGCAGATTTCTCAAGACTAATATACACCAAACTAAACTAATATATTTTTCTCTTATATGCCTACTTTTAGCTGACTAGGTATTATGAGTTTTATTAATGACTTCTATTCAGTTTCCAACCTGGAGACCTTAGGTTTCATTTTACTCCCATTCTCTTTCTACCTTCCCCCTGCCCAATCTAATCTGTCACAAAGCCTCATGGGTTTACCTTCACAGTGTTTCTCAGATAATTCCTTCATTGCTGCTTCTACTCTTTCTGATCCCTGATCAGATCATCATTTTTCATCTAGTCCCTAAATCACCTTCAGATTTCCCCCATATTCAAGTCTTCCTCATTCCGCCTTAACATTGCCATAATCCTCCTTCAAAAATATATGGTTGATGATAATTTTTCCATTTTATAAATTCTTCAAAATCTTTCAAAGACTGTAAAATAAAATAGAACAAGGAAAAAGATGAAGAGACTATGGTGAGCTGGAGCCAGCTCCTAGCAGCTCTCTAGGGCAAAGAATGTTTTAGTTTTCTATTCTGTCAATACTTTAGTTCCTCTGTTTCTTCTATGCTTTGCATAAGGTATAGATTTTACAGCCATTCAGGTCTGCAATTGTATTAATTCCTGGGGTGGACTTTTTCAAAGATTAGGGAATCCAACTAATAATGCTGTTTTCACTGACTATAAACTTCTCCAAAGATTACAACAGATAATTCATAAAATTGGCACTTCTAAACTTGGAGGCTTATTAGCACTCTCTCAACAACTTTATAGCAGGATTTTTTTAAAAAATGATCTTAATTTTGCCTCCATCTTACACCACAATGAAATTTTGATAGCTTAGAATCAATGTGATTTTTTTAAGCATGCTTTATCACTGATGTTAAAAATTCGTTTCATAAGTAGGCCATTTGAAACCCTCTGAAGAAATCAAAGAACAATCAGTTTCCTACATTCTAAGCCATTCTGAATTATACAGCTGAACCCAAGACAGTCATTTCCCCAGGGTGCCTCTGAACCAAGAAAAACAAATACTTCAAGGAGCAAACCATAAATTTCTAGTGTTTACATCTAATTCAAGCTCTAGAGTTGCATCTTGAAACTTGATTCCACCTTGGACCTTAGTTGAGCTGTAGCTGGACTTGAGCTTTTAATAAATCATTCTTGTATTAGTCATAGCACAATACTCAAATTATCTCTCTGCCTTAGAAATTGTAGTTTACAAATCCTTGACCTTTATTTAATTCTAAAATATTCTTTCTTTCTTTCTTTTTTTTTTTAATGCCACATCCTCTAGTCAGAATACAAGATATTTTGGAACTTAAGAAACACAGTTATCTTGATACTAGAGCAGCATTTAGAAAATAAACCATTCTTGGTGGAGCCAAGATGGCTGAATAGGAACAGCTCCGGTCTACAGCTCCCAGCGTGAGCGATGCAGAAGACGAGTGATTTCTGCATTTCCATCTGAGGTACTGGGTTCATCTCATTAGGGAGTGCAAGACAGTGGGTGCAGGACAGTGGGTGCAGTGCACCGTGCGCGAGCCAAAGAAGGGCGAGGCATTGCCTCACTCAGGAAGCACAAGGGGTCAGGGAGTTCCCTTTCCTAGTCAAAGAAAGGGGTGACAGATGGCACCTGGAAAATTGGGTAACTCCCACCCTAATACTGCCAACTGGCAGTATTTCCAATGGGCTTAAAAAACGGCACACCAGGAGATTATATCCTGCACCCGGCTTGGAGGGTCCTACGCCCACAGAGTCTCGCTGATTGCTAGCACAGCAGTCTGAGATCAAACTGCAAGGCAGCAGCAAGGCTGGGGGAGGGGCGCCCACCATTGCCCAGGCTTGCTTAGGTAAACAAAGCAGTCAGGAAGCTCGAACTGGGTGGAGCCCACCACAGCTCAAGGAGGCCTGCCTGCCTCTGTAGGCTCCACCTCTGGGTGCAGGGCACAGACAAACAAAAAGACAGCAGCAACCTTGACAGACTTAAATGTCCCTGTCTGACAGCTTTGAAGAGTAATGGTTCTCCCAGCACACAGCTGGAGATCTGAGAACAGGCAGACTGCCTCCTCAAGTGGGTCCTTGACCCCTGAGCAGCCTAACTGGGAGGCATCCCCCAGTAGGGGCAGACTGACACCTCACACAGCCAGGTACTCCTCTGAGACAAAACTTTCAGAGGAACGATCAGGCAGCAGCATCTGCAGTTCACCAAGGTCCGCTGTTCTACAGCCACTGCTATTCTGCAGCCACCGCTGCTGATACCCAGGAAAACAGGGTCTGGAGTGGACCTCTGGCAAACTCCAACAGACCTGCAGCTGAGGGTCCTACCTGTTAGAAGGAAAACTAACAAACAGAAAGGACATCCTCACCAAAAACCCTTCTGTACATCACCATCATCAAAGACCAAAAGTACATAAAACCACAAAGATGGGGAAAAAACAGAGCGGAAAAACTGGAAAATCTAAAAAGCAGAGTGCCTCTCCTCCTCCAAAGGAAAGCAGCTCCTCACCAGCAATGGAACAAAGCTGGACGGAGAATGACTTTGACAAGCTGAGAGAAGAAGGCTTCAGCTGATCAAACTACTCCGAGCTACAGGAGGAAATTCAAACCAATGGCAAAGAATTTAAAAACTGTGAAAAAAATTAGACGAATGGATAACTAGAATAACCAATGCAGAGAAGTCCTTAAAGGAGCTGATGGAGCTGAAAGCCAAGGCTCGAGAATTACATGAAGAATGCAGAAGCCTCAGGAGCCGATGGGACCAACTGGAAGAAAGGGTGTCAGTGATGGAAGACGAAATGAATGAAATGAACAAGAAGGGAAGTTTAGAGAAAAAAAGAATAAAAAGAAATGAACAAAGCCTCCAAGAAACATGGGACTATGTGAAAAGACCAAATCTACATCTGATTGGTGTACCTGAAAGTGACGGGGAGAATGGAACCAAGTTGGAAAACACTCTGCAGGATATTATCCGGGAGAACTTCCCCAATCTAGCAAGGCAGGCCAACATTCAGATTAAGGAAATACAGAGAACACCACAAAGATACTCCTCGAGAAGAGCAACTCCAAGACACATAATTGTCAGATGCACCAAAGTTGAAATGAAGGAAAAAATGTTAAGGGCAGCCAGAGAGAAAGGTTGGGTTACCCACAAAGGGAAGCCCATCAGACTAACAGTGGACCTCTTGGCAGAAAATCTACAAGCCAGAATGGAGTGGGGGCCAATATTCAACATTCTTAAAGAAAAGAATTTTCAACCCAGAATTTCATATCCACCCAAACTAAGCTTCATAAGTGAAAGTGAAATAAAATCCTTTACAGACAAGCAAATGCTGAGAGATTTTGTCACCACCAGGCCTGCCCTAAAAGACCTCCTGAAGGAAGCACTAAACATAGAAAGGAACAACCGGTACCAGCCGCTGCAAAAACATGCCAAAATGTAAAGACCATCAAGGCTAGGAAGAAACTGCATCAACTAATGAGCAAAATAACCAGCTAACATCATAATGACAGGACCAAATACACACATAACAATATTAACTTTAAATGTAAATGGGCTAAATGCTCCAATTAAAAGACACAGACTGGCAAATTGGATACAGAGTCAAGACCCATCAGTGTGCTGTATTCAGGAAACCCATCTCACCTGCAGAGACACACATAGGCTTAAAATAAAGGGATGGAGGAAGATCTTCCAAGCAATTGGAAAACAAAAAAAGGCAGGGGTTGCAATCCTAGTCTCTGATAAAACAGACTTTAAACCAAAAAAGATCAAAAGAGACAAAGAAAGCCATTACATAATGGCTCAATTATGTAATGGGATCAATTCAACAAGAAGAGCTAACTATCCTAAATATATATGCACCCAAAACAGGAGCACCCAGATTCATAAAGCAAGTCCTTAGTGACCTACAAAGAGACTTAGAATCCCACACAATAATAATGGGAGATTTTAACACCCCGCTGTCAACATTAGACAGATCAACAAGACAGAAAGTTAACAAGGATACCCAGGAATTGAACTCAACTCTGCACCAAGCGGACCTCATAGACATCTACAGAACTCTCCAACACAAATCAACAGAAAATACGTTTTTTTCAGCACCACACCACACCTATTCCAGAATTGACCACATAGTTGGAAGTAAAGCACTCCTCAGCAAATGTAAAACAACAGAAATTATAACAAACTGTCTCTCAGACCACAGTGCAGTCAAACTAGAACTCAGGACTAAGAAACTCACTCAAAACCGCTCAACTGCATGGAAACTGAACAACCTGCTCCTGAATGACTACTGGGTACATAATGAAATGAAGGCAGAAATAAAGATGTTCTTTGAAACCAATGAGAACAAAGACACAACATACCAGAATCTCTGGGACACATTCAAAGCAGTGTGTAGAGGGAAATTTATAGCACTAAATGCCCACAAGATAAAGCAGGAAAGATCCAAAATTGACACCCTAATGTCACAATTAAAAGAACTAGAAAAGCAAGAGCAAACACATTCAAAAGCTAGCAGTGGCAAGAAATAACTAAAATCAGAGCAGAACTGAATAAAATAGAGACACAAAAAACCCTTCAAAAAGTTAATGAATCCAGGAGCTGGTTTTTTGAAAAGATCAGCAAAATCAATAGACCACTAGCAAGACTAATAAAGAAGAAAAGAGAGAAGAATCAAATAGATGCAGTAAAAAATGATAAAGGGGATATCACCACTGATCCCACAGATATACAAACTACCATCAGAGAATACTACAAACACCTCTACACAAATAAACTAGAAAATCTAGAAGAAATGGATAAATTCCTCGACACATACACCCTCCCAAGACTAAACCAGGAAGAAGTTGAATCTCTGAATAGACCAATAACAGGCTCTGAAATTGTTGCAATAATCAATAGCTTACCAACCAAAAAGAGTCCAGGACCAGATGGATTCACAGCCGAATTCTACCAGAGGTACAAGGAAGAGTTGGTACCATTCCCTCTGAAACTATTCCAATCAATAGAAAAAGAGGGAATCCTCCCTAATTCATTTTATGAGGCCAGCATCATCCTGATACCAAAGCCTGGCAGAGACACAACCAAAAAACAGAATTTTAAACTAATATCCTTGAAGAATATTGATGCAAAAATCCTCAATAAAATACTGACAAACCGAATCCAGCAGCATATCAAAAAGCTTATCCACCATGATCAAGTGGGCTTCATCCCTGAGATGCAAGGCTGGTTCAACATATGCAAATCAATAAATGTAATCCAGCATATAAACAGAACCAAAGACAAAAACCAAATGATTATCTCAATAGATGCAGAAAAGGCCTTTGACAAAATTTGACAACCCTTCATGTGAAAAACTCTCAATAAATTAGGTATTGATAGGATGTATCTCAAAATAATAAGAGCTATCTATGACAAACCCACAGCCAATATCATACTGAATGGGCAAAAACTGGAAGCATTCCCTTTGAAAACTGGCACAAGACAGGGATGCCCTCTCTCACCACTCCTATTCAACATAGTCTTGGAAGTTCTGGCCAGGGCAATTAGGCAGGAGAAGGAAATAAAGGGTATTCAATTTATGAAAAGAGGAAGTCAAATTGTCCCTGTTTGCAGATGACATGATTGTATATCTAGAAAACCCCATTGTCTCATCCCAAAATCTCCTTAAGCTGATAAGCAACTTCAGCAAAATCTCAGGATACAAAATCAATGTACAAAAATCACAAGCATTCTTATACACCAATAACAGACAAACAGAGAGCCAAATCATGAGTGAACTCCCATTCACAACTACTTCAAAGAGAATAAAATACCTAGGAATCCAACTTACGAGGGTTATGAAAGACCTCTTCAAGGAGAACTACAAACCACTGCTCAGTGAAATAAAAGAGGATACAAACAAATGGAAGAACATGCCATGCTCATGGGTAAGAAGAATCAATATTGTGAAAATGGCCATACTGCCCAAGGTAATTTATAGATTCAATGCCATCCCCATCAAGCTACCAATGACTTTCTTCACAGAATTGGAAAAAACTACTTTAATGTTCATATGGAACCAAAAAAGAGCCCACATCGCCAAGTCAATCCTAAGCGAAAAGAACAAAGCTGGAGGCATCACACAACCTGACTTCAAACTATACTGCAAGGCTACAGTAACCAAAACGGCATGGTACTGGTACCAAAACAGAGATATAGATCAATGGAACAGAACAGAGCCCTCAGAAATAATGCCACGTATCTACAACCATCTGATCTTTGACAAACCTGAGAAAAACAAGCAATGGGGAAAGGATTGCCTATTTAATAAATGGTGCTGGGAAAACTGGCTAGCCATATGTAGAAAGCTGAAACTGGATCCCTTCCTTACACCTTATACAAAAATTAATTCAAGATGGATTAAAGACTTCAATGTTAGACCTAAAACCATAAAAACCCTAGAAGAAAAACTAGGCATTACCATTCAGGACATAGGCATGGGCAAGGACTTCATGTCTAAAACACCAAAAGCAATGGCAACAAAAGCCAAAATTGACAAATGGGATCTAATTAAACTAAAGAGCTTCTGCACAGCAATAAAACTACCATCAGAGTGAACAGGCAACCTACAAAATGGGAGAAAATTTTTGCAACCTACTCATCTGACAAAGGGCTAATATCCAGAATCTACAATGAACTCCAACAAATTTACAAGAAAAAACAAACAACCCCATCAAAAAGTGGGCAAAGTATATGAACAGACACTTCTCAAAAGAAGACATTTATGCAGCCAAAAAACACATGAAAAAATGCTCACCATCACTGGCCATCAGAGAAATGCAAATCAAAACCACAATGAGATACCATCTCACACCAGTTAGAATGGCAGTCATTAAAAAGTCAGGAAACAACAGGTGCTGGAGAGGATGTGGGGGAATAGGAACACTTTTCCACTGTTGGTGGGACTGTAAACTAGTTCAACCATTGTGGAAGTCAGTGTGGCGATTCCTCAGGGATCTAAAACTAGAAATACCATTTGACCCAGCCATCCCATTACTGGGTATATACCCAAAGGATTATAAATCATGCTGCTATAAAGACACATGCATACGTATGTTTATTGCAGCACCATTCACAATAGCAAAGACTTGGAAGCAACCCAAATGTCCAACAATGATAGACTGGATTAAGAAAATGTGGCACATATACACCATGGAATACTATGCAGCTATAAAAAATGAAGAGTTCATGTCTTTTGTAGGGACATGGATGAAACTGGAAACCATCATTCTCAGTAAACTATCGCAAGGACAAACAACCAAAAATCGCATATTCTCACTCATAGGTGGGAATTGAACAATGGGAACACATGGACACAGGAAGGGGAACATCACACTCCGGGGACTGTTGTGGGGTGGCGGGAGGGGAGAGGGATAGCATTAGGAGATATACCTAATGCTAAATGAGTTAATGGGTGCAGCACACCAACATGGCACGTGTATACATATGTAACAAACCTGCACATTGTGTACATGTACCCTAAAACTTAAAGTATAATAATAGTAAAATGTAAAAAAAAATAATAATAATAAGTAAACCATTCTTAGCATAAAATCTGTTAGCGAAGATCCTGCTATTCACTACATTGAATACAATCCTACTAATAAGATCACTATTTAAATTTGCTTACACGTGGAGAGAAGATGATATGGCAAAATTATAGCTGGGATATTTAGATTTTATAAGAAAATTCAAGGAGGCTCAGAGATTCTAGATAAGCATACTAGAATTTCTGAGAAATTTGAGGAGCTATTTTTCTTTCATTTACCTTTTATTCTATTTAAGGAAGGCAGAAAATGCATAATAGATACAATGTATGAGTAAAGCAAATAGTATGTTAGATTCAGATGAGTGATGTGGGAAAAAAGGAGACTAGAACAGAGGAATGAGATGAGGCAACAGGATGGGGCAAGGGTGATTTTTCAATAGGATGGCTAGGTTGAGTCCAAGTAAGAAGGGAACATTTAAACAAATATTTGACAGAGATCAAAGTGTCAGGCAAACAGAACCCAAGGAAAAAAAGTCTAAAAATGTTTAAACCCAATGAATCAGTCCATTGAATTTAAACAGTGTCTGAGTTTTTTTTTTTTTTTTTTTTTTTTTTTGAGACAGAGTCCCTTTCAGTCGCCCAGGCTGGCTGGAGTGCAGTAGTGCAATCTCACCTCACTGACACCTCTGCCTCCTGGGCTCAAGCCATTCTCCTGCCTCAGCCTACCGAATAGCTGGGATTACAGGTGCTCACCACCATGCCCGGCTAATTTTTTTGTGTGTTTTTAGTAGAAACGGGGGTTTCACCATGTTGGCCAGGCTGGTCTTGAACTCCTGACCTCAGGTGGGTGATCCGCCCACCTCGGCCTCCCAAAGTGCTGGCATTACAGGCGTGAGCCACCGTGCCCGGCCCAGTTTCTGTTTTCTTTAACTCCTTTACTCTCTGAAATCAGGGCTGATTAGGCAGGTTGTAGTAGCAACTCCCCTTCAGCCCTGGCTATGACACAGGGGTGACTACCCTGTCCCTGGATTCTAGAACTTTAAAAAATAGACATATCTAATTATGCTAAGTCAAAGTCTCATGGATAGGAACTCAGGCCTCTCTATTTATTATTTTTTAGAAAAATTATGTGTATAATTTTAATTTAATTTACTTATTTATTTGTGGAATTTTGTTACATGGTTATATTGTATAGCGGTGAAATCTATCTAGGCTTGTAATGTAACCACCATCTGAATAATGTACATTGTAGCCATTAAGTAATTTCTCGTCCATCTTCCTGCTCCCACCCTCCCACCCTTCCAAGTCTCCAATATGTATTATTTCACACTCTATGTCCCTGTATGCACATTATTTAGTTCTCCTTTACAAGTGAGAATATGTGGTATTTGAATGTGTGTGTGTGTGTGTGTGTGTGTGTGTGTATATATATGTATATATCATATCCTTATCCATTTTCCAATGATGAATACTTCGGTTGATTTCAAATATTCGCTGTTGTGAACAGCACTGTGATAAACATATAAGTGCAGGGTTTTTTTATATAATGATTTATTCTCTTTTGGGTAGATACTCAGTAGTGGGGTTGCTAGATCAAATAGTAGTTACATTTTAGTTATTTGAGAATTCTATCTACTGTTTTCCATAGAGTTTATACTATTAATAATTTACACTCCTACTAATAGTGTTATAAGCATTCCTTTTCTCTGCATTCTCATCAACATCTGTTATTGTCTTTTTAATAATAGCTATTCTGACAGTTATATTTCATTGTCATTTTAATTTGCCTTTATCTGATGCTTGGTGATACTGACCTCTTTTTTATATGCTTTTTGGCCATTTGTATGTCTTCTGAAAAATATCTATTCATGTCCTTTTTCTACACTTTAATGGGGCTATTTATTTTTGTTGTTGTTGAGTTGAGTTCCTTGTAAATTCTGGATATCAGTCCTCTGTCAAATGTAGTTTTCAAATATTTTCGCCTTTTCTGTAGGCTGTCTCTTGATGATTCCTTTTGCAGTGCAGAAGCTTTTTAGTTTAAAGTCCCATTTTGACTATTTTGTTTTTGTTGCTTGTGCCTTTGAGGTCTTAGTCATGAATTCTTTGCCTAAACCAACAACCAGAGGCATTTTTTCCTAACTTTTCTTCCAACATTTATATAGTTTCAGGTCTTATATTTAAGTCTTTAATCCATCTTCAGTTGATTTTTGTATATGGTGAGAGATAGAGGTCCAGTTTCATTCTTCTGCATATGGCTATCCAATTTTCCCAGTACCATTTAGTAAATAAAGTGCCCTTTCCCCAGTGTATGTTTTTGTCATCTTTGTCAATGATCAATTGGCCATAGATATGCGGCTTTATTTCTGTGTTCTCTAACCTGTTTCATTAATCTATGAGACTATTTTTATACCAGTATCATCCTGTTTTGGTTATTATAGCCTTGTGATATAATTTGAGGTCAGGTAATGTGATGCCTCCAGCTTTACTCTTTTGCTTAAAGTTGCTTTGGCTACTTGAGCTCTTTTTGGGTTCCATATAAATTTTAGGATTTTTTTTTTCTAATTCTGTGAAGAATGGCATTGGTATCTTGATGGGGATAGCATTGAATCTGTAGATTGCTTTAGGTGGTATGGTCATCTTAACAATATTAATTCTTCTGATCCATGAGCGTGAGATGTTTCTCCATTTGTTTGTGTCATCTACAATTTATTTCATCAGCATTCTGTAGTTCTTGTTGAGATCTTTTACTTCCT
Source organism: Pongo abelii (assembly GCF_028885655.2). Taxonomy (NCBI): domain Eukaryota; kingdom Metazoa; phylum Chordata; class Mammalia; order Primates; family Hominidae; genus Pongo; species Pongo abelii. The sequence goes on from NC_071988.2 coordinate 163,508,364, forward strand.
TGTTTAAATATATTCCTAGGTGTTTTATTATTTTTGTAGCTATTGTAAATGAGATTGTCTTCTTAACTTGGTTCTTGTTTTGTTATTGGTGTATAGAAATGCTATGGATTTAGGTATGTTGATTTTATATCCTGAAACTTTACTATGCTTATCAAATCTAAGAGTTTTTAAAGGAGTCGTTAGGGTTTTCTAGGTATAAGAGTATATCATCTGTGAACAGAGATAATTCAGCTTCCTCTTTTCCAATTTGGATGCCTTTTATTTCTTTCTCTTGCCTGACTGCTCTGGTTAGGATTTTCAGTACTATGTTGAATAAGAGTGGTAAAAGTAGACATATTTGTCTTGTTACAGTTCTTAGGAGCTTTGCTTTCAACTTTTCCCCATTCAATATGATGTTGGCTGTAGGTTTGTCGTATATGGCCTTTATTATTTTTATTTATATTCTCTCTATGCCTAGTCTGCTGAGGGTTTTTATCATGAAAGAATGCTGAATTTTGCCAAGTTCTTTTTGTATGTATAGAGATGATTATATAATTTTAATTCTTACTTCTATTTATGTGATGAATCATGTTTATTGATTTGCAAAGGTTGAAATATCCTTGCATCCCTGGCATAAAACAAAACTGATAAACCTCTAGCTAGCCTAACCAAAGAAAGGAGAGGGAAGATCCAAACACAATCAGAAGAAATGAAAGAGGAGACATGACAACTGATACTACACAAGATCATGAGAGACTACTATGAGCAACTCTACACACACAAGCTAGAAAACCTAGAGGGGAGCCGGATACATTCCTGGAAACATGCAACCTCCCAAGATTGAACTGGGAAGAAATGGAAATCTTGAATAAACTAATAATGAGTAGTGAGATTGAATCAGCAAAAAGAAAATCTACCAATCACCCATGCCCCCCCAAAAATCCTAGAACCAGGTGGATTGACAGCCAAATTCTACCAAACCTATAAAGAAGAACTGATACCCATCCTCCTAAAAACTATTCCAAAAAATTGAAGAGGAAGGAATCCTACCTAACTCATTCCATGAAGCCAGTATCATTCTGATACCAAAGCCAGATAAGGGCAAAGCAACAAAAGAAAACTATAGCCCAATATCCCTGATGTATATAGATACAGAACTTCTCAACAAAATACTAGCAAACTGGATCCAACAGTACATCAAAAAGATAATACACTACAGTCAAGTGGGTTTATTTTATGTTTCTCTATTTAAAATCTTCCTTGTGATTCTGATGCATAGTAGGGGAAAACTGTTCATTCCCCTCACCATGAAGGCTTCAGGGCTGGAGGAGGAGAAAAAATAAACGAATCCAAGTTTGTTGAAGGCCTACTATGAACTGGCTACTATACTGAGCACATTCCAGTTCTCATTTAGGACTTCATTAGGATAAAACATGAATTATGATTGGCAATTTTCTTAATTCTTAAAAAAGAATTGTTTACATTTTAAATTCAAGTAAATTTTTTGTCCAGCCTTTTTCAAAAATATTTTTGAAATTTGTTTCTTGGATTATTTTCATATTTGTTTTCCTAATGATGCTTCTCAATTTTATTTAGAAATGAGATATCTGAGTGAATAGAGTGTTATTAATTAGTGCTTATGAGTATATTGTTGAAGTTGAGGTTGAGGACCTTTTACATTACCAAATAGAAGTAGTATGTCTAATGATTAGGTGTTGGGATTTGAAGATAATACCTTGGGCCTGCATCCTGGGAAGCTATGTGAACTTAGGAAAGTAATTTAAGTTTTCTAAGCCTCAGCTTCTCTTTCTGTAAAATGGAGATGTCTTACTTTGAGTTTTCTCAGAAGCTGACTTTGACACAGGAATTTGAGTGCAAGTACTTTATATGAAAAGTAACAACAACAACAACAACAAAAACCAGTAGGAATGAGTGAAAGTGAGACAAAAAAAGAAAGGTAGCCAACAAAATGTGTTTTAATGGGCAGTTGACATGTGAGCCCTGGAAATTAATCCACTGGGGGAATTTTGTGAGTCAGTACAGTACTAGAGTTACCTCACAGTGGTAAAGGTGGAAGAGGGGAATACCAACTCTTCTCAGTCTTTAGAAGAAGTCTGCAGTAATTCCCTGCTAGCCTACTAGTCAACCACACAAGCTGGTACTGTGGGATTCAGCAGCCAGAGAAGGCTCTTGGGTAAGGGTTAAAGTTGCAGGCAATTGTAATTTGGACAGTGTATACTGAAGTGGTAAGGGGAAAGGATGCAGTTGGGACACCAGTAACCCTTATTTCATAGGGTTAGTGGGAAAACAGAATGAAGCAATGCATAGCAAACACTTAAAACATAGTGACTACTTAATGCATCCATCCCTCAACCTGACTGCTTATAAATCTTCAGTACTCATTTTCTTAAATATCTAGTGCCCACTTGAATATACTCATTAACCCTAATTTAAATATCTTTATAATACAATAAGTAAATAATTTAAAATATAATCTTTAAAAATTAAATGATAAGACTATTATCATAATTATAATTGATTTCTGGTGGCATATTAAAGTGACAATATAGTTAGGAAAATTGCTACATCTTTTTATTTTCGGTACTTTCTAAGCCCTGGCTGTTTAGGAAAGTTAAAAATAAAATATGCCATGTTCTTGCTACTGTCATACAGCAAAGTCAATATAGCAGCAAAGGAATAAGCTGTGTTCCATTCTGTATCATATATCAACAAAATTGCCCCCTGAGTTCAGATGTGCTATTATTCAAGATAGTTGATGACATATGGGCTGACAGAATATAGCTGGATTCCCAGGTTACAGTTCAGTTTACGGCAAATCACAGTTTGATTTGTAAGGAGAAGTAAAATGATATGAAATGTATTGATAGGAATACCTAGCAGTGAGACACTATTTTAACTGTCCATCTTGGGCTACCGAGAGTTTCAAAAGACATTATTTGATCTTTTATTGCTTGACAAAGCTCTAGAAGCAAAGAATAGCAGTGTTTCTTTCAACCCATTGATAAGACATATAACACCTGAAGGCCAAGCTGTTAGGGAGACAGTGTGGATTTTATGACATGGCTATCTCGTTTATTATTATGATGATGAAGATTATTGGTATTATTGGCAGCAGTCTTGCTTTTCATGCCAAAAATATGGAAACCGTTTATCTGGTTTATGTACAAGTTAAGTGAAGGGTTCAACAGAGCTTTAAGAAAGCTTCTATATTACCTGTTTTCTGTATCTAAGCAGTGAGACTAATTTTGAAAGCTCTCAGATCTCTGCATCATCTTCTCCTAGGAGTGAGGTTTCCTAATACACATTTCTAGAGATGGAATTGAATTTCTTTAATCCATATGAGAATTTTTACTATTTCTATTCCATCCTTTTTTGCTTCCCCACTAAACCTTTTCAAAAGAAATTGGTAATAGTATTAAGTATTTGTTGGACATCAGTGGATATCTGTTCATGTTTTCAGGAAAGAGGAAGAACAAAGTACAGGAAATTAGGTTCCTTCATTCTGTGATTCTTTCTAGGAAGTGAATTAAATGCACCAAGGTGGAACTAGGCAGGTGTTTGTCCCCATTCAAAGCCAAATTCATATAATATTCTGGAAATAACTTCAACATGAAAGCAGCTAGCTACGTGCGTAAAGTTGGGTTTAAAATGCCTGCAAGATCTTTGTAAAGATAGCTATTACATTTAGTCACATGAATCCTGAGTGGAATTAAGGCATTTAAGAAACTTCAGAAAAGTGTTTGAAGATTGATCTTTTGTGTTCCTAAGATGAGCATAGGGAAAGACAAAGTGTTTTATTAACAAAGGCCACATGTACAAATTTGATGATAATATGAGGAAAACACCTCCTGTTTTATATCATTAAACAGATGTTCTAAATAAGTTGTTGCTATGCATTTTTAAAGAGATATAAATGTTAAAAATAAATATACAGTTTATTTTAGTTTATTTTTAATGAAAATAACTGCCCATTAAGATCAGATTTGAATGTCCAAAGACAAATCTTTTGAGTACTTAGCCTCAGGTTAACGTACTATGCATACTTGTTTTCATCTATATTTAATCCAGAGCCTCAGCTTCTTTCTCCTCATCTCATTTACTTGTGCAATACAAACCTAGAGTGCTTTAACAATGTATGATGTATTAGGGGTTGCATGTATAAAAAGCATCAACAAATACAGTTATGCTCTTTAATCTGTCAATTTTTAAGTAAGGAAGTAACATAATGAAATTTGTTTCACAGCTATAACTCTCATGATCAAGTATACTGTGGTTGGTGGCTGGGAGTAAAGGGGCTTTACTCCCTTTACAGAATCTAAAAGGAAGTTCTAAAGTCCTTCTAGGGACTTGTAAAGTCCACAGCTGAATTTATCGCTTGAATTTGGGTAATATAGGTGAAAACAGAGAAGTATGGGTGGATTTAAATACTATTTTTTTTCTATAATCAATAGAATTTGGTGGCTGACTCACCTGTTTAATGAGAAAGATAACTCATTTATGTTTCCATTTCTCTAGTGTGAACAAGAAATTGTACTTCACAGAGATGATAAAATTCCCTTTGGTAGACACTTCAGAGGAAAAGTAATAGGGCATCATACTCAAATCTTAGTGCTTCTTGAGTCATGATAGGTATCAAGTAACATTATTCATGAGATACATGAGATCAGTGGTTATCGTTGTCTTTGTGAATAGTGTTGCCAATAATAATTAACATAACTTAGGGCTTTATGGTTTGTAACATGCTTTAATGTATATTATCTCACCCGACATATGCTTTGTAGTCACACAAATATGCCCACTTCTCTCTCACACGTTGTATTGTTCAAGCTATTCTTTTTGCTGGGAATACCTTGACTGTTCCCTTTTCTCGCTTAATCTACTTATCTGTAAGTCTTGGCTTAAATGTCACTTTCTCATGAACACTTTTCATTTTCTCCGAATCTCAATTATGTCCACGTATACCCCACATATAGGTTGGTGTAAAAGTAATTGCATTTTTTTTGCCATTACTTTTAATTCCCTTAAAACTCCCACCATTGCTTGTAATTATATGTTTATATATGTGATGCTACTGTTAATGGCCTTCTTCTTTACTCTGTGAGATTCATGAGGGGAGGCCTTAACTGTTTTTTTTACCACTGTATCGCCAGGCTTGACCACAATGTCTAGCTCATAGTAGAAGGTAAATAAGTTTAAAATGAAAAAAAAAAAAAATGAAGGGAAATAATCATTAAAATATTTCCATTTGCATACAGAAGACATACTTTACTTCTTTCACTATGATTGACTTCAGTTGCTCTGAAGTCTTTGTGTTATTATTGTGAATATTAGATTGTAGGTCCATTTTTCTTGGTCCACTAGAGCCTGAATCCCATGGAGTTTATTCATGTTCCACTCATCTTTGCACCTTCATCCCCTTAACCAAGGACCTAGAATGGAGTAGGTACACAATTTTTCTGACTGAGTCATTGAGACCCATAAGGAGACTTTACCAATAATTCAAGTGAAAGATTATGATGACCTGAACTAAGGTAGTAGTTGTATGGACTGAAATAAATTAGACACACAGATTCTATAGAAGCATAAGCAATAGGACTGAACAACTTGTCAACTTATTAAACACAGCAAATGAAAGAATGAAATAATGATATTTTAAATGTAAGGATGGAAGCTTTGGGAGGATGATGTCAAATTTTATTAGGGTGAATCATGTAAAATTCCAGTTTTTGTGATGCAAAAACAATTGGTGTTGGCAATTTTATATGGTTCAACAGATACATCTAGCTTTTGGGATGTTGACTTTGAGATACTGGTAGTATCTTCAACATTCCTTCCATATTCAAGTAGAAAATTCCCCAAGATATTGGAAATACTAAGAATTTGGACTAAATTTATCAGTTTGAAAGTCATTTGAAATGTGGTTATGGTAATATAGGGAGAAAAAAAAGAGAATCAAGAGAAAAATCTTCAATAACATACGCATTGGTGAACATTTAAGTCACTTCTACTTTTTTTCCACTTATGAAAAATGTTTAAATTTATATGTATATTTGAACAAACTTAAAAATTTTGCACTTGCCCTCTTTTATTTATCATAAGCTCTTAAAAGGGCATTTCTGGATTAAACAAAGCAAGAACTGAACATGTTTAAACATATTAGCTATTTCCCTTTAGAAAAGTCATTCTAACTTTTACTCCCTGAACACAGGTTTTCTCCATAAGAAATTACATAGACTAATGGAAAATATATAAACTATAGAAGGTCTACAAATTTATGTTTCATTTTCCTTGACAAAAATTTTCTTTAAAATAGTGGATCTCAAACTTTTAGGTCTCAGGACCCTTTTATACTTGTAATAATTACTAAGAGTCCCAAAGAACTTGTATTTATATGGGTTATATCTATTGATATTTATCATATTTGAAATTCAAATTGAGAAATTTAAAAATATTTATTTTCAATATCAATATTAAATTCCTTAATATGTTAACACAAATAATATAGTTTATGAAAGATTCCAAGGATAACTAAATTTAGTGAAATCGTTTTACATTTATGGAATTTGAGAATTCAGAATGAGTTTTACATTTTTGGAAATCTCTGACTGATATTTCTAACTGAATCATTGCTATCTATAAGGAGACTTTACCAACAATTCAAGTGAAAGATTATGATGACCTGAACTAGGGTAGTAAGTTGTATAGACTGAAATAAAATAGACTCAGTTTCTACAGAAATAAAAGTAATAGGACTGAACAACTTGTCAACTTATTATATACAGCAAATGAAAGAAATAATAAATTTGCAAATTTAAGGACAGAAGCTTTGGGAGGATGTAAACTAAATTGTGTGTTAAAACACAAACACAGGCTGGGCACGGTGGCTCAGACCTGTAATCCCAACACTTTGGAAGGCTGAGGCGGCTGGATCACGAGGTAAGGAGTTGGAGACCAGCCTGGCCAATGGGGTGAAACCCCGTCTCTACCAAAAATTAGCCGGGCGCAGTGGCGGGCGCCTGTAATCCCAGATGCTCGGGAGGCTGAGGCAGGAGAATCACTTGAACCCAGGAGGCGGGGGCTGCAGTGAGCCGAGATCGCGCCACTGCACTCCAGCCTGGGCGACAGAGCAAGACTCCATCTCAAAAAAAAGCACAAACACAGAAGGTCTACCTTCTGTAGCTGAATCCTCATGACTGCTTCTACATCCAATCTGCTTTAATATGTTGTTTTGGTTGAGTGGACAAAGAAAAACTAGCTTCACACAGATGTGTAATTGGAAGAGGGGTAAGTTTTTTTAACAGCGTTTCCAGGTCATGAGTTGCTTAACGACGGGAATACTTTCTGAGAAATGCACGATTCAGCAATTTCATCCTTGTGCAAATATTATAATGTACTCACACAAACTTAGATGGTTTAGCTTACTACACACCTAGACTATATGGCATAGCCTATTGCTCCTAGGGCTACAAACCTGTACAGCATGTATTGTACTAAATACTGTAGGAAGTTGTAACACAATGGTATTCGTGTATCTAAACATAGAAAATGCACAGCAAAAATATGGTATAAAAGATAAAAAATGTTACACCTGTATAGGGAACTTACCATGAATGAAGCTTGCAAGACAGTAAGTTGCTCTGAATGAGTCAGTGAGAGATTAGTGAATGAATGTGAAAGCTTGGGACATTACTGTAGACTTTATAAACAGTGTACACTTAGGCTGAAACTACCTTTGCAAAAATTGTAACAGTGGGAAAATTTTATCAGTGAAGAAGATCTGATCTGGCCAACCCCCTTCTTGCCTTTGGTCTTCAGTCTGCCCTTAATTATTCCTAGGCCTAGGCCAAGCTAACTTTAGGAGACATTTAGTTTATAGTTTAAGTGACAGTAGCCCTTCTCTAAAATTCAACTACCTTTGAAAGCTAATGAGAGACCACCATGCTAGGAGGATAGAAGAGCCTGCATTCTGCTAAGGTATACACAATAAAGGATTGCCAGCCACAGTTCCAGAGGTTACAAGATGTGCAACTTCTCCAAATACTCCTGCAGATAACATCACTTTTGTAGAATCTAAGATTGGCCTTTCACAGGGTTTTTGCATGCCTGAAGACCAATGGCTCCACCTAGACCTGCCAACCTCTCCTGTGGCTGCACCCAGAAGTGACTCAGTGCACATGAGGACCATTTCCCATTCTATATGATTACACCCCCACAAAATCAGCAGCAAGCACCCATTGCCTAGCCACCCTCATCCCCTCCCCCGAACCATCTTTGAAAAACCTTAGCCCTCAAGTTATTGGGGAGGCTGATTTTAGTAATAATAAAACTCTGGTCTTCCATTCAGCAGGTTCTACATGTGTATAATCCTTCTACTGCAACTCCACTGCCTTGACAAATTGGCTATATCTGGGCAATAAGCAAGAAGAGCCATTGAGCAGTTACAGAGCTGCACTAAATTCATAAAATAATAGTTTTTTTTCCAATAATAAATTAACTTAGCTACTACAACATTTTTCATTTATAAGCTTTTTATGTTTTTAACTTTTGAGTCTTATAATAATGCTTTGCTTAAAACAAACACATTGAACAGCTGTACAAAAATATTTTCTTTATTTATTTTCTTATTCTATAAGACCTTTTTCTATTAAACACACACAATAACCTAGGCCTACACAGGGTCAAAATCATTAATATCACTGCTTTCCACCTCTGCATCTTGTCCCATGGGAAGTTCTTCAGGGGCAATAACATTCAAGGACCTGTCATCTCCTGTGATAACAATGCCTTGTTCTGGATACCTCCTAAAGGACCTGACTGAGACTCTTCTAGAGGAATAGGTTTGTTTACAGCAGCATCACCACAAATATGTAAGTAACCCTTACCTTACCACATTATAATAGCTACGATATCACTAGGCAATATAAATTGTGCAGCTCTATTATAATCTTATGAGACCATTCTGGTATGCGGTCCATCACAAATGTGGTTGTTATGCAGCACATAAGTGTAATTGAGAATATTCTTCTCTGATACTACATAAAACTTGACCAATGTTAGTTTCTAAAAGATTAGTGTGGAATTCGATAACATACCAATGAGCATTTTACACTCTATTACATTAAAATCCATTGTCTAACTAGCACTTTTAGAATCAGCCATTTACTCTTACTTGCTTTTGTAACTGTGTACATTTGGAAAATATCAGTTCAGTGAGTTATGAATATTTTCCAAATGATTTCAAATGATGATATATTCCATTATACATCAAATAATCATATTATTCAATATCACTACTGACCTCATCAAAAGAGTTATTAAGTATTGGGGAACTGTCAAGTTCATAGGAACATACACAAGTTTTCTAACAATTTAAATTTTCACTTGTAAGCTCAAATTTTATCATTGCCAATAAATACTGTCTGTTGCTTTCTTTGAAGGATAAGATGTCTTCCAAACACCTAAGTATGAATAACCTGAGTTTATGTGTCATTCATTGTTTCAATAAAAATAGTGTTCCATTAAAAAGCAGCATGATCAGTTCGCAACTTGAATGATCACAAGTGCTCTTCCTGGAGATAGCCATTGTACTTCAGTGTATAGAAGTGTTTTATTTGTACTTTCCATTTCCTTATACAAAATATATTCAAAAGATGTTTACTCAGTGGTTGATATTTAATGAAAAGAATAATGTTTACTGTTTCATCAAGGACATCAAGGGCATTCTTAAGTGAAAGCGACCTTTTTTTTTTCTGTGAGAGTATGGCAGGAAAAATTGCAGTGACTACTGTTACAGTTTGGTGCCTAAACAATGGCCTAGCTGCAAGTTTCTCTCCCCATTCTGATCCTACAGATAAGGTGCCTTAGCCAAGTAATCCTTATCAAATCAAATGAATGTAATTCCGGCTTATCCTGAGTGGTAGCTTTCAGATCCCTGCCAAACTACAGAATTATTTAAATAAGACAATGGCATCTTCCCTTGGGAACCAGGGGTGCCCCACCTTCTTGATACTACCAAAGCCTGTCCCCCCACAACCCTTTATTTGTTCACTCTCTTCCCAAGTGTTACCCTCATGTGGCCCTAACATGGTGCAGTGTGCTCCTACCCCAGGCTGTGAGTATGTGTGACTAATATACCGTGGTCGATCTCATCTGTTCAGTGTTGGGTGTTGCATGTTTGGTCATCTCCATAACCTTAGGATGAGAATTGCTCCCTCATCAAAAACTGAAGAGGAGGTGATTAACATAAGCACATGGAATATTTCATCACCATTTGCACTTGTTGTCAATAATTCAAATAGGAAAACTTCTATGATTGGTTGGTACTGATTCTGTATGAATACAGGTAAAACAGCAAATAAAGCCAAGTCTGTAGATTTTGCAAGACAAAAGTACAACTCTGCAGATATTAACTCAGCTTCCATGTTTGCAGCTAAATCTTTAATGTGACAAGTTACTGTGTCATTGGAAAGTGTCAGTGTCATGATTTACTTTACTAACTTTTCACCAGTAGGTATTAACAATGTCAACCATATAAGGCTTTATTAGTCTCTCAGCTATTGTATGTGCTTCTCTAGCCAATGCAATATATAAGTTATTCTGTAAGATGCGTCATTGGCTTCTTCATTTTGAGTTGAAAAGCTGTAACAATTTTGAATTTTAAAATAGCTTATCACATCTACATTTAAACTGTCCAATTCTTTATATTAATAACCCCAAATGATTTGTCTCAAAATGATACCACAATGTAACTGGCAATATGATACTATTTGAAAACGTTCTGTTGAATAAGATACAATAAGGTAAATCAGTAGTACATATAATCCCTAAGGGGAAGATGGCTTTTGTCAATTTTTATTTCTTATTTATAGTATTATCCAATTTCTTTAAAGTAGATTCCTCCCTTCCATTAATCATAAAACTCTAAATCATCTTTTCCAGCATCTTGAGAAATAGACATTGCAGCTGAAGCATAGGAAAGCAGGTCTTTTGATTCCCCCTTTTTAGGCCAAGAATTCATCCTTAAATACAAGAAAAAATAGTATAAGTCAATTATACTTACTTTAGAATAATATTACTTAACTAAAACAATAGTATTAGGGAAATTTTTAAAAATTAGAAAAATTTTCAAAAAATTAAAATATCAATACTAAACAAGAACACAATGTACACTTATTTTGTTTTGGGCTTCTATAGAAATATAAGGAAAATTTCAGGATTTCAAGATAATTATATTTTGGACAATAATGAAGTAAAAGATTATAAAAGATGTAAAAAAAGGTAGCTAAAAAGGGCACATTAGAAATACTGCGATAAATATAAATTAATATCTCAAAATGCATATATATGCACACATTCTAAAGCTATTATCTTAGAGAATTCTACAAATTCCTGAATATAAAGTCACACATTCCATTAGTTAGTAGAAAAATAATGTCACCACATGTCATTTACCCTTTAAAAAACTCCACTGTACACTTATGAGAGAATGAGAGTAAAAAGATAAATAGACAGTAACATTTGGTATTAGTATGAAACTGCTGTTAATCTTCCAGATATCCCAAAGGTCCATAGCAAACACTTTAAGAATCACTGATTTAGAATATCTGTATTTTAAAGACCCCTAATTTGCTATTGACTCGCTCAGCCAATAACTTTACTACTCTTTCTTCTCTTTTATTTTTGTCTAACATATGAAAAGCCTTTACAAATATTTAAGAAAATAAATGAATAACACCCACCAAAAGAAGTGGCAAAGCATAAGAAGTGGCAATTAACATATGACGATATGCCAGTTGTCCTCAAAATATATGAAAAGATACACAACTTCACTAGTAATCAAAGAAATATAAGTTAAGATGAAAATACTTATTTCTTATAAAATATCTGAAAAAAAGTAAAACACTGATAAGATCAGGCATGACAAGGGTATGGGGGAATCTGCGCCTTCTCAAATTAAATAAAGCAAATAAAAATTGGAACAATTCGCATATTCTTAAATTTAATTCTGTAACTATAAATTGGCACCACCTTTCTGAGGAAAAACTTGGCAATGTCTTCCACTTCTGGGAATTTATCCTAATGAAGAAAGTGGATGAGAATTTAAAGATGAATGTAGAGTGTTTTATATGTATATATGTATATATAAATATATATTTGTATTTAACTGACATAGTTTCTATAATAGTAAAGAAATTCAGAACAACCAGAATATATATCAATAGGGATTGGTTATAGAAATTTTGGTGCCTCCACACAATGGAACACTATTCAGCCATTAAAGAGAATGAAAGAAATCTTTATCATTGCTAGAGATGGAAGCCCAAGATACTTTAAGTAATTAAACATAAACAACATGCTATAAAAGTGTATAAATATTATGTTCCTATTTAAAAATTAATATAGATGTGAAAATTCATAGACAAGTGATATGCACCACAATGTTAAAGATTGTATTTACAGCTAGTGAAATTGCTGGTGTTTTGCATTTAGTTTGTAAGGCAATATTTCTCAGTAGCGTGTGTGTAAGGGAAAGCTTTTTTCCCCTCAGGGGACATATGGCAATACTGAGGACATTTTTGATTGTCACAATTGAGGAAGTGCTATTGGCTTCAGGCAGGGAAAACTCAGAGATGTGGCTAGCCATTCTACAATTATCCAGGACAAAATGTCAATAGCGCCAAGGTTTTAAGGTAATTCAAGTTAACTTTACAAATATCTCTGGGGCTGCTATAATGTGCAAGTCACAGGGAATACAGCAATAAACAAGAGATAATAGTGGTTTTCCACAGGAATAATATTTGTAATGCTTAAATATTGTATTAGGACTCCTTTATAAATAAGTAAAAATCATAAAGTTATATTAATTTGGGGGAAAAAGGGTGAGTCCTTTAAAAAGTATTCTACCTTTAATCTTTTAATTCCACTTAATGGAATTTTTTAATGTAATCACAAGAAATTTTCACAAAGATTCATGTGCAATTTCATTTCATGAATTATTATTTATAATAGTGGAAATTTGGAAATATGTGCAAAAGTAGTGGTGTGGTAAAATAAAACATGAACATTCAGCCGATGGACTATTATGCAGCTTTTAAAATTCACATTAAAAAATACTGATATGAGAAATGTTCATTGTATAAAGTTAAACACACCACAAATCTCTTAGTACTGCATGATCCTAATTATTAAAAACACACACAGGGAAAATACTAGCAGGAAATATGTCAAAAAGAGTTATGAGTGGCTCTCTCTATGGTGTTGTATTATGGGCAATTTAAAATACTTTTCTTTACAGTCTCAGTACTTTCTAAATCAGCTAAAGTGAAAATATATTATTTTTATAATTAGGAAAAAAGACATACCATATTGATTACTATGTGTAGTGCCCTATATTCATATAGAAGAAAAAGGAGATACAATTTTTCTACCCTTGAGAAGCTTATATATAAAGTTGGAGAGACGAGTCATACATTCATGGAAAGTTTATAATTAATAAAAATAAATACAACAGTTAAAAGAAAAGATATAAACAAAGTTATTTTGAATATCTGCCAGTCTGGCACTGTGCCAGATGCATTTACCAACATCACATCTCATGATGCCACCAGTCCTGTGAGGCTGGTAATGTTATCCCTATCTTAGCGATGAGAAAACTGAAGCTCACTGAGATTAAGTAACTTGGCATAGGCCACCCACAGATATTAAGTGCTAGTGCAAGGATTCAACCCCAGGTCTGAGTCATTTTTATAAAAAATGATTGTTTCCACTTTGTGTGCTTTTCATTCTGGAGGTACAAGAAAAGATTACCATAATCATTAACCTAAGCGTTTCAATGGGAGCCATGAAAACTCACTCATTTTTCTCAAGAGATGTAGGTATAGACACTAATCAAATAAGCTGACAAATATGTTTTAATTTCTTCAAGAAATAGTTCAGTGGAAGTCTTATGTGTTCAGTATGTTATGAGTACAAGATTTTTATATCTGAGACTCTCATTTTAAAAGTCATAACATGAATCTCTGCATAGTCATCCATTGCTTCGGCAAAAGGGGAGTTCTTAAACACCCAAGGTGAAGCACTGACATGTGATTAATGGCTGTAAGCCAGATTACTTCTCAGATCGTCCTCCGTATCTACTTGCTATAACTTGGCAGAAAGTCAGAAAATAAATGTTTTAATAAATACTGCTTTCATTTGTAACAGATCTCTGCTTGAAAAGAAGTGGGCAGTCCGGTGTCCTTCCTTCCTTTCTTTTGTCTGTATTACAGGGTCTTGATCTCCATTTTCTCTGACATGGAAGTATTTATTCAAAATAATGGTTCTCACTTAGATAGGGGAGTTAGATCTATCACTCTTCCCCAAAAGCACCACTAAACCTAATCCTCTGTCTTTGTTAAACAAAATATCACCTTTGTCTGTTACTGAAAAATGTCTGCCGGTAGCTGAAGATTTAATTGTTTCTTCAAACCCCTCCATTACAAGAAATTTAGAATTTCTTCTGTTATTTAACTTAAATCTTTAATCGTGCAAAAGGATTTGGGAGTAAAGAAGAGGGGAAAAAATGTGGGGTGTATTTTGTTTTTTAAAAGACATTAAATTTTTTTTCACTGTAACTTTTATACGTTAAAATACAAGTTTATGATCAGTAGTCTTATTATTTTAAGGACTATCTTCATTTCTCTTTTAATGTGATGTTAAATGACTTGGGAAGTAGAGAATTTCTTTACTACTAGAAACACTGAACTCTCACTTGGAATTTTGCCAACACATCTAGTATCTTGAAATTAAACATTAATCGATTTTCTTATTTTAGAATATTGTTAATAATATCATCATTTGAATGTGTACCTTAAACACTGCAAAATCGGTATTTTTTCCCTCACTTTCTAAATGAGCACACTGAAGCTCAAAGTTTAAATAAATTATTCTGATGCATATAGTGGTAATTATTTGACTTGAAATTCTAACCTAGTGTACCTGAATACAGCTTCCATGATCTTCCATACACCATGCCCAGTTTTATGTCAAATACAACTGACGCAAGTGAAAATATACTCAACATCACTAATCATTAGAGAAATGCAATTTAAAACCACAATGAGACACCACTTCCCACCCATTAGGATGACTATCATGAAACAAATAAATAAAATCCCAGAAAAACTGAAAACAGCAAGTGTTGGCAGAGATGTGGAACAGTTGGAACCCTTTTGCATTGCTAGTGGAAATATAAAATGGTGCAGCCTCTGTGGAAAAGAGTATGGTAATTCCTCAAAAAGTTAAACGTAGAATTACCATGTGATTCAGAAATTCTGCTTCTGGGCATATATTTAAAAGTATTAAAAGCAGGCATTCAAACAGGTACTTGTCCATTGGTGTTCATAGCAGTGTTAATCATGATAGCTAAAAGATGGAAACAATCCAAATGTCCATCAACAGATGAATGCATAAACAAAATGTGCTATATACACGCAGTGGAATACTATTCAGCCTTGAAAATCAATGGAAGTATGATATATACTACAACATGGATGAACATTGGAAGGTTATACTAAGTGAAATAAGTCAGACACAAAAGGACAAATATGTGATTCCATTTACATGAGGTACTAAAGATAGACAAATAAAATGGTAAAATTTGGGTTTACAAGGCCATCTCTCTGACATATATTCAACATTGAGCTTTGGTATTGGCTGACAATAAAGTTGTATTCAAAATATGAGACCATTGGCTGGGCATAGTGGCTCATGCCTGTATTCCCAGCATTTTGGGCTGCCGGGGCAGGTGGATCACTTGGGTCCAGAAGTTCAAGACCAGCTTGGGCAACATAGTGAGACTGTCTCTACAAAATATGCAGAAAAAACAGCCAGCCATGATGATGCATACCTGTAGTCCCAGCTATTTGGGAGGCGGAGGTGAGAGGATCATCTGAGCCTGGGAGCTCCAGGCTTCAGTGAACTATGATTGCACCACTGCACTGCTGAGTGACAGTGAGACTCTGTATCAAAAAAAAAAGAGAGACCAAAATATGGAAGATAACAAGGAGTCTATGGAATGAGAATAAATGGACACATAGAAAGACAAGATAAAGCCATTAATATAACTTAATATCTCTAGTTACACATACTGCCAAAATTGGAAAGATTATACAATTTAATTCAGATTAAACTGAGTAAGTTAGCTGAAAAAAGTTAAGTAAAACCACAGAGGATACAGACTTTAGTCAACAGAAACCAGGTGAAAGAAGTGAATATGAATGTGGATTTAAAGACCTTTACCTTATAGTGAATATAAAGAAGGACTAAACATGTCCATTTAAGGTTCAAATTTTCACTCTGTATGTATATGGCCCTTGGGTTTGTTCCTGGGCTCTAACTCTTAGGTAATCACATCATTATCATGAATTGTCATCCTCACTTCCCCAGAAATGGTAAATTTGCTTCCCTTGATGAGTAAGTATTTTATCAATCACAGAAAAATTTAAATTCAATTCAGAGATCATGAAATATATGAACCCAACATCAGTTATACTTTTAGTTAAAGGTCTGGAATAAACTTTTAAATTATAGGGACTGTTTAATATATGTGGTATTTAATGAATTTGTAATGTTTAATAAAATCTGGTATATTAGGCCAGGCACAGTGGCTCACACCTGTAATCCCGGCACTTTGGGAGGCCAAAGAGGGAGGATTGCTTAAGGCCAAGAGTTCCAGACCAACCTGGCCAACATAGCAAGACCTTGTCTCTCTAAAAAACATAAAGAATAAAAAAAGAATTTGGTATATAAAAGGATCTGAACATATATTAAAAAGTGTCATGGGTTCTGGAATTGTGCTTTTAAGCTAAAAATATACCTGAAAATTTTACTAAGTTTGTGAAAACACGAAAATTTGAGATACAATCTATTTTAAAGTTTATGATATTTGCAAGACTATTTTAAATGCAAAACTGGATTTTTCTTGTTAGGGCTTTGAATTTGAGTTGTCAGAAAGTTTTTTTAAATGCTTAAAAAAACTAACATATTAAATATCTAAGTATAGTCCAACATATTTTAGAAAATGTAATTTACTAAATTTGTCAATGGGATTATTTAAAGTAATTTAGTGTATTCAACTTGAATTAATTGAACATTCACCAAAGAAAAAGAGAAAATAATTCTTGTTTACTAGTTTTTATAAATAGTAGAATAAGATTTGTTAGTTAAAAGCTTAAGAGAAGCTAGCTTCCTTTATAATTACAACTTTAATAAAGTTATATTAATTAAAAAATTAAGTAATTGGGCATAATCCTTTCAAAGCACAAAATCTCCTTCAAGGCATTGTAATAGCTCACACTGATGACCTTGACATGAAAAGCTATACTACAGCAAAGATCCTCAGCTCCAGTGGACATACCTTTGATTTGGGATATAGTAAATCATTCATAATAAAACTACTAGAGTATACAAATCATTTGCATTAAAGAGTGGAGTAGTTTTCAGGTTATTCCTATAATAATATCAACCTTCTTCCTTGCTTTACTGCATGCTTTCTTCAGTGGGAGTTATTTTTAAATTGCAAAGCACTGAGGTATGTGGCAATCATATAGTAAGATCCCCTGCTTAGGAGCATCCTTAGGGAATGCTGACTGATTAGGAGAGTGAGAAGATTATGGAGTGGTAAAATAAAACAAAAGATTCACCAGGATATCTCGTTATTTTTGATTTCTACTGTGGAATGACATTTCTTGCTAGAAATATTTGTATAAATATTCCTTTGTTCCCGCATCTGCCCATAAAGGTTCCAGGGATTAGGACCTAATATATCAAATTTTAAGATATAAAGATTTTATATAAAAATTTTGATGATTTTGTTGTGCATAAGTTAATAGAAGTCAGTTAGTGAACATAAACTGTCTCCACCTTTCCACCCTTGAGTATGAATCCTTTAAGAAGATTTTTCGTAAAGATGGAATGAAGAGAAAGCACAGAATAGGCTTTGTGTGTAACCTGTAGGCAGTACTGTACTGGTGTGCTGTTATTAAAAAAAAAAAAAAATCCCTGATCTGTAGCATTTACCTATTTCTCTGGTATGAATACTCAACATGGCCGATTTCAAGCTTTAAAATCAGCTCGCTGAGAGACAGCTCTAGCATAACACTGCCTCTAACTCTTCCATTTCTATTCCTTTGTTTTGGCAGCTGATCATGGCTGGAAGTAAACCAACAAACAAACATGTAATCATGTTGAAATATTTTACTTTACAGCTCGTAACCATGAATCACAAATGGGCCCTTTATCTTCCAGATCTTCCACTATTTTAGAGATAAAATATTACATTGAAAATAAAATTTTCACTGTTTTGTACTTTCTTTCTCCTGAAACTCCAAATATTGCTCCACCCACTTTTACTCTCAGCTGATGGCCTTGCTCTCTGTTTCACTAAGAAAAATGAAGCAATCAGATGAGCTCTGCAGAATTCTTCCCCCAAGGGACTCACCCACAAACATCTGCACTCTCTTCCTCTACCTCCCTGTCTGCTCCTGCCTAAAGCCAATTTCTTCTTTTGTGGGTCAGAATCCATTCTGTTTTACTCAAGGCATCACTCCTGTAATTCTTACTCGTCTCTAAAGCATAAGTTTCTTGCTTTCTACTAGAGTAATGTCATCAGTTAAAATGTTACAATTGCTATCATTTTTTTAAAGCTTCTCTCAGCCCCACCTCTCCATGAGCTGCTGCACTTTCTCTGCTCCTTTTTGGTAGAATAACTCTTGAAAGAGTTGTTTTTAACTTGTGTTTGTGATTCCTCTCCTGCCACTCTCAAGCACACTCCAGCTTGACTTTCCCCATAGTCACCATTCCAGCAAGAGCGTTCTTGTCAAAGGTGCGGTAGTGCCCCACTTATTCCCTTCAGATCTTAACCGTTCCACTGTGCTCCAGCTCAACTTGAAAACTACGAGGATCAGTATCGCTGCCTGAGAGCTCTTTCCAGATTCTCAGAAAGTCACATTCATGCAAGGAAAGAGCTGTAAATATCACGGAATTAACACTGCCCACACCCTTCCCCAACAGTGTCAACTAAATTCGTCAATATAAAATACCACCACTCCCTTGCTCTTTGTGTGGAACAATTCTGAATTGTGTTTTATGCCGTTTCTTAGAGTCTTGTAGGAATAAGCTCCAGTTGTCAACTATGGCTTAATGACATACACTTATGGGCTGCCTTCCTTACATCATTTTTTGAATCTACTATTGCTGTTCCTACACCTCTCAAACAAGCTCCTTCCTCTCAAATTCTTGTTTAGGATCTGCTGCTATGGGAACCAAAATGAACTCAGTCGCCACTGACCTCCACATCATTAAACCGAATGATCAATTAGTTTCCTTTGCATTGGAGCTTTCAGTAGATCTGACACGTAGTTCTCTCCCCTCTCCTGGAAACATTTTCTATTCTTGATTCTAGCTCAATACATCTTTAATTTTTTTTTCCTGGATCACATGTCATTCCTTCTCAATCTCTTTTCTTAGTTACACTTCTTTTCTGCACTTTTACATTTGAAGTGCTGCAGGTTAGTCAGTCCTTGGTCTCTTCCACTCTCTATCAGTGACTCTTCTGGCTTTATATACAACCTCTATGTTAATGACCCATAAATTCATATATCTAACACAAGTTCCTCTTCTGAACTTCATATCATATCTAAGTACTTAACATTTCCACCTTGATGTCCAATAGTCATCTGAAACGCAACATGTTCAGACTTAACTCCTTTTCTTGGCCTTATCTCAAACCTGCTCCATTCACTATCTCATTTAACAGTAAAACCATCCTTCCAGCTGTCCAGTCCAAAGAAACTTGGATTTATTCTTGATTCTTCTATTTTTCTCAGCAAATCTTGCATTTAGCTTAAAAACATAATGAGGATCCAAAATTTCTTAATACCTCTACTGCTCTCATGATTCAGGTCATCAACATTTCTCACCTGGGTTACTTCAATAGCTTCTTAACAGGTCTTCTGGCTTCTGTTCTTGACCCCGGATAGTCTGCTGTCAATGTAGAAGCTGGAGAGATATTTCAAGAACATGTATCTTATCATTTCACTCTTTTGCTCAAAACCATGTGTGATGTTTAATTTTATGTGTCGACTAGACTGGGCAAAGGGATACTCAGATAGGTGGTTAAACGCTATTTCTGGGTGTCTGTGAGGGTCTTTTCAGAAGAAATTAGCATTTGAAGCAGTAGACTTATTAATGAAGATCTGCCCCTATGTATGTGGGTGGACATCATCCAGTCCATCGAGGGCCCAATAGAACAAGCATGTGGAGAATGAGGACATCCATCTTTTTCTGCCCTCAGACATTGATGGTCCTTGTACTCAGGTCTCTGGGCATGGTTAGGGACATACATCATTTTGTCCCACCACCTCTGAGGTTCTTAGACCTTTGAACTATGACTAAATTACACCACCAACTTCCCTCATTTTCTAGCATGCAGATAACAGACTGTGAGACCTTTCAGCCACTATAATTGTATGAGCCAATTCTCATAATAAATAAATGTGTAACATACTGGTTTAGTTTCCCTCAAGGACCCTGAGTAATACACCATGTAAAGCCTCTCCCATGTCATCTAAATCTCAAAAACACTCCTAGAAAATGAGGTGGTGTTATCCTCATCTTAAAGAAAAATAAAGGGAAGTAGCGCAACATCCCTAAGGTCACACAGCTAATAAATAGCAAAGAAAGGAATTTTGCCCCAGCTGTTTGGCTGGAATATGTGTTCCCAATTATTGCATTATAAAGACTTCAAATACAAAATCAAGGACATTATCTATTAAATAAAGAGACAGACTTTCTCCAAAAAGTATTTAAACTGATTTGATATGATGTCCCAAGTACTTCAGGTTCCAGAAGTTTTTAATGTGACTCCAGATGTTTCAGCAATTTCTGCCAACAAATTAAACATTCAACAAATATATATCAATATAGAGTAAAAATTAATTAGAGGCATCAAATTGAAATATAAATGAGACATTCATCTTCACATAATTTCAGATATGCCAGTGAAAATTCATTAAGCAGAAATGTCTAGTACATAATTCTAATAATACCACACAGAAGTACTGTGAGGATCACTTGGGAAAGAGCAGCTGTATTTCATGAATTCACAGGAAACAAGTTATTGTTATTGTTGTTTAATACCCAAAAATCTCAGTTTAATTTATTGTAGAATTTAAGGATTACAAATATCACAATAATCATGAACTATGTGAGAATTTGGAATTCATGCCTTTACTTCCCTCAACTTACAGATTAATAAAAATAAATGTAAAGACATTCATTGACTTGTCCAAAATAAAACAACCGAAAATTAGCAGAGCCATGACAATGTATTACTACAAATCTGCAGTTCAAGTATTTTTTTCATTATTACATCAAGGAATTAAAAATCTAATTGGGGAAATTATAAAATATACCTATTCCATTCTTTGTAATGCCAATTAAAGTAGTTTGTACACTGCTTTATACCTTTTTAGGAGATAGTAAGTGCAAGGACAATACTTCAGGGGTTTTATTGGGAAGTGATTATCTAAAAAATTATGTGTTTGCCTTAACATACAAAAACTAATCAATATAATTCACTATCACATTAACTGAATAAAGGGGAAAAGCTAAATGTTTATCTCAATAAGTGCAGAAAAAGCATTTAATAAAATTCAAGTTTGATTAACAAACTCTCAACAAACTAGTAATAGAAGAGAACTTTCTCAATTTTACAAAGAAAATAACATATAGCTAGAATTGTGCTTAATGGTGACGTATTGAACAGTATAACCATCATTTCTGGAACGAGGCAAGGGAGCTCACTTTTATTCAATATTGAATAGATTATTTTAGCCAATGCAGTAGGATAATAAAACAAACAAATAAAAAAAGACTAACCACGTCAAGTCTTGATGAGAATGTAGATTACTGGAAACATTGTATATCACTGGTGAGAGAACAGAAAAGACACACACTTTGGGAATCAATTTGTCAGCTGTTTTCTTTTTTTTTAACTTTTATTTTATTTTATTATTATTATACTTTAAGTTTTAGGGTACATGTGCACAATGTGCAGGTTAGTTACATATGTATACATGTGCCATGCTGACGTGCTGCACCCATTAACTCGTCATTTATTATTAGGTGTATCTCCAAAAGCTATCCGTCACCCTTCCCCCCACCCCACAACAGTCCCCAGAGTGTGATGTTCCCCTTCCTGTGTCCATGTGTTCTCATTGTTCAATTCCCACCTATGAGTGAGAATATGTGGTGTTTGGTTTTTGTTCTTGTGATAGTTTACTGAGAATGATGATTTCCAATTTCATCCATGTCCCTACAAAGGACATGAACTCATCATTTTTTTATGGTTGCATAGTATTCCATGGTATATATGTGCCACATTTTCTTAATCCAGTCTATCATTGTTGGACATTTGGGTTGGTTCCAAGTCTTTGCTATTGTAAATAGTGCCGCAATAAACATACGTGTGCATGTGTCTTTATAGCAGCATGATTTATAGTCCTTTGGGTATATACCCAGTAATGGGATGGCTGGGTCAAATGGTATTTCTAGTTCTAGATCCCTGAGGAATCGCCACACTGACTTCCACAATGGTTGAACTAGTTTACAGTCCCACCAACAGTGTAAAAGTATTCCTATTTCTCCACATCCTTTCCAGCACCTGTTGTTTCCTGACTTTTTAATGATCACCATTCTAACTGGTGTGAGATGGTATCTCATCGTGGTTTTGATTTGCATTTCTCTGATAGCCACTGATGGTGAGCATTTTTTCATGTGTTTTTTGACTGCATAAATGTCTTATTTTGAGAAGTGTCTGTTCATGTTCTTCGCCCACTTTTTGATGGGGTTGTTTGTTTTTTCTTGTAAATTTGTTGGAGTTCATTGTAGATTCTGGATATTAGCCCTTTGTCAGATGAGTAGGTTGCAAAAATTTTCTCCCATTTTGTAGGTTGCCTGTTCACTCTGATGGTAGTTTCTTTTGCTGTGCAGAAGCTCTTTAGTTTAATTAGATCCCATTTGTCAATTTTGGCTTTTGTTGCCATTGCTTTTGGTGTTTTAGACATGAAGTCCTTGCCCATGCCTATGTCCTGAATGGTAATGCCTAGGTTTTCTTCTAGGGTTTTTATGGTTTTAGGTCTAACATTTAAGTCTTTAATCCATCTTGAATTAATTTTTGTATAAGGTGTAAGGAAGGGATCCAGATTCAGCTTTCTACATATGGCTAGCCAGTTTTCCCAGCACCATTTATTAAATAGGGAGTCCTTTCCCCATTGCTTGTTTTTCTCAGGTTTGTCAAAGATCAGATAGTTGTAGATATGCGGCTTTATTTCTGACGGCTCTGTTCTGTTCCATTGATCTATATCTCTGTTTTGGTACCAGTACCATGCTGTTTTGGTTACTGTATACTTGTAGTATAGTTTGAAATCAGGTAGCGTGATGCCTCCAGCTTTGTTCTTTTGGCTTAGGATTGACTTGGCGATGAGGGCTCTTTTTTGGTTCCATATGAACTTTAAAGTAGTTTTTTCCAATTTTGTGAAGAAAGTCATTGGTAGCTTGATGGGGATGGCATTGAATCTGTAAATTACCTTGGGCAGTATGGCCATTTTCACGATATTGATTCTTCCTACCCATGAGCATGGCATGTTCTTCCATTTGTTTGTATCCTCTTTTATTTCATTGAGCTGTGGTTTGTAGTTCTCCTTGAAGAGGTCCTTCACTTCCCTTGTAAGTTGGATTCCTAGGTATTTTATTCTCTTTGAAGCAATTTTGAATGGGAGTTTACTCATGATTTGGCTCTCTGTTTGTCAGTTATTGGTGTATAAGAATGCTTGTGATTTTTGAACATTGATTTTGTATCCTGAGACTTTGCTGAAGTTGCTTATCAGCTTAAGGAGATTTTGGGCTGAGACAATGGGGTTTTCTAGATATACAATCATGTCATCTGCAAACAGGGACAATTTGACTTCCTCTTTTCCTAATTGAATACCCTTTATTTCCTTCTCCTGCCTAATTGCCCTGGCCAGAACTTCCAACACTATGTTGAATAGGACTGGTGAGAGAGGGCATCCGTGTCTTATGCCAGTTTTCAAAGGGAATGCTTCTGGTTTTTGCCCATTCAGTATGATATTGGCTGTGGGTTTGTCATAGATAGCTCTTATTATTTTGAGATACGTCCCATCAATACCTAATTTATTGAGAGTTAGCATGAAGGGTTGTTGAATTTTGTGAAAGGCCTTTTCTGCATCTATTGAGATAATCATTTGGTTTTTGTCTTTGGTTCTGTTTATATGCTGGATTACATTTATTGATTTGTGTATATTTAACCAGTCTTGCATCCCAGGGATGAAGCCCACTTGATCATGGTGGATAAGCTTTTTGACATGCTGCTGGAAGTTATCCATGCATCCATATTGTGATCCACCAATTCTCTCTCTTTTCTTTCTTCTTTCTCTCTTTCTTTCCTTCTTTCTTTTCTTTCTTTCTTTCTTTCTTTCTTTCTTTCTTTCTTTCTTTCTTTCTTTCTTTCTTTCTTTCTTTCTTTCTTGTCTTTCTCTCTGTCTTTCTTTCTTCTTTCTTTTCTTTCTTTCCTTCTTTCTTTTATCTTAATTGACTCATGATAATTGTACATACTTATGGGGTAAATTGTGGTGTTTCAATACATGTAAACATTATGTAATGATCACATTGGGGGTAAAGAGCATATCCATCACCTCAAGCATTTATTATTTCTTTATAGTCTGAACATTCAAAATCTTATCTTCTAGGTAAGATGGCAGATAGGAAGAAGGACTAGCTTGCAGCTCCAACTCAGGTGGATAGAGCAGCATGTGGAGACTCACATCATGAACTTTTGCCCCAGTAACTACTGCAGGAACATACCAGGAAAGCAGAAAGAATCCACAGGCCCTTTGAGGGAACTAGATCACCTCTGCAAGCTTCCTGAGATGCTGAAAAATTGTGAGTCTGCCTGCTTTCTTAATGGGGAGGCTCGTGGTCTGGGGCAGGTTCTAAGCCCTGGTCACTGGCTGCCTGGAAATAGACTCAGTGTTATTGGGGGAAGGGGGCATGGTGAAAGTGAGACCAGCCTTTAGGACTGCAGGCTGTGTGGGAATAGAGTAAGGCCTGTGACTGCCAGCTTTCTCCCACTTCACTGGCGACCTGTATGACTCAGCAGAGGCAGCCATAATCCCCCTGGGAATGTAACTCCATTAAACTGGGAACTACACCTCCATTCCCCACAGCAGCCACAGCAAGCCCTGCCTAAGGAGAGGCTGAGCTCAGAAATGCTTATCCCTGCCCCAACTGATGGTCTTTCTCTACCCACCCTGGTAGCTGAAGACAAAGGTCATAATCTCTTGGGAGCTCTATGGCCTAGCCCAACACCTGAGAAACCTGAATACTTAATATGGTGTCCTTAGGACAAGTTTGCATCCTCCCTATAGGTCCTGATATAAAGCTGATGCATTCTGAAAGCACCACCTCCTGGTTGAAGGCCAACAACACAAAACCAGTGCACTAAACAAAAACACAACCAAGGACCCTCACAGAGTCTACTTCACTCCTCTGCCACCTCCACTGGAGCAGGTGCCGGTATCTACAGCTTCAAGACCCGAAGATGGATCACATCACAGGACTTTTTGCAGACACTCTCCAGTACCAGCCTGGTGCCCAGGAACTCCACTGGGTGGCCAGGCACAAAAGAGCAAAAACAGTCACTAGAGTTTGGCTCTCAGGATGCCCCAGTCCTAGGAGAAGGGGTAGAACAATACATCAAGGGAGCACCCTGTGGGACAAAAGAATCCAAACAGCAGCCCTTGAATCCCAGATCTTCCCTCAGACATAATCTACCCAAATAAGAACGAAGCAGAAAAACAATTCTGGCATTATGACAAAACGTGGTTCTTCTTCCCCCAAAAGATCATACCAGCTCACCACAATGGATCCAAACCAAGATGAAATTTCTGAATTGCCAGAAGAAGAATTCAAATGGTTGATTATTAAGCTAATCAAGGAGGCACCAGAGAAAGGTGAAGTCCAACTTAAAGAAATAAAAAACATGATACAAGATATGAAATGAAAATTCTTCAGTGAAATAGCATAAATAAAAAACAATCACAACTTCTGGAAATCAAGGACACACTCATAGTGTTCCTGGACCAAACTGACAGCTGGGCTGCTCTTTCTTGTGGCCCAATATCAAGATGTGGATGAACTGGGGAGGAAGAGAGTTTTTAGTTTTGTAACCAGTTACAGGGAAAAAGCCTGGAAATTATTGCCAGACCAACCTAAAATTACAAAGTTTTCCAGAGCTTACATACCTTCTAAGCTATACGTTTACATGTAAGTGTGCATTTATCTAAAGACAGAAGTGATTAACTTAATCTGTAACTAAGGTCTGAGTCCTGAAGACCTTCCTCTGAAGCCTCAGTAAATTTATTTAATTTAAATTGGTTCAGATGCTGGGCTGATTACCCTTATTTTGTGTCTTGCTAAATCACAGGTTTGAACAGTTCCTTTAGATCCCCAATAAACTTGTTTGTGGAGGCCTGGGGAGTTTCTTCAGATGCACAGTACAACTTGTTTAATCCTAAATGGGTTCTGTTATGAATTCCTTTTTAATTTTGTCGTGGTTTAAGGCCCAGGAAAGGCCTAGGCAGAATTCTTGGTGGACTTTTGTTGCATCCCAGCCTTTGTCACTGACTTTTAATATTTAACTTAACCATTTAGTCAGTGCTGAAACAGTTGTGAGTGAGATCTGGACTGCCACAAGACAAATGCAAAACACACTGGAAAGTCTCAGCAATAGAAGCAAACAAGCAGAATAAAGAACTTCGAGCTCAAAGACAAGGCTTTTGAATTATCCCAACCCATCAAAAACAAGGAAAAAAGAATTTTAAAAATGAACAAAGACTCCAAGAAGTTTGGGATGATGTTAAATGTCCAAACCTAAGAACAATTGGTATTCCCAAGGAAGAAGAGAAAGCTAAAAGTTTGGAAAACCTGTTTGAGGGAATAATTGGGGAAAAGTTCCCCAGCCTTGCTAGAGATCTAGACATCCAAATACAAAAAGCTCAAAGAACACCTGGAAATTCATTACAAAAAGATCATTGCCTAGGCAGGTAGTCATCAGGTCATCTAAAATCAAGATAAAGGAAAGAATTTTAAGAGCTATCAGGCAAAAGCATCAGGTAACCTATAAAGGAAAATCTATCAAATTAACAGCAGATTTTTCAGAAGAAACCCTACAAGATAGAAGGGATTGGGGTACTATTTTTAGCTTCATTAAAAAAAAGATTATCAGCCAAGAATTTTGTATCCAGGGAAACTAAGCTTCATAAATGAAGGAAAGATAGAGTATTTTTCAGAAAAACAAATGCTGAGAGAATTCACCACTACCAAGCCAGCACTATAAGAATGCTATTAATAAAAGGAGCTCTAAATTTTGAAACAAATTTTTGAAATACATCAAAATAGAACCTCCTTCAAGCATGAATCTCACAGGACCTGTGTAACAATAACACAATGGAAAAAACACAGGATATTCAGGCAACAAATAGTATAATGAATAGAATAGTACCTCACATCTCAATACTAACATTGAATGTAAATGGCCTAAATGCTCCACTTAAAAGACGCTGAATGGCAGAATGGATAAGAATTCACTGACCAAGTTTCTGCAGACTTACCTAACACATAAGGAGTCACATAAACTTAAGATAAAGGGGTGGAAAAAAATATTCCATGCAAATGAACACCAAAAGAGAGCAGGAGTAGCTATTCTTATATAAGAAAGAAGAAACTTTAAAGTAACAGCAGTTAAAAAAGACAAAGAGGAACATTATATAATGACAAAAGGACTAGTCCAACAGGAAAATATCACAATTCTAAATATACATGCACCTAACACTGGAGCTCCCACATTTATAAAACAATTACTACTAGACCTAAGAAATGAGATAGATGACAACACAATAATAGTGGGGAACTTTAATACTCCACTGAGAGCACTAGACAGGTCATTAAGACAGAAAGTCAACAAAGAAACAATGGACTTAAACTATACCCTACAACAAATGGACTTAACAGATATTTACAGAACATTCTACCCAACAACTGCAGAATATACATTCTCTTCATCAGCACATGGAACATTCTCCAAGATAGACCAAGAAAAGTAGAGAGAAGATCCAAATAAGCTCAATTAGAAACGAAATGAGAGATATTACAACGGATGCCACAGAAATACTAAAGGTCATTCAAGGCTACTACAAACACCTTTATGCACATAAACTAGAAAACCTAGAGAAGATGGATACATTCCTGGAAATATACAACCCTGCTAGATTAAACCAGGGAGATACACAATGTCTGAATAGACCAATAACAAGCACCAAGAAGGAAATGGTAATAAAAAAATGCCAACAAAAAAGTACAAGACTAGACAGATTCACAACTGAATTCTATCAGATATTCAAAGAAGAATTGGCACCAATCCTATTGACACTATTTCAAAAGATAGAAGATCCCCCCTAAAATAAGCAGAAATAATTCTATGAAGCCAGTATCACCCTAATACCAAAACCATGGAAGAATATAAGAAAAAAAGAAAGCCACAGACCAATATCCCTGATGAACATAGATGCAAAAATCCTCAACAAAATACTAGCAAACCGAATCCAAAAGCATGTCAAAAAAAAAAAACCCACCATGATTAAGTAGGTTTCATACTAGGGATGCAGGGATGATTTAACATATGTAAGTCAATAAATGTGATACACCACATAAACAATTAAAAAACACATAATCATCTCAATAGATGCAGGAAAAAAAAAACATTTGACAAAATCCAGCATCCCTTTATGATTAAAACCCTCAACTAAACTGGCATAGAAGGAACATACCTTAAGGTAATAAAAGCCATCTACAACAAACCCAAGCCAACATTATACTGAACAGAAATAAGTTGAAAGCATTCTCTCTGAGAACTGGAACAAGACAAGGATTCCCAACTCTCACCACTTCTGTTCAACATAGTACTGGAAATCCTAGCCAGAGCAATCAGACAAGAGAAAAAAATAAAGGGCATCTAAATCAGAAAAGAGGAAGTCAAACTGTCACTGTTTGTTGATGATATGATCATATACCTAGAAAACTCTAAAGACTCATCCAAAAAGCTCCTAGAACTGGTAAATGAATTCAGCAAAGTTTCAGGATACAAAATTAAGTACACAAATCAATAGTTCTCCTATACACCAACAACCTGAGAATCAAATTAAGAACTCAACCCCTTTTACAATGGCCACAAAAATATTATAATACTCAGAAATATACCTAACCAAGGACATGGAAAACCTCTACAAGGAAAACTAAAAAACGCTGCTGAAAGAAATCAGAGACAATACAAACAAATAGAAACACATCCAATGCTCATGGATGGGTATAATCAATATTGTGAAAATGACCATACTTTAGATATATACTCAGTTATGGGATTGCTGGATCCTTTGGTAGTTCTACGTTTGATTTTTTGAGGAACCACCATACGGTTTTCTATAATGGTTGTACTAACTTATGTTTCTACCAACAGTATACCAAAGGTTTCTATTTCTCCACATACTCGCTGACTTGTTATCTTTCTGATACTAGTCATTTTAACTACAGTAAGATGATATCTCATGGTTTTGATTTGAATTTCTCTGATGATTAGTGATGTTGAGCATTTTCTGATACACCTGTGGGCCATTGTATATCTTATCTTGAGTAGTGTCTATTTAGGTCTTTTGCCCATTTTTAAAATGGAATTACTTGTACTCACTATTTTTCTGTTCAGTTTTTCTATTTCTTCATCATTCAATCTTGGTAGGTTGTACTTACCTAGAAATTAATTCATTTCTTCTAGGTTTTACAATCTGTTGTGGTATAGCATAAATACTAAAAAGATCATTTGTATTTCTGTGGTGTCGTTCTATAGTAATGTTTCCTTTTCAACCCTGATTTTATTTATTTGGGTTCTCTCTATTTTTTTTCTTAGTCTAGCTAAAGTTTTGACAATTTTGTTAATCCTTTAAAAAAATCAACTTTTTGTTTCATTGACCTTTTATAATTTTTTAGTCTTAATTTTAATTATTTCTTCTCTAATCTTTATTTTTTCCTTCTATTAATTTTAAGTTTGGTTTATTCTTGCTTTTCTAGTTCTTTGAGGTGCATTGTTAGGTGGTTTGCTTGAAGTCTTTCCTTTTTTGATGTAGATGTTCATTACTATAATTTTTCCCCTTAGTACTCTTTTAGCTGTATCCTATAGATGTTGTGTTTCTATATTCATTTGTTTGAGCAAAATGTTCAATTTTATTTTCTTACTTTCTTAATTGATCTATTGGCCATTTGGAGCATGTTTTTAAATTTCCCTTGTATTTGTACAGTTTTCAAAGTTTCTTTTGTTATTGATTTTTAGTTTTATTCTATTGTGGTAACTAAAGATATCTGATATTATTTCAACTTTTTTGAATTTGTTGAGTCTTGTTTTGTGGCCTAATATATGTTCTACCTTTGAATATGTTTCATATGCTGATTAGAAAAATGTGTATTCTGCAGCAGTTGGATGAAATGGTCTGTAAATGTTAGGTCTAGTTGGTCTAGCATAGTTTAACTTCAATGTTTCTTTGTTGATTTTCTGCATAGATCGGTCCATTGCTGAAAGTGGGTGTTAAAGTCCTCTACTGTTATTTTATTCTAATCTATCTTTTCTTTTAGAACTATTAATATTTGCTTTATGTATTTGTGTGCTTTGGTATTGGGTGCTTATATATTTACTACTCTTATATCCTTTTGCTGAAATGACTCTGTTATCATTATATAATGACCTTCTGTGTCTCCTTTTACAGCTTGTGACTTATAGTCTATTTCATGTGATATTAAGTATGAATGTTCCTGCTATTTTTGGCTTCCATTTGTGTAAGATATCTTTTCTCATACTTTCACTTTTAGTTTATGTGTGTTTTTATAGGTGAAGTAAGTTTCTTGTAGGCAGTATATAGTTGGGTCTTGCTTTTTAATCTATTCAGCCACTCTGTTTGTTAATGAAAGAGTGTAGCCCATTTGCATTCAACAATATTATTGGTAGGTAAAGACTTACTACTGCCATTTTGGTTACTTGGTTTTTAGTTGTTTTGTGACTCCTTTCCTCCTTCTTCCTTTTTTACCGTAGTCCTTTGTGGTTAAGTGATTTTCTCGGGTAGTCTATTTTAAGTTGTTGCTTTTTGTTTTCACTGTGTCTATTATAGATTTTTGCTTTGTGGTAACCATGAGGTATACAAAAACACTTCGTTATAACAAGGTATTTAAAACTGACATGAACATTTATTACAAAAAAAGAGAAACATAAGCAAATAAATTTTTTCTGTATTAACACCTTTCTTACTCTACATTTTGAATTTTGGATGCCATAATTTGCATTTTTATAATTATTTCTGATCTCTTAACAAATTGTTGCAGCTATTATTTTTTAATAGTTTTATCTTTTAGTCTTCTTAATATAGATATAAGTGTTTTACACACCTCAATTACAATGTTAGTGTAACAATCATGGTAGTGTCCTCTTCTTTTGATTTGTAGAACTCCCTGTAACCTTTCTTATAGGACGAGTCTGGTTACAATAAAATTTCTCAGCTTTTGTTTGTCTGTGAGCACTTTTATCTTGCTCTCATTTATGAAAGATAGCTTTGCAAGATAGAGTATTCTTGGTTGGCAGGTTTCTTCCTGCAACACTCTAATATTTCCCTACTCTCTCCTGTCCTGTAAGGTTTTTGCTGAGAATTCTGTTGCCAGGCATATGGGATCTCCCTTAGATAGTATTCGTTACTTTTCTCTTACTGCTCTCAGGATGCTCTTTTGTCTTTGAACTTTGAGAGTTTTATTATGATATATCTTGAGGTATTCTTATTTGGGTTGAATCTGATTCGTGACCTCTAACTTTCCTGTACCTGAATATTTATATTTTTCTTCAGGGTTGAAATGTTTTCTGTTATTATTTCTTTGAATAAACTTTTTATCCCTTTGTCTTTCAGTTTCTTCTTTTACTGTAATAACCTAAATGTTTGCCCTTTTGATGTTGCCACAAATATCCTGTAAGCTTTCTTTGTTGCTTTTTCTTTTTTCTCCTCTGAGTGACCATTTTAAAATATTGTGTCTTTGATCTCACTAATTCATTCTTCTGTTTCATCAATTCTGCTGTTGATGCTCTTTATTGCATTTTTCATTTCATTAATTCTATTTTTCTGCTGCAGGATTAGTTTGATTTCTAATAAATTATATCTATTTTTCTGTTAAATTTATCTGATAAATTTCTGAATTAAGTCTCTGTTTTCTTGAAATTCATTGAACTTCCTTAAAAACCACTATTTTGAATTCTTTGTGTGAGAGATCACATATCTCCATCACTTTAGGACTGGTCTCTCAATCTTATTTTTTGGTGAGTCATATTTCATTGAATATTCCTGATGCTTATGGATGTGCAATGATATATATGCACTGAGGGATTAGGTATTTATTTTAGTTTCTTTCAGCCTGGGTTTTTGCTGAAAGCCAAAGAAGGTAACATGCTTATAGCCCCTCATAACAATCCCTGGAGGCCCTCCAGATTGACTGTTGAGTCCCGTGATCCTGTGACCACTGCAGTTATCACAGCACTAGAAAATGCTCTAAGCCCAGGCTTGCCACAAGTCACATGGGGACTCTGAGGTAGACACGGCTTTTCAGCCCAGACATACCTAGGGAAGACCCAAAAAGGATACTGGTGGTATGTGAGAGTACTGGCCAGAAACTTAAGTCCAGAAGACTATCCCAGTGGCTCAGACAGGTGTGCCTACCAGCAGGTCTATGCACAGGTGGGATGTGTCCCTCCCTGCTATAATGAGAAGGTTTGGAGTGAAGACCAGGCCCCCAAGGGATTTGTTGTAAAAAAGAGGTTGCAGTGCTTATTTCATTGACTTAGACAGGGACACATCTCCCAACAGATCTCAACATAGCTGAAAAAGTTCCCTGATTCTAGTGAGAAGGGCCAGAGATGAGACTGGGCCCTCTCAGGATCTGCTCTCTCAAAAGGGCCTTCCAAGGTCTTGGGCTCAACTGGGGTTTTTATAAACTCCCTTCTAAATCCTGAGGCTACAGCAGAGAGAAGTTTGACTATGGATGGGTGCAGAATTCTTGTTATGGGGGGCTATGAACAGGTTATCTTCTCATTCCACCATCTTGGTGACATCTCATTTTCTTTAAATGAACACTTTGAGAATGCATTTGCCATACTACCTTGTCTAAAGTACTATAGTTACTATTTTAAAGTAAATATTTATTGCAAATAATACTTTAATCTCACTGAAAAACATCTGTAAATAACTGTTCAAATGTCTGTAGCTCTGAAGGCCTGTGAGTGAGAGTTGGGAGCCAAATTTTTAAAGAAGCATGAGAGTTCAACATTGTTAGTGCCTATCCAAGCACTCTCCGGAGTTGGAGAAGCATTAGTTAACAGGCTTTAAGTTATTCTGATCTCAATATTGAGTTGATCCTATTTATTTGATTTGTCAACTAGTCTCCTTTGTTGATTCTATGCTTGAAAAACAATTTTCCAATTCAGTTTTGTTTCCCCCTTTTAAATCTACTAATTGAGAAAAAAATGCACTTGTCTTATAAGTACAGTGATTTCATTTCATATGAAAATTATATTACACTTTATACATTGATAAACAGGGTAACAGAATCAATATATCAGTTTTGAGTGTTCCATTAATAGGAGCCTGACACTGAGAGATGGATCCAAATCACTACGTAGTCTCACTAAAGTAATAAATGGCCATGAGAGGCCCACTGGGAGCTATCTAACCTAATATTTTGCTCAGTGCCTGAAAGGTACTTTATTTTTAATAGTCATGGCATTTCAGTACAGTAAGTGCTATGTCTTAATTTCTCACCTCTAAAATGAGGATAATAATCTTCATATGCCTATATTGTCTTTCTAATACTTTGCTTGGCAAACGCTGCTGGTTTCCAAACCAAAAGTCATCTGTATCCTACTCTGGTCCCATATCTTCATCTTCTTCGCTGGAAAAGCCTGCTTTCTACAACAGAAAGTAAATATTCTAGAAAATTATAGAAAATTGCTTTAGTTGTTTTCGTTGAATTTGGGGATATTACTTGGTCCTTGCCAGAAGAATCAGGGAAATCCTGGAAAGTTTTTCTTCCTGACAAAAAGAAACACACACAAGCAGTTCAAAAACGACTTCTTTCTGTCTTTGGATGCTGCCGTGTAGAGACATGATGCCTTGAGCTGCAACAGTCACCCTGTAGGTAAGGGCAGGCAAGGCTGAGGCTAAAATTCAAATCACTGAGCAGGGCAAAGTACAAAAATGAAAAACTTGAAGTCCTTGATTACTGTTACATAATGAATGTTTTTCTCCCCACAAAGTTTACTTGTTGAAAGCTTAATTTCAGTGTGATAGTATTTTAGGTGGGGCTTTTGGGAAGTAACTAGACTCCTATGAATGGGATTGATGCTCTTATAAGAAGAAGCCATAGAACTAGCTAGCTCTCATTCTATCATGTGAAAATACAATGAAGTCTACAACCTGGAAGAGGATCCTCACTAGAACTCAATGATGCTGTTTCAATAGTTCCCTGATCTTGGATTTCCAGCCTCCAGAACTGTAAGAAATAAATTTATGTTACATATATAAGGCACCTAGCCTATGGTCCTTTGTTATGGTCCAAAGTGATCAAGACAATGACATTATTATACTGCAGACCTGGAACTCCCCTGTGCTAAATGTCCAGATATGTGTCACATAATAAAGGTCCTTTTGCTTAAGACATTTCTAGATGGTTATTCTGTCACTTATAGGTAACAGCGTCGTATCAATATAATGGTTTCATCTAAAGATATTAAGAGTATTACTAATATCTTCATAAAATTTGTTATGATATAAATAAAAATGACTAATATGATCAATTTGTAGCATTTTGAAGACTAACATGACTCCTTTGTATATGAGTATGAGTTTAATTACTATTGCTTCCATCTAAGTCAGTTTCATTTAGGAGTAGTAATGCAAACCAAAGAAACAGGTTTTCTATTTTTAGGTTGCCTATTGATAATGAAAGAAGTATAATAACTTTTTAAAATATGGGTTTAGACCACTGCAGAAATAATTGAGATGGAGAATGAACCCCTCTACACACTTCCATTATGAGCACGCAGAGATGGTGAATTATAAACGAAGAGAATTTTGCTTGTCCATTCTGTTTCTTTCTAAAGATATAAAAATAAAGCCTTGATAAGGGCAGTTTCCTTTTGGGGTTGCAGCAAGTGGGAGAGGTCTAGAAGGCTTCCAGTTGTTTTGTGTAGGTGTTATGCTTTCCGTCTTACCTTTTCCTTAAAACCACAGGACTGACACAAACCAGGGTTCAATTCTGGCAACTACTCAATTACATTACCAAAGTAGAAGATCACAAATGTGTGCACATGCACGTGGGCGCACGCGTGCACACACACACACACACACACACACTAAGCTCACAGGCTAAATCTGGAAACCTAACAACTACAACTACATCAAAAGGAAGAAAACAAACTGGGCAACATATGCTGTGTAAAAAAGAAATCTTGGAATAGATTGACTAAAATTTTATAATAATATTCATAATTTTCACTAAGGGTATAAAGGAAAAAATTAACAATATGAAACAAGAATTAAAATTACTTTTAAAAATAGAAAAAAACAAGAAAGGTAAGCAATAAAAAATTTTTTCAAATAAAGACCACAATAATTTGAATAAATAATCAGATAGATTAAAAAAAAGACAAAGAAATTACTGTGTTAAACATCAAACCAAGGAATTCTCCGAGAAAGCACCAGCTAATAATATATTTAAAAGTTTTTTTAAGTATAAGGGTATGGAGAATAGAAATAGAAATTGGAATATCCAGGAGATAGAAATTCCAGAGGAAAAAACAAAAATGAAAAGAGTAAGTAATTGAGAAATAATTGAAATCATTTCCATAAAGTTAAAGATAAGAGACTAATTGAAAGGGTTCCTAAATAGGAGAAATATCAGACAAGAGAGGCAAGTAAAACTCCAAACCTGTGCACATTACAGTGACACTGCAGAAAATTAAAGAGAAATTCTAAAGGCTTGAAGAACAGACTAACCATACTGCATAATCAGATTTGCATCAAATTGTTCCGGCAATACTAGTAGTAGAAAGATAATGGAATAATATGTTAAAGATATTAAATAAAAATAATTGTGTATCTAGAATTTTATACCTAGCCAAACTGTCATTTAAATTTGAGAACATAATAAAGTAGGTAATTTTAAGATGGCCCCAAGATCTCAGGCCCCTTACATACATATCTGCCATAATTTCCCAGAGTATAAATATTTTACTGCTGTGATGAGTTATGTCAGGTAGTATACTTGACTCTAAGAAAGGAATGTTATCCAACTGGGCTTAGTCTAATTACAAGAGCCCCTTAAATCTGAGTACAGAGGACAGAGACAAGGGGAGTCAGAACTTTGAAATAGAGACATACTCCTGCTGGCATGGAAGAAGCCACCTGCAAGTTGTGGAGAGGGTGACATGGTGCAGGGAGTGGCCAACAGCCTGTAGGAGCTAGGAATGGCCCCCTGGTCAACAGCCAGCAAGAAAAAGGAGATCTCAGTCCTGTAATCACCAGGAACTACATTCTTCCAACAAACAAAATGAGTTTGGAACTGGATTTTCCCTGGAACTTCCAGACAAGAACTAAGCCAAGCCAACATCTTGTCTCTAGCCACCTGAGCCAGTAAATGGAGGACTCAGGCATCTAAGCAGAACTCCTAACCTACGGAAATGGTGAGATAATAAATTCATGTTGTTTTAAGCCGCTAAATTTATGGGAAACTTCTGCATAGCAATAAAAACTAATGCAGAAGTCTTGATGCATAAGTACTATATTAAAACCAACTGGAGTTTTCAAATAGAAAGAAAATACTAGGCAATACTTTAAGATTAGAACAAATCAAGAACAGAAAATGATACTATTCTTTCACTAACAAACACGTTTGAAGAGCTCCTAAATAAAAGATTAACTAGTTAATTCCCATTATATATTCCCAATTTTCTTAAGATTATAATCCTAATTATATGTATATAATTATAATTAATTATAGTTCCTTTTGATGCCTAACAAGTTACCCAAATTATTGATGTGAAAAAAACCCAAGTGTTTTGCTTTTCTCAGGCTTTATGGGTAGGGATTATGGGAAGGACTGAGCAGAGTTCTCACTCAGTCTCTTTTGATTGCAGTTAGATGTTGGCTGAGACTGTAATCTTCTACCTTTGCCTGATAGTTAAATGCTGAATTTGAGTGTGGCATGTATTAAGAATTGGCAGAATTTAAAACGTCTCCTGTGGTCTGACCAAAATGTCTTGAAAGATTATTGTCTTGTTTGGGACACAAGAATCTTATCTACCAGTCAAAGCTGAGACATGATTTTATTGTTCTAGCTATTGTCTGCCTTTCTCCCAGAAACAATAACCGTTATTGCTCCTGTAACAGGTTGGAAGCCCCAGAGCAACACAATCAAAAATCGAATCTGATATGGAAATTTCACACATATTTGTATTACTACGAGTTACACTACCTATATGCCAAGTGCTGTGCACAGTCTTAGTTATAAAAATGAATAAGATAATATTTCTGCCCAAGTGGAGTTCCTAATCTCATAGCAGAGAAAAAATATATA
The DNA here is from genome assembly GCF_028885655.2 of Pongo abelii. Taxonomy (NCBI): domain Eukaryota; kingdom Metazoa; phylum Chordata; class Mammalia; order Primates; family Hominidae; genus Pongo; species Pongo abelii. The sequence goes on from NC_071988.2 coordinate 163,546,182, forward strand.
AAGAGCTAGCCACAATTACACACAACTAATCCTATAATAATGGTAAAAACAAAGCACTGTGGGAGCACAGAGAAAGCTCAACTAAAAGTACCCAGAAAACAGGCGTGCCTTAGTACTATATTTCCGTTGTATTTATACATTGAAATTGGACTGTATCAATGGCAAAAGATAATATAATTTAGAGAACATGTTGTTGTATATCCTAACCAGGGAGCAGAAAATGTCAACATCTTTTATATTAAAGGAAAATTGTTTCTTGCAATTTCAGTGTATTTGACCATGAGGAAAATAAATAAGTTTTTGCTCTTTTTTGTTTATCATTTCTTTTCTTGTTTATTACTCTTATTTATTATAGTTTAGCTTTGTTTGTTTAAAGATGATTTTCTGAAATTCAGTTTTCCTAAGATTATTTATTGAGGCATGCAGTTTTGTCTTCAAAAATTAAATTTTTCTCTTTTTAAAATCTAATATTAACTTTGATCATTATTTGTAATTACCTACTATTTGTGCAACATTAGTGAAATGCTGTGGGACATCTCTGGATGAAAAATATCAAAGATTTTGCCCTACAAGTCTTAAATTCTGGTAGGAGAGACGGCAGCATGAAAATAGTATGATATCAGATAAAATAAAATAAATGCCATCAAAATGTTATAGAAAACAAAGTAAATGTGTCGCGAGTTTTGATCATCATGATTATTATTTTTGATTGCTCCTTGTATCCTCAATGACATAATGCATCTTCAGTTTATATTTTTAATATTTTTGTAATTTCATCCTTTTTAAGAGTTATAACTTAAAAAGTAGTTCCAAGTGAGAACACTAAGGTCAGAGAAGTCCATTGTCATATGGTTCAATGGCAAGATTCTGACACAGTGTTTCACAATGTTTATTAGCTAGACCAGGTACTGCAAAATTCATGGCCTTTGGTTAAATTTGGCTCACAGATATGTCTTAACGTTGTGATCATTTTTAGCTATTTAAGTATTTCAAAATAGTTTCTAGCAGGGCATGCCTTCTTAAATATATATATAAAATATACATATTATATATGTGTACACACACACACACACACACACACACGTGTGATTTGGCCATCTTACAATGGTTGAGCCTCCAAAGGCATCTGGGTCTAAAATTCCTTCTGAATCTATGCCCTACAGTATATGCAACACACTGCATGAAATGCAGCAGTGGCAGTTCCCAAAACCTGTTGTATTCTGTTTAGCTTCTGGGTATTTGAACTGCTGCTCCCACTGCATGGAATAAGTTCCTCCACATTTTCTTTTTTGTTAAACTAAGTATAATTTATTTCAAGACTCAGATATGAGGGCCCCTCCAAGGATGTTGGGCCGACTGGTTTTGCCATGTCTTCTACTTGTAAGCACTGCATTCTGAATTTATTAAGACATTTTAAAGTCTATATTGCAACCATTTATTTCCTTCCAAATTGAGAGCAGATACCATCTCTGCATCTTGGAATCTTAGTGTTGTGCAGTATCTCAGACTCACAGAAAAACTTCAATAAGTGTTTATTGAAAAACTATTATTTTGTCAAGTTGTTTAGAGATGATAAAAATTTTATGAGAGTTCAATATTTGTTAGCACTTTCTTAGAAAAGTACTCTAGCATAAGCATGTTCTTTGGATGTGATTCACATTGTACACTTATATGTCTTTGATTATATTTTAAAATCCACTAGGGAAAATAATTACAAATCTAACATATACAAAGTCAAAATTGTATTGAAAAGGGGGGAATAAATACATTTTTAAAAATGTTACTACGTGAAAACATTTTTGAAAGTATAGCTTAATAAAAGTGTATCTAACTGAAAGGAAATAAAATATACAAGAGTGTAGAACAAAGAAACTAGTAAAATTTATATTAAAGCCCAAATAATAGTTGACAGTATGACTACAATGCTTCAGGAAATTGTCAAGCCTTGATTCTTAAAAACAATACAGGCATAGAAATTTCCCAATATTTTCAACAGATCATGGGAGTTAGCAATGATGGAGAAGAGAAAAAGGTAAAATCATTCTAAAAGTCTTGTGAGTATTATGGTCGGCTAAGGTTCTGATTAGTTCTGCATGTTGATAGAAAATACAATCAAATGCATGAATTAAATCTTAAGTGTAATCTTTCTTCATCTTATTAGGATGTAAAAATTTCCATGAAAGCATCATCTTCATCAGAAGAATGAGAAGTTGGATAACTGACAAAAATCACAGCTTTATTATTTAAGCCTAGCTGAGATCACAGAGCAGTGTAATGAACCACATGTAAAAAGATACCAATCCTCCCTAGGAAACAAGAGACCTAAGGCTAATTTCGTCCTTGACAGGGCAGAGAGAGGAAGAAGCAGCTGCAAGAGACATGGACATCTTTAGAGAGCCATAATCCTACCATGCCACAGATAGGAAATTTCACTTGAGATATGGATTATAAAAGTCAAGTGTAAATGCTAAAAATAAAAAAAACATAACAAAAAGATAAAGAATTTTTTGATGAGCATCTTGGTAGACAAATAGAGCAGATCACATACTGAACCATAAAGCATATATCAATAAATTTAAAAGTATTAAAAAGATACATAGTATGTTCACTGATATAACAATAATCAGTTAGGGATTAAGAACAATGACATGTCTAAGAAATCTCAAGATATTTGAAAATTATGCAGCCCCTAGGTCAAAGAAAAATCACAAAGAAAATTAGAACACAGATTCAATGAAAAGATAATGAAAGTAATGCATATCAAACTGTGTGGGATGCAACAAAGAAAGAGTCCTTAGAGGAACATTATATCACTATGCGGCTATGACACAAAAAAGAAAAGGTATAAAATCCATGATCTATTTTTACCAGCTTTAGAAGGTGGAGAGAGAGAACAAATTACACAGAAAGTGAGGAGAACAAAAGAAATAAGAATTAAATCAGACATAAATGAAATATAAAACATAAGATTAAAAAACTAATAGAGCACCAACAAAATCAAAGGTTGGTTTATTGAAGATAGTAATAATATTGTTAAATCTGTAGCAAGCCCAGTGAAGAAAAAGGACATGAAACCATTAATCAAGAATTTTATAAAGAAACATTCTAATAGTTATGAAATATTATAAGGTAATAAAGGGCTATTAAGGATAACTTTATGTCAAAAGTTGACAATTTAAATAAAAGAAAGTTCTTTGGAAAGAAACAACTTTCTAAAATTAGCACAAGGGCCTGGGCATGGTGACTCATGCCTGTAATCCCAGTACTTTGGGAGAACAAGGCAGGCGATCACCTGAGGTCAGGAGTTCAAGACCAGCATGGTCAACATGATGAAACTCCGTCTCTACTAAAAATACAAAAATTAGCCAGGCATAGTGGTGCATGCCTGTAATCCCAGCTACGCAGGAAGCTAAACAGAAGAATTGCTTGAACCTGGGATTGGAGTTTGCAGTGAGCCAAGATTGCACCACTGTACTCCAGCCTGAGTGGTAGAGTGAGACTCCATCTCAAAAACAAAAAAAGGAAATTGATGATTGCAGTTGTTTTGTATCTGTTAAAGAAAGTGAAATCTTAATTTAAAAACTTACCACAAAGGAAACCCTAGGACCAAATTTTTTCACTAGTAAATTTTCTCAAACATTAAAGGAAGAGTAAGCAAATTATTTCAGAAAATAAGGGAGAAGAGAACACTTATCAACTCACTCTGTGAGGACAGCATAACATTAACACCCAAACCAATGAAGGCTATTACAAGAAAACAAGGTTACAGGCCAATATCTCTCTTAAGTCTACAATAACATTATTATTTATAATAATTATAAGAATTATTAGCAAACAATTTATACACACACATCACACAAAGGACAACTAGACAAAGTGGGGTATATCTCAAGAATAAAGTTTAGATAACCATTCAAAATGAATTAATAGTATAGTTTGTAGTCTGGTAATGCAATGTCTCCAGATTTGTTCTTTTCACTTAGTCTTGCTTTGGCTATGAGGGCTCTTTTTGGTTCCATATGAATTTTAGGATTGTTTTTTCTAGTTCTGTGAAGAATGATTGGAGGTATTTTGATGGGAATTGCATTGAATTTGTAGATTGCTTTGGGCAGTATGGTCATTTTCACAATATTAATTCTATCCATCCCTGAGCATGGGATGTGTTTCCATTTGTTTGTGTCATCTATGATTTCTTTCAGCAGTGTTTTGCAGTTTTCATTGCAGAGAACTTTCACCTCCTTTGTTTAGCATAATCTTAAGTATTTTAGTTTTTTGCAGCTATTGTAAAAGGGATTAGTTATTAGTTATTATTGTAAAGGGGATTAGTTATTGTAAAGGGTATGAGTTATAGGCACCAAAACAGCATGGTACTGTTACAAAAACAGGCATATCGGCCAGTGGAATAGAATAGAGAACCCAGAAATGAACCCAAATACTTACAATCAATGGATCTTTGACAAGCAAACAAAAACATAAAGTGGGGAAAGGACACCCTATTCAACAAATGGTGTTGTGATAATTTGCAAGCTACATGTAGAAGAATGAAAATGGATCCTCATCTCTCACTTTATACAAAAATCAATTAAAAATGGATCAAAGACTTAAACCTAAGACCTGAAACTATAAAGATTCTAGAAGATAACTTTGGAAACACCCTTCTAGACATTAGCTTAGGCAAAGACTTCATGACCAAGGACCCAAAAGCATATGCAATGAAAACAAAGATAAATAGATGAGACTTAATTAAATTAAAAAGCTCATGCACAGCAAAAGAAATAATCAGCAGAGTTAACAGGCACCCCACAGAGTGGGAGAAAATCATTGCAAATTATAAATCCTACAAAGGACTAATATCCATAATCTACAAGGAACTCAAACAAATCAGCAAGTAAAAACAAACAAAAAGTGGGCTAAGGAATAGACAATTCTCAAAAGAAGATATAATACTAATGGCCAACGAATATATGAAAAAATGCCCAACATCACTAATTATCAAAGAAATGCCAATCAAAACCACAATGTGATACTGATACCACCTCACTTCTGCAGGAATGGCCATAATCATAAATCAAAAGACAAAAGATGTTGGTGGGGATGTGGTGAAAAGGGTTACGCTGTTGGTGGGAATGTAAACTAATACAACCACCATGGAAAACAGTGTAGAGATTCCTTAAAGAACGAAAAGTAGAGCTACCATTTGATCCAGCAATCCCATTTCTGGGTGTCTACCAAAAGCAAAAAAAGTCATTATATGGAAACTATATTTACACATGCATGTTTATAGCAGTGCAATTTGCAATTGCAAAAAATGAACCACCCCAAATGCCCATCAATAAATGAGTGGATAAAGAAAATGTGATATGTGATATATATATGGTATATGTATATATATTACATATATGGTATATATAATATATATGTATATATTATACACACACACACACACACACACACACACACCGTGGAATACTACTCAACTGCAAAAAGGAATAAAATAATGGCATTTCTAGCAACCTGAATGGAATTGGAGACTATTATTCTAAGTGAAGTAACTCAGGAATGGAAAAACAAATATCATGTGTTCTCACTTATAAGTGGGAGCTAATCTGTGAGGATGCAAAGACATAAGAATGATACAATGGACTTTGGGGACTCAGGAAAAGAGTGGGGGGAGTGAGGGATAAAGGACTACACATTGGGTAAAGTGTATACTGCTTAGGTGATGGGTGCACCAAAATCTCAGAAATCACCACTAAATAACTTATTTATCTAACCAAACACCACCAGTTTCCCAAAAACCTATCGAAAAAAATAAGTTAATATAATTAGCATATTTCAGATTGTCCATTCATCAGTCAATGGACATTTCAGTTGTTTCCACCTTTAGGCTATTACAGTAATGCTGCTACAAACATTCATGCAGAAGATTTTGTGTGGAAATATGTTTTCATTTCTCCTAGGAACATATATATATATATATATATATATATATATATATATGAGTGTAAATGATCAGTCATATGGTGCTATGGGTTGACTTGTATGCCCCAGAAAAGATAGGTGGGAGTCCTAGCCCCTAGTACCTCAGAATGTGACTTATCTGGATGGAGGTTCTTTACAAAAGTAATCAAGTTAGAATGGGATCATTAGAGTGAGCCTTAATCCATTATGACTGGTGAACTTCAAAAGAAGAGAAATTTGGACACAGAAATGCATGGGGGAAAGACGACAAGAAATAAGCAGAACACTGCAAGCCTGGGAACACGTGTGGCTACAGAAGCTAGGAAAGAGGTGAGGGACAGATTCTCCCTCATAGCCCTCAGAAAGAAACAACCCTGCCAACATTTGATTTTGGACTTCTAGCCCCTGGAAATGTAAGAAAATAAATTTCTGTTGTTTAAATCACCGAGTTTATTGTACTTTGTATGACAGCCCCAGGAAACCTATACACACAGAAACTCTACGTGTAACCATGTGAGGAACTGTCAGACTGGCTACATCATTTACATTCCCATCAGCAATATACAAATGTTCTGTTTCTCCACATCCATTTAACATATGTTATCTATTTTAATATTATCTGCCTTTTTAATTATAACCATCCTAGTGACAGGGAAGTGGCATATTATGGGATTTTAGTTGCATTTCCCTGATGACTAACAACATTGAGCAGCTTTTCATGTGCTTATTGGCCACTTGCATATTTTCTTCAGAGAAATGTTTATTCATATCCTTTGCCCATTTTAAAATTTGATCATTTGTCTTCTTATTGCTGAGTTGTAAGAGTTATTTACATATTATAGATACATGTCCTTTATCAGTCATATAATTTGAAAATATTTTTCCCATTCTATGAGTTGTCATTTTACTTTCTTGATAGTGTCCTTCAAAGCACAAAATATTTCAAATTTATTTTTTAATTGAAATAAAGTTCAATTTTTTTTGCTTTATTCCTTAAGATTTTGATATTATTTTATAATTCATTGCCAAGTCTGAGGTCATGAAGATTTACTCCTATGTTTTCTTCTAAGAATTTTATACTTTTAAGCCTTACATTTAGGGCTTTCATTCACTTTGAGTCCATTTGCATATATGATGTGAATTATGGATCCAGTGTCATTCTTTTACATGTGTCTATCCAGCTGTCCCACAACAATTTATTGAAAAAACTCTACTTTCACCATTAAATAATCTGGGAACTCTTGTCAAAAATCAGCTGACCACAGAAGCATGGTCCACAATTTTTGGTCTCAGTTCTATACCATTGATCTATGTGTTTACCCTTATTTCAGTACCACACTGTATCCATTGTTGCTTTGTAGTAAATTTTGAAAAAGGGAAATGTGAGTCCTTCAACTTTATTATCATTTTTCAAGATTGATTTGGCAACTTTAGGTCACCTGAATTCCATATCAATTTTAGGATCAACTTGTCAGGATCTATAAAAAAAAGTCAGCTGAGATTTAAGTATTGAATTGAATCTGTAGATCAATTTGGGGAACATTGGGGACTTTTTAACAGTATTAAAAAGTCATCCAAGCCAGGAACAATGAAAAATTTTTCCATTTATTTAGCTTTTCTTTAATTTTTTAACAATGTTTTGTAGTTTTCAGACATAAATTTTGTACTTATTTTATTAAAAGTTTTCCTAAGTATTTTATGCTTTTTGATCCTATTTTAAATTAAATTATGTTCTTAATTTTATTTTTGAATTGAGCATTGCAAATGTGTAGAAACATAATTTGCTTTTTTATATTGACTTCTATCCTGCAATCTTGTTGAACTCATTTATTAGTTCTAATATTTTTTACTGCATTCCTAAGGATTTTCTATTATATATGACATCATGTTACCTGTGGATATAAATAGTTTTACTTCTTCTTATCCAGTCTGGAAACAGTTCATTTCCTTACCTTTCCTAATTTCCCTGACTAGAACATCTGATACAATGATGAATAGAAGTGTCAATAGTGGATATCCTTGTCTTTTTCCTGATCTTTCGGAGAAGGCATCTAGTTTTTCACCATCGGGTATGATGTTAGTGTGGATTTTTTTTACAGATGTCCTTTATCAGATGGAGGAAGTTCTCTTCTATTCCTAGTTTTTGAGTGTTTATTTTCATAAAAATATATATTTAAGATATACAACATGTTTGTATACATACACACAAACACATAGTTAATGATTACTACAATAAAGCAAACAAATACATCTATCTTCTCACATAGCTGCCTTTTTTGTATGTGTGGTGACAGCATCTAAAATCTACTCTCTTAGCAAATTTGCAATAAGTAAGAGAGTATTATTAACTGTTGTCATCATGCTGTACATTAGCTCTCTAGATTTATTCATCTTACATAAGGGCAACTTTGTACCCTTTGACCAACATCTCTCCATTTGCCCCAAACTTTTGTCTTTGGTAAACACTATTCTATTTTCTGATTCTGTGCATTTGACTTTTTTAGATTCCACATATAAGTGTGGTCATGCAGTGTTTTTCTTTCTGTGTCTGGCTTATTTCATTTAGCAAAATTTCCTTTAGGTTAAAAATTTCAAAATGTCCTTCAGTTTACACCATTTGTGACAACAAATGGCAAAAACTCACACAACTCAAGAGAAAAAAACAAAAACAAACACACAAAAAAACCACACACCTGTAATCCCAGCACTTTGGAAGGCCAAGGTGGGCAGATCACGAGGTCAATAGATCAAGACCATCCTGGCCAACATGGTGAAACTCCATCTCTACTAAAAATACAAAAATTAGATGGGCATGGTGGTGCATGCCTGTAGTCCCAGCTACTCAGGAGGCTGAGTCAGGAGAATCACTTGCACCCAGGAGTTGGAGCTTGCAGTGAGCCGAGATGGTGCCACTGCACTCCAGCCTGGCAACAGAGCAAGAGTCTGTCAAAAAATAATAAAACTAACCCAATTAAAAAATGGGCAAATGAGCTGAATAGTCATTTTTTTCAAAAAAAAAAAAAGACAAGTGATCAATAGGTATATGAAAAGGTGGTAAACATAGCTCATTTCTTTCTGCTGCTGAGTGACATTCAATTGAATGAATGTGTGTTTGTTTATTCGTTTACCTTGGTTGTTTTTTATTTTGGCAATTATAAATACAGCTGCTTATGCATTTGTATGCAGAATTTGTGTACATGTATGTTCATAAGTCTTCAACTCATTTAGATAATTACCTAGGAGTGAGATTATAGTATCATATAGTAAGAGTATGTTGAGTTTTATAAAATACCGCAAAACCACTTTCTAATGTTAGTGTACCATTTTGCATTCCCCTAGCAATGAATGAGAATTCCTGTCAGTTCACAACCTTGCCTGCATTTGGTATTGACAGTGTTTTAGATTTTAGTCATTCTAATAGATATGTAATGCTGTCTTGTCTTAATTTCCCATTCCCTAATGATATACCATATTGGGCATCGTTTTATATCTTTATTGGCCAACCATATGTATTGTTTTTGTTAACCTGTCTCTTCAGATCTTTTGACCATTTTTTAATTGGGTTGTTTATTTTCTTGTTGTATGAGTTTTAAGAGTTCTTTTTTATTGTGGATACAAGTCTTGTATCAGGTATGTGTTTTGCAAATATTTTCTTTCCATTAGCTACTTGTCTTTTCATTTTCTTAACAGTGTGTTTCACAGAGAAATTTTCCATTTCAATGAAGTCTAATCATTATTTTCTTTCCTGAATCATATTTTTGTAATTGTCTCATAGTTCTTGGATATTCTGTTCCATCTTTCTAATTATTTTTCTTCTTGCTTTTCAGTTTGAGACATGTTTATTGACCTATCTTCATGCTAACTGATTCCTTCCTCTCACATGTGAAGCCCATCAAAGGCATTCTTCATTTTGTTATAGGGTTTTTGATTCCTAGCATTTTGTTTTGAATCTTTCTTAGAGTTGCATCTTTCTGTTTATGTTACCCATCTTTTATCGCATGTTGTTCACTTTTCCCATTAGATCCCTTAGCATATTAATCACAGTTATTTTAAACTTTCAGCCTGATAACTCCAAAATCTCTACCATACTTGCTTTGTCTTTTTGTCTTTTAGGTTTTGCCTTTTAGCATGCCTTGTAATTTTAAATTGAAAGGCATACATAATATATGGGGTAAAAGAAACTAATGAATGGCCTGGCGTGGTGGCTCATGCCTGTAATCCCTGCACTTTGGGAAGCCAAGGCGGGTGGATCATGAGGTCAGGAGATCGAGACCATTCTGGCCAACATGGTGAAATCCCGTCTCTACTAAAAATAGAAAAATTAGCTGGGCATGGTGATGCACATCTGTAGTCCCAGCTACTCGGGAGGGTGAGGCAGGAGAATTGGTTGTACCCAGGAGACGGAGGTTGCAGTGAGCCAAGATTGTGGCACTGCACTCCAGCCCGGGCAACAGAGCGAGACTGTCTCAAAAAAAAATTCATATATATAGAAATTCAATGAGATAGACTTTTAGTATGAGGTTTCATGTTTATCTGGCTAGGAGTTAGGTTGTGCTTGCTGTTTGCTATAGCAATAGGTGCCATTTTAAATTTCCTCTAGTGTCCTTGTATTTGTATCCCCTGTTGTCTTTGGGTTTGCCTAGTGACTCTTAGAGTCTGAGTCTTGCAGTTCTTTAAACTGTAATCCTTTGTTATGACACATGAGTTCTACTGATGTGGTAGTAAGGTGTGGGGAAAGTGGAAGCATTCCACACTCTTAGGATTAGGTCTCAATCTTTTGTGGGCATGTTCCTCTGGTCTGTAGCCTTCACAATGCTTATTAGTTTCCTCCCCTATCCCCTTTGAGATAGGAAGGTTTGAGAGGGCTAGAGTTGGGAATTTCACTTTCCACAGGTCAGTTAAGCTGTGGTAAAATATTTTCTCATAAGAGCAGACTTTTGTTCAGAAGAACTGAATGCTCTGGGAATATTTCACAATGGCTACTTGTTCCTCCCCTAACCAGAAGCATGAGGGGATTTTTCTCTATTCTTCACCCTGAAAGCCTGGTGGGACTCCTGGAGCTAAACCTCATGAAAGCATGAGGGACCCCCAACCCTGTAAGGCTGGAATCTCGGTTGATTTTCTCTCTCAATCTAGTCTGTCTTCAGCAATTTATCAATTATTCTTTAAGTGTTCCCACTAGTTGCTGGCTCTAATGTGTCCGGGATCGGGGGGTTCTTGGTCTCACTGCCTTCAAAAATGAAGCCATGGACCCTCATGGTGAGTGTTACAGTTCTTAAAGGCTACGTGTCCAGAGATTTTCCTTCTGATGTTCAGATGTGTTCGGAGGTTTTTCCTTCTGGTGGGTTCGTGGTCTCGCTGGCTCAGGAGTGAAACTGCAGACCTTTGCGGTGAGTGTTACAGCTCTTAAAGCGGCACGTCTGGAGTTGTTCATTCCCCCTGGTGGGTTCGTGGTCTCTCTGGCCTCAGGAGTGAAGCTGCAGACCTTCATCGTGAGTGTTACAGCTCACAAAGGTAGTGGAGACCCAAAGAGTGAGCAGCAGTAAGATTTATTGCAAAGAGCAAAAGAACAAAGCTTCCACACCATGGAAGGCAACCCCAGCGGGTTGCAACTGCTGGCTTGGGCAGCCTGCTTTTATTCACTTATCTGGCCCCACCCACATCCCGCTGATTGGTCCATTTTACAGAGAGCCGATTGGTCTGTTTTACAGAGAGCTGATTGGTCCGTTTTGACAGAGTGCTGACTGGTGCATTTACAATCCCTGAGCTAGACACAGAAGTTCTCCACATCCCCACTAGATTAGCTAGATACAGAGTGCTGACTGGTGCATTTACAAACCTTGAGCTAGATACAGAATGCCCATTGGTGTATTTACAATCCCCTAGCTAGCCATAAATGTTCTCCAAGTCCCCACCAGACTCAGGAGCCCAGCTGGCTTCACCCAGTGGATCCCCCACTAGGGCTGCAGGTGGAGCTGCCTGCCAGTCCCCCGCAGTGCGACTGCACTCCTCCACCCTTGGGCGGTGGATGGGACCCGGTGCTGTGGAGCAGGGGGTGGCACTCCTGGGGGAGGCTCAGGCATGGCGGGCTGCAGGTCTGGAGCTCTGCCCGGCGGGGAGGCAGCTAAGGCCCAGGGAGAAATGGAGCGCAGCGCTGGTGGGCCGGCACTGCTGGGGACCCGGTGCACCCTCTGCAGCTGTTGGCCCAGGTGCTAAGCCCCTCACTGTCCAGGGCCAGCGCCGGGCTGCTCTGAGTGCAGGCCTGCCAAGCCCACACCCACCCAGAACTCTAGCTGGCCCTCAAGTTCCGTGTGCAGCCCGGGTTCCCGCCCTGCCTCTCCCTCCACACCTCCTTGCAAGCTGAGGGAGCCGACTCTGGCCTCAGCCAGCCCAGAGAAGGGCTCCCACGGTGCAGCGGCAGGCTGAAGGGCTCCTCAAGCACGGCCAGAGTGGACGCCGAGGCTGAGGAGGCACCCAGAGCGAGCGAGGGCTACAAGGGCTGCCAGCACACTGTCACCTCTCACTACTACAAGCTTCTGCTCTTGGTAAGCTGTGATTCTCCGTATCTATCCCTCTATCCCATTTGGGGGACCTCAATTCTTTGGTGGATCTGAGAAGAGTTACTAATTTTCAGTTTGCTCAGTTGTTTCCCTTGTTGTGAAGATGAGAATGACAACTTACAAGCTTTTTGCATGTTGAACTGGAAATGAAAATTATTTCTTTAAGGTCATTTTTATATTATAAAAACACAAAACCTTGAAATATAGAAATAATATATCCATCAAGCATGAAGGGTAACTGTATTTACTTTCCAATATAATAAAGATAATGCCTCTTTCTCGGGAAAAGTTCAGGTCCGATTTCTTCTAGCCTATTCTAAAGGATGCAGATTGTCTAAGGTTGGGGTTTCATAGCTATAACACAGATCTGCTGCATGCAAAGCATCCATCTGGGCCCCACTGTATTACCCCATGAAACTTGGAAGTCAGGGGAATACACATCTGTGGATACTCATGTCATGATGCTTACTGTGCTTTAAAAAATAGTCTTTTGTTTCTGACTCAGAAACAAGTCTTTTTTTTTTAAGCTGTAATTTTTCATTTCCTGGGGAGGAGAAAATTCCAATGAAATAAGTAAATATTTGGTTTCATTCTCTTTTTTTAAAAAAATTATTTCCATAGGTTTTTGGGGAACAGGTGTTATTTGGTTACATGAGTAAGTTCTTTAGTGGTGATTTGTGAGATGTTGAGGCACCCATCACCCGAACAGTATACGTTGAACCCAATTTGTAGTCTTTTATCCCTCACCACCCCCACTCTTTCCCCTGAGGCCCTAAAGTCTATTGTATAATTCTTATGCCTTTGCATCCTTATAGCTTAGGTCTCACTTTTGAGTGAGAACATATGATGTTCGGTTTTCCATTCCTGAGTTACTTCACTTAGAATAATAGTCTCCAATTCCATCCAGGTTGCTGCAAATGCCATTAATTCATTCCTTTTTATGGCTGAGTAGTATTCCTTTATATATATATCTCACAGTTTCTTTATGCACAATTGATTGATGGGCATTTGGGCTGATTCCATATTTTTGCAGTGGTGAATTGTGCTGCTATAATTTTCTGTCAGAATCCAGGAAACTATGCCAAGCTAACTTCTTTGCTTGTAAGTAGGGTCAAATCCCAGACTTATCACAGTTCTTGATATGTCTATTCACCAAAAAAGACTTACATAAAATTATTTATTGTAGTTTTGTGCATAATAGCATACATTGGAAAATGAACTATTCAAAAGCAGGTGAATAAATAAATGTTGGTATTTCATACAATGCAATACTACTTAGCAATATAAGTGAATTATTTGCATATATATAATAAAATGGATGAAAATCCCAAAATTATGCTGACAAAAATAAGGTGGACATAAAAGAGCACATGCTTTATGCCCCCCTTTATATGAAATCCTTGAATTACCATGATTAATGCATGGTTATAGAAATCAGAACAGTGTTTGTTTCTATGTAGTAGATATTGACTGCACAGTGCCAGAGATGATGATCTTGATAGGGATGCAGCTGATATAGGTGCATTTTCAAAACAGATCATACTGTACATGCAAGTTCTAAACTCAGTATCCATTTGAAAAAAGAATGCAAATAAGTTGAAACAAATTTATTAAAGTTTCACTCTTAAAGAAACACGACTAGTTGTTAATGGTATGTGTGCACTAATTGAGCAATGCACAACTTCTTAAACTTTGAAATCGGATTGAACACTGCTACCTTCTCCTGTTTCACATTGATTATCCTGTGGTACTTTCTTTTTATCATTTCAACCTAGAAAATTCAATCAGTTTCACAAAGATATAATGTCATCAAAGGGAATTTAACATTATTTAGAGTTGAAACTGAAATGCCTTGAGCCAATAGTTCAAACAGTGTCTGAGAGGTATCAGAAGTCAGCGTATTTCCTTTGAACAATTTGAACATTTCCCTCCCCTCACCCTTGAGTGTTTGTAGCAGTAAACCAAGCACGTTGGCTCCACAACATGGGAAACACAGGATCGGATGGTTTGCAGGGCTTTTTCAACTCTGAAATGTTAAAATTCTATGTTGAGAGGAGATTTTTGTAATAAAAAGATATTCTGTCTTTGCAGCAAGCATATTTAAGGGCACCATCACATTTTGAATTCTGTATTCTTCCTAATGAAAGATATTGATATGCAGCACAGATAGGAGTAATGATTTGAAGTCAGATATATATGGATTTTGCATCCACTACTTACTATCTGAGGACCAGAAAGTCCGTTAAATTCTCTGAGCCTCAGTTTTGTCAAGTGTGAAATTAAGATAATGTCATACATACCTCACTACAATGCGGTGAAATGAAAGCAATACATGTAAACCTCTCAAGCAAGTTCGTAGCACATTGTTAGTGCTCAATAAATGTCATCTATTAAAATGAGCACTTTTATCATTCATTGAGTTTGAAGGATTTTTTTAAGATGACGAGTTTTTTCTAAACAAATCAAGGAGCTCATAATGTCAAATATATCACTATATTAAATTAGGAGATGCAGACTAAAAGTAAAAATATATGAACCAGCTTAAGTAACTCTTAATCATTTTTCTGACTGCTTTCTATCTTGCTTAACAAAACATATCAAATTTTAAAAACTAAGTATATATTAATTCCATTTATTGTACATAAGAATAATCAGAAAATTATGT
Source organism: Pongo abelii (assembly GCF_028885655.2). Classification (NCBI taxonomy): domain Eukaryota; kingdom Metazoa; phylum Chordata; class Mammalia; order Primates; family Hominidae; genus Pongo; species Pongo abelii. The sequence goes on from NC_071988.2 coordinate 163,561,368, forward strand.
TTATTCTGTTTTCCATTTTTTTTCTGGGGATTAGAAGATGGCATGGTCATCAAAATAAAGGGCAAAGGATACAATCCTCTGCTAAATTTTTTGTATTTTTCCTGTTTGAACTTCTGGGCAGTTTCTGAAGCTTTCCACCCTGTATCTGTCAAACAATTATTTCTCAATTTGAGCAAAATAGATCTTGAAAATTATGGCATCTCTACCTTCCCTTCTGAAAGCATAACAGAACTGTGAAAAGGATGGAGGGAAGAAGGGAGAGAGGGAGGGAGAAAGAGAGAAAAAGATCAACTTACACCAATATTACAGATATCCATTCAAAGGTAAAAAAGAAAACTTGTTATGCTTCTTATTTCCATACTTATCAGTTTGCAAATCATTTGTGATACTTGTGCCCTGTTCGATGAGTTGATTTACTTATTAACATTAGAAAGTCCTTGAGTCAAATAATAACTACTAGATAAGCTTCAGATCTGACTGAAGAAGTAGAATTAATGTCACATTTGACTACTTTTGCCATTGAGAAACATACATTTACCACAGGCTTAAGTACATGATATTTCTTGAGTAGTATTGTTCCTCTAAGCTCTGGCTTCACTGAATAGTAAGGGTAACAACAAAGCGCTGGAACGTAGCCAGTCACTGGCACAATAACACTGTTGGGCAATAGCACTCCTGTGGGTCGGCTGTGGCAGGGATTGTAGACTACCCAAGAAATTGTAGGGACAGGATTGCTTCAAATTCAGCAGGCAGAAGACACTGTGTAGGACTGAGTGAAATGAATCTATACACTTGAGCACAGGAAATTGAAAAATAATAGTAATGACCAGAGTAAACGAATATTCTTGACATTAAATTATTGGTATGAGATCTAAGAAAAAGAAACCTACCTACTTACTCCAAAGGAAAGCAATGGTATCCCGCAAGGAATTGAATTTAGAATTTAGAATTTCTCTCTAAAATCTTGAAGAATTTATCTACATGTTTATTGTGCATTTTCCTCCACCTTTGCTCTCTCAATTGTCCTGTAAAGTGGGATTTTCCCTACCTATTTCTCTGCCTCCACTGTGGGCCAACATAGAAGCAAAACTAATTACTCAGAGGAGCCATTCATGTATAGAAAGATTATAATATACTCTTACAGAGTCTCATTTTCTTACTCATAAAAACTAAATATGATTGGAGTAAGGTAAGAAGGCAGACAGAACTGAAAGAAAAGACTTGGCCAAGAAGTAAGGGAGAGAATATATTGTCAGAAAGAGACTCAAAATTGAGCAGTTTATCAGTGGGGACCTTCCCTGTAATCCACTGTCTGTGTCCAACTTTCTTTCCAACAATCCTAGAATTTTGTATAATCTTCGGAGTGGAGAAATATCTTAGGTGAGGACAAAGGAAAATTCATGAGCGAGGTGGAATTAAACAGGATCTGCTGGACATTTCTCTTTGCGTCTATGCAATGGTAAACACATTGGTGATTTAAAAATCTTCATATGAAGTCACTAGTTTGAAGCACCATTATGAGTTCTAGGAAACTGAAAAATTCTGCAAGAAATGTTCAAAAAATCATTTAAGTTCTGTGTAAGAATTTTAAAATAGCAATTATGTAAATTAATGTGATCTAGAGATTGATGAAATTTCTCTGAAGCCAGGAATGAAGCAAGAGCACAAGTCTAAGAAATAATTGAATGCTGAAGGTGCTCACTGACCCAGGATATATAATCACTGGTAGCTTAGAGCTTTAGTTTTAATGACTGCTTAAGAGAGAGTCAAAGACAAAGATATGGCCATTGTATAGTGAGGAATTCAACTGAAGACCTTAGTGAAAAGCCCAGACTTACAAAGACCTAAGTCAAAGAAAGTATTAAGTAAGAGATTCTCTGATTAGGATTTGCTTTGGGTGAAGGGAGAAGCAGTAGTTGTCCTAAAATATTTTTGGCCATATGTCTGTTCTTCAGTGGGCTTGCATCCTTAATTCACACTATTTGCAATTAAATAATTTTAATTGAAAGAAAATCTCAGTTTGTAGCTTTCTAGGACATAGAGAAAGTAGGTAAATTCCTTCTTGATAAACACACCCTCACATCAAGCTTCAACAAATTCCCAGAGAGTTTTAATAAACATATGTTCAGAATCAGAGATCATAAACCCCCCCAAAAATAAATTAGGCATTGTGAGTGAGCAACAGCGGGACTGATAGCAGACGTCAGCGATATTAGAATTGTTACAAATATAATCTGAGTATGACTAAGTTTATATGAATAAAATATGGAATAAAAACATGAGTAAAGGCCAAGCATCTATCAAAGATGAATAGGCATAGTTGAGAAAAGGCAAAATTGAATCTTTAGAAATAAAAATATAGTTAGTGAATTAAAACAAAGTTTGTGGTATAGCAGCTTAAAGCAGAACTAATGCCACAGAAGATATAAATGCAAAAAACATATAATTGATGCCCAGAAAGATAAAGTCATAGAAAAGTATAAATATGAGGCTAAGAAACATGAGGCTGAGATAGTTCAGCATATATCTGTGAAAGTTCTGGAGAAAATAATACACTGAAGACAGACAATATTTTACTGGATAATGGTCAAGAATTTCCCAAAACTAATTAAGTCAGGCTGAGGGATACTAACAAGTCTCAAACAGAATAAATTTTCATACCTAGATATGAAATTAGAAAAGCTGCCGAGCACCAAATAAAAAAGAAGTTGCTTAGGAAAAGCAAAGATAAAGGATGATTTACAAAGTAATGATAACTAGATTAACATTTGGCTTCTCAACAGACTTCTCAATGGAAGCCAGAAGTCACTAGAATTTTACTTTCTAAATGCTAAAAGTTTATTTCAACCTAAAATAATATACCCTGCAAAAACAACTTTCAAGAAAGCCAAATTAAAGACTCTTTTATAAATAAAAGGTCTATCTCCAACAGATTCTCCCTGAAATAGCATCTAGAGGATATACTTTAGGAAAGAATATACTTTAGGAAGGATATAATTTAGAAACATCCTAGAAAGAAGGTCTGAGATATATAAATACATGAAGAACAAAGGGAGGTAATTGGAGAGGGCTTACAGGGAGCTTCAATAGCCTAGGAAATGTTCTATTTCATTGTATTATTATTTATTATGTTATATATGTTTTTATATGCACCAAATGCTCATAATTTTAAAAATAGATGAAAATTATCATCTGATCCCTGTGGAAAAAATACATTTGTATACGAGAAAGAGTAGCATATTACCCAAAAAATCCACAGTGAAAATCAAATCTCTGGGAATAACTCAGAAAAGGAAGCAAAGCAAACAAATATTATTGACAACTGTTTTGAACAAACTGTGTTAGACAACTGTTTCCCCTAAAGTATTTAAAGAGGTGTTTTCAAGAAATATGCGTATCTGACACATGTAAAGAACAGGTCAAGGAGACAACATAATCAACTAGGAAGTCATGGGAATTGTGTAGAGGAAAAATTGACCAATGAAATAGCAATAATAGAATGGGCCTTGCTAGAAAATTGATACAGAAAATTCCATCTGTGAGCTGAAGACAAATTTCAAAGTTCTTTTAGAATGAAGTATAAAATACTGAGGTAAAGAAAATAATGAAAGGACAATAAACGTGGAAAATAGAGCAGAGCTGCAAGTAAGAAGATTACAGATAGTGGTGTGAAAGAAAGCAGATAGAACATCCACAGCGTATTTATTGAGTGCCTCCTATTTGTAGGCTCTGGAGTAATACAAGCATATGTCATATCACTTACTAGTATACTAACATGTAAAGTTAGCATTATTTCTCCAATTATGGAAAAGGATATTAAGCCACAAAGAAGTTACTTGTTAAAGATCACACAGTTGGAATTTGAGTCTAGGTTTTTCTGGTTCAAATGTTTGAACTGTTTATCGTTTTAAATAATATCAAGGAAGGTAAACTTCTAGTTGACTTACTTTGGATTAGAGAAGAAGTCATTTTGTGTTCATAACAGACAAAATATTAGTGCATATAAAAATATGAAAACTTTTTACTCCAATACAGCATATAAATATTATACATATATATCACATAACATATATATCAAAGGAAAATGGATAACATAATTTATGTGTGAATAAAAATGTCTAAAATCAAATCAACAATTATTGTATTCATCAAAATTGCAAAAGAATACGCCACAAGTCAAGAAGATTTAAACAAAATTATGTGTATAGTTTGATATTAGAATATGTAATATACTATTTTAAAATGTTAAAGGAAAAATGTATCATTTATGTAAACCAAAGGAGTTCAATTACAGGGTAATCTCAGTTGTACTATAAAGGCACTTAATAGCTAAACCACCTTAATAATAAAACGTCTTATTAAATGAGAATATGCTGACTCCTTTCATGAAAAGAATATTTTTCTAACCAACAGGCAAAACTACATTTAAGGTTAAAATACCAGAATCATTCTCAAATCAAGAAGCAAGTCACCAATATCATTTTTAAAAAATATTCTAAAATTGAAGCCAATTCAGTAAGTATTAAGAAAGTGGCTGGGGCATAGTGGCTCACACCTATAATCTCAGCTCTTTGGGAGGCTGAGGCAGGAGGATCTCTTGAGCCCAGGAGCTGGAGACCACCCTGGGCAGCATAGTGAGACCCCATCTCTACAAAAAATCAGAACAATTAGTTGGGTGTGGTGGCACATGCCTGTAATCCCCATTACTTGGGTGGCTAAGGCAGGAGGGTCGCTTGAGCCTGGGAATTTGAGGCTGCAGTAAGCTATGATTGCACCACTGCACTCCAGCCTGTGCAACACAGGGAGACCATCTCTAAAAAAAATAAAAAATAATCTTAAAAAAGAAAGTGTTAAATATAGCTTTATAAAGTATACTGAGTTATAATATGCAGGTGCTATAACTACTCATTATTAAAAAAATGACTTCTAATTCAACTAATTAGAATGTTTTATATTTCTAAATATTGGCATGGTGCAGGGAAATGGGCACTCTCATATAGTGTTATATGGGGTAGTAAATTTATTTTAAAAATTTATTGACATAAATTAAGAGCTTTGGGTTTGTTAACTACTTGGACTCTATCCTAAAAATTGCCAGATCTATGCAAAAATATGTGCATATGAAGATGATTACTATGTTGCTAATTATGTAATATTACAAAATTGGAATATACATGTCCAAGTAACGAAGAATGTTTAATTAAAATATACTACACGTTCATTAAATTTGGATTTGGAAAGATGTCAAATAATGTGGAATGCTAATATCTTAAGTGGAAAGGGTATATATTATTTTTACACTATGAAAAATATAATTTTAAAATAAATTTTTAAAAGACTCTCTATATCCAGTATGATCACCAGAAACGAAAAGGCTGATGCTATACTTAACATTTATTATCTTTTAGTGATATGATTATAGTCATTCCTATGTCTGTCTTTATGTATTTCTGTATTCAATTCAAATAGTAAGGGGATTAGGGGAAGAGAGAGAGAAAAAGAGAGGTTTCTCAGACCAAAGCTATATTTGATGACAATCATTGCCATTACCAAGACACAATGTATAAATCAGGGAAGGTTGCTAGGTAACAGAAGCAGCATACCCTGGTGGTGAGCTGCCCATTCATGCACTCTCTAGGGAAAAGGGTATCTTGATAAGATAGTTATTTGGGTTATTGAGTATCAGGACATTTGATATTATAAAATCATAATGCTATTAAACATTCAAATTATATAACACAATCTTGGATGAAGCAACTAAACCATATTAAATTTGCTGAATTTAATGTGCATGACAGCCAGACGGCTGGCTTCTCCTGGTGAAAGCCTGACTTCAACATATTCACATCAATGAAAATGTTATCAAGTAGATGATCGTAAATTAATTCTCACAAAACTTAGAATATATGGTATATTTGTCCTCATTTTATAAATTGGAAACTGAAGATATAAAATGGACTTCTTCATGATCACAGAGAAATTAAATGGAAAACCCAGTGTTTGAACATAGATCTTTCTTTTCCCCAAAGTCCTATATTTCCTACTGTATTGCGCACTCCTTAAGGATAGACCCATATTCTTACTGCCTATCATGAGCCATGCATTCATCTCTAATCCTAAAACTGGCACCACAAGGTAGAGATTATTTTAAAATGAACACACACACACACACACACACACACACAGTTCTTTTCAACCTATTCCAGCTCTGAGACATTTATGTGTTTGACTTCTGAGAAGCCGACCATCTCTTAGCTTGTACACTATCTAAATGAGGAAACAGGAAACACCTGAAACTGCGAGAGTAAATGCAGCTGACCCTTGAACAATGTGGGCATTAGGCCCACAGATTCCCTGTGTAGTCAAAAATCTGCATATAACTTTTGACTCCTCAAATACTTAACTACTAAGTATAGAATGATCCATTTTGTAAGTCATCAAAAGCAGTCTTGAATCATTGGAACCCTTCTGCCAGATTGTCTAATGTCAATTTGATTGTGACACTGCTTCTTCTATGTCATCTTCCTCATCATCTGGCAGTGGTTTAGAAGTGAGAGGTGACAACGTGCTAGCAGCCCTCACTGGCTCTCGGAACCTCCTTGGCCTCAGCTTCCGCTCTGGCTGCACTCTAGGAGCCCTTCAGCCCGCTGCTGTGCTGTGGGGGCCCCTCTCTGGGCCCTCTGGTTGAGGCCAGAGCCGGCTCCCTCTGCTTGCTGGGAGGTGTGGAGGGAGAGGCGTGGGCAGGAGCCAGGGCTGGGCATGGAGCTTGCAGGCTGAGGCAGGTTCCAGGTAGGCGCAGGCTCAACAGGTCCTGCACTTGGTGCAGCCGGGGCTTGATGGGAGGCTGGGTCCCATGCGTGGACTGCCATTCCCTCTTTGCCGGGTCATCGGCCATGATGGCAGGTCTCTATCTCTTTCTTGCTTCCCCTCTTTTCCTCTTGGTTGTCTGGGACGAGCTCCCTCTGGGCTGCGGGAGTGCCTGGGCTAGGTGCCAGCAAAGTGCCTTGGTGAGTGCCACTGAGAGGTGAAGCCAGCTGAGCTTCTGGGTCGGGTAGGGACTTGGAGAACTCTTCTGTCTAGCTAAAGGATTATAAATGCACCAATCAGCACTCTGTGTCTAGCTAAAGGTTTGTAAATGCACCAGTCAGCACTCTGTCAAAACAGACCAATGAACACTCTGTAAAATGGACCAATCAGCACTCTGTGAAACAGACCAATCAGCACTCTGTAAAATGGACCAATCAGCAGGATGTGGGTGGGGCTGGATAAGGGAATAAAAGCAGGCCACCCGAGCCACCCAGCCGGGGTATTGGCTCGGGTCCCCTATGAGGTTGTAGGAGCTTTGTTCTTTTGCTCTTTGTAATAAATCTTGTTGCTGTTAGCTCTTTGGATCTGCATGGTGTTTGTGAACTGTAACACTGACGGCAAAGGTCTGCAGCTTCACTCCTGAAGCCAGCAAGACCACGAACCCACCCACCAGGAGGCAGGAACAACTCCGGATGCACCACCTTTATGAATTGTAACACTCACCATGAAGGTCTGCAGCTTCACTCAGGCCAGGGAGACCATGAACCCACCGGGAGGAATGAACAACTGCGGACACGCTGCTTTATCAACTGTAACACTCACCGCAAAGGTCTTCAGCTCCACTCCTGAAGTCAGTGAGACCATGAACCCACCAGAAGGAAGAAACTCCAGACACCTCCGAACATCAGAAGGATCAAACGCTGGACACACCATCTTTAAGAACTGTAACACGCACCATGAGTGTCCGCGGCTTCATTCTTGAAGTCAGCAAGACCAAGAACCCACCAATTCCGGACACAGAAGGACTCACCTCCATCAAGTCTTTTCTGTTAATTTGTCTTGTGTGGTGTCTATTAGCTCTTGAATTTCTCCAAGATCCATATCTTGAAACCCTTCACTCCATCTTTGTTTTTTGGTGTTTTTTTTTTTTTTTTTTTGGCATATCTACATATCTCTTTTGTGATTTCTTGGATTGGCTTTGTTATAAATCCCAGAAAGTCATGCAACGTGATCTGAACACAGTTTTCTCCAGCAGGAAGTTACTGTTTAAGGCCTGATGGCTTTCATAGCTTTTTCTGTGGCAATGATGCAATCTTCAATGGTGTAATTTTCCCCAGCTTTCGTGATGTTCCCTCTGTCAGGATTCTCTCCCGCAGCATTGACAATCCTTTTCTTAGAGCAGTGTGTGTAATGAGCCTTAAAGGTCCTTATGACCCCTGATCTAGAGGCCGAATTACATACATTGTATTTGGGGTCAAATAGAACACATTGATACCTTCAGTGTTGAACTCATGGGGTTCTGGGTAGCCAGAGCCATTGTGTGATATCAAAAGAACCTTAAAAGGCGGTTCCTTACTGCAAAGGTACTTCTTGACTTCAGGGACAAAATATCAATGGATCCAATCCAGAAAAGGGTTTCTTCTTGTCCAAGTCTTCTTATATGAGCAAAAGATTGCCAGCTGGTGGTTATCTTTTCCCTTCAAGGTTCAGGAATTAGCAGCTTTATAGATAAGGGCAATCCTGATTATAATCTCAACTACATTTACACAAAACAATAGAGTTAGCTTAATCCTTCACGCCTTAATTCCTGGTGCTTGTTTCTCTCCTTGACTAATAAATGTCCTTTGTGGCATTTTTTTTCCCCAGGATAGGACACTTTTGTCTGCATTAAAAACCTGTTCAAGCAGATATCCTTTCTCCTTAGTGATTTTATTACTGGCTTCTGGGAGGTAGTATGGTGCCTCTTGGTTGGCAAAAGCTGCTTCTTTTCTCGTCTTGACATTTTTCAAGCTCAGCCTCTTTCTAAAATGATCAATCCATCCTTTGCTGGCCTTAGATTCTCCAGCTTAGAATCTTCACCTTCCTTTTGCTTTAAGTTGTCATAATTCTCCAGCTTAGAATCTTCACCTTCCTTTTGCTTTAAGTTGTCATAAAATGGCTTCACTTTTTCTTAAATCATACTCATGTCTATAAGCATGCCTTTCTTATAGTAATACAGCACCTACATAAAAGTTGCATTTTCACTATGAGATAAAAAAGTATTTCACAAAAAGTACAAGATTTTTGTGTCTCTTGGTGTAGTACAGTGGTCCTTATGTTGGATTCATTTATCTTAAAATGACGGGTGACTGCAGCTGCATACCTCAATCTGTGGTACAAATCAAGCAATTCAACATTTTCTTATAATATCATGACTTCTTTCTTTTTGTGGGGAAACACTTAGAGCATCACTACTGGCACTTCCTATGGGTCCCATGGTGTTATTCAAGTTTAAAGTAGGGTGCTAAACACTATGAAAAATCCTCAAGAACTGTAAGAGATCATTTTTTACTTTGATTTGCAATTTACTGGATAGACAGAACTGCTGTCGTGGAGATAATTAGCATCACAGGGCTTTTTAAGGGGATACTCACAGTACTTGAGCATGCTGCAACAGCAGCAGGAGGTGACTCTAAAATTATTATAGTATTACAATATGTAATGCAGTTATTTTGTGCAGTTATGATTTAATAGTGCATTTTTATATTTGTTAACATTTTTTCTTAGCTGAGACTGGCACTATGAATGGTCTGTGTTTTTTGCATAAGTTGTGATAAGTTTTCACATTTTATAATAGATTTGTGTATATTTTAGTGGCAAATGATAAAATAGACTGATCTTTGCATAGATTTTTTGCATTCATGACATACCTAACCTTTTCTTAAGTTTTTCAATATATCTAGGCTACACAGTTTATCTACAAGGTTTCTCAAATTGTCTTCAATTTCGGAAGTTTTTCCAGTCTATCAAGTGAAAAACATTTGACCATGGATTTTTTTCCTTTGCAAATCAAAATAGCATTTTATTACCTATTGCTTTCTATGTTAATTTAAAAGGCTATCAAATAAAATCTATGTTTTACTGCTTATTTGGGGACATTTTGTTGGAACTTCAGATGTAAACATAGATTTTTCCTCAAATATTAAAGACTGTTGAATTCAGGCTACACAATCAGATAGTTCAGCTATAAGGCTGAATGCTCTGTAGGTTTCTGGGGAAAAAATATGTACATTTTACATTACTTTGAAGTAATGTCACAAAATCATTTTAATTGACTTTTTTTCTATAGTTTTTCTATACTTATTGGTTCGGTCCTTAAGAAAATCTATGAAAATCGGCCGGTGCTGTGGCTCATGCCTGCAATCCCAGCACTTTGGGAGGCCAAGACAGGTGGATTGCCTGAGCTCAGGAGTTCGAGACCAGCCTAGGCAAGATGGTGAAACCCCGTCTCTACTAAAATAGAAAAAATCATCCAGGTGTGGTGGCAGGCACCTGTAATGCCAGCTACTCAAGAGGCTGAGGCACGAGAATTGCTTGAACCCGGGAGACGGAAGTTGCAGTGAGCCGAGATTGTGCCACTGCACTCCAGCCTGGGCAACAAAGTAAAACTCTTTTTCCAAAAAAAAAAAAAAAAAGATATGAAAATCAATGCGTGTGTGTGTTTTGTTGAAACATAAGAGGAATTAAAGAAATGGTACATTATGCTTTTTTTCACATCCATATTTATTAATTCATCCAATAACCTGATAACAGTTTATTCAATGTATGTATATGGCACTATGATTGGCATCAAAAATTGCTAAAAGAAAAGAAAAAGTACTATGGAGTTCTCTAGCTATATGTTCTCTGGCACGTTGCATAACCTGTTTGAATCCCAGTTTTGTCACATGTGTATTGAAGATAATAATTTCTACCATGTAAAATTTAGATATAGGCTTAATAATGATGCATATGAAGCCCCAGGGCCATGGAGTGGGAATTAGCGTATATCAATTGTTAATAATATATGAACCAGTCCTCAATATATTAGGGAAGATGAGGCTTTGCAGTTAATTAGTGATGGGTTCAAACATTGAATTCACCATTAATTTTTGTATGATCCTGGGCAAGTTCATTTCAATTCTCAATTACTAAATTAATAAAGTAGCCACTTAGGCCAGATAGATTTCAGAATGGGCTCACATTAAAGTGTTTCACAATTTTATATTTTTTACATTATATCATGCTGACACCAAAAAATATCTTAGTAGATCTATGTTAGTGAGACAAGTTTGTATGACTCATGGTACTTGCTTAAGTGGAATAAAGTATTAGGGCCTTTAGTTAATAAAGATTCCTTTTTTCTCTAGTTTTGGACTACAGAATAATTAGCCCACATCTGGTGTGAAAATTTTCACAATCGTAGAGAAAAAGCTAGCCAATTAAAATGACATTCTGATATCACTTCAAAGCAATTGTGATAGAGAATTCCTTTTGTATAGGAAAGCCTTTCATATAGGACTCTGTGCAAACCACTGTTTCCAGTTTTGTTCCACATACAGAAATAACAACACATTATAAACTTCTTAGTAGTAGCAAATATGTCAGATATTGTCCCTTTGGAAAAGAGGAATTATATCTTATGCTACTTCTATATAGTCTGTGGTATGTAGTAGATTCTGAATGCAGAGTTAATAAGTGAGAGTAAAAGGATGATTTTTTCTTTTGGTTTTCTTTTTTATTATTATTATAATTATTATTATACTTTAGGTTTTATGGTACATGTGCGCAATGTGCAGGTAAGTTACATATGTATACATGTGCCATGCTGGTGTGCTGCACCCACTAACTCGTCATCTAGCATTAGGTATATCTCCCAGTGCTATCCCTCCCCCCTCCCCCCACCCCACAACAGTCCCCGAAGTGTGATGTTCCCCTTCCTGTGTCCATGTGTTCTCATTGTTCAATTCCCACCTATGAGTGAGAATATGCGGTGTTTGGCTTTTTGTTCTTGCGATAGTTTACTGAGAATGATGATTTCCAATTTCATCCATGTCCCTACAAAGGACATGAACTCATCATTTTTTATGGCTGCATAGTATTCCATGGTGTATATGTGCCACATTTTCTTAATCCAGTCTATCATTGTTGGACATTTGGGTTGGTTCCAAGTCTTTGCTATTGTGAATAATGCTGCAATAAACATACGTGTTCATGTATCTTTATAGCAGCATGATTTACAGTCCTTTGGCTATATACCCAGTAATGGGATGGCTGGGTCAAATGGAATTTCTAGTTCTAGATCCCTGAGGAATCGCCACACTGACTTCCACAATGGTTGAACTAGTTTACAGTCCCACCAACAGTGTAAAAGTGTTCCTATTTCTCCACATCCTCTCCAGCACCTGTTGTTTCCTGGCTTTTTAATGATTGCCATTCTAACTGGTGTGAGACGGTATCTCATTGTGCTTTTGATTTGCATTTCTCTGAGGGCCAGTGATGGTGAGCATTTTTTCATGTGTTTTTTGACTGCATAAATGTCTTCTTTTGAGAAGTGTCTGTTCATGTCCTTCGCCCACTTTTTGATGGGGTTGTTTGTTTTTTTCTTGTAAATTTGTTTGAGTTCATAGTAGATTCTGGATATTAGCCCTTTGTCAGATGAATAGGTTGTGAAAATTTTCTCCCATTCTGTAGGTTGCCTGTTCACTCTGATGGTAGTTTCTTTTGCTGTGCAGAAGCTCTTTAGTTTAATTAGATCCCATTTGTCAATTTTGGCTTTTGTGGCCATTGCTTTTGGTGTTTTAGACATGAAGTCCTTGCCCATGCCTATGTCCTGAATGGTAATGCCTAGGTTTTCTTCTAGGGTTTTTATGGTTTTAGGTCTAACATTTAAGTCTTTAATCCATCTTGAATTGATTTTTGTATAAGGTGTAAGGAAGGGATCCAGTTTCAGCTTTCTACATATGGCTAGCCAGTTTTCCCAGCACCATTTATTAAATAGGGAATCCTTTCCCCATTTCTTGTTTTTCTCAGGTTTGTCAAAGATCAGATAGTTGTAGATATGTGGCATTATTTCTGAGGGCTCTGTTCTGTTCCATTGATCTATATCTCTGTTTTGGTACCAGTACCATGCTGTTTTGGTTACTGTATACTTGTAGTATAGTTTGAAGTCAGGTACTGTGATGCCTCCAGCTTTGTTCTTTGGCTTAGGATTGACTTGGCGATGTGGGCTCTTTTTTGGTTCCATATGAACTTTAAAGTAGTTTTTTCCAATTTTGTGAAGAAAGTCATTGGTAGCTTGATGGGGATGGCATTGAATCTGTAAATTACCTTGGGAAGGATGGCCATTTTCACGATATTGATTCTTCCTACCCATGAGCATGGAATGTTCTTCCATTTCTTTGTATCCTCTTTTATTTCCTTGAGCAGTGGTTTGCAGTTCTTGAAGAGGTCCTTCACATCCCTCGTAAGTTGGATTCATAGGTATTTTATTCTCTTTGAAGCAATTGTGAATGGGAGTTCACTCATAGTTTGGCTCTCTGTTTGTCTGTTATTGATGTATAAGAATGCTTGTGATTTTTGTACATTGATTTTGTATCCTGAGACTTTGCTGAATTTGCTTATCAGCTTAAGGAGATTTTGGGCTGAGACAATGGGGTTTTCTAGATATACTATCATGTCATCTGCAAACAGGGACAATTTGACTTCCTCTTTTCCTAATTGAATACCCTTGATTTCCTTCTCCTGCCTAATTGCCCTGGCCAGAACTTCCAACACTATGTTGAATAGGAGTGGTGAGAGAGGGCATCCCTGTCTTGTGCCAGTTTTCAAAGGGAATGCTTCTGGTTTTTGCCCATTCAGTATGATATTGGCTGTGGGTTTGTCATAGATAGCTCTTATTATTTTGTGATACGTCCCATCAATACTTAATTTATTGAGAGTTTTTAGCATGAAGGGTTGTTGAATTTTGTCAAAGGCCTTTTCTGCATCTATTGAGATAATCATGTGGTTTTTGTCTTTGGTTCTGTTTATATGCTGGATTACATTTACTGATTTGCGTATACTGAACCAGCCTTGCATCCCAGGGATGAAGCCCACTTGATCATGGTGGATAAGCTTTTTGATGTGCTGCTGGATTCTGTTTGCCAGTGTTTTATTGAGAATTTTTGCATCAATGTTCATCAAGGATATTGGTCTAAAATTCTCTTTTTTTGTTGTGTCTCTGCCAGGCTTTGGTATCAGGATGATGCTGGCCTCATAAAATGAGTTAGGGAGGATTCCCTCTTTTTCTATTGATTGGAATAGTTTCAGAAGGAATGGTACCAGTTCCTCCTTGTACCTCTGGTAGAATTCGGCTGTGAACCCATCTGGTTCTGGACTTTTTTTGGTTGGTAAGCTATTGATTATTGCCACAATTTCAGCTCCTGTTATTGGTCTATTCAGAGATTCAACTTCTTCCTGGTTTAGTCTTGGCAGAGTGTATGTGTTGAGGAATTTATCCATTTCTTCTAGATTTTCTAGTTTATTTGCATAGAGGTGTTTGTAGTATTCTCTGATGGTAGTTTGTATTTCTGTGGGATCGGTGGTGATATCCCCTTTGTCATTTTTTATTGCATCTATTTGATTCTTCTCTCTTTTTTTCTTTATTAATCTTGCTAGCGGTCTATCAATTTTGTTGATCCTTTCAAAAAACCAGCTCCTGGATTCATTAATTTTTTGAAGGTTTTTTTGTGTCTCTATTTCCTTCAGTTCTGCTCTAATTTTAGTTATTTCTTGCCTTCTGCTAGCTTTTGAATGTTTTTGCTCTTGCTTTTCTAGTTCTTTTAATTATGATGTTAGGGTGTCAATTTTGGATCTTTCCTGCTTTCTCTTGTGGGCATTTAGTGCTATAAATTTCCCTCTACACACTGCTTTGAATGCATCCCAGAGATTCTGGTATGTTGTGTCTTGGTTCTCATTGGTTTCAAAGAAGATCTTTATTTCTGCCTTCATTTCGTTATGTACCCAGTAGTCATTCAGGAGCAGGTTGTTCAGTTTCCACATAGTTGAGTGGTTTTGAGTGAGATTCTTAATCCTGAGTTCTAGCTTGATTGCACTGTGGTCTGAGAGATAGTTTGTTATAATTTCTGCTCTTTTACATTTACTGAGGAGAGCTTTACTTCCAAATATGTGGTCAATTTTGGAATAGGTGTGGTGTGGTGCTGAAAAAAATGTATATTCTGTTGATTTGGGGTGGAGAGTTCTGTAGATGTCTATTAGGTCCACTTGGTGCAGAGCTGAGTTCAATTCCTGGGTATCCTTGTTGACTTTCTGTCTCATTGATCTGTCTAATGTTGACAGTGGGGTGTTAAAGTCTCCCATTATTAATGTGTGGGAGTCTAAGTCTCTTTGCAGGTCACTCAGGACTTGCTTTATGAATCTGGGTGCTCCTGTATTGGGTGCATATATATTTAGGATAGTTAGCTCTTCTTGTTGAATTAATCCCTTTACCATTATGTAATGGCCTTCTTTGTCTCTTTTGATCTTTGTTGGTTTAAAGTCTGTTTTATCAGAGACTAGGATTGGAACCCCTGCCTTTTTTTGTTTTCCATTTGCTTGGTAGATCTTCCTCCATCCTTTTATTTTGAGCCTATGTGTGTCTCTGCAAGTGAGATGGGTTTCCTGAATACAGCACACTGATGGGTCTTGAGTCTTTATCCAATTTGCCAGTCTGTGTCTTTTAATTGGAGCATTTAGTCCATTTACATTTAAAGTTAATATTGTTATGTGTGAATTTGATCCTGTCATTATGATGTTAGCTGGTTACTTTGCTCGTTAGTTGATGCAGTCTCTTCGTAGTCTCGATGGTCTTTACATTTTGGCATGATTTTGCAGTGGCTGGTACCAGTTGTGCCTTTCCATGTTTAGCGCTTCCTCCAGGAGGTCTTTTAGGGCAGGCCTGGTGGTGACAAAATCTCTCAGCATTTGCTTGTCTGTAAAGTATTTTATTTCTCCTTCACTTATGAAGCTTAGTTTGGCTGGATATGAAATTCTGGATTGAAAATTCTTTTCTTTAAGAATGTTGAATATTGGCCTCCACTCTCTTCTGGCTTGTAGGGTTTCTGCCGAGAGATCAGCTGTTAGTCTGATGGGCTTCCCTTTGATGGTAACCCGACCTTTCTCTCTGGCTGCCCTTAACATTTTTTCCTTCATTTCAACTTTGGTGAATCTGACAATTATGTGTCTTGGAGTTGCTCTTCTCGTGGATTATCTTTGTGGCATTCTCTGTATTTCCTGAATCTGAATGTTGGCCTGCCTTGCTAGATTGAGGAAGTTCTCCTGGATAATATCCTGCAGAGTGTTTTCCAACTTGTTTCCATTCTCCCCGTCACTTTCAGGTACACCAATCAGACGTAGATTTGGTCTTTTCACATAGTCCCACATTTCTTGGAGGCTTTGCTCGTTTCTTGTTATTCTTTTTTCTCTAAACTTCCCTTCTCGCTTCATTTCATTCATTTCATCTTCCAGGGCTGATACCCTTTCTTCTATTTGATCGCATCGGCTCCTGAGGCTTCTGCATTCTTCACGTAATTCTCGAGCCTTGGTTTTCAGCTCCATCAGCTCCTTTAAGCACTTCTCTGTATTGGTTATTCTAGTTATACATTCTTCTAAATTTTTTTCAAAGTTTTCAACTTCTTTGCCTTTGATTTGAATATCCTCCCGTAGCTAGGAGTAATTTGATCGTCTGAAGCCTTCTTCTCTTGGCTCGTCAAAGTCATTCTCCGTCCAGCTTTGTTTTGTTGCTGGTGAAGAACTGCATTCCTTTGGAGGAGGAGAGGTACTCTGCTTTTTAGAGTTTCCAGTTTTTCTGCTCTGTTTTTTCCCCATCTTTGTGGTTTTATCTACTTTTGGTCTTTGATGATGGTGATGTACAGATGGGTTTTTGGTGTGGATGTCCTTTCTGTTAGTTTTCCTTCTAACAGACAGGACCATCAGCTGCAGGTCTGTTGGAGTACCTGGCTGGCCGTGTGAGGTATCATTCTGCCCCTGCTGGGGGGTGCCTCCCAGTTAGGCTGCTCGGGGGCCAGGGGTCAGGGACCCACTTGAGGAGGCAGTCTGCCTGTTCTCAGATCTCCAGCTGAGTGCTGGGAGAACCACTGCTCTCCTCAAAGCTGTCAGACAGGGACATTTGAGTCTGCAGAGGTTACTGCTGTCTTTTTGTTTGCCTGTGCCCTGCCCCCAGAGGTGGAGCCTACAGAGGCAGGCAGGCCTCCTTGAGCTGTGGTGGGCTCCACCCAGTTCAAGCTTCCTGGCTGCTTTGTTTACCTAAGCTAGCCTGGGCAATGGCGGGCGCCCCTCCCCCAGCCTCGCTGCCGACTTGCTGTATGATCTCAGACTGCTGTGCCAGCAATCAGAGAGACTCCGTGGGTGTAGGACCCTCTGAGCCAGGTGCGGGCTATAATCTCCTGGGGCACCGTTTCCTAAGTCCGTTGGAAAAGCACAGTATTCGGGTGGGAGTGGCCCGATTTTCCAGGTGCCCTCTGTCACCCCTGGAAAGGGAACTCCCTGACCCCTTGCGCTTCCCGAGTGAGGCAATGCGTCGCCCCTGCTTCAGCTGGTGCATGGTGCACTCACCCACTGACCTGCGCCCACTCTCTGGCACTCCCTAGTGAGATGAACACGGTACCTCAGATGGAAATGCAGAAATCACCCATCTTCTGCATCGCTCACGCTGGGAGCTGTAGACCAGAGCTGTTCCTATTCAGCCATCTTGGCTCCTTTCTAGGATGATTTGATAATATTAGTTTTGGGTCTGTCAAAGCCTACTTTGAATCCACAAATCTTTGCCTTCCTAAACTAAGCATACGTATTGTAAACCAAAAGATATCTGAGATAGGTTTCAATCAATTTAGAGGTTTATGTTGCCAAGGTTAAGGATCATGACCCGTGACACAACCTCAGGAGATCCTGAGAGCATGTGCCCAAGGTGATTGGGTTACAGCTTGATTTTATACATTTTGGGGAGACAGAAGTCACAGGCAAAGACATAAATCAATCAATTTAAGATATACATTGGTTTGGAATAGAAAGACAGGACATCTTATAAAAGGGGGCTTCCAGATTATAGGTGGATTCAAGGATTCCTGACTGGCAACTGAGTGAAAGGGTCAAGCTCTGTCTGAAAAATCGAAGTCGGCTTTAGTTAAAGTAAGCAGGAGTTAGTGGGGGTGGTTGCAGAAGCCAAGGTTCTTGCCATGTATATGAAACCTTCAGGTAGCAGGCTTCAGAGAGAATAGAAGTCAATGTCACTTATTGGACCTTAAAAGATTTCAGATTATCTGGAAATAGCTAGCTAGGGAAGGAGATTCTCTAAAGAATGTAAATTTCACCCACAGGAGATAGTTTTTCAGGGCCATTAAAAATTTGTCAAATAAACATATTTTGAGATAAAATACTCTGATTTCTTTCAGGGCCTGCTATCTGTCATGTGACATTATACCAGAGTCAGGATGGAATAAGTATCTTATTACTACAGACTCTGTTCTGTCAGTCTTAAGGTCTCTACTGTAATGTTAATGCTGGTCAGTTGTATCTAAAATCCAAAAGGGAAATGGAATAATGAAGCATGTCCAACCCCCCTTCCCATCATGATCTGAACTAGTTTTTCAGATTTCTTTGGAATCCCCTACACTGAGAGGGGGCTCCATTCAGTCAGCTGGGGGCTTAGAATTTCATTTTTGGTTTACATTCTTCCCCTTCTGGCCAAGATTTGCCAGAGGTAACATCAATGGCCAAACTTTTATTTTGTCCCATAGCATTGCCGAGGTGGTGTGGCTGCCTGCCCCGGGTCCATCCTGACCCTCAGTGGGACCCACGTGGTCAACGGACTTAGAGACAAAAGACTGATACCTAATTTAAATGTTCTAGGCCAGATGGGAATGGAAGTGGGCAGGAATTCATCAACACTTAGAATTCTTTAAACCACGTAAAACCCAAACGCAAAAGGCAAGGTTACAAATGTGGTTTATCTGTAACTTTTATGCATTGAGCTACCTTAAACTTGATTTAACTACAGACTTGTAGCAATCAGCTATAGAAAACATAAGCATTTTGTTAAAACCATTTTAGCTAAGGAAATTAGAAATTTTGGTTGTGCCACCGTGCTTTTGTGGTCTTTTTAGTAATTTGTCCTGAGGTTGCTGAAAACATTTTTTACATATATTTGCATAAATCTCATAACTGAGAGCACTACACCCAGGAAACTGTACTACCAGGTATCTGGATACCCTCTCAGTAATTTTTCTTTTAATTCAATGGGAAGCAGGAAATTCTTTATAGTTGAGATGAACAGAAAGGGCCAGGAAATGTCCCAGGAGGTAAAGTCCCTCATTTTGCCAGCTGTTTTGGTATCTGTTTGCCTGTCCTTGATTTGGGGGGCCTGAACTAATTCTTTCCCTCAAAATTGGCCCTTATGATCTCACATGCCCACATTTTCCATGACTGTCCCTGGATTTAGAGGGAAGGTGCTCATATAGTTTTAGCAGCAGGGTGCTAACAATGAAACAGATAAGGCCGAATGGGATTTTAAATGGTTTTAACATTTTGGAGACATCAGGTAAAGAGAAAAAAAAAAGGTAATCTTTGTTGTATTACCCAATTTTGTAGGCTATATATAGAATTAGCAAAATTTTAAACAAAAAGGACATAAGACCTACCTAAATCTGACAATGACAGGAAAAGGAAATACACAGGTAGCTAAACATTTAAATGATCTAGTATTAAGGCATAAACAAATTATATTAATTTAGATAGAGGAAAAACTATTAAATGAGTACTTATGTCTTTGCATACAGTTCTGGTCCAATGTCATGTAGAAGCAAACTATTTTGACTACCATCTTTTCCCAGGTTTGAAGGTGAGGCTTTTGTAAACTTGAATTTGGTGCCAGATACCAGCATTGATGTTTAGGATTCAGTAAGAGTCAGTGCCCCCTTTTAGAGAAGATAGGGGTACCCAGGAATTAAACCCCTGCAACTTAGTGTAGTACAAATGTTAGTTAACAATATTTGATAAAAGATCATTTTTAATGGAGCTGGAGAGAGTCTCAACTGATAGCTAATCATCAGGCTGGAGGTGGTAATACTGGAGTTAATGACTTAATTGGAAGCTGTAGGAAGATTTTATAACTTTGAGGTGAGTAATTTTTATAGTTTTGATAAGTCTCCACCAATAAATCTAAATCAGAGACTTAATTTAGGATTTTATTTTGAGCATGTTTGTTAAAGATGTTTAAAGACCCAAAACAAATTTATTAAAACAGGTCATTGTAGAATAATAGCTATTCATTTAACTAAATGGATAGTTGAAATACTTCAAAAGAGATAAAGGAAGTTTACATGGATATAAAGCTTTAATCCTTTTAAAATTTAGCTTTTTAAGTAATTTTTAAAAACCTAATGAAAGCAATACAGAAATTAATTTGATAAAATGTGAAATATTTGTTTCTTAGGCTAGTTACAAACAAAAAACAAACGAACAAAAAACCTGCTGCAGTGATTGTTTTTCCTTATGGGAAGCCCATTTGGATAACCTGAAAGTCAAACCTGCTGAAAAGTGGGTAGGTTTGTACTTTAGTCTCTATTTTTTAACTGGACCACTGAGCCCAGGGCAGAGCCCACAGAGAATTCTGGGTCATCCAAAAGAGAGAAAATGCCATAAGACCCGGCCATATTATGTTCTTACAGTGCAATTTGTTATGAAGACATTTCTCTAAGTGTTTAAACTGCACCCTTTTTAAATTTTAAACATGCATAGGGTACCCCCTGTAATAAGAACTATTTAAGCAATTGCCACTAGCTTCCTCTAAAAGTATATTTCTTACCTAGCTATTATATTACACACACCAAGGTTAAACATTTTTTTATAATGCAAAGTAATTCCCAGTGCCCTCAAAAGTAAAAAATATGTAATGCAGTACAAAAAGAGAGAAGAGGTTTTTTGTTTTGTTTTTTGTTTTTTTGCTTTTTCTATGACCTCAGTGGAAATCTGTTTGCTTATAACTCTTGGTATCCCAAGAGGAAAAACAGATTTCTCTTAAGTAGAGGAGTGTAGCCGCCCACTGCTCCTGCTGCCTCCTTTCCTCCCCACCCACCCCCCCACCCCCAAGGGATCCCAGGCTGTCAGAAATTCCTTTCTTCTTTCTCGGTCCCTCATGGGGTAGAGGTGGCAAGAGGAAGGAGAGACAGGCAGAAGTAAAAGGAAGAAATGGAACTTAGTTGACTGAGGAAAAAAAAAAGATCGGAGGAGAGAAAAAAAGCACAAAGAAAAAAAGCATACACACACACACACACACTGGATATTTGCTATTAATTAAGCTGACCTTTAACCCTAGAGCTCTTTAAAAAAATTCTTTTAAATCTGTTACTATCATATCTTAGCTGGGACAAACAGCTGATACTTCAAAAGTAGCACAAATATCAAACCAGCAAGGACTTGATGTAAGAACCAAACCTAGGCTGTCAGGGTGAAAAGGGCAAATCTTAGCTGTTGAAATACAACATGAGGTGGCTGCCATTGCTCTTTCAGTTTAGGCTTGGCTAGCAAAAAGTGGCCTTGTTGGGTACATGAAGCCCCCCATGTAGTCAAATTTTTTAATTTTTCTTTTTGCTGGACTTTTTTTTCCCCTTCCCGCCATCTTTGTTTTGCAGCTGTGGGAATTTCAACCAATTTAGAGGCCTTGTTCCCCATAATTTGAGACTTTCCTTCAGATTTGACCAAACCTGATAGAGTTGGTCAAATCCAATGAAAGAAGGGCTGAAACAACAAAAGGCAACAACAAAAATAGATACAGACAAATAACAAATTTAAAGAAAATAAGCAAATGATCACACAATGTATACAATTACTGAACACTCTAAAAGTGAGGAAAAATTAAGACTCACTGATTGTCAACCTAAACCTTTAGTCATTAAGCAGAAATTTCAAGCCCAAGTCCCAACTCAGCAACTTATCTAGGAATGGGACACAGGCTGAAGACTGCTCCCTACAATCTTAGAAGCAGGAAAAAAACTCAAACTTGCCTTCCTTGGTGGAAGCAAGTGGAAACTCCAGAAAAAAAAGTTAAACTGCTCATCTTTGTCACAGAAGCAAGGAAATTTGCCTTCCTTATTGGAAGAGAGCAAAACTCCAGAAAAGGAGGGTTGTTTGTTTGTTTGTTTTTCTGTACAGCAAAATGAACCTTAGATTTCACTCCAAATTTGAGATTCTCTGGAGTGGGGAAGCTCTTTCACCTCAGCAGATTGTTTTCATGCACGTCCGTGTGAAGAGACCACCAAACAGGCTTTGTGTGAGCAACATGGCTGTTTATTTCACCTGGGTGCAGGTGGGCTGAGTCCGAAAAGAGAGTCAGCGAAGGGAGATGGATTATCATTAGTTCTTATAGGTTTTGGGATAGGCGATGAAGTTAAGAGCAATGTTTTGCAGGCAGGGGTGGATCTCACAAAGTACATTCTCAAGGGTGGGGAGAATTACAAAGAACCTTCTTAAGGGTGGGGGAGATTACAAAGTACATTGATCAGTTAGGGTAGGGCAGGAACAAATCACAATGGTGGAATGTCATCAGTTAAGGCTATTTTTACTTCTTTTGTGGATCTTCAGTTACTTCAGGCCATCTGGGTGTATACGTGCAAGTCACAGGGGATGCGATGGCTTGGCTTGGGCTCAGAGGCCTCACATTCCTGCCTTCTTATATTAATAAGAAAAATAAAACAAAATAGTGTTGAAGTATTGGGGTGGCGAAAATTTTTGGGGGGTGGTATGGAGAGAGAATGGGCGATGTTTCTCAGGGCTGCTTCAAGCGGGCCTAGGGGCGGCGTGGGAACCTAAAGTGGGAGAGATGGAGCTGAAGGAAGATTTTGTGGTAAGGGGTGGTATTGTGGGGTTGTTAGAAGAAACATTTGTTGTGTAGAATTATTGGTGATGGCCTGGATACGGTTTTGTATGAATTGAAAAACTAAATGGGATAAGAGAAGGAGAGAAACAGGTATAAAAGGTCTAAGAATTGGGAGGACCTAGGACATCTGATTAGAGAGTGCCTAAGGAGATTCAGTATAGTCCTGCCAGCAAAGATTATTTGTTTACTTCAAGAGTTAAGAGTGGCAGTTTGCGGATAGTACGAGGAGATATCAGCTGTGATGGCTTGGAGAAACAGTGTAAACTGGCGGTGTAAACAAGAGCAGGGCATGTATGAGTAGTTGAGAATGGAGAATAGGAGTATGACTAGACAGAAAATAGTAGGGATGACAAGTTTTTTGGGGAGCACAGTCTAAGTTGATCTGGTGTCTGGAATGAGACTGGGGCCTAATAAAAAGGAGCATCTACACAGGAGCTTAAATGGGCTGTACCTTCTAGCATTCTGAGGACAGGTCTGACTTCTGAGAAGGGAAAGTGGTAAAAGTATTTTCCAGTCCTTTTTAAGTTGGTGGCTGAGCTTGGTGAGGTGTGTTTTTAATAGATCATTAGTCTGTCACTGAATACTAAGAGCCTGAAAAAATGCTTGGCTGATTTGACTAATAAATGCTGGTCTGTTATCAGACTGTATAGAGGTGGGAAGGCTAAACTGAGGAATTATATCTGACAGAAGGGAAGAAATGACTGCGGTGGCCTTCTCAGACCCAGTAGGAAAGGCCTCTACCTATCTAGTGAAAGTGTCTACTTAGACTAAGAGGTATTTTAGTTTTTGTGACTCAGGGCATGTTGAGTAAAGGTAATTTGCCAGTTCTGGGTGGGGGCAAATCCTCCAGCTTGATGTGTAGGGAAGGGAGGGGGCCTGAATAATCCCTGAGGAGTAGTAGAGTAGCAGATGGAACACTGAGAAGTTATTTCCTTGAGGATAGATTTCCACGATGGAAAGGAAATGAGAGGTTCTGAGAGGCGGGCCAGTGACTTGTACTATAGCATAGCCTGCCTTTGCTGGTGTGTGGCGATTAGGCCTGGTGGAACTGCCATCAATAAATCAAGTGTGATCAGGGTGAGAAACAGGAAAGAAGGAAATATGGGGAAATGGGGTGAATGTCAGGTGGTTCAGAGAGATACAGTCATGGGGGTCAGGTGTGGTATCAGGAATAACGTGGGAGGCCAGATTGAAGTCCGTGCCAGGAACAATGGTAATTGTGGGAGACTTAAAGAGTGAGTACAGCTGAAGGAGCTGGGGAGCAGAAAGTATATGCGTCAGGTATAAGGAAGAAAATAGATTTCAGAAGTTATGAGAAATGTAGAGAGTGAGTTGAGCATAGTTTGTGATTTTTAGGGCCTCTAAAATATTAGGGCGGTGGCAGCCATTGCACGGAGACATGATGGCTAGGCTAAAACAGTAAGGTCAAGTTGTTTGCACAGAAAGGCTACAGGGTACGGTGCTGGCTCTCGTGTAAGAATTCTGACCACACTAACCATGCCTAGGAAGCAAAAGAGTTGTTGTTTTATAAGGGATTGAGGTTTGGGAGATTAATTGGACACAATCAGCAGGGAGAGCACCTGTGTTTTTATGAGAATTATCCTGAGATAGGTAACAGATAAGGAAGAAATTTGGGCTTGACTGAAGTAATGGGGGCTGTCTGTGAAGCTTTGTGGCAGTACAGCCCAGGTAATTTGCTGAGCCTAATGGGTGTCAGGGTCAGTCCAAGTGAAAGCGAAGAGAGGCTGGGATGACGGGTGCAAAGGAATAGTAAAGAAAGCATGTTTGAGATCCAGAACAGAATAATGGGTTGTGGAGGGAGGTACTGAGGATAGGACAGTATATGGGTTTGGCACCATGGGGTGGATAGGCAAAACAATTTGGTTGATAAGGCATAGATCCTGAACTAAATTGTAAGGCTTGTCTGGTTTTAGGACAGGTAAAATGGGGAAATGGTAAGGAGAGTTTATAGGTTTTAGAAGCCTATGCTGTAGCAGGCGAGTGATAACAAGCTTTAATCCTTTTAAAGCGTGTTGTGGGATGGGATATTGGCATTGAGCAGGGTAAGGGTGATTAGATTTTAATGGGATGGTAATGGGCATGTGATCGGTTGCCAGGGAAGGAGTAGAGATGTCCTATACTTGTGGGTTGAGGTTGGGGGATATGAGAGGAAGATGTGAAGGAGGCTTTGGGTTGGGGAGAAGGGTGGCAATGAGATGTGGCTGTAGTCTAGGAATAGTCAGGGAAGCAGATAATTTGGTTAAAATATCTTAGCCTAATAAGGGAACTGGGCAGGTGGGGATAACTAAAAAAGAGTGCATAAAAGAGTGTTGTCCAAGTTGGCACCAGAGTTGGGGACTTTTAAGAGGTTTAGAAGCCTGGCCGTCAATACCCACAATAGTTATGGAGGCAAGGGAAACAGGCCCTTGAAAAGAAGGTAATGTGGAGTGGGTAGCCTCTGTATTGATTAAGAAGGGGATGGACTTACCTTCCACTGTGAGAGTTACCCAAAGCTCAGCATCCGTGATGGTCTATGGGGCTTCCGAGGCGATCGGGTAGCATCAGTCTTCAGCCACTAAGCCGAGAAGGAGTCAGTCAGAGAGCCTTGGGCCAGAGTTACAGGGGCTCTGAGAGTGGCTGCCAGGTGAGTTGAACAGTCTGATTTTCAGTGGGGTCCTACACAGGTGGGATGCGGCTTAGGAGGAATCCCGGGCTGCAGACATTCCTTGGTCCAGTGGCCAGATTTCCGGCATGTGTAGCAAGCTCCTGTGGGAGGAGGTTCTGGAGGAACGCCTGACCACTGCGGTTCAGGCGTTTGGAAGTTCTTGTGTGCTGGAGATGTGGCTGGGGTTTGTCTCACATTGGAGGCAAGGAATTGCAACTTTTTTCTATTATTGTACACCTTGAAGGTGAGGTTAATTAAATCCTGTTGTGGGATTTGAGGGCCAGAATTTAATTTTTGGAGTTTTATTTAATGTCGGGAGCAGATTGGGTAATAAAATGTATATTGAGAATAAGATGGCCTTTTAACCTTTTAGGGTCTAGGGCTGTAAAGCATCTCAGGGCTGCTGCCAAATGAGCCATGAACTGGGCTGGATTTTTATATTTGATGAAAAAGAGCCTAAATGCTATCTGATTTGGGATAAAGAAAAAGGAGGATTAACCTTGACTATGCCTTTAGCTCCAGCCACCTTTTTAAGAATAAATTGCTGGGCAGGTAGGGAAGGGCTAGTCATGGAACGAAACTGTAAGCCAGACTGGGTGTGAGGAGGAGAGGTGATAAAAAGATTACAGGGTGGAGGAGCAGAGGCTGAGGAAGAATTGGGACCTAGCTTGGGCTGGCGAGGAGGGGAGAGGTCAGATGGGTCTGTAGAAAAGGAAGATTAGAAAGACTCAGCGACGCTTGGGGTTGGGACTGAGGGGACAGGCGGGAGGGAAAGAAGGAAGATTTGGGATGAGTTGCACTGGGCACAGAGACTAGGAAGGGACTGATGTGTAAAAGAATGCCTGGACATCAGGCACCTCAGACAATTTGCCCATTTTACGACGAGAATTATTTAGATCTTGTAGGATGGAAAAGTTGAAAGTGCTGTTTTCCGGCTATTTGGAACTACTGTCGAGTTTGTATTGGGGTCAAGAGGCATTGCAGAAGAAAATAAGGCATTTAGGTTTTAGGTCGGGTGTGAGTTGAAGAGGTTTTAAGTTTTTGAGAACATAGGCTAAGGGAGAAGAAGGAGGAATGGAAGGTGAAAGCTTACCCATAGTGAAGGAGGCAAGCCTAGAGAAAAGAGTAGAGACACGGAGAAGGGGTAGGGGGTTCTTGCCCTCCAGAAAAGCAGAGAAGGGGTTGGGGCATGGAAATAAGGGATTGGGGCACAGAGATAAGAGGTCGGGGTGTGGAAATAAGGGATTGGGGAGCAGAGATAAGAGGTTGGGGTGTGGAAATAAGCGATTGGGGGGTTCTTGCCCCCTAGGAAAGCGGGACTTGCCGCTAAGGGTGAAGGAGAAGGGGTTGAAGGGTACTTGCCCCTGCCTCAGGAAAGCGGGACTTGCCACTGAGGGTGAAGGAGAAGGGGTTGAGGGGTACTTGCTCCTGCCCCAGGAAAGTGGAACTTGCCGCTAAGGGTGAAGGAGAAGGGGTTGAGGGGTACTTGCCCCTGCCCCAGGAAAGCAGAGAAGGGGTAGAGACAAGGAGAGAAGGGGTTGGGGTACTTGCCCCTTCCCCAGAAAAGCGGGACTTGCCGCTAAGGGTGAAGGACCAAGGCAGGCGTCCCTGCATGGTCTGACACCCTTGAAACGTGGGTGTATAATCAGAGAGGCGTCCCTGCAATGATTAAACACCAAGGGAAGGCTGCCTTCCCAGTCCGTGACTGGCGCCGAAGTTTTGGGTCCATGGATAAAATGTGTCTCCTTTGTCTCTACCAGAAAATGAAAGGAATTGAAATTAAGAGAAGGAAGAGATTGAAGTGTGGTGCCAAGATTGAAAGGAGAAAGAGGTTGAGGGATAGTGAGGGAGGTTGGAGAAGAGAGTAAAAAGAGGCTGCTTACCGGATTTGAAATTGGCGAGATGTTTCTTGGGCTGGTCGGTCTGAGGACCTGAGGTCGTAGGTGGATCCTTCTCATGGAGCAAAGAGCAGGAGGATGGGGGATTGATCTCCCAAGGGAGGTCCCCCGATCCGAGTCACGGCACCAAATTTCATGCGCGTCCGTGTGAAGAGACCACCAAACAGGCTTTGTGTGAGCAACATGGCTGTTTATTTCACCTGGGTGCAGGTGGGCTGAGTCCGAAAAGAGAGTCAGCGAAGGGAGATGGATTATCGTTAGTTCTTATAGGTTTTGGGATAGGCGGTAAAGTTAAGAGCAATGTTTTGCGGGCAGGGGTGGATCTCACAAAGTACATTCTCAAGGGTGGGGAGAATTACAAAGAACTTTCTTAAGGGTGGGGGAGATTACAAAGTACATTGATCAGTTAGGGTGGGGCAGGAACAAATCACAATGGTGGAATGTCATCAGTTAAGGCTATTTTTACTTCTTTTGTGGATCTTCAGTTACTTCAGGCCATCTGGGTGTATACGTGCAAGTCACAGGGGATGCGATGGCTTGGCTTGGGCTCAGAGGCCTGACAATTGTCATCATGGTTTGAGCAATAAAGAGCCCAAGCTGGTAACAAGCACTGATCGAAGATTTGGGAAAAGTCAGGGCACCTCCACCCTGGGTCCCTTCCATTGATCACCAATTTGTAAACCAAAAGGTATCTGAGACAGGTCTCAAGTTAGAGATTTATTTTGCCAAAGTTAAGGATCATGACCTGTGACGCAGTCTCAGAAGGTGCTGAGAACATGTACACAAGGTGGTTCAGTTACAGCTTGATTTCATGCATTTTAGGGAGTCTCCCAACTTGAATAGATGCCTCTCTCAACCTAGGAGATTTCAAAGAAATCTGAAAAGCTAGTTTAGACCATGATGGGAAAGGGGTTGGACATGCCTCATTATACCCACTCCCTTTTGGAGTCTAGATAAAACTGACCAATCATTAACATTACAATAGAGACCCTAAGATTGTTTCCATGACAATGGAGAGCAGTTTAACTCTTTTCTGGAGTTGTCACTTACTTCCATCAAGGAAGGCAAGTTTGAGTTTTTTTCTTGCATCTAAGATTGTAGAGAGCAGTCTTCAGCCTGTGCCCCATTCCTAGATAAGTTGCTGAGTTGGGGGTTTGGCTACACCAACCTGACTCTGGTATAATGTCACATGACAGATAATGGGCCCTGAAGGAAATCAAAGTATTTTATCCCAAAATATATTTATTCGACATATTTTTTAATAGCCCTGAAAAGCTATCTTTGGTGGGGGAATTTACATTTTTTAGAGAATCTTCTTACTTAAGGAGTTCTTTCCAAAGAGTCTGATACCTTTTAATGTCCAATAAAGGCATGCACATCTATCTCTCTGACACCTGCTACTTGGAGGCTTCATCTACCTGACAAGAATCTTGGCCTCCATAATCCCCTACTTACCTTAATTCAAGCTGACTTCATTTCTTTATGGAATGCTTGAGTTTTCCAATGAATTGCCAACTAAGAAATCTTTAAATCCACCTATGACCTGGAAGCTCCCTGCTTCAAAATGTCTCATCTTTCCAGGCCAAACCTATGTATACCTCAGATTTACTGATTTATGTCTTTGTCTGTAACTTCTGTCTCCCTAAAATGTATAACATCAAGCTGTAACCATACTGCTTTGCCCACATGTTCAGGACTTCCTGAGGTTTTGTCATGGGTCATCATCCTTAACCCTGGCAAAATAAACTTCTAAATCGATTAAGACAGACCTCAGATACATTTTGGTTTACAATATAAATGTAAACAAGCATATATTTTAAAAAGAAGACCTTTATATATGTAGTGAGATGTGCAAATAAAATACCAAAGCTTTCAATACAACGTATATACCTCATAGTTCCTTATTTTTGTATGAATGAAAGGATGTTCAAATACCATGCATGACTATTTCCAACAATTTTCACTATGTTTAAGTATCAAAGTAAACTTTGCAAACATAAGATTTTCCTTGCCTGCTCAATAATCTCATTTCTTATTCATGTTTCAAATAGAACAAAACTGCCAAACCTTACCTTTGAAAGCCATTTTTCAGAGAAATGGCCTTTCAATATTGTGTGAGCTTCTGACTTTATGCAATCAATAATAAACCTTTAAATGCTTTCTTGGAATATATAACACATTTTCTTGTTTTGGATAAGAACCCAAATATTATATTACATTCACCTAAAATTTCTTTGCTCTTTCAACTGCATGAGAATGGTTACTTCTGTGGTGTATTTTATTAATATACTATTTATTGACAACTCTTCCTTACACTAGACCAATGCTGGTTTTTTATTAGTTCATATTGGGGATATATTGAAACTTAATCTTTATTGTCTCTTTTAATTTAATATGTACAGCTGAGAAACTTTAGTGTTATCCCCGTCACTTGTCAAGGTATCTGTTCTGCATTCTGCCATTACTTGGATTTTTCATTAGGTATGAATCATCTTATTTTCCTATACTCCAGTTTCTCTCAAAATAAAGTGAAATAGAATAAGTTTCTTTGTAGGACTATTAGGACTAAGAACTCTTCCTGGCAATGTGTTTTAGACCACTTTAATGAGTGTGACCTAAGTTTAAATTTTCAGATTCTCCAGCTGAATTTTATATGAGAATATCTTGATTGGAATAAAAAGTAAATAAAATTGTAAACACCTATTCATACAGCAAGTTAATTAAATTGTACAGCTATTATAGAATGCTGTTTTAAAAAATATTTACTGCTATTGAGAAATGTTTATAACTCCCCAACATTAGAAGCATTATAGTAAAATGTAAGTGCACCAAATACAGCACATTCCATGGCAAAAATAACTATTTGGCTGTTCTGGCTCTTCGCCCCTAAATTAGCCTTGATAATAAAGTTTATTCCAAAAGAAAAAAAAAATGTGTCTTCAATAGCATTTTGTAAGTGTGTTTTCTGCAACACGAGTTCTATAAAAGATTAATTGGTGTTCTGTTAAAGGGTTCTAATGCCAGTAAGTTTGAGAAATAAGTCAAATAAGATCAAACAGGATTTTAAAATTACACAAGACCCCAAAACTTTTAATGTATCGGTAGTCATTTTGGACCTTAAAGAGGGTAAAACAGCTTATATTGTGATGAAACCCAGTTATGTCATCTTTTTCTTTCTTTCATCATTAGTACATTTTGTGTTCTGTCCAAGAAATATTTGCCTACTCTAAGATTGTGAAGATTTTCTCCTATGCTTTTTTTTTTAAGAAGTTTTATCATTTTTAGCTTTTGTATTTAGGTCTCTCAACCATTTTTAGTTAACTTTAAGTATGATGTAAGCTGGGAAATTTAGAGTATTTTTTCCACCAAAATATCCAGTTGTTTTTACATCATTTGTTGATAAGATTATTCTTTCATTCTCTTACTTAGGCAGAATTGTCAAAATCAATTGGCCATATATGTGTGGGTTTATTTCTGGCCTCTCTAGTCCGTTCTATTGATTTGTCTATCTTTATGCCATGAATATACTACTTTGATTGTTAAAGCTTCATATTAAGTCTTGATATCTGGTAGTACAGGTCTTACAACTTTGTTCTTTTTCAAACGTATTTGCCTCTGCTAGGTTCCTCATTTGCCTTTCACTTTTAGTATCCCTTCATCAAGTTGTACAAGAAAGCCTGCTGTGATTGCATTGAATCTATAGATATCTTTGGGAAGAACTGACATTTTTACAGCATTAAATTTTCTAATTCATAGACATGGTATATCTTTCCAAGCATTTATGAGGGGTTGGCAAACATTTTCTGTAAAGAGCAAAGCAGTAAGTATTTTAAGTTTTGCTAAATTATTTGGTCTCTCTTGCAACTTCTCAACTGCAAAAGCAGCCATAGCCATACGTAAACAAATGAGTATAAATGTATTCTAAAAACAAAAGCAGAGCATGAACAGCAAGCCATAGTTTACCAACCTCTAATTTATGTCATCTTCAGTTTCTCTCACCAATACCATAGTAGTCCCTCCTTATCTGTGGAACATACATTCCAAGACCTCTGGTGGATGCCATAACTGCAGATAGTACCAAACCCTGTATTATGTTTTTTCTTATATATACCTAAGATTAAAGCTTAATTACAAATTAGGCATAGTAAGAGCTTAACAATAATAACTAATAATAAAATAGCAAAATTACAATAATATGCTGCAATAAAAGTTATGTGAATGTGTTCTCTCTCAAAATATCTTATTGTACTGTACTCACATATTTTAAACTGTGGTTCACCTCGAGTAACAGAAACCTTGGAAAGCAAAACTACCAATAAGGCAGAGGACTACTGTATTTTGTAGTTTCAGTGTACATGATGTCAACTTTACACTTAAGTATTCTGTATTGGATGCTTTTGTAAATTGTAGTTTTTAAATTTTAATTTCTTATTATTAATGGCTTAAATAAGAAATTATCATTGATGTTTACATATTTATCTTGTATCCTGGGACACTACTAAATTCACTTATCATTCCAGAAATTTTTGGTAGGTTCCTCATAAATTTGTTGTCTGCAAATATAGACAGTTTACCTATTTCTTCCCAATATTAGTTATTTATTTAAATATTTATTTATTTTTGTTACTCTTCATTGTCTAGGATAGCCAGTTCCAGTTGAATAGGAGTGATGAGAGGAGACATCTTTGCTTATAGCTAACTTTGGAGAAAGCATTAATCTTTCTCTAAAAATGTGTTAGCTGTAGACTTTAGGTGGATGCCTTTTATCAGGTTGAGGGAATTTCCTTCTATTTCTATTTTGCTGAAATGTTCTATAATGGCTGAACACTAAATTTTTTCAGATGGTTTTCTTCTTTATTCAAATAATATGGAAAATTACATTGACTGACTTACAAATGTTAAATCGGCTACACATTGCATGGAAGATCTCTAGCTGCTCTTGTTCCTTATTATACATTTTTGGATTAGATTTGCTAATATTTTGTTAAGAAGTTTTGTGCAATGTTTAGAAAAGATGTAACTATATCTGTAGATTTATTTTCATGTAATATCTTTGGTTTTGGCAGAATAAGTCTGGACTTCTACAGTAAGTTAGAAAGTGTTTTTCTCCTATGTTTCCTTCAAGAATTTGTGTATGATTGGTATTATTAATATTTTTTCCTTAATTGTTTAATGGAATTTGCCATTGAAACCATCTGGGCCTCGAGTTTCCTTTGTGGGAAGGACTTTAATTATAAATTTAATTTCTAAAATAGACATAGATCAATTTAAACTTTTTTTATGTGAGCTTTCATAAATTGTGGCTTTCAAGTTTGTCCTTTTTTATCGAGTTGTCAAATTTATTGCCATAAGGCTGTTTTTAATATTCCTTATTATTCTTTGATGTGTACAGTATATTAGTAATGTCTACTCCTTCAATGCTCATGCTGGTAATTTATATTTTCTCTCATTTTTCTTAATCAATTAGCTAAAAACAATTTAGCTAAACATTTACTAATTGTATTGATCTTTTCAAAGAAGTAACTTGTTTTCTTTCCTTTTCTTCTTCCATTTCAGCTCGTTTCCTTTAATTTACTTTGTGTATATTTTTCTTTTTCTAAAGGTAGAAGCTTATTCTATTGATTTTGATCTTTTTGTTTGTAATATGAGTATTTATAACTATAACTTTCTTAAAGCTGTTAGCTGCATCACTCAAATATTTGCATGTTTTGTTTTCATTATCATTCAGTTCAAAGTATTTTATAGTTTCTTTTGTGATTTCTTCTTTGATCCGTTATTTATTTAGATAAAGACTTGTTGTTTATCTTGGAAACTTGTCAGAACATACCTTAGGAAATTGTTAAGCACTGTTCTTGCTTACATTTAGGGTATAAGGCATGCTTAGAATATAAAGTATGAGTAGAGAATAGACTCAGGATTGAATCTATGTATATACACAATCTGTATTCCCCCACAGGTTATAGCAGATTTGATTTCATTTCAGAGAGTTATTGAGATCCAAGATGGTGTCACGTTGGAGGCAGTGGCATAAATGTGAAGGAGAAAGTTTCAGTATCAGAGCAGACATGATGCTACAGGTCAGGAGAGCCTTTAGTTGAGGACATCAAGCTTGATGCATAACAAAAACTTATAAATGTGACAAAGCCAAAAGCACACAAGTCTCAAATAAATAAAATAAGTAATCACGAAGAACTGCCATAATATGACTCTGCTATATAATTAGAGAATATTTAGCAAAAAATTATAGGATGTATGTTAAATATAAACAATGCAAAAGAGAGTAGCTTATTGGTATGGCAAAATTCATTGAT
Organism: Pongo abelii; assembly: GCF_028885655.2. Taxonomy (NCBI): domain Eukaryota; kingdom Metazoa; phylum Chordata; class Mammalia; order Primates; family Hominidae; genus Pongo; species Pongo abelii. Next base: position 163,594,998 of record NC_071988.2, read on the forward strand.
GTGTTAAATAGATGGTAAGTTTGCAACCTGAAAGACATGTTAAAGGTAGAATAAATGAAATATATACTAGAATGAACAAGAATATTACTTATAATAGAAAAGGATAGAAAGTTGTAGTTATGATCATGCCCTTTTCATGCAGGCATTTTTAGATATAATCTTTAAGTTGGCTATTATCGGTGACATCCAACATGGTCCCATTCTAACCTGTTCACATGTTTCGTGTCCATGAGGTGTAGATAAAACCCATAGTTGTTTAGGAGGCTAATTGAAAAAGAATTTTGCTCTTATGTCTGTCTGATATGGTTTGGATATTTGTCCCCTTTGAATCTCATGTTGAAATGTAATCTCCAGTGTTGGAGATGGGTCCTGGTGGGAAGTGATGAAAGTCAAAGGGAAACCTTGGGGTCATGAGGGTGGATCCCTTATGAATGGCTTGGTGCCCTCCCCATGGTAATAAGTGAGTTCTCCAGAGTTCACATGAGATCTGGTTGTCTAAAGAGCCTGGTACTTCCTCTTTCCTCTCTCTTGCTCCTGCTCTCACCATGTGACATTCCTGCTCCCACTTCACCTTCTGCCATGAGTAAAAGCTCCCTGAGGCCTCCCCAAGAACTGAGTAGAGGCCTTTGCCATGCTTCCTGTACAGCCTGCAGAACTATGAGCCAATTAAACTTCTTTTCTTTATAAATTACCCAGTCTTAGGTATTCCTTTATGGAAATGAAAACGGACTAACACACTCTCTGGGAGAGTGTGTGTTTTGGCCCTAGGTAACTTCCGTCTGTGCATTCCATTCTTATTCAAACCTCAGCCTTGGTCCCCGTCACCACAGCATCAGCAGAGAAGGTTGACATGGCAGAGACTGAGAAACATAGGGAGGGAGATAGCTGTATTTATGTGAAGATTATATAATTCGCAATTTGGGTAGTGAGATCCTTTCACACACTTGTACCCTACACTTTGTGTTATCCTGGTATCCCATTTTTTTACATCTCATTGTGTGTTTTAAATTCATTTAATATACCATGTTATTTGGGCATCTTTATTTGGTCTGCAAGTTTTTCTATTCTGAGACTTTTAGGGTAGTAACTGGAGGCTACGATTTCATCAAGGTAATTTCCCACACAACCATAATAACAAAATCAATGATATTTTAGCCAGTGATCACAACCCTATATTGATGCTTTAACCAGTGATTAGAACTAATTTTAATATATATAATGAAGAAATTTTAGTTGAAAATTTAATAAAAAGTGATTGTAGGATTAAACACACATAAACCACAGAATGAAGTTATACAAATATACAAATTATCAAATCATTTCATGATAATGGAAAGAGCTTTTTTACATACATATGTATATATACACATACATACACACATATCTATAAGTTTCTAGATTTTGATTCTAGCAAGTATTTAAACTATGAAACAGGTGATTTTTTTTAACCAAGATTAATATAACAAATATTTATTGAAGGCCAACTATTTGCCAGCCATAGAGTCAAAACCAATGCCAGTTTAACTTTGTTAACATAAACCTATTATTGGTATTGACTTGATTTACACTTTTTGTAAAGGTTATTATGTGTTGTAAAAAAAATGCATGAATTTTAATCATAGAACAAATTCAAGGAATATGTATTTGCCATGTTTTAGCCAATATATGTGAAGAGAAGTAAAATTTCTTTTTACAATTTGTCATTGAAATAAATGCTGACAAGATCCATTATATACATTTATAATATACTCTCAGATTATAAATCAGAATAGGTTTATTAATGTTTTGTAACTAGATTTTAATTGTTAAGGTCAACATTAAATGACTGTTCAGAAGAGTAGTGGGAGCATATGAACCTGTCACTTTTTTCTACTTAAGCCCCTTCCCCCCCTACATTAAGCACCAATGCATTTAAGATAACATGTACTTTTAAATATATTAAAAATTAAGTATGTTATTGTGATGGTTAATATTGAGTGTCAACTTGATTGAATTGAAAGAAGCAAAGTATTATCCTTCAGTGTGTCTGTGAGGGTGTTGACAAAGGAGATTAACATTTGAGTCAGTGAACGGAGAGAGGCAGACCCACCCTTAATGTGTAGGCACCATCTAAATAGCTACCAGCACAGCTAGAATAAAGTAGGCAGAAAAAGAAGCAAGGATTATACTTGCTCAGTTTTCCAGCCTTCATCTTTCTCCCGTGCTGGATGCTTCTTGCCCTCAAACATCAGACTCCAAATTCTTCAGCTTTTGGACACTTGGACTTACACCAGTGGTTTGCCAGTGGCTCTCAGGCCTTAGGCCACAGGCTGAAGGCTGCACTGTTGTCTTCCCTACTTCTGAGGTTTTGGGACTTGGACTGATCCACCATTGGCTTCCTTGCTCCTCAGTTTGCAGATGGCCTGTCGTGGAATATTACCTTGCGATCATGAGTCAATTCTCCTTAATAAACTCCCTTTCATATATACATATATTTTATTAGTTCTGTCCCCCTAGAGAACGCTGACTAATACAGTTATTATTGTTCTTAATCTCCAGCTTGAAACTAGGCATCTTTTCTCCTTGTTTGTCATGGGTACACTCTGACATTTCAGTTCAAAGTCACCCATCTCTATTAGAATCTGCCAGCTCCTAGTTCCTCTGTTTCAAACCTGCAGCAATGTTCTGCCAGCCTTTTGTCAGTCACTTTATTCAAATAACTTGTGTTAGTAGCAGGGCTGCAATATCTATTGCAATTTCATTACAGAAACGTAAGATGAGCAAGCAGAAATTCAAGGAAAACTGAAAAGTTTCCTCCCTGGTGGTGACTAAAGTTACCCTGAAGCAAACAAAATTGGACCAAGACATACTGTCTGGGGGTCCATGGCTTCTTTCCTTATGAACTCAGTTTTAGAAACAGTGGAGAATGGTTGCCAATTTAAGGGCACCAGAGAGTAGGAATGTGTATTCAAGCCAGACTGTCTGAGTTCAAATCCTTGCTGGGTCAGTCAATTTCCATGTGATCTTAGGCAAGCTGTATAATTCTTTGGGCCTTGGTTTTCCCATTTGTAAAATGGAGATAATAATAGTTTATATCTCATAGCTTTGCTGTGAGGATTTAATAAGTTAACATTTGTGTTTAGCACAGCACTGGAGAAATAGCAGATTGGAGGAACTACAGAAGTCCTAATATTGCTGTGGTTCTGAAAAAGCAGCAACTTGAGGAGCTCTTGAAAACCTAAATAGTATTTAAGGCCAAGAGTATCTGTCTATTGTCAGGGTCACCAGAAAAAAATGTGAGAAGCAACTTCGAGGTAATGCTGCATTTCAGCATGCTTTACCCCAAATGGAAACGTAGAGAACCCAGGCAGGCCATGTTTTCCAAAGAGCAGGGGATCAACTTGTTCTTGATGGGAGGTTTAAATCTTAGGAAAACCATAAATAAGGCCACAGTCATGGACTTTGAACACTAAATCAGATGAAATAACTTGTAACTTCTTCCATGTAATCACAAAAGCTGGAAAACATTTATTAGTAATTTAAAGACGATTGCCCAATTGACATTGTTTTTGAAAAAAGATATTAAAAATTTATTAAACTATAATTTTATTGTTAATTATTTGAATTCAAGAAGATTATTATGGTCACTTCTATGAGATTTAGTTAATCTCCACTTCTTTCTACCCTGTAATTTTATTAGTTATCTTAAGACAGTTTCAAATTATTTCATCAATCTTCATCTTTGCTTTTAATTTATGCAGCAGAATTTACTTGTTCATTGGTATGAGTAATTTTCAATATTTTGCCAAACAGCCTGTGGCAACTGAAAACACAAGTTGCATATATTAGACTTTTCTTTTTGAGTGCAATGCAACAAAAACAAATTATGCTGCAAACCCAACTTCATTGAACTGCAGGCAGTCATAACTAATTAAAAATACTTTTAAAACATCTGTATTTATGAAAACAAATTTGACCAACATATTTGGGAGGCAAATAGTAGAGCAAAGCATATCTTATGACTATAATAATTTTTAGTTGTACTTTACTGTTATTTATGTTTTTTATCTCCCTACTCTGACAAAATGCTTTATATATCATTCAGTCCATCTTGTTCTAGAACCTACTATATTTGAAACCCAATAAATAGTTGTAGACCAATTTTCTTACTGTTATATACTCAGATTATGCCTTAAAGTTCACCCTACAAGTAAACTTTCCATCAATTTCATAGTGTTGTGAAAACTCTCTAGTAGCTCAGAACGTTCTTGGTGGTCTCAATGTATTAAAAGTATGCAGTCAGATACTGATGTCTCTGAGTCCTGTAGACAGCTAACAAAGCTGAAGCCCACAGGCTAGTGAGCACCAGCTGAGAACAACTTTCTATAGGCTTTGTGGGAAGTCCAAGAGAGACAGGATCTGAGATGTGATGATATGTCCTCTGGCAGCAGCAATATCTGATATCGAGCTCTGCTAGGTGGTGCTGAGTGTGGCCTCTGAGGTGTCTTATTGTCTGGACACCTGCTTCCTTCACCGGCTGCAGAGAACACAGTATCCATTAAAGGAGCTGAAGGAGGTGCTAGAGGAGTTTACACGGCAGGAGTCCAGGAAGCTCTGCAACAGTCCAAAATGAGGTTGGGACACATGATACACTTGTTCATCCCTATTCTCTATCTTCACACATATGCATATCAGTCCTTCCGTGGCTGCTATATTCTTGTGGTGGGATCCAATCCAGCTGCAGTCTTGCTCTCCCAATGCATGCTCATTCTGCAAATCAGAGCTTCAACGTATTGCTATGAAAAATTCTGACTGGTCTTGAAATCCATTGACACCATCACAAGAAAATTCAACATGACATCGTCATGAACAGAAACGGATGATGGCTTCATATTCTTAAATATAATTTCCAACTATGGTGAAATTTTGAATGGTTGTAAAAACTGTTTTTGCATTTTTATACCTCACTTATTTTGTTAATGGAGACTGTCTAGAGTTTGAAGTAATTCTTACCAAAAAGTCCATCAGTAATTATTTCAAATATAAAACTGATATCTAAAAATTGAGTTAATGAAAATAAACTCAAATTTTTCATAAAAATATGAAATTATACGGAACTTTATGTACATGGAAAGTGAATAATTTCTATTATTTTTCTATTTGATATTTATCATATTTATGTAATTAAAAACACAATTAAATTTTAAATTAAATTAAACTGAGCTCCAGGAAGACTTATCATTTTCTCTGAACCATGACTCTGAAAATTTGGAAAGCACCGTACAAGAGGGATTTTCAGTGATTCACAGGAGTGCAAGATTCTGCAAAGTACTTTCAAAACTGAGCGTGAGGTCTTTGCTACTGCCTTTATGGCATGCAAATCACTCAGCCTCAACTCAGTTCCTTCCTCCAATGTAAAAATACTACAAGAACATCTCACGCTTCCATCAAATGGGACCAAGTGTGATATTTTACACTGGACTACACAATAGGCTGGAAAAGTGATCCGCAGAGAGTCTCATGGCTGTAAGTTCACTCCCTGTACCAACTGTCTTGCACAAAGCTGCCACCCGGGTGTCTTCTTCCAACATTTCCCCTAGTTGGACTTCAAAGTTTCCTTCTTGCAGCCTGTGCGGGGACCAAGAGGCCGGTCTAGAGCAGCCGCCCAGCATCGGGATCCGACCTCCTTTTCCCTTTCCTCAGGAAGACTTGGATGCGCGCCAGCCCAGCCCGGGTCTCCAGGTTCAGCTGCGGAAGCTTCCCACATGGTGCCCGTCGCTTGGGATGCGGCTGTCCTTGTGCCTTCTCTGCAGGTGTCCCGGCAGGTAGAGGAGGAGACTGGTGGCTGGTGTTCCTGCAGGGCGGGGCTGGGGCTCCTCGATATCCTTGAGCTCGCCTTGCAGGTTCTGCGCCCCAGGCCCCGGCAGGGACGGAAACAGGCCGGGAAGCAGTGACACCTGGGGCAGTCAGTCATCCAGGAGCCGCCGCCACCCGCCCCACCCCCAGTCTCCGCCGGAGGTGTTTGTCTTCGCCTCTGTTCCCGGCTCTTTCTGTTTCACTTTTCTTTTCGCCGGGGGTTGGGACTCCGGGTGGCAGGCGCCCGGGGGAATCCCAGCTGACTCGCTCACTGCCTTCGAAGTCCGGCGCCCCCCGGGAGGGAACTGGGTGGCCGCACCCTCCCGGCTGCGGTGGCTGTCGCCCCCCACCCTGCAGCCAGGACTCGATGGAGGTACAGAGCTCGGCTTCTCTGCCTTGGGAGGGGAGTGGTGGTGGTTGGAAGGGCGATGGAATTTTCCCCGAAAGCCTACGCCCGGGGCCCCTCCCAGCTCCAGCGCTACCCTCCGGTCTATCCTACTGGCCGGACTGCCCCGCCCTCTCATGGGGAAAACTTAGCCGCAACTTCAATTTTTGGTTTTTCCCCTAATGACACTTTAATGACACTTCCTAGGCTCTCCTCGCCATCCTCCCGCTTCCGGAGGAGCGCAGATCGCAGGTCCCTTTGCCCCTGGCGTGCGACTCCCTGCTGCGCTGCGCTCTTACGGCGTTCCAGGCTGCTGGCTAGCGCAAGGCGGGCCGGGCACCCTGCGCTCCGCTGGGAGGGTGAGGGACGCGCGTCTGGCGGCCCCAGCCAAGCTGCGGGTTTCTGAGAAGACGCTGTCCCGCAGCCCTGAGGGCTGAGTTCTGCACCCAGTCAAGCTCAGGAAGGCCAAGAAAAGGTACCGCAGCTCCCCACTTCCTAACTGCTCCCGTCCCAAACTCCCTGTGGGCCGGTGCAGATGTCTGTGCGTGCGCGTCTATCCCTACCTTTGCAAAATCAAATTATCGCCCTCTTCTTTGCTTGCACACGTCTTCTGGGAGAGAAATTTGCAGGAATGGTCAGTGCTTGGCAGTCAGGCCTGGGTCTGTATTGGTTCCAACTGCGCCAGCCAGTTATCTCTTAGAGAAGCGATAGTGTATTTAGAATGTCGAAAGAACTTGGAAAAAATACGAGCGAATTTCACTGAAATAAAATCATTATTCAAGGTGGCTTTTAAATGAAAATCCAGCCAATTTTTTCAAGTGTTATTAAGACCGCATGTTGCAAGAGTATACAGTTCATTTGACTTTATGTAATTCCATGCATTAAAAACTATGTTGATTTCAAAGTATGTCTAAACCAAACTCATTCTTAAATGATGCTTACAACAGATTCTTAAATAGGATGAGTCAGCAGTTTCAAAACTGGAAGTAAAGTGGTGGTCACCAGCTAGTTTCCATTATATATTTTTAAACTACTATCTAATATTATGATACTGGTGGTGGCCAACTAAGTGGTCGTCATCCTTATCTTGTCAGTGTGGTGAAAGAGGCCATATTAGCTAGAATGATTTTTTGCTCAGGTGTTACAGAATAAACTGGTGATTATGCATCCTGCCATGTAGAGGTTACAAGGTGAACCATTCTACTGAAAGCATCAAGATACAATACACTTTTGGAAGGCGGAGGCGAGAGGATAGCTTGAGACCAGAAGTTCCAGTTTATAGTGAGCTATATGATCTGCCACTGCACTCCAGCCTGTCAAAAAATAAATAAATGAATAAAAAAGATATAATACAGGTTAAAATTTTAAACTCCTGTTGTTTTCGTGTTAAGTAATGTGGCCAACAGAGCAAGGAAATACAAGGGAAGGAACATAAAGATATATAAAGAGAAGAACTGAAAATACAGCAAAGCTATTTAGATTTAAAAAGTGAAGAAAAAGCTAGTTTTACTTAAAGTTAACAAGTATCATAGAGACCTTAAGGTTTGTTATGATTGTCTTAGTTTCGTGTCCTTATGTTTCTGTTTTCTCACAGAATTTTAGTCAATCAGAAGAGTCTCTCCTGCAGTATCATCTGCTTTGCAACAGTGACAGAGAAGGGTCAGTTGGCCATTGGTCTGGAACTTCTGATAGGCAGAGTGTACCCATACTTTTGGTTTCACTGTTCCCTGCTGATTTGGAGTGGCAACTCCAGAACCTGATTGGAAGCTATAGTTCTGGTTGGAATTTTCCTGCAGACTACTGGTGATTAGAATGATGCTCTTTTGTTTTAATCCATGAAATTAATGTAGCCAATGTCAACAGCTATATTGCAAGGCACAATGTTTGTCAATGAAATATATGTTTATAAATTTCCTTGGGGGATGGAGAAAATAGTGGTTTAAAGTTTATCGAAATAGATTTTAGAAGTGGAAGGTTTTAAAGCCTACGGGATACTCCATCTCAGATTTGCTGCCTCTGATGGATTTCAGGATAGCTAGAAAAGGAGCCCTGAAATGCTGGGTACATGTGGATTTTTCTCAGGAAAATATCCGTAACTTTGATCAGCTTTTTAAATGGGTCTCTGACCCAAAACAGTTTTAAATCTTTTAAAAATATAGACTACTGTCCTTTTCCCCCCATCTCTCCTGGAGTTTAATGTTGAGTTCTGCTCATTGTGTTAACTATTTTTCTGAAGGTTAGCTAATCATAATACAGAGTTCTGTCTTCAGACCTATAACTTAAGTTATGAGAAACAGTATGAATAATAACTAACATTGTTGAGTTCTTACTATGTATCAGACATTGTTCTAAGGATGTATTTTTTAAAAACATCGTAATAAATTTATGTGGTAGGCAATATATTTTACAGCTGAGGAAATTATCAAGGTCACAGAGCTAGAAAGTGGTAGAGCTGGAATTCCAACTCAGACAAGTTTAAGACTGTTGGTATTTATGGAGGATAGTATTATTTGCATAAAAATATTTCGTACAATTTGACAGTGATAATCCCTTTTTATTTTCAGGCAGTGTTGTAATGGTAGAGTGCCAGTTTTAAAGTAATGTTTGTATGGTACTTGTGCAATTAACATTCTTATATGTTTAAAGATTATCTTTATAATCAAATAATATTCATTTGAGTATCAATATGTGTTTGGTATATTGGAGAAATTTCCTTTATGGTCCCTGAATGAAAACTTTTGTCTAATTTGCATCGCTTTCTGCTGAAAGAGCCTGACAAATAGTAGGCAAATGTGGATTGATCTAGAATATCTGTCTCTACCTCTGTATCCCTTCATCCATACAACTAGAAGTCTGGGATTCATGGAGAAGTCAGAGAAGAAGAGTTTCCCATAATATCACAACTGGAGATGATATAGTTAACTATTCGGGACATCCTCTCTTCAGAAGGCGTTATGGTAGAAGGGTTGGCAAGAAGCCACTTCTTTTGCTGAATATTAGCTCTTTGATTTACTTACCCATTGATTACAGTAACTGCATGACACTACTGACACTGAACATTGCTTAAATACTTGCTGCTGTCCTATAGGAATGGGTTGGATGGAAAAATTCCATAGAGGAGTTGAAGGAAAAATGGTTATTTTAGTGAGTACTGGAATGCACTAACTAACACCTATTTGATGGTGAATTTCACTAATTAAATACTATGAAGTATATGTCTATATGTGTGCATATATGCCTATATGTGTATATATACTGTATATGTGCATATATGTGTGTGTATGTATATATTGTACTGTACTATTTGTTAACAGCTGTGGTCAGACAAGCTTTACTTTTTACTCAGCTTCCAGACTGTATTGAATAGGTAAACATAAGTAGCTAAGAAATCTTGACAGAAAGCCTGAAGGACAAATTATTGTTATTAACAGTGCCATTCCAGTAGGAACCTAATGTGAATTTGAAAGTTTCAAAGAGGAAGCCTCTGCTATGTTTCAGGCACCATACTGGCACTTCATCTGTATGTCCTCATTGAATTTGAATAACCATTGCATTTTTATCCTGAATTTACAAAGAAAAAGAAAAGGCATGCAGAGTTTCACTTGCATTAGGACACAACTAGGTAAGACAGACACTCCACTGAGCTTTATCTTGATTCTAATGTTAATGCTCCTTTTCGGATATCATATGTATTCTCTTCTAAGAAAACTCAGGTGTTCAGTGTACTGACAACTAAAATGCTGCTATCCTTACGTTGAAATAGACCCTGGTCACCATTTGGGGTGATTTAATGCTATTTATTAATTTGCCTATGTCAAAGAATATTGCCCTTTTTTAAACAAACAAAAAAAAAGTTGTTTAGTGCTGGAGTCAGAAAGAGGAGAAAAAGAGGCTCTTTGATCTCAGTGTAGTTCAATAATATTATTTGTTCACATTTCACATCCAGAGCCAGGTTATTTGTATGCATTTATTTTATAGTGTTTCATCCCACTGCAGGGGCAGAAGACTCTATGTAGGCCATATAAAAATGGATTTTTAAAAAGTCTGCATGTAATATACAGTTGTTTCTTCTCTAAATGCTAATAGTTCCTCCAAGTGCTGACAGGATGCAGACAAAATCAGGAAAGTGACAAATTATTTTGTGAAATGAGGGAATTGAAACTGAAAATGGTTCTAGAACAGGAAAATATGATGGTTGTAAGGTTGATGGCGGTGGTGGTGGGGGTAAGCTCTGCTTATCATTGTGACACACTAAAGGAGCCCAGAGAGGGTCTTGGGTCCCTTATATCACTGAATGCTACTTCTCCTTCCTGGGTATTTTGCTTATGTGCCTTCTAATAGAAATTTGACAAAGTAGTCCTTGCACACTGTTAGCACTGACCTCTAAAATTATCAAATACTTTTTTTCTGAATTGAACATTTTATTGTTAAAGATTTTCTATTTTTAAGTTATTTGATTTCCTGACTCATCTGCAACAAAAATAAGTACATAAAACTTGATTTTTTATTTGAAGGATTTTTGTTGTGAAAATTATTCTTGCTTATGTTATTTAAAACACTATCATTACAAAACTAATCAAAGGAACCATTAATTTTTGATGTGATTATTAAGCATAAAACTAAAACATATATACCCAAAGGATTATAAATCATGCTGCTATAAAGACACATGCACACCTATGTTTATTGCAGCACTATTCACAATAGCGAAGACTTGGAACCAACCCAAATGTCCATCAATGATAGACTGAATTAAGAAAATGTGGCACATATACACCATGGAATACTATGCAGCCATAAAAAAGAATGAGTTCATGTCCTTTGTAGGGACGTGGATGAAGCTGGAAACCATCATTCTCAGTAAACTATCGCAAGGACAAAAAACCAAACACTGCATGTTCTCACTCATAGATGGGAATTGAACAATGAGAACACTTGGACACAGGAAGGGGAACATCACACACTGGGGCCTGTCATGGGGTGGGGGTAGCGGGGAGGGATAGCATTAGGAGATATACCTAATGCAAATGACGAGTTAATGGGTGCAGCACACCAACATGGCGCATGTATACATATGTAACAAACCTGCACGTTGTGCACACGTACCCTAGAACTTAAAGTATAATTAAAAAAAAAAAAAAAAAAAAAGCCGCAATGTGGTTTTCGAGCCTCTAGAAACTTAGAAAGTTGCTAAGGAAATTTCTTGCATCAGTGTTTTGAATGTAAATTATTTTTGTTGAAAAGTGTGAATATGTCTATGTTTTGTGGAGTTTTGAAAACCAAACCTATATTGGAGAATAATAATAATAATAATAATAATAATAAATAATAACGTGCTCTTGAAACAAAAACTAAAACAATATTGGAAATATATATCATACAAGTAGATATGTCAATGCTTTGATTAAAGATGTCTCTTATATCAACTTTTCAAATTGCCCCTTTATTTGGCACCCTGGTGAGGCAAGGCACATGTTAAGATTCTGGATAGGGAGAGATAGGCATTTTTTTCCTAAAGTGGGAGAAGGGTAATTATGAAAGAGGAAGGGAGGAAGGAGAACTTGCCAGAAATCTGCTTGCTTTGGGCACACATCAGGCATATCTCTGGTAAAAGGGGCTCCTATGGAAGTAACGGATCTTGAAATTGGTTCCTTTACAACCGTCTATGTCCACAAATCCCTGGGAAAGTTGTAGGGTACGCCAGAGGTGCGTGTTGTTCAGTTGGGATATATAGTTCAGCCTTCTTTCCCACACCCTCCCTTTGGCTTCTGGATTACCATGGGTTACTGTGCTTAAAGCAAAGTACAGGGAGTAGGATGGGGAGCAGTAAAGAGCCTGGGCTAGCTTCTGTAGAGGTTTCCCACTGGGGACCAGTGCGAAATAAGCTCTAGTAGGGCTTGGATAGCCTCTGCAGTGAAGTCTCCTCTTCTAGCCTCAGCTGCAGTCACCCTGCCTCAGTGTTCCAGACACACTTGCCATTCTTTGTCAGCCTTCGTGGGTCCTGCTCAAAATGTTAACCCTCTATAACTTTTTCTGTCCCCGCCTACTGCCCAGGCAGAATTATTTTCTCCCTTACATGAATTCATATGGTGCTGTCTGCATTCCCTTATAACAACTTTAATGTCTGTAAACTCATTTTTACGTGTCTGACTCTACACTTACATTTTGAGTAAGGACAATGTGCTCCATGTGCTTAGCAGAGGGTTGGTCAGAGTCTATTTGTATTGACTTCAGCATGAGTCAATCATCATTCAAGTGTTTGACAGCTAAGCAGACAACTGTAAAAGAGGTAGGAAACATAAGTAATATAGCAAAACAATGTTGGAATACTGTAATAAAAATAGTATTTTAGGGAATTTAGTTTGAGGTAGAATTTATTGAAGAAAAGACAATTAGAGATAAGGAAACCAGCTAGAAATCCGTCACAGTTAATTCAGGAGTGTAGTTTCATTCTCATTATCTGCTCAAGGACATAACTCTAGTAATTCATTCTTTCTCTCCATCACCATTTTTTTCTCTGTCTCTTATGGGTCTTTCCCAATACCATGTGGCCATGCTATAACTTCTGCTGTTTTTAAAAAAGACTCTTGTTTTTCTCCTCATGTTTCTGCTCACTTTTATACCTGTTTTTTTCTGCCCACATTTTACAGGAAAACTTACAACCTTAACTATATTCTCTGTTTCCAGTTTTCCTCTCTCCATTCTCTCCTGAACCAGCCAGGCTGTCATCTCCACTGCTCCACTAGAAGTACACTTGTCAAAGGTACCACGAACATCCCTTTTATTAAATCCAGTGGTTAGTTCTTGGGTCCCTTCCTATGTACCCTTTCAGCAGGACCTGAGAGTTCTTTGTGTGGCTTCCAAGCCACTCCCCTTCTCCTTATTTTCCTTTTACCATACCAGCAACAATTTCAGTCTCCTTTTACCTTAACAGCAACAATTTCAGTCTCCGTCTAGTTCCTAATTTCCCTAACATGTAAATATAGTGGTCTGGAGGCTCAGTCCTTAGGCCTGTTCTCTATCTGTACTCTCTGTCTTGGTGATCTCATCTAGTGTCATGGTTTTTAATCCCTTCTTACATTGATGATTCACAAATGCACATGTGAATCTAGCCATGACCTCTCCCCTGAACTCCAGACTCATTTAGCAGTCTATTTATCTGTTATTCACCCATCTCTGATTGGATGTCTAATACTCACTGGATTCCTGCCTTTACTGCCATATCTACTTGCCCCACCTTCTTCCTCATCTTACTTGATGTCAGTTTCATTCTCTTAGTTCCATAGATAATCAATCAATCTAGGATTTATCCTTAACGTCTCTTTATGTCATATTCCACATTGAATCTGCCACCAAATTATTTAGCTAGGCCTTCAAAATATACCCCACATCCTATCTCTTCTCACCCTTTTTTTCAGTGCTGTCACCTGGGTTCAAGTTGCTATCATGTCTCACAGTATTATTGCAAAAGTGCCTGCTGCTTGTCCGTTTATCTCCACTCCAGCCTGTTCTCAACATAACAGCCACAGTGTTTTGGTTACCTGTCCCTGCATCTAAAGGATCAACAGCCATAAAACAAGAACAAAACAAAACAGCACCCCCAGAACTTAGTGACTTGAATAACAATAATTTGTTATTTATCGTGATCTTGTAATCTGGGCTACTTTCGGCTGCTTGACTCCTCCTAGGCTGCTGGAGATGAGACATTCAAGAAGGCATCTTCCTTCACATGTCTAGAACATCAGCTTGGATAGCTGGAAAGCTCATGGCTGGCCAGGCATCCGTCTCTCTTTATGTGACCTCTATACATGACTAACTTGGACTTTACATAATGTTGGTCTCAAGTAGTTGTATCATTTAACTGATTATTGACTTTCAGGATCCCCCATAGCTTATCTCGTTATGGCATCAAACTCAGACTTTAAGTCTCTAAACTGGATCTCCAGATGAGGATGATATTTCTCTGATGTAGTTTCTTGAGTGCAGCAACCTGTAGCTAAAAAGATAGGTTATCTGTGACCTTCCCCTTGTCCCAACATAAAATGGTAAAACAAAAATAGGACAATTGCTTTAAAAAATACCATTTCAAAACAAGACAATAGAAGGCATATAACAGTCGCTAGTCCATAGCAAGTCTAAATAGAGCTGGCATATGTCCCAAGTTCTTGCTCTGGAAGCAATACATTTTCCTGATTAAGGTTTAAATTTGTTCCCTAGGAGTGATCCTCTGTGGCTTTTAACTTTATCTTTTGCACTTTGGGCTCCTTTTCTCATTCTTTCGTTCTTTTCTATGAGAAATAATTTTTGCTATTCTTTGCAGTGGCGTAGCCTGGTTCCTGATGTTAGAGGGTTAATAATTTAGAGACCTTTTGTATACTCACTTTTGTTTAACTGCTTTTTGTTTTTAAGTTCAATGATATTTAAAATTTGGGGGGCTTCCTATGAATTTTATTGAGATTCATTCACTCCGTTAGATAAAAGACATAACCAGAAAATCCTTGAGACAAGTTCCACTTTAATTTGTTGGGAAGTCAAGATGCCATCGAAACCCTTACCGTTTTTAGAAGCCTTTTGACTAGTTGGCAAGGTCTATGAGACACCATTTTAAATCTTTCAGAGTTCTTAATGAACGGCCTCCATGCCACACACCTGATTTGATCTTCAACCTGAAAGCACGTGTAATAGTAGAGCCTGGATTTGATCTTTGCCCTGAAACTACTTATTTCTTGGAGAATCTTCTGCTGCCTGGAAAGGCAGAATGAGAATAGGTGTTATTTTCCAATCTAGCAAGTCTTAGTTTGAACTATTTCATCACTGCGTTTCTAGCCTTCACTAACAGGGTCTTTGCCTCTCTCCAGGTGTCTTCCCACCACTCAGTCTCATAGTAGTTTCAATGTCAATTACTAATTTCCATATAATAAACTACCCCAAAACTTAGTGGTGTAAAATAAGAACCATTTTTATTTTCTCAAGCCTAAGAATTAGGACAAGACACAAAGAGAATGACTTGTCTCTACATTGCAATGTATGTGGCCTCAGCTGGTATGACTCAATGGTCAAGGGATGTCTGAGATGGCTCAGACATTAAGTCACACATATAGAGCCTCAGTTCTGGCTGTTGTCTGGGCTCATTTGTTCTCCTCCACTTAGTCTTTCCACATGGCTAAACTGGACTTTCTCACAGCATGGTAGTTTCAGGGTTGTCAGACTCTTCACAACTTGGCCAGCTTCTATAGAGAGGAAGTTGGAGCTGTAATCACTTAAGGCTTGGATATGGAATTTCCAGACTTTAACATTTGTTTTATTCTTTTGGGAAAAGCAAGTCAGAAGGCCACCCAGATTGAAGGGCAGATGACAAAGATTCCACCTCTTGATTAGTAGAGTGTCATGCATGTTCATGGGGAGAAGGCATTGATTGATGGCAGCTGTCTTTGGAGATTATCCATCACAAAGGGTAATCCTGTTAAAGTATTAATCAGGTTATGCTATTCCTCTATTCCAAACCCCCCATGGTTCTTGCATTTCACTCTAATAAAAGCCAAATTCTGTTACAGTGGATATTAAGTCTCTAAGTGATTTGTACCCCTGATGTCTGCCATCTACTACTCTTCCCTTAGCTCACTGAGTCAGTTACACTGGCACCTTTCCTATTCATCAACCATATTACTATGTTCTTGTCTAAGAGTCTTTTACCTTGCTGTTCCTTCTTCCTAGAATGCTTTTCTCTCAGATATCACCCCCTTCCCCATACCTGCTTTGGGGTTTGGCTCAAATATCCCTGTTGCAATGAAGTTAATCCTTGACTGATGTACTTCAAATTGCAGCCTCACCAGCACTCCCTGTCCCAACCCTGTTTGGGAATTCAGACTGTTTTTCAGATTTTGGAAAGTAATATAGTGTGTTTACTATATATCATGTAATGACCAAGCTTATTCAGGTACTTCCTCAAAAGGGAATAAATACAGCTTACACATAGTCCAATGTTAGTTCAGCTTGTGTTTTGTTAATCAGTGAATTAAGGAGAAACTTTCAGTTTTTGGAGCTTTTTTGATTTAATATTTTCATATAAAGGACTATGGACTTGTATGTTTTATTGAATTATTTGATTATTAACATCTCCCTTCATTAGAATATGAACCACAGGAGAACATGCAGTTTTGTTATTTTATTCATTGCTATATTCCCATCACCTATTAATGCCAGGCATATGGTAGTCTCTCAACAAATATTTGCTTGAGTATTTAAAGCAATATTTAAAACAAAAATGAATGAGGGAATGAATGGATTAATGGATGCTAAGTAGTAGGGTACTGCAAAAAGAATGGAGAATAGAAAGACAAGCTAATTTCAAGGAATTTGATTTACCAGTGTTCTATTTATTCATTGAATTGATTTTGGCACTTCAGCAGTTAATAATTTTGAGTGCCTAATATGGGCTGGGGACTTTCCTAAATACTTGACTGGTCTTGATTGAGTGGGAGGAGCAGAGCACAGGGAAGAGTCAGAGAATGCCCAAGATTTTAACCACGAGAGTCAGGAAAGATAAACATGTTAGGAGCAGATATATATTACAGCTAACACATGGGGCAAGGTAGGGGAATGGATGAACTTGATTTTGGAAATATCACTATTGAGCTAAAAGTGGAATAAACTACTTAAAATGTCCTGTAAGTGATTAGAAGTACTAGATTGAATATTGGATAAGCTATTTGTACAAGACTTGGGTTTGTGAAATAAGTAAAGAATTATTGGTTAAAACAAATGGTCAGGATATTTCCCCAGGAGGCAAATGTATATATAGATGGCTTAGGGTCACATAAGACAACTAGAGGGACTGTCACTGAGCTAAGCACCCTGAAAGAGGAGATATTCAGGAAGGCCTTCGAGGAGGAACTGACCAGCTCCCAGGTCTTCAAAAGAGAAAGATAGGCTTTTTACACCTCCTAGCCCTTGCCTTCCTGTCATACTTGCTCTGTCTGCTGCTCTCTAGAGGGATTTTAATCCCTCATATGCTTATTCTTACATATTCATCTTTAAAGACTCACTTTTTCTGTGACATTTTCCTCGCAAGATGCCATCTTTACCTCCTGTCTTGCCTCACACCTTTCCTTTGTGTGTTCTCCACCTGATAGATACTTCTCTCACAGTATCTGCAGTGTTTCACTGTATTTATCTGTGTTCATATTGCCTCTCCCGCAGGTAAATGATAAAGGTCATAGATGAGAAGAATTGTGATGGTGGAGTTGGAAGGGCTGAAGTTTGAGAAACACTGCATCCTTATGTGTCTAACACCTTGCCTGGCACATAGTAGACCTATAACAATGTTATTCTTGTTGTCAATGATCCAACATATATTCCTGAGGGGTCAAGTTAGATCAGGTTCTGAGAAAAGGAGTTTGACCATATTTGACTCATAGGATATTACTGGTGATCACATGGCTTTTGGGAAACTATTCCCGGCATATTTCCTATTATCAGGATCAGGAAGGGAAATAGAATTTTCTGGGGATGTACTTTAGGCCAGGTTACAAATAGAATCTTTAACTTCCTTATTAGGAGTGTGAGTTTTAGAGAACTGAAAACAAATAAGTTTGTTTAATATTTTGTGCCAGTTTTATTATAGAGGGGATAATTTTATAAATTTGCAAAGTAAATGCTTCAGTAAATGAAAGGAAATTAAAACAAGGCACACCATATTCTCTAAATTCCTTCAAACAGAAATCCTTTCATTTTCTTTATTTTATTTGCTGAGTATTTTGAGAAGGTATTTCCGTAGGACAAAAAAGATGAGAGAAATTGTGTGAAAATAATAGTATTGCTGAAATTTAATTTATTTAGTGTCTCTTCTCCTGAGGGTTTAAGAGAAGAAATATGGTTTTTTCTCTTGTTATGCTGTTAAAAAAACTTGCAGTTACCTCAAATATCAGATTAAAATCTGTATTTGGTATCTTTAGATTCTACTCCTGAAAAGCAAGATCCTTGTAAAGAACCTCTAAAACTGGAAAGATGTGGTTATGCTGATGGCTTATTTGACTTGATATTGAGGCATTCATCTTCTAAACCTTGGCCTTTCTTAAGTCAAGCCATATTACTCTGAGCTGCTGCAACTTATAAAGTATGGCTTCCAGGCTAAGGTGTTTAAACCAAAGAAGCTAACAGCACACCAAAAGTTCTAAACAATAGTGGATATTTATGGATCACTTTCTCTGTACATGGCTCCCTGCCAAGTGCTGTGAAGGATAAAAAGATGCAGCACATTTGATTCTCTTTAGGAACTTATTATCTAGTGGAACAATTATTGTTTGCATGTAAACAGCTGAGTGTCCAGGATACTGAACTACTCTCTGCCCCTAAACACGACACACTTCCTTTCATAGCCAAATATTTGGACATGTCTCTCTCATTGGAATGCACTACTTTATCCAGTATCTCTTCCTTGCCCCCTTCTCCTGACTCGCCTGGTCCAGAAATCTCAGTCTGATAATGGCTTCTCTGGGAATATTGTCCTAAATATCCAGAGTTGGGTTAGGTGTCTTTCATTCTTAACTTCATTCCATAAATATTTCAATAGTTAACATTTATTTTCATCCATAGTCCCAAGTATGTTAACATATGTAGCCTTGTCAAACTCATGAGATACTTTCCTTCCCACTTTTCAGATAAGTAAACTGAAGCACCAGGAAGTGTGGTGACTGGTGCAGGGACTACCAGTAAGAAGTGGTGGAAATGGAGCTTGAACTCAGGTTTCTCTCTCGAGCATGCCCACTTCCTATAGAGGGTGCTACCTTGCTGGTGCAATTAATAATTATAAAGATTAAAAGAGAGGAGGTAAAATTTTCATTATTTATAGATGAAAGCCATACAAATTAACAAGCTACTAAAACAAATGAGAGAGCTCAGAAAAGTTGCCAGACCAAAGATTTTTAAAAATCAATAACATTTTTCAATAGTAAGTAAAGCATTAGCTAACATAACACAACAGTAAAACAAACCAGAAACACAACCTTCCCCAGTAGGAGCACGCTTGCTGCAATTAAATATGGTTTATTTGAGGATCGTCTGGATGGCTCAACATCAGAAAATCTATCAAAATAATCTTAAGGATACAGGAAAAGTTAGTGTAATTTCTGAGAAGAATAAAAATAGATGGAATTTTCCAAAACTGACTAAAGTATATCTATGAAAAATCTATAGTAAACATCAAATTTAATACAGGGCTCAGAAAAACATTTTTTGTTTTACATTTTGGGAGACGATGAGGATGCCAGTGTTGGCACAACTATTCAGTAAAGTGACGAAGACAAAAATAATAATGACCATTCATTTGTATTGAGTGTTTACCTATGTGCCAAGCAGTATAAAAGCAAGTGTGGTGGATTAGCCATTGGTGCAAGGAGATGGTGAAACTCCCATCTTCCTACTCCTCCAAGGTAGAAGTGATAATTGAACTACAGTGAGCCAGGATGAAATGGAGTTGTTGCAGAGCAATTGTAACTAGGATGTTTAATTTATTGTTCTGACCCAGAATGTAGCTATTTGGATATCATGGAACAGAGCAAATTACAATGTAGTAGAATTTGGGTGGTAGCGGTGATGGTGTAGGATAGTTAGATCTAAGCTGTGAGATGAAAAAATCCCTCAATATCTACTAGTAACTGCGCTTTAGATATAGTCAATACATATGGAGATGCAAGCCCCAAACATACTGTTATTATGGATTTTATGGATGAAGCAGAGCCCTTTTGAAATTGAAGTTAATATGGAGAAGCAGCACAATGCATAGCATATGCTTTGTGCTATGTTAACTGAATGAACTTCTGGTGAAGAATTAAAGTGGGGATCCAAAACACATTGTTAAATTTCAATTTAACCTCTTTATGTAAAATTGAACAATACATTTAATTTCTCTGCACTTATTATTCTCTTCTTGAAAATTAAGATAATTAGACCAGAGAAAATCCCTTTGGTGTTGAATCTGGTGGTTTAGGGAACCAACATAACATGGATGGATTCTATCATATGCTGAGATTTTCAACCTGTGATCTTTATAGATGTTACTTAGGCACTGGAAGGGACTTTAGACACCTCCAGTCTAATCTCCTTATTTTAAAGACAAGATAACTGACACTTAAAGACATAAAGTACCTTGCTAGTGTCACATAGCTGTTTAAAGGCAGAATCAAGCCTAGGGTCCAAGTCTCTAGACCCCAGTCCATTCCATGGTTCTGGTAAGATTAGGAAAGCTCCAAATTTCATCAAGAGGTTCTCAATCTCAATTTTACATGAACTACAGTTTTGGAAATTGTAATATGTTAATCATGAATGATGGGAATGATGGTAGCCTGTATGGAGTATAATAAAAGAATAGATGGTGAACACTTCCACCATTATTTACACAACACATCCAAAGAGAGAGATTCCACGGTGTGTGTGTGTATATATATACACACCATATATACATATATATACACACACCATCTATATATATACATATATATAAACACATACATATACACATACACAATGAAATACTATTCATCCATAAAAATAATAAAATCACGTCTTTTGCAGCAACATTGATGGAATTGGAGGCCATTAGCTCAAGTGAAACAAATCGAAACAGAGGGTCAAATGTGGTATATTGTCACTTAGAAGTGGGGGCTAAGTGATGTGTACACATGGACATAGAATGTGGAATAATAGTCATTGGAGAATCCAAAAGGTTTGGAGGATGGAAAGAGGTTGAGGGATGAGAGATTACTTAATGTGTACAATGTACGTTATTGTGGTGATGGTTACACTAATGGCCCATACTTTACCTCTATGCAATATAGCCATGTAACAAAACTGCCTTTGCACTCCTTAGATTTTATTTTTTTAAATGAATGTTTGTGGTCCCACCACATGGACCACATTTAATGTTAGTTTCCTAGAAGTATGTTTTATAACTGAATGGAGATAATTTTCTATATTGTATTCCAACCCAGATGATATATATATATTCAGTAAGATTTTTCAATTTTCTTTGTTCTCACTCTGTATTTGTCAAAAATTAATTTTATTAATAATTTGGTCATGTAAGTTAATAATGCGGGCTTAGTTACTCAGGGATTGCTCTGGAGCAATAAAAAGTTACTCACTTCTACCTTCTATACCCCTTCATGTTTCACTCCGCCACTGCCAATAAAACCCTCCAAAGAAATCCGACATCTTAGACTACAAAAAATGCAGCCATCTTGGGAAACCTGTAGCAAGTACACCCAGCAGAAAGGGTCAAAATCTTAAAGATTGTAACAAATCTGTAATCCCACAGAAGGGATGAGGCATGCCAAGTGTTTGATGTCTACAAAAACCATTTTCCTTAGACAAAAGCTGAAAGGTATAGGAGAAGTAATATAAAGCAGAGAAAAATGAAAAGCAAAAATTATAAAGAAGACAAGAATGGCAATCTATTTATAATAATAGTTTTGATAACTACCATTTAGATAAGAATAGTTAATGAGGCCAGTGAAAGAAGAGATAAAGTACTAAAACAGACTATTCTCCTATTGTGAGGACAGGATCTCTGTTAGCTCTGTCTCAGATAATTTGTACAGCCCAAGTGGAGAAGGAAGAACCAGCAGTGCTATAAAAGATATGTTCTGCTGTCCAATCTAGGGAGAAAAAAGCAACCACACTGACCACATTAGAGCTCAGGAGTCCAAACACTGCTAGTTGCCAAATAAACTTTATTAATAGAGACAACCTCCCCCTTAGCAGTTTTATAGGCACTATTCCTTTTTTATATAGACTTGAGAAGGTTAGTTTACTTGTCAGAAAGTAGGCTGGCAAGCATTGTTTTAGAAACAAGACGTTTGGGACTGCTACAGAGATCCAATGCTCAGGCTAAATCACGTGATACATTTCATGTGAAGCTAAGTATTTGGAACAAGAGATGCCAGAGGTCTAATCAGCAAGAATAATAAACAATTAGAAGAACGGCAGCCAAGCCTAGAGAAACTGTCTGGAGAAAGAGTACTGGAGGATTTGTGGTCTAATGTGCATTTGTGCTTAGTAAAAGATTAGCTGCTCCTAGATTTTTAAATTTAATTTTAAGTGTTATTCCTGAGGATTATGGTAATCGCATCTCTTTGCTTCTGTAAGGGACTGGTGAGAAGCAGTAGCAATATTTGAATCCAGTTATTTGTGAGTGGGAGATGTACTATATCATTAGGTGTCATTTTCACCAAATATGTTATTATCAGCAGGTAATAAGAAATGTGCATCATTACAAATTCTCATCTGGTATTTTGTGCTAAAACAGACAAGGTATGTCTTCTGTGGCAGCACTGAGTGATCACATAGAGACTGGTGTCAAAAAATGGCTCTTATAAATTACACGATACATTTTAATAGTTAAACAATTATCTAAAGAGGCACCACTGGAAAATTGTTTAGTAATAATTGGCTGATTTTTATGATGAAGGATAATTCAATTAAAAAAATTATTTACAGCCTCCTTTGGTTCAGAAACTGTGCCATGCTTTGGGCATTCTAAATGAATTTTGTCTTCCAGGAGTTCATCTTCTAAGCAGCTTTATGGAGAATGTCATAGTTTTTTCCCAAATTTTCTTCATATATGATTAGACAAAATATTTAAATCTGTGCTATATAATATTTTGTGGTTTTTGATTTTAATTTTATGAGTGGATAATATATTCCCATGGTTTAAACTTCAAAGGGTTCAAAGCGCTTTCCAATTCCCTTCTATAGATGCAACCAGTGCTATCATTTTCTAGTGTACGTCCTTACAAATGTTTTGTGCAGACACACAAAAATGCACATATATATTTAACCATTCCCCTTTCTGAAAACAAATACACACTGTTGAGTTACCTTTTTCTTTTTACTTAAAAAATACACCTTGGATATATTTTCATGCTAATATTAAAAAAAAACTTCCCATTCTTTTCTATGGATGTATAATATTACATTGCACGCATGTATTATAATTTACTTAAGCAGTACCCTACTGATGGACATTTAGGTTTTTTCCATTCTTTTGCTATTACAGGAAATATTCACAGGAGTAATTTCAACACTGATATTCTAAAGTGAGCTAGAGTGACTGCATTCCTGTTTCCCAGCCCATATTCCACAGAATACAAGTCTCATGAGATGTTCAATATCCAAAAGGGTTCTATAGTTAAATAACTTTGATTAACTCTGGGTATTTGTTGATGTTTATAGTGCACACTGTCAAATTAAAAGAAATCTTGCAATAATCTGCTTCGATGTAATCCAAATGTTTCCCAACCTCACATTTTCTCAAGGAACAAAATACACTATTGTTTTAGGTCAGGTTCCTGGGAAGCAGACTGAGATAGAAATATACATGCAAGAGGCTTACTGGGGCATGTTCTAAAGAACAACACCTGATGGAAGTAAGGGCAGATCAAAACAGGGTGGGCAGAGGGAGAAGTTGGACTGTGATGCAGTTGCAACAATGGCCTCACTGGATCCCATGGGGAGCCCTCTAGAGGCAGGATGGCCCTTTGGGGATGTTCCAACTCTGGAAGGGAAGCAGGCGAGATTCCTGGAAGGGAGAGCTTTCTTCCATTGAAAGCATTTCTCAGGAGGGGCTCAGCTATGAGCTGTCTGCTGGAACAATGAATTTCATTGTTCACTACAATTCTGTATAGAATCTTCAAATTTTTAAAGGAAATGCTTGTCAGTTCCTAGAGTGTCTTGCTGATCAGAGCAAGTCACTTGGTCTCCAGGGACTCAGTTTCTTGCTGTAGAAATATGGATGCTGAGCTGAAAGTTCTTTAGAGTTTATAACATTCTTTGCATCTATTTCCATCTCAGTATGTGCTAATTAAATTCCAAGGTCAGACGTAAGTTTTCCCAAAGACATACTTGGCCATATAGAGGCCTATGATGTGGATAGATAAGCTCTAACTTTTTAATATTTCTGCTGTGCAGTTATGGAAAAAAAGCGCATTGTTATAATGCTTTCAAGTATATGTTACTTAACTTGGGGTAGACTCTTGGGGCAAAATTGCGTAAGAGCTGAATTAGAGATTTTTATTAAAACATAAAAATATATATTTTAAATGTTTTGGTTACCTCTTGTTGGGTGTTTGCTGAAGAAGCTAGCTTGCTATCTTCCTAGGAACATTGGCCCATATTGATAAAATTGAAGGAATATACTGGCATAGGGTATAAAAGAGAGAGGAGCATAACTGGCTTTAAAGCACATTCTTAGGAGCTCTTATTTATTCTCCTTTTAGAAGCTCAGGAAACAAACAGGTATAGACAAACAGCTATAGCAATTTCTCAGGGACCTTCAATTTGGGAATCAGATGGGTCTAAATGCCTATCCTATGTCATTTATGGTACTTGTGAATTTCATTCTCATGCTCCTGCAGGATTAATCAATTGTGGTTGTTACTGATGGAAGCTTGTTTCCTGGTAGGAGAGGCGAAAGGGCTCAGGGAATGGGCCTCTCTTAAGTGTGCCTGGTAGAGTTGATGAAGGTTCATAAAGAGGATGGAAAATATATCCAAGAAAGAAAATGTTCTTTTAAGATAAGGAAATGGGAAGTGAAATCAAATTTAAGGCGGTATTATACAAACATGATGCAGAGAGAAAAGCAAAAAGGAAAAAAAAAACAATTCTAAGATTGGTGGCTGTATGGGTGTAAGATCAACTTTTAAACTGAATGTAAGTTTTTCTAAAAAACCTTAATCTTTTTTTTCAACACAAAGCTTCATAAGGATTCTTGGATCATACTGAAATTTGTTTAAGATGTTTCTTAATTTATTTTATAAAATAAAAGTTGTACTACTTTACTTTTTTAAATGGCATAATAAGTTGGATTACCCTTATAAAAAACATAGAAGTTACACTGTTTTTAGATTTTCTAATCACATAATCTGTTGACATATTTATACCCCCCCATCACATATACCTTAAAATATTATACTATATTATGATGTTGTGTTTTACTACTTCGTATTTGAGTGGAGACTTTGCCACCTCACTTTTAGAATAAACGTTTACAACTTATTTTCAACAACTTCTTCAGACTTGGTCAATAACTTAATATCAAACACACAAATACATTTGACATCACGTGTGCTTTGTGATATTTTGTGATAAAGAGAAAGGCAATTTACTAGAGAGCTATATGAAGCATTATAGGTTTTAAAAAATGATATATGATATTTTTCTCCAAAACGATGTAGCTCTAGTCAGCAAGGACATGAGTTAAATTATGGGGAACTCTGAGGATTGTAGAAAAGATTTCCCCAAGAAGTTCAGTCTTGACTTATGCAGCTTTCTCCATATGAGTCTTCCTGTTTTTTTATAGCATGATCAGGTATGTAGGTAACCATAAATCTGAGGAAGGGAGGATTACTCAATACATAATTATTAATCCTCTTATCCGTACCTTTGACTCTTACAGAATCCATTCCAATATATGGCCATGTGGTTCTTTGGAGCAATGTTCCATCATGTTCCATGCTGCTGACATCACACGGAGCACAGAAATCAATGTTAGCAGATAGCCAGCCCATACAAGATCGTGTAAGTAAAGTTTTAAAAGTTTTATCATGCAATACAGATACTTTTATGTAATAGCATAACTAATAATAAGGAAGTTGTAGCAAAACAGGTGAAGTTATATATACTCAGAGCTTTTAAAATGAGCATCTTGGTTTAAAAAATATACCCTTTGTTATTGCATGCTTAAAGCATATATTTGAGGTCACGGAATATTGCACATAATTTTTTTTCTGAAAAGAGCCACTTAGTAAATATTATAGGCTTTGTGAGTCAAATGCTCACTGTCACAATGAGTCAACTCTGCCCTATTACCTGAAAGCAGCAATAATCGTGTAGGTGTATGGCTATGTCCCACCAGAACTATTTACAAAAACAGGCGGCTGATGAGGGTTGACCTCTGGGTCATAGTTTGATAGCATGTCAATTCTAGGCATATAAAATGACAGAATTGTGCATATCACTTTCTGTATATTACTGGGTTAATTTTGAAAGAACTTGCGTGCTTAAAATTAAATAATAAGTGTAATCAAACTAATTTTTGAATGAGTTTATGTAAGGATATTAGAAGATAATATAGATTAGATTTTTTAAATGACTAATTGAGACTTTTGAGGAGTATTTTAGAAAAATGTAAGGTCAAGTTCAGTCTCGATAACTAAACAAAATATTGTAAGGTATAACTTGATGATGGAGATATATTCTAAGAAATGCATTGTTACACAATTCTGTTGTGGGAACATCCTAGGCTGCACTGACACAAACTGAGATGGTATAGCCTATACATGCCTAGTCTATATGGTATAGCCAATTGATTCTAAGCCACAAACCTGTACAGCATGTTACTGTACTGAATACTATAGGCAATTGTAACAAAGTGATAAGTATTTGTGTATCTAAACATAGAAAAAATACAGTAAAAATATAATATAAAAGATAAAAAATTATATCCTGCATAGGCCACTTAAGATGGATAAATTTTACAATACTGGAAGCTGCTCTGGTTGATTCAATGAGTGAGTGGTGGGGGAATGTGAAAGCCTAGGACATTACTTGACACTACTGTAGACTTTATAAACACTGTACACTTAGGTCCTACAAAATTTATTAAAATATTTTTCTTCTTTTAATAATAAGTTAACTTTAGATTATTATAATTTTTTAAAGTTAAGAAACAAACATTTTCTTTAACTTTTTGACTTTTGTAATAACACAACTTAAAACACATATTATACAGCTGTACAAAAATGCTTTTCTTTACATCCTTATTCTGTAAGCTTTTTTCTGTTTTTAAAAATTTTTAATTTTTACTTTTTAAATTTTTTTGTTAAAAACTGAGACATAAACCCACACATTAGCCTAGGTCTACACAGAGTCAGGATCATCAACATCACTGTCTTTCTCCTCCTCATCCTATCTCACTGGAAGGTCTCCAGGGGCAGTAACACACATGGAGCTGTTATCTCCTATGATGTCAATGCCCTCTTCTGGAATATCTCTGGAAGGAACTACCTGAGGCTGTTTTACAGTTAACTTTTAAGAAAATATAAGTAAAAGGAGTACACCATAAAATAATGATAAAAAGTATAGTATAATAAATACATGTGCACAATGTGCAGGTTAGTTACATATGTATACATGTGCCATGTTGGTGTGCTGCACCCATTAACTCGTCATTTACATTAGGTATATCTCCTAATGCTATCCTTCCCCCCTCCCCCCACCCCACAACAGTCCCCAGAGTGTGATGTTCCCCTTCCTGTGTCCATGTGTTCTCATTGTTCAATTCCCATCTATGAGTGAGAACATGCGGTGTTTGGTTTTTTGTCCTTGCGATAGTCTACTGAGAATGATGATTTCCAATTTCATCCATGTCCCTACAAAGGACGTGAACTCATTATTTTTTATGGCTGCATAGTATTCCATGGTGTATATGTGCCACATTTTCTTAATCCAGTCTATCATTGTTGGACATTTGAGTTGCTTCCAAGTCTTTGCTATTGTAAATAGTGCCGCAATAAACATACGTGTGCATGTGTCTTTATAGCAGCATGATTTATAGTCCTTTGGGTATATACCCAGTAACAGGATGGCTGGGTCAAATGGTATTTCTAGTTCTAGATCCCTGAGGAATCGCCACACTGACTTCCACAATGGTTGAACTAGTTTACAGTCCCACCAACAGTGTAAAAGTGTTCCTATTTCTCCACATCCTCTCCAGCACCTGTTGTTTCCTGACTTTTTAATGATTGCCATTCTAACTGGTGTGAGATGGTATCTCATTGTGGTTTTGATTTGCATTTCTCTGATGGCCAGTGATGATGAGCATTTTTTCATGTGTCTTTTGGCTGCATAAATGTCTTCTTTTGAGAAGTGTCTGTTCATATCCTTTGCACACTTTTTGATGGGGTTGTTTGTTTTTTTCTTGTAAATTTGTTGAGTTCATTGTAGATTCTGGATATTAGCCCTTTGTCAGATGAGTAGGTTGCAAAAATTTTCTCCCATTTCATAGGTTGCCTGTTCACTCTGATGGTAGTTTCTTTTGCTGTGCAGAAGCTCTTGAGTTTAATTAGATCCCATTTGTCAATTTTGGCTTTTGTTGCCATTGCTTTTGGTGTTTTAGACATGAAGTCCTTGCCCATGCCTATGTCCCGAATGGTAATGCCTAGGTTTTCTTCTAGAGTTTTTATGGTTTTAGGTCTAACATTTACGTCTTTAATCCATCTTGAATTAATTTTTGTATAAGGTGTAAGGAAGGGATCCAGTTTCAGCTTTCTATATATGGCTAGCCAGTTTTCCCAGCACCATTTATTAAACAGGGAATCCTTTCCCCATTGCTTGTTTTTCTCAGGTTTGTCAAAGATCAGATACTTGTAGATATGCGGCGTTATTTCTGAGGGCTCTTTTCTGTTCCATTGATCTATATCTCTGTTTTGGTACTAGTACCATGCTGTTTTGGTTACTGTAGCCTTGTAGTATAGTTTGAAGTCAGGTAGTGTGATGCCTCCAGCTTTGTTCTTTTGGCTTAGGATTGACTTGGCGATGCGGGCTCTTTTTTGGTTCCCTATGAACTTTAAAGTAGTTTTTTCCAATTCTGTGAAGAAAGTCATTGGTAGCTTGATGGGGATGGCATTGAATCTATAAATTACCTTGGGCAGTATGGCCATTTTCATGATATTGATTCTTCCTACCCATGAGCATGGAATGTTCTTCCATTTGTTTGTATCTCTTTTATTTCATTGAGCAGTGGTTTGTAGTTCTCCTTGACGAGGTCTTTCACGTCCCTTGTAAGTTGGATTCCTAGGTATTTTATTTTCTTTGAAGCAATTGTGAATGGGAGTTCACTCATGATTTGGCTCTCTGTTTGTCTGTTATTGGTGTATAAGAATGCTTGTGATTTTTGTACATTGATTTTGTATCCTGCACATTTACCCTAAAACTTAAAGTATAATAAAAAAAAAAGATTAAAAAAAAAAATAAGGAAAACAAATCTAAAACTCATTCAAAAGAAAGACTTGAGGAAAAATGTAAATAATTTTAATGAAGAAGAATAAAGAGGTCATTATAAAATAATATTTTAATTTAATATTTAAATATATAATATAATATTAAATTATATAATAAAACTACAATATTTTAAATATTTTGGGAGTGGCATAAGAATTAAATAACAGAAAAATTGAGCCTTAGAAAGCTAAGAAACAGACCATCCCATGCACATCAACTTAGTTATGTTAGAGTATTTCAACTCAAATTCAATGAAAAGAATCCTTCCAATAAATATACAAAATTTGTTAACTATTTGGAGGGAAAGTTAGATCTCTATCGCAAACCATACACCAAAATAAATACCAAATTGGCTGAAGAGTTAATTGTAAAAACTGAAATCATAAAAGAATTAGGTAAAATAAAGGATAAATCCAAAAGAACAATTAATAACTCTACACAACAACATTGATGCATCCATCTTAAGTGCATGTTGCTAAGTGAAATAAGACAGTCCGAGAAGCCTACATACTATATTATTCCACTTATGTGACATTCTGGAAAAGGTAAAACTATAGAGATGGCAAAGACTGTGGTTGCCAGGGGTTTGGAGATGAGGGAGGGTTAAAAAGGTGAAGCACTGGGGATTTTCGATGGCTATAAAATTATTCCATGTACATTCCTGGGGAACCTGGTGCTAAACCATTCTTGGACAACCTGCTTCTGGGTCACGGTTTTGTACATAGCAGAGTGGCTCTCTCGCTGTGATTGTTGAGTCAGCCCTTGACATAAGGGTGTGTAAGATATAATAAAGATAAAACACCAAGTATAATTTTAACAAGCAAAAAATATAAAAATAAATAAAATTATTTTATATAGTACTACAGTGGTGGATACATGACACTGCATTTGTTAAAATCCATATAGCACCTTAAAAATACTAACCAGGAGGGGAGGGGATGCCAGAATAAGTTGGAACTGTGAGAAAACAGTCTAGCTGTGTTACAAATGTTTGATATAACTTGTGTAAAGTACAACAATGTAGGGGCAAGGAAAAAGACTTATTGACCTAAGTAAGTGGAAATGACTGGAACCATAAAACTAAAAACAAATAAAACTGTATATAGCACTGAAAAAAAAATACATAAACCAGCAACATAGTTATAATCAAGTATTATGTACTGCATATAATTTTATGTTATACTTTTATATGACTGGCAGCACAGTAAGTGTGTTTCCACTAGCATCACCATAAATTGAACAATGCACTGTGTTACGACATTATGACGTTAATGTGGTTTGGATTTGTGTCTCCATTGTTGGAGGAGGGGGCCTGGTGGGAGGTAATCAGATCATGGGGCAAACTTCCCCCTTGCTGTTCTCATGATAGTGAGTTCTCACGAGATTTGGTTGTTTAAAAGTGTGTAGCACCTCCCCCTGCTCTCTTTTCCTCCTGCTCTGGCCATGTAAGACATGCCTGCTTCCACTTCACCTTCTGCCATGATTTTGTTTCCTGAGGCCTCCCCAATCATGCTTCCTGTATAACCTGCAGAACTGTGAGTCAATTAAACATTTTTTTCTTTATAAATTACCCATCTCAGGTAGTTTTTTATAGCAATGCGAGAATGGACGAATACAGAAATCTTTGTCACCAGCTGATAGGAGTTTTCAGCTCCATTATAATCTTATGGGACCACCTCATTGTATATGCAGTCTGTCATTGACTGAAACTTCATTATGGGGCATGTGACTTTAAAGCCACAGAAATAAATCCAAGCATCTGGCTTCTTACTGGTAAAGTGAATATGTACATTTCATTTTCACTTTCAGTTATAATTTCTAATTAACACCCTCAGATAGAATTCTGTAGCATGTATACTAGATCAAGATAAACAGTAGAATAAGTAAAGGACTTTAAGGAAATTGAAACATTTTAGAAGAACTCTAAGAGAAAAAAGGCAGTTTATTTTTCCGTCATTTTTAGTTTGAGAAAATACAATAACTATAAATTCAAAGAAAAAAACACGGAAATCATGTTCTTTGACTGCAATTATTTATAAACTGAAACTTACCCCTTAACTTCATAAACTTCCTAGAAATTATTGTTTCTTGGAATTTTTTTTTTTTTTTTTTGGAGATGGAGTCTTGCTCTGTCGCCCGGGCTGGAGTGCAGTGGAGCGATCTCGGCTCACTGCAAGCCCCGCCTCCCGGGTTCAAGCCATTCTCCTGCCTCAGCCTCCGGAGTAGCTGGGACTACAGGCGCCCGCCACCACGCCTGGCTAATTTTTTTTGTATTTTTAGTAGAGATGGGGTTTCACTGTGGTCTCGATCTCCTGACCAAGTGATCCACCCGCCTTGGCCTCCCAAAGTGCTGGGATTACAGGCATGAGCCACTGCACCCAGTCAGTGTCTTATTGATACACACAGATTAGGTATTGCTACCATTGAGGGGTTAAAAAAGAAGCAGGGGGAAATTTTGGGTATTGAGTAATAATATTTGAGACATTTTTAGTAATAGCAATGTGGTTGTGAAGTGTCTTGTCACTGCGATATTAATGGAAATGAATAAACATTCTTTTTAAAAAAATTTATTCTGATCAATTCTGTGGCAAATAAGCTATGGCAGGGGAATTTTGCTTAAATGAAATCATGCTTGAAATATGCAAGAGATTTAAACAGAGATCTCCCCTAGTATATGAGTAGTAAATAAGTGTTTTGAAGTCATAAGAAGAGTGTCGTGTGCCTTCTGTTTTTCTTTTTATGAATTCTGTTTGATTCCTACATTTTTTAAGTTCAGCTTCCTTTGTTGGGATACTTAAAAACAGGGACATTTTGATTGCTTATTTCTTGGTGGCCAGTGATAGTTATTCATGTCAGGATTTAGGTGGAATTAAACACCTTGAGTATCTCTTTCAATGTGCACAGTAAAATAGGCAAGTAAGTGTAATTTGTTTCTTGGTGAGCTCTGCTCTTACTGTAATGAGAACCCAGAAAGGCCCTGTTTGTATCAGTTAATCCCTTGAAGGTAGCTTTTATTTTGGATAGTCAGCTGGGGAATGTAATGGGCTCCATGCTAAAGAAACTTTCGCTGTGAAACATTTCTGCCAACTGAATCTCACTTGCAGTCTTTATCATGATTTCTTTGCTATAATTTTTACATTCTGAAAATAAATGCATTTATAAAGCAGAATTTGGGTATAAACTAAGTTACTAGGAACCTCACCAGTGCATGCTTTCACTCAAGGCCCCTCCTCTTTTATTTTAGCTAGGGATGCAGCTTACAAGCTTGGGTGGCCTTGAGTCACCACTTTTAACTCAATTTAGTTAAAGCTTTTAATTTTGTTTCTTATTATCTCTTTGATTATCAGGGTAATATGCGCTCATTATAGACGAGTGAAAACTACGGAAAAGTTTAAACTGGGGAAAATATCACCAGTTGCCGTAATTACTAGAAGGCAACTAAACACATGACTGTTAACAAGGTTATTTTGTTTACGTGGTTGTTATAAAAAAGATTGAAAAGTTGCGTTCTGGTTTTGCTTGTTTACCAGGAAATTGTGACATCTCTCTGTGACATTACATAAGTAAACATTATTTTAATGTGTATATAATACTCTAAAATAGGTTCCAACCCATCATTCCTTTCTTTAATTGTTGATTATTATAAATAGCACTTCAGTGAATGTATTTTTGAATAAATTTTGTCCAAATTTCTGATAATTTCATTAGGTACATTTCCTAGGAAGGGAACTAAGATGTCTAAAGTATAAATATTTTAATGGTGCTTTTATCCCAAAAATAATGTACAAATTTACACTTTTGTCATCCCTACACCTTCGTCATCTCTACGTGAGTCTTGGTGATATTGCACCCTCACCAGTGCTGATGTTTCACAATCCTTTCTAGTTCTATGAAGAATAGGGCAGCAGTTTATGCCAAATGTAATTCTCTTGGAAACCACAGAGAAAATTATGAGAATGGCATTGAAGGGAATTCCACAAACTAGGTCTAGCAAAACCCAGAGACAGTGAGTAACCATAAAATCCAGAACGTGTTACTGTAGATAGGCAAAAGCAACTGAAATTAGCAGAATTTGTGCAGGAAACACTGCCAGGAAGAATGAGAGTGTGGAGGAGCCACAGTGATAGGAGGTGTTGATGACTGTCATCAGGTAAGTATTCTAAGAAGGAAAGAGCCCTGTTTTGAGTGGGAGCTAAACTCAAATAGGGAGTAATTCCTGGGAGAATTGGAGAGAGATGTTTTTGTTCCCATAAGAGGCAGATCTCAGAAAGCATATCTTTTAAAAAGGAGATAAATGCATTGGAAGGAAGGGGTTGTATCCCTTGGTGGCAGCCTCTAGTGAGGAAGCTGGAGGAGCTCAGAGCTGGTGCATGTGCCATTCCTCATAAGATCCAATGGACTTCACAAGGTGCATCCTGACAGGTAGAGTCGGATTCCTGCCTGCATTGTGCACTTAGTGCCTGGGATTTTTCTCCTTGTATGGAGATGTGGACAAGTTAACAGCCTGTGTGGCTCATCTTTGACCAATGGGATACAGAAGTTAGCAACACATTCTTCCCCTTTTCTCTGCCTGGGTGTGACCTCTTAAAGTATAGTTTGTGTACCACTGTGCACTTAGAAATGGCAAGCTCTGTTGCACTCCCTTATATTGGCTCCCTCCACCTTCCATTTCTGTTTTTTTTTTGTTGTTGTTGTTGCTATTATTTCTTGTCCTTATTTTCACTTCTTTCTGCTTTCCTGGAATCATATCCCTCAATAAAATACTTTTTTCTGTGTCTCATGATGATGTCATACCTGTCATAGCTTTATTGTTTTTCTGATTTCTATTGGGATTTCTTTTCTGTTCCATGGATTATTTAAAAATGTATTGCTTAATTTTCAAGCAATTGAAGATTCCCTAGTTGTCTTTTTCGTTTTTAGATTTCACAGCCAGATTTCTTTCAGAGAGTAAAACATTGAGTACTTTTAGTCCTTTTAGTTTTGTCATGACTTGCCTTAGGCCCAACATATGGTTAATTTTGGCAAATGTTCCAAGAGGACCTAACAAAAGTAAGTTTTGCCATTGAGTACAATGCACCTTAGAGAACAGGTAGGTCAAGTTTATTGTTTTTTCCACATCTACTCTGTCCTTGTTGACTTTTTCTTTTACTGTGTATTCTATCAGCTTTTGAAAGAGATGTTTTTAAATTACCCACAATGATGGTGAATTTGCCTATAAGACTTAAAGCTGTGATTTTAGAAGACTATAGATTTTGGGATGTGAGACCTTCCTGGTAGTTTGACCTTTTCATAGTTAAGAAATGCACACCATCATCTTTGTAATAAGGTTACCTGCCTTAAAGTCTGCTTTGTTATTAATATAGCTAACTCAGCTTATTTCATTTAATATTGCATGATATATATTTTCTCATCCATTTACTTTCAGCCTGTTTTTGTCTCTGTGTTATGTATGTGCATCTCTTGTAAACAGCATGTAGCTGTGTTTGATGTTATTGTTTTGAATTCAGCCTGACAATCTGTCTTTTACAGAGTATTTAGTTCATTTTTATTTAATATAATTAGCGATGTATTTGTGTTTCTATTCATCAACCTATTTTTTTTCTGTTTGACTCAGCTTTTATGTAGCTTTTTTCTTCCTTTGTTGTTATTACTTAGCTATTACAACATGCATCCTTTGCATATTACATTCTATCTAATGATTCGTTTTAAGAAGAGATAATTGCAGTTTGATTTAAACCCTTAAAGAAGAATAAAAACTTCAAATTGTTTCCATGAAGTGAGAATGCCACTGATATCTAAACTTGATAAAAATTTCACAAAAAAACTATTTCCCAATTTTATTTATGAATATCAGTGCAAAACTCTTCATATTATTGGCAGAAAAAAAAATCCAGCAACTCATTAAAAAAGTAATCATTAAAAAAGTAACTCATTAAAAAAGTAATATCATGATCAAGTAGGGTTCATTCTAGGAATGAAAGATTATGAACTCTATTAAAATAATTTATCATATTAATTGGTCTAAAAATCATATGTTAATTTCTATAGATGCTGAATATTTATTTGACAAAATTCAACAGCCATTGTGGATATTTTTTAAAAAGAAAACTCAATAAAATAAGAGTTAAAACATTTTATAAACAAGGTGAACTGACAAACTATTTATGCTGTAGGGGCAGAAATGGGGTGATCCCTTTCTTCCCCATTATAAAGGTCACAGCCTACACCCTTATAACAAAAGACAGATTAACAAGAGAAATGCATAGTGCATTTATTTGATCATAGTTTTATGTGACACAGAAGCCTTCAAAAATGAAGACCCAAAGACTCAGGATAAACTATCCATTTTCATACTGGTCTTTTTGGAACGTTTATGGAGACTTCATTAGATAGGCATGATTGAAGCATAAACGGCCAATGTAGAACTGTGCTTGGCAAAAATGGCATGATCTAATGTTAATAGACCTGGTAGGGAAATCTCAACAAGGCCTGTTCAGATTCTTCTTGCCCTATCAATGCAGCATTCCTTCCTCCCAGGTATGGGATATGGCCCCTCGGGAATGAAGTCTTAATTTGTTTTTGGCCAACTGTTACATGGAAAGGTCGGGGAAATTTAGAGTAATATTTTTAGGTTTTATGCCTGGCTTTGGTGAAAAGGGGTTCTGGCTCCTATGACCTGCCTTGAGGAAGAGGGCTTCTAGTTTCTGTAGCTCTCCTTGGGGAAGTATGAGGCTGAGAGAAGAGAGTAAGAGATCAGAGAGAAACTTGCTTCTGAGACTGCTTCTGAGGCCTTCATTTTGAAATATTATTTTATGAGCCCTAAGAATGCACACAAACAAACACAAACACACATGCACACAAACACACAATCTTGTCTCAAAGCCATTTTGTAATGAATAACAAAACACTAGAGGCATTTCTGCTTATTCTGTTAAAAGTGTAAATCATATAAGGATGCACAATTCTCAACCCTGCTACTGATGCTGTACCAGAGATTTTAGCCAACAAAGCAGATACAAGAGACAAATTAAGTCTTAAGCTCTAAGACCTAAGCAGGTGGAAGTAAAACCTTTATGTTTCTGTGACTTAATATTTAGAAAACCCCCAAATAACCTGTGAAAGTTTCTAACCATTACAGAATTCCAGCATCTAAAATAGGAAAAACAGAGATAAATCTGAGTCATTAAAAAAATTCTTTGGTGGGCAAAACACACACACACACACACACACACACACACACACACACAACCAACAACAAAAAAACCCTCTGGGGAAATTCAAAAGAATGATAAACTGGGAAAAATATTTACTTCTCCAATCACCAAGTGTTTTCCCCCTAATATATTAAGAACTTTTAGAAACTGGGGCATGTGGGGAAGTACAAGCTATAGAGCTGTTGGCAAAGAACATAAATGAACAGTTTATATAAAAAGAATTGCAAATAGCATTTCAACTCAGAAAAGAGATATTCAGCCCCACATAAGACACCAGTTGTTATTTGATTTTATTTAAGAAATGAGAGAATATAAGTATATATTTCTAAATTTGCTTGTGTTTTATAAAGAAACTTTCAAGGAAGCACAAGAATTAATAGAAATGGTTGCCTACAGAGACCAGAGTGGAGGGACAACAAATAGGGTGAATGAGACAGGAATTGAAGCCTAATTCTTACATAAATACTTTCTCATATTGTTTTGTTTTTTAGCCATGTGAATATATTACTTTTATAGAAAAATATATAAAAATACAAATTTGCAATTCCTTTATGTAAGGTGAAAAATTTCACCTCTTTTGATTACTGCGTAAGTTGAGTTCTTTAAAGTGTTCACGTGCTATTTGTATTTTCATTTCTTAAAATTATCTGTTCAAGTTCTTTATATTTAGAGATATTTTTGTTTTGTTGTTTTTTTAACCAAACTTTATAATTCCTTAATATATTAAGGAACCAGTACAGTTTATCATTTTTATTTCACCTTTTAAAAGTCTGGTTATCCTATCATTTTATTATACATTAACTTAGAGAAATTCATAATTCTTATTTTGTCAGATCTATCAATCTTCCTGTGTTGACTTTTTAAGAAACATTACTATATTTTATTTTTGAAATGACACCCAAATGCTAAATGTTTAATAAGAATCATATCAATTTTAAGGAAATTGATTATCACTGGCTGACCTTTCACTTCAAACTGCCCTATTTTTAATAAATGCATAAAACATTTCAAAGGGATCATGACAGTGTATTTTATTTTATGGCCTTTAATCTTTTTCATGAAACCTTCATTTTGATGAATGACAAAAGGAGAAAATATAGAAAATGATTCTGGGTACTTTAATGACGTCTCTTTATATGAACTATGAGCCACAGTTACCAGTGCTATGAGACTGGAGGGTGTTGCTTGTTCATTAGAGATTCTTACAGTGGTTAGGAAACAAAGACTAACTGTGAAATGAGACTTCATGGTTTGAGAGATCTGGAAACATCAGGTGAAACTGAAGCTCTCCCACCTGAACAAAACATTTTTATTTTTAAGGATAATCAGGACATCTGTAACTACTATTTGCTTTCCTGAAGGGAAGTATATTAGGTTACAAACACTAAAGGGGAGATAGGTGGGCATGTTCCTTAATCTTAGTTGGAATTTAAAGTCTACAAAGATCTGAATGTATGTGTGTTGGGAAATGGAGGAACACGGAAAAAATAAAATGGGTTTAGATCATCCAAGATTTTAACAAACAAAAGCTTGAATTTTTCCAAGCACTATATTTACCTATGTTCCAGGTGCTCAGATTGCATAACAAATTATTCTCAGACTTCATGTAATAAAGACATCATTTATTATGCTCATGAATTCTGCAGATCAGGAATGTAGACAGGGCACAACAGGTATGGTTGTTTCTGCTCCAGATGCATGGGGCCTCAATGGAAGACTTGAAGGCTAGGAGGCAGGAAGCAGGACATTTTTCTCTAAAGAGCCAGAGAGTAAGTATTCTTGGCTTTGCAGGATTTAAGTACAGTCCCTGTCATGACTACATATTTCTGCTGCTTCAGGGTAGTAGATGCCATTGATATTATATAAATGAATGAACATGGGTTCCAATAAACTTTATTTTCAAAAACAGGCAACTGGTTGAGTTTGGCTCCCTGAGGTACCTGAAGAATAATTTTTTTCCATGTCCGGTTGATGAGAAGTGTCAAGTGGAGGTCTCAGTTCTTCTTCATGTAGACCACGCCATGTAGGCTCATTCCCTTTGGGATAGTTTGGGCTTCCTGTTGTCATGGAGGCTGGGATCTAACGATGTGAGTCCTCAGAAAGAGGCAATTAATATATACTCCAAGTCATCCACCAAATCCTCTTAAGAATCTCCTTAATGTATCTATGACACTTCCTCTTCTTAATAAACACTGGAAAAATCAATGAATGGAACTCCAGACATTGCCTGAAATGATTCATCCTTACCCAAGGATGGACTCACAGAGACTTGGCACATCAGGTTGGGCAGGTATGTGAGTCTTGAATGATACCAGTTGATCTCTTTGCCACTGTAGTTAAGGTGGGCTTCTGCTGTCACTGAGAAATTCCAGAAATATTAGAGCTCATCTAGAAATTACATAAATATTTACTTTTTTTCTAGATGTCTTTTTTTAAAGCTAGAATTTATTTGTCATAGGATGTGAGATGAGAATATAAATCTCTTGAAGACCTAAACAAACGCTTCACAAAATCGTTGTTAAGTAATAACTTGTCCCTTACCTACTGCTTCAAGATTCAGATAGCGCTTCATTGAGTCATCTGTCAATACGTCAGTATTGATAGACCGAACTTGTTTTTATTTTGTGGTAAATTTTAATATATACTAGATCTAGTTCCTCTTTATTCCTTTTCTATTTAAAAATTATTTTCACCAGTAGATGTTTTTGGATGAACTTACGGATCATAGTGTCAAGTTCACTTCTTATGTCAATTCTTATATGTCAATTTCACTTCCAAATTTCTTATGAAATAATTTGGAAAAATGATATTTCTGTAATATATAGTTTCCATCTAGGAATAAAGTATGCTTCTCAAATTATTTAATTGTTCTTTTTGCCTTTCAATCTAGTTTTATTGATTTCTTTATATATTTCCATACATTACCATATTAATTCCTAACTATGGTATAATTTTGTTGCTAATGTGGATTAGGTAATTTCCCCTACATGTTGATGAGACATGGAATGATGAATATAAGAGTTGTTGATATTATGATGTATATATTTTGGCTTCTGTCCATGGTTTCTGTCTCATAACTCCCATAGACCTTGTTATTTCCTAGGTGACTAAAACAATAAGTATGTCTTTTGTTAAAGTATTTAGTCTTTTGTTCTTGGTTTCTGAAGCAGCTTCCAAACAGCTTTAAAGTAATAAAGGTGAAAGACAGCCTTTTGTCATAATGTTGGGGCTCTTTAGGGCTCAGAAGAAGGACTCAGAAAACAGAATCTCTCTCTGACTCATCCTTTTTATTTATTTATTTATTTTTATTTTTATTTTTTTGAGACGGAGTCTCGCTCTGTCGCCCAGGCTGGAGTGCAGTGGCACAATCTCGGCTCACTGCAAGCTCCGCCTCCCGGGTTCTCGCCATTCTCCTGCCTCAGCCTCCCAAATAGCTGGGACTACAGGCGCCCACCACTACGTCCCTGGGCGTGGTGGCTCACGCCTGTAATCCCAGCACTTTGGGGAGCCAAGGCGGGTGGATCACGAGGTCAGGAGATCGCTCCCCACCTTTTAATTTAATATTTTCGATTTTATAAGACACGGTCTCACTCTCTCAGCCAGCCTGGAGTGCAGTGACACAATCTTGGCCCAGTGCAGCCTTGACCTCTGGGACT
The DNA here is from genome assembly GCF_028885655.2 of Pongo abelii. NCBI lineage: Eukaryota > Metazoa > Chordata > Mammalia > Primates > Hominidae > Pongo > Pongo abelii. The sequence continues at coordinate 163,635,143 of NC_071988.2, forward strand.
CAGGTGATCCTCCCATCTCAACCTCCTGAGTAGCTGGAGCTACAGGTGCACACCACCCTGCCTGGCTAATTTTTTGTGTTCTTTTGTAGAGATTTGGTTTCACCATGTTACCTATGCTGGTCTCAAGCTATCTATCCATCTCAGCCTCCCAAAGTGCTGGGATTACAGGCGTGACCCACCCCACCTGGCCCTTCTGCCTCCCCCCAACTTTTTTTTTTAACTTTCTCCTTTTTCTCCCCAAGGAAGGCCATAGAAACTAAACTCATCTTCCCTCCTTTGTGTCTTGGAGCTGGCCATGAAGAAATTGTCTGACTGTAAGTCATAAGATCCCCATTTCTGAAGGGGTCCTGCACCATACCCAGGAAAAAGGAATGCTGCACAGAGAGGCCAAGAAAAATCTAAACAGTCCTTGCTGGGTTGCCCCACTCAGCCTATTCATATTAGGTCATACTCTCTTTGTCCAGTCATATTTTTACATGATTGTCCATGCTTCAATCATTCCTATCCAATGAATTTTCCATAAGAGGCCCAGAAAGATAGAATATGGGGAGCTTCTGAATAGAAGAACTTGTGGAAGCTTGCAGAAAGGTGAAGAAGAAGAACTTGTGGAAGCTTGCAGAAAGGTGAAGAAGAACTCATCCACGTGCGGGTGGGTGGCACATCCCACTTCCACAGGAATGGAAGCGCTTGTGCTCAGGACCCTTTAGACCTCACCCTATGCATCTCTTCATCTGACTGTTTATTTGTATTTTAAAAAATATCCTTTATAATACAGTTGTAAATGTATTTCTCTGAATTATGTGAGCCAATCTAACAAATTAATCAAACCCAAGGACCAGGCTATGGGAACTCTGATTTATAACTGATCGGTTAGAAGCCCAGGCAAAATAACCTGGGGCTTGTGGAGACTGAGACTCCAACCTGTGTGATCTGATGCTGTCTCCAAGTAGATAGTGTCAGGTTGCTATTTCCAGGTAGAGAGTTGGGTGTCCACTGCAGAACTGATTGCTTGCTTGTTGGTTAGGAGAAATCCCCACAAACATGGTCACAGAAGTTTTCTGTATTGATTGTTGTGGTGTGAGAGTCAAGAAAAAACTGTTTTTCCACCCAGCACCTATGGTTTAATTCATACCTTCTTTTTTCACTCTGTATGCCACTTACTTTAAAAAAATAAAAATGTGAGTGTCTTGTTTAGCCAGCAAGATTAAGAAATAAGTCTGTCTTCTGCTTTCTGGGGCTCTGTTTATTCAGTTATAAGAAGGAAGGGTAGAGTTGAATCAAATATTAATTCTTAAAACATCTTTTGGTTTTTTAGTTCTCTTATAATGTGAGGTAATGTGGGGTGTATTTATTTTTTTCTTGGTATCCTAATGTATACAATACTTAGAAAGTTGTTGGAACCCTCTAGGGATTAGACATATATGCATAGATGAATAAGCATGAACCTCACTGTCGTCATCTACCATTAGTGAGCTTATTTATTTAATTCTTTCTCTTATTTTAATTTTCTGGTACGATAGGTTTATATTCTGTGAAAACCAACCTGACATTCTTAACCTTTTCCTGGGACATTAAACTTTGACTACTGTCACAGTTAGTAAAGTTCACTTTACAGAAGTTTAATTTGTGCATTAAAATGTATATATACAATTATCTTTTATTAACACATATTTTACAGTTGTGGTTAAATCACTGTATAATTTTATTAAAACATATGAAATGATTGATTTTGAGATAGAGATAATACGTAGTGCCACATATGGCAGGAAATACACGCACATCCTTGTTGAGAGGTATTTTCTTTAGGATGGGAGACCATTTGAGAGAGACGCTGCAGCTCTCCTGTGCCTCAGCCTACCTCCCTGGGCCAGGTGTCTCTGATATGACGGGTTCCAGCCTACTTTATGCCATTTGGGCACTGCCTCTTCAGTGAAAGCCTCTGACTCTCGCCTCACCTATCTTCCATGCTCCATGTGGGTTTTGGCAGAAACTTCTGGATTCCTTCCAGAGAAGAAGCTTAGATGAGTGAACTCAATCTTTCTCTCTGCCTACCTAGTTTTAACGTTTGTTGTCACATTTGGCAGATTCTTGAGTGAGACTACCCTTCATGTTGGTATCTGTCAGGAGTTTGGCTGGGTTGTCGGGGACTAAGCATGCCACCAAATCCACTCTCAATCCTCTACTGGTGTGTCAGTACTGGATGAGAATTTAGCTCACACAGGTCTTCCTCTTCTTTTTTTCTCTTTGCCTTCCCACCCACTAGCTGAAATGCCAACTTGCATCACATCCTTTTCCTCCTAAGGGCAACCTCCTGTTTAGCCTCCATTGACAAATCATGCTTCCATTCTCTACTGTGGTAGAAACTCAATTTAGACCAACTTTCATTTTCATGATTGAAGCCTTAGGAAAGCTAGACAATAGGGATTTACAAACAGGAGATGACACTGGCGTATTCTAAGAGGAGCCTAACTTCGTGCTAAAAACATGAATGCAAGACAGGCTGCCTAGTTTCTTGTTCTGGGCTGTCACTTACTAGATGTGTCACTTTAGGTAAGTAATGTAATTTCTTTATTCCTCAGATTTGTCATCTTAATGACAATCTGTTACAACAACTTTATAAGAAAGGGATTATTTTATCATCATTTCATGGTGATAATTTAAATGTCATTTAAAATGATGACAAAATAGTCCCTTTCTTAAAAAGTTGCTGTAACAAAAAATTAGTTAAGAACCTAAAATAGTAACTGAAAAGTAGTAAATATTTGGTATCTGTTAGCTAATACCAAATATTGGGAGGCTAAATGAAAAACGTAAAGTTGGAAATGCAGGTGCCTAATTAAGTGAGACTTTGAAAGTGCCTGGAATTTAGACACACAATATAGCAAGCAAGAAGAAGCCTTGAAATAATTTCAGTGGTTGTGTGATGAAAGTAGTGTTGACCTAAATTAGTTCATTAGGAGTATATTAAGAGTGAGACAGTGATTGTATTTACAGGACTTCAGCCTTAAGGTGGTGAAGGCCTAGACTAAGTTGTTGCAAATAGCAGTGGTGATAAAAGAAAACGGAGGAGATTATCAGGGATCAGAGAGAGGTTTGGGCCCAGGGTGTTTCTGAGCCAAGGATAATGGCTGCATCGTGTTGAATTTAGCAGAAATAGAGAGTTAAAAGAAGAGAATGTTGTCTGGGTAGAAAAATTTTGATTTTAGATTTATTAAGTTTGAGGCAATAATAGGCTATTCAAGTGGAAGTATCCCAGGGGACAGGGATTGGCAAACTTTTTCTGTAAAAGGCCAGATGGCAAATATTTCAGTCTTTGTGGACCAGATGTGGTCTCTGTCACATCTTATTCTTTGTATTTTTTTTTTTTTTTTTTTTTACTATTCTTTTCATATATATTTAAAATGCAAAAGTGTAGGACATGAAAAAAAGCTGCAATCTAACTTGGCTCATGACAGAGCCTTGACTGAGATATTGGGTCTAGAAATCTAGATTAATGTTCACTGTGTGGATAATTTGAAAACTCATGAGTAAGCATAGATGTACAGTATTCTAATTAAGATAGATTATTACTGTAAATTATATAAATATTTACATTGAAAGTGTTTTGCTCAGAAATAGATTTTATCTTATTTTTTCTGAGCCCTGTAAAGTTACTAAGGACTTCCATCAACTAGATATAAAAATAGATTCAATAAAATTAATAAAATTTTTCAAATGTTGATTAGGATTTAAGAAAAATCATTTCAGAAAATTTCTAATTTCATAATTCTGTGGAAATTAATGCAAAATAATGTTTGGCTTACTGGATGTCACAGAGGCTAAAAGTAATCTTTAGTTTATGAGAGTATCATGATACATGATAGAATAAGACAGGCTATAAGAATTGTAGCCAGCTGTGCTGGCATCAAGGAATTAGAATATTTATGCTTTAACTATGGGATTAAAGGGGGTTATATCCTTTCAAAATTGACTGACATAAATGCACTATAGATAGAATTAAATAAAAACAATATGAGTTCCTTACTTCTGTCCAAATTAACCAAATGAATGGCACAAATTGAAGAAGTCTCTTAAACTGGCCGTAATTAATGAGTTTGTTTATTCCCTTAATTCAAATAGGTCACTAGAGTTTAAGTCTGTTTTCCTAATGGAATGTTATTGATTGTAGTAAGTTTAACCAACATGTTTTGCCTTTTACAACAGATTTATAGAAATATTCAATATTTTTACTAGTACAACCTAGAAATTATTTTACTTCTTTATTTAAGATGATACGTTTCAGATAAACTTTTGAAATCTATAGAGTATTACTTTCATATATGTAAATGCAGAGTGCAGATTACAGAAATTAGTTTTAGATTCAACATTATGTCCAACTTCCAGTACCTTTATACCTGAAGTGTTTGAGAGAAACATTGGCAAATTGGAGCTTACGTAGAAAGACACAACCAGAAATATAACATATCTAAGTACTAATTCAAGTGAAAAATAGCTAAAACAACTAGTATGGAGAAGAAAGACGTTGGAGGGTCTGGGCTCATGTATGCATTGCACAATGGGGTGGGCTGTGTATATATCACAGTTGTCTTAAATATTTAAAATGGCAGAAGAAGGAGCAGATGCATTTATCTATCCATTCATCCATCCGTCTAACCATTCACCCACCATTTCATATAGAAATAGCCTTCTATATGCTAGTCTTAGTGTATATACTAGAGACAGAAAGATGAGTAATATAACCCCTATGTAAAGAAGTTCATAGACTAATGAGAAATCTCATATTTTGTAGGAACACTTATTACTTAGGTAAACCATTAGCTTTCATTCCTTCCTCTATAAGTCCAGATAATAATAATAATTATAGTACATAACTCAGAGGGTTATCTATGGGGGAAAATGAAACTGTGAAAATTACTACAAAATGCTATAGAATGTTAGATGACATATTATTGACTGAGGGATTTCTGGATAAGAGATTACTAACTCATGTTTTCTGAATCTCATGATTTAAAATTTTATACTAAATTAGTTATGTGTTGTGTGATAAACCATATAAAATTTAGTGTCTTAAAATCACAACACTTTATTGTTTCTCATTGTTTCACTGGTTGACAGAGTGATTTTCTCCCTGGTCTTGTTTGGGCTCATTCGAGATCTCCTCACTCACCTGTCTGATGCCTTGGTGATGGCTGTTGTGTGAGCCGCTTTCATCATGCAGTTTCTTCATTAGGTAGTCCAGCTGGATTTTCTTACATGACAGCAGAAACAGTCAAAGATGTAACAACAGAATGGCAAGGCCTCTTGGGACCTAGAGTTGGAAGTCACACATTATTTTTGCCATGTCCTGTTGGTCATAGCTAGTTATAAAGACATAGGACATAAATCATAGCTAGGACATAAATCATAGCTAGGACATAAATCATAGCTAGCCCAGATTTAAGGGGAGGGAAGATAGACTCCACCTTTCAATGGGAGAAGTGGCAAATTCACATTGGAGAAGGGCGCATGGGATGGAAGAGACTGTTGTAGCCATCTTTGCAAACTATCTACCCCATATACACATGGCAGGTTTTTATTTCCCATTTGGTAAAGTATAAGTACAGTGGCTAACAGTTGTACTTATTATTTTTTTTGTGTTTCAATCATCATTACTAGCAAGGAATAATAGTATGAAAAGGCACAGTTTGAGTCCTTCTATATAGTCCGTAGTCGTTGTTTGTAATTAGAGAAATATTGCAGCAACTTCTAACCAATAGGTTATGAGTGAAGGATTTGTCTGTCTATGAAAAAATCTAGTAGTTTGAAGGTTCTTAATTCTTGTTACTTTATTATTACACTATCTTCAACTTTTTAGCAATAAGAGGTAAATTTTTACTTTACTGCTTAATATATGTCACTTTTATTCCTTCATAACAAGAAGATAAATATTTTAAGTCAGTTTTCCTCTTATCTAAGTATATAACCAATGGTTACAGAGCATGGAGTTGGGGTGAAGTGTGACTTTGTTTTCTTTTTATTTTAATCTAGTAGTTTCAATATCATTTCTAACTAGATAGCCTTACTTTTTCCAACACCTCACCACAAAGTATTATGTTGTTGCACTGATTTATTTTTGTTGTTTTGAAGTCTCAGTGAATTTATAATTTATATCCCACACTATCTTGAGGGTATGTGTGCTAAAGCAGAAAACACAAACTTGTCCATTTTGGTAAAATAAGGGTATTCCAAACTTTTGAGAGTTGCAGGAATCCTACTTTCAAAAATATTCAGTCTCCAGATGAACTGTAGACTTTAAACCCGTAAAAGCATTATAACAAAGAAAAACATATCAGTTTATAGCCAATAACGTATGTTGATCGTAGACTCTAGCTATAGGAATGCCTTTCATTTTCTTGAAAATACAAGACAGTTTCTTATCTTTTGACTTATAGATATGTTGCCCTCTCAGGTTGAAGCACACCCTACTATTCTTTTGATGAGTGTCTCCCTACCCTGTAAGTCCCAGTTTCCATGTCACTTCCTCCAGAAAGTCTTCTGGCCAGGCACCTCTCTTGCATGTTTGCATAGCATGCTCCGCTAATGCCTCCCAGTATCGTGTAGCTGCTGTGGGCTTTTCTTTCTTCCTCACCAGACTATGAGCTCAATAGGGGAGGTGTGATGCTGACCTTGACCATGTTTATACCTTCACTTCTTAGCACAGCAGTTAGAACATTGTAGTGGGCAATTGATATTTGTTAAATGAATTAATTTGGGGTAGACTGTAATAAAATTTCCCACCTTATGCATTTTCATTCAGATAAAAATACAGTAGAAAATCTCTTTTTTGAATCAGGACTCATAGTTGTTTGGCACTGAAATAGAAAAAGCATACAATGATCTATCTTTTCATTGTGTACCACAGATCAAACATTCTGCTTTGTAAGTATCTAAATAGCCTCTCATTAAATGGTTCTTTATATGATCAAGGATATGATTTTTCTTGGTTTACTTTTATTTTGTAGTTCCCTAGAAAATTACTGTGGGAATTAAGGTCACGCAAATCAAATATCTCAATTATGCCTTTGGTATCTTACTCATCACTCTCCTACCTACTTTGACTATATCTTTCTGCTTCTTAAAATTTTCTACAGCTTCCTTTTACCCTCTGAAACAATAATGACCTCATTGCCCCACTGTTCTCAGAGTGCTTGGCTATTAGATACAAGTTATTTGACTGTATTGGCCTCCGGAACACACATGAAATAATGTATTTATTACTATCTGACAATATATTTCAACTCACCTTCTGTAGTTTGCCACATTTCCTTAATTTTTGTCCATTTATATCTTACATATAAACTATTCATTCTGACAGCAGTAGCATAGATTTCATTCTCTTTTTAATTTCATTATATGGTTTGCTTCCTCCAAAAATAAACATTCTAGTTTTTTATACCATTTCTAATATTCCAGCATAATTAATGATCTGCTCTTTTCATTCAACCCATATTTGTACTTTGATATCTATGAATTATTTGGACCAGCTAAACAATGTAAGCAAATTGAACATTCACGGCATTTGATCTTTTTTGTCTGGATCTTGATATTTAGAAAGTTCAGCTAAAGTTGATATTAAAGTGTTAAATTTGCAGAAGTTTCAGGTAACTCTTCAGTTGATCTTTAGTGAAATAATGAACCACAGCCTAGAGCCCTTGTGCTTTTGTATGCTTACTAGGATTCCATAATTTTTAAGGATATCTAGTTGGAAATTTTGGGAAGTGGGGATTTGGTTTTTGTTTTTTTTATTCTCAACTGAAGTGTAGCATGTATAGGATGCAAATACAGATCACCAGACACAACCTTCTGTGTGCTTTGTGGAGTCATTTGATTATTTGTGTAGTATCTCACATGAGACTTAATTTTAATTTAAACAAACCTGTAAGTCTGTTCAAAGTACAGAGAAACCCAGGTAGAAGTAATACCCTAACAATTTTGCAGAGAATTTCAGAAATATAAAATGTGTCAATACAAAAATTAGCCAGATGTGGTGGCACCTGCTTGTAATCCCAGCTACTCAGGAGGCTGAGGCAGGAGAATCGCTTGAACCAGGGAGGTGGAGATTGCAATGAGCCAAGATCACGCCACTACACTCCAGCCTGGGTGACAGAGAAGACTTCATCTCAAAAAAATAAATAAATAAATAAAAAATCTCTGAAGTTTCATAAAATAAAATATTTAAAGGTACAGTAAGAACATATTAATTTATTGCTGTATGCTAAATAGTGTGCTAGGCACATTGCATACAAGATTATGTATGCAATATGTATGCAATGTGCCTCCTAAAAATTGTTTATGATTTGTATTATTATCTGTTTTTCAGCAGCTCTGGAAGTTAAATAAATTACCCTATGTATTAGTTTTCTATTGCTGTGTAACAAATCACCACAAACTTAGAGAATTAAAATAACACCATTACTTATATCATAGTTCTGTAGATCAGAAGGCCAAGCAGGCTGGACTGGATGTTCTACTTGGGCTCTCTGAAGGTAGAAATCAAGGTGTCAGCCAGGCTGGGCTCTTAGCTGGCAGCTGGAAAGAATTCATTTTCAAGCTCATTCAGGTTGTTAGCAGAATTAAATTCCACTTGAACCTTGAACAACATGGGTTTCCGCTGCACAGGTTCACTTATACCCATTTTTTTAAAAAATAATTATATTGGGATTCTTTTGGATATTTGAGACAATTTGAAAAAAAAAAAAACCAGATGAACAGTGTAACCTAGAAATACTGAAAAAATTAGGAAAAAGTTAAGTGTGACACTAACTAGTCTGGAGATACTAGTCTGTTTTATCATTAACTACCATAAAATATACACAAGTCTATCATTAAAAGTTAAAATGTATCAGAACTTACACATATAAGCCCTTAGAGTTGACAGAAATGTAAACAAATATATGGAGGCATAAAATTAATTGTGGTACATACTAAACTACTGTAATAATGTTGTAACCCCCTCCTGTTGGTAGTGAGGTGAACTCCAGTGCTGTGAGTCTCTGCATAAAATGCCCTGTGATGCTAATCAACCTGTGTGAGCAGCTCATCTCCAGTAAATTGCATACTGAAGTAAAAAGTGATCTCTTGCAGTTCTCGAGTATTTGTTATAGTGTTTAGTGTACTACCATAAAGCTTGAATAACACCCTACAGCCTACGGGAACTGTCACTAGTGATGCTGGAAGTGCTTCCAAGAAACAGAAAAGTCATGACATTACAAGAAAAAGTTGGATTGCTTGATATGTATCATAAAACGAGGACTGCCACTTTGATTGCCCATCATTTCAAGATACATGAATCCAGCCTAGGAAAAGGAAATTCCTGAATTGTTAGCTGCAGCTACAACAGCAGGTGCAAAAACTTTGCACATTTTGTGAAATACATTTGTATCTCATATCGAAAATATAGCTTTTATGTGGGTACAGGATTGCTATGAGAAAGTCATACCTATAGACCAAGAGACAGCATACTAGTTTCCTAGACACTGTTAAAAATCATTAAATAGAAAGGATATCTGCCTGAACAGGTTTTTAATACAGACAAAATGTCTACTCTGGGGAAAAAAAGCCACAGAGGACATTTACTACTAAAAAATAGAAGCCAGCACCAGGAATTAAGCTGGTCTTTTTTGTCTGTGTCTTGATATTTAGAAAGTTTTTAAGGCATATTTAGAAAGTTTTAAGGAATTAAGGCAGGAAGGGATAGGCTAATTCTACTGTTTTGTACAAATGCAGTCAGGTTTATGATCAACACCGCCCTCATCTATAAAGCTGCTAATCTAAGAGCCTTGAAGGGAAAAGATAAACACCAGCTGCCAGTCTTTTGCTTTTACAAGATGACCTGGACAATGAGAAGCCCTATTCTGTATTTGTTTTATCAGTGCTTTGTCAGGAGGTACCTTGCAAGTAAAATTCTTTTGATTTTGGACAATGCCCTTGGCCACCCAGAACTCCACGAATTCAAGATCGAAGGTGTCTAAGTTGTCTACTTGATCCCAAACACAACTTCTCTAATTCAGCCTCTAGATCAACGGGTCATAAGGACTTTAAACTCATTACACATGGTACTTCAAGGAAGGGATTGTCAGTGACATGAAAGAGAGCCCTGATAGAAAGGACATCATGAAAGTCTGGAAGGATCACACAATTGAAAATGTCATTGTTATTGAACAAGCCGTGAAGGCCATTAGCCCAAAGCAATAAATTCCTACTGGAGAAAACTGTCCAGATGTTGTGCATGACTTCACAGGATTTATGACAGAGCCAATCAAGGAAGTTACGGATGAGATTGTAGGTATGGCAGAAAAAAAAATAAGGTAGGGGTAAAGGATTTCAGGATATGGATCTTGGGGAAATTCAAGAGCTAATAGAAACCACACCAGAGGAATTAACAGAAGACAACTTAATGGAGATGAATGCTTTTGTGCCAGTGCCACACTATGAGGAAGAAGACATATTATAAAAGAAGCAGTGCCAGAAAACAAATTGACATTAGACAATCTGGCAGAAGGGTTATTGTTATTCAAGACTACTTTCAACTTCCTTCATGACATGGACCCTTCTATGATACAGGCACTGAAACTAAAGCTAACAGTGGAAGAAAGATGCTACCACATAGAAATATTTTAAAGAAATAAAGAAGTAAAAGAGTCAGAAGTTACAATGTATTTCCTCAAAGTTACACCAAGTGTGCCTGCCTCTCCTTTCTCCCCTTCCACCTCCTCCACTTCTTCTGCCTCTGCCACCTGAGACAGCAAGACCAACCTCTCCTTTTCCTCCTCAGCTTATTCAATTTGAAGACAATGAGGATGAAGACCTTTATGATGATCCACTTCCACTTAATGAATAATAATTATGTTTTCTCTTAGGATTTTCTTAATAACATTTTTTTCTCCGGATTGCTTTATTGTAAGAATACAGTATCTACTACATATGAAATACATTCAAAATATGTGTTAATTGGCTATGTTATCAATAAGGCTTCTGGTCAACAGTAGGCTATTAGTTTTGGGGGAGTCAAAACTTATAGGTAGATTTTTGACTTTGCCAGGGATCAGTGCCCCAACCCGAGTTGTTCAAGGATCAGCTGTACTTGCAGTTGTAGGAGTGAGGTACCAGTTTTCTTGCTGGCTGTCAACAGGGGCTGCTCACCACTCCTGGAAGCTACCTGTGCTCCTTCTCATGTGGCTCACTCATTTCAAACCAGCAATGGCATGTTGAAACTTTCTTATGATTTGAGTCTTTCTGGCTTTCCCTTCTACCAGCCAGATAAAGTTCTCTGCTTTTAAGGGCTTGTGTGATTAGATTAGTCACCCCTTCTTTGTAAAATCTCTCTATGTTAAGGTTAACTATGCCATGTAACATGAAACAATCACAGGAGTGATACATTGTCACATGTACAGTTAGTGTGAGATATTCTGGGGGAGAAGGGGCATAATTCTGCTTACCATATCATATTGCTCAAAACAGTAATTGGTAGAGTTAGAGGTCCAGGCTGGGTTTGGTTGGACTCCAGAGCTTTGTTTCTATACCACATTCATCAGAGGGCCTAATTTGATCTGTGGTGATATGGAAACCAGTCTTAGTCCTGTATAACCAGGCTATGTTGGTCCCATATACTGCTATAAATGTATTGCCTCAGAGGTCTCCAGCACAGTTTTACATGCACACTGGTCCTGTAAAATAGGAGATCCAGATGGTCAGAAATGCATACATTAGGTTGTGTTATGCCCCATATATTTCTGTGATTTGCACTTGTGTTTGTTAGTTTATTCTGCCCTATTTTATTACAAGCTTTGATTTCTACTTTCTACCCTTTCTCCCTTCTGCTTACCTTATAAGCATACTTTAAAAACTTGGTTAACTAAGAGTCAGGCTCATTGCAGTTTCTTTTGGAAATTCGTAGTCATATTTTTTTTCTGCTTAATTAAATCCTTTTCAGAGGTAATTGAGTTGAGTGACCATAATGTGCTAAGGGAACTGCAAAAGATACAAAGTCAATGAAGAGAAATCCCTTATTTGATCATACAAAGCTATCATTTAACTAGGGACCCCATGGATTTTTCTGAAGCAGAATATTTGATCTGGTGCACACAATGAAAAAAAAAAGCAAATGTGTGATTTTGTTGATTTTTTTTTTTTTTCTTTTGACAGAGTCTCACTCTGTCACTAGGCTAGAGTGCAGTGGCGCGATCTCAGCTCACTGCAACCTCTGCCTCCTGGGTTCAAGTGATTCTCCTGCCTCAGCCTCCCGAGTAGCTGGGACTACAGGCACGTGCCACCATACCTGGCTAATTTTTGTATTTTTAGTAGAGACGGGGTTTCTCTATGTTGGCCAGGATGGCCTTGATCTCTTGACGTTGTGATCCGCCCGCCCAGGCCTCCCAAAGTGTTGGGATTACAGGCGTGAGCCACCGCGCCCGGCCTCATTGATTTTAAATAACATAAATATATGCCGTATATTTCTTAGGTTGTTAAGTGTGACATATTTTGAGATAACTATTAATTTGTTAACAGCTTTTGAATCTTGTTTGCTTGCCTCCATTAAGAAAATGACAACAGTCTTCTTTTTCCTCATGACTCACCAGGCCAGAGACAGCCTCCCAGATTATAACTAGCTCAGTGGTATTAGGAGCAGTATGGATTGTGTATGAAACAAAGTCCAACTTTTATTTACTCAATGACTAAGTAATTTGGGACAAGTCACTAGATACAGCTGGACCTCCTTATTCTCAATTATAAAAATAAGCAAGCAGTTCCACAATTCTATTATTTTAAATGACATCTGCTATGATATACTTTGCTTAGTATGCAAGGGGCTGGAAATATTTAATTTATTTTAGTTTGACCACTAAGAAATTTGTTCTCTGGATCTCATAAAGACATGGAAACATTTTACAGGTGAATATGTGTAAATATTATAGTAAAATTAATTTGAATATGCAGGGGGCTTGTCATACTTAATGAAGTTATAAGATTATTTTCCTTCTATACACAATAAAATTCTTTCTTTAGTTTCAACTTTTTGTATACTCTTGTGTTCTCAAAAGTGTTCCTTTTATTCTTTTTCTTTTATTTAACCAGAAATATCTTTTATTTTGAATGCTATTTTGTCATAATTCATGCATGATTATGCTTACTTTAAATGAGACATGATTATTTCTGCTGTCTAGGATACATGACCAAAATATTAAAATACAGATGATTGCAGACTATGGCCAACATGGCTACAACAATGTCTTAGAAAAGTTAATTTTGCCTTTCTTTGTGAAATATATTGCATGAAACACTGATGTTATCATTTTGATGGATTCTTCCCAAAATTGATGGCCTGATTTTTACAAGTCAAAGCATCCACATATTTTAAAGTGTTAAAGAAAATTAAATGAACAGTTAAATTAGAAATGGAGGATGAGCTATAACTTCTCTTCCTAGAAGGGAGGACATTATGAGCAACATGCACATAGGGAGTGATTTTTCTGGCAATAAAGTTTGGAAAATAGCAACCAAAACAGAACAAAACTATTCATGTTGTCATTCAGTACGCAGAGAACAAAAAGAGTTTCCACTATACAAGAACCTATACTACTATATATTTGCAATGATGCTTTAATGCAGGGGAAAACAGCTGTTTATCTGTTTTTCTTTTGGTTTTATTTTCTTTTTACATTGCCATCCTGTCAGTACGTGGCTTCATAAAGCTGTAGGATTCTGATAGGGAAACTACCAATTCCATGTGCTTTGGAAGCCAATGCGCTGATTATCTAGCTTGATAGCAGTATTTTATTATAGCTGGAGGGAAAGTGTGACTATGTTTGTGAGAGGCAGGAAGGCAAATGCCACCAATACCGTGTCCAGAAGTGAACTATCCCCTGTGTTTTATGCGCTTCACTCTACTGAATGAATATTGTATCACTGTTTTCATTTTTTTGTTTGAATATCAGAGACTTTTCCAATGGTTCTATTTCTGTCGAACACTTGATGGAAAGCCCTGTTGTAAAGCTTCCTTCATGGAGTTGGCTTTATGTGTTGGCTATAAAGTAAAGTTCCATAAAATTTGATCAGAAATTGTCTTTATGGGTTGCCACCCTGTGTGCTATTAAAAGCTCAGAACCTGGCTGTTAGTTTTCACTCAGAGCTGCTCTTGCCTTTTGTATTTGGCAAGTGCAGCTCTGAGTTAAAACAAACACTTTCCTTTATTTTACCACTTTCTTCCTACAGAACATCTCTCCCACCAGCCTCTCTTTTGGGGCTCAATAGTCTTGTTCAATCCATCTTTACTGTACACTAGAACCAAGTTCTTTGGGTGTTTTCCTAGGATATTTGCAACATCAAAGTCAAAATGTTCTTTATGTTGAACAATTCACCTCTTTCATTACCCTAGGTACAGCTCCTAAGAAGTACTTCACACCAAGGAGTCCTCAATAAATATTAATTATACATTTTGGAGAGATTTGTATTGCAATGAACATGCTTCAGTGCCAGTTCTTCCTTATTAAAACTTTTTGTTCTCCACTTGTATTTTGTGGCCATGTCATCCTGGCTTTGTATCCTTACCTGCTGACGTCTATATATTCAGCCCAGCCAGTATGCATTTATATTCTCTCTGTAGTTCTGAGACTCATTAACGGTCCTCTTTTACCTTAATTGAGTACGGTCGGAGAGAGTGCCTGTCTTCCATTATTGTACATTTTTCTTCTCACAGAACACCTTTTGATTCTTGCTCTGATCTCTTATATAAGATGCACTGTGAAACATAATTTCCTTCTTTCCTCTTTCTTTTCTAATAAGTTGGCATGTTTAATTAACCTGTGTAAAAAAAAAAAAAAGACTTTTTTAAAGGGTAACAGAAGTCATAGTAATATTTTGCTTTGCCTGAAAACAGCTTTCTCAGTGTCCAAAGGGATTCTAAACTATACATGTATTTCTTCACATGCATTATTTATTTAAAAATAAATAAATAAAAGGGTAAGTGGCAGTCCAGACAGGCTGCTTCACTGTGTCTTGATGCCTCATGGTAGCACAGGTGCTAGAATGCCATGAGTGGGAAAACAATTTCTTTCATCTTCTTTTCTGATAATGTTGTTTGCATGATGTAAATATTCAGTTCTAGCATGATAATGGGTACCTGAGGGAATTTAAAGTGAAATAACAGGATTGTTAACAAATTTTCATTCCCATATAATTTATGTTTCATATATTTCTACTGGAAATCTGAGAAAGATTTTTTTCCCAAAGGCAATTATTTTGCAAGGCCTTTTTACCCTATTATAAGACTTTCTTTCTTTTCCGTTAATAACCCGAAGTATCTCTTCAGATGCTCAAGTCAAGTCGTTAATTGGCTTGACTAAGTGGTTGTTGGTGCAGAAAGCTTATTCTCTCCGTTGGTTGTAAATAACTCACAGACATTAAATCACCCACTTTGTTGTTCCTAAGGCAAAGAATCATTATTTTCTTTTGGCAGTATACTGTGGACTTTTAATTCACAAACTTATAGCTCAGGTTGAAGTAATTTCTGCTGAGAAGTGATTTTTCTAAACAATTGTTTAATGTTTTTGATTTGGAGTAAACATTAGATGCAACTTCTGAACTAGTATACTCTACTGTAGAGGTCATTAATGTAACCTTTTGTTTTTGTAGTGTGCCTGTCTCCCTTCAAAAATTCTTTATTCTAAACTGTGATCTTTTTTCTAAACATTTGTTTAGAGTTAACAACAAGGTAAGTATAACCATTAAGTTCACATATAAATGATTAATACACAAATATTCAGCTTTGTTCTCTGCATAAATATCTACCTCTCTTTAAATTAAAATTTGTAATTGTTGAAAGAAAATTTGAATAGTAGGACAATTTTACTTAATGATGTCTAACTGTGAATTTTCTTTGCTGAGTGGGAAATAATGATAATTGAATCTCATAAATAACTTTACCTAGAGTTACATAAACCTTTTGACCAAAATTATTTAAAGAATAAAGTATTAGCTAGAATATATCTGTCAGAAAGTCACTACTACTTACTTCTGCATGTCCATAACACACATAAGTAATGTATACAGTCACATTAAAAAATGTGCCAACTCTATAAGAACGGAGACTTTTTTTCTCTTTAGTTCTCTCAGTGGCACATGAACACATGTACATACATGTGTACACATACACACACAATGGCAAGCCAACATTGAAACCTCCTCTGGGGAGCTGGGGAACGATGAGAGACGATGTGGTATAATAAAAACAATAGGGGCAGGCCGAGGCTGGTGGTTCAGGAGGTCAGGAGATGGAGACCGTCCTGACTAACACGGTGAAACCCGGTCTCTACTAAAAATACAAAAAAAAATTAGCCAGGTGTGGTGGCGGGCACCTGTAGTCCCAGCTACTCGGAAGGCCAGGGAATGGCATGAACCCGGGAGGTAGAGTTTGCAGTGAGCCGAGATCGCGCCACTGCACTCCAACCTGGGCGATAAAGCGAGATTCCATCTCAAAAGAAAAAACAAACAAAAAACAATAGGGGCTGGGTGCGGTGGCTCACGCCTGTAATCCCAACACTTTGGGAGGCTGAGGCAGGTGGATCACGAGGTCAAGATATCAAGACCATCCTGGCCAACGTGGTGAAACCCCGTTTCTACTAAAAATACAAAAATTAGCCCGGCGTGGTGGCAGGTGCCTGTAGTCCCAGCTACTTGGGAGGCTGAGGCAGGAGAATCACTTGAACCGGGTAGGCGGAAGTTACAGTGAGCCAAGATCATGCCACTGCACTCCAGCCTGGCGACAGAGCGAGACTCCATTTCAAAAACAAAAACAAACAAAAAACAATAGGCTGGGCGCGGTGGCTCATGCCTGTAATCCTAGCACTTTGGAAGGGCAAGGTGGGTGGATTGCCTGAGCTCAGGAGTTCGAGACCAGCCTGGGCAACACGGTGAAACCCCGTCTCTACTAAAATACAAAAAATTAGCCTGGCATGGTAGCATTCACCTGTAGTCCCACATACTCGGAAGGCTGAGGCAGGAGAATTGCTTGACCCTGGGAGGTGGGTGTTGCAGTGAGCCGAGATCGCGCCACTGTACTCCAGCCTGGGCGACAGAGCGAGATTCCATCTCTAAAAAAAAAAAAAGAAAAAAGAAAAAGAAACAACAGTGGACTGTGTCTCCTCTTGTTTGTTATAGTAACTGCACTGTAGGAATCTGGAACAAGTCATTTAATAACTTTTGGCTCACTTTTATCTTGTCCATGTATTAGGAAAACATTCTCAAGTGTAATTTCACATTGTTATTAGAATAACAGTTATTTGAGGATGGAGAAGATGATGTTAAAGATACAGAAAAGAGCTTTAGGTCGGGGAGAGAGCAGTACAGATGTTCTGGAGGAAAATGGCATTGCTCACATCTACTTTTATCTATAGCAAGGATTCTAAAGGGATTTATAACCCAAACATACTGCGAATGGATTTGTAGAGAGATTAATGACTAGCTTTAGTAAACAGGCTGAAATGTAGACACAATATGAATACTTGACACATAGCAGGGTTTTCTTCCCCAAAAATACACTTATGGAAGCAACAGTAACAAAGAGTGCTACAATGCAGGTGAAAGCCCCTGTTGGGGATATGTGTTGGAGAAGCTGGGAGATTTCATGCTATGACCTCAACTAATTATGACCCAGCCTGTACCCAGACAGCTAAAAATTAACACAGAAGTTTAGCATGTAATCAACTATAAATTCTCACTCTTCAGTACTCAGTAGTCTTTTTTTTCTGTTAAAGGAATGACCACTGATGACCAGGAATTGTAAATGAATTTATTCAAGTAGAAGGGCTATTTATCAGATTAGGCTCTTAGTTTATCTAATAGGTAAAC
Source organism: Pongo abelii (assembly GCF_028885655.2). Classification (NCBI taxonomy): domain Eukaryota; kingdom Metazoa; phylum Chordata; class Mammalia; order Primates; family Hominidae; genus Pongo; species Pongo abelii. Next base: position 163,653,026 of record NC_071988.2, read on the forward strand.
GACTGGCCTGAGTTTTTATACTAGCTGATATTAAAAAGTAATGTGCAAATTTTTTTTTCTCTTCAGTTATGCGTTTAATTACTGACTAATCCCTGTCAAGTATAATTGTTAGGCAGCATCACTGTCTAAGAATCGAAAGTGATATCCCATTGCCGAGCAAATCATATCAGTTTCCTCAGTTTGGCTTTGAAGGACACATGCAATCTGGCTTCAACCTGCCTATCCACATGTATTTCCTTTGACTTCCTTCAATACTTTTCATTCAGTGGCACCTCTTAGGTTTTCTCATACTTACTATTATTATTTATGCTAGGTCTATATTAGCTTGGAATATCCTCCTTCTTTCTATTCAAACTTTATCCACTCTTCAAAACTAACCTCAATTACCACCCATTCCAAGGCCTTCTCTATTTGCAGCAGTGTTTATTCCGTATTATTTATTATTTATTTTTTCATTTATTCACAATAACTCAACAAATATTGAGTGTCTTCTATGTTACAGATGCTGTCCTCACCTAAACATGAATTTTTATTGCATGTAGAGTCATAACCAAGTAGTATACTGAGTTTGTAGTTTAATATTTATTGTATCTCCTCTATAAAACTGAGCCCACAGTGGCAGTGATTATGTCTTTTTTTTTTTCTTTAACAAAGAGGTCATGAAACAGTGTAAGTCAAAACCAAGTAGGGAATTACAAGGCTCATTTGTATTTCCTCTTGGCTACTACTTAGTCATTGGATAATTCAAATCAATGGACATTTATTAAACTTCTGTCATGTACATTGCAATGTTATACACTATAGGAGATATATAGACAACCACTTAATAGAGTCAGTATTCCAAAAGAGAGAGTCTCTATTTGAGGTCCTAGGACCCCCCTAGAGAATTCAATGTTTTAACTTCAGAGGATTTTATCTAAAGTTTGGATATGTGCTTATATGCATTTTTCTGAGGAGAGGGCACATAGTTTTTAGATGTTAAAGATGTAATTGATAATTTTTTGAAAAGGTTGAAAAGCTCGTGATCTCAGTATGTATGAAACAAGTACACAACTAAAGAACAAGAGTCATAAAACAGCAACAAACCCTAAGCTGTGTTTAGAAAAAGGTAAAATGATATCTGACTGTGGTCATTTAAGGAAAAACTTCCTGAAAGAGATGACTTTTGGAATATATGCCATGCATTTTTTGGCCTCAGCTCCCTCATGAAAAAAAAAAAAGGTAGATTATAAAATCTCTGCTATTTTTCCCAGATATAAATTTATTTCTTGATTCAATCACCAAATGCTCTTCAGAATGCCAGTGACATCATAGGTACTCAGAAAACATCTGTTAATTGGTAAATCTGAAATTAAACTTTAGAAATTTATAGCCCCAAATATATCTATTATGTTGAGTTGAAATTTTAGAATATTATTGCATTAGCTTCCTAATGTTCCGTGAATGAAAAGATTTATCAGATGTTTATATACCATTAATCACAATCTTCCACTTGGCAGATCAGAATGTTTAATTCATTATTTCTCCTTCATTTCTTCATAACATTTAAAAATATCTTTGTATTTTGTTATTCTTACTGTTACAGCCATTGGGGTCGCCTGATTAGTCTTTATGATTTGGAGGGGCAGGAACTCTCTTAAAGCTGTTTGATATTATTTAGAACCTAGCACATCCCCCTAATCAAAAAGGGGCACAGTAGGCTGGGCGCAGTGGCTCACGTCTATAATCCCAGCACTTTGAGAGGTCGAGGCGGGCAGATTACGAGGTCAGGAGTTCGAGACCAGCCTGGCCAACATGGCTAAACCCCGTCTCTGCTAAAAATACAAAAATTAGCCAGGCATGGTGGTGGGCACCTGTAATCCCAGCTACTCAGGAGGCTGAGGCAGGAGAATCGCTTGAGCCCCATAGGCAGTGGTTGCAGTAAGCCAAGATCAGGCCATTGCACTCCAGCCTGGGCAACAAGAGCAAGAGTTCATCTCAAAAATAAATAAATAAATAAATAAATAAATAAATAAATAAATAAATAATAAAAGGTGGGAGGGGCACAGTAAATATTGAATCATAAATGAAAGGCTGCATATCAAGGCGCATCAAAATAATAAATTTCCTATTTCATTATCGTCCAGAATTTAAAGAGTATGAGCCCAGGAGTGAAACCACATGTTCAGATCCTGACACTGTGTACTCCTCTGTGAGTCACCTTTGACAAGTTCCTTAAATTCATCATTCTCAGCTTTCTTGTCTGTGAAGTGTGGTAATGACAGTGCCTACCTCATATGGTTATTGTGAGCATCAAATTTAGTGCTTGGCAAAGTGTCTAACACATCATAGGCAAGAGAGAATCCAGGTTTGTAGGGCCTCAAGCTTTTACAGTGTCTGAGCTCTCTTTAAGAAAATGAATTTCAAACTATGAATTCAAAATTAGTTCATTAGAACATTTTAAAGGTATTTCTGTAGAGTGGGAAATTATAGGCAACAAAGGTCTGAAAAATACCCCAGTTATCATCAAATATTATTGTTACTAGTAACTTCCTGGTTCGTTATAATACTTTATTTTCTATACATTTTTGGATGCACACACTCAGATTTCCTTTTTCAAATAATAATTTTGAATATTTTCTATAAAGAGAATAGAAAGAAAATTCATTCTTTAGCAAAGTGGATTGAAATTTATTTTTTATTGTTGCTGGTTTAGGAAGTATTCATTTACTTAATTCATAACATATTACTGGAAATGCCACATTCTGACTTCCTCCATGGCTTTTTGCCCGGGAAGTTCATTGTTTGGAAGGAAGCCTTAGAGAAGTTCAGGTTTTGGGTCTCACTTGGCATGGTCTCAGACAGGCCAGTGCCTTGGCAGTGGCTCCATCCTGGCAGCTTCCTCTTGATTCCCCATCTTCATCCTTGTGAGCAGGGCAGGTCTTTCTGTGAGAGATGAGGGGAGGAAGTAGAAAGTAGCCAAGAGCCTGGGAGATAGTGGTGACAAAGCTTTGCATTTACATTATTAGGGTCACAGGTAAGGTCCAAAATCTCCCTGAAGTCCATTGGGGTTAGGTTGTCATTGAAGTGTTGATAGATTTAAGGAAATGCTGGCAGCCTGCCTGCTGACAGCATCTGCTGCAAACTCAGGATGATTTTTAGGAGGTAGAAGGTGAGGACAGGCTAGGACCACTCTCCACACCTCCACTAAAGGCCTGAGGGTATTACTTCCTCAATATAGGCAGTGCAGGTGAGGAGCTCTGAAGCCTCAACTCCATTAATTCCATGGTAAATCTGCTTCTGACTTGTAAGTGCTCAGTAAATTAGCACTTACCCGAATTATTTTACTCTTTCATTGGCAAATTATTTTTCGTTAAAACCCTAGGAATTTTGCAGTGAATGCCTTTTTAAATTCTATTTTATTTTTTAAAAATTTTAGCAATAATTGTGTTTCTCCACTTTATTCCAAACAGGACAGAATTCTAAATAACCCAGGCTTTTACTAAAGTGAATTTGAAATGAGTTGTGATAGAGCAAGTTTGTTTAATACCTCATGATCATGTTAAGATCTAATCATATTGAGAAAAAAATGCCATATTCATTTCATTCTTAAATATCATTTGTAGCGGATACCGTTCTGTGTCCATAGATCCTTTCAGAGATGAAGAATTTGTTATCCCAGTTGTTGGGAGTGCTGCTTGCTTCTTGTCAAGATGACAGTTCTCTCTGGGACAAGTTCTTTTTGTGCAAGATCACAGCCACTCCCTAAGGGCAGCTTACACCCAGTGTTTCTTTGATAGGAGTTGGGTAGGATTGTTTACAAAGGTCCTGGTCTAGTGCACCCCCTGAAGGATCATCCTAGCTTCAGAGCTCCAAAAAGTCTGCCTAGTGACAGAATAGTGACCTTACTTCTCCTCGCTCTGACCAATTTACCTATCCTCCTTTCCCTGACATGTAGTGACCCTGAAAACTTTTTCCAGTATACCTTGTGTACGTAAACCAGTCTCAGAGTCTCATTCTTAGAGACCACTACCTGAAGCATTTTCAAAACTTTCAAGAGGCAATAATGTGTTAAATAATAGCTTCTCTGGGGATGAGGGAGGAGGTCACTTTAAAAATGTGATCCAATTCCAGAAATGTTCAAGTTGAAAAAAATCTTACATTCAAGAAAGTGTGCTATCAGAGTATACAAGAGTGCTATAATTGCTGTATGTTAGCTGTGACCAATAACCTGAAGCAATTAGAAACCTTTCACTGAAGCCATTATCAATAGAAAGGTTGAAGATTGTTGTTCTTTCCTTTTCTCAGTGCAATTTTCTCTTTATATGCTCTTTTGGCTTGATCTCTTTTGAACTCATGGTTTTAGACCATTGCATTATATATCTCTAGTTCTGCCATCTCTTGAGCTTCCGATTTACATATTCATCTGTCTGACAGAGTCCTTTTGTTGATATCCCACCAGCCTCCCAAACTTAACATGTCCAACACTGAGTTAACTTTCCCTCAGATCAGTCCTGCCTTGTTTACGGTTTCAACTAGTGGCCCCACTGTGTCCGGAATTGGTGGGTTCTTGGTCTCACTGACTTCAAGAATGTAGCCGCGGACCCTCACGGTGAGTGTTACAGCTCTTAAGGTGGCGAATCTGGAGTTTGTTCCTTCTGATGTTCGGATGTGTTCGGAGTTTCTTCCTTCTGGTGGGTTCGTGGTCTCGCTGGCTCAGGAGTGAAGCTACAGACCTTCGCGGTGAGTGTTACAGCTATTAAGGTGGCGCGTCTGGAGTTGTTCCTTCCTCCCGGTGGGCTCGTGGTCTCGCTGGCTTCAGGAGTGAAGCTGCAGACCTTCGTGGTGAGTGTTACAGCTCATAAAAGCAGTGTGGACCCAAAGAGTGAGCAGTAGCAAGATTCATTGCAAAGAGCGAAAGAACAAAGCTTCCACAGTGTGGAAGGGAACCCGAGCGGGTTGCCACTGCTGGCTTGGGCAGCCTGCTTTTATTCTCTTATCTGGCCCCACCCACATCCTGCTGATTGGTAGAGCTGAGTGGTCTGTTTTGACAGGGTGCTGATTGGTGCGTTTACAATCCCTGAGCTAGACACAAAGGTTCTCCACGTCCCCACCAGATTAGCTAGATACAGAGTGTGGACACAAAGGTTCTCCAAGGCTCCACCAGAATAGCTAGATACAGAGTGTCGATTGGTGCGTTCACAAACCCTGAGCTAGACACAGGGTGCTGATTGGTGTATTTACAAACCTTGAGCTAGATACAGAGTGCCGATTGGTGTATTTACAATCCCTGAGCTAGACATAAAGGTTCTCCAAGGCCCCACCAGAGTAGCTAGATAGTGTCGATTGGTGCATTCACAAACCCTGAGCTAGACACAAGGTACTGCTTGGTGTGTTTACAAACCTTGAGCTAGATACAGAGTGCTGATTGGTGTATTTACAATCCCTGAGCTAGACATAAAGGTTCTCCAAGGCCCCTCCAGACTCAGGAGCCCAGCTGGCTTCACCCAGTGGATCCTGCACTGGGGCTGCAGATGGAGCTGCCTGCCAGTCCCCTGCCCTGCGCCGGCACTCCTCAGCCCTTGGGTGGTCGATGGGATTGGACGGTGGAGCAGCGGGCGACGCTCATCAGGGAGGCTCAGGCGGCACAGGAGCCCATGGAGGGGGTGGGAGGCTCAGGCATGGCAGGCTGCAGGTCCTGAGCCCTGCCCTGCGGGAAGGCAGCTAAGGCCCGGTGAGAAATCAAGTGCAGCGCTGGTGGGCTGGCACTGCTGGGGGACCCAGTACACCCTCTGCAGCCACTGGCCTGTGTGCTAAGCCCCTCATTGCCCGGGCCGGCAGGGCCGGCCGACTGCTCCAAGTGCAGGGCCCGCCAAGCCCACGCCCACCCGGAACTACAGCTGGCCCACAAGCGCTGCACGCAGCCCCGGTTCCCACTCGCGCCTCTCCCTCCACACCTCCCTGCAAGCTGAGGGAGCCGGCTCTGGCCTTGGCCAGCCCAGAAAGGGGCTCCCACAGTGCAGCGGTGGGCTGAAGGGCTCAAGTGCCGCCAAAGTGGGAGCCCAGGCAGAGGAGTCTCCCAGAGAGAGCCAGGGCTGTGAGGACTGCCAGCACGCTGTCACCTCTCACCACTACCCTGACATTTCAAATAATAAAACCTATTAGTCATCCTAGATTCTTTCTTCTCCCTTGTCCTGCATATCCAGACAGCCAACAAGACCTGATAATTTTCCTATCAAGTATTATTCCAATCAGTTTCCTCGTTGCAATTCCTATTGCTACTTTCTCGGTTTAGGTTCTTACGCGGACTACTACAATAATAATTGACTTGTTTTCCTACCCTAAGCCTTGCTTCCTTTAAGCCCTCTGCATAGTGGTCCAGATACTCTACATCAAATACAAATTTGATCATGCTATTACATGCATGAACACAATGAACAGCAACTTCTGTCAAGAAAGGCTCTCCATGACATACTCCGATTTTTTTCATTTTCCATATTACCGCCACTCCCTTTATCCAACTTTATGTGCTAGTAAAATTGAACTGCTTGGAGTCTACTGGTGTGCTTCATGTTTCATGCCTCTGTGCCATTGCCCATTATTTCCACTCTGCCAGGAAAGTGCTTTTCTTCTTTATTAGATTAACTAACTTTAATCATTTCTTTAAGATGATTTATTTTTATCATCTCTAGGATGTTTCTTGCATCTAAAAATACTATAATACTGTATTAATCAATTTTCATACTGATATAAAGATACTGCCTGAGACTGGGTAATTTATAAACATAAGAGGTTTAGTTGACTTGCAGTTCTGTATGACTGGAGAGGCCTCAGGAAACTTACAGTTATTGTGGAAGATGAAGGGGAAGCAGGCACCTTCTTCACAAAGTGGCAGGAGAGAGAGAACATGCAGGAGAAACTGCCAATTTTAAACCGTCATATCTCATGAGAACTCCATCACTATCATGAGAACAGCATGGGGGAAATTGCCCCTATGATCCAATCACCTCACACCAGGTTCCTCCCTCAACATGTGGGGATTACAATTCAAGATGAGATTTGGGTGGGGACACAAAGCTAAACATTATCATTTTGCCCATGGCACTGCCCAAATCTCATGTCCTTTTCCATTTTGAAACCAATCACACCTTCCCAACAGTCCCCCAATGTGTGAACTCATTCTGGAATTAACCCAAAAGTCCAAGTCCAAAAAGTCTCATCTGAGACGAGATAAGTCCCTTCTGTCTATGAGCCTGTAAAATCAAAAACAAGTAAGTTATTTCCGAGATAAAATGGGGGTTCAGGCATTGGGTAAATGTTCCCATTCCAAGTGGGAGAAATTGGACAAAACAAAGGGGCCACAGGCTCCATGCAAGTCCAAAATCCAACAGGGCAATAATTAACTCTTAAAACTCCAAAATGATCTCCTTTGACTCCATGTCTCATATCCTGGGCAGGCTAATGCAAAGGGTGGGCTCCCAATGCCTTGGGCATCCCTACTGGGTCTGCAGCATACAGTCCCTTTAGCTGCTTTCATTGGCTGGCATTCAGTGCCTGTGGGTTTTCCAGGATCATATTGCAAGCTGTCAGTGGATCTATCTTTCTAGGGTCTGGAGGTCAGTGGCTGTCTTCTCACAGCTCCACTAGGCAGTGCCTCAGTGGAGACTCTGTGTGGAGGCTCCAACTCCACAATTCCCCTCCACACTGCTCCAGCAGAGGTTCTCCAGGGGCTTCGCCCCTGTAGCAGACTTCTGTGTTGATATCTAGGCATTTCCATACATCCTCTAAAATCTAGGCAGATGCTCCCAAAGCTCCCAAAGGTCTTCTGTGCACCTGCAGGCCAAACACCACGTGGCAACCACCAAGGCTTGGGGTTTTCACCCTCTAAAGCATGGCCCAAGCTGTGCCTTGGTCCCTTTTAGCCACAGCTGGAGCTGGAGTGGCTGGAACACAGGATGCCATGTCCTGAGGCTGCACAAAGGAGCTGGGCCCTGGGCCTGGCCCACAAAACTGTTTTTATTTTCCTAGGCCTCCAGGCCTGTAATGGGAGTGGCTGCCTTGAAGATCTCTGAAATGCCCTGGAGACATTTCCTGCATTGTCTTGGCGATTAACTTTTGGCTGTTTGTTACTTAGGCAAATTTCTGCAGGCTTGAATTTCTCCACAGAAAGTGGGTTTTTCTTTTCTACCAAATCGTCAGGCTGCAGATTTTCCAAACTTTTATGCTTTGTTTCCCCTTTAAACATAAGTTCAATTTCAAACTATCTCTTTGAGAGCACATAAATACACTTTCAGGAAAAGCCAGGTCACCTCTTGAATGCTTTGCTGTTTAGAAATTTCTTCTGCCAGATACCCTAAATCAACTCTCTCAAGTTCAAAGTTCCACAGATCTTTAAGTCAGGGGAAAAATGCCACCAGTTTCTAAAGTGACCTTTACTCCAGTTCCCAACAAGTTCTTCATCTCCATCGAAGATCACCTCAGCCTGGATTTCATTGTCCATATCACTATCAGCATTTTGGTCAAAATTACACAACAAGTCTCTAGGAAGTTGCAAACTTTTTCACATCTGCCTCTTCTGAGCCTCCAAACTGTTCCAACGTCCGCCTGTTACCCAGTTCAAAAGTCACTTCCACATTTTCAGATTATCTTTGTAGCAGTACTCCACTCTGCCAATTCTCTGTATTAGTCCATTTTCACACTTCTATAAAGATACTACCTGAGCGCCACTGCACTCCAGCCTCAGCCAGGGGAACAGAGCAAGACTCCGTCTCAAAAAAAAAAAAAAAAAAAAGAAAGATACTACCTGAGACTGGGTAGTTTATAAACCAAAGAGGTTTAACTGACTCACAGTTCTACATAGCTGAGGAGGCCTCAGGAAACTTGCAATCATGGCAGAACACGAAGGGGAAGCAGGCACCCTCTTCACAAGGTGGCAATAGAGACAATGCAGGAGAAACTGCCACTTTTAAACCATCAGATCTTGTGAGAGCTCCCTCACTATCCCGAGAACAGCATGGGGGATACTGCCTTCATGGTCCAATCACCCCCCACTGGGTCCCTCCCTCGACATATGGGGATTACAGTTCGAGATGAGATTTGGGTGGGAACACAGAGCCAAATCATATCAAATCCTATGTGTTGTTTTTCTATAAATTCCGAAAGGACAGGAACCGTGCTCATTCACTTTTGTAACCATAATGCCTGACACATAGGGGATACTCAGTAAATATCTGCTGAAGAGAACTGAATAGTTAACACTAATAGGTCCCTAGATCTCTTTGCACTTACTTCTTATTTGGTATGTTATCAATTTTTCCATGATTGTTTCTTTAAAAATTAATGAATGTATGATTTATTTATACAGTAAATATTTATTGAGTGGTAATTGTATGAAAGATACTTCTAGATAGTGGGAAAACAAGAATAACAAATGAGTATTAAATGATTTAGATACAAATTTATTGGATAAATAAGACAATTTCATTAGTCATTTGAAACAAAAAAAAAATTAGTGAGCACATACTATGTTCCAGGCACTATTCTGGGAGGAAGAAAATTCTGGGAGGAGAGGAAGGAGGTAGCACATATAGACTATTTTTAAGAGTTTTTTGATTGTATTGAAGACAGCTTAGGCAGTAGTTGGAGGAATTGGTGAGGTCAAGTTTTTCTATATGAGAGAAATAATTGTATATAGGCATTACTGATATGAATGATCCAGCAGTGTCAGAGAAACTGGTGATGTGGGCGACAGTGGGTTCAATTAATGGAACAATGGTGTTGAGAAAGTTTAAAAAGGCAAGTATTTACTGCACCAATGGATGGTTTTACCTTAGGTAGTGGCACAGTTTATCTATGGTTGTAAAGGGAAAACAGAGCAGATGGACACAGATACAAGGAGATGGAAGATGTGGAAGTCCTCTGGTGAGTCCTGTTTTCTAGGTGAAATAAGCAAGTGATCATCCACATGTGAACATGGAGAGTATTGGTTTAAGGAAAAAAGAGAAGCAGAGCAATAGTCACCTGAGAAAATTACTGGACTATTAAATGTAATAAAATAGCTGGGCATTATTAAGGGTTGGTTCTCTTGAGGTTAGAGATCATGAATTGAAAGTGAGCTTCACCATTCCATATATGGTATTTCTCCAGGTACAGTCTGATGCAGGGGTAAGGTCACAGCAGGCAGAGAGGTGAACTTAACCACGTCAGATACTTTATCAAGTAATTGCAATGAAGGAAAAAAGAGGCAGTGCTGTTGAATCTGGTTGCAAGGGAGGTGGTACATGCTTATATTTAAGATCATGGAAGGCCTGCAATAGAAAGAACTGGAGAAGCCCAGGGCTCAATTCTTAGACCCTCTTTATCCTCTTTCCTTTGCTAGGTGATCTCATCCAGCCTTGAGGCCCTGCAAATCATCAATAGGCAGGTGTATTTCAAATTTATATCTCCAGCCTGGACCTCTATCCCGAAACACAGCCCCCTTCTCAACATCTTGATAAAATTGGATGTCTAAGAGGCATGAAACTTTCAAAAAACTCTGGACTTTTCCCACAGACCTGGTACTTCCGTGGTTTCACCCATCTTAATAGATGGCAGCCCTGCTCTCTTGGTATCTCAAGCCAAAACCTTCAGAGCCATCCTTTAGGCTTCCATTTCAAATGTAATGTCCAATTAATCAGCAAATCCTACACCATCAGAATATACACCTCTCTCCATGTCCGTTACTATTTACTTTGGATTACTGTAGCACCTTCCAATTTGTCTCCCTGTGCCCATGCTTGTCCACACAAATACTTCCTCAATATGGTAGCCCTGGTGTGCCTTTTAAAATTTAACCCAATTTATGTTCTCCCCACGCTCAACATGCTTCATATGGGTTTCCCAATTAAATCCCAGGTTCTTACCTGATGGCAGCCACCCCTATCTAATTTTAACTTTATGCTCTTTGGCCAACTTCTCCCAATCCTTCTAAGCCTCTTCTCCTCTCTAGTCTCTCTTCTGCTCTGCTTCTATGATACCTTTTTTTTTTTTTTAAGATTCCACATATGAGTGAGATTATGTAGTACTTGTCTTTCTGTGTCTGGCTTATTTCACTTAACATGATGTCCTACAAGTTCACATGTTCTCATAAATGACAACACTTCATTCTTTTTATGACTAAATAGTATTCCATTGTGAATATATATCACATTATATTTATCCATTCATTTAGTTGGAGACTTAAGGTTGTTTCCACATTTTGGGTCTTGGAACTAGTGCTGCAATAAACATGGGATTTCAGATATCTCTTTGATATATTTGTTTCATTTTCTTTGGATGTATATCCATTAGTCGGATTGCTGGATCCTATGGTAGTTCTGTCTTTAATTGTTTGAGGAACCTCTATACTGTTTTCTCTAATGGCTGATGCTAGTTAACAACCTAACCAACAGTGCATAAGTTGTGGCCTCTCTTCAGACCCTTACTAACACTTGTTTTGTCTTTTTGATAATTAGAGACTTTTGCCCATTTTTCAAGTTTTGTTGTTTCTTCAAATTTGAGTTGTTTAAATTCACTATATATTCAGGATATATACACTATATATTCAGATGGGTAGTTTGCAAATATTAATATTTTCTCCTGTTTTGTACATTATCTCTTCACGCTGTTAATAGTTTCCTTTGCTGTTCAAAAGCTTTTTAGTTTGATATCTCATTTTCCTATTTTTGCTTTTGCTGCCTATGATTTTGAAGTTATTTAAAAATTATCTTTGCCAAGCCAAATGTCATGAAACATTTCCCCTATATTTTCTTCTAGTAGTTTCACAGTTTTAGGCTTTACATTTAAGTATTTAATTCATTTTGATTTGACTTTTGCATATAGTCTAGTCTTATTTTTCTGCATGTGATGATGCAATTTTCTAGCACCATTTATCGAAAGACTGTCTTTTACCCAATATATATTCTTGGCACCCTTGTTGAATATCTGCTGTAGGCATGTGAACTTATTTCTGGGTTTTCTACACTGTTCAATTGGTCTATGTGTCTGTTTTTTATGCCAGTATCATGCTGTTTTGGTTACTAGAGCTTTGTAGCATATTTCAGGTAGTATAAAGAACCTCCTACATTATTCGTTTTGCTCTGAATTCCTTTGGCTATTTGGGGTGTTTAGTAGTTCCACATGAATTTTAGAATTTCTTTTATATTTATGTGAAAAATGTCATTGGTATTTTGATAGGTATTCCATTAAATCTGTAGGTTGCTTTGGGTAGTATGGTCATTTTAACAATATGAATTCTTCTACTTCATGAACACTGGATAGCTTTCCATTTTTTCAATGTCTTCACATTCGTTCAGAAAAGGTTTGTAGTTCTTAGTGTATGGAATTTTATTATTTTTTATCTTTATTTCAATAGATTTTGGGTAACTGGTTTTTGGTTACAATGATAAGTTCATTAGTAAGGTGTAAGGTGGTATCTCATTGTGGTTTTAATTTGCATTTGCCTGATGATTACTGATGTTGAGCATTTTTTCATATGTTTGTTGGCCATTTGTACATCTTCTTTTGGGAATTATTTATTTATATCCTTTGCCCACTTTTTGATGTGATTATTTGTTTTTTTCTTGCTGATTTATTTGAGGTCCTTGTAGATTATGAATATTAGTCTTTTGTCAGGACACAGTTTGCAAATATTTTCTCCCAATTTGTGGGTTGTCCATTTACTCTGCTGATTATTTCTCTTGCTGTGCAGAAGCTTTTTAGTTTAATGAGGTTCCATTTATTTATTTTTGTTTTTGTTGCCTTTGCTTTTGGGGTCTTAGTCATAAATTCTTTGCCTAAGCCAATGTCTAGAAGTTTTCCCAATGTTATCTTCTAGAATGTGTATGGTTTCAGCTCTTAGATTTAAGTCTTTGATCCATCTTGAGTTGATTTTTGTATAAGGCAAGAGATGAGGATCCAGTTTCATCCTTCTATATGTGGTTTGTCAGTTTTCCCAGCACTATTTATTGAGTAGGATGTTCTTTCCCCAATTTATGTTTTTGTATACTTTGACAAAGATCAGATTGCTGTAACTATTTGGCTTTATTTCTGGGTTCTCTGATCTGTTCCATTGGTCTACATGCCTATTTTCATTCCAGTACTATGCTGTTTTCGTAACTATATCCTTGAAGTGTAATTTGAAGTCAGATAATGTGATGCCTCCAGATTTGTTCTTTTTGCTTAGTCTTGCTTTCGCTATATGGGTTCCTTTTTGGTTCCATATGAATTTTAGGATTGTTTTTTCTAGTTCCGTGAAGAATAATGATGGCATTTTGATGGGAATTGCATTGAATGACCAGACTGCTTTTGGCAATATGGTCATTTTCACAATATTGATTCTACCCATCCATGAGCATGGGACCTGTTTCCATTTGTTTGTATCATCTATATTTCTTTCAGCAGTGTTTTGTAGTTTTCCTTGTAGAGGTCTTTTGCCTCCTTAGTTAGGTATATTCCTTTTTTTTTTCAGCTATTACAAAAGGGGTTGAATGACAATTCAGTCGATGTCTTCTTTACTGATTTGGATGCCCTTTATTTTTTTCTCTTGTCTGATTTCTCTGGTCAGGATTTCCAGTACTATGTTGAATAGAAATGGTGAAAGTGAGCATCCTTTTCTTGTTCCAGTTCTCAGGGGGAAGGCTCTCAATGCTTTTCCATTCAGTATTATGTTGCCTGTGGGTTTGTCATACATGGCTTTTGTTACTTTGAAGTAAGTCCCTTTTATGCCTATTTTGTTGAGGGTTTTAATTATAAAGGGATGCAGGATTATATTAAATGCTTTTTCTGTGTCTATTGAGATGATCATATGGTTTTTGTTTTCAATTATGTTTATGTGATGTATCATATTTATCGACTTGCATGTGTTAAACCATCCCTGCAACCCTGGTATGAAACTCACTTGATCATGATGTATTATCTTTTTGATATGCTGTTCAATTTGGTTAGCTAGTATTTTATGAAGGATTTTTGCATCTATGTTCATCAGGGATATTGGTCTGTGGTTTTCTTTTTTTGTTTTGTTCTTTCTGGGTTTTGGTATTAGGGTGATACTGGCGTTATAGAATGATTTAGGGAGGATTCTCTATCTTTTGAAATAGTTTTAGTAGGATTGGTACCAATTCTTCTTTGAATGTCTGATAGAATTCAGCTGTGAATCCATCTGGTCCTGGACTTTTTTTTTTGTTGGCAGCTTTTTTATTACTGATTCAACCTGGCTGCTTGTTATTGGTCTGCTCAGGGTTTCTATTTCTCCCTGATTTAATCTAGGAGGGTTGTATATTTTCAGGAATTTATCAATTTCCTGTAGGTTTTCTTGTTTGTATGCATAAAGTTGTCCATAGTAGCCCTGAATAATCTTTTGTATTTCTGTGGTATTGGTTGTAGTATCTCTTGTTTCATTTCTAATTGAGCTTAATTGAATCGTCTCTCTTCTTGGTTAATTGTACTAATGGTCTATCCATTTTGTTTATTTTTTCAAAGAAACAGCTTTTGGTTTCATTTATCTTTTGTATTTTTTTCTTTCATTTTCATTTAGTTCTGCTCTGATCTTTGTTATTTTTTTTCTTCTGCTATGTTTGGGTTTAGTTTGTTCCTGTCTCTTAAGTTCCTTGAGGTGTGATATTAGGTTGTTTATTTGTGCTTTTTCACTTTTTCATGTAGGCATTTAATGCTATTAACTTTCTTCTTAGCACTGCTTTTGCTGTATCCCAGAGGTTTTGATAAGTTGTGCCACTATTATCATTCCTTTCAAAGGATTTTAAAATTTCCATCTTGATTTTATTGTTAAGCCAAAAATCATTCAAGAGCAGATTATTAAATTTCCATGTATTTATAAAGTCCTGAGGGTTCCTTTTGGAGTTGATTTCCAGTTTTATTCTACTGTGGTCTGAGAAGATACTTGATATGATTTTGATTTTCTTAAATTTAATGAGAATTATTTTGTGGTTTATCATATGGTCTATCTTGTAGAATGCTCCATGTGCTGATGAGAAGAATGTATATTCTGTGGTTGTTAGGAAGAACTTTCTGTAAATATCTGTTAAGTCCATTTGTTCTATGGTATAGCTTAAGTCCATTATTTCTTTGTTGACTTTCTACCTTCATGATCGATCTAGTGCTGTCAGAGGAGTATTGAAGTCCCTGCACTATTATTGCTGTATATCTCATTTCTTAGGTCTAGTAGCTATTGTTTTATAAATTTGGGAGCTCCAGTGTTAGGTGCATATAAATTTAGGATTGTAATATCTTTCTGTTGGACTAATCTTTTATCATTATATAATGTCCTTCTTTGTCTTGTTTTACTGTTGTTGCTTTAAAGTCTGTTTTGTCTGATGTAAAAATAGCTACTCTTGTTTTTTGTTTCCACTTGCATGGAATATCTTTTTCCACTTCTTTCCCTTAAGTTTATTTGAGTCATTATGTGTTAGGTGCATCTCTTGAAGACAGCAGATATTTGGTTAGTGGCTGTTTTATCCATTCTGCTATTCTGTATGTTTTAAGTGGAGCCATTTACATTCAACATTAATATTGAGATGTGAAGTACTGTTCTATTCATCATGTTAGTTGTTTCCTAGATACTTTGTTTTTTATTGTGTTATTGTTTTATATACCCTATGAGATTTATTTATTTATTTTGAGATGGAGTTACCCTCTTGACGCACAGGCTGAGGTGCATTGGTGTAGTCTCGGCTCACTGCAATCCCCATCTCCCAGGTTCAGGCGATTCTCCTGCCTCATTCTCCGGAATAGCTGGGATTACAAGCACCCACCACCATGCCTGGCTAATTTTTGTATTTTTAGTACAGATAGGGTGTCACCATGTTGGCCAGGCTGGTCTTGAGCTCCTGACCTCAGGTGATCCAGCTGCCTCAGCCCCCCAAAGGGCTGGGATTATAGGAGTGAGCCACTGTGCCTGGCTGAGTTTTATTCTTTAAGGAGGTTCTATTTTGGTGTATATTGAACTTTTGTTTTAAGATTTAGAACTTCTTTTAGGATTTCTTGTAGTGCTGGTTGGTAGGGGCAAATTCCCTCAGTGTTTGTTTGTCTGAAAAATACTTTCCCTCTCCTTCATTTATGAAGCTTAGTTTTGCTGGATAAAAAAAGTCTTAGCGACAACTTTTTTGTTTAAGGAGGTTTAAAGATAGGGCCCCAATCCCTTCTGGCTTGCAAGGTTTCTGATGAGAGATCTGCTGTTAATCTGATAGGTTTGACTTTATAGGTTGCCTGATGCTTTTTTCTCACAGTTCTTAAGATTCTTTCCTTTGCTTGACTTTAGATAGCTTGATGATGATGTGCCTCAATGATGGTCTTTGTGCAATTAATTTCCCAGGAATTTTTAATGCTTCTTGTATTTGCAGGTCTAGATCTCTAACAAGGCCGAGGAAGTTGTCCTCAACTATTCCCTCACATAAGTTTTTCAAACTTTTATACTTCTGTTCTCCATCCAGAACATGAATTTTTCTTAGGTTTGACCATTTTACATAATCCCATATTTCTTGGAGACTTTGTTCATTAAAGAAAAATTGTTTTTGTCTTTGTCTGATTGGGTTAATTTGAAAGCCTCATCTTTGAGCTCTGAAATTAATTCTTCTATTTGTTCTAGTCTATTGTTGAAACTTTCCACTGCATTTTGTATTTCCATGGCATGTCTTTAATTTCGAGAAGTTCTGATTTTTTTAATGATATCTATTTCTCTAGAAAAATTTTCATCCATATTCTGGATTATTTTTAAAATTTCTTTAAGTTGCTTTTCACCTTCTCTAGTATCTCCTTGACTAGCTGAATAGTCAACCTTCTGAATTCTTTATCTGGCATTTCAGAGATTTCTTGGTTTGGATCCATTGCTGGGGAGCTAATGTGATCTTTTGGGGGTTTTATAGAACCTTGTTTTGTCATATTACCAGAATTACTTTTCTAGTTCCTTCTCATTTGGGTAGACTATTTCTTTAAATTGTTCTTGAATTTATTTTTGATGGGACTGTTTTTTTAATTTATTTTTTCCCTCTTAAGGATCTGACTTTAGTGTTTATATTTTATTTTAGCCTAATTTAATTCTTGGTGCTTTTAGGGTGAAGATTTTGTATGAGTTCCTTAGTTATAGAGAGACTTTGTGTGCTGGTTTTTCCAAATGTTGTTTGTAGTAGTTATGTACTTGGTGTGTGGGCAAGTTCACTGTCTCCTATGGAATTGGAATGGCAGGGATCTCTTGAAGTTTATCTCATTCTCTCGTGATGTATACTTTATTTATTTAATTTTATTCCAGTATTTTATTTACTGAGTTGATGATTCAGGCTTCAGTCCAATAGGAGAGGTAGCCCTTGGTAGTCACTGGTTGTAGCTAAGGCAGGTGGGTACATGTAATACTCAGTGGTGGGCAGGGATCCCAGCCTTGATGAAGGTGGCTAAGGGAGTTCTCAATTAGATGTGCTGAGGTTGTACCAGGATGAAGGGTGTGAGCTACCTCAGTTCCCCTGCCAGGCCAACAGAAAAGCTATCCACCTCACAGCCTCACTCCTGTACCAATGTTCTGGCTATTCAGATCATACGGGCCCCTCTTTTCTTGTGTAGGAATGTTCATGCTCCAAGTAGTGGGGAATTGTGACCTTGCCTCTCATGCAGGCCTGAATATGGAGATTACTCCCCCTGTTGGGCTGCAATCACCATGAATTGTTCCAGGAAGGCTGTCTATAGATGCATATACACTGCATTCTTGTGGTAGAAACTCCATTTGTGTCTGCAGTGATGTACCAGGGTTGAACAAGGATCTCTTCTCCAAGACCCTTCATGATCACAGAGGCTGCCTGCCTATTGGGGTAGAGGTGCTGACTTTCTCTATTGTGGCCAACTCTGCACTTGGGTCACTGCTGAAAGAAATATTCCACCAGTGGAAAGATCTGGGACTCAAGCCTGCTGTTCAGACTCTTTTGTTCCATGGGGTGTTCTCTTTATATGGTGTTCTCTCCCTTCCCCTAAAAATGGGACTTCTTGAGAGCTGGACTGCAGTGATTACTATTGATCTTCTGGGTCTAGCCACCTAGTAGGGCTACCAGACTCTGGGCTGGTGATGGAGAATGTCTGCAAAGGATCCAGTGATGCGACCTTTCTTCAAGTCTCCCAGCAATGGATACCAGCACCTGCTTTGAATGGAGGTGGCAGGGGAGTGACGTGGACTGAGATTCCTTGATTGTCAATAGGCTTAGTGTGCTGGCTTTCTTGAATGCTGGTTATACTAATAGTGAACTTGTCATGTGGACAGACTCAGGACCCCTGGATAGCCAGGGTATTGCAGGCAGTGGTGTAAGCTGAGATCCCACAGCCGTTTTCTCCTTCCTGAGAGCAGTGATATTCTGCTGAGAGGTATTGTGATGGCCTGAGTTGGCTGGCCTCCAGCCAGGAGGTGGGGCTTGCAAGACAGCATCAGCTGCAGTAGCAGCAGTGGGATTTGAGCTTGCTCTAAGTTGCCCAGGGGAATTATTCTGGTTTCTTAGGTGATGGACAGGGCTGTAGAGCTCCCAAAAGTTTATGTTATTTGTGTTAATCTACTAGGATGAGTGGAGAAATATCACCAGGTGAGGGCAGGGTTAGGTGGGTCTGAGCTCAGACTCCCCTTGGGTGGGGCCTGCCGCAGCCACTGTAAGAGGCATGGGGTGGTTTGCAGGCCACTAGGGTAATGATCCAGAGGTGAGTATAACAGCCTCTGCTATGCAGAAGATTTCACAAAGGGAGTGGGGAGTAGCGGGCAGCAGTAAGCCTCATCCAGCTCCAATGCAGTTGGCAAGGCCAATCTCGCTCCTGAAGTGTCCTGCTATCATCACCAGGTTTAGGTCCACATAGCCTATGCACAGAACTCAGACCTGCCTGAGGCCATAAGCTTCCCCGCAGAAATAGCAAGCATGACTTTTGGGCCACGTCCCTCCTCGTCTGCCCTCAAGGCTGGTCGGCAGTGCTCTTCCCACTCGCCACCAAGTTCTGTTGATGGGTGTACATCCCTACTCAAAATTATATCACAAATTCAGCTGGGAGCTTCTTTTACCCTGTGACCCCTCCCTGAGCTCATTGGCTAACTTTCTTGAGGGCTCCTGTGAGATATAGTCAGGAATGGCTTCCCTTGGTTCATACTAGAGACTCAGAATACCTGCAAGGCACTTCCTGCGGCTGCTTCTACTTTTATTTTCACGAGGCTCCCTGAATTTGTTCCAGCTCTGGGTAGCATTAAGGCCTTCTCCTGTGGCCTGGATTTTCAGATTCCTTAGTGGGGATATGTGCTCAAAGATAGAATCTCCCCATCTCATACTCTGGGAACTTTTATTTTTTTTCCTATCTCATGGAGTAGGCTGCAGCCTATCACTTCTTTCAAAAGGTCTGTGGATTTTTCCAGTTTTCCCAGTGGGAGAGGCATGCTAACACTGCCTCCTATCTGCTATCTTGAAAAAAAAAAAGAAGGTGTATAGATCATTCACTTCCTTGGTTAAGTTTATTTCTAGGTATTTGATTTTTTTAATTTTTTGTAGCCATTGTAAATAGGTTCCCTTTTTGATTTCCATTTTAGCTAATTCATTATTGGTGTATAGAAATGCTGGTGATTTTTATATGTTGTTTTTGTATCCTGCAACTTTACTGAATTTGTTAATTTTAAAAGTTTTTTGATGAAGTCTTTAGGGTTTTTAATATATAAAGTTTTGTCATCTGCAAACTGGGACAATTTGACTTCCTCCTTTCCAATTTGGATGCCTTTTATTTATCTGGCCTAATTGTTCTGGGTAAGATTTCCAGTAGTATGTTGAATAGAAGTGATGGATAGGCATCCTTGTCTTGTCTTTAATCTTAGAAGAAAAGCTTTCAGCTCTTCCCCCTTCAGTATGATGTTAGCTGTTGTTTTGTCCTATATGACCTACTGAGATACATTCCTTCTATGTCTAATTTTTTGAGAGTTCTTCACATGAAGGAATGTTGAATTTTTTCAAATGCTTTTCTGCATATTATCATCTGGATTTTGTTTTTCTTCTTGTTAATGTGTTGTACCATATTTATTGATTAGCTTGTTATAGCATGCTTACCATGCTTGCATCTCTGGGATGAATCCCACTTAATCGTACTAAATGATTTTTTTAATATGCTGTTGGATTCAGTTTGCTACTATCTTGTTAAGAATCTTGTGTCTATATTCCTCATCAATATTGACCTACAGTTTTATGTTTTTGTTGTATCCTTGTCTGGTTTTGGAATCAGATTAATGCAGGCATTATAAAATAAGTTTAAAAGTATTCTCCCATCTTCAATTTTCTTCAGTAGTTTCAGGAGAATTGGTATTAGTTCTTTACATATTTGGTGGAATTCAGCAGTGAAGCTTTCAGGTCCTGGTCTTTTTTTTGATGATGGAAGACTTATTAGTGATAATAATAATAATTTATATTAATTGTTATTAATTTCTTTACTCATTATCAGTCTGTTCAGATTTTCTATTTCTTGGCAGATTTTCTATTTTAATTTTGATAGGTTGTATGTGTCCAGAAATTTATTGATTTCTTCCATGTCATCAATTATTTTGGTGTATACTTATTCATAATAGTCTCTTATGAACCTTTGTATTTTTGTAGTATCAGTTATGTCTCATTTTTCATCTCTTATTTTATGTATTTGAATCTCTCATTTGTTTTTTACCTTAGGTAAAGGTTTGTTGATTTTTATCTTTTTAAAAAGCCAAATCTTTGTTTTGGTTTTTATATGAATTTATTTTTTTAGTCTGTATGTTGTTTATGTTTTGAATTTTATTATTTCTGTCCTTCCTTCTACCAATTTTGGGTTTAGTTTGTTCTTGTTATTTTTGGTTCCTTGAGGTGAATCTTTGGATTGTTTACTAGAAATCTGTCTTCTTTTTTGGTGTAGGCATTTACTATTTTAAACTTCCCTCTCAGAGCTACTTTCACTATGTCGCATAGGTTTTGATATGATGTGTTTCCATTCTTGTTTGTCTGAAGGAAATTTTTTTTCACTTTTACGTTCCTCATTGACCCATTGGTTATTTAAGAACAAGTTGTTTAATTTCTATGTATTTTTAAATTTTCTGAAGTTTTTATTTTAGTATTGATTTCTAGTTTTATTGCATTATGGTTAGGAAAGATACTTGATATGATCTCTATCTTCTTAAAATTTTTAAGACTTGTTTTGTGGCCTAACATGTGATCTATCCTAAAAAATGTTCCATATGCAGATGAGAAGAATGTGTACTCTGTTGGATGCAGTGTTCTATAAATGTCTGTTAGGGCCATTTCGTCTATGGTATAATTTAAGTCCAATGTTTCTTTGTTGATTTTTTGTCTAGATGATCTGTTCATTGTTGAAAGTGGTATATTGAAGCCCTCTACTATTATTGTATTGCCCTCTGTTTCTCCTGTTAGGTCTAATAATATTTGCTTTAGATATCTGGGTGCTCTGGTGTTGGGTGCATAAATATTTATAATTGCTACATCCTCTTATTGAATTGATTTCTTTATTTTTATATAGTGACCTTCTTTACCTCTTTTTACAGTTTTTGACTTGATGCCTATTTTATCTGATATAAGTATGGCTATTTCTGCTTGCTTTTTGTTTCTGTTTGCATGGAGTATCTTCTTCTATCCCTCCACTTTCAGTCTGTGTTACACTTGTTGGCAGCATATAGTTGGTTCCTTTTAAAAATTCATTCAGCCACTCTCTATCTTTTAACTGGAGAATTTAGTCCACTTATATTCAAGGTTATTATTGAAAGACAATAACTTACTCCTAACATTAAAAAAATTACTTTCTGGTTATGGTTATTTCATAAATGTTTTGTTCCTTTCTTCCTCTTTTATTGTTTATCTCTGTGGTTTGGTGGTTTTATGTGTTACTAAGCTTGGTTTCTTTTCTCCTTCTTGTTTGTATATGTGTTATATCTTTCTTTGTGGTTATTATGAGGATAAAGAGTCTGATAGTTTATTTAAATCTGATAGCAACTTAATTTTGGTCACATAAAAATACTCCAGATGTTTTCTCTTTTCTTTACTATTTATATATTTGTTTCCTTAATTTACTTCTTTACCCATTATGTAGCTGTTGTAATTTTTGACCATTTTGACTTTAAACCTTCATACTAGAGGACTAAAAGATTTGCATAACATTAGAGTGCTAGGATATTCTGAGTTTGATTTATGAATTTACCTATACTGGTGAGCTTTATATTTTCACACGTTTTTATTATAGTAATAATCAGCCTTTCATTTCTAATTGTACCACTCCTTTAAGCATTTCTTGTAAGATCAGTTGAGTGGTGATGAATCCCGTCAGTGTTTGTTTGTCTGGGAATATCTTCATTTCTCCTTCATTTTTGAAGGATAGCTTTGCTGAATATAGTATTCTTGGCTGATTTTTTTTTTTTTAATTTTCAGCACTTTGAATATGTCATGCCGTTCTCTCCTAGTCTGCTGAAAAATCTGATAGTCTAATAGAGATCTTTTTGTATGTGAGTTAATACATTTGTCTTGCAGCTTTTAGAATTCTTTCTTTGTCTTTGACTTTTGACAGTTTGATAATCATGTGCCTCAGAAAGGATCTTTTGGGGTTCAGTTTAATTAGGGACTTTTCAGCTTCCTGAATCTAGATGTTTATATCTCTCTGAATACTTGGGAAGCCTAAAGCTATTATTTCTTAAATACATTTCCTATGCCTCTAAAAAAATTTCTTCTTCCTCTGGCATTCCTATAATGTGAATATTTGTTTGCCTAATTGTATCCCATGTATTCTGTAGGCTTTCTTCATTCTTTTTTGTTCTTATTTCTGTGTTTTTCCTCTGACTGAGTTATTTCAAAAACCTGTTTTCTAGTTCAGAAATTCCTTCGTGAAAGATCTAGTCTATTGTTAAAAATTTCACTTGTATTTTTTAAATTTTCATTTATCAAAATTTTCAGCTCCCAGATTTCTGTTTGGTTCTTTTAAAATTATATTTATATATTAGGAATTTCTCATTCCAATTATTAATTGTTTGTCTATGTTCTATTGTATTTCACTGAGCTTTTTAAAGATCATAATTTTTAATTTTTTTTAGGCATTTCATAAGTATCATTTTACTTGGGGTCTTCTAATAGGATTTATTGTGTTCCTTTGGGGGTATCATGTTTTCTTGCTTTTATTATATTTCCTTTGTCTCTGCATTGATACTTGTTCATATAGTAGAATAGTTTTTGTTTCCAATTTTATAGAGTAGCTTTTTCAGGGAGAGACATTTCCTGTAGATAAGTCCTAGGGTGTAAGTTCAGTATGGTGAATGGCTTTGATTCTGGGTGGACTCAGTAGCATGGTATCTGTGCAGTTTCTTTGACTGTAATACTCATCAGTGATGTCTGTGATTGCCTCAGTGGTCTATGCTGTGAGAGCTTTTGAGGTAGTGGCATAGTTTTCTTGGGGTGGGAGCACTGGGTTGGTTTTTAGGTTGGGCATGTGGGGGCACAGAGAGCTGACAAGCTGTCTGGCTACCTCTCCAGAGAGTCAGTGGCTACTGCTGTGCTGGCTGTTGTGCCAGGTTTGAGCTTACAGAGATGCTGCCAGCAAAGTGGCTATGTGGCTTTCTTTTCAGTGAGGCAGGGCTGCCACCAAACTAGATGAGCACAGCAATGCCAAGCATCCCTGTGGCAGTCTGTTGGAGAGGCAGAGCTGCTGCAGGACTGGATGTCAGGCTGCATGTGAATCTTTGTGGGTGCAGCAAGGCCAGGCAGCTCTGCAGTGGCCTTTCATGGGAGTGGGTTGCCACATGACCACTTGCCAGGCTGGATGCAGGCACATACATGCTCAGAGTGCTTGCTGGCTGTGAAGCACAGGTATGTGTTGGTAACATGGCTAGTGGCTGTTTGGAAGCTTCCCTGCTGTGCATATCTGCCTGTTCCCTGAGATGGTGGTGTGTCATGTGAGTTTGGACACTGGGGTCTTGGTCATTATGACATGCCTATGCTCTAGGTAGCTGAGTTTGTGGTGGTGCAAGCATTCACGTGAACATAGTGGAATGAGAGCAGGGCCTCGGGGATGGAGACAGTCAGTTGCTATTGGCCCCTAGTAGTGGGTCTGGTTTTAAGAAGTCATTGAGCTGTATCATCTTAGGTCTTAAGGGTGGGAAGTGTTCAAGGTGGGCTCCTACTCTGAGGCAGTGCAGCTGTACAAACTTCTGGCTAATCTCCAAACTGGATTCAAAACCTACAAGGACCAGGAGACTCTCCTGCAGCAAGGATTTCTGGCATGTGTGGTAACAATTGGACTGCTGGGGATTTACAGCTTACCTTTACCCCATAAGAAGAAGTCTCCCTGACTCTGAGCTAATTCTGGTGAAGATGACATTGTGGCAGAAGTGGATTACTTTCTCTCCTCTCTATGGTGCTATTCTCGCCTTCTGTGCTTCACAGGGATGTTGCCACTTCCCTGGTGCTCTCCAGCATACTTCCTCAGTCACTCCAGTCAAATTATAGATGTTTATTCACTGTTTTGATCCCTTTTAATTGGGGGAACAAGCACCAGGTAACTATAGTCAGTCATCTTTCTAACTTCACTTGGACAGGTATTTTAATTAAGTGCAATTTCCAGATTGACTTCCTCTTTTATTCAGGATTACTTTAAATGATAATTTTATATTTATAAGTGGACAGGATTTTTTATTTGCTATTCTTTTATTATTAATTTGTAATTCAATATTATTCAATATTGAAAATTGAAATTTTTGGAATTCAATATTCAATTTAATAGTTCAATACTATTAATTTTTTGGATTTGTGATCATATAATGTAACAAGTATGAATTCAGATTTGTATAATGTTTGAGACTTTATTTTAGATCTAGGACATAAACACTTTAGGTCTAGGTCATAGATGACCTTTTACAAATATTCTGTGTGTTTATTTTTAATGTGCTATCACTGTGATGTAGGATGCCATGTATCTAATCTGTTTAATCAAATGTACATATATACTACATAAAAAGGTTGTTCATTGTGTTTTTAAAATTTACCCTAGGCCTTGGTTTGCTGGAGCCAGCTCTAATTGGCTCATTAGGGCCAATGGTTAAATAGTTAGGAATTTTATAAGCCAGCTTTTAAGCCATTGGTATTTTGAAGTCAGTATAGTGAGGTTTTTATACAACAAAAATTGGCAAATGCTACAAAGCAATGATTTTTTTTTTTTGAGAGCTGGTTTACTGGCATATCAATGCTAGCCTTACTGATTTCTGTATATGTTTAAATTTCTAAAAACTATGTTAAAATATTTTATAACTTATTTTTCCTATTCATTTTTCTCTATATAATTTGAAGCTATACTGTTAGGTACCTAAACATTCATAACTATTATATCTTCTCATATTTTATAACTTATTCTTCCTATTCATTTTTCTCTATATAATTTGAAGCTATACTGTTAGGTACATAAACATTCATAACTATTATATCTTCTCAGAGGGTTTTATTTATTTATTTTCTCAACTTCTATTTTAGGTTCAGGGTGTATATGTGCAGGTTGGTTACATGGGTGAATTGTGGGTTGCTGAGGTTCGGTGTATGAATGATGCCATCACCCAGGTAGTGAGAACAGTAATCAATGAGTAGTTTTTCAACCCTTGTTCTCCTCCCACCCTCCCCCCACACTAACTCAGTGTCCAGTTTCTATTTACCCCAACTTATAAGTGAGAAGATGCAGTATTTGATTTTCAACAGAAAATCATTAAAAATCATTATTTTGCCTATGATAATGGCTTCCAGCTGCATCCATGCTGCTGCAAAGGATATGATCTCCTTCTTTTTATGACTGCATAGTATTCCAAGGTGTATATATACCACATTTAAAAAAATTCAGTCCACTGTTAATGTGGAATGACAGCAGGGCCTCAGCAATGGTGACAGTTATTGGCCCCTGGGGCAGGATACCCTCTATTAGTGGGTCTGGTATCAAGAAACCATTGAGCTGTATAATCTTAGGTCTTAGGGGTGGGAGGTGTTCAAGAGACAATGTGAATGGACATTCTCAGAGAGTTTTAACTTTTATCCATGTGCATTATCCATTATATTGTTTAGTACTTCTCACTTGAGTTCTACTTTTTTTCTATTCTTGTTTCTACAGTCATATTTACTTGGCATGTCTTTTTTTTGTAATTTTTAAGCATTTCGTATCATTTTATTTTTGTTTCATTTCTTATAAACTCATATTTTAAAATTTATCTCTGTGTCTACTTTTTAACTAATGTTAGTATCCATCTCTTAGTAAGCAAATATAGTTTATTTACATCTTTGTTTGTGTGAGTGAATGATTGCTGGTATGTTTAGACTTACTACTGCCACATTGTTTTTTCTGTATATTTTTACTGCACTTTCTTTTTTTTCTTCTCTCTTTCTGCCTGTCCCCACTACCTCTACTACTATTACAACCTTCTGTTAGATTCTTTGAGTTTTGTTTGTTCATTTTATTTTATTTTGGTTTGGAAATTATACATGTCTGGCTTGGGGTTTTTTTTCATAGTTAAATTTTCTCTTGACTTTTTGCAATTAATTAGCATAAGTGTATTTCAAATTATCACAAATAAAATAATCATCATAGTATGAATTTACTTCCTCTTCTTCCTTTTCCTATACCATTTCCCCCAGGGAGAGTATCCATGATTTTCCTTGCACATTGCTACTTGGAAAAGTACATGGCTAAATCACTAGTTTCCTAGCATTGGGACTGATGATACAGTGACTGAAAAGGAGGATGAGATAATTTTTTATAATTACAAATATTTTCTATATCATGGTTGTGGTGGTAATTTCATGAATGTATACTGTCATCAGAACTGCATACTGTATGCTTAAAACAAGTGTATATTTTATTATCTTAAAATTGTTTCTCAATAAAGTTTATTTAAAAGTATGGTACAGAATGTCAGAGAGAGCAAGAAATAATTAGCAGGATGTAGAGAAAGCCCATTGCAAGTTACATCTCATGAAATTATACTGGCATGGTTTTTCCAGAAATACTTAGCAGTTTGGAACTTGAAATTGGCGAGATGAATGTAGCAGAAAGATGAAATGTGGGGTAAAGTTAGTGTGCTATTTAGGATAGTATTTATTACAGTGACTGGCTGGGCCACCTTCTAGTTAGGGAAGCTAGTGCAGCTAAGATGCTGATAGTTGTGAGAATAGGGACAATCTATTTATAATATAAACAAATTAAAAATCAAATCCAGTAAATATGTCATATGTGCTTATATGCTTAGCATGCTTATAGGTGTTGTAGGTACAGTAATTAGTAAGATACACAAGGTTTCTGACCACAAGAATTTCACATTTTTGCAAAATGAATGATGTCAAACATGTACCTTAATGAATTGCCATTAGTTATTTAGACTCAAATATAAATGTTACTAATTCTGCATTCTTATATCCCACATATTTTTTGGATAACTTTTGAATTTATCTGGAATGCATTTTTAACTTAATTATTTCATAGACATTCTGTGGGTCTTATATTTTCTAAGATGTGCTATGAAAGAATGTTTTTGCCCTCCTTTTCAAATACTAATAGCTTTCTAGGTTCAAACTCATTCTCACTTAGAACCTTGAAGATGAATTCTCTTGTCTTGTAAGTACCATGATCAGATTCATTCTGATTTTTGTCCTTAAATAGCTTTTTATTAGCATGTGTTTCATTATCCTGGAATTAGGAAATTCTATTTAAAATTGCTGTGTTTTTCAATTATCCCTTTTATGCCCTGTCAGTGTGAAAGCTTGTGTTCTACTTCAGCTCTGTAAACTTTTCTTTTATGACTGTTTTGATTGTTTCATTCTGTCTGTTGTCTCTTTGCTGTCTGTTTATGGAACTCCTTTTGGATACTATGTTGGAATTTCTAGACCTATCTATCTGATAATTTCCAACTTTTTCTTCTTTTGTACTATGGTTTGGGATAATTTCTTCACCTTAGTGAGTGTTTGAATGAAGTGCTTTTGGAAACTGACTAGAGGAACAGATATCATTGATTGTTTCTGGACAGTAGGTTAAATATATCTTTGCTGCCCTGAGGAAGCTGTCCATTGTTCCTGCCCTGGAGAATTATACTAGCTGGGATTTTTCAAAAACATTTATACCAAACATTTTCAAAAACATTTGCACCAAATGACCATAGCCCATGAACATAGTGCTACAGAAAACTATGATCAGAGAGTGGTAAGAGATCTACCATATATCCCCTCCAGCTACATAAATGAATATCCCTTGTTTACCTTAAATGATAAGCTACCTGAGGTGTTTCTATATTTATTTTATATATTTATATAAATAAATAGTTTAAATATATATTAAATATTGTTTAAATATATATTTCTATAATAAATATATTGTTTAAATATAGTGTTTCTATATTTACCCACTATCTGTTTAATTAATGCTTTTTGATAGTGATTGAAACTAAGATGTCCACATCTTACTGCTACCTCTGTCCCTGGCAGTTCAAAGAATATTTATATAGATTATTGTTTGCTTTGGAAACATTTCAATATAATTAACTAATTTGTCTTATTTTAAGCATTCCAAAGAACTTAAAGGTGTTTCATTAAAAAAGATACATATATTTATATACCTTTGTATGAAGTAGTCACCTAATCATTTTTTTGTTTTGATAAACTGAAATTTATAGGCCTTATAAACATATTGGGTAGCCTTATAAGAGAATTAATACCAACCTCAGGTCTTATATTTGTATGAATGAATTTTTAAAAATCATTATAGTAATCCAAGTTATTATAGTTTGTATTGGGGTTTATTTAGCCTTGATATTGAACACAGATTAAGTTTGAGGACATTTCTTATTTGAAAATCTCATATTGGTGTCAATTTAAAACAGCTTGAAAGCAATTACTGAAAATGTCTTAGTGCGATTAATGATAGGAAGATTGGAGATGTTTAAAGATATCACTTTCTCAGCTGTACTTAAATTAGGACTGAAAAGAGATCTGTAGCGATCAAGAGCTGGCAAACCAACTGTTTATTTATCAAAACCGACTACTTATTTATCAAAGCAGGTGGTTGGTGATTCAAATCCATCAACCACCTGTTTTTATAAATAAAGTTGTATTGGAACACAGCCATACCCATTTGTTTATGTGTTGTCTATAGCTGCTCTTACACTAGAGTGGATGAGTTAATCACTGGCAACAAAGTCTACAAGACTTGTAAAGCATAAAACATTATCTGGCCCTCTACACAAAGTGTTAACCAGTTGCTGCTTTAAACAATGGTGACAGTTTTGTGGAGTCTTACTGACCACTACTTTCACACTCTTAGGAAAATGGCTCACAGTCATCTGCAAACACACTATACTTGTTTGCATATGGCCTTGCTTGGGTTCTGCCTTCTGCCTCAATGCTGTTTTTCTCCTTTCACTCATGCCTAGAATATATCCGACCTTCGAGGTATGATTCAAGTAACACTACCTTTATGAAGTCCTATCATAAAGAAATGAAGTAAAATTTCCTGGACAAATCTCCCAATCGCTCCCTTACATATAGTTTGAAATCCCTTGCCCCTCTCTTCCTTGTACTTGCTTGGTATACACATAGCAGGTTTAAATCCAGTTCTGTACCTATTCCAGGCTTTCTTTCCCTTTCAGCTTACTGTGGCTGGAGGAAACACGTACAACCCTAATGACTAATCTCACTCCACAACCATTCACAACATTGATCCTTCTATAGGCCAGACTCTCATACTATTCTCCCAGTTACCTAAATGGCTATTTTGTGTGTCCTCTTCCCTCTCATCCTCCTCCTGTCCCCATCCTCCTCCAATCTTCACTTTCTGCTCATGACTTTTTATTTTAATTCACTGAGAAAATGGAAGTAATAGTAGAAAACTTATACCTACCTACCAGCCCCACCCCCCTTATAACTCAGCATTCCTTCCTGTGACAGTAGATGACTCAGCCCTCGCCCCCTCTTGGAGGTGGGCTAACATCCTCATCCTCACTTGCTCATTAGAGAAAATTACTCTGGCACTTCCCACCCCCTCCAACATCCTTAATTCCCCCTCTCTAATAAGTCAGTCCCATCAGCATGCAAACATGTTGTTATTTCTACCACTTTCTACCACCTGCAACAACCCCCTTTCCTTCCTTCCTTTTGGAGCAGGATTCTTAAAAACATTGCCTGCACTAGCATTTTAAGAACCTTTTCTTGCTACTTTCTTGTCAGCCATCCCAGGCAGGCTTCTGCCTCCATCAAATCCCTAAAAGTGCTATTGTCAGAGTCATCTGACATGACCTCCGGGTTGCCAAGCCCACTGGTCAGTGCTGAAACTGTGTCTTGCTTGGCCTGTCAGTGCATTTGATGTGTCCATCATTCCCGTTTGCTGGATATACTTCCCTTGACTGACTTCTAGAATATGATACTCTTCATTTTCCCCTTATTCAGTAGTCATTCCTTTTGATTTTTCTTTCCTGATCCTTCTTTTATAATCCCCGACCTAATTAATACTGAAGTATCCCATGGTCAGGTTTTGGTCCTTTTCTCTACCTACACCACTCCCTCATGAGCACTCTCATGAGTCGCATATCTATTTCCAGTTCAGACACATTCCTGAACTCGAGATTTATGTATCCAATGGCATATTTGACATTTCCTTGTGCATATCTAATGAGCCTTTCAAACTCAGCATGTCCAGAACTGAAACTCCTGACCTGTCCCCTCTCCTCAAGGCATCAGCTGTGTCCAAGGCTTGCTTGTTTCAGTTGATGGTAGCTCCATCTTCTCAGGTGTTCAGAGGAAAAGACTCAGAGTCATTCTCATTCTCTTATTTCCTCCTGTACCCTGCAATCTGTCAGGAAATTATATTAGTCCTGTCATAAAAAATGATTCCAGACTCTAGCCACATGTCTGTATCTCCACTGCTACCCCAAGCAGATTCAGGTCCTCCTCCACCTTTCTGACCTCATCTCAGACTACTCTTTCCCTTGCTCATTCCACTGGCTTCTTTCCTGTCCCTTAGACTCATAGCCACACAGTTGTCTCTGCCCTAGCTGTTCCCTCTGCTTCAAATAGTCTTCACTGAGATACCACCGGGGCTCACACACCCTTGCTATCTTTACCCTGACTACCCAAAATTTCAACCTCACCCTTCTTACCTTGTTTCCTTTTTCCTAGATAATTTTTCACTCTCTAATAAAATGCATAATTATAATAACTTATTTGTGCATTTTCTATATGGTTCATCTTTCTTTCTGAAATCAAGATTGTGTTCTGCCATCATTGATGTATTCCAAGGTCATAAAAAATGCCTAGCCCATAATAAATATTCAGCGAATATTTACTAAATGAATCAAGGAAAGTGATGCTGTCTTATAATCTCTATATTCTATTCAGTCTCAGCTTGTCTTTTCTAGTGGTTTGAATGAATGGATGATGCATTTAACCCAAAAAACCAATACTTGTAAATCTTTTATTCTTGTATGTTTAATTAATTTTAAATGTGTGATTAGACAAGTTAATAAGCAGAACAAAACATCAAGTATGTTAGATCATCCTTCCTCACTGGGAAGAACTACAATATTGGTATAGAATGTAAAATGTTTACAGTTATTTTCACAAGCAATTATTTGCTTGGGAAATAGCAACGGTGTGAGCCCCGACAGTATCTGGGTGAAGAATATTTGAAGCAGAAGGAAAATCTGGAGCAGAGGCAACTGTGTGACTATGAGTCTAAGGGACAGTTTTCACTCCAGAATGAAAACTATAGAGATGCCTGCCGACGTTAACTTGCTTACTCACTATGTATTTTCCCTGGGCAGTACTATCCTCCTAGGATTTCAGTGCTGCTGTGAGTCAGCAGTCACCTTGCAGTGAGATCCAATCACAAGATTCCAAACAATTCCTATCCTGTGAGCTCCTTGAGGACAGGGCTGGGATTTAGTCTCTTTTATTTCACAGGCCCAGAGTTCTAGGATGAAAGAATGGTTTCGGGTGCCAGGCCCCACCTGGTTGCTCTCCATGAGCTTACTGCCCAGGGCTGCCTTGGGACTTGGCTCCCCACATTCTGGTGCAGCAGTCTTCAGCCACCCCAACTATGGCTTAAGTGGCCCCAGCTGCAGCTTGACCCACTGCTTCACAAGATACAGGCGGTAAGCCTTGGTGAAATTCATGTGGTGTTAAGTCTGCAGTCTCACAGAATACAAGAGCTGAGGGGGCATGGCTTCCTCCACCTTGATTTCAAAAGATGATGCTGACTTCTTTGGGGCACAGGCAGAGACTTTGCACAGGGGCAGAACAACCACAGAGAGCCCCCAACAGGGCGGTGCCTCATGGAGCCAAGGAAATGGGGTTGCCACCAAAATCCTAGAACTATGGTTAACAGTGTAGAGCTGCAGTCTGGAAAAGCTTCAGGCATAAGACTCCAACCCATGACAGCTGAAGAATAGGCTGAGCCTAGGAAAGCTATGGGAACTGACCTGCCTGAGGCTTTAGGGGTCCAACCCCCACCCAGCGTGCCCAGGATGCAGAATGTGGAGTGAAAGGAAATTATTCTCCAACTTTAAGATTTAATATTGTTCTCCCTGTTGGGTTTTGGACTTGTTTCAGATGAGTTATCCCTCTTTTCTTGCCTATTTCTCCATTTTAGAATGGGAATGTCTCTTCTATACCTTCACACATTGTATTTTGGAAGCAGATAGCTTATTTTGATTTCACAGGCTCGTGGTTGAAGAACATTTGCCTTCAGGATGAAGTCTCATCCATATTTGATTTAGACAAGTATTACCTAGATAACTAGATTAACTAGATTTAGATAAGTATTAACTAACAGTGTTAACTTTTGAGTTAATACTGGAGTGACTTTTGAGCCTACTAGGATGGAATGAATATATTTTGCATTGTATGAAGGATGTGAATTAGGCAGAGAGGGGGAGGGGAGGGGCAGAATGCTATGGTTTGAATGCCTCCACCAAAACTCATGTTGACACTTAATTGTGATTGTGACAGTTTTAAGAAGTGGGATCTTTAACAGGTAATTAGGTATCTCTTTAGGCACTTTCATTAGACAGGGCCCTCATGAATGGATTAATGCAGTTACGGAGGGAGTGAGTTTGTTATTGCATGAGTGGGCTCCTTATGAAAGGGTGATTTTGGCTCAATTTCCTCTTTGTCTCATGTGCTTGCTTTCACCTTCTACCCTTCTGCCACAGGATGATCCTTAGCAGATGTCAGTGCCATGCTCATGTACTTCCCAGCCTCCAGAACTGTGAGCCAAATGAGCTTGTGTCCGTTGTAAATTAAGTTTGTGGTGTTCTCTTCCAGCAGCAGAAAATAGATTCAGGCAGCAAGCAGAGCTATAAAATACTTCTTTTTTTTTGGGGGGGGATGGAGTTTCACTTTTGTTGCCCAGGCTGTAGTGCAAAGGCATGATCTCAGCTCACCACAACCTCTGCCTCCCGGGTTCAAGCAATTGTCTGGCCTCAGCCTCCCAAGTAGCTGGGATTACAGGCATGCACTATCACACCCGGCTGATTTTGTATTTTTTTTGTAAAGATGGGGTTTCTCCATATTGGGCAGGCTGATCTCGAACTCCCGACATCAGGTGATCCGCCTGCCTTGGCCTCCCAAAGTGCTGGGATTACAGGCACCAGCCACCACGCCCAGCCAATACTTCTTTTCATCTACACTGGCTTCCATTATCATGATTTGGTTAGATATTTTGAGGACATTTTCTATTGCATTCCTCCGTGTCTGACAACCACACTCTATGGTAGAGTATTCTGGCTAAGCACTTAGTCTTCTTTTACTTATACCAGCAGGATGTAGTTGAGCAGCGTAGTGAAAATCCATTTTGACATTTTAAAGGCTCACTGCTATAAGAGGCCAGGAATGAAATTTTCATTGTTTACGAAAGTAGCTTTGTAAGGCCTAATTAAAAATTATATCACCCATGGCATTGCTCAATCCCAAGTCCATATTATTATTTTTTTAAAATGTGGATTCAAGGATACCACAACTAAAATGGATGTAGGGAATTTAAGAGGCTTTGGATGAAATGATGAAGATTACGGTAAAGTTTTATAAAAAATTTGAAGCACTGAGATAATATAGACAAAGGGAATAATTATAAAATGAGAGTGATAAGGAAGGTTTGCTTTAAATAAACCAATCAATGAGTGATTTAGATCGTATGTAACAGGAATATTAGATTTGATGTGTTCTTGTGGACAAAAAGGTATTTCTATTGGATACACCTTTATATCTTGCTTAATACCTAAATAAGTGTTACCTTTTTCTTTCTAGGAGTTATAGATAATATATTTTAAAGCAGCCATTCTTATATTTCAGAAACATCTGGAAAGTATAATAATTTAATTCTTTGAGTTTATGGAACTTAATTCAGTGAATATTTATGTCACGGGTTGTGGAAGATTTTGATTTTTTGTGGAAGAGGTCACCATGTATATACTATTTTGAAGGGCAGAAAATAGTTGTTTGTATTTTTGTATATTTTGGTTATAAACTGCTTTTAATGGCATGGAGTTGAATTTAGGGATGTTTAATCTTCATATTCTTCACTTGATTTGAGTGAGAAAAAAATAAAATTTTCTTGGTTATAAAATTCTCAAATGATTAACAATGGTTCCTTTAAAAGACTGAAGATACATATTCAGTGGCTGTAGAAATGGCTACTGCTATTGTAAACTGGATTAACAATCAGTACTTCTACAAATCTAAGTATTTGTTTGTTTCTACTTTTTACTAGTATGACTCTGGAATTTTTCAATTCAGGGACATAATAGAATAGAGAAGTTTTGCAAAGGCGTTGTAATCAGACAGAACTGGCCTCAAATCCTGGCTGTCATGTACTTGCTATGGGCCTACAGCAGCTTACCTAAATGCTACTAACCTTCCTCCATACCATTATTGTAAAGATTAAAGGTGATGCATCTGTTAAGTAACTAATAGAGTGCTTATTAAAAGGTAGGTGTTCAATAAGTATTAATTCCCTCCCTTTCTTTTTCTTACTAGTCCACTTGTGTTTTTAATGGATCATACTTTACCCTAGATTTTATTGTAGGAGGCATCGTGGATGGATGGCTGCTGGAAACCCCTTGCCATAGCCAGCTCTTCTTCAATACTTAAGGATTTACCGTGGCTTTGAGTAATGAGAATTTCGGTAAGAAAAAAAATAGATGAAAATATCCTATGGAATTTCCCTAAAAGGTCATCTGAATCTCAGAGTCTTTGCAATAAGTTACATGGTTATTCTCTAAAGATCTTGAGATATCACAGATGTCTGTTCACATTTGGATTGTTCTTATTTTGAAAATAAATTAAATAGGTTTTTAAAAACTCTATTGAACATCTTGATAGGCTCTTCTTGTCATTATAAACGTGTTATTTCACTTATCCCACTCTTTTGTGTTCTCTAAATGTCTTTGTACTCACTAAATTGTGTAGTCTTAGAGGGCAGGGTGTGGGTATCATTCATCTTTTTGAAAGGAAGCATGAACAATTAGTGGTTAAGGTGGCAGTTAACATTGCTTTCTGAAACTTTAAAAGCTTTGACAACACAAAAGAGGCAGGTGAAAGTACCAAAACTCTGGTAAGTTCTAGAATAAATGATTTCCCTAAATCACCAAGAAAAATTATTAGTCACTCTCAAGATGGAATACAGTGTCTGTAATTGGTTCCATTTTATCCAATTTTTCACCAAATAATATTAATATAATTCATTTTCATAATTTACATGAAGTTAATATAACTAGTGCATCTCTGTTAGTAATGCATGTTATTAACCTGTGCTGTTTAAAATATTTTGACCTATTAAAAAAGGGAGAAGGATGAGGAGGAGGTCAAAGATAATATAAAAACATTAAGTGGTGACATTGGTATGTATGTAAATTAACAAATATGTCAACTTTGTTAAATTATCTTTGACATGCATCTGCAGAAATATCTATTAAGGAACTTTGTGCATAAGAGACAGAGTTGGAGGTAGGAGAGAAAGCGAAAAAATATAAATTATAATTTTATTTTTTTTATAAGAGGCATTAATTATGAAATTATGACAAACTTACATCTTTAGACCTAAAAATATGTTGACATGTTATTTTAAACCTCACTTTTTAACTAAAAAATTTAACCATTTGTCTATGATTATATTTTTCAGAAACCACATTTGAGAAGTATTTCCATCCAGTGCTACTTGTGTTTACTTCTAAACAGTCATTTTCTAACTGAAGCTGGCATTCATGTCTTCATTTTGGGGTAATTTTATCTTTAGGCATAAATAACATTATGTTCATGGTCATAATGATTGTCCTTGGATATCTTTTCCATTAAATTAGTTTATGTTCAGTTTGCTTATATCTCTAGGTACTCAGTATCTGGTGGATAGAAGGCAGACTATAGAGATTTAGAGGAGGTTTGGTAAACACCTAACTGAGCATTTTTCTACATTGTGGTAATAGTCCAAATGAGCTTTATAGCCCTCAAATAAATTGGGCCTTTTGATATTTAACTGAACTTGGAAGTATACCACTTATTGATAAACTACATATTTTTCATGGCAATTAAAAGATATTTAGAATTTGCTTATGTTACTTTTTTATCTGTCCCTGACACTGACTGCTCCTATCCCTTGATCCTTATCCTAGTTCAGTTTAAAACATTTCTTTCTTTATTTAAGCCTTTTGTTGTTTCCTTCTAATAAAATTCATATGTTTCCCTGACTATTAACTTTTTTCTTCTCTCTTAGATGCAGCTAATATACCCAGTTGGCCCAAAGCACCTAACCTATAGTTATATAATCTGACTCTCAGTTCAGTTTTACTCTACTAATGCCTTCATGGTATTGGGAACCATAGATTTGTGCAGGTAATTCTTCATCATAAGACAGATTAGTGTTGACTATCATGCTTCTGTGTAAGATCCATCAGGAAGTGAGTGATTATTTTTCCTCAAGCTCTAAGAATCATTCCAATGTTACTTGGTCAGTATAAGTGTATTTTGTCTGGATATTAAATTTTAATTTTTATGAAATTTGTGAAAGTGAGTAAGTATATGATCATTCAGCCTACACTGGGATGAAGTCTGTACTGTTTATGGAGAAAGCTGCTGCAAGCATAGTAAGAGTGTGAGCAACATGAAAAGGGCATGTTTAATGTACTGTAAAAAAAAATTACTGTCAAAATCATTACATGAAAATAATTATTACTTATTTTAAGAATTTTACCTATTTATTAGACTTCAAAGTCTCTGTAAATCTCTACTTAAAGGAAACTAGTAATTCATTCAAAATCATTTATTGAGCATTGCCACACATCTGGCACTGCTTCTATTTCATTGTGATAAATTGAGCCAGTTTATTTATAAAGTATGCCTACAATTAGGCTTTTCTCTAATCCAGGTTGGTGAAGCCTCAAGTTATCATAAAATGCCAAAGTTGTACTATATGCTCAATGTTTATGTTCAGTTACAAGGCTGTTGAATGCACAGAAGCAAGGATAATGCTGATTTTTTCACTGGTCAGAATAAAAAATTATTGATTGCTCTTTTGCTTATAGTATTCATCAAGATGAATAGGTTCCTTCAAAATGCTTTGCTCTATGGTTTTTCTTTCAGCTGTTTCAGTGCAGGGCTTCCTAAAACAGAAGCCAACTGGGTGAATGTAATAAGTGATTTGAAAAAAATTGAAGATCTTATTCAAGTGAGTACTCATTTTTCCATAAAATGCCTGGTATAACTGCTATGGAGTTTGTCTCTCTCTGTGTTTTTCTGTCTGTCTTAAGGAAACCACACTTGAAACAATAATATTTTTGTAGAAATTTATGATCTTATAAAGCTCGAAAAGAAGTCTTTTCCTTACTGTTTTAGAACCTAATTATCTTTAAAACGTAATTTATAAGCGGCCCAGCCGGATGAGTTCTAGTCTGCACAGGTGAGGTATTCTCTTCCTTTATCTGGAGAAGCCAGATATCTTGGTGGCATCTGCAGGGAGAATGGCTTGACCCAGGGAACAGCTGTTGTTCCTTGTGGACTAAAGGCCCTCTTCTCCCACCTGAAGAAAACAGGTGGCCTGACCTAAGGAAGTGCTTCCTGCCATAGCAGATAATACCAGCTTCAGTGGAAGTCTCAATGGCACCAAGCATACCAAAATAGCACCACAAAGTTCTGAAAACTAAATTTTTATTGGAATCACAGCATTAAAAAACAGGTTAGAACTTGCATGCTAAATCCAAACAAGCTGACTGCATGTTAAAATAGAAGATTTAAATAGGACCAGAGTGTCCTAACATAATAGACATGAAGCCAAGATACAATTGAAAATCACCCATTGTACCAAGAAATAGGAAAGTTACAACTTAAATGAGAAAATAGAGTCAACAGATTACAAAATTGAAGTGGATCAGATGTTGGAATTCTCTGACATAGATTTGAAAGCAGACGTTATAAAAAGTGCTTCAAAAAGCAATTACAAATGCCCTTGAAGCAAATGAAAAACTAAATGCCTTAGCAAATAAATAGAAGATATGAAAGGAACCATATAGAAATTATAGAACTGAAAATATAACTGAAATATAAAGCAAACTGTAAAGGCTCATTAGCAGAATGAATGACAGAGGAATGATAGTTAATTTGACAACAGAATACTAGAGAGACAATTGACTTAAGAAAAAGAAAGCATCACTGATCTTGAGGACAGTAACAAAAGATTCAGCATTCCTATGGTTAGTATCATAGGAGAGTATGAGAATACACCAAGTAAAAGAGAGAGATTGGTTGAATTGATAAGAAAACACCACCCATCTATACTATCTATAAGCAGTTCACTTCTAGTACAATTGACATACGTAGGTTGAAATTTAAAAAGACAGAAAAAGATATAGCATACTATAATGGGTTGAATATTGTCCCCCCAAATTTCACATCCTCTTGGAACCTTAAAATGTGATCTTATTTTGAAATAATCTTTGCAAATATAATTAATGAAATTAAGATGAGATCATACTAGAGTAGGGGGGGCCCTAAATCCAATGGCGAGTGTCTTTATTAGAAAAGGAAAGGACACAGAGTAACTCATTGGGAAGAAAGCCATGTGAAGACAGAGGAAGAGATCAGAGTGATGCGGCTATAAGCCAAGGAAGGCCAGAGATTGCCAGGATCCACTAGAACCTTGGGAAGGTCAAGAAAGGATTCT
Source organism: Pongo abelii (assembly GCF_028885655.2). NCBI lineage: Eukaryota > Metazoa > Chordata > Mammalia > Primates > Hominidae > Pongo > Pongo abelii. The sequence goes on from NC_071988.2 coordinate 163,692,203, forward strand.
TCTTTAGACCCCTCAGAAGGAACATGGCCCTACCAACACCTTGACTTTGGACTTCCAGTCTCCAGAACTGTAAATGAAGAGATTTCTGTTGTTTTAAACCACCCATCTTGTGGTAGTTTATTACAGCAGCTCTAGACTGATACACATGCATACATTAATTGTAAAAAGCAGAAGTGGCTATATTAACATCAAAGTTAATGTTATTAACATAAAGTAGACTTCACAGAAAATAAAGTTGCTATAATCCAGAGGGATATTACAAAATGATAAAAAATAAATCTGTGAGGAAAACATAATGTTCTTAAAGGTATACACATCAAACAACAAAGCCTCAAAATTTGTGAAGCAAAAAATAATAGGGATAAAAGAGAAATAGACAAATCCACAATTATTCTTGAGGACTTTACCGCCTCCTCCTCAGTAACTAATGGAAGTACTAGACAGAAAATCAGAAAGGGCATAAAAATACAATATAACCAACCAAAAGGATCTAATTTAATACATAGAGCACTACACCCAACAACAGCAGAATATACTTTCTTTTATCAAGATTGAATATATACTGAGCCATAAAAGAAACTTTAAAAATTTTTTCAGAACTTAAATCATGCAGAATTTGTTCTCAAACCACAGTGGAATCAAACCAGAAATCAAGAAATTAAATACAATGGGCAAATCTCCAAATGCTTGGAAATTAAATACTATACCTCTATACAATCCATGGGTCAAAGAGTAAATCTCAAAGGATATTCATAATACATAGAATGAAAAAAATGAAATACAGCATATCAAGATATATGTGATGCAGCTAAAGCAATACTAACAGGACATTTTTAAAAATCAAATGAATACATTAGAAGAAAAGGAGAATTATCACATCAAAAATCTAAGTTACCGCTTCAAGAAACTAGAAAAAGTAGAGCAAAATAAATTCAATACAAGCAGAACAAAGAAAATATTTAAATATAAGAGCCAAAATTAATGAAATTGAAATCAAGAAAACAATAGAAAAAATTAATGAAACATAAAACTGGTTATTTGGAAAATCAATACAATTGATCTTTAATTGACAGAAATAAAAAGAGAGAAGACACAAATCTCAGGAATGAAATTTGGGGCTGTCACTACAGAATCTGCAGTCATTAGAAGGATAATAAGAAAAACTATGAACAATTTTATGCTCACAAATCTGACAACTTAGAGGAAATGGACCAATTCTTCAGAAACCACAAACTACCGAAACATAATGAAGATGAAGTAGACAATCCAAACACTCATATAATCACTAAATACATTGAATTCATCATACACAAGCTCCCAAAAAGGGACCTTCAAGCCTGCTGGTTACACTGAATCATTCTATCAAATATTTAGAGAAGCATTAACAACAATTGTACAGTCTCTTCTAGAAAATAGAAGAGGAAGGAACATTTTCCAGTTGATTTTAGGAGGCCAGTATTACTGTGATGCTAAAACCAAATAAAGACATTACTAAAAAAGACAACTACAAAAATATCTCCCATTAACTTAGATATTAAAATGCTCGATAAAATATTAACAAATCAAATTCAGCAATGTATAAAAAGAATTATACACCATGACCGAGTGAGATTTATTTCAGGTACACAAGTCTTGCTCAATTATTTGAAAATCAAGCAATGTAATCTACCCTATCAACAGGCTAAAGAAGAAAATCATATGTAGAAAAGGTATCTGAAAAAATGCAACACCTCTCATGGCCTGTGTCCCTCCCTATGCCTCCTGGATTTATATGTTGAAGAACTAATTGCCAATATCTCAAAATGTGATTGTATTTTGAGATAGGGTCAGTTAAAATGAGGTCATTAGGGCAGGTCCTACTGCAATATGACTGGTATCTTTAGAAAAACAGATAAGGGTATAGATACACAGAGATAGAAAACCACGTGAAGACACTGGGAGAAAATGGCCACCTATAAGCCAAGGAGGGAGGACTCTAAAGAAACCAACCCTGCTGGTACCCTGATTTCAGACCTCTAGCCTCCTGAATTGTGAGAAAATAAAGTTCTATTATTTAAGTCACCAAGTCTGTGGTACTTTTTATGGCAGCCCTAGCAGACTGATATAAACACCTATTGAAGATAAAATTTCTTAGAAAGTAGTTGTGGAGAACTGCCTCAACTTGATACAAAACATGTTCAAAAAGTCTAGAGCTACCATACTTAATGGTGAGTACAAGACTGAATGTTTTTCTGCTGGGACTGGAAACTAAGCAGGGATATCTTCTCTCACCACTTTTACTCAACATAATTGTCTGAGTTTTCTGTTGCTTATAACAGAATACTTGAAATGGGTAATTTATAAAGAAAGGAATTTATGTCTTATGGTTATGAGACTGAAAAGTTCAAGGTTGAGGAGCCACATCTGGTGAGGGCCTTCCTGCTGGTGGGTGCTCTCTCGAGTCCAGAGGTGAAACAAAGCATCACATGGCGAGGGGCTGAATGTGCTCATGTGCTAGCTCAGATCTCTCTTCCTCTTCTTATAAAACTACCAGTTCCCTTTCCGTAATAACCCATTGATACTTTAATCCATGAGTGGACTAATCCATTCATGAGGGTAGAGCCATTGTGATCCAATTACCTCTTAAAGCCCCACCTCTCAATACTGCCACATTGGGGATTAAGTTTCAACCTGAATTTTGGAGGGGACATTCAAACCATAGCAATAATATTGGAAGTTTAGCCAAATTATGAAGCAGGAGAGAAAAAATGTATGAGAAAAAAATAAATAAAAGGCACACAGATTGGAAAGGAAAATTATACATCACCCCAAGTTTTTTGGAGAGAAAGTAGTAAAAATGGGTATATTTTGTTTAGAAAGTAATACAAATTAAAACCACAATGACATATTATTACATGTAGCTATAAGCATATACAAAATAAAAAATAGTGATGATGCTAAGTAAATATAAATGAACAAGGGTGATAATGCTGGCAAGGATGTGGAGAAACTGGATCATTCATACATTGCTGGTGATGATGTAAAATGATACAGCCACTGTATAAAACAGTTTGGCAGCATCCTATGAAACAAAACATGCATTTGCCTTACAATCCAACAATTGTACTCTTGGACATTCATCCTCGATAAATGAAAACTACGTGCACACAAAAATATGTACATGAATGTTCACAGAGATTTTTTCATGACTGCCAAAAACTGGAAACAAATGTGCTTCAGTTGGTAAAATCTGTGATATATCATGTCAGGGAATACTACAGAGCAATAAAAAGGAACAAACTAGTGATACCCACAAATTAGGTGGATCTCCAGGGTATTATGATGAGTGAAAAAAGCCAATCTTCATAAAGAAATTGTGGTACATTTATAAAATAGAATATTATCAAGTGATAAAAAGAAATAAGCTATCAAGCCATGAAAATAAATGGAGAAAACTTCAAAGCCATATTGTTGAGTGAAAGATGGGGACACCAATCTGAAAAGGCTTCACATTGTATGATCCCAACTATGACATTTTGAAAAAGGCAAAGCTATGGAGACAATAAAAAGATCAGTGGTTGCTAGAGGTTCGGAGGGAAGGAGAAATGGCTAGGCAGAGCACAGGCTACTTTTAAAGCCGTGAAAATATTAATATGTGATGATGGGTGGCATTATACATTTGTCAAAACCTGTAAAACATACAACACAAATAATGAGCCCTAATATTCTATACACTTAAGATCATAATAGTGACTCACCAACTATAACAAACACACCACACTAATGCAAGATATTAACAATAGGGAAACTGGGGTGGAGGACCAAGGGGTGTATAAGTCTCTGTACTTTCTGCTAGTTTTTCTGTAAACCTAAATGGCTCATAAAAATGTCTATCAATTCTTTTAAAAGCTAATTTCAGAAGGTTACATACGATATGAGTCCATTTACATAATATTCTTGAAATGACAAAATTATAGGAATGGAGAGCAGAGAAGTGGTTGTCAGAATTTAGAGAGATTGGGTGATGATGAGGTATGTATGGGGAGAAAGGTGACTTTGGTTATGAAAGAATAGCAGCAGAATCCTTGTGGTGATGGAACTATTTTGTGTCTTAACTGTGGTGGTGGTGATGTGAATCTATGCAAGTGATAAAATTGCATAAAACTTCACACATATGCATGCACGCACACTGTGGCACATAAAACTAGTGAAATCTGAACAAGGTGAGTGCATCATATTAATGTCAATTTTCTGATTGTAATACTGTACTGTGGTTATGGAAGATATTACCACTGGGGGAAGCTTGTTGAAGGGTACACAAGATCTCTCTGTATTTACTCTTACAGTTTAATATGAATTTTAAATTATCTCAAAATAAAAAAAAGAATTAAAAACAATTTAATGTTTTCAGTAGGTTGTTCTCATAATATTTAAAGCAGGGCATAGTTTTTAATATTGTCTAATTTTGTTTCCTTTCAGTCTATGCATATTGATGCTACTTTGTATACGGAAAGTGATGTTCACGTGAGTATACTTTTTTCAAAATTGCTATTTGTCTTGTTATTAAAGTTTTTAAAAGTATATTTTTGTAACAACTAAAATATGTGTAGTTTTAAAATCTAACTTTTGGTGTGTTTCTATAATATACGATCAATGAGTTTTATTAGTGATTGTTGAGATGGGACTTGGGGACAGATAGCTACATAAATGCTATTTTTGTAATGGTGCCAAATCAAAATATTAAAAGAGTCTTTTCCATCAATGTCAAACAAGATACATTATACATTTTTGTGATGCAGTTGCATCATGATGCAATTAGATGCAAAAATCAGATTAACTGATTCAATTTAAGAGTAGCCAACATATCAATTATTTCCAATGCTGTAATGTATCACCATCTGCAATCATATTTTCCATAAATTGCTTAAAGTCATTCATGTTCTGCATTTTACATAATTCTCTACATTTGTCAGAAAAAGATTCTAATTATTCTCTGCGTGAGAAAAGAAACATAACCCATGAAACTTATTAGAACTGAAAAGTGGTCTTGAACTTGTTTCATGAATACCCTGACATTTCCTAAGGCATGTAGGATTTGTCATGTTGGTGGTGGTTCTTCCCTTCAGTATTGCTACTAAAACCAAGAAATGAATCCCCAACTTCACCTCAGGGAAAACAAACTCTATGTCCTCTCTCCATTATTCTTCAATTAGAACTTCTCTTACATAGATGACTTTCTAAGCATTGGAAAGAAACCATAGTCAGAAACTAGAAAAAAGAGATATTCACCAACCAATTGGGTCATGCTGCTGCACAAAGAAATTGTCTCCCTCCTCTGGCTTCAGCATGGATTCTGTTTTTCTTTGCATTTTTTGTAAAATGGAAAGTAGTCAGTTAGCCACCAAATTCAGCATCCTGAAATTGCTTTTTTGCAAGAAGATAACTTTGCAACCCATGGGTTATAGAAACAACCTTAGATTGAAGTTTAGATTTTAAAACTGACTCCACCACTTTTTACTTGTATTACCTTGGAAATTACTAAACATTTCTGAAGCTCAGTTCTATTATTGCTGATATGGTGACAGTATTTGTCTTTCAATCCTAAGCAGTGACTGTTGGGGTTAAGGAATATTACCAGTGGTGGGCACATGGGTGTATTCCTTCATTTTTTTTATCCATTCAGTAAGCATTTGTGAAGTGTCTGCAGGCTCCCAGGCACTGTGCAAGGTATCGAGGACACAAAGTCAAATAATGGTCAAATCCCTAGATATTCCTTGTGTCCTTTCTTTAAGTTATTGTTAAAGTAAATGTTGTGGAAAACATATTTTTGTGGCACCTAAGAGAGCCTTTTCTGATTTGATCAGCCTGTGAGTGGACACTAGTCCTGCTTTGATTTTTCTAATAAATTTCTTGGAATTACTTCTCTCCCTCTGGAACTTTGGAACTTGAAAGAACAGTATAATTAGCAGCTACCACTATTTAAAATGTTAACAACACAATTTGATTCTAAAAATTCTTACAAATAAGCTGTCTATATTGATGTTTTCAGACTCTAAGGCCAGTATTATTACCCTTTCCACAGGGGAAATGTGCTCAGTGAGAAAAACTGGCCACTATTTCTACATTTTCTAGTTTCATGTTCTTCTGTACAATATTGCCATCCTTCTTGATTGTGTTTCGTTGTTTTGTTTTGGTTTTTATTTTAAAGCCAAAAGAAAAAAATTAAGCTGCCTCCTATGTAAAATTTCTTAAGGATATTGTGTATCTTTATAAAATATTTGGATTGACTTTTTGAAAATCAAAATTACATCAGTATGAAAATTAATAATCACAAAAAAGTAATTGTTCTTTATAACTTTTATTTTTAGCCCAGTTGCAAAGTAACAGCAATGAAGTGCTTTCTCTTGGAGTTACAAGTTATTTCACATGAGTCCGGAGACACAAGTATTCATGATACAGTAGAAAATCTTATCATCCTAGCAAACAACAGTTTGTCTGCTAATGGGGTGAGTTTTCCAACAGTTGCTCAGAGTTGCATCTTATGTTTTGGGCCTGATTTGGAGAAGTCATTCATGGACGAGCAGATCCTCCTAAGGGTCAATCAGGAGAAGGAGTCCTGTTCCAGTGGAGTGGTGTGCAAAAGTGGCACCATCTCCAGCATGCACACAGTGCTAAACTGTTCAATGATTGATTCAGTAGACAGACATTTACAGAATAATGCCAGGTAGTGTGCTTCAGTGCTAGAATCATAGTGGCAAACCAGACAAACAGGTCACTGACCTCAAGGTGTTTATTGTCAGGTGCAGTGGATAGACATTAATCTAATTACATACTCAAATGTCTAACATCAATAATAGTAACTCACATTTATTGAGTTATTACTGTGTGCCAGACACTATTCTTTGAGCTTTAAATTGATAATTCATTTAATTCTCATGATAAATCTATGAGATAGTTATCTTTATTTCTGTTTGAATGTTGAAGAAATTGTAGTACTGAGAGCTTGGATCACTTGCTTCAGTTCATAGAGCTAGTAAAATGGGGAGCCACAACTCTTACCCGAGCAATCTGTCTGCAGAGTCTGTTATTTCATGAGAAGATAAATGCTTTAAAAAGATAACAATGAAAATATTAATGATTCGAGTATAATCTGGGACATCCCAGGCAACTTGAGCAGTAGAGGGTTCCAGGAGAGCAAATTCTAGGTATTCGTATGATAGGCTGGGGAATCAGCTGTGCAAAGGCCCTGAAGTGCAAAGAATTAGGGCTTTCATGGCACAACACCAGTGCCCAAAGCAAGGTAGAGAGAAAGCAGTTTTGCAACAAAGAGGCATAATCAAATTAGTTCATTTCATAAATACTTTTTAGCCCTCAGGAGACAGTATGAAAAAATACCCATAATCCCTGCTGTTAAAGAGGGAGGCAACAGAAATAAACCAACCACTCAGCAAATTAGTAATAAGTTAGTTATTTATGAAGTCCAGTGGTGAAAAAGGAGGCAGGGTAGGGGGACTAGGGCTCCAGTTAAGTTAGGCTGAACTAATAAGCTGCCATTTGACAAAGATGTGAGGGAATGAGCCTTAAGGGTATCTAGGGACATATGTTCAGGCAAAGACAACTGAAAGTGCAAAGACCCTAAGCTTGTGTGGGTGGACGCCTTGAATTTTCTTTAAAAATACAAGGCTGCTCTAGGTCTTTGCTTCAGTGTCACCTTCTCAGTGATTTACCTATTTACAGTTGCAATCCCTTCCCTATTTGAGCACTCCCTGTCCCCTTCTCTGCATGTCCCATATCTGGAATAGGATATATTTTATGTAATGGGTATTGTCTGTTTTTCCCTACTAGAACGTCAGCTTAAAATGGACAAGTGTTTTTGTTTTTTATTAGTACTATATCCAAATTCCCAGAACAGTGTCTCATATATATTAAATACTTTACATATGTATGAAATGAATTTATTAAGGTTTATAATACTCTTATGATGTTATCTCCATCTTATTGGTGGAAAGAGTGAGCCACGCAACAGGTAACTCATGGCAAAATAAATGATGAGCTCTTTAATGTGAATGTTGATAGTCACCCTCATCATGACAGAGTGTGACATACGTGCTGGAATGCGTGGGCAGGACTGCACAGTCAGAAGACCTGGATGTGAAGAATTTCAGTTGATTATGTCAGTTGAGATGAGTCAATATCTCTGTCTTCCTATCTGACATGATTATTTTCAGGATCAAATAGGACAGCATTATATGAAATATGACAGTGCTTCACATAGAGGATGTGCTTGATAAGTGTTGATGATTCTGAATTCCAAATAGTTAATGGATATAAAATCTAATTTTTATTTTTGCTGGCACAGCCTTCATGGTTCAGATGATCTCTAAAAAGTTTATTCTTAATTGCTACATTTGGAACATTCTAGTTATCCATGAGACTGTGTTTGAATTACAACAATTTGTGGTATTCACCTAAATGGCTCAATTCAACCAATGGGTGATTACAGTGTGTCAGGCCCTGTGCTGAATGCTAGGGAAACAAACATACTGGCTTTGCCCTTCTGGCAGAGAGCTTAGAGAATAGTATTACAGTATAAAAAGAGTAAAACTTCATAATATGAATAGAATACATGAGATATTGTGAGAGAGGTCTAAATAAGGGGTTCTGAGGTATAAAGATGGGACATTGAGTCCAGCCCTGGGAACCCAGGGGTTCAGAGAAGCTCCCTAAAAGAGTACCTGAATAATCTTAAGTGTGAGTAGCAGCAGCTAAAATAGGAAAGAATGTAACAGAGAGAAAAGCAAAGGCAGAGAGGCATCTAATAGTATGCTGTGCATGGCAAGGAAAGCCAGACGTTCACTCAGTGTTTCTAGGGCATAACATTGAGGCACGGGGGATATGTGAAACAAATAGGTAAGGAATAGCTTATGAAGAGCCTGTGTGCTATGCAGGGAGGCATGGTCTTTATGCTAGAAGCAGATGATAGGAAACCATTGAAGGGCTCAAAGCAGGAACTCCATGGTCTGATAGACACAGCTTATTTTTCTCAGTGTCCTTAACCCATTGTTGGAAAAATAAACATATATGAAATCTGCCAGTTCTCTTTTCTCATAGTTCTTCCTAATATGCTATTTATTTGCTGAAGCTTTCATATCTCAAGACCTCACCATATGGTACAAACGATATGATATTCCCATTCCCATGAATGTATATTTAATTTAATTATAAATTGCCAATTTAATCTCTCTCTATATTTTGCAGAATGTAACGGAATCTGGATGCAAAGAATGTGAGGAACTGGAGGAAAAAAATATTAAAGAATTTTTGCAGAGTTTTGTACATATTGTCCAAATGTTCATCAACACTTCTTGATTGCAGTTGATTCTTTTAAAAGTGTTTCTGTTATTAACAAACATCACTCTGCTGCTTAGACATAACAAAACACTCGGCATTTCAAATGTGTTGTCAAAACGTTTTTCTGTCAAGAAGATGATCAGACCTTGGATCAGATGAACTCTTAGAAATGAAGGCAGAAAAATGTCATTGAGTAATATAGTGACTATGAACTTCTCTCAGACTTACTTTACTCATTTGTTTTTAATTTATTATTGAAATTGTACATATTTGTGGAATAATGTAAAATGTTGAATAAAAATATGTACAAGTGTTGTTTTTTAAGTTGCACTGATATTTTACCTCTTATCGCAAAATACCATTTGTCTAAGGGTGATCGTCAAATTATGTATTGGTGGGGCTGGTTACCAATGCTGCAGGTCAACAGCTATGCTGGTATGCTCCTGCCAGTGTGGAACCACTGACTACTGGCTCTCATTGACTTCCTTACTAAGCATAGCAAACAGAGGAAGAATTTGTTGTCAATAAGAAAAAGAAGAACTATATGTGAATCCTCTTCTTTACACTGTAATTTAGTTATTGATGTATAAAGCAACTGTTATGAAATAAAGAAATTGCAATAACTGGCATATAATGCCCATCAGTAAATCTTGGTGGTGGTGGCAATAATAAACTTCTACTGATAGGTAGAATGGTGTGCAAGCTTGTCCAACCGTGGATTGGAGGCCACATGCAGCCCAGGACAACTTTGAATGTGGCCCAACACAAATTCATAAACTTTCATACAACTCATTTTTAGCTCATCAGCTATCATTAGTGGTAGTGTATTTAAAGTGTGGCCCAAGACAATTCTTCTTATTCCAGTGTGGCCCAGGGAAATCAAAAGATTGGATGCCCCTGATACAGAAAACTAATAGTGAGAGTGTTTATATTTCATGCTTTCCCAAATACAGGTATTTTATTTTCACATTCTTTTTGCCATGTTTATATAATAATAAAAAAAAACCCTGTTGATTTGTTGGAGCCATTGTTATCTGACAGAAAATAATTGTTTCTATTTTTTGCACTACACTGTCTAAAACTAGCAAGCTCTCTTCTAACGGAACTGTAAGAAAGATGAAATATTTTTGTTTTTTAATAAATTTATTTTACCTTAATTCTGGTAATACTCACTGAGTGACTGTGGGGTGGGAAATGATCTCTTAAGAATTTGATTTCTCTCTATTCCACAGTACAAACTCGTTCTCTGTTGAAACATTCTTCTATCACCCCAGTGCCCTATCCATGTACATGTGTTCTTATTGCTCTAGTCAAACGGTGCTTATAAATATCTTTCAGAAAGTTTAGAATAAATCTGTACCCTATTTGACTTCCAATAATCATGTATTGGCTCTCAGCTTCTTAACTACTCTCAGTCCAGAAAAATAGTATTTGGCAGCCACTCTAAAGTTTATGGGTTGTGGATTGTGGCAGTTGATTTATTTTTTTATTTTAATTAAGATAGAATTTTTTAATATACCTGTATTTTTGTTTTGTTTTATGTAGCTTTTCTGTTAGGGAGAGTAGGAAAAGTGCACCATTTTCATCTCTAAGTTTCCAGTCCAGTCTTTAGGGGAATGTTAGTCTTCCTGAGATGGGGGAAGGAAAATCATAATGCCAGTCACTTTGCAAATAATATTTCATAGTGATCAATAGTTCATTTTGGTTACATAGGCATACAAGTGGGCTTAAAACTTGGAATTTACCAGGGGTGAAAATTAAAATTCTTACATTAGTTACTCGATAGGGATCGTTTCAGTTGATCTTAGAAAACTCAAGGCATAGATCTGCAACTACTTTAAAATACTATTAGTTAACTGAAGAAACAAAATAATAGTGTAAAATAATCTAAATTTTATTTTTCATGCTTATACTCTTTATAAAATCAGTCTTTCCTTTGGATTCAAAATCTGCCTGTTTGAACTATCTTCCTTAATTAACCAACTCAATGTCATTTGCCTAGAGGATACTGTTTATGTCACATTTACTGCCTTAATTGCTGAAAATATCTTCCATATAGAACATATAATAAAGAAAGCACAGAAACATCTACTCAGAATCTCAAATAGTAAAGGTAAGCGTAACAATATGACATACAGTCCAAAGTTATATTGATAAATTTTGTTTTTATCTTTTCTTAATTTCAGGAAAGTAAAAGACATATGAAAGAATATTATCTCTACATTCTCCCTGGCAATGAACAAAAAGGGCTAGAAGGCAGAGAACATGGAAATATAAACAGAACCAATATATAATTGTTGAGCCCAGGCCGGGCATGGTGGCTCACGCCTGTAATCCCAGCACTTTGGGAGGCCGAGATGGGCGGATCACGCGGTCAGGAGATCGAGACCATCCTGGCTAACACGGTAAAACCCCATCTCTACTAAAAATACAAAAAATTAGCCAGGTGTGGTGGTAGGTGCCTGTAGTCCCAGCTACTCGGGAGGCTGAGGCAGGAGAATGGCGTGAACCCAGGAAGTGGAGCTTGCAGTGAGCCGCGATCGCGCCACTGCACTCCAGCCTGGGGGAAAGAGCGAGACTCCGTCTCAGAATAAAATAAAATAAAATAATTGCTGAGCCCAGAGAATTTTAAAACCTAATCACAAAGCTAGTATTCTATACTCTCATTTTTTTAATCTTAGAAGAGTAAGTCACAGAATTACTTTTTTTCTTTTGCTACTGTTGTTGTGAGAGAGGATCACGTGTTTTGATGTGCTACTGTTTATGGCCATCAAATTCAATAACTCATAAGGTCAACCAACATACACAATATGAAAATCAAGTAGTGTGGCTGTTCCCTCCCCTCTCTTCCAACTTAGCACAAATATACTAGAGAATGCATTTTAGTTCCTTCATCTGTGTTATGTCAGACTTAGCTTAAGCTCTTTGCATTCCTTGTGAGCCATGGTTAATGTATTCATGCCATATATAAATATTTTGCACAGAGAAAATCTCATTTCCATAGAGGTTTGGTTCAATGTTTCTGAATGTGTCTGATGACTGAATTGTGTCCTTAGGAAGAAATTGATTATGAAAGGTAAACTTTAGCTTCATTAAACAGTATCCTAATTGTAATTGTATAATCTATCAGATGACACACAGAAGAAAAATTAATTAATTATTAATAAAGGCTAATGATTTTATTCTGTATTTTACTTCTTCAATCCTGTACTTCAAAATGACAATTAGAGGAATTGAAGAGGAAAGTTAGACAAGTAGAATTGAAAATTCTACAAGTAATTTATACAAAGGTGTCAACACTTTCAGAATATGGTCGTCAGAGAATCCAGGGTCACCCAACAGGTTATTTGTCTTCATCATCATCATCATCACTTTTTTTTTCATTAACAAATTATCTCCTTTAGTCGTATTGAAAGCATCTTTCTTGAAAACCTACTATATGTGAACATTATGTTGGATGCTACAGTTCTAGCTGTGAATAGAAAGCCATAGTCTCAGCCCTCACAGAAACTGCATTTCAGCAGAAGAGCCATATTATCAAACTAATAACTTGAGAACTTACTTACCGTCATTTCTAATGAACACCACCAGAAGAACATATAATTGGAGGATCTGATTCATTCAAGGTATCAGAGTTTCTTTGAGAAAGTGATATCTGAGGCCAACTATGAATTATGATTAGGACTTATCTGGGGTGAAGTGGGAAGAGTCCATCAGCAAAACAGCTTACCAAAACCTTCAGTCAGGAAGGATCATGGCATTTTCATAGAATGGAAGGAATGAAAGTACAGCAAGGCTAAAGGAAAGAACTGAAAGAGGAAGCTGGTAAGAAAAGTATCAACTGGTTAGGCTCTACTAAGAATTTGATGTCTGTCCAAAAGAAATGAGACTTACTCTGACACGCATAAAATATACAGAATGTATTATTCTACTGTCAAGAAAAGAGGTGAAGTCAAAATTCTCTTACCACTAAATCCCAAGTTAATAAAATAATTTCTAATAACAGCATCTTACATGGGCCTCATCATTTCAGTCATTTAATGAATTCTTTTCAACTTAATGGACGTAAACTTCAGCAAGTAATTACCTGCTCACTGTCCAAAACAACAAGCCTTTTTGTAGTGTATATAATTTGAGAGACTGAAGTCAGGACAATTAACATATGAATCCATAATTGGGGAGGAGAGCTGAGGAAGATGATGGAATAGCTCTCTTCAGGGATTGCCTCTGCCCACAAAGATCAATTTGAACAACTAACCATGCATGAAAATACCTTCAAAATAGCTAAGGAAACCAGGTGAGAGATTACAGTGCCTGATTATAGCATAATAATAAGAAAAGATGCATTGAAGAGAGTAGAAAGAACGGTTTTATATTATTTGCATTACCCACCCACCCTCACCAACCCCAGGCACATGGCACAGAGAGATAGCATCTGCTTGTAAGAAAGAGAAAGAAATGAGCATAGAATTTTGCCTTGATACCTAATATCAGAGTCAATCCAAACAAGACTATCCCAATACATATTATAATCAAACTGTTAAAGATCAAAGACAAAGTGAGGATCCTGAAATCAAGAGAAAAGGAACAAATAACATGTAAGGAAGTTTCAGTACACCTAGCAGCAGAGGGGATGGAGCGAAAGTGTAGAGGTTTTTTTTTTTTTTTTTTTTTTTTTTTTGTGATCAAAGGTAGGTTGTTAGCTTAAAATAACCTTTATAAGATTTTTTGGTCAACCTTTTGGAAACCACAAGACAAAAACCTATAATAGATAAACAAAAAATAGAATTGAAGGAATCAAAACATACTACTAGCAAAAAAAATCACTTAATCACAAACAAAGACACTAAGAGAGGAAGAAAAGAGCTACAAAAAGAAAGACAATTAACAAAATGGAAATAATAAGTCCTAACCCACCAATAATTACCTTGAATGTGAATTGATTAAATTCTACAATAAAAAGACACAGAATGGATAAATGATACAAAACCAAAACCCAATTATATGCTACCTAAAAGAGATTTACTTCACCTATAAGGACACACAGTGAAGAGATCTAAAAAAAATTCTTCACAAATGAAAACTAGAAGAAAGCAAAAGTAATTATACTTACATCAGATAAAATAGACATTAACACAAAAACTGTAAAAAGTGCCAAGAAAGTCACTATATAATGATAAAGGATTCAGCAAGAGGATATAACAATTGTAAATATATATGCACCCAACATCAGAGCAATGAAGTATATAAAGCAAATATTAATAGCTTTGAAGGAAGAGATAAACTACAATACAACAATAATAAGGGACTTCAACACTTCACTTTCAGAATGAATGGAGCATCCAGACAGAAAATCTAAAAGGAAACATTGGATTTAAACCACACTCTAGACCAACTGGACCTATCAGACATAAAAAAGAACATCCCACCCAACAGTTGCAGAATACACATTCTGCTCAACTGAACATAGAGTATTCTCCAAAATAGATTAGATAATATGTTAGGCCATAAAACAAGTCTTGTCAAATTTAACAAGGTTGATATAATATCAAGTATCTTTTCTGATCACAATAGTATAAAACAAGAAATCAATAACAAGAAATTTGCAAAATTTACAAATTCACAGAAATTAAACAACATGTTCCTGAACAACCAATGAGTCAATAAAAAAATTAAAAATGTCTTAAGACAAATAGAAATGGAAATTTCTGAGACACAGCAAAAGCATTTCTAAAAGAGAAGTTTTTATCAATAAATATCAATACCAAAAAAGAGATTTCAAATAAACTATGTTGCACCTTAAGAAATTAGAGAAGCAAGAACTAACCCAAAATTACTCAAAGGAAGGAAATAATAAAGGTAGAGGAGAAATTAAAAATAATAGAGACTAGAAAAAACAGTAGAAAAGATCAACAAAATAAAGCGTTGATTTTTGAAAAAGATAAACAAATTCAACAAGCCCTTCGCTAGACCAAGGGAAAAAGAGAGAGCACTCACAATCAGAGATGAAAAAGGAGACATTACAACTGATATCACAGAAATAAAAAGGATCATAGGACATTATTATGAACAATTACCAAAGATTGGGTAATCTAGAAGAAATTGATAAATTCTAGGACATATACTACCTAGCAAGACTATATTATGAAGAAAGAAAATCTCAACAGATCAATGATGAGTAAGGAGATTGGAACACTCATAATAAGCCTCTCATAACAGAAAAGTCCAGGACCTGGTCTCTTCACTGCTGAATTCTACCAAACATTGAAACAAGAAC
The DNA here is from genome assembly GCF_028885655.2 of Pongo abelii. Taxonomy (NCBI): domain Eukaryota; kingdom Metazoa; phylum Chordata; class Mammalia; order Primates; family Hominidae; genus Pongo; species Pongo abelii. The sequence continues at coordinate 163,707,810 of NC_071988.2, forward strand.
TAACACCAAACTCTTCAAAAATATTGAAGAGAGAATCCTTCCAAACTCATTTTATAAGGTAAGCATTACCTTGATTCCAAACCCAGACAAAAACAGAACAACAACAACAACAACAAAATTAGGCCAATATCTCTGATGAATATAGATGCAAAATCCTCAACAAAATACTAGCACATTGAAAAGATTATTCATCATGACCAAGTGGGATTCATTCTAAGGATGAAAGGATGGTTCAACTTAAGCAAATCCATAAACATGGTACATCACATTAATGGAATGAAGGACAAAAACCATATTATTTCCATTGATGCAGAAAAAACATTTGACAAAATTCAACATTCCTTCATTTAAAAAAATTCTCAAAAAATTAGATATGAAAGGAATGTACCACAACACAATAAACACCATACATGAAAAACTACATCTAATATTATACTAAAAGGGGGAAGTTTAAATGTTTTTCTCTAAGGTTAGAAACAAGAAAAGGACTCCCGACCTGCCTCTTCTATTCAACACAGTACTGGAAATTCTTGCCAGAGCAATTAGGCCAGAGAAAGGGATAAAAGACATCCAAACTGAAAAGGAAGAAGTTTAATTATCTGTTCTTGTAGAAGGTGTAATTTTATATGTAGAAAGCCCTAAAGACTCCACCAAGACACTATTACAACTAATGAACAAATTCAGTAAAATTTTGCACAATACAAAATCAACATGCAAAAACAATTAACATTTTTATACATGAAAGCAAACTATCTGAAAAAGAAATCAAGCAAACAGTCTCATGTATAATAGCTAAAAAGTAAAATGAAATGCTTAGAAATAACCTTAATCAAAGAAATGAAAGTGCTACACTAAAAGATAGAAAACATTGATCAAAGAAATTGAAGACGACAAAAATAAATGGAAAGATATCCCAGGTTCACAGAGTGAAAGAATTGATATAGTTAAAATGTCTATACTATCCAAAGTGATCTACAGATTTAATGCAATCTCTATCAAAAAAGAAATGTTATTCTTCACAGAAACAGAAAAAAAAATACCCAAATTCATAAAGAATCCCAAAAGACCTTGAATAGCCAAAGAAGTCTTGTGCAAAAAGAACAAAGTTGGAGGCATTACACTACCTGCCTACAAAATGCACTAAAAAGCTATAATAGTACCAAATACAATAACCAATAACAGTACAGCTTTTTGACAGTACCAAAACAGCATGGTATAGTTAAAAAAAATAAAATAAAATAAAAACGGACACAGAGATCAATGGAGCAGAAGAATCAAGAGCAATAGTGCCACAAACACACAATGGGAAAGGACGATTTCTTCAATAAATGGTGTTGAGAAAATGAATACCCACACGCAAAAAATAAACTAGACTTTTAACCCACACCACTTTGAAAAATCAACCCAAAATGGATTACAGACTACAGACTTAAATGTGAGAACCAGAACTATGAAACTGCCGAAAGAAAACATAGAGTGAAAACTCCATGGCATTTGGTCTGGGAAATGATTTTCTGGATATGATCTCAAAAAGAACAGGCAACAAAAGAAAAAGTAGACAAATGGGATTTAAAAGCTGTACAGCAAAACAACAGAGTTTGAGAAAACCTACAAAATAGGAGAAACTGTTTGCAAACTATACGTCTGATAAGGGAATAATACCCAAAATATATAGGAAACTCAACTCAATCACAGGAAAACAAGTAACCCAATTAATAAATGAACAAAAGACCTGAACAGATATCTATTTATTTTCTTTCTTTCTTTTTTTTTTTTTTTTTGACAGAGTTTTGTTCTTGTTGCCAAGGCTGGAGTGCAATGGCGCGATCTCGGCTCATGGCAACCTCTGCCTCCTGGGTTCGAGCGATTCTCCTGCCTCAGCCTCCTGAATAGCTATGATTACAGGCATGCGCCACCATGCCTGACTAATTTTTGTATTTTTAGTAGAGATGGGGTTCCTCCATGTTGGTCAGGCTGGTCTCGAGTTCCTGACCTCAGTTGATCCGCCCACCTTGGCCTCCGAAAGTACTGGGATTACAGGTGTGAGCCACCGTGCCTGGCCAGAGATCTATTTCTTAAAGGAATACATACAAATGACCAAGACATATATGAAAAAAAATGCTCAACATCACTAAACAAAACCTCAACGAGTTATACCCTCACACCTGTTAGAATGAGTGATTTTTTTTTTAAAGTTAACAAACGTTGCAAAGATGTAAAGAAAAGGGAACCCTGCCACTCTGTAGGTGAGAATGTAAATTAGTTATAACCATTATGTAAAACTTTATGGAGGTTTCTCAGAAAATTAAAAATAGAACTACCATTTGATACAACAATCCCACTGCTTTGAATATATACCCAAAGGAAATAAAATCAGTGAAAGAAATGTCTGCACTCTGATGTCTATCACAGCTATTCACAATAGCCAAGATACGGAATCAGTCCATCAACAGATGAATGGATAAAGAAATGTGGTGTACATACAAAATGCAACACTAGCCATAATAAAGAATTTCTTGTCATTCACTACAACATGGATGAACACGGAAGACATTAGGTTAAGTGAAATAATCCAGGCACATAAAGGCAAATACTGCATGATTTCACTCATGTGGGATATTAATAAGTTGATCTCAAGAAGCAGTGAATACAGTGGTGGTTACCAGAGGCTGGGGTATTTATGCAGGGAAGGAGGGTTAGGGAGATGTTGGTCAAACGATATGTATTTATAGTTACGTGGGAGGGATAATTTCAAGACATTTATTGTACCGTATGGTGACTATGGTTAATGGCAACATATTGTACTCTTGACAAATGCTAAGAGAATGGATATTAGGTGTTCCCATCACAGAAATGATACCCAAGTAAGGTAGTGTATTTAATTACCTAGATTTATCCATTCCACAATGTATATATATTTGAAAACATCATATTGTACACAATAAATACATAAAATTTAATATATCAATTTAAATAAATTTTTAAAAATAAATAAATTCAGCATTGAATTCTGAAGACTGATAGAATTTATCTGTCATCAAAATCTTAACATAGGGATGGCTTCTTGAAAAAAGGACTTTCTAGATTACTTTTCAGTGACAACAAATTTTTTGTTTTTGTTTTGTTTTGTTTTTTAATTAATTAATTTATTTTTTGAGACAGAGTCTCGCTCTGTCGCCCAGGCTGGAGTGCAGTGATGCGATCTCGGCTCACTGTGACCTCCACCTCCTGGGTTCACGCCATTCTCCTGCCTCAGGCTCCGGAGTAGCTGGGACTACAGTTGCCAGCCACCACGCCCGGCTAATTTTTTTGTATTTTTAGTAGAGATGGGGTTTCACCGCATTAGCCCGGATGGTCTTGATCTCCTGACCTTGTGATCCGCCCACCTCGGCCTCCCAAAGTGCTGGGATTACAGGCGTGAGCCACTGGCCCGGCCTGGTTTTGTTTTTTTAATTGACAAATAAAATTATATATATTTATCATGTACAACATGACATTCCAAAACACATCTATCAGAATGACCAAACCAAACCAACCAACATGTACATTTCCTCACATAGTTGTGGTGAGAACACAAAATGTACTCTATTATTATTTTTCAAGAATATAATACAGCATTATGGTCTCCATGTTTTACAATCTAGCCCTTGAATTTGTTTTTACTATTTAATTGAAATTTTGTAACCTTTGACCAACGTCTCCCCAATCTGCTCCCCCACCACTACCTTATCTCCTGATGATCACCATTTCACTTTCTACTTCTTAAGATCAACTTTTTAAGATTACATATATGAATGAGATCATGAAGTATTTGTTTTCACATGCCTGGCTTATTTCACATAACATAATGTCTTCCAGGTTCACCCATGTTGTTGCAAATGACAAGATCTTCCTTTTTTATGGCTGAATAATGTTCCATTGTGTAGATATACCATATTTGCCTTATCCATTTCTCTGTTTGATGGACTGTTAGGTTGATTCTATATTTTGGCTGTTGTGAATAATACTGCAATAAACATACGGGTGCAGATATCTCTTTGACATGCTGAGTTCATTTCCTTTGACTATATACCCCCAATGGGATGGATGGATCATGTGGTAGTTCTATTTTTTTTTTTGGCAGGAACCTCCAAAAAGTTTTCCATAATGGATATACTAATTTACTTTCCCACCAACAATGCATATTCCTTTTTCTCTGCATCCTCTCCAATTCTTGTTATCTTTTCTTTTTCATTTTGGTTTAATTTGCATTTCTCTGAGTATTAGTGATGTTGGACATTTTCTCATATATCTGTTGTACATTTATGTTTTCCTTTTAAAAATATCTATTCAGGTATTTACCCATTTTATAATCAAGCTATTTGTTTACTTGCTATTGAGTTGTCTGAGTTTTTACATATTTTTCATGCTATGTGGTTTGCAAATATTTGTTCTTTACTCTGATGATTTTTTTTTTTAGCTCATTTCATCCCATTTGTCTATTTTTGCTTTTGTTGCTACTGGGATCATAGCCAGAAATCATTGCCCAGACCAACAACATAGAGCTTTTATCCATTTTTTTTTTGGTAGTAGTTTTATAGCTTCAAGCTTTACATTTAAGTCTTTAATTGGTTTTGAGTTGATTTTTGTATACAGTGTGAGATAAGCGTCTTCTGCATGTAGATATATGGTTTTCTCAGCATGACTTATTGAAGAAACTGTCTTTTCTCCATTGTGTGTTCTTAAGTCCTTTGTCAAACTGCAGTTAGTATAAATGTGTGGATTTATTTCTGGGCTCTTTACTTTGTTTCACTTGTATGTGTGTTTTTTTCTATGCAAGTATCACATTGTTTTAATTACTATAGCTTTGTAGGATATTTTGAAGTCAGGTAATATGATGCCTTCAGCTTTGTTCTTCTTGCTCAAGATTTCTTTGACTGTTTGAGATTTTCAGTGAAAAGTTTTTGTATAAGGGGGGTTAATTATTCTCTGTAAGAAAAATGAGTTAGAGGAAGGCACAGGAGCATGTTGATAGTGCTCTGCTGAGTGATGACAGGGTACAGTTAAAACATGGGAAATGAATAGAGGCAAGGTAGGTGTGGCTGGGTAAAGAAAGAAAGCTTTTGAGGCACAATTATACTACATACAATCAGGGACTCATAAAGTTAGGCTATACATTAGCTTAGAAGAGATAAAAGTTGATATGTTTAAGGGGAGGATAAGAAAAGCAACATTTTTGAATAAGTGACAGCTAAGAGCCTAAAGGTAAGGCTAGAATGTCACTGTGTTGGTTGTGCATGACAGGTACCATCTTTTCAAATTCCTCAGGGATCTAGAACTAGAAATACCATTTGACCCAGCCATCCCATTACTGGGTATATACGCAAAGGACTATAAATCATGCTGCTATAAAGACACATGCACACGTATGTTTATTGCGGCACTATTCACAATAGCAAAGACTTAGAACCAACCCAAATGTCCAACAATGATAGACTGGATCAAGAAAATGTGGCATATATACACCATGGAATACTATGCAGCCATAAAAAATGATGAGTTCATGTCCTTGGTAGGGACATGGATGAAATTGGAAATCATCATTCTCAGTAAACTATCACAAGGGCAAAAAACCAAACACCGCATGTTCTCACTCATAGGTGGGAATTGAACAATGAGAACACATGGACACAGGAAGGGGAACATCACACTCTGGGGACTGTTGTGGGGTGGGGGGAGCGGGGAGGGATAGCATTAGGAGATATATCTAATGTAAATGATGAGTTAATGGGTGCAGCACACCAGCATGGCACATGTATACATATGTAACTAACCTGCACATTGTACACATGTACCCTAAAACTTAAAGTATAATAATAATAATAATAATAAAGAGTTTTAAAGATTATGATCATCAGCCACATTCAGTTTTTAACAAAGGCAAAGCCCTCAATGTGTCTATGAATTCTGCTAAGGACACACCAGGTTGATGGTAATTACAATAGTCATCTTAAACTTTTATGGTTCTTTAAAGTTCACAAAGTACTTTTAGCTACATTATTTTCATTGGTAAGGGTTTCTGTCCCTCATGGGTAAAGACAAGAAGATATGCATCCTGGAAAACCTTTTTATATATATCACTGGCATATAAAACTAATTTAAAAAAAGACACAACCTGAAATTTTATCCGAGCTGTGCTGTGTATTTTTCTGTGCCTTATTGCCTTTTATATTTCTTTTCAAATGAGCATGAGCATAATACTTATGGTGGAAAATTATTTGTTGTTCAAGAAATCAAAGTTTATCATGTATTTCTATTTCATATTTTGATTATTTTTTCTTCACACAATTATATACTGGTGTTTTGTTTGCTTTGCCCAGATGGCAAATGCACCATTAAGTTTATCCAGCCTGAATTAATTATCTTTTGATAGTAGAAGAAAATCCTTTCCTTTTGACAAGTAAGATGTTTGTGCTGTATTTATGAATAAATAAAGACAGCTGTTATACACAGCATTATTAATAGCAATGCTTTAAACATCTCATCTGAAAAGAAATCCACTCTTATAAATATAATGTAAGCTCTTGGTGTTCCAGACTTTATTAAACGAATGAAAACCACAGACTTGTTATCCATGCTACAGCATAATAAGAAAAATATCATGCTTTCTATGAGACACTCAATTCAAAATAGCGAACATAAGGCAGTACTCTTTTAAATGGTTATTGTCTTTGCTGGTCATTTGTTTCTGATTCTTCAATACTTCACATGTTAAGAATCTGGAGACCAGCAACACTTCTCTACATGGAAACAGACAGTTAACATGCAGCCACAGACTTCATCTAAATGGCCACAATGATGCTAATCCCTGTTTTCTACTGAATGGGTTTTTGATAGATGAGCTGGCCATTATAAAAGGGATTTTTTTTTCTTTAGTAAGAGAGAGTATGTTTGCAACACAGAGGTACCCTTTTCCCTCACAGACAGGTCTTGGTAACTCTAAGCCAGTAAAGGTAAAATGAAGTATAACCCCTTGTCATCATGATGAGATTACAGCTCTCTGGAGTATGTCATTGGGCTTCAGATGTTCCCTATTTGAAGGAACTTGGTTTCTTATAAGGCCACTGTTTCTCAGCAGTGCCAACTTGTTTCTAAGAATTTATTTTCTTTTTAGTCATCTTTATTTTTACTTAAAATAGCAAAGATAAAATATGTTCAAAGGAAAACATATTTACAAGTTCTGGCAGCAAGGTCCAGCAGCAGAACTCCCAGGTGCAGGCTTCAAGGAAATGCATTGTTTGTATGGAATTTAGAAACAGTAATGAAACTGACTAAATGTCTGTCTGCCTTTATGATGACTACATCAACAATTACTATGTGTAAACAATACCAGTGGTAAAACACTCTTCTCTAAAAAAATTTCTTTGGTCTAAATTTTAAACAATTTCTCAGGTTTCGGTTGTTCTTCATAGCACACATAATCTTCTAACTAGCACATATTTATTATGTTTCCTTTAAAAAACATTGTACTCTACATGGATGTTATTTTACAGACCTTGGTTGCGCAGGTAGCCCATCAACTCTAGTGGACTCAGTTGACAGTGATTTCTAGAGTTCAGACTTCTTCACAGCAGCTTTGGGCGCAGATGGCACTATTTTGACTGCTCTGGTTCTGCATAGTCTTGTGTTTAAACAGGTTGAAATAAGCAATGATAGCCTAATGTTGGTAAGGATGAAGAAACTGTATGTTACCTCAATTTTGTTTTTCTCTGTGACTGCTTGGGAGTTTGATTTATGTTTCACATGTGAAATGGTGAGAAAGAGAGGGCAAACTTTGAGATGCAATGGTTTAGCATATTCAAGCTTTATTTTACCCCAAAAAATAGTTTATTGAATGTAATTAGTACCTTTGACTTTGAAATTTCTTCTTTTTAAATTGTTGCTTGCTTTAAAATTAAAAAAGAAAGAATATAAAATGTTACATCAGTGGTACAATTTAGTAGTTATCTAAATTGCATCTTTTGCAGATATTTTAGTGTTATAAATTTATTTCATAGTTACTGATAAGTTATTTACATAAAATATTATTTTATCAGATTGCTACTAAAAGATAAAATTCTAAACTGTTATGTTGTTATAAATAATTTAAATAGTTGTGCTTTCTGTCCTCCATAAACTTGTAAGAACTTACTATTTTTGTACTAGTTTTGTAAAACTAAATAGTACAACTGGTTCATAATTATTCTGAATTTTGTAAACAAATTTACATGGGGAATCCGTGTCAACATGCAGCTATATTGATGGTGAGGAAAAGATAAGGGAAGAGGGAAGTGTTAGCAAAATTAAGAATCATAAATTCCTGGATGCATACATCCTCCCAAGACTGAACTAGGAAGAAATTGAATCCCTAAACAGACCAATAACAAGATCCAAAATTGAATCAGTAATTAATAGCCTACCAACCAAAAAAGCCCAGGACCAGACAAGTTCACAGTTGAATTCTGCCAGATGTACAAATCTGGTAGAACCAAAAAAGAGCTGATACCATTCCTACTGAAGCTATTCTAAAAAACTAATGGATTCTTCCCCAAATCATTCTATGAGGCCAGCATCATCCTGATACCAAAACCTGGCAGAGACACAGCAAAAAAAAAGAAAACTTCAGGCCAGTATCCTTAATGAACATGGGTACAAAAATCCTCAACAAAATACTAGCAAGCCAAATCTAGCAGCACATCTAAAAGCTAGTCCATCATGATCAAGTAGGCTTTATCCCTGGGATGCAAGGTTGGTTCAACATAAGCAAATCAATAAATATGATTCATCACATAAAAAGAAGTAAAGACAAAACCACGTGATTATTTCAGTAGATGCAGAAAAAGCTTTCGGTAAAATTCAACATCCCTTCATGTTAAAAACCCTCAATAAACTAGGCATTGAAGGAACATACTTCAAAATAATAAGAGCCATCTATGACAAACCCACAGCCAACATCACATTGAATGGGCAAAAGCTAAAAGCATTTCCCTTGAAAACTGGAACAAGACAATGATATCCACTCTCACCACTCTTATTCAACATAGTATTGGAAGTCCTGGCCAGAGCAAACATGCAAGGGAAAGAAAGAAAAGGAATCCAAATGGGAAGAAAGAAAGTAAAAGTATCCCTGTTTGCAGATGACGTGATTCTATATCTAAAAACCCCATAGTCTCTGCCCGAAAGCTCCTGGAACTGGTAAGCAACTTCAACAAAGCATCAGGATACAAAATTAATGTACAAAAATCTGCGCATTCCTACATGCTAACAGCACCCAAGCCAAGAGCCAAATCAGGAATGCAGTCCCATTCACAATTGCCATGAAAAGAATAAAATACTTAGGAATACTAGCTAGGAGGTGAAAGATCTCTACAATGAGAATTACAAAACATTGCTCAAAGAAATCAGAGATGACATAAACAAATGAGAGAACATTCTATGCTCATGAATAGGAAGAATGAATATCCTTAAAATAACCATAGTGCCCAAAGCAATTTAGAGACTCAGTGGTATTCCTATCAAACTACCAATGACATTCTTCACAGAGCTGAAAAAAAAACTATTCTATAATTCATACAGAACCAAAAAAGAACCTGAATAGCCAAGGCAATCCTAAGCAAAAAGAATAAAGCTGGGGTAATCACATTGCCTGACTTCAAATTGTACTACAAGGCTACAGTAACCAAAATAGCCTGGTACTGGTTCAAAAGCAGACACGTAGACAAATAGAACAGAATAGAGAGCCCAGAAATAAAGCCACACACCTACAACCATCTGATCTTTGACAAAGCTGACAAAAGCAAGAATGCAGAAAGGATTCTCTATTCAATAAATGGTGCTGGGGTAACTGGCTAGCCATATGCAGAAGATTGAAACTGGACCCCTTCCTTATACCATATACAAAATTTAACTCAAGATGGATTAAAGACTTAAATGTAAAACCTAAAACTATAAAAGCCCTCAAGGTAACCTAGGAAATATTAATACCATTTTGGACATAGGAACTGGCAACAATTTCATGATGAAAATGCCAAAAGCAATTGCAACAAAGGCAAAAAATTGGACTAGTGGAATCCAATTAAATTAAACAGCTTCTGCACAGAAACAAACAAACAAACAAACGAATGAACAACAACAAAAAGCCCTATCAACAAAGAGGAAACCTACAGAATGAGAGAAAATATTTGGAAACTATACATCAGAAAAATATCTAATATCCAGAATCTACAAGGAACTTAAACAAATTTATAAGAAAAAAAATCCCATTAAAAAGTGAGCAAAGGACATGAAGAAACACTTTTCAAAAGAAGACATACATGCTGCCAACAAGCATATCAAAAAATGCTCAACATTAGTAATCTTAGAGAAATGCAAATCAAAAGCACAATGAAATACTATCTCACACCAGTCAAAATGGCTATTATTAAAAAGTCAAAAAGTAACACATGCTGGCAAAGTTGTAGAGAAAAGGGAACACTTATACACTGTTGGTGGGAGTTCAACCATTGTGGAAAGCAGTATGATGAATCCTCAGAGAGCTAAAAACAGAACTACCATTCAACCCAGCAATTCTACTACTGACCCTCAGGGAGTTTCTAACCCTCTATATACCTAGAGGAATAGAAATTATTCTACTGTAAAGATACATTCACACATATGTTCATTGCAGAACTATTCACAATATCAAAAACATGCGATGAGCAACCTCAATGCCCATCGACAGTATACCAGTTAAAGAAAATTTGGTATATATACATCATGGAATAGGCAGCCATAAAAAAGAATAAGATCATGTCCTTTGCAGGAACCTGGATGGAGCTGGAGGCCATCTTCATTAGCAAACTAAAGCAGGAACAAAAAGCCGAATACCGCATGTTCTCACTGATAAGTGAGCTAAATAATGAGAACACATGGACAGTAAGAAGGGAACAACAGACACAGAGGCCTCAAGTATGAGGGTGGAGGATGGGAGATGAGAGAGGTTCAGGAAAAAAAAAAATACTGTTGGGTTCTAATCTTAGTACCCGGGTGACAAAGTAATCTGTACACCAGACTCCTGAGTCACACGTTTACCTATATAACAAACTTCACATGTACCCCTGAACCTATAATAAAAGTTAAGATATTTAAAATTTAAAAAAAAATATAGAAATAAAAATAAATTGAAAAAATATATCAACAAGATTTTTAAATAATGAAAAAGAGAAAGACACTACTGAAGACCAAGTAAGATTACACCAAAGCGCTAATAGACTTGGGCAAGACCAAGACTTTATTAAAGAAGAGAAGACAAGTGATAATTTAGTATATTTTCTATCCCTAATTGTCCACAACTGCTTCCAGGTGACTTGAGAATTAATCTAGTTAGGAAAAAAATGAATCTCTTCCCAATAAAGATAGACCTCCCTTCAAAGTCCAAGGAGAGGGAAAAGGGGGCAAAGGAAGCAGTCAGTATTGATGATGTTACAATGTTAAAAATTTTACTAAATGGCGAAAAGGGTTGAGATTGTGGGTATTTTATTCAAAATCCAATTTTTTTAAATTTTCCTTTTGCTTCAGACTTTACAGCTCATAAAGTAAAAATTTAAATATACAGCTTTACAACTAGCTGAATAGTTATAGTTATTGAAATAGTCTTTGAAAACATAGTTGAAATTATATCTCGACATCCCTAAGAATGAGGTATCCAAACATTATTTTAGAAAAATATTTTTATCAATGAGGAAAATATTGGAATTGGGACTGAAACTCCAAATAACTATTGATAAAATCCATTGAGAAGTGAAAAGTGGAGAAATAAACAGAAAGAAAATTTCTAGGGAAATGTATTATGTCCACGTTAAGTCCATATAGTGTATCCATATAAAAAATGTTCTGCTATTTTCGGCCGGGTGCGGTGGCTCACGCCTGTAATCCTAGCACTTTGGGAGGCTGAGGCGGGCAGATCACGAGACCGTCCTGGCTAACGTGGTGAAACCCCGTCTCTACTTAAAAAAATACAAAAAATTAGCCAGGCGTGGTGGTGGGCACCTGTAGTCCCAGCTACTTGGGAGGCTGAGGCAGGAGAATGGCATGAACCCAGGAGGTGGAGCTTGCAGTGAGCCAAGGTCACGCCACTGCACTCCAGCCTGGGCCACAGAGTGAGACTCTGTCTCAAAAAAAAAAAAAAAAGAAAAAAGTTCTGCTATTTTCTAGGGATGCATATATGGCTGAGCTTGTATAATTATAGTCATGTTTGGTTAACAATGGGGATATTTTCTTTTTTTATTGTTATACTTTAAGTTCTGGGGTACATGTGCATAATGTGCAGGTTTGTTACATAGGTATATATGTTGCTATGTTGGTTTGCCTCACCCATCAACTCTTCATTTACCTTAGGTATTACTCCTAATGCTATCCCTCCCCCAGCTCCCAACCCCCTGACAGGCCTAGAGTGTGATGTTTCCCTCCCTCTGCCCATGTGTTCTCATTGTTCAACTCCCACTTATGAGTGAGAACATGCAGTGTTTGGTTTTCTGTCCTTGTGATAGTTTGCTGAGAATGATGGTTTCCAGCTTCATCCATGTCCCTGCAAAGGACATGAACTCATCCTTTTTATGGCTGCATACTATTCCGTGGTGTATATGTGCCACATTTTCTTTATCCAGTCTATTATTGATGGACATTTGGGTTGGTTCCAAGTCTTTGCTATTGTGAATAGTGCCACAGTAGACATACATGTGCATGTGTCTTTATAGTAGCATGATTTATATTCCTTTGGGTATATACCTAGTAATGGGATCGCTGAGTCAAATGGTATTTCTATTTCTAGATCCTTGAGGAATCGCTACACTGTCTTCCACAATGGTTGAAGTAATTTACACTCCCACCAACAGTGTAAACTCATTCCTATTTCTCCACATCCTCTCCAGCATCTGTTGTTTCCTAACTTTGTAATGATTGCCATTCTAACTGGTGTGAGATGGTATCTCATTGTGGTTTTGATTTGCATTTCTCTAATGACCAGTGATGAGCTTTTTTTCATATGTTTGTTGGCTGCATAAATGTCTTCTTTTGAGAAGTTACTGTTCATATCCTTTGCCAACTTTTTAATGGTTTTTTTTTTCTTGTAAATTTGTTTAAATTCTTTGTAGATTCTGGATATTAGCCCTTTGTCAGATGGGTAGATTGCAAACATTTTCTCCCATTCTGTAGGTTGCCTGTTCACTCTGCTGATAGTTTCTTTTGCTGTGCAGAAACTCTTTAGTTTAATTAGATCCCATTTGTCTATTTTGGCTTTTGTTGCCATTGCTTTTGGTGTTTTAGTCATGAAGTCTTTGCCCATGCCTATGTACTAAATGGTATTGCCTAGGTTTTCTTCTAGGGATTTTATGGTTTTAGGTCTTACATTTAAGTCTTTAATCCATCTTGAGTTAATTTTTGTATAAGGCGTAAGGAAGGGATCTAGTTTCAGCTTTCTACATATGCCTAGCCAGTTTTCCCAGCACCATTTATTAAATAGGGAATCATTTCCAACAGTGGGGATACTTTCTAAGAAATGCATCCTCAGACAGTTTTGTCCTTGTGCTTACATTATAGAGGGTACTTTCACAAATCTTGATGATATAGCTTACTAACCACCTGGGCTATATGGTATAGCCTATCTCTCCTAGGCTAGAAACTTGTACAGCATGTTACTATACTGAACACTGTAGGCAACTGTAACACAATGGTAAGGATTTGTGTATCTAAATATATCTAAAAATAGAAAAGATGTAGTAAAAATATGGCATACAAGATTTTAAACTGGTACACTTTTATAGGGCAGATCCATTATAATCTAATGGAGCCACCACTGTGTATGTGGTTCATCTTTGACCGTAATGTTATGCGATGCATGACTCTATGGTGCTGCTAATGGAAAGAGTTCACTTTTTTCTTTCACTATGGCTTTTCACTTTCCAAACTTTTTATACAGATTTTGTGTTTCTCCCCTACCTTAATCACCTCTCAAAGGCATCTTTAACCTGGAGTCTACAGATAACTAGTTTGTCCATACATAGGTTTCAGGGAGTTTGTAACCCTCAGAAAATAAATAAAAGTTTGCGTAACAATGTGCTTACTTTATTTAAGAGAAGGTCCATAGTTTTAATCAGACTTTTAAGAGTGTTCCATGAATCAAAAAAGGTTTAAGAATGCCTCTTTAAGAGTTCTTCACTTTTCCTGTTAAGTCAAAGGGTTAGGCAGTGTTGTATCTTGTAAATTGTGTATATGTACTTTATGGTGCATCTTAGGGTCTTGTTAAAATGCAGTTTCTGACTCAGTAGCTCCCAGGAGACATGATGCTGTTGATCCAGGGGTCATACTTTGAGCATCATAGGCGTAAAACTTAAAGTTTAACGTTAGAGAGCTTTTGCCTCTGAACTGTTCCAGTAAGCCACAACCATTACTGGAAGGATACCATCCAGAGAGACATGGGACTAGATGTTGTCTTAGTTATCTGATCCTGGGGAAGTCACTCTAAGCTTATTTTCTTGAGTCTAAAAAGGCAGTAATTATATTATTGACTAGCAGAATTGTTATAAGTTAGATGTCAACTGCGGTTCTTGGTATAGAGTAGCTACTAAACTTTTTTCCCAATTTCATTCTCTGAAGCACTTTCTGGTTTTCTTTGCCTCTAGTGAGGTGATTGCTTAGGAGTTACAATCAGCATAACTGAGGATAGCCTCAGGTTTAAAATGAGTACAGTAAGACATATGCCAAGAGTTTCCTTAGGAAAGTTGTTACCATTTAATATCTCCTGCTTCCAAGCAGAATTCGAGTTCCAGCGTTTTCTACCCATCAAATTTCAGCAGTAGTCTGCCAATACAAGTTGACTGTTTACTGCTCTTTTTGATTTAGCTGCTGGTTGCTTTGGGGAATGCTTCCTTTAAGCCAATATGACCACTGCACTCTCTCACTCTTATTCCAACTTCAACACTTATTTGCACCAGTTATATTGGTTGTCATCTTCTATAGTGAATACTGCAATATTCCTATATTTCTATTTTTTATCCCCAACTAATTTTCAAGCAATTCTGTCAGATTTCACTTACCTCACTGCAACAAAACTTCAATGTTTATCTAATTACCACTGCTGAATGTAACTGCTTAAATTATTTATATTAATTATTGATTTGATGTATGACCTTGGTTACTCATCTTCTCACTTTGTCCTTCTCAGATTTTCAAGAATCAAATATGTATACGTTGCATTGCATCACAACACTCAAGTGTCACATGGAGCTGGGGGCTTAAATGCTTTGGAACATGTCACGGTTATTCCTTCTTGTAGTCTAGGTCACTGCTGTTGCTAATGAATTATTTTATGTTCTCATCATTAAGCTACAAAGGCAGAACAATTTGGTGACTACTTTATTTTATTAGAAAAGTACCAAGGTCATGATTAACATGGAACTTATATTAATGTGACCGACTATCAGAGTCTCATCATTGAGAAAGACTCGAACCAGATGGTAGTAAACAAATGTGGTGGAAAACAAAGGTACTAACTGATAATTTTTCAGTTCTTGAAGTTGCCACTTGTATGAATAGATCACGGAATAAAAATGGAGAGAAAAAAAGACTGTTGTGTTATACTTGAAGACTGTTAGGCTCAAGGTTACCAGCCAAGCGTAATTCTTGTTTAATTCTCCCATTATCACCTCATCTTGTTTATGTCAGGAACAACTTTAATAGAATGTCACTTGAAATCACTGAAATACAGACAAGTGCTGTAATTTACATTAGCTACAGAATGAATACCCTTTCCACAGGGACCCTTGAGCTAGCAAGTGCATCAGGGACAATGTATGTTGCCTCTGAACTCTCTCTGGAAGCCTTAGCCATTACTTGGTGGATACCATGTAAGAGAAGGATGACTTTTTTTTCAGAGACATCAATTAGAGTGTTCTCCTTTCCCTTTCTGAAGGGAGTTCTGGGTGCTGATACAGGAAATAAAATGTTTCTGGTTTCTGACACTATAGTCTGTCTGTCTGAAAAGGAAGGATTAGACTTGTCTACTCAACCGCTAAGTTTTAGTTCTGCCTACGGGGTGTTCTGATGTCTGACGAGGCCTATGGCTGCCTTCTGGAGTAGTGTATCCCCATGAGAAGAGCTCCCCCAATGCTTGACTACTCAGTGATAATTGAATAAATCTGCATTACACCGGACCTGATGTATTTGGCTATTGGCAGCTACAGACAAAAAAGTACAACAGAATTAAAGTCATTGATAGGACTTCAAAACGACATTTTGAAGAACAAATCCCTACAAATGCAACTCCTTATAGAAAAGTTATACTATTTTTGGTAACTCAATTATTACTTTGATAAAGCAAGAATAGCCGGGTGTGGTAGCTCACGCCTGTAATCCCAGCACTTTGGGAGGCCGAGGCAGGTGGATCACGAGGTCAGGAGATCGAGACCATCCTGGCTAACAGGGTGAAACCCCGTCTCTACTAAAAATACAAAAAAAATAGCCGGGTGTGGTGGTGGGTGCCTGTAGTCCTAGCTACTGGGGAGGCTGAGGCAGGAGAATGGCGTGAACCTGGGAGGCAGAGCTTGCAGTGACAGAGATCGCGCCACTGCACTCTAGTATGGGCGACAGAGCGAGACTCTGTCAAAAAAAAAAAAAAAAGATAAAGCAAGAATATAAATGTTGACTATGCCATTCAATGACAAGAATGAACCTGATGATTGCTAATTAGCCATAAATTGGGACTGTGGAATAGTCTTTAATTTTGTAAGTAACTGAGGTTTATGGAAACCATTGTTGGGATGACTAAGTGGATTTGCTGCATGGCCAGAAAATTTCCACAACAAATTTACTGTCTATAGGTAACCTGCCATTGAGAACGCTTTGCAAAATGCATAACTACAGCAGCGTTTCGGTATGATGGAATTTTCCACTTTTCAAGGCTAAATTGGCCAGAGCTCAGGGGAGGACAGGGTTGCGGGGAAAGGAGGTAGAGTCACACTTCAAGGGCCCACCTGATAAAGGGACTGAGGACTCTGACAGTAGGCAGGCTTGTAATGGGCCCTGCCCCATTTTTTTCTACTCCCTTTAGGCATCATACCCGGATCTTGGCTACCTCTTTTATATGATTCCCTTTGTATATTGCAGTGGTTCTCAAACTTTAGCATGCATTCATTTCACTTGGAGGGATTATTAGAACACAGATTGCTGGATCACAAGCCTAGAAATTCTGCTTTAGAGTGTCTGAAGTGGGGAAAGGAGCAGTAATTTGCATTTCTAACAAAATGATGTTGATACTGCTACTGAGAATTACTATTCTATCTCTCCTCTGGAATACTTTCCTTTTGAACACTCCTTACTTTGTTGTCATATCCGCCCTGCTCAATATTGTTCTTCCTTGCCCAATTAGAGCTTCCACTTCAAGAGAACAAAACCCCAATCTCTCCAAGGTCATATGTATTAAGAAGCAGGTTAAGAATTTGAACTAATGTCTCTCTCTAACCCAATAGAGCACTGAATGGAAGTGCACCTTAGATCTATTCTTGGGAGTGTTATAGGAGCTGACTCTTGAAAGGAGCCTGGTAGAGGTTAAAGAATGTTTCTTGAAGGAGGTGAGAAGGTGAAACCAAAAATTTAAAGGATGAGTAGAAGTTTACTCAAAAAAAGTACATGGAAAAGGATACTCCAATACCTTTACTCTGACCTCTGAATTTTTTGCTGTTGCCACTTTGTCCTCATTACTTTCACCTCTTGGGTTCTGTCTCTCTGCCCCTGTGACTGTCTCAATCATCCTCCCTCTTACAGGACAGTGGTAGAAGTCAAGTATCCTGTTCAGTGCATAAATCTCTCATTCTGGACTCAGATTGGAGTAAAGTTATTTATTTATTTATTTTACCTTAAGTGCTGCACAGATTGTTCTCTGTTAAAGCAAGGGCAAAATTATTTTTCATTTTCTTCCCATCATCACTTTTCTCAAGGACTAATAATTTGATCTTTTCTGTACAGCTGTTTCCCTAAATAACTTAAGAACAAAATTGTTACTCCAGATGATTTTGCTTTAATGTCTTAGCAATCACACACTGGAAAATTAATCAAAGAGAAAGGATGATTGGTATTTGAAAAGGAAGGCAGAGTCCACAAAGAGACTAGTTTTGAACAATCTGCCACGGAATTCTGCTGCTTCACTCCACCTGGAGGTTGCTATACCCCAGGAAGAATTATCAAAATGCATAGCCCCTAGCTTTTCTGGTAGTCTTTAAAGGTGACTTGGAATTTTTTGTGTTTGTGACATTTTTAGACATTTCTGAGAGATCCTGATGACTTTCTGAGATCATTTTGTGGTTCTATAAAATACTCATCTTAGCCCAGTGTTTCTTATCAATGGGACAGGTCTTCTGTCGTCACAGGCTTCACCACACCAGCCTGTTTTTCACATTTGTGTAACTCCCTGGTCCCTGCAACCATTTTGTTGCACAACTGCTGAAAGGCCAAAACCTAGCTGCAATTGCCACTTCTTCCAGAGCGGTTTCTGAGAAAGATATATGTACAAAAGAAGAAAGTAGACAGAGGTACTTGCATAAATATAAATAGCTATCACTGGCTTGGGTTTTGGCTCCTCTAAGCCTCAGTAGGGAATCCTTGTGAGCTATGCTGGATGATAGCACTGTGGTTCCTCTTGTCTTTTATCCTGTAAGCATATTCTTTGAATCTCAATGCTCAGCTCCAAGGCCAACAGGATAAGAAAACACATTAGTGGGGAAAAACAAAGAATGGAACATTTGCTTAATCCTTAGATAGAAGAAATTTTACTTCATTACCCCACCCAAGCATTCTTAGGGTTGCTTATATTCCTACTCCAGGAGAAGAAGAATGCCCCAAGAGAAAAGGAGAGTCAACCCCACCTGTCACACATACACACACACACACACAAACACACACACTGACTCAGACCTCTAATCCCTTCCCCATTACATAAACCTACTAGTCCTTTTTAGCATGAGGATCCAACAGAACATCTTTGAGCCTAACCATGCTGCATCTTGGGGGTTACAGGGTGTTTCTGTGAGGCTGGGAACAGATCTTTAGAGTCCAACTTGAACAGCTCTAATCAGTGGTCCTGCAGGGGGTCTTGTTTGGGGATGATATTACCTGGAAATGGTAAAATTTAAAAAGAGAACTGTTGACCCCCCCTTAGCCCCCAGCAATGAGCTCCATAGAAAAAATCATGGAAGAATTAAAAAGACTTGGATTATGAAAACAAGTTCAAAAAAATTTCTTATTGTCTTTGAAATCAAATAATCACTTCCTCAATCTGGGTTCTGAAACTTTTCATCAAGTGACCACACTTTAATTTTCCAGCCTCATGTCTCTCTATTTTGCTAAAACTTTCTCCTCTCCTAAACTTGTCAGCTATGCCAGTCATATCTTTTTTGCAAAGCCAAATGCCATTTTCCCCAGTAAGGCTAGGGGTAAGGCTAGGGGTAAGCCACACCTTCTCCAAAAACCTTTTTACCATGGCTCTCTAGGTCATTCAAGTCTGTCCCACTCTTTCCAGTCCTCAGCAAAAATCTATGCATGATGCCATGTTAGAATATTATCTTGCAAGTGTAATCAAGTTATTTCAAGTAGGGATGATTTGTTTCCCAAAATAGGCATCAAGTTTGCAGCAAATTTGTCTCAGGAGAAATCTATTTTCTTTTTTGCCTTCCCAGGGCACTAGTAAATCATATATTCATTCCGCTTGCAAATGTTTGTGACTAGATGAATAGATGAATGAATCTATGGGTCTCCAAAAGCAGATCATTTGAAGGTGATAGCGAATAATGTAGGGTCAAAAAGGGAAAGGTAAAGCCAGATAACATTTATTTTAGAAGAAACCCATTTTTGAGAGACCATAGTAATTCCTAATAAGAGGCAGCCCCAAATAAGCCTACTGAGCCAGTTATTGCGTTGTAGGGAAGTGGTTCCTGCACAATCCAGGTACCTGTATTATTCCCTGACTTCTGACAGAGATGTGCCTCTCATTATAATTGACCAAATCAATTGTTTTTTTTCATTAATGTTTTTGCTTAACTTATGTAAACCTTATGTGTTTTTACAGAAAAATTGGATAATTCAGATTTTAATAATAAAAAAATTAAAATCACATACAGTGCTACCACTTAGAGGTAATCACTGTGAACTGTTTTTAATAACCTTCCATTCTTTTGTATGTGCATTTTAAAAGAGTTTGTATTGTATATACTACTTAGTAAATTTTAACCTAACTTATCATTAACCTCATTTTAATGGCCATATAGCAGTCTATCATATTAATATAATATAGTTTCTAAATCTTTTTTTCTATTGTTGTACCTTAGTCATTTTATACTTCCATTGTTATAAACTCTTTTCAATGAGTATCCTCTAGATAAATCATTTTATTTATGTCCAATTAATCCTGTAAGATAGTTGCCTCTCAATCAAAGGATATGGATATTTTTAAGGACACATTATTGTTGAGTGGGTCTTTTATCCCCTCTCACATTTCCGCTTCACCCACAGGAAAGACTGAACACACCTCAAGTCTCTACATTTAGGGAAATGTTGGGGGAGATACATCTGACTTGTCTACATCCCATTCTCTATCCTATTCTAGGAGAAAGAGTGGCTAATTGAAGTGGCCACAGAGCACATTAGCGGGGCTTCTGTTCATTAGTAGTTAAGGTCTTTAATTTAAAAGTTGGATCTAAGTGCATCCTGGCCTCCTGCCTTGTCTTATACATCCAGTGTTCTGTATTTCAGTCTGACCTGACCTGACTCAGAAGGATAGCCTTCTATCTAGCTTTCTCCAGACTAACCATACTCCTAGCATTCTTTGTTCTGGTTGTGACTGAGTACATGGGTAAGTTGAAAGCACAAATCTGTCTCTTGGCTCCAAGTTCTTGGGGTTGGGTGGATAAGCCAACTCACATTCAAAGATTAGAGAATAGGATCTAAGAATTCTTACCTAAGACTCCTGGCCTATTCTCAGCCTGGTTCCAGTGTGTCAGTGTTTATGTAGGAGGATGGAGGCAGGAAGGATATTAAGCACTGGCCAATATTAAATAGACCAGCACTTTACTTTTACTTTTTCATCATTTCTTTTGTGCATCCTCTCCTAACAGTTCATGAAACCTAGAGTAGAGTACTTCCTTCAAAAAGGGCTGTGAACATGAAAATGCTCAGAGGATATTATCAAGTACATTTGTCATGTCTTGACAGGAAGTTTTTTAATGTCCATGCCGTAGTGGTGGTCGAATCTATCAGATGTTTTATTTATTGTTCCAGCCCCTGACATCTTACTTGGACAGGTTTTTCTCAGCCTAAATTTAAATTTAAATTCATGTATTTTTCCTTCAGGTTGGTTTTTGGTTTCATTTTGGGTTTTGAAATTATTTGACTCATTACTTTGGTTTGAGGTATGAAACAGGGGATCTCAGTTAATTAATTCCCCCAAAGGTAAATAAATTGTATTTTATTATGTGATTATTTTTCTACGTCTATACTTAGATACCTTCCCGGACTCTCTCTATCCTCTTTCGGTTTTTTGATCTGCCTGTCATTCTTAATTATTTGAGCAGATCAAGAGCATTCTGCTGTTATTAGCAATACTAACAAGTAAAGATGTGGAAAAATAATATTAAATATTAGATTGGGACAAAAATTTAAGGGAAAACTGTTATTCTGCATAAAATGGTGAATTAGGATTTTGCAAAGTTTTTTGGAAGAGTTTAATATAACTAATGAAAGAGTGTGTCCGTGATAAGAAGCTTTAATACTGAATGGAGAAAAAATAAAGGGGAGTTAGAGAAGCAAGCAAACTTCAGGAAAGCTCATGCATTTGCTCTCTGGAAAAGGGTCCCTTGGTGGAAGATTTGACCTGTTCATTGCCAAGAATGGCTATATTCCTCTCATAGAGACACATGCACCAACCATTTGAATTTTACTTGCTCCCTTTGCTCTGATTTGCTGCTCAACAATTAAGTCCCCAAATAAAAGCTAGCTCCTTACTTACCTTGCCTACAGGGAGAGAAGGTGCTTGCCTGAGGATGCCTGGCCTATTGGCAGTCAGAAATCTTGCAAATTCTTAAACTGTATCCTCCTGTCAGCTTGTTTATGCTGGTGTCACTGAGATTTGTGTCTATGCATACAGAAGAAGCACAATGACACGAGCATAGTTTTTTCTCTGAGCAGAGCTAACAGCATTTATGTAAGAATCAGACATCAGCCTTTGTCTCAAGTGAGCCAAACAATCTAGACACCTAAAAGCACAGTTTCTCTACACATCTGTAGATTAGAGTTTATTTTCACTTTTTTTGTATTTTAAAGGTGAAAAGGATAGGATATCTGGGACCTGCATTTAATAATGTCAAATGATTTTAAAGATTTAAGGTACAAGCTTATATATATTTATTATTTATCTCCAAGAAAGCATACTTGTTAGAAATGTATTAACCTCTCTTGGAAAGAAATTCCAAGAAAACTTATGTGATTATGACTATATGCATTGCAGCAACTGCAAGAGCTCCCTACATTTAAGTAAAAATGAGTGGACCACTCAGACAAAGAAAAATTGGAGTTGATATATGGAAAAATTCTGTTTAATTTGTTTTTCAAGTCTTGAAAACCCAACAAGTGGATTTAATTGCTTAGCAGTTCTCCACCCATCGAGTGGGAGGAAGTGAGAAAAAAGGAAATTTATTGCAAATCTGTTCCTTTTCTTCTTGAAACAATCTAGTTTAAAGTGATGGCTCAATGAGTATTTGACTTCTCTCAAAATACTTTTCTCCAAGTTTATACTTTGCTAAGTTTATCCTCTTATTTCTTGATTTTTCAGCTCTAGGCATTACCTACAGACTCTCTTCTCTGGCAGATGAGAATTTTACACTTACATTTACCCTGGTTCCCACCATATGCTTTGCCTCGTGTCAATATATCAAAATCAAAATTTCTGGTTACATTGATACTCAACATTTAATTATTGTGACTAAGTAAATTCTGTTTACTGCCAAGCCAATTGTGCAATTTATTCTGCTAAAGACCATGCTGTTGTTTTTTGTTTTAATAGGAATTACCTCAAATAACATCAGTAACAGTGGAATGACCAGTACAACTCAGAAGTCATATTATTTTATATGACATTTTTCATGATATGTTAGTATTTTGAGGTCAAGGATAAGTGATTTTACAATTAAAAGAGAGCCTTAGCAAAATATATATGTACATTACAAAACTGCTGAAAATCCTATAAAATGCCTTTCTATAGAGCAAGAAGTTGCTGATTTAGTGACTGCAAGAACTGCTACAACCTCTACTGTCTTAAATATTTTGGGAAACTAAGTGCAGAAGACATCTCCTCTGACATTAACACATTTGTTGATGGAGAAGACTATCCCTGTATCACAGTTTTAATTTTGATGAAATCAGCCACTCACGAAATAAAAACAAGCTAGATAACCTAAAAGAAAATATTTTAAACCCATCAAATACTTAAAGTCTTAACATAATGAATTAAAGTATGAGAAATGCCCAGTCCTCTTAGGAGATACAGAAGCCATGGATGTTTTCATCTTTGGTAGAGTAGCAGGGAGAAGAGGAAACTTCCATAGACACAGCAGGAGGAAAACAGGTGAACTTTTAAGGATTTTTAAAGGCTGAGTACAGGCTGGTATAAGAGTTTAGAGACCTTGAGGGTCCTGTAGACAAGCAGAACCTATGCTGCCTGCCAACTTTTTAACACAGGCCTTCACTAAACACTCACCAGAAAGATAGCTGGCAAGGAAGGAGAACTGAAACCCTTTCACAGTGCAAGTGCTGCCAACCTGCTGTAGTCTGAAGGCAGAGCAAAGAACTAAGAGAAAGCCCCCTGGCTGGGTGCAGTGGCTCACGCCTGTAATCCTAGCACTTTGGGAGGCTGAGGCAGGTGGATCATGAGGTCAAGAGATCGAGACCATCCCTGCCAACATGGTGAAACCCCGTCTCTACTAAAAATACAAAAATTAGCTGGGCGGTGGCAGGTTCCTGTAGTCCCAGCTACTCGGGAGGCTGAAGCAGGAGAACCGCTTGAATCCAGGGCGCAGAGATTGCAGTGAGCCAAGATCGTGCCACTGCACTCCAACCTAGGTGATGGAGGGAGATTCCTTCTCAAGAAATAAAAAAAAAAAAAGGAGAACCCCTCCCATATCCCAGGCCTTATGCTGAATATCAGACAGCAGCAATCTATGACTGGGGATGAGGCAGGACCCTTCTGAGGCATACACGTATGGGGCCTGCCTAAGTATGATGGCAGGAAGGAGAACTGAGAAAGAAACTTCACGGGAACTCCAATCTTTACCTTGATCCTAAGTGATAGGAGTCAGCCATCAAAGGAGGACCAGAAGAGCTGAGAGAAGCCGCCCACATAAGTGCAGAGGTACTGAGATAAGGAAAACAAAACTGAGGGAATCCCTTACAGGCAACCAGGTTGACACTGCAGACCAGGCAATGGCTTTCTACCACCTGAACAAATAGTGCTTGGAGAATTGGATATTCATATAGGATAAAAAAAGTTACGTCATAATGAAAAGTAATGTGAGATGGATTATAGACTTAGAATTAAAGCTAAACAGCTGTCCTCAACCATTTTGGCACTAGGGACCGGTTTTGTGAAAGACAATTTGTCCACAGATGTTGGGGCCAGGTGATGGAGGATGGATGGAGCATGCAACCTAGATCTCTTGGGTGCACAGTTCACAATAGGGTTCATGACCTTTGAGAATCTAATGCTGAGGCTTATCTGACAGAAGGTGGAGCTCAGATACTAATCCGAGTGATGGGGAGTGGCTGTAAATACACATGAAGCTGGGATTACAGGCGTGAGCCACCGAGGCCAAGGTGAGCAGGTCACCTGAGGCCAGGCATTCAAGACCAGCCTGGCCAACATGGCGAAAACCCGTCTCTACTGTAAATACAAAAAATGAGCTGGGTGTAGTGGCGGGTGCCTGTAATTCCAGCTACTCGGGAGACTGAGGCAGGAGAATTGCTTGAGCTGGGATGGTGGAGGCTGCAGTGAGCCGGGATCGCACTGCTGCACTCCAGCCTGGGCAACAAGAGTGAAACTCTGTCTCAAAAAAAAAAAAAAACCGAAAACATGAAGCTTTCCTTGCTCTCCCATTGCTTACCTCCTGCTCTGTGGTCTGGTTCCTAATAGGCCCTGGTCCAGTACTGGAGCGAGTTGGGGACCCTTTTCTGGAAGATAACATAGGAGAATCTTCACTATGTTGGTTCAGGCAAAGATTTCTTAGAGCAGAGTCAGATGACATTAACCAGAAAAGAAAATCATTGATAAACTGAACTTCATCAAAACTAAAACTTCCACTCACAAAATTTCACCATTAAGAAAAGAAATAGGCGAGGCTCCAGCTGGAGAAAATAGTCTTAACACAAATATCTGACAATTACAACTCAATAATAAAAAGACAACCCAGTGGGCAAAGACTTGACAGATATTTGAGAAGATACACAAATGGCCAATTCACATATTAAAAGGTGCTGAACATCATTAGCCATCAGAAAAATTCAAATCGAAACCATTGCAAGAACCTACTGTACACCATCTAGAATGGTTACAATGACAAAGATTTATAACACCAAATGTTAGAAGATACATGGAGCAACTAGAATTCTTATTTATTGACTTGGGGTGCATCAAATAGTAGAACAATTTTGGGAAAGATTTTGGCAATTTCTTATGAAGTTAACCATATACTTACCATAAAACTCAGCAATTTTCCTTTTAGATACAAGGACTTTTTAGATTTATTTTATTCTTTTATTTAACTTTTAGGATCAGGGCACACGCATAGGTCTGTGATACAGGTAAACTCATGTCACAGGGCTTTGTTGCACAGATTATTTCATCACCCAAGTACTAAGCCTAGTACCTTGTTTTTTTCTGATCCTCTCCCTCCTCCTGCTCTTCATCCTCAAATAGGCCCCAATGTCTGTTGTTCTCATCTTTGTGTCCATATGTCCTCATCATTTAGTTCCCACTTATAAGTGGGAACATGCAGTATTTGGTTTTCTGTTCCTGTGCTAGTTTGCTAAGGATGATGGCCTCCAGCTTCCTCCATGTTCTTACAAAGGACATGATCTCATTCTTTTTTGTGGCTGCATAGTATTCCATGGTATATATGTACCACATTTTCTTTATCTAGGCTACAATTAACGGGCATTTAGGTTGATTTCATGTTTTTCATATTGTGAATAGTGCTGCAATGAACATACACATGCATGTGTCTTTATGGAAGAACAATTTAAAGAAAAGCTCAATATCACTGATTATTAGAGAAATGCAAATCAAAACCACAATAAGATGCCATCTCACACCAGTCTGAATGGCTATTATCAAAAAGTCAAAAAAAAAACAGATGCTGGCAAGGTTGAGAAGGAAAGGGAATCCTTATACATTATTGGAGGGAGTATAAATTAGTTCAACCATTGTGGAAAGTAGTGTGGTGGTTCCTCAAAGAGTTAAAAACAGAACTACCATTTGACCCAGCAATCCCATTACTGGGTATACAGATACAATGATTTTTTATGGCAACTTTATTTACAATAACCCCAAATTAGAAACATCCCAGGTGTTCACCGACAAGAGAATGGACTAACAAAATGTGATATAGTCATACAATTAAATACTCATCAGTAATAAAAAGGAAAACATAAAGGTGGGTGAATTTTGAAATTTCCTATTTGAAGACTCACCAAAACCACTATGCTAAGTGAAAGTAAATAGAACCAACAAACTACTTATGTAATATTCCATTTATATGAATTTCTAGAATAAGCATGACACATCTAGGATGTTTGCTTTAGGTGGGCTTTTAACTGAGAAAAGGTATGAGGAAAATTTCTGTGGTGATAAAAATATTCTCGCCCGAGCCTGGTGGCTCACACCTGTAATCCCAGCACTTTGGGAGGCTGAAGCGGGCAGATCACTTGAGGTCAGGAGTTCAATACCAGCCTGGCCAACACGGTGAAACACCATCTCTACTAAAAATACAAAAATTAGCCAGGCATGGTGGGGGGCGCCTGTAATCCCAGCTATTATGGAGGCTGAGGCAGGAGAGTTGCTTGAACCTGAGAGGCGGAGGTTGTAGTGAACAGAGATTGCACCACTGCACTCCAGCCTGGGCCACAGAGAGAGACTCCGTCTCAAAAAAAAAAAAAAGAAAAAGGAAAAAACAAAAATTCTGAAATATGATAGAGACCAAGATTATACTAATGTATGTATTTGTTAAAATTTTTGACATATACACTTTAGATTTCCGTATTTTGCAGTATGTAAATTATATTCAACAAAAATATGTTTTAAAGTTTTCTAGTTTTATTTTTTATCAAATAGTCATGACCTGACATGTTTCCTCCTCCATGGCATTAACTTAATGTAGCCAGATTTCAGTTATCTTTGAAAGAATTTTTAAAGAATCTCTTTTTTCCACTAAAGACTTAGGAGATTTAAATAATTCATGTTTTCAGATATGATCCCTAAATTTAAATTGAACTAAGCAAACTCAGTGAATGCAGTTCATTCACCAGCAGGTGTAAAGCAGTAAAGCAGCTGTTTAGCAGGAAAGTGTCTGAACATTACAAGAAGCCTGACTAACAAATTCATTATCACAGCGGAGCATGATTTTACAGTACTGTAAATGTGTTAAACTGGTTAAGCCACAGGACTTAAACCCTGTTTTGTTATGGTGCCTTAAACAATGAGAATATTCCAAAATATTTAGTCAACATATAATTACTATGAACTCACAGAGACATAACCCTACTCAGAGGTGCTTTCCAAACACCCTAGAATATTGAGACTAATTTGTTAACAAACATATTCAATGTCTTTTATATAAATGAGCATTGACCTTGGAAGTTCTTAGAACTAGGCTTTTACTTAAGTGATATGCTTTTTGCATAAAACCTTCCAAGCTAATTTTAAACTTTAAATGAAAGAATAATTATTACAGGTTTTTAAAATATTGGTTTAATCTTTATTCAAAAATACTTCCAAATTACATTATTTTTAAAATTTACCCTCAAAAGTTGATGATTTACTACCATTAAGAAATTTAAGAATTCCATTTGTAAGCCCTTATATTTTTCAAACAATGGCATCTTTAATTTAGTTGAAAAATATTAAAGGAGAACTTTCAAAGTAACTAACACTATGATGGGTGCAGGAAGATAATGTGAAAAATATGCAACTCCTGCTCACTCTCATAGATTTCTTTCCGACTATAGGCCCCCCGGAGCTTTCTTTTCTTATAGCATTTACTTTAGAAAACTATTAATGACAAATTCTTTCTCTGCCACTTTGGAATGAATGTAAATCTCCTTAAAAGCCTATTGCCAGGTTGACAACCCAGGGCATGTCTTCCTTAAGGACCTTGGAGTCATTTATTTGAAGTGTAATCATCCAAAAAGATAGCACCCCTTTCTCTCAGCCTCCATGGTGACGTAGAAACTTAACTTCAGTGGCTCCTTGCTCCAAGTTGTAAAACTACCGCCTGTCCTGAAGACAGGAGAAAGCTTACTTTCTCTTTCAGTTAGGCCAATTAGCAAACACAGATGACATACAAGTCCCCCCACTCCAGCTCTTAAAAACTTTCTGGACTTTTGTTTCCGTGGATTTGAGTTTAGTCTCTTTTCCCTCTTGTAATTGTCTTGAATAAATGATAGTCTGATTAGTCTTACACAGCCTTCAATAAATAGAATTTATTAAAGTAAAAAGTGTATTTTGCTTTGTCCAGTGCAATTTTTTACATTGACAACCTTTTGGACAATGGTTTTATAGGTAAGAGGGAGGGGCACTGGGTACAGATGATTAATTATGAATCTATTGCTATAATGCAGGCAGAGCTATTGGGAATAAATTAAGAACTCAGTGCAGGAAGAGGCAGAACTAAGAAATATCAAGAGGGTAGAATCTGTGGGACTTGGTGACCACGGATTCTTAAAGATAAGAATGTAGAGTGTTATTTAGGTTTTTGGCAAGGATCAAGTCTTTTGATTGGATGAATTGTGGTAAAACTCCTGATAAAGTGAATAAAAGATTATTGAATGGGCCAGGCGTGGTGGCCCCCGCCTGTAATCCCAGCACTTTGGGAGGCTGAGGCGGGCGGATCACGAGGTCAGGAGATCGAGACCTTCCTGGGTAACACAGTGAAACTCCATCTCTACTAAAAATACAAAAAAAAATTAGCTGGGTGTGGTGGCGGGCACCTGTAGTCCCAGCTACTCGGGAGGCTGAAGCAGGAGAACGGCATGAACCCAGGAGGCAGAGCTTGCGGTGAGAGTGAGCCAAGATCACGCCACTGCACTCCAGCCTGGATGACAGAGTGAGACTCCATCTCAAAAATAAAAAATAAAAATAAAAAAATAAAAAAAAATTATTGACTGAAACAGAGGTAAGTACATTTTTCTTATTCCAACTTTCTGGGTTGATGTTTGAAGATCCCTACAAACTATATACCTCAAGCAAGGTTCTTCTACATGTATTGAAGGTATAGTTTGTAGAGAAAAGAATGTGGTAGTAAGTAATGTCAGCAGACCTCATCTTGAGATAAATGGAAGTCCTCTCACATAGTTCTTTCTTTCAGTGCCCACCATGAATTCTTGTAAATATACTACTGGTTCCTGAGGAGTATTAGGGGTTAAGCACCTTGCACATGACCTCCATATTGATCAAGGCAATCTCAACACTTTCATTATTTGACTAAACTTAATTCTGGAATCAAGAGTCCATTTTAGAGATATTGGCAAATAACAGCATTGAACAAATTCATGTTTTCTGCATTTTTCAACCAGAACATAAAGCTCTCTTGTCTCCAGGGCCATTCTCTTTATTTCATCAACAGATGGTTTCACATTCGATTGCTGTGCTCTTGTACCGGCATATAAAATCTAAAGCAGCTATCCAAGGGTGCATTAAATATAAAATGGCTGAGTCATTCTGTCTTACACGGAAACATATGGGAATCTTTGCTTCCTAATAAAGAAAACAATGGGGGTGGAGGCAGCCACCACGGGATTAATCTGAATCACAAAGCTTCCAGACTCACCAAACAGCTTGAAATGTGCAACAGTTTTAGGCTGCTAACTTTCAAACATAATGAAATTTTGGAAGGGCAATTTTATTTCACAAAAATTTTCAATAAACTCCCTCCTCACTGACCCCCAAAAGCCCATATGAGCTCCGCAGGTTAATATTGTTTCCTTTGACCACTCTTACTAATTATGTTCAGTACACATTTTCTTTCTCTGAATGATAATCTTGTTTACTTCCATATTTTAGCCATCTCCCATCCCCCAAAGAAATTCAAAATGAATTAAATTTCATGAAAATGAATGGAATGAATTGATCTCCTCTTCCCATCTGAATCTTATAGGAGTCAACCTGATGTAGATGAGGTCTTTTTGGCTCTCTCAATCACTAAACTAACCTGAAGAATAAGGGAAGAAGTACAAGAACAGAGAGCAAGTTCTTTGGAACTGCGATGGTTTTTAGATTCCAGAAGTTCTGTCTTCGCCTTAGGGACAACTGAAACGAGTGTCTTCATATTCCCTGGGACTGGATTTGAGCAGTTGCAGGATGACCTACCCTATTCCAACTTGAGAAAGCAGAGGAGAGAGAAAACAGTTTTGTCCTTTAGGATGTAAACTTATAGAAGCTTATTCTCTGAGAATTTATGCAAGCTCAATATTGAAACCATGGGTTAGAGAATGGAGCTGTCTTGACCGTATATACCCTCCTTCCCCTGCTTTCCACCTGTCCTCTTCCCTTTTTCTTTCACTCCCTCCCTCCCTCTCTTTCTCCCTCCCTTCCTTCCTTCTTTCCTTTCTTCCTCCTTCCCTCCCTCCCTCCCTTCTTTCCTTTTGTCTATCAGTCCTTTTGTCTGTGCTTTCTTCCTGAGTGGTTGGAGACCATTAAGGTGTCCTGCTTTCACTTGATGATGCTCAGCAAATCATTGAGG
Organism: Pongo abelii; assembly: GCF_028885655.2. NCBI lineage: Eukaryota > Metazoa > Chordata > Mammalia > Primates > Hominidae > Pongo > Pongo abelii. The sequence goes on from NC_071988.2 coordinate 163,738,850, forward strand.
CCTTTAGAACAGTTCCAAGCTAATAATCTAAAAATTCAGTTGCTCACTAAAACCAAGATAAACTTCAACCCTTTAAGGCTTCTGGTAGAAATCCCCATCTTTGAAGGTCTATACATAAAACACATTGATGGCATTATTTACTATGTTCTAGTTCTGAAGTATTGAGAAGTAGTTTATTTTTATGTCAGTTGTCATATAACCAGTGCCCTCTAATGAAATAGAAAATTCTTCTTTCTTTATTCACTGTTCAGTATCATAATTCAAAATAACAGGACCCCAAACAACTGGGGCTCAGGAACATATTTAAGTAGAAAGAATGTGCAAATCTAAGTTGGAGAGTGGAAAACGTTGGCTAAAACTGAAATGGTCACAAAACGCTATTTAATTATCACAAGTACTTAGGAATGAACTGACAGCAGACAGTTTTATTTTCCCTGAGAACATATACCCTCCATTCTACACACGCATCAACCACTTGCATTTTTCAGATCATCCACACCAGTCCTTGATGGAATAACAGCGTGGTTCAGTTCTGTTTATGAAAATTCAATGGATGGCAGCACAAGAAGTTCACGCCGTAAATAATGGAAGAAAGAGAAAAAGAAAAAAACTCTGCAGATAATAGACTTTCCTGGCCTGAGTCTGATGCATATTGCTGACCTAACAAGTAGTTTTATTTTATGCTTGTGAGGTTACTATCCAGTTACCAAAAGTATGCTTCTCTCTCAACTTCAGGTAGGTAAATGCCACAGCACCCTCTTGATGTAGGACATATAAACGGTTAGTCTCTTGTGAATGACTGTAAGGAAGTAAAATATATTAGCTTTTTTTGGCAAAAACCACACTTACTTTTGCCCCAACCTAATACATATTTAACAGCTTTCTTGGGCAGGTTAAGCTGTCAAGAGAGCAAACAGATTGATCTAATAGTTACTGGACTTTAGCAAAGTGCTAGGTCCATCTGCTTGATGGTCAGACATGCCTGTTCTGGAGTACAGAATAAAATGTCTTATGTCTAAATTAATATTATGATAAAATACTTTAATAGTTTGTACTATAAACTAATCATGAATCCACCTTTAATAACTTGTACATCTCAAGTTATTAAGGTTATTAAGTTGCTATAAGAAACTTGAAAATTACCAGAGCATCTTTTGTCAGAAATTTTTGTTTTTAAAAAGTGCAGAAAATTCCAATAAATTGTAAATTCTAAGAAAAGGAATAATATTTAGACTTACTGAGTTTCATTCATATTTGTTTCCATGTTTGTAAGTCATATTTTTCTGGGAAGGGCAATGAAATAAGGAGAGATAATAAACTAACCGGTAGTTTCAAGATAGCATTTGTATATTTGAACTCCTATAAGGCTGTGACTGTTTCATTTTTATGCAAAGTATGTTATGTTAAAAAAAATTAAATTCCAAATGTAGAGAACCGAATCATGGCTAAAAACTTGAAAGGACTACCACTCTAACACTGATAGCCCTATTATTACCAATGTAGATTTTTCAATTATTACTATGTACAGGGAATGCAATGTTTTCTGTTTAAAAATGTATGCTTTTTTAAATGAGCATTTTAAAGTCATGCTCTAAATATTACCAAGATTTTCTAATTCCAGAATCTTTAAGAAAGTCTTCTGGGTCAAAAGGGAGATTATGAAAAAGTTTCAAGGTACTAGCAATGTTGGTAAGGGAAGAACTGAATGTGTAAACAAGCATGAAATGAAAACTGGAGCAGTAACTCCACGTATGGGGCAGAAAAGAAACTTAAAAAGCAAACAAAAAGGTGGTTTGTTTACAGGAAGAATAAAATAGAAAATTATGCTACTCTAAATAGGAAGTCACCGTGGTTTTTCACATGTAAAAATGTAGACATGTTACATGGTAAGGATGTTTTTCTCCTTGATGCTGTGGATCAAAACAGAAGGGAAAGTATGAATGAAAAAACATATGGAATAGGAGGCATATTTCTTTTGCACACTATCTAAAAGGACTGAAATAGATATAATAGAATATTTTCAATTTCCCTCTTGTCTCCTTTTGTTTTTAATTTTCTCTTTTTTTCTTGTTTTTATGTTTTGTTTTGTTTTGTTTATTTGCTACCTTCATACACACCCCCCTCCCTCCACCCCCACACACAGACACACACATTTTGCTTAACCAACAAACCACAGGGCTTGCAAGAACCGTTCTCTGTAAGTACTGTTATGACAGGCACGGGGATGGAATTGCACTAACAATCCTGAGTGAGAGGCACAAAAAAAATCCCAGAAAAAACCTCCAACTGCAAGTTGAACAGCAGTCAAAGATGAAAACTGCCACTTGAGCCAAAACTCTCCTCACCTTCTAAAACTCCAACCTGCCTCCATTCAGAGAAGTACCTGTCTTCCGGGGCTCCAGGATGCTTATCAGCTGAATACAGCCTTTAACCTTTGTTTGGGTCATGCACGCTACTTTTTAAAATGACTATTAATATCTACAGAGTAGTTTAGTTTATTTGTGTCACTAATAAATGTAATTCAATGAAAAGGTATAAAGACACTACCTGAAAGGAATGTGATCCTGGGACTGCTCTGAAGTAACAAAGAAAGATGTAAGGATACACATGCTTTTAAAACTTTTGATAACACACTAAAAGATATAGGGGGTGTGATTTTTCTAAAGCACAGGGGCATAAGTTAAATAAATGAGCTCTCTAATTATCAAATAAGCACATCCTAATAATCATGTTTGTCCTAATTTAAACAGTATTAAATATTTGTTTTTATTTTTGTAAAGGAAATCATTACTGAGTGAAATAAAATGCAGTATTCTTTTCTTTTCTTTCCTTTTTCTTTTTTCTAAGACAGAGTTTCGTTCTTGTCGCCCAGGCTGGAGTGCAATGGCGTGATCTCGGCTCACCGCAACCTCCGCCTCCGGGGTTCAAGCAATTCTCTTGCCTCAGCCTCCCAAGTAGCTTGGATTACAGGCATGCGCCACCACTCCCGGCTAATTTTGTATTTTTTAGTAGAGACGGGGTTTCTCCATGTTGGTCAGGCTGGTCTCGAACTCCTGACCTCAGGTGATCCGCCCGCCTCAGCCTCCCAAAGTGCTGGGATTACAGGTGTGAGCCACCACGACATTCCTAGGGGAGCCTAACTCAACTAAGACAGCACTGTTAACATCTACACATAACTCTGTTTAGAGGCAATAACACTGGCAATACATAGAGGCCATGATGAAACCACACATACATTTTCTCCTCTGTTGCTTGGGTAGAAAATTTTCTAGATCATTTCATTATCAAATTATTTTAAGTTTTTAAAAAATATATAGTTGTCTAAAATCATAACACCATGATACTGCACAATTGTACTCCTGCAGCCTTCACTTCCAGGGCTAGATGAAGCTCTAAAGAGACTGTGAAGAGGTTGGACACATTGAGGGTAAATATTTCGTTAGAAATAAATCCTCTACTCCTGAAAAGAAACTGTCTCTGTATACTTTACGTACTTAGATCTACTTCTAATTGGTTTAATTGAGATTATCTAGAAAAATAAAAAAGAAAATTACATGCAACACTGAGATGTACATACTTAGGAATTCATTCAGAAAGTAGCTGTGATAATGAGGCTTTTCTATGCATTTGGTTGTAAGTCAGCATTGATTAAGCAATTCCAAATGGCTACTTACAATTAAGGATTCCAACTTGGCAATATTCTAAGAGGCCCTGAGGAGTAAATAGGAAATGAAAGAACATCCAAAAGAAAATCCAAATGAAACTTTATTAAGGTATGGATTTTTTTCAATTTGCAGGTTAATACTTCATTTGTTTTAGAAAATTAAAGTTTTGATCAGTGTAGGCAAGATAAGATAATGAACTACAGTAAACTAATAGAGGTATATTTGCGATTCACTATAGATTTTGGAAAATATTGGATTTTTTACTCTAGGCACTTGTTCAACAAGGGAAGGATTAAATATCTCAACATATGGATTCCAGATTTCTTTTTGTTTTAGTTAGCCAACATTTATGCATATAATTATAATAAGCATAATTGTAATTTCCCCCAAGTGAGAGTTATTTCTCATGTGAAACCTATAAGAGGTAGTTGAATTTTGAGGTGACCCTCCTAGGGATGACTCAGTCAGTCTTCTTCTGTCTTACTGCTTTACTATCTTTAGCATTTGGCTTGCAAGGTGTCCCCCGGATGCTTCAAGATGGCAGAAGGGGAAGGAGCAAAAGAAGTTTTTAGGTGCCAAGCTTAGAAGAAGTGTACACAATTTCCTTTCACATTCTCTTGGCTAGAAATCATTTCATAGCAACATTTAACTGCAAGGGATCTAGAAAATGTCATCTAGCTGAGTTCCCAGGAATAAGAGAAAACAGTTTAATTGAACAGCAAGCGAGTCTCTGACATATCCTTAGATTTAGCAAAGATGAATTTTCTACTTGACTTAAGATGAAGTATTATTACAGAAATGGTGCCATATATGGACATGAAATGTCAACAAAGACAAAGAATACTTGAGAGGGAAGAGAACACAATACTGGAATCAGAAAAACTGAGCTTTAGTTTCAGATCTGCAATATATGGGCTACAGCATCTCTCCAGATCTAAACTGTCAAATGGAAATAATAACACCTATGCTCTATATAGTTGTTGTAAAAAGAGACTATATATGAAGGAACCTGGTTAAAAAAAAACTCCCAAAACATTTACCTACTTTTGAAAAGCTGTCCATAATCCACATTGACAATAGGAAATCTTTTCCTAAGAAATACTGATTATGTTACATGCTTAAAACTTTTCATTGGTTATATATATTATAGTCTATAGACTACAGATTCTGCTGTCTATAATTCTGTATAATGAATTCCAAATTCTTTAGCATAGTATATGAGGCTGTATAACATTGTTAAATAAATGTGCTTATCTAAGGAAATTTTCTTCAGTTGGATATATTTATTTTCTCTATTTTTTTCTGTTTTTTCTTCTGGAATATTTATTAGTTGATATTGGTGCAACATGTTCTCTGTCTCTAATGTTCTTTTTCATACATATAATATTGTGTATTGAACTTTTCCCTCTAATTCTCCAGAATGTCTGACTTTTTCTAGCTAATCTGGTGTTTGCTAGCTCTTCTATTAACATTTGAATTTTAGCAATTGCATTTTTCTGAGATAGAGCCTCCTCTGTTGCCCAGGCTGGAGTGCAGTGGCAAGATCTCGGCTCACTGCAATCTCTGACTCCTGCATTCAAGTTATTCTCATGTATCAGCCTCCGAGTACCTGGGATTACAGGCATGAGCTGCCACGCCCGGCTAATTTTTGTGTTTTTAGTAGAGACAGAGTTTCACCATGTTGATCAGTCTGGTCTCAAACTCCTGACCTCAAGTAATCTGCCTGCCTCAGCCTCCCAAAGTGCTGGGATTACAGGCATAAGCCACCACGCCCAGCCAGTAATCGTATTTTCTACTTTTGTGTACTTTGTTATACCTCCACAGATTTCTATGAGGATAATAATTAGAGGATTTAAGTTCTTTTGCCTTTCCTGTATTACTTAAGGCTTGTTTCTTCTCTTTGTATGTCTTGGTCTTCTGATTTATGACTGTTTTCCTCGTATGCCTGGTTATCCTTGGTTATCCTATTATACTTAAGAACTGTGGGCTAGGTCTATTTTTGGGACAGCTATTTGGGGCTTTTCCCCCTGTTGTGTGGGTGGTATGGTTCCTTTATTTTGTCTTTCCCTTAAATGAGAAGCATCCTTGGGAGACTGTGTGTCTGGTCTTGTCGACTAGTTGACTTCACTTTGGGGTACTTGGAAAATGATTTAACTGTTGAGTAGAATTAGAAGAGCTTTATGCTGAAGAGAATTGCATTAATACCAGAAGTCAACACACACTCAGGCCCATTTACTTATTTGAGGTAAACACTTTGAGGACCAGCAAAATATATATACAATTATTTTATAGCTAGATTTTCAATTTATTTTTGTTTTGAAACAAAACAAAATCTGGTTATAGTAGCCATCTGGTTATAGTAGCCATCTTAAGAACATCTTCAAAATCTCTTCCTGAGAAATTGAAAGCAGTAAAAAAAATGAGTAAAGAAATAGAAGACTGGAATAACATAACTAATGAGCTGTATCTAATAACTTGCTGTTCCTTCATTCCAGAATGTTCTTCTCCAAGATTTCCACAGGCACCTTCTCTAATTGCCTTCAGGGCTCTTGTCAATATCTGGTGTGAAGGAAACTTTTCCTGGCTACCCTAATAAGACTAGCACCACTGTTAGTCTCCATTTCCTCACACTGCCTTATTTTTCTTCATAGATATTATTACTAAAAATACATTTTATTTATTTATTTATTGGTAGTCTCCTCCATTAGAATGTCAATTATATTGAGGGCAGAGATGTTATCAGTTTTATTGATTATTCTTTCCTTACAGTCTAGGGCAGAGCTTAGCATATAATAGCACTAAATAAATATCTACAGAATAAACAAATACAGAGAAACATAAACTCACCTCCAACCCTGGAAAAAGGAAACCTTTTAAATATACACAATCCTTTTAAGTGTCAGTTACAAAAAGTAAGTATTAAGCCAAAAAGTGAATATTTATACTTCCAAAAGACATAAATTACTTAGTTTATAATTAGTAACACAAAATAATATAAATAAAAAATTAGTAAGATGGAAGTGGCCATAAAAATATAAACAATGACATCTTAAAAAGGAAATCTATTTAATAATTCTTAGGTTAAAAAGAAATTACTATTACTAAATTGCTATTTAAAATTAACTACATATCAAAACCAGTGGATGCAGCCAAAGCAGTTTTCAGAGAAAAAATCATACACATAAAATATTCACTAGGAAAAAAAAACAAAAAACACAAAACTGAGAATAATTCTATTTTATTTTAATTTTAGGAAACTTGAAAAAGAGCAGAAAATTCACCATATTCTTCTGAATAGAAGAGTAGGCTTAATAAAGATAAAAGCAGAGGACTTTCAGGTAAGGTCATAAAAAATTAAGTTATTCAAACAAATCTTAACACTGCTTACAATTAAAAAATGCTGAATACATTATTTTAACAATCTTCTTGTAAAGTATCAAGTACTTGACAACCAAGTAAGCAATTACCAGGACAGAGTGGAAAGAAAAACAAAGCAGGCATTCTAGAGAAAAAAGTAGAACTCAGATGTCATTTAGCCTTAAGAACTTTTGACATTCCAGAAAGAGGAACTTTGTTTTCAGATCTGTGCAGGATAAGGAGGGTGAAACAAATGACAAAGCCCAAGGTTTGAACAAGATAAAGGGTGTAATGTACATGATAGTGGAGACTTTCTCCATCATAAATTGTTACACACACACACACACACACACACACACACACACACAGCAACAGTAGCCAATGGTCACATTCTGTGGCGTATGGGAAACTTAAGCCTTGAACTTGGCTTGAGATTGTCTTGAGCTAGTAGCACCTTTGGGTCACATTGTAACACACATATAAATCTTCTTTGTATAAAGTCTCCTTTTCCTAGACCTCATATAATTTTTTCAAATAATTTCTCCAAATAATTTTTAAGTACAATGACTAGCACAAATTGAGGATATCTCAGCACCCCAGAGCACAAGACATCAGCAAGAAGCACTGGGGGAAAAAATAGAGAATGGAAAACATTTGTTGCATATAGAACTGACAACAGATTATATTCCAGAATATAAGTAATTATGAATCAATTTTTAAAGTTATTTTTAAAGGAATAAAAATTAAAAAAGAATACAAATGAGCCATTCACAACAAAGGATGCCAAACTGCCAAAATAAGCAGGTAAAAAATATACAACATCAAGAGTAATTATGAAAATTAAAACACAATGTATTTTTTCATTAGCTTGGGGAAAGTTTTAAAATAATGGTAATAGATTATTAAAAGTGTTGGAAAAATTTATCATTCTCATACACTGTTGGTGATGATGAATATTGGTGTGTTCTTTCTTTTTTTTTTGAGACGGAGTGGCTCTGTTGCCCAGGCTGGAGTACAGTGGCACATGACCTCGGCTCATTGCAACCTCCGCCTGCTGGGTTCAAGCAATTACCCTGCCTCAGCCTCCCAAGCAGATGGAACTGCAGCATGTGCCACATTTCTGGATAATTTTTTGTATTTTTAGTAGAGACGAGGTTTTGCCATGCTGGCCAGGCTGGTCTCAAACTCCTGACCTTGTGATTCACCCGCTTTGGCCTCCCGAAGTGTTGGGATTACAGGCGTGAGCTACTGCGCCTGGCCTGGTGTGTTCTTATGTGCATTTGGTAATGCCTATTAAAATTTAAAATGGACAAATGAACGTATCATCTGACTCGGCAACTTATTGCAGGCACCCAGCACCTCGCCCAGCTAATTTTTGTATTTTTAGTAGAGATGGGGTTTCACCATGTTGGCAAGGCTGGTCTCCATCTCCTGGCCTCAAGTGATCTACATTCCTCAGCCTCTAAAAGTACTGGAATTACTGGTGTGAGCCACTGTGACTGGCCTAGCAGCTTCATGTTTAAAACTTTATTCTCTATATATTTACACCAAAGTATGCAATTTAATTATATAAATGTTATTAACATTATTGCATATAAAATAGAAAACTAGAAAAAACCAGATGTTCATCATTAAGAGAATACTCAAATATATCTGTTCAATAGTATTCTGAGCAACTATTCAGAAAGAGTAAGGTAGATCTGGATGTCTTGATATGCAAGGAAAACCAAGCTATTTTAATGTTGGAAAAAAATTGAGGCTCAAAATAGAGACTGGTTGTAACATGATACAAAAATTTGTCTATGATTTTAAGCTGTAGTACATGTATTTTTTGTCTGCATAAATACATGAAAGATGCTAACTGTAATCACCTTTGGAGAGAAGAACCAGGAGTCTGAGGGGGAGAGAAAACTTTCACCCATGGTTTAAAATTGTTCTGTTTGGCTTTCATTCTTTTAAAAATGTATACATTGAGCATACACACACACACACCACACTCATATGTTTTATTTTATACTTTTTTGGAGAGACAAGGTCTTGCTGTGTCACCTAGGCTGGAGTTCAGTGGTGGAAGCATAGCTCATGCAGCCTCAGACTCCTGGGCTCTATTTATCCTCCTCCCTCAGTCTCCCAAGTAGCTGGGATTGCAGGCCCACAAGGTACAGCTCAGGCCATTGCTTCAAAACATGCAAGCCCCAAGCCTTGGTGGCTTCCATGTGGTGTTGGGCCTGCTGGTGGGCAGAAGTCAAGAGTTGAGGTTTGGGAACCTCTGTGTAGATTTCAGAGGATGTATGGGAATGCCTGTATATTCAAGCAGAAGTCTGCTGCAGGGGCAGAGCCCTCATGGAGAACCTCTGCTAGGGCAGTGCAGAAGGGAATGCAGGGTTAGAGCCCCCACACAGAGTCCCCACTGGGGCACTGTCTAGTGGAGCTATGAGAAGAGGGCCACTGTCCTCCAGACCTCAGAACCAACAGCTTGCACCATGCACCTGGAAAAGCTGCAGACACTCGATACCAGTCCATGAAAGCAGCCAGAAGTGGCTGTAAAGCCACAGGGGTGGAGCTGCCCAAGGCTGTGGGAGCCTACCTTTTGCATCAGCATGACCTGGATGTGAGACATGGAGTCAAAGGAGATCATTTTGCAACTTTAAGGTTTAATGACTGCCCTATTGGATTTCAGACTTGCATGGGGCCTATAACCCCTTTGTTTTGGCCAATTTCTCCCATTTGGAATGGGTGTATTTACCCAATGCCTGTACCCACATTCTATCTAGGAGGTAAAAAACTTGCTTTTGGTTTTACAGGCTCATAGGTGGAAGAAACTTGCCTGGTCTCAGATGAGACTTTGGACTTGAATTTTTGAATTAGTGCTTGAATGAGTGAGTTAAGACTTTGGGTGACCGTTGAAAGAGTATGATTGTGTTTTGAAATGTGAGGACATAAGATTTGGGAGAGGCCAGAGGCAGAATGATATGGTTTGGTTGTGTCCCCACCCAAATCTCATTTTGAACTGTAGTTCCCATAATCCTCACATGTCATGGGAGGGCCCAGGTGAGGAGTAATTTAACTATAGGGGTGGTTAACCTCAAGCTGATCTTGTGATAGTGAGTGAGTTCTCACGAGATCTAATGGTTTTATAAGGCTCTTTTTCCCCTTTTGGTACTTCTCCTTGCTGCTGCCGTGTGAAGAAGGATATGTTTGCTTCCCCTTCCGGCATGATTGTAAGTTTCCTGAGGCCACCCCAGCCATGTGGAACTGTGAGTCAATTTAACCTGTTTCCTTTATAAATTACCCAGTCTTGGGTATGTCTTTATTAGAAGCATGAGAACAGACTAATACAGTGTTCAAAAAATGAACAATTGTATAAACACAGCATTTCCTCCATAAGTTAACTGTTTTTAGGAGGAGCTAAAACTCCTGGAATCCCCAGGTTGCCTCATTTTCAGAGGATCTTGTTTAAAATAGACCATCCATATTAGAGATGTAAATTGTGTGACAGTTATGATTGGCCACATCTTCCACTCTCTGCAGGTAGTACTTCTTTTTCTTTCCTTACTTACAATTGCATCAAGAAACGAGAATATTGCTTGTTTAAGTGAGAGGATGCACACAGGTGGGCCAGGGCCCATGGCCGTCAATTTAAGGGCACACTTTCATTTTCAATGTAATTAACTGTCTAATTGAGCATCCAAATTTAGCAGTGCATTTGCATGTGTAATTAATTATGATTTAAAAGCACTCTGCATTAATGGTTTCTTTCCCATTATCTACAAATGTAATTACTGAAGGATGGATTGAGTTTGAAAATCATTTGGGAAAATGTTTCTCTGCATCCCTGGAGCCCAATGCTATAAGAGGTAACAGTGAAATAAGAACACCACACCCAGAATTATAATGCTGAACAGTGAGTTATTCTGGAGGGAGGGGCTGTAGGAGAGAGCTAGGTTTGCTGATTTCAATATATAGTAATCTTTTTTCTTGTTTACTGGAATTAATTTAAATTATAGTCACTATATGATTTCACTTAGAACAGATGTACACCCTAGACTTACAGAAGTAGGTTTTAGAGATAAAACTCACATTTTAAAAAAAGTTCTAAAAGGAGACTGTATTCTTAGTAATTTTCCACAAATTGCAAAATTAATATCTAGTTTAGTCTAAGAGCATTTGCATGCTTTTCTTGATTAAAGAAAAGACCTTAAAAGAAAAGATAAAGATGTGTCCTTAAAATCTGAGGCCAGGTGTGGTGGGCCAAGCCTGTAATCACAGCACTTTGGTAGTCTGAGGTGGGCAGATTGTTTGAGCTCAGGAGTTTTAGACCAGCCTGGGCACAATAGCGAAACCCCATATCTAACCCCATTTCTTTACAAAAAAATATAAAAATTAGCTGGGTGTGGTAGCACATGCCTTTGGTCCCAGCTACTTGGGAGGCTGAGGAGAGAGGATTGCTTGAGCCCAGGAGGTTGAGGCTGTAGTGAACCATGATCAAACCACTGTACTCCAGCCTCCAGCCTGGGGAACAGAGTGAGACTCTGACTCAAACAAACAAACAAATAGATATAAGTAGTAACCAGTAATAATTAACAAAGATTAGACTGAAAACATAGTCACTTGAGGGAAAATGAAAATTTTGAATAAGCAGACTGTGTCCTTTCCACTGGCTGAACAATTGAAAAACTATACTATTATTTTCTGAGGAAAAAACATTAAGCATTTTGCCAACCAGAGATTTCTGTAAATATAATGCTCATAGTTTTGCTGTAGAAGAAGGAAGTTAACTGTCACTGACTCTAAGCTCTTCTACCCCGTCCACAAGGAGTACAAAGATACCAAACAATGGCAGGACATCAGCTTGAGTTTATCTCCATAGGCCTGGTGAGTAGAAAGCCTGACTGACAGGCACTTCAGAAGGGAAGTGAATAAAGTTTAGGAAGATGGTGTGAAAGAAAAATGATCACTTAATTATTATTTTATTAATGTAATTGTTTAAAATAAATGGTTTTAAATAAAATACATTTATTTTAAAATGTTATTTAAAATTATGTATTAAACTATGTATTTCAAAATTAAAAACAAATTGTTTAAAAATAAAACATAGCCTGACATAGTGGCTCATGCCTATAATCCCACCACTTTGGCAGGCTGAGGTGAGAGGATTGCTAGGAGGTAGAGACTAGCCTGGGCAACATAGAGAGACCCTGTCTCTACAAAAAAACTTAAAATTTAAAAATCAGCTTGGCACAGTGGCAGCCTCTTTTAACCACAACCAGAGCTGAAGCAGCTTGAACTCAGGGTACCATGTACCTAGGGTGCATAGCAGGTAGAGTCCTGGGCCCAACCCAGGAAACCATTTTTTCCTCCTAGGCTTCTGGGCCTGTAATAGGATGGGCTGCCATGAAGCTCCCTGACATGCCCTGGAGACATTTTCTCCATTGTCTTGGTGGTTAACATTCAGCTCCTCATTACTTATGCAAATTTCTGCAATTGGCTTGAATTTCTCCCCAGAAAATGTGATTTTCTTTTCTATTTCATTATCAGGCTGCAATTTTTTCAAACTTTTATGCTCTGCTTCCTCTTGAATGCTTTGTCACTTAGAAATTTCTTCTGCCAGATACCCTAACTCATCTCTCTCAAGTTCAAAGTTCCACAGATCTCTACGGAAGGAGCAAACGGCACCAGTCTTTTTGCTAAAACATAGCAAGAGTCACCTTTATTCCAGTTACCAACAAGTTCCTCATTTCCATCTGAGACCACCTCAGCCTGGACTTTATTGTCCATATTACTGTCAGCATTTTGGTCAAAGCCATTCAACAAATCTCTGGGAAGTTCCAAGTTTTCCCACATCTTCTGGTTTTCTGAGCCTACCAAGTCTCTAGGAAGTTCCAAAATTTCCCACATTTTCCTGTCTTCTGCTGAGCCCTCTAAACTGTTTCAACCTCTGCCTGTTACCCAGCTCCAAAGTCACTTCCACATTTTTGGGTATCCTTAAAACAGCATCCCACTCTTGGTACCAATTTACTGTATTAGTCTGTTTTCCTGCTGCTAATAAAGACATACCCAAGACTGTGTAATTTATAAAGGAAACAGGTATAATTGACTCACAGTTCTGCATGGCTGGAGAGGCCTCAGGAAACTTACAGTCATGGCAGAAGGGAAAGCAAATATGTCCTTTTTCACTTGGCAGCAGCAAGGAGAAGTGCCCAGCAAAAGGGGGGGAAGCCTTTTATAAAGCCATCAGATCTCATGAGAACTCACTCACTCTCACAAGAAACAGCATGAGGGTAACTGCCCCCATGATTAAATTACTTCCCATTTTGTCCCGCCCGGGACATATGGAGATTATAAGAACTACAATTCAAGATGAGATTTGGGTGGGGACACAGCAAAACCATATCAAAAACACAGGAAACATTTTTGTATGGGCCTTTAACTTCTAGAACATTTAATACCTTGAAGCTCTGACACAAGAAACTGGTAGTTAAATTGGGAACATTTTAATTGCTATTATCAAGATTATTACTAATAGATAAATTGCCTTATATTTATGTAGCAATGACGATATTTTAGTGTATATTTGCTTATTTCATCATTCCTATATAGAAATATAAAATTACCCTCATGTTAGGAGTGAGAAAGTATGATTCAGAAAGGTGATGTGATTTGCCCCAGAAAGGCAATAGCAGGAAAGAGTATAATCTCCATTTTAAAACTCAATCTGGTGGTCTTTCATCAAATCAGTGGTAAGTAATGAAAAAATACTCTTTGTGAAATAAGTGAGCCTAAAGTCTCTAGCACTCCAAGATAAATTTTCAAATTTTATGATTATTTTGTAAATCACCTAACAAGCCATCTCAAGAGCAAAAGTAGCATGTTAGGCAGAATAATGCCCCTCACCCTAAAGATGCCAATATTCAAATCCCAGAACCTGTAAATATATTAGGCTACACAGCACAAGGGAGTTAATGGTTGCAGATGGAATTAAGGTTGCTAATCAGATTACCTTGAAATAGGACCTGGATTGTATGGGTAAGCCCAGTGTAATTCCAAGAGTCCTTAAAAGTGGAAGAGGGAAGCAGAAGAGGAGGCCAGAGGAAAATGTAGCTACAGAAAAAAAAAGGCATAGATGAATGCAACGTTGCTGGCTTTGAAGATGGAGAGAGGAAGCTCTGATTGAAGAAGAGTAGGACCTCTAGGAGCTGGAAAAGGCAAGGAAATCATTCATCCCTAGAGGCACCCAAAAGAAACAACCCTGCAACACACCTTGATTTTGACCCAATGAGATTTGTGTCAGAATCTTGATTTCTAGAAATCATAAGATAACACATTTGTGTTGTTTTAAGCCACTTAGCTTATAGTTAATTATGGCAGCAAATAGGAAACTATATTGTGTCTAAAATATTTGTAGCTGAACAGCAAACAACTGCTTGTAGAATAAATGAAAGAGGTCTCCTAAATGTTTGTGACTATGCCAGGGTGATATAACCACACATGATGTTTGCCACTCCACCCATCTCACTTCATTAGATCTCAGAAGCCATTCCTGATCTTTTTCTGGGAGTTTACTCACTTTCACTGAACTTACTGGTCCAAGGAGATTCACAGGTCCTTGCTTTTCAAAGACAACTGTTTCTATTTTACAGTTCACCCTAATAAGTCTTGTCAGCCTCTGTCAGTTGAGATCTACTGCATATTAACATAAGCTATGTGGATGCATGACTAACTCGTTTTGGGACATCAGGCTTAGTATTTTGGATTGATTTCTCACTTATTCTTGAGTGATTCCAAACATAATTTGACATAAAAGTTGCTTGAGGCTATAAGTAAGGTAAAAGAAGCCTGACTTGATTTTAGCTAGATTGATTCTCACCTTGAAATTTTACTAGAGTGTGTCCAGACAACCATTGTTGGAGTAAAACTTGGACAATGATAGAATTTCATTGATTCCAAGACAGTTAGATTTCCATATTTTAACAAATTGGGAATCAGCATTTGTCATAGCACCAATGACATTTTACAATCATTCCCAGTCAGCTGGGTGTCCACCATTTGATCATAACTGTACTTATTTGTCATCGCTTCCATTAACTTACTGATATGTACATTGTACCTATTATGCAGGTAAAATCAAATTGGCCTTTGGGAGGCTGAGACAGGTGGATTGCTTGAGCCCAGGAGTTCAAGAGAAGCCTGAATAACATGGTGAAACCCCATTTCTACTAAAAATACAGAAATTAGCCCAGCATGCTGGCATGTGCTTGTAGTTCCAGTTACTTAGGAGGCTGAGGTGGGAGGATGGTTTGAGCCTGGAAGGTCAAGGCTGCATCAAGCCTGCAGTGAGTCATGGTCTCACCACTTCACTCCAGCCTGGGCAACAGAGTGAGACCCTACCTCAAAATAAAAACAAAAAACAGAGAAAAGAAAAGAAGAAGAAAGAAAAAAATCTAATTAGCTATTGAATGAAAAGTTGGTGTGTAAGCAAAAAGGAACAGAAACAGTAAAGCAGGGCATAAATTTGCTCTTAGCAAAGCAAGTATTTATTGCTGGAGGAATAATTAAAATTATTCTTCTTCCTCCTCCTCCTCCTCCTCCTCCTCTCCCACCTCCTCCTCCTCTTCCTTCTCCTCCTCCTCCTTTTTTTTTTTTTTTTTTTCAAAGCAAAGGCCAAAGGTTTAAGAAAGAAAATAGTGTCAAGTAAATAGTGAAGCTGGATTATGTTTTGTCACTGGGCTTTGTGAAAAGGATTGCTTATTAGACTCTAAGCAATGTAACTGAAGGCAAGAGAAATTGACAAGTTCCTCACAGTAGGTAAAAGAAATTTCAAAGGAAGAAGGGGCTAGTGTGACTGATTCATAAATCATGTAGGACATTCATTAAAGCATTAACTCATAATTTAATAAGCAACATTATTTCTTTCTTAATAATATAATCATTAACATCTCAAATTCGATAAAAAAGGAGGGAAATGGAGAAGTAAGGTGGGTGTTTAGTTTATCTATTGCTCCTAAGGCACAATACAATGGCAACTTAGTGTAATAGAGTATGGATACATCTGAGATCATTACAAATTAGGTTTTAATCCTCAACTTTATTACAGAATAACTATAGCAGTGTAACTTTTCTGAATCTCTTTGTTATGATCTATAAAATGGGATAATAATATTTACTTGTAGTTTTGATGTAAGGATTAAATTAGACCTTGTCATCTGCTTCTCTTTCCCTATAGGTAAAAGTAATTTTCATGGGTCAGTTGTGAGAGGTCTTGCAAGGAATTTGGAATCAAAAGACAGAAATTCATTTGTGGCTCTGCCACTCACATGTGACCTTATACTTGTTAGCCAAATTTCTAGTGCCTCTAGTAGACAGCCTCCAAGATAACCCTTAATGAGCCCCTGGGTCATCCCTTTCCTCACTGGACAAGGTTTCACCTTTGTGACCAATAGTGCATGGCAGAAATGATGTTATGACACTTGTGAGATGAGGTGATAAAGACAAGCTTCTGTTATAGGCATGTATTCCTTCTCTCTTATTCACTTTAGAGGAAGCCAGCTGCTTTGTCTTGAAGATACTCAGGCAACCCTGTGGAGAGGCCTATATGGCAAGAAACTGAGACTTTCAGACAACAATCAAGGAAATGAGGACTCCAGCCAATAGCCATTGGAATGAGTCTTCTCAGAAGCAAAGAATGAAATTCCAATCAATGCTTTACATGATGATGCAGCCCTAGATGATCAAAACCTTATGAGCAACCCTAAGCAAAAACCATCCAGGTATGCCACTCTGGGATTCCTGACACTCAGAAGTTGTACAATACACAGTAATAAATATTTCTTACACAGTAATAAATAATAAAATTTCTTGTACAGTAATAAATAATACAGGCTCATCTCTAAAAAATGAGAATGATTCATCCACAGAGTCTTGGAGGGTTCAAAAGAGAACAAGTCGCAAACTATAAAGTATCAGTACAAATGCTAATTACTAAATTTATTTTGCAAGTCCTTTCACCACCTTCAGGTAGCTCTCAGATTTCCCCTTAATTTCCCTTATTTCCCCTTAATAAATCACCAAAAGGTATTGTGTCAGTGGTCCACCAGGCCACCCTTAAGTTCAGCGATTTCTGAGAAGGACTCACAGAACTCAGAAAAACTGTTATGCTCATGGTTATGGCTTATTGAAATGAAAGGACACAGATTAAAATCAGCAAAGGTGGAAGGTGCATAAGGCAGAGTCCAGGACAGATCAGGCACACACTTCTAGTTGTTCTTTCAGTGAAGTTGTTCAGACACCACCTAATCCTCTCAGCAATAACGTGTGATAAAATATACAGGATATTGCCAACTAGGGAAGCTCACCTGAGCCTTGATGTCCAGAGTTTTAATTGGGGGTTGGTCACTTAAGCATGGAGCACCCACATGCGTGACTTAGTTACTGTCTCTAGCTCCTCTAGAGGTCAAACTGATACGGTGTGGCCCAAGACCCCACCATAATTCACATTGTTAGCATAAACTCTCTGGTGTGCACCAAGTCCCCAGTTATACAAAGACACTCTTGTCAGCAGCATCCTTCATGAAATTTGAGGTTATCTCCTAGGAGCCAGCAAAGGCCAATCCCTCCTTTGTAATATACAGGGTTTGAACTTCCCAAGACTGCTGAGTTAACCCTTTATAACTCTTTATTTATAGAGTTAACCCTATATATTTACAGATTTGCATTTTTTCCTTCATCTATAAAACATCCTCACTGTGCAATCAGGTCCGCCTCTTATTTTCCATTATGACCGAAATGTCTTGGAAGTAAGCTATGCTCATGCCTCTAGGGAACCTCAGGCTGGTTCTGGTGTGCAATGGCTTGTTCTGCAGAGAATTCCATCTTACTCCAGAGATTCAGTGGAAAAAGCCCCAGATGTGATAAATGACTCTGTGCCTCAGTAATACGGAGGATGCTGGGCCTGCTTCAGTAGTCCAGCAGATAGGAAAGAAGCATGTTCTAATGAGATAACTATGGCATTCTGAGGCTACGTCAGAGCTAGGCATTCTTGATTTCTTTCTCCCCTGTCATTGTGCAACTTTCTCTTTGTCTTTCTCATGGTCCTCATTGATAATATAATATAATATAATATAACTATATAATAATATGTAATAAGAAGGTAATAATGTATACGATTGGCTTTCTTTGAAAATCACACATTCGTAAATTTTGAAAATAAACATCTGCTAAGAGTATACTGGGTTCAATGTGTTGTACCAGGCTCGAGGTGGAAGGAATGTGATGAATGCTTTAAATATTATTCTTGGAAACTGGAGAAATCATTGTAGATTTTTGAGCCAGTCACTGGTATAATTAAAGCCCATCTTTTAATTGGAGTGATGTACCAAGTGCATTAGAGGTGAGAGAAGAAAATAAGTAGAATAGCTAGATCTGTGTGATCCTAGGTGACTCTGTGCCTGGAAGAAAGGAAGATTTTGAGTAAGAGTGGCTATTTTCACTGTGAAATCATAAGGTTAGACTTTGGATAGCTTTGGTTGAGAAAATCCCACACAGAATTCAGATGCTCCAACCATATTTACTCCTATGTCACAAATTTTAGCTATCAGACATTTTTATTAAACACACACTGGTGAAGAGGAGCTTCTTTTCCCACCTCCACCCTTACCCCATGTCCTAAACTATTCATCCAAAATCAATCTTTTCATCTGATGTTGTTTTGCTTCCACTACCTTTCAATGTTGCTGCTTTTACTGTCTAATTTTATCCTCATCTTCCTCTTTGGACTTGATATATAAAATTTTTCCTGCCCTGCCTCTTTTCAACAATTATTCCTTTTTTTCCACAGTGTATATATCCACTGCAAATCCCCTCAAATAAACTCCCTCTCAGCTCTTTCATTTCCAGGTCCTTCTTCCTTGGTCTGCTGACAAATCCATACGTGGAAAGCATGGGGGATTCATGTTATATACAAATGAATAAGAGTTCTGATTTATACCAAACTACAGAGGGACATAGACTTATATCTTGAGACAATGTTGTATTTGAAGTTGTTGATTTCTTCTGTCCCCATTGGGCCTCTTCTGCCTTTAGATGGGTCTCTATGAAGAACTTTATTAGAGTGAGGAAAAGTTTATAGCAGGAGGCCCTAACTTGCCCTACACCAAACTTATTTGTAGAGGCAAATGCCTTCCAACCTTATGAATTTCTGTTCCATAAGCACAGTCTTTATACCACACATTTTAGCAACTAGCCACAAGAAAGTTCTTTTATCAACTACCCAAAAAGCACAAGGCTGCCTCCATAAACCAGGCTTATATGTGAATGTGGAAAAGAGTTAAAAAAGAGATTGATTGGTGCAGCTCAAATTTAACCTGAATGAAAACCACAAGCAACTCTACATCTTACAGGTCTGTGGGGTAGATGGGCTGCCTCTCCGAGGGAGAAATTCAATGTCTACAGTATCATGGATCAGTGGACCACCTCCGACCTCTTGTTCTAAGAGTGTCTCCTTGTCTGGTGAAGTATGAATTCCTTTTGGTTAAGAAAATTTAAAACATTTGTGGCCTTTCCTAGATGAGCAATCACAATATTAAGACAGGATCTTCAGATGGCTCAAAACTAAACTTATTATTATCTTCTGTTGCAAAGATGTGGTCATTTTGAGCTTCTAGAAATACCTTGGATATCCACCTTCAAGACGTCAGCTAATCTTCCCTGATCGCATGCTTCATCTGAAGTTGTCCCTTTAGGTACTATTTCAGACATAAGCATGCTTACTTTATCTGATAATATTCCCCTTTTTATACCCCTAAACTTATTGGTAAAACAACTCTTAAAATTCCAAGCAATTACATGTTTGATTTGGGTTGCACCAAGGAAGCAGGGTATTTGGATGAACACACTCTAGTATCCACCTCATCTTAGCAAGTGCAACTTCAAGAAATAAGTGGTAGTTGCTATAAAAAAGAAAGCTCTGGATACTTGAGAAAAAAATAAAATGTTTAATGGAAATTGTTAAGGGACTTGACTAGAGTGAGCATATGTCCTGGTTTGCTTGAGACAGAACCTCTTGACAACTATTGCCATGGAATGATTATTAAAAGCACCTTTTTTCTCTCAAAGATATCCTTGGGTTGGATAACAAATTATATGGTAAACCTAAGTTTAACTAGCAGAAGGGCCATGTGGTCACCATTGAGAGTCAAAAACAGCAAAGGAGAGCTCCCAGGAAAAGCCACTGTGTATCCCAGAAGTTCCTGAATGCCCCAGGAAGTGGGATGGGCAAGTACGCTCAATACTGTAGAAAGAATGAGAATCCTCACTGAGAAGATGATTAAAGGGAGTAATCAGGAGAGCAGCTTCTTAGTAATTTTGAGACAGAGGTTGAAATTTTAGTAAAAAGATAAATGAGTTAAAGGTTCTTCACTAACTACCTATGTTTTAGAAACATTTGATAGTTAAATGAAGAAAAGAAATAAAAAATAAGGGAAGTGTATGAATAGATTAATCTTTAAAAAAGAGAAAAGAAAATAAACAAGACTCTTAAACATATAAAAATATGCTTAATGTAAAAAGGTAATTGAAATTAGAGTTATGCTGCAGTATCATTTTTTAGCTGTCATATGGTGATGATGAGAGGAGAGAGGCACTCATATCACTGTTTAAGGGAATAAACTATTACAGTCTCTATGGAATGTAGCTTGGAAATGTGTATGAGCATATAAAATGCATGTTCCATTTGACCTAGAAAATATCTACTTTCAGAAATTATCCTACAGATATTCTTGCATATGTGCAGAATGACTTTATATGAAAATATGAATTGCAAAATTATTTGTGACATCAAAAAATTATAAATACATTTATAAATTCTAAATATATTTTAACAGAGAATAGGATAAATAATGATAGAAAAATGTTGAGTACTTACTATGCATTAGACTAATTTTAAGTATTTTGTGTGTATTGACTCATTTTACTTACTATGCATTAGACTCATTTTAAGTATTTTATGTGTATTGACTTATTTTACTTACTATGCATTAGACTCATTTTAAGTATTTTGTGTGTATTGACTAATTTATTTTCTTTTAATAAAGCTATGACATGGAAATGAATATTATCCTTCTTTTATAGATGAAGAAGCTGAGGCACAGGGAGGTTAAGCAATTTGCCTAGGGTAACATATCTAGTAAATGGTAGACCTGAGATTGGAACCCAGGGCTTAATCTTATGATTTTTGGTATAGACATAACTTATATTGTTTTTAAAAATGTGTCTTTTATTGTTGGTCTTAAAAATAATGAGGTAGACCTGTATGTACTTATATGGAATAATCTCCAAGACATAGTTCTAAGTGAAAAGAGGATGGTGCAAAACACTGTGTTAAATATACTATCATTTGTGTAAACAAATATATGTGTGTGTGTGTGTGCATGTGTGTGTGTATATATCTATATCTATATCTATATATCTTTGTCTATGCATAGACTCCACCTAGAAGACTATACAAGAAGTAGGAATTGTCGGCCAGGCGCAGTGGCTCATGCCTGTAATCCCAGGACTTTGGGAGGCCGAGGCGGGCGGATCACAAGGTCAGGAGATCGAGACCATCCTAGCTAACACGGTGAAACCCCGTCTCTACTAAAAATACAAAAAAAAATTAGCCGGGAGTAGTGGCGGGCGCCTGTAGTCCCAGATACTCGGGAGGCTGAGGCAGGAGAATGGCATGAACCCGGGAGGCGGAGCTTGCAGTGAGCCGAGATCGCGCCACTGTACTCCAGCCTGGGCAACTCAGGGAGACTCTGTGTCAAAAAAAGAAAAAAAAAAGGAATTGTCTCTGAGAAGACAGCTGGTAACCTGAAGACATGGGGCAGAGGTGAGTGAAGACTGACTTTCCATTGTATACCCTTTTGTATCTTTTGGATTTTATACCACGTGTTTCTACTACTTCTTCAAATTAATTTTTTAAAGTAAAAAAAATAAAATAAATAATACATAATAAATGATACACTAAAATAAATGAAATAAATAGTATGCAAAAATAATGATGCAATATAATAAAATATAGGCAACAATTGACAAAATCTGAGTTCAAAGAGGGTGAAATGATTTGGATGAATATGAGTAGGAAGAGGGGTTTAAAGAAGAGGACTACATTGGTACAACATGAGACTTAATAGAAATGTCTACCACCACATTTTTTTATTGGGGTAAAAACACATTATGTGAGATCTACCTTCTTAACAATTTTTTTAAGGGTACAGTACAGTATTGCTAACTGTTTGCACATTTCTGTACAGCATAACTCTAATTTCTTTTTCATTCTGCATGACTGAAACTTTATGTCCATTTGTATTAGTAAGCCTGGGCTGCCACAACAAAATACATTTAAAAAGAGGGCTTAAACAACAACTATTTATTTTCTCACAGTCCTGGAGTCTAGAAGTCCAAGATCAGGGTGCCAGAATGATCAATTTCTCAGGGTTCTTTCCTGGGCTTGTAGGAAGCCTCCATCTTGCCATGTGCTCACATGACCTCTTTTTGTGGACTCCAGGAAAAAGAGAGAGAACAAGCACACTAGTGCCTCTTCTGATAAGGGCACTAATCACATCGGATCAGAGCTCTACCCTTATGTCTTTATTTAAATCACTCCTTATAGGTCCTGTCTCCAATACAACCAGTTGGGGTCATTAGGGTTTCAACTTATACATTTTACAGGGACACAGTTTACTTAGTCTGTAGTAGCATCGAAGAACAACTCTACATTTATCCCTCCCCACAACTGCTGGCAACCACTATTCTACTCTCTGCTTCTATGAGTTTAACTATTTTATATACCTCATGTAAGTGGAATCATGAAGTAATGGTCCTTTGTGATTAGTTCATTTCACTTAGCATAATTTCCTCATGGTTCGTCCATGTTTATCCAGGTTGTAGCATATGACAGGATTTCTTTCTTTTTAAAGGCTAAATAATATTCCGCTGTATGTGTATAGCAGATTTTTGTCTATGCATTCATCTTTTGATGGACATTCAGGTTGTTTCCACCTCTTTGCTATTGTGAATAAAGCTGCAATGAATATGGAAATGAGAACATCTCTTTGAGATCTTAATTAATCCTTTTAGATAAATACCAGAGGTGGGATTACTGAATCATGTGTACTTCTATTTCTAATTTTTTGAGGAATCTCCATGCTGTTTTCATAACAGCTGCATCATTTCAGCTGTTTGTAGATGAAGCAACTGAGGCTTCATAAAAGCTGCATCATTTTATATTTTCATAAGAGCTGCATCATTTTATATTTCCACCAACAGTATTCAAGAATTTCAATTTCTCCATATCCTCACCAACACTTGCTATTTTCTGTTTTTTGATGTAATGGTCATCCTTACAGGTATTGAGGTGATATCTCATCATGATTCTGATTTGCATTTCTGTGATGATTAGTGATGTTAAACATCTTTTTATATACCTGTTGGCCATTTGCATATTTTCTTTGAGGAAATGTCTGTTCAAGTACTTTGGCTGTTTTTTAATCAGACTATTTGGAGGGTTTTTAGCCATTTAGCCTCAGGAGTTTTTTAATATATATTTTGGATATTAAACCTTTTTAGATACATGACTTGCAGTTATTTTCTTTCATTCTGAAGGTTGTCTTTTCAATCTGTTGATTGTTTCCTTTGCTGAACAGAAGCTTTTGTTTGTTACAGCTCCACTTGTCTTATTTTTGCTTTTGTTGTCTGTTCTTTTGGTGTCTTGTCTGAGAAACCATTGCCGA
This sequence comes from Pongo abelii, assembly GCF_028885655.2. NCBI lineage: Eukaryota > Metazoa > Chordata > Mammalia > Primates > Hominidae > Pongo > Pongo abelii. The sequence goes on from NC_071988.2 coordinate 163,762,641, forward strand.
GACCAATGTTATAGAGCTTTTCTCTGTGTTTTCTTCTAGAAATGTTATAGTTTCAGGTCTTATCTTTTAGTCTTTAATCCATTTTGAGTTGATTATTGTGTACGACGAAAGATAAGAATATAATTTCATTCTTCTGCATGTGGATAGACAGTTTTCTCAACACTGTATGTTGATGAGACTATCCTTTCCCCTTTGTGTAATCTTGACACTCTTGTCTAAGATTATTTAACCATATATGTGTGGGTTTATATCTGGTGTTTTTATTCTGTTCCATTAGCCTATATATCTGTCTTATGCCAGTACAATACTGTTTTGATTACTGTACCTTTGTGATTTTTTTTTCTAATTGGGATTTTGCAAAAGAATTAAAGCCACAGAAAATTGTATGAGTGACTATTATTCCCAACTCTCCCAGGATGGTACCTAGCTATTACTCTTTGAGGGGCATAAGCGAGAAATTAGGTCATTAAATACAATGCAATAAATGTCTTGGGGCATAGTGCTTAATGTTCTTGCTGAATCTGACAGAGATTGCTTGGAGTCTCTTTCAGGTATGGGAATGAAGAGAGCGTAGTGATGAATGTATGTGATGGATGTATGTAATTCAAGCACTTTGGCGCAGATGAGACAGTGTGGATGAGGGATCAAGACACCTAGGCTGTAGTCACTAAACAGTTATGATGTTCTGGGTGACCTTAAACAAGTCACTTTCTTTCTTTGAGCCTCGATCTTCATCCATAAAATGGAAGGTTGGTCTAGGTGACATCTAAGGGCCTTCTTATCCTGAAATAAACAAGCCTATAGTGAGAAGGAAGCCTGTTGAAGGCCATTGAGAAAATAAGTTCCTGAAGAACTACTGTGGCAATGATAAGCAAAAAAATTGTCAATATTCCAGAAAACAACTTTGTTATGCTTATTTTTACCTCCCATATTTCAGCTATTCATATTTTACCATCATGAATTCTGTGATTTTAAGTAGCAGGTGTCCTGTTATTTACTAAATATATTTTTGACATTGACTCACTTTTAAAATTCAAATACATTTATTTTTGGAAAAAAGTATATATTACTACCCTTACTGCATTAAGAAAACCATGGTCATTTGCCAAAAATCGAATAAAACCAGTGTCATTTGCCATAAAAACAAAACAGTAAATTCTACCTAGATTTTATTGCCTACCAAAGTTCTGAGCCTGAGACCTGATCTCTTTTTATTGAAAATGAAGAACAGCAAGTGCTAGGGAGACATTAATTGTATTCTAGCACCAAATAGGACTTTCTCCATCTATTTTAAAAGACTAAAAACAAATTGAAAAAGGACTAAGTCTTAACTAGTGTATGTTACTTATGTATATTACATCATTTTAAATAATTTTTTCTTACAACTGAAGGTACCTCCACCTTCGACTTCTGCTAAAGGGACACCTTGCTGTAATAGAAAGAACATGGGTGTTGGAGTCAGTTGGCTCTGGGTGCCAGTTCTGACTCTGCCCTGAGCCAGCTGTGTTCTTCAGGCAATATGCTGAATCTTTAGGGCTTCAGAGTGTTCATAGGTAACATAAGGATAAAATCCCTTGGCTGATTGTTGAGAGAATAGAAAAAATATATGCAAAATTATGTTTGGAAAGGAAAGGAGTGAGCCAAGAGGCACAACAACAGAACAAATGAGCATAACTTGGATTGGCTGGGTGGTGAGTGAGTCAAAGTAGTGGGGCCATTATCAGCCAGGGGAGGAGAACGATGCTCCAAGTGTGTCTGAAGGACAGGAAGGGGTGATGAATTCAGATATGGTCATATTGGATTTGAAGTTTGGGTTGGATGTCAAAATGGAAACTAAAGATGTTATAATGACTAGGAGATAAACAGATGTGAGGTGACGTGCCTTAGGGTGGTCATAATGGTAGAAGCATTCTCTGAAGAGCAGTACTCCCAGGGGATTGATTTAAGACTCATTTTTTAGAGCAGTTTTAATTCACAGCAAAATTGAGGGGAAGACACAGAGGTATCCCATTTCCCCCATGTCCCCACACATGCATAGCCTTCCCCAATAGCAACACCTGCCACCGGAGTGTTACAGTTGTCACAACTGATAAACCCACATTACACATCATTATCCCTCAAAGTTGTTTACATTAGGGTTCACTCTTGGTGTTGTACATCTATGGGTTTGGACAAATATTTAGTGACATGTATCTGTCAATTTGGATCATACAGGGTATTTTCACTTCCCTAAAGATCCTCTGTGTTCTGCCCTTCATCCCTCTCTCCCCACTAATCCCTGGAAACCAATGATTTTTTTCTTGTCTTCAAAGTTTTACCTTTTCCAGAATGTCATATACTTGGACTCATACTGTATATAGCCATTTTGCCTCAGCTTTTCTCATGTAATAATATGTATTTAAGTTTCTCTCATGTTTTTTCATGGCTTGATAGATCATTTCTTTAGCACTAAATAATATTTCGTTGTCTGGATTTATCACAGTTTACCTGTTCACCTACTGAACAATATCCTTGTCACTTTCAAGTATTGGAAATCATGCATAAAGCTTCTATAAACATCTGTGTGCAGTTTTTCTTGGACATAAGTTTTCAACTACTTTAGTAAACACCAAGGAACATGACTGCTGGATCATATCATAAGATCATGTTTCATTTTGTAAGAAAAAGCCAAGTTATCTTCTAAAGTGGGTTAACTATTAATATTTTATATTCCCACAAGCAACGAATGACAGTTCCTGTTTCTGGACATCCTCATCAGCATTTGGTGTTGTCAGTATTCTCGATATTGGCCATTCTAATAAGTGTAGTGGTATCTTATTGTTTTAATTTGCATTTTTTGATTACTTGTGATGTGAAACATATTTTATATGCTTTTTTGACATCTGTATATCTTCTTTAGGGAGATGTCTGTTAAGGTCTTTATTTTTAAAATCTAATTATATATTTTTTGTTATTGAGTTTTAAGAGTTTTTTATATATTTCAGATATCAGTTCTTTATCATATATGTCTTTTACAAATATTTTCTCCTAGACAGTAGTTTGTCTTTTTATTCTTTTATCAGTAACTTCAGAGAGCATAAAATTTTAATTTCAATAAAGTCTAGCTTATCAATTCATTCTTACATGGATTGTGTCTTTGGTATCGTATTTAAAAAGTCATTGTCAAACCCAAGGTCATCTATATTTTCTCCTATACTATCTTCTAGGAATTTACAGTTTTGCATTTTCCATTTGGGTCTGTAATTCATTTTGAATTATTTTTTGTAAAGACTGTTAAGGTCTGTGACTAGATTCTTTTTTTTTCCCATGTAGATGTCCAGTTGCTCCAGTACCATTTGTTGCAAAAACTATCTTTTCTCCATTGTATTGCCTTTGATTATCTGTCAGAGATCACTTAACTATATTTACGTAAGTATATTTTTAAAGTCTTTATTCTGTTCCATTGATCTATTTGTCTATCCTTCAATCAATACCATACTGTCTTGGTTACTATAGCTTTATAATAAGGCGTAAAGTTGAGTATTGTCAGTCCTCCAACTTTGTTTTTCATCTTCAATATTGTGTTGATTACTCTGAGTGTTTAGAATTAGTTTGTTAATATCTAGAAAATATGACTGGGATTGCACTGAATCTATATATCAAGTCAGGAAGAGGTGACATCTTAACAATGTTGAGTGCTTTCATTCATGAGCATGGACTATTTCTTCATTTATTTAATTCTTTGATTTCTTTCATCAGAGTTTTATAGTTTCCCGTTTATAGATTTTGTACATATTTTATTAGATTTATAGCTAAGTATTTCACTTTGGGGGTATCAATGTTAAAGTTATTGTATTTTAAATTTCAAATTAACTTTTTCATTGCTGGTATACTTTAGTCCCCCTTTATCCACAGGGGATACCAAGATCCCTAGTAGATGACTAAAACCATGGATAGTACCAAATCTTATATATACTATGGTGCTTTCTTTTTTAAATCTGATAACTAAGATAGCTACTAAGTAATTAATGGGTGGGTAGTATATACAGCACGAATATGCTGAACAAAAAGATGATTCACATACTGGGTGGGAAAAAGCAGGACACGGCAAAATTTCATCATGCTACTCAGAATGGCATACAATTTAAAACTTATGAATTATTCATGCAATATTTTATTCAATATTTTTGGAGCAGGGTTGATGGCAGGTGACTGAAATTGTGGAATGCAAAACCATAGATAAGAGGAGACTACTGTATCGGTAAGCAATTGACTGTTGCATATTAATCTTGTATCCTGCAATCTTACTATTATGGCTTATTAGTTCCAACAGTATTTTTGTTAATGCATTATGATTTTGTACATAATCATATCATCTGCAAATAAAGATTATTTTGTTTCTTCCTTCTCAATCTCTATGCCGTTTATGTTTTTTTTTTCTTGTCTTATTATATTATCTAGGACTTCCAGAGCAATGTTGGAAAGCAGTGCCTCTAAGAGGGGACATCCTTGCCTTGTTCCTGACCTTAGTGAAAAAGCATTGAGTTTATCATCATTAAGTATCATGTTAGCTGTATGCTTTTTGTAAACATTATTTATCAAGTTGAGAAAATTATCTTTATTCCTAGGTTACTGAGGTTTCTTTTTAAGTCATGAATCCATGTTGAATTTTGTCAAATGCTTTTTTTCTGCATCTATTGATATAATTGTGTGATTTTTCTTTTTAAGACTAGTTGATGTAATGAATTACATTTATTGATTCTTGAAAGTTGATACAACCTTGCATAACTAGGATAAATTCTACTTGGTCATCATATACAATTTTTAAAAATTCTTTGTTAGGCACTAATATTTTCTTGAGGATTTTTACATCTATGTTCATAGAAACATTGATCTGTAGTTTGTTTCTTGGAATTAATGTCTTTGTCTAATTCTAGTCTTTTAGAATGAGTTAGAAAGTATTCCCTCTGCTTCTATCCTCTGAAAGAGGTTGTAGAGAATTGGTATAATCTCCTACTTAAATGTTTGATAGAATTCTTCAGCAGACCCACCTGGGACTGGTGTTTTCTGTTTTTGAGGGTTATTAATTATTGATTCAATTTTGTTAATAGATATAAACTTATTTCAATTGTCTATTTCTTTTTTTGTGGGTTTTGGAAAATTGTGTCTTTCAAGGTATTGCTCCATTTCATCTAGGTTATCAAATTTGCAGGCATAGAGTTATTCATAGTATTACTTTATTGTCTTTTTCTTTTGAGATAGTGTCTCTCTCTGTCACCCAGACTGAAGTGCAGAGGTACAACCACACCTCACTGCAGCCTCAAACTCCTGGGCTCAAAAGATCCTCTCACCTCAGCCTCCCGAGTAGCTGGGACTACAGGTGCGCACCATCATGCCTGGCTAATTAAAAAAAATTTTTTTTGTAGGGATAGGGTCTCACCATGTTGCCCAGTCTAGTTCTGAACTCCTGGTCTTAAGCAATCCTTCCACCTTGGCCTCCCCAAACACTGGGATTACAGGAATGAGTCATTGTACCCAGACAAAAAATGTTAAATAAATAAATACAAAAATATTGAGATGGGCTGACAGTTCTAGTACTAGGTTTTGCACAAGTAGATTTCATAATAGTGAAAAGGATATTTTGGAGTTGAAGAGAGAATTTGTGGGTCAAAGGAAGCCACATAAATGACTGGGAATGGCAGATGGGAACAAGGGCTATCTTCCTTCTCTAAAGTTTTTTGAAACATAAGTATTAGGGGCATGAAGAATGTCCATTTGAAAAAGTTTTTTAAGGTTAAAGAGAGGATATTTTCTGAAATATTTTTTAGGAAAACCTGTTCCAGTATTATACGGATTCTGAGAGATCAGGGTAGGTGACCACGAAATGTATTTAAGAGAGCAAGGGATAAATTGACACAGAAAAAGAAAATGGTGATAGTTAAAAAATAAGATTACTAAAAGCAAAAATGACATGGAGAGTATTTTACTTGGGGCTAGTAATTGGGAATCATAAAATAATAGAGGTTAGAGGTTGGGAGGAGGCTGAACGGGTAGAATTGCTGAGTAGGTTAAGATTATTTTAAATGTATGTGTAAAATGAACTAATCCCAAGGTACCCATGTGAAATATTTACCACTTAAAGATTTATAATCTGGAATCAAGCTCCTTGGTACTTATGATTTCTTGGGCTTTTGGTAATGGTTATGATGTGGGCTGATAGAAACTTTAAAAACATTGTATTTTTTTTTTTTCGTCAGAAGTAGAAATAATACCAAAAACCTCTTCTGCTCTAGCCTGCCTGTTTCAGGATTGAAACTGGACCTCACCCTCAGCCTTCTCAGTGCATGTTGCCTCCATCCCTCAGCCGCCTTGATACTGAAGCTGCCCCACTCCAGTAATCTCCAAAGTTGTAAAGCCAGCTAAGAAAAGATAGCTTTCTCTTTTCACCACTCCAGGCTTCCAGACCTCAAATAATGATGACGAGGTTCTTGGTACAATTTTGTTTATAAAAGGAATATAGCCACATTATAGAAACTCTGAAAAACCAAGGAAACAACATCTTGGAATTATCTATAATCCATCACTTTAAGAGAATCTGATATAATTTCAGTGTATTATTCAGCACATTCATATTCTTACATATCTTCAACCACATAGTAAATTTAGTTTTGTATATTATTTTTTATATTTTAACCTACAGCCATAATTTTTCATGATTGCATGAAATTTATTTTATTTACCAATCTATGAGCATTATCTAGTGTTGCTATACATTGTTTCCAATCTTTCACTTCTGTTACTATGGCTACTGAGCATCTTTGTGCATATGGTCTTTTCTGTATGTGAAATTATCACTCTGGAGTAGTTTCTCAAATCTGGGTTATTATGCTTAGAAAACCTAAAAAGAATGGTTATTTTTTATTCTTGTTAAACACTTTGATAAATACTTTATATGTAAATTTTTAAAATATTATTACCTATCTCAGTTCATTTATGCTGCTAAAACAATACCATTGGCTGGGTAATTTATAAACAACAGAAATTTATTTCACACAGTTCTGTCTGGGAAGTCCAAGATGAAGGCACAGGCATCTAGTGTAGGCCCTCTTGCTACAACCTGACATGGTGGAAGGTGGAAGGACTAGAGAGAGTGAACTCACTCCAGCAAGCCCTTTTTAATAACAACATAAATTAATTCATGAGGACAGAGTCCTCATGACCTAAACACCTCTCAAAAGGCCCCACCTCCCACTATTGCATTGGGGATTAAGTTTGCATCACATGAATTTTACAGACACATTCAGACCATAGCACTGCCCCTTTACCTGCATTTGGCATTATAACCTCATTTATGGACAGGGCATCTTAAGCTTAGAGAGGTGAAGTAGATGACACAGCTAGCAAATAAAAGAAGCTGGATATAAGCCCGAAGCAGGGAACTAGAAATGAGAAGTTAATACCCTGAATAAGTCCCAGACCAAAAAAGAATGTGGGAAGGAAGAGTTTGCAGTTGAGGTTAGAAGCTTCAATGCTCTATAAAGGAAATTTCAGCCTTTTGACTGTAGTGCCAGTCTGCTCTGTATAGTGAGCCTGATAGACTATCTCCCTAGAAACTACCGAGTAATATTAAATTACTATATACATTAAATTATATATAAATTAAATAAAAATAAATAAATAAATAAATTACATATACATTAAATATACATTAAACTACTTTATATTACTTTAATATAAATATTACTTTATACCTTTGAACTAGGAAAATCTTGCACGTAATGTTGAGAGCTGACATAGACACTTAAGGCATGAAGGTAGCTTTAATTATTGGTTTAGTGGATGACCATATATATCAAATCAAAAGCTTTAAGGACCCATATCTCAGACTTAAGTCACTGATTTTCTTTTTAGGAATAGAAATCCTAGAGATACTTTTCCCTCTAGTATTAAACTTCTGCCAGCAAATTTAACTAAATAATAACTATAGATTTGAACAATAGATCCCAACTTGCTTAACAGTTAAATTTCCATGGTCAAAAATTAAGTACAAATATCCAATGATGTGGCCTTTAAAATGATGTATTTATCTTTCCATTTGGGCCTCATCACAGGACTATGGATAAAGAAATGGAAATTCCAGAAGTGCATTGTGGATAACAAACAAAGTTTGCAAGATTTTATCTATAGAAACTCTTATCTGTACTTTAGTTACAAAGCAAAGTCAACTCCTGCCCAAGAATCTGATATCTTTTAGTCTCTAAATAGTATTCCTTATATCAGTGATGAGTCAAAAATATGATCTGAAACCAAATCTACAGACATTCATTTCTTTTTCTAATTCTCAGAGGGATTCACCAAAAGAATGAAATTCAGTCCTATGAAAAGAATTTTAGAAGCATGTGCCATGAACTGGAATAATATGGGAGGAATGAAAAAAATAAATACATCATTCACCACAAAGAATAGGCTTTTAAAATTCCAACAGGAAAATATCCTGCTGTTGCCTAAGAAATTAATCATTAAGCTCTGTCCCACTATAAGGTGAAGCTATTTATTCATTTGCCTATAACACATGTGCCTAAGTTAGACTTTATTTTTTTTCTTCAGAAGATCTGATGTAATTCTGTTCAAGTCTAGAAGAATCTAAGCTTTCTATCTCAATGCTGCTTGCAAGTTTCTTTCTTGGGCTTCCTCTCCTTCAGTTTCCTTACTTGTGATTTTAATAAGTATAAATTTAGGCTGGGTGCAGTGGCTCAAATCTGTAATCCCAGCACTTTGAGAGGCTGAGGCAGGGGGATCACTTGAGACCAAGAGTTCAACAGCTTGGGCAACATAGTGAGACCCCATCTCTCCATTTTTTTAAAAGAGCATAAATGTAAACATCGAGGAACAAAGTTTGAAGAGATTCCACAATGCTCATGAATATGTATATAAAATACATATCACATATTAAATACAATGAAAATCATTTGCTGTTTAAAGGAGATACATAGCAAATAGCAAATGTTTCTTTATAAAATAAATGTGTTTTGTAAAAGAGCTTTTCCAACACCATAAACTCATAGTTATCAGAACTGACTAAAGATTATGGGTTTGATTTTGTCATTTCACAGCCATGTTTATTCATGTAGAAATATAGCTGGTGGTGAAAAGAGAACAGATCATGTAGGTTTATATTACTGGAGGGAGGGAGAGACAAGGCCTGGAGGCTCCTGAAGGAATGGTGAGAATAGAGCTGAATACAGGCCAAGCCCAAGAAGGCATGCCACAATGGGAAAAATAATCCAACTGGTGAAATCTCCCTTATCTTTAACCAACCCAACATATAGAAAGCCAGGACTGGAGGCCACATGGGCATAGGATGTAAAGGGGGATATGACAGCTTCTGTGCCATCCACTGAGTTAATGTTAAATTGATAATTTGGGGCTGATGAAACTTGTCGGTGCAATGCCTTGACTTTAAGTGATAAAATTATAAGAACTAGATTCATATAATATACATCCTGGTATAAACTGCACTTTAAAAATGCAAGCTACTTTATCGCAATCAAAACTGAGGTCTTCTGAACCAACAGTAAGAGATATAGTAATCATTTCTGTCCTAGAAATGTAGGTCAAATTCAAGCTTAATGTCAGGAACAGAAGGGACACAAAGTATAGATTTCCTTTTCTTTCCTTGTGCTCCATCGAATCTTTACTACTTTCAGGCTGGGTAAGATGTATACAAAATCCATGGTCCAGACGCCCAAAGTAATTCTCCACAATTGGACCATTAGTGGTGGATCCTGCTGATGCATTATTGCTCAGGCACATAGCTTTGTTTCTGTGAAAGTTTTATATAGGCGAGCATCTGTGTTAAACTATGTATCAATTAATATAAATATTACTTAAACGTTATCGAAATAAGGAAGGGAGAGAGGAAATAAATTTTATTTTGTTGAGGTACTCTGCCAAGTTTGAGGGTAACTTGATTCCCAAGTGTATCAATTCCTGTTCTCTGGGAATAAGACACTGTAGGCAATTAGAAGTGCAAAATATTAATTGGGAAAACACTTGTGAAGAATGTAGAATGGAGAGAAAGGAGAGGAAGGAGAAGCAGGCAGCAAGAACCTTCAGATGACACTCAGGAATGACATTTATGAAAAGAGAAAAGAAGGGACAGAGGACTGAATAAGAAGAGTAAGGCAGTACATCTCTAAGAAAGTCTAAGCCCAGCGGATGAGGAGCCTTGGGGGAAAGATTGTTCCTTAGAAGAGTCCCTCATCAAGTAAAAATCACCTGATCACTACTTTCACCATGCTCAGTCATTAGCTGGGAGCAGCCAAGTAGTTTATGGCCTTAAAGTGAATGCTTCTCCCTGTCTACCAGGTGTGCCAGATGGGTCACTCTTGAATGCAGGTCATGTACCTCCATGATGGCTAAACCACATCCAGAATTTCTGCACAACATGACCACCCAGAATCCCTCCATCAATTTTCCAAAACTTGGTTAAGTCCAGAACAAAGATAAAAAATTATAGTAACTTTTTCTCTTGTGTGCCATGATAGACATCACTAATCAATCATTGTAATCTTTTTCTGCTGATCTCAGACATAAATACGTAATTCTTCTCAACACAGCTCCCTGGAAAGCCACTATAATAGATTTGGCGTGTGAGATAAAACCTAACTGCTATTTCTTGTTAGGTCTCTGACCTTTCTCTGTGGATAGAAACAGAGATATAGGTCAGCATGAAATGTTATGAAAGTGAAATTTGGGCTTCACACATGGATGTTTGGCTGGACATCGACACATTTTCAGTGACTCTACATACAAAATTCTCTCAAAAGATATATATACTATGCTGACTATATATATTTTATATATATATTATGGATACACATATTTATATGTACACAGTCATGTTCTATATAATGGCATTTAACAGACTGCATATACCACAGTGGTCCTAACCATTCAAACATCATAGTACAAGGCATTACTCACATATTTGTGGTGATGCTGGTATAAACAAATTACTGAACTGCCACTTATATAAAAATATAGCACATTTGATTAGGTACAATACATAATATTTAATACTGATAAATTGTTACAGATTTATGTATTTACTATATTATACTTTTTATGGTTATATTAGTGTTCTATTTATTTTAAAAAGTTAACTGTAAAACAGCCTCAGTTTTACAGTTCTTTGATTTCTTTCATCAGAGTTTTATAGTCTCTGTTTTATAGGTCTTGTACCTATTTTATTAGACTTACAGCTAAGTATTTCATTTTGGTGGTGCTAATGTTAATGGTATTGTATTTTTAATTTCAAATTACACTTGTTCGTTGCTGTTATTCCAGGAAGTATTATTCCAAGAGGTATTTTGGAAGAAGGCACTGTTATCATAGGAGATGACATCTCCATGCATACTATTATCCCTGAAGACCTTCTAGTGGGACAAGATGTGGAGGTGGTAGTAGACAGTGATATTGATGATCCTGACCCTGTGTAGGCCTAGGCAAATGTGTGTGTTTGTGTCTTAGGTTTTTTTTTTTTTTTTTTTAGAGACGGGGTCTTGCTATGTTGCCCAAGCTGGAGTTCAACAGCTATGCATAGGTACAATGATAGTGCACTACAACCTTGAACTGCTGGGATCAAGTGATCCTCCTGCCTCAGCCTCCCAAGTAACTGAGACTACAGGCCCCCTCCACAACACCCAGCTATGTCTTAGTTTTCAACAAAAAGATAAAAAGTTAAAAAAAAAATATAAAAAAGCTTATCGAATAAGGACATAAAGAAAGAAAATATTTTTGTACAGCTTTACAATGTGTTTGTGTTTTAATTAGTTATTATAAAAGAGTGAAAAACAAAACTATTTAAAAAGTTTATAAAGTAAAAAGGTTATAGTAAGCTAAGGCTAATTTATTATTAAATAAAAAGTGTTTTAATAAATATAGTATAGCCTAAGTGTATAGTGTTTATAAAATCTACAGTAGTGTAAAATAAATGTTCTAGGCCTTCACATTTGCTCACCGCTCATTCACAGATTTACCCAGAGTAACTTCAAGTCCTACAAGCTCTATTCATGGTAAGTGCCCCACACAGGTGTACCATTTAAATATCTTTTATACTGTATTTTTACTGTACCTTTTCTATGTTTAAGTATGTTTAGGTGCATAAATACTTAAAATTGTGCTACAATGACCTACAGTATTCAGTGGTGTAACATGCTATATAGGTTTGTAGTATAGGAGCAATGGGCTATATTATACATCCTAGGTGTGTAGCACACTATACCATGTAGGTTTGTGTAAGTACATTCTATGATGTTCGCACAAGGATGAAATCAACTAATGATGCATTTATCAGAACATATCCCCATCATTAAGTAATGCATGACTGTACATATATACACACAAACATTTTTTTCAGTCAAGGAAGCCGCATTTGTGATCATTTCATACTTTCACTATAAACATGTGATAGACCCTTCAAAGCTCTGAACTATATTTTTCATCCTATATAATTGGTTTCTTTGTTTTGGGGGTGAGACTCAGCTTCCTCCTTCTTTAAACTGCCAGCCCCACATGCTTTGCTGACACTGCATTTCTTGGCATATCTTTGTGTGTGTGTGTCGTTCCAAGTGCAATTGGAAGCAAGTCAGGGTTGACTGCCTCAAGGTTTGTATTATTTTCTAGAGTACTTGGCATAATCTTTACATTATAGGTATTATTCTTTAATGCAAAAATGGAGTAATACCATTACAGTAGAGATCAAATTGGGTTTTGCCCATCTACTTCTTACATGTCTTTAAAATTTTTCATTTCTTCAAGTTCCCCTGGTTAAAGGAGAAAGAAATCCCTAGAGCAAAAGTTCTCTAAGGAATTATGCTTATGTATTAAATTCTTGCCACTGGGCAAATCTCCTGACCCAGAAAGATTTATTCTAAAACTTTTATAAATAATCCTATCCCTTTCATATACTTCTCCCTGCATTCTAATTACATTTTTTGAGAAATGCGAGAACAAATTTCATTGCCACTATTCTTATAAGAGATGAAGGTGGTTTAACTTGAGCTGCTGAGTAAAGCCCCATCGCCCTTTTCAATATATTTTCCCCCAAATCTTTATCAATCTGTCAAGCAGAATTTATTCTTCCTGATGTGATTGGATTTTTGAAAGGAAGAGGAGTTGAACATACTGAATTACTCATTATGACTCAGTGTGGGGTTATATTCTGAAACTACACACTGGGGTACAAACAGAGCCAGGCATGTGGGCTGAGCACCAGTTTCAACTGGGTTGCCTCAGAAGTTAATGTGGTCCCTGGTCACCACAATTAGAAGCACTGAAAATTTGCATGTGAATGTGTGTGCTTAATTCTTAACAAATTAAGGCCTGACCAAGCAATTAGGCATAGAAGCCATAGAAAATGTTGTAAATTGGTAGGAAGGAATGAAAACACTGGGGCTGAAGCACATCTCCTTGGCATAAGGGCACAGAAAAACAGGCAATGCAATATTTGTTTTATTCATTGCATCCAAACTTATCAGACTGCTGGGTCTAAGAAGCGAGTTTGCTGTAAAAATGCTAAATATGTATTAAGCCTCCTTGTATGGCATATTTAGGGAGGTGCAAAGGGGTGAGGGGGTTGGCTGATGAGTCAGACAGTGGCTTTCATTTTCCAGTGTATCCCGCATTAGGTCTTCAGTGGCCCTGTTATATCGCTGACTATTGCCCATTTCCCTGTATGTCCACTTCCACTCTTGGATACATAGAAGGTAGAGAGGCTCCTATAATTGGAAAATAATCTGGATTTTGTTTTACATTTGGTTTTAAATATACAGACGTATTGTAAGTGTTTGGTTGAGTGGCATACATATCCAATAACAAACAGGTCACAGAGGAACTTATTGAGGACCCTGAAAGGGAGACCTCTGTAAGAGAAGGAAATTTGGTATGCAGAATCAGATCCTACCATAGGCCCTTGGCTGGGGTAGAAAGATTAGTTCCAGCTATGCATGTCTGATACTGTAACCTGGGCCAGCTTCATGGGTCTGCAACCTCTACAGTCACACAAGGACCCACACTCAGAAGAGTCCCAAGCTTTCTTTTTTTTTTTTTAATTCTCTGCTGTCACTATCTTATACTTCTTAACAATTTTTGGACAAGGGAAACTGAATTTCCATTTTTCACTGAACTCCCCATGTTATTTGGTCAGCCGTGACTGCAACCCTTCCTGTGGTCCTTCTTTCATTCCAGTTTGAAATAGTTCCTCACTTAACTAGGTTATCCTCTTATGGAAATACTGTATGGTGGCAGTAGGATTCAGGGATCAACCCTCATTGGTTTATTTCTTCCTAAAAATTAATCAAAGAAAGGATAATTGCTCAAGGGTCAGGAGAAGAAGTAATCTAATTACTACTGGAATACCTTCTTTATCGTTCTTAAGAAAAGTGACACAATAAAAACTTATAACTATTTTCTAGCCAGGTGTGTTGACTCGTCCCCCAAAAATTCACTTTTTTTTTTTTTGAGATAGAGTTTTGCTCTTGTTGCCCAGGCTGGAGTACAATGGCACAATCTTGGCTCACTGCAACTTCCACCTCCCCGGTTCAAGCAATTATCCTGCCTCAGCCTCCCGAGTAGCTGGGACTACAGGCATGTCCTACCACGCCCAGCTAATTTTGTATGTTTAGTAGAGACAGGGTTTCTCCATGTTGATCAGGCTGGTCTTGAACTCCCAATCTCAGGTGATCCATCTGCCACAGCTTCCCAAAGTGCTGGGATTACAGGCATGAGCCACCACGCCCGGCCCCAAAATTCACTTTTTATTTTACATTAAAACATTTTTCTATACCATGCGACAACTTATTGGTATGTCTTCTTGATTTCCATTTCTGAGAGGAGAAAAATGTAATAATCTGCCAATACAGAATAAGAAAGTAGGTTTGAGAATTCCTCAATGGGCTTACATTTGGACAAGGTATAAAATGCAATCTCATCCTTATATCTCCAGTGGGAAGCATGGCAGGTAAAATAATGTTAGGTAAATGTCTGGAGAGCTGGCATCTTGTAAATATTTTCAACCTAAAGTTTTATAGATAGAGTCTGATCCAGGCTTAACTTCATGTCTGGTCAAAGTCTGTACATAATGCTTTAGTTTGTGCTGTCACCCAAGCTGTCTCTCTTGGTTTTTCAATATCTTTTGTTTAGCTTCTCTAAGGCAAGGGCTGTCTAAATTGCTTAGTTTTGTATACATGTTACCACACCACAAATTAATATGAAGTGACCTGCATCTATTTCCTACCACATTTCAAGCTTTACTTTATGAGTTTACAGCAAGAATTATGATAATAATAAATACAAATATTTAATCAAATTCAAAATCCTGTTTTATAACGTCTTCATAAAAATTTAGCCAAGTCCATCTTGTTTTTTTCTTTTTAAGTGGAAATGCTTTACATTTAAAATGTACTTAGGGCAGTCACCAGAAATGAAATATTCCTTTTGGAGGAAAGACATCATGAAGAACACAGACATAAGTCTAAGGATGGCATCAACAGAGGTGTCAGGCTCTGAAGGAAAACGGCAGCAGCCTGAAATGAAAGGGACTCACATGAGGGGTTTTCAGGATGATGGTTCTTTCAGGAATTCCATCTTTAAAAATCACAAAATAATATAAACATAAAATCCCTCCAATGTTATTTAATGAACAATTTTCTAAAATATTTTAGATTTTTGATGAATACATAGGAATATGAAAATTTGAAATTGTGGGAGAGCTCTATAAAAGAGGGCTTTTATCTTTTTATTGCTTGTGATGAAAGACAAAGACAGCAAGATACCTTGAATATAAATCAGAATCTTATCTAAAACAGCAAGGGGAAAGTCTTTATAAAGCACTTGAGAGACCATTTACGGATGCATGTTTTAATTTTTCCCCAAATTATCTTCATTTATTTTTTTCAAAACCTATGAGGTAAGAATGGAGATTGTAGGAACAATTTGCAGAAACTCACCCTTAAATCTTTCTTCTGGTTTCCTCTGCTCCCTGGGGAGAAGTTCTTGTGTTGGAGAGGGTATTTCAGAGAATTTAATTGTGTTCCTTAGCGTAAAATCAGACCTGTCTAAAACACTTCAGAACAATTAGCAAATTGTCATCTATTTCTTTCTTCTTATACCCTGGTCCCCAGGGGAAAACGGAGAACTGTCACAGTGGTAATTGCAGGCATTCTTTTTCCTTTACTTTTTTCCTGCTGAGTCTTAATCCAAGCCTTATGCAAATACAGTTTTAGGATTTACAGAAAAGGAGCAAAATTTAGCCTCGAAAAGCCAAACTTATTTTCCAGTTCCATGATTTCCTCCTTCTTGGTATTCCACAAAGGAGCTCATTTCCATTTCATACTCCCTGAGAAGGAGCATTATCATATCATCATGAAGAACTAAATTAGTTCCTATTATCCCTGTGCCATAGTGTGAGGTCAGCCAATTGGAATTTACCCTTGCTGATCTTAGAGCTTGAGCTGCTGGGGAACAGTAAAACCAGGCAGTGAAGGTGCCTAGTGTTCCTCCTGAGGAATTTAAAAAAGGAAAAAAAAAAAAAAAAGAAAAGAAAAGAAAAAAAAGACTATCGCTCAGGTTTTGATAAGGAGAAGGGTAATTTCATGCCAAATGATGTCAGCACTGTGATTTGAATCTTTCATTATCAATTATTATTTCTGAGAGCAAATGCACTTGAGAAAGGTCAGTACCCCTCACTTTTAAGCTCTCATCATCAGGTACAGCATCACATGCCTTGTGAAATTGCAGTCTCTTAGTGGAGGCTTGAGCCTCTCCCTGGGGGAATAGCTCATTAATCCTCACAAGATGTTGCTTTAATAAGCCTGCTTTTCTTCTCATCTTTTTCTTTATGATTTTCAGTCTACCTGTCTATGATCTGTTTGGGCAAGTGAATGAGCCACAAGGGCTAGAAGTGGTTTGACTTTCAAGTTAGCCAAGTATGCAAAAGGAGTTAACATAGTAGGCCTGAGACTGCAGTTCTTAGGACAGTGAGCATTAGACCTGTTTGCAAAGCTGGCCCTTAGCAGATGTCTGGGACCTTGGATTTGGAGAAGGCTCCTACCATCCCCAGAACTGGTGAGTTACTCACTGTCTACAAAATGCTTATACAAATAATGTGGTTCAGGTTGAACACCTGCTTCCTTATGGGAGTCTGGAATTTTGCTACATGCCAGGCAGAGAGTGCCTATGTGACTAGCCCCCGATAAAAGCTTTGGGCACTCAGTCTCTAATGACCTTCCCTGGTAGACGACATTTCGTGTATTGCTGGAGAAATTAAGTGCATAGTACATTAGTGTACTGGGAAAGAACTCTTGGAAGCTTGTACCTGGTTTTCCCCACACTTGGCCCCATGTGGCTTTATCCTTTGCTGATTGGACCTTGTATCCTTTTGCTGTAATAAATCACAGTTATGAGTACAACTATAAACTGCGTCCTGTGAGTCCTCCTAATAAATCATCAGACCTGGGATGGTCTGGGGGACCCCTCAACACACAAGGTATAATAAAAAGGAAGCCTACTCCACTTTTCACTGTGACTTTTAAGATTAAAATCTGAAGTTATAATTTCTTTTATTATTTGATATCACTTTAGCTAACCTCTAAAATAACTTAAACATAGAATTATGAATTCTGAGAAAGCTTTATGTAAACTGTAATTTTGGAAATAAGGTACTATCGTTGATTCTATACTTAAATTAGTTATTTCTGTAATAGTGTATTATATTCTACTCAAATTGGGTGTTGTGGCAGCTTTTATTTTTAAAGAAGTTATCTAGTGAAATAATTATTTTCTCAGTAATACCACTAGTTTATGGAGTGCTACACTATAAAGGCTTGGGGTTCCGATTGAATTATTTTCCCTGGAGAAGAACATTGAGCTGAATGTTCTGAGAAATAAATATACTGTATTTGAAAAATATATTAGAGACCACAAGCTATAACACTGCCAGGATATTTTTCTGAGATGCCTGACATAAAGAACTATAGCTTTAGGTGATTATATTATACATTACATTAGAGTATGTCAAAATCCTTTAGAAATTCTTTAGATGGCCACGAATATTGCTTCAAATTTTAGTTTAACAGGATGACTGAGGGAATATTGGATTAAGTTGGTTACACAGCAAGTGAGGGACAAGAGTGGGAAAACAAAACTTCTCCTAAGAATAGTTCACTCTCCAATTCTTCTCCAGTTGTGGACATCTTATATACAGAGGCACATGAATATCAGTAGACCTCTGCTGACTCAGAGGCTCTTGTGTCTATAAATGCAACTGCTAGCTACAGGCTAACTAACTCCTAGTGCCAGAATCAAAGTCCTATTTTCTCAAGACTTTGTCTTCCAGAGTCAGAATGGATTGCTTCTAATATGTGTAAATAATACTATGCTTCAACTTGCTTCTAAACAGAGCTCTATCTAGTTTATTAACTAGAATCCATGTGCTATAGGTGTGGGGTTTTGAGCAAGATACCAAATCTGCTTGTGAACCCTCTGATGTGACTTAGGCTACAATGTTTATTTTTTGAGTCTTGTCGTGTAAATTGTAAAATGGCAATGATATAACCTACTGCACAGGTCTGTAGGAATAGCTAGAGGAAAAAGCCACTATGTAAGTACAGGGCCTACAGACTGTGCCTGAAACATCCTGGTAGACGTTAAATAAATGATAGAAATTCTGGCCCATCTTTTGTCCATTGGGAGAATCACAGCCTTTGACAGACAGATGGTGAAGGAAGCGTATGTGAATAAGTGAAATGCATTTGTATTCAACTCACTTTGGAGCAATTAATTGGAGTTTCCCATGTGAGAAATAGTTTAATTGAAAAATCACTGTTTGGAATTCAAAGCATTTTCTCTCAAGACTTGTGACTTGAAGCTCTGTTTATTTTCTCTGTATACTTTTTTTAACAACATTGCATGTTTCTCCTTATTAAACCAGATGGGCTTCTCATTAAACCTTATTTCAGTGATTAAAAAAAAAGAAAGCCTACTTCTCTGTGACTTCTCCCCCTGTCCCATGATTGATACTATGACATCTAGTATTTTACATTTTAGATCAGGGCAAATTTGATGAAAACCCATTTAGTCATTTTTTGGGAATATAGTAATAGATAAGTAAGTAGATGTAAACTTTATTTCCTTTATATTTGGAGATGATAATTATAGACATTGACACTTGCTCCTCTCCCTAACTTCAACTAATGTATTGACGATGCTAATTTGTTCCTGATAATGTGGTTCCAGTGTATGAATTTTAAAATCTCCTTTGTAACTTCATATATTATCTAAAGATGCTTGGGAACAAACAATTGCAAAACAAAGCAAGCCTTAGATAACAGGATCAGAGCAAGTAAGGGTTAAGAAGCAAAAATTGAAAAATGTGTTGGGCAAGCTAGAGAGTTAATTGATAGAGAACACATTTCATAGCATTAGCATGGGAATTAAAAATAAAGACTAGAGAGAGTTGAAGACAAAGAGAAAAGAAACATTTGCTTTTAAGTATAATGCCAAGAAATTCATCCTACATGAGTAACCTAGACTTATCCACTGCCATAGTCCTAGTCCCCTGTACTCTCGTCATACATTGTGATGTGTGATGCCCTTGATGTACCATGTGCACATTGCCAAGCTATCAATCATGTTTCATCCTGAACCCAGAATGACCTTTACCTATCAGCCTGCTTAACAAACATGTGTTCAACATGTAAGACTCATCTGTTACTCTCTCTGTAAAGACTTTTTGACACCAACCCAGGTAAAACTGATCAGTATCTTCTTTGGAACTTCTCTGTATTCAGTAATTACTTAGACCAGAGTATCCTTAACTTAATATTATTGTATTTGTTTCTTTATGTGACTTTTTTTCTTTAGATTATAATTTTCTTATGGGCTAAGAACCTAATTCATCCTTACATGTAGGTGGCACAAAAATTTATTTAGATTAGTGGCCAATTGTATAAGTGAAGACAACAACAAAAAAATTAAAACAAAGAATAAAAGCAGAAATGAAGAGGATCTCATAAATTTAATAAAATGGTACGGAAAAAAGCACAGTGTTTTTCTCACCTAGGTTGAAGCTATGGGGAACGAAAGTTTCTTCTTTCACATCAGTGTTCAAATATGACTGATTACAAAATGATTAAAAAAAAAAACAAAAACAAAAGAAAATATAAAAATTTTTTATCACTAAATTATTCATTTTTAATGGATGAACTATAATCTTGGGGTCTGAGTAATACCATGAACACAAATACAAGACAAAAGAAGAGTAAACTGCAAATCCTGGCCTTCACATTTTTTCTTCGACAGTAGAAAATTTCAAACTTAAGATAGCTCTCAGACATTTCAGTTGAAAAGTCCAAAAATAAGGTGGACACAAGCACTGATGTTTGGCAGGAGGCTAGAAGACACTTTGATCTCCTCAAAGTCACAGTTTGGCCCTGGAGTATTACCTTACTGTGGTCTACTTCATTTATGTCTTTATTTTTCCACTTTTAAGCTACATTTCAGGCATCAGTGATTTTCCAAGATGTATAGGCCTCGGCAGTAGCAGTTTCTAAGGCCATCAGAGTTCTGCATTCCAACATCAATCACATGAGAAGTTTATTGGCATGAAGACACTTTCTCATTATGAAACACCAAGAGAAAATGTTTCTTAATACATTTGATTCAAAACTGGCAGTGCTAGTCTTGAAGTAAACAATAAACTTTGAGCAACCTTAGTATATGTAATTATCAATTGAAGGTATGATATTGACCTACCATTAGGCATACAATGCCTACATGAATTTGCTAGCTGCTAAGACCCTGGAAGTTTTGATAACCAGCCATCACCTGCTCTTTTTAGATGGTCCTCATGATCAGGACTTGTTATTTAATTCTTTGTGAAGCTGTCAAACTCCGGTTTTCTAAGGCGAAACTAGAACAAATATTTCACTTTTAGAGCCTCTTTCTTTATCACACTAAGAGTACATTCTATATAGCTGAGACAAGAAAGAGGGTAAAATGTATAATTGTTTACTTGAAATGTACCCATATTAAATAACTATTAAGTGCTATGAAGTGTACTGAGAACTTAAAATAATATAAGGATGAATATTACTTTGTCTCTGTTCTTAAAGAGCTTGCAAACAGTGGCTGAGGAAGGTAAAGTGAAATATATAACTAAAGCAAGAAATAAAATGATAACTTTGGACTTACAATTATTTTTATAGGGGTTCAGGGAAATAGGAGTCTCTTCAATCTGAGGATAAAAGTAAAAGGATAAAAAGTAAAGAAATAGTTCATTTAAAATGTGATACAGAGGGGCGGGGCTAATATAGCCAACTAGAAGCAGTGGTAATCAGAGGCTCCCATCGAAAAGAACCATAATAGTGTGTGAATCCTGCACCAGCAACCAAGGTATCCAGGTTCTCTCATCAGAACTGACTAGGTGGCTGGTGTGATCCACAGAGAGGAAGGAAGAGCAGTGTGGTTGGGGGGCCCACCTGAGAGCCACACAGGGCAGGGGAGCCCCTACCCCTAGCCAAGGGAAGCAGTGAGTGAACATGGTACCCAACCTGGGAACTGTGCAACCCATGGATCAGAAGATCGCACTCGTGAACCCACGCCACCGGGGCCTAGGGTCCCAACCCTGGAGCCACGCAGATTCTCAACAGCCTCTCAGCTAGAATCTGCTTAAGCCTGCTGAGTTCCCAGGGGAGGAGCAACCAGCACCACACCTGCAGCTACCTGCATCTAAGCCTTTTGAGCTCCTTGCGGGGGAGGCAGCAGTCAGCACTGGGACTGATAACTACCTAACATGCTAAACTCCCTGGGCGTGGGAAGGGCAGCAGCCATCTCTATACCTCCAGGCTGTACTTTTTTCGTGCTGGAGCCAGGGAGTCTGGACAGCTTAGTCCCAAGAGGAGTCCCCCACAGCCCAACACACCAGCTATGGCAGTCTGTAACTGGAGTGCCTCTTCAGGTCTGATCCTGACTCCTCCCCTTCTCACTGGGCAGGGCCTCCCTATGAGAACTCCAACAACTCCACCCAGGGGCGCAGAGACAGAACCCTGATCTCCCTGGGCCTGAGCCTCTAGAGGGAGGGGTAGCCAGAGTCTCTGCAGACCAGCAGATGTTCTGAGGTATCCAGGCAGCCCAGACGAGTGGGTTTTCCCCCAGAGAAGCACACCACCTCCACAAAGGGACAGTGAAAGTTCTTCATTAAACAGGTCCTGTTTTCCATGCCACCCAACTGAGTGAGACACTCCAACAGGGGTTGCCAGACACCCTATACAGCAGCGATCATACTAGCATGAGGTTGGTGCCCCTTGAGGTCAGAGATCCCAAAAGAAGGAGCAAGCACCCATCTTTGCTATTCTCCAGCCTCCTTGAGTGACCAGGCATGGCAGTGAACTAGGTGAATAGGGCCTGAAGTGAACTCCCAACAAACCACAGCAGCCCTACAGAAGAGGAACCTGACCATTGAAAGAAAAACAAACAGAAAGCAACAACAACAGCATCA
The DNA here is from genome assembly GCF_028885655.2 of Pongo abelii. Taxonomy (NCBI): domain Eukaryota; kingdom Metazoa; phylum Chordata; class Mammalia; order Primates; family Hominidae; genus Pongo; species Pongo abelii. The sequence continues at coordinate 163,785,178 of NC_071988.2, forward strand.
ACAACAAAAAAGTCCCCACAGTAACCCCATTCAAGGGTCAGTAGCCTCAAAGATGGAAACTAGACAAACTCATGAAGATGAGAAAGTATCAATTAAAAAACGCTGAAAATCCAAAAGGCCAGAGTGCCTCTCCTCCTCCAAATAATCACAATGCCTCTCCAGCAAGAGTGCAGAACTGGACAGAGGATGAGATGGACAAATTGACAGAAATAGGCTTCAGAAGATGGGTAATAAAAAACTCTGCTGAGCTAAATGAGCATGTTGTATGTTGTAACCAAATGCAAAGAAGCTAAGAACCGTGATAAAAGGTTAGAGGAGATGCTAACTAGAATAACCAGTTTAGATTGAAATATAAAAGACCTGATGGTGCTGAAAAACATATTAGGTGAACCTCATGAAGCATGCACAAGTATCAATAGCCAAATCAACCAAGTGGAAGAAAGAATATCAGAGTTTGAAGACCACCTTGCTGAAATAAATCATGCAGACAAGATTAGAGAAAACAAAATGAAAAGAAATGAACAAAACCTCCAAAAAATATGAAACTACATAAAAGGATAGAACCTATGATTGATTGGAGTACCTGAAGGAGATGGGGAGAATGGAAACAAGCTGGAAAACACACTTCAAGATATTATCTGGGAGAACTTCCTTAACCTAGAAAGACAGGCCAACATGCAAATTCAGGAAATACAGAGAATACCACTAAGATACTCCACAAGAAGATCAACCCCAAGACACATAATCATCAGATTCTCCAAAGTTGAAATGAAGGAAAAAATGTTAAGGGCAGCCAGAGAGAAGGGCCAGGTCACCTACAAAGCAAAGTCCATCAGACCAACAGCAGACCTCTCAGCAGAAACCCTATAAGCCAGAAGAGACTGGAGGCCAATATTCAACATTCTTAAAGAAAAGAATTTTCAACCTAGAATTTCATATACAGCCCAACTAAGCTTCATAAGTGAAGGAGAAATAAAATCCTTTCCAGACAAGCAAATGCTGAGGGATTTTGTCAACATGAGGCCTGCCTTGCAAGATCTCCTAAAGGAAGCACTAAATATGAAAAGGAAAAGTTGGTACCAGCCACTACAAAGCACACCAAAATATAAAGACCAGTGACACTATGAAGAAACGGTATCAAGTAGTGTGCAAAATGACCAGATAGCATCATGATGACACATAACAACACTAACTTTAAATGTAAATGGGCTAAATGCTCCAATTAAAAGACACAGACTGGCAATTTGGATAAAGAGTCAAGATCCATTGGTGTGCTGTATTCAGGAGACCCATCCCACATGCAAAGACACACAGAGGCTCAAAATAAAAGGATGGAGGAAAATTTACCAAGCAAATGGAAAGCAAAAAACAGCAGGAGTTGCACATCTAGTCTCTAATAAAACAGACTTTAAACATACAAAGATCAAAAAAGACAAAGAAGGGCATTACATAATGGTAAAGGGATCAATTCAACAAGAAGAGCTAACTATCCTAAATATATATGCACCCAATAAAGGAGCACCCAAATTCATAAGACAAGTTCTAAGACACCTATGAAGAGACCTAGACTCCCACACAATAATAGTGTGAACACCCCATTGTCAATATAGACAGATCAACGAGACAGAAAATTAACAAGGATATTCAGAACTTGAACTCAGCTCTGGATCAAGTGAACTTAATAGACATCTACAGAACCCTCCACTCCAAATCAACAGAATACACATTCTTCTCAGTGCCACATGGTGCTTTTTCTAAAATCAACCACATAGTTGGAAGTAAAACATTCCTTAGCAAATGCAAAAGAACTGAAATCATAACACACAGTCTCTCAGACCACAGTGCAATCAAATTAGAACTATTTAAGAAGCTCACTCAAAACCACACAATTACATGGAAATCGAACAACCCACTCCTGAATGACTCCTGGATAAATAATGAAATTAAGGCACAAATCAAGACGTTTTTTGAAACCAACAATAACAAAGAGACAATGTATCAGAATCCCTGGAACACAGCTAAAACAGGAGGGAAATTTAGAGCACGAATTGCCCACATTAGAAAGCTAGAAAGATCTCAAATCAACACCCTAACATCACAATTAAAAGAGCTAGAGAAGCAAAAGCAAACTAATCCAAAAGCTATCAGAAGACAAGAAATAACTAAGATCAGAGCAGAATTGAAGGAGATGGAGACACAAAAAAACCCTCCAAAAAAGTCAGTAAATCCAGGAGCTGGTTTTTTGAAAAAATTAACAAAATAGATAGACTGCTACCTAGACTAATAAGAAAAGAGAGAAGAATCAAATAGACACAATAAAAAAAGATAAAGGGGATATCACCACTGACCCCATAGAAATACAAACTACCATCAGAGAATATTATAAACACCTCACACAAATAAGCAAGAAAATCTAGAAGAAATGGATAAATTCCTGGATACATGCACTCTCCCAAGACTGAACAAGAAGAAGTCAAATCCCTGAATAGATCAATAAACAGTTCTAAAATCAAGGCAGTAATTAACAGCCTACCAACCAAAAAAAGCCCAGAACCAGATGAACTCACAGCTGAATTCCACCAGAGGTACAAAGAGGAGCCGGTACCATTCCTTTTGAAACTATTCCAAACAATTGCAAAGGAGGGAATCCTCCCTAACTCATTTTATGAAGTCAGCATCATCCTGATAACAAAACCTGGCAGAGACACAATAAAAAAAGAAAATTTCAGGCCAATATCCCTGATGAACATCTATGCAAAAATTCTCAATAAAATACTGACAAACTGAAGTCAGGAGCACATCAAAAAATGTATCCATCTCAATCAAGTCAGCTCCATCCCTGGGATACAAGGCTGGTTCAAAATATGCACATCAATAAATGTAATCTGTCACATACAAGAACAAATGACAAAAAACACATGATTATCTCAATAGATGCAGAAAAAGCCTTTGATAAAATTAAACATCCCTTCATGTTAAAAACTCTCATTAAACTAGGGTTGATGGAACATATCTCAAAATAATAAGAGCTATTTATGACAAAACCACAGCCAATATCATACTGAATGGGCAAAAGCTGGAAGCATTCCCTTTGAAAACCAACACAAGACAAGGATGCCCTCTCTCACCACTCCTATTCAATGTAGCATTGGAAGTTCTGGCCAGGGCAATCAGGCAAGAGAAAGAAATAAAGCGTATTCAAATAGGAAGACTGGAAGTCAAATTGTCTCTGCTTGCAGACAACATGATGTTATATTTAGAAAACCCCATCATCTCAGCCCCAAAACTCCTTAAGCTGATAAGCAACTTCAGCAAAGTCTCAGGCTACGAAATCAATGTGCAAAAGTCACAAACATTCCCATACACCAACAATAGACAGGCAGAGCACCACATCTGAATGAACTCCTATTCACAATTGCTGTGAAGAGAATAAAACACCAAGGAATACAGCTAACAAGGGACATGAAGGATCTCTTCAAGGAGAACTACAAACCACTGCTCAAGGAAATAAGACAGGACACAAACAAATGGAAAAACATTCCATCCTCATGGATAGGAAAAATCAATATTGTGAAAATGGCCATACTGCCCAATGTAATTTATAGATTCAGTGCTATTTCCATCAAACTACCCTTGACATTCTTCACAGAATTAGAAAAATCTACTTTAATTTTCATATGGAATCAAATAAGTCCCCATATAGCAAGACAATGCTAAGCAAAAGCAACAAAGCTGGAGGCATCACAGTACCTGACTTCAAACTATACTACAAGTCTACAGTAACCAAAACAGCATGATACTTGTACCAAAACAGACATATAGAAAAATGGAACAGAACGGAAACCTCAGAAATAACACCACACATCTACAACCATCTGATCTTTGACAAACCTAACAAAAACAAGCAATGGGGAAAGGATTTCCTATTCAATAAATGGTCCTGGGAAAACTGGCTAGTCATATACAGAAAACTGAAACTGGACCCCTTCCTTCCACCTTATAAAAAAATTAACTCAAGATGGTTAAAGACTTAAATGTAAAACCTAAAACCATAAAAACCCTAGAAGATAATCTAGGCAATTTCAGGACATAGGCATGGACAAAGACTTCATGACAAAAATGGCAAAAACAATCACAACAAAATCCAAAATTGACAAATGGGATCTAATTAAACTAAAGAGCTTCTGCACAGCAAAAGTAACTATCATCAGAGTGAACAGGCAACCTACAGAATGGGAGAAAAGTTTTGCAATCTGCCCATCTAATAAGGTCTAATATCTAGAATTTATGAGGAACTTAAACACATTTACAAGAAAAAAAAAACCCATCAAAAAGTGGGCAAAGGATATGAACAGACACTTCTCAAAAGAAGACATTTACGTGGCCAGCAAACATATGAAAAAAGCTCAACATCACTGATCATCAGAGAAATGCAAATCCAAACCACAATGAGATATCTCACACCAGTCAGAATGGCAATTATTAAAATGTCAGGATACAATAGATGGTGGCAAGGCTGTATAGGAACACTTTTACACCGTTTGTGGGAATGTAAATTAGTTCAACCATTGTGGAAGACAGTGTGGCGATTCATCAAGGATCTAGAACAAGAAATACCATTTAACCCAGCAATTCCATCACTGGGTATATATCCGAAGGAATATAAATTATTCTACTATAAAGACACATGCACATGTATGCTTATTGCAGCACTATTTACAATAGTAAACACATGGAACCAACCTAAATGCCCATCGATGATAGACTGGATAAAGAAAATGTAGTACATATACAGCATGGAATACTATGCAATATTGGTTAAATACTGCATATGAAGGAATGAGATCATGTCCTTTGCCAGGGACATTGATGAAGCTGGAAGCAATCATCCTCAGCAAACTAACACAGGAACAGAAAACCAAACACTGCATGTTCTCACTCATAGTTGGGAGGTGAACAATGAGAACACATGGACACAGGGAGGGGAAAAACACACACCAGGGCCTGTTGGTGGGTGGTGGGGGAGGGTTGGAAACTTATATTATGGGTCAATAGGTGCAGCAAATCACCATGGCACACATATACCTATGTAACAAACCTGCACTTTTTGCACATGTATCCAGGAACTTAAAGTAAAATTTAAAAAATATAATAATAAAATGTGATATGAATGTTGAGAAAGAAAAAAGATTCAAAGAACCAAAATCAACCTTGAAAAATAGAATAAAATGAACACACAGGCTGGGAATTAGGGCAGAATCTACAGCAGTTCACTTTGGATGAACTGTGGGAATGTGAAGACTGAAAGAAGGAACGACTAGAAAGATGGGGTTAATCACATTGTGAAAGACGCCAAGTTCCACAGGAAGCCACATTTACTCTCGTATCCAACAGGGACTTATTGGTGGATTTTAAAGTAGCTAATAACATGTAATAATATGATCAGAGTGGCAATTTGAAAAATAAATCTATTCATTGTTTGAAGAGAAAAATGGGGGCTCACCAGACAATGAGAAGGTAATTGTAAAAGCCAAGCCTAATGATAGCCTGAACTTGAGCTTGCAAATAAAATTGGGAAGGAGGAAATAACCATAACAATAAAGAAATCCAATAAATTATTTAGTAGATTTTAAGGTTAAAAATAAATCAAAGATCAATTTAAGATCTTTTTTCTTGCTTAATGATGGTCACATTAACAGAACTAGAACAAGGGAAATTGGGGATGGAAGTGTGATGGAAGTGACATGAGATTATATTTTGGATATGTTCATTTTAGATAATGTTGGACCATTTATGTTAGAGTCTATAAAAGTTTATAAGATATGTGGATATGGATTTTTAAAAAATAGGGCTACAAATAAAATCTGGGTTCATCGGCTTTCTTGTGACAAAACCATAAGAGTTGATAAGTTCACCAAGGGAAAGAGAGTAATGAAGAAAGAGAAGCCCAAAAAGGGAACTTTGAAAAAGTAGACAGCATCAAAGAACAGATAGGTAATACAAGCAGAGAAGTGGAAACTAAGAAAAATAAAAAAGAAATGCTAGAAATCAAAAACACTGGAACAGAAGTGAAGAATAACTTTGATGAGTTCATGATTATATTGGAAATAGCCAGGGAAAGAATCAGTGAGCTTGAAGATAGGCAAATAGAAACTTTCCAAAATCAAGTGCAAAGAGATGCAAAAAGAAATGATAATAATAATACCACAACAAAATAGTCAAGAAATGTGGGACAACCTCAAAAATTATCAAACATGCATAGTTGGTCTACAACATGAAAAAAAAGAGGGAACAGAGAAAAAGAAATATTTGAAGTAATAATAGCCAGGAGATTACCAAAACTAACGAGAGATAACAAACCACTAGATCCAGCAAGCCCAGAAAACACCAAATGGAATAAATACCCAAAAATCTACACCTAAGCATATCATATTCAAATAGCAGAATGCTAAAAACAAAGGAGCCAGACGAGAGAGAGAAAAAAGGAACTTATCCATAGAAAAATAAGGATCAGAAGTGCAGTGAACATCTCTTCTGAAATTATGCAAGTAAGAAGACAGGAGAGTGAAATTTTGAAGTGTTGAAAAATTAGTCACTAACCTTGAATTTTATATTAAGCCAAATTATTTGTTTAAACTGAAGGAGAAATACTTTCTGAAATATACAAATACTGAGAGAATTTATTGCCATTAGACTTGTCCTGCAGGAAATGTTAAAATAAGTTCTTTAGGGAGAAGGAAAGTGATATAGATCAGAAATTTGGATCTACATTGAGAAAGAGAGAACATCATAGAAAGAATAAAGAAAGGTAAACTAAAATCTTCTATTTTTCTTATTCATAATTGATGAATTATGAATAAGATGACTAATTATGCTATACCATTACTTGCAAAATGGTATAGCATAATTTGGGGGTAGACATAGATCACTAAGAAATGTATATTGTGTACTCTAGACAACCATTAAAAATTTGTTGTAAAAATGTGAAGTTGATAGGATAAGATGGGATTTAAAATAAAATAATAAACATATGCTTAATCAAAACCATAAAGCCGGCAAGAGGGAAAGAGAAATAAGGAACAAATGCAATGAATAGGAAATGGTTACAAACAATCCAAATATATCAATAATCACTTTAAATGTGAATAGTCTAAATTCACCAATTAAAAGACGGAAATTGTCAGAATGGATTAAAAAAAGAACAACTAAAAATAGTTGTCTAAAAGAGACCTGTGTTAAATATAAAGACTCGGGTTAATAGTGAAAGTGTGTAGCACCACTATTCACCTTAGTCAAAAGGTAGAAACAACTTTAATGTCCATCAATGAATGAATGGATAAACAAATTGTAAGTATATAGATATAATGAAATATTATTTAGCTATCAAAATAATAAAGTACAAATATACATTAGAACAAGGGTGAACCTCAAAAACATTATGCTAAATGAAATAAGCCAGACATAAGAGGCCACATATTATGATTCCATTTATATGAAATGTCTAGACTAGGAAAATCCATAGAGACAGAAAGCGTATTCATGGTTACCAGAGGCTGTAGGGAAACAGGATTGAGGAATAACTGCATATTAGGTATGGTGTTTCCTTCTAGGTTATGAAAATGTTTAGGGATGAGACAAAGGTGGTGGTTGCACAACATTGCTGATAGACTAAATGCCACTAAATTGCTTTAAATTGCTTTAAATAACTTTAAAATTGCTAATTTTATGCTATGTAAATTTTATCTTAATAAAAAAATAACATGAAGGGAGGAGAAAGATATATTATGCTAAAACTCATCAAAAGAGAGCTGGAACAACCATGTTAATTTAAGACAAAGTAGGCTCCAAAACAAGAAAAAATGATCATGGATAAAGAGGCGCACTAAATAAGATAAAAGAGTGGGTTCTCCAAGGAGCCATAACAATTATAAATGTTTTTGCACCTAACAACAGAGAATAAAAATATGTGAGGCAAAAACTAATACAACTGTGAAGGAAAACAATTTTTGCTATTAAAAGTGAAGATATGAACACCCCCTCTTTCAGTAATGATAGATCAAGAAGGCCAAAAATGAGGTTACAGTTAACCTGAAAAGCACCATCAATCAACTTGATATGACTGGCATCCTTAACTTGACAAATATTGCCTACAAATTATTTGCAACTGATGTAATACTCAATGGTGAGAAACTTGACATTTTCCTCCTAAGATTAGGAATGAAGTAAGAATGTCCATAACCATTTTTAGACAACATTATAATGGAATTCCTAGCTAGGTCATTAAGACAAATAAAGGAAATAAAAGGCATATAGATTGGGAAAGAATAAATAAAACTTTCTTTACAGATAACATGACTGTTGATGTAGAAGTCCTCAAAGAATGAACAAAAACAAAAACAAATCTCCTGAAACTATTAACCAAGTATAGACTAAGGGACATAATAATTAAATGCAATGTGATATCATAGATGGAATGCTGGAACATAAATGGAACATTAGGTAACAACTAAAGAAGCTGGAATAAAGTGTAGACTTTAGTAATGACATATCAGTATCAGTTCATTAACTGTATCAAATGTACTATACTAGTATTAATATGTAAATAATAGGGGAAACTGGGTGTAGTGTATGTGGAAACTCACTGTATAATCTTTGCAATTTTTCTACAAATCTAAAATTGTTTTAGATAAAGTGTATTTTAAAAAGAAATTAATTTTGGGCAAATATCTGTCTGCTTAGAGAGAGAAGGGACTAGCTGAAGTCTCTGGTCCATAGAATAACTCTGCTGTTTGATTACAAAATGGGTATTTGAACAACTGAAAAAAAGAAATAAATATCCAGTGAATCAAACCAATGATATCACTGTTACAGAATTTCTCAGAAGAGATATACTATCTGCTTACATCAGAAAAATGTTGCAGAAAAAAATGTCTATGTAAGCTAGCATTTGAATCACTTAATCTTAAACAAGTTCCTAATCTTCCTGTGCTTAAGTTTCCTTCTCTGTAAAATGGTAATAAATGTATCATTGATCTGATACAAGTGTTAGGAGCACAAATGGGTTAATAATGGAAAGTACTTGGGCTGGTGTCTGGCAGAAAGTAAGCACTCAGTTCATCATCATCGTCTTCATCATCATCATCATCATCATCATCATCAAGTAAGTTATAAAATGCAAGCTTGAAATGCAGAAATGCATGTGGAATCTTCCCTGATGTCTTTAAAATTGAAATGGTTTCTCTCATTTCTCAAGATTTTTTTAGGCACCTTTCAAGGCAATATTTGTACCCATGAGGCATGAGCAAAAATGTGTGTGCTATGATCTTCTATGTTCTCTGCAGTTCCTACCTTGTTTTTCTTCTGCTGTTGCTTTGAGACCTGTTATTTCAAAGAGGAAAAAGAAAAGCAAATTCCATACAAATACTCTGAGTTTCAGGTAGGGTTAAAGCATTGATGGATAAAGGTATCCTTCTGACAGTAACACAAGGTAATGTGAATTTTTGTTTGAATTTTTTTCCCTCTGCTCTTGGACAGGGACAAACCTTAAAAGGAGTATCCAGGGCATGATAGCTCTTCTCCAAAAATAAGCTATTTGTGTGACATTCCTTTCTGGTTGTCATTTTTCTTTATGTCAGCTTGGAAAAAACTGACAGAATCACTTTGTCCATGTAATTCAAACAATAAAACATTGAGTTGTGAAATTTTAAGGTGCCTTCCAGTTTCAAGATTCTATGATTTCAGCCATTGAAGGTAATGTTGGAAAAGAGTCTTTTAGCCTTTCGGCCGGAACCGCCATCTTCCAGTAATTCGCCAAAATGACGAACACAAAGGGAAAGAGGAGAGGCACCCAATATATGCAATATATGTTCTCTAGGCCTTTTAGAAAACATGGAGTTGTTCCTTTGGCCACATATATGCGAATCTATAAGAAAGGTGATATTGTAGACATCAAGGGAATAGATACTGTTCAAAAAGGAATGCCCCACAAGTGTTACCATGGCAAAACTGGAAGAGTCTACAATGTTACCCAGCATGCTGTTGGCATTGTTGTAAACAAACAAGTTAAGGGCAAGATTCTTGCCAAAAGAATTAATGTGCGTATTGAGCACATTAAGCACTCTAAGAGCCGAGATATCTTCCTGAAACGCGTGAAGGAAAATGATCAGAAAAAGAAAGAAGCCAAAGAGAAAGGTACCTGGGTTCAACTAAAGCGCCAGCCTGCTCCACCCAGAGAAGCACACTTTGTGAGAACCAATGGGAAGGAGCCTGAGCTGCTGGAACCTATTCCCTATGAATTCATGGCATAGTAGGTGTTAAAAAAATAAATAAAGGACCTCTGGGCTATTAAAAAAAAAAAGAGTCTTTTAAATGTTATGTTCTTATAATAGTAACTGTGTCATTTTTCAGTCAATGATAATTTGTGTCACACTTAGGAAAATAGATCCTTATGTTCATTAATGATGTAGTCTAATATTCTAAGGTATTGTGATATTGTAAAATAATGTATTTGGTCTGTCCCCATTATACAACTCTTAAAATCTTTGGAATCTCCAAAGTGATGTCTTTTTGTGTGCCAGTGAGTCAATTGATGGGTGGCAACCCCTAGGTAGCTGCAGGATGGGAGCTAGTCACAGGAAAGACCAAGACATAATTAGAGGGTTGGAACCTTCTGCTCCATCCCTGAATCTCTAGGGAGAGAAGAGGGACTCAAGATTGAGCTAATTATCAATAGCTAAGTATTTAATCAATCATGTCCACATAATGAGACTTTCATAAAAATCTGAAAGGACTGAGTTCAGACAGCTTCCAGATAGCTGAACACGTGGAGGTTCCTGTGGGTGGTTCTCCCAGGGAAGGCATGGATGCTACACACCTCTTCCCACATGCCTTGCCCTATATTTTCCTTCATCTGTATCCTTTGTAACATCCTTTGTAATAAACCAGTAAACATAAGTGTTTCCCTGAGTTGTATGTGTCACTCTACCAAATTAATAATCCCGAGGAGGGGATCATGGGAACCCTGATCTATTGCTGGCCAGTGAGAAGTATAGGTAAAACAACCTGGGGCCTGCGTTGGGCCTAGGAAATGGATGGGGGCAGTCTTGTGGGACCAAACTCTCAAACTGCAGGATCTGATACTATCTCCAGGTAGATCATGTCAAAACTGTATTTAATTAGAAGACACCCAGCTAATGTCCACTGCAGAATTGAGTGCTTGCTTGCTATTGGGGAGAGATTCCCATGAATCTGGTGTCAGAAGAGTGTTTTGAGAGTATAATGAGAGAAACTGAGTTTGTTTATTCCTCCCTACACAGGTATCACTTAGTATTATCTTTTCTTTGTCATTTCCTTTTCTAAATGTAAGAGCAATGTTTGATGCTTATAGGGGGAAGATTTTTGAAGGCAGTTGATAATATTAAAGGTTTGAATAACAAATACAAATATATATGCATATATGTATGCATGTATATATATATGTATGTAAGATTTAAGCAGAACAACAGTGCATTTATTACTAGTCAGTCATTTACTATCTTAAGATGAGATTGATGATTACTTGTTCTTTCTTAATGTGCTGGGACAAAAGGAAATAACTATTAACAAACCACTAGAGATTTCAATTTGGTGTCTGGAAAACATTTTCTGGAAGGCTAACAACTTTGAAATGAATACCAATGCAAAGAAAATTTTCTGTAAAGATAATTTGAAATTGGATAGATGTTCTGATAGGATGTTTCTTGAGGAATCATGATGAAAGTGTAAAGGAAGGCCCCTTTTGGGATCTGAACCTCCTGGTGTGATTGAAGTTAGACATTATTTCAGCTATACACATTTCCTCAACAGAGTTGGAATTGAAGCTCTATTGCTAAGCAGAAGTGTTTTATTTGTTATTCTCTAGAGATTCTACTGATCAAAGATTTGTGACTTTCATCCTCACTTTCTCTAAGGTTAAAATTTCGTTTTGAATTACTTGTTGATGTTTCTATAACTTTTTCTCTCATTCAAAATTTTAATCAAGGAGAAATCAGTTTCTCTTTGAAAAAAGGAAATGAGCGTGGCTTAAGCATAGTTTGCAAATCTCTAAAACTGGCCAAATTCTGGAGCTGAGTTCAATTGACAAGTCTAAACTTTCTTCTTGAGTGACCAAAATTATAAAAGACTCTCTGTGAGGTCAAAATAAGTCCTAAATATAAGAGCCACTGTTCCTCCAGCTGAGAGGCATCTTAGGTGACAAACATCTTATGGGAGTGTTGGAACTTATCACTGTCACTCATGACATGAAATATTCTCACTGGAAATCCCTTGAGAAGAACATGCAGGGAAGCTTGCATAATCTGGTAGGCATGCATAAAGGCTGATCACCTAGTGCCTTAAGCACCCAAGTTACTTAGGACCACTAAGATTCATAAAAGGGAAGAACCAACTCAAGAGTGACACCTTGAGAAACTATTCCCACAGTCAGCAGACTTGGTACAAAAATCTTCCATGAAGTCTTTTGATCTTCAAGAGGAAAATAGAAATTATGGGTAATCATGCATCTAAAACGAAGTCTTCCTCCTTTACCAGATGTAGAAACATCAGCTGAATTCACATTTAATAATTATGGCACCTCTTCATGCAAATGTTTAGAAAATTGGTCACACATAACTTACAACGACCCCAAATTACAGTGGCCAGAATGGGGTACCTTTGAAATACATAAACTAGTTTATCTGCATGCTCAGTTAGAAAAAGTTGGCTCTAAAATAACAAAACAAAACACAAGTGGTAGAGCTATTTTCAGTGGTACTTAGAAACCTCTAAAAGAGGTTCGATAAAGTCATTCCTTTGTAAAAGAAACAAAAAAATTGTCTAAAACAATTTCTGAATTGAACACAGACTCCTGAAATTTCTTTTCCTTTGTCAGCTCATCCTTTTATTTATCCCCCATTTTCAGAACATCCTTGCTTAGACTTTCCTCTCCTTCCTCTTCCTCCTTCTGCTGTTCTGGCTCAATTTCAGAAATATTCTATGTCCAACCATGATCAAAGGTATAATTCAAGGGCATGATTAAAGAATTCCCTGATCCTCTTCAGGACCCTGTTGGATTTTCTAGGAATTTGAATTAAACATCCAAGCTTATGATCCCAGACACTCTGATCTGTATCAACTGATTCACATATTGCTGTCAGAAAGTAAAGACAAAGATTGGATAGCAAATGTGTATTGAAGAAATCCTTTAGAGAACTTGCACACGTTTTCTGAAGCAGATCCCCAATGAGCCTGCACTACTGCTAAAGCTTTACTAGATGCTATCCCCTCAGTTTTCTAAAAAGTGGTTGACTGGAACAAAATATAACCATGCCAACAAAATATTTATGACTCTGTAATGTCATACTATGAAAGATTTGAAAAAATCTTTAAACAATGTTCAGACCTATCAAAAGAAAGTTAGGCTAGCCAACAAATTAAGACTCTTCTTAACTCAAACTTTATAAACAAATTAGATTAAAAATTGGCAATTATAATAAAGATACAATGGCCCCATTTGGGCTACCTGTCAAACTCATGATACGCTTAATTTTGACTATCAATGTCCCATGTTCCAACCAAAGAAAGTAAAAAGGAAAGCTAAACAAAGAGGTACAGCAAATAGGGTTATGAGTTTACAATTACAATAATTGTCCAACCAATTCATAGCCCCTCAATGGCCTATTAAATTTCAAAAGTAGTCTTTTCTCCCACTTTGCAATTACTGCAAAATGCTTCAGAAAGGATTGTGGAAAATTAAAATGGAAAAAAAGCAGCAATAGATCAAAGAAAGAGAAGAATAAGGATGTTCCAAGATAATCAAAGGGACCTTCTTTTTTCTCTGTAGGAATAGCTTCAGGGAAATTGGAATTATTTTAAATACAGAATAAACACAACTCTTATTGACGCTTGAACTATGTTGGAGTAATAATCTCATCTTATTTCAAAGTCCTATTCCTTGTAGAAAAAATAATCACAGATGGTGAGTGTAACAAATACTCCTATATAAACTCATAAATCAGAACCTATAGTTTTTCAATTAGATTAGGAACACAAGTTTTCTACTTGGTTTCCTAAGCATCCACCCACATATCCTCTCAAAAGGGGGAACTGTATTTACAATTAGAAGATAAAATAGAGTTATTAGTACAAACAGTTTTTTAAATCTAATCCTCTCAATTTAGGAATTGCAATTCATATTGCCATGGATGAGGCAAAATTATTAAATAATGAAGAATTATAAGAGCTATTAATAGTAGTACCCAATCAATTGTGGTCAGAATCTTCCACCGGTATTAGGAAAATTATCTTGGCTGCCCCAATCAAAATTCAAATTGATACATCAAAACCTCTTCTGAACCTTAACCAATACCCTCTAAGATCAGAGGCCATGGAGAAAATGAGGCCTATAGTCTCAGATTATATAAGAAGGGGCTTGATTGCCCCTTGTACAATTCCATGTAACACTCCAATCCTCCCTGTAAGAAAATCAAATGGTAGAGGATGGAGATTTTTACAGGATCTGAAAGCAATTAATAACATAATCATTCCTTGACATCCACTAGTATCAAACCCATATACATTGTTGACTGTCATCCTAACTAAAGGTGAAGTCTTTACTGTAATAGACCTGTGTAGTGCATTATTTAGCATTCCTACTGATAAAGATAGTCAATTTCTTTTCACTTTCAGCTGGGAAGACACAAAATACACATGAACAGTCATGACTCAGGGATATACTAAGATCCCAACTTATTTTTCACAAATATTAAGAACAGATTTTAGAATTTTGACTTCCCTAATAAATGTGTTTTGATACACTACATAGTTAACATCTGGACCCTTTGGGTAATGGAGTGCCACCTTGCATGAGAGCAATAACTGCTACCATCCTGTTAATACCAGCAACTGAAGAAATAGTGATGGAATCTCCCTCACTGTCTTTGTTCCATGTTCTGTAGAAGTGCTTCTAAACTCGCACCAACACTATTCAGTTAGTTGACTGCCATCTTAGAAAGTTCTTCTTTCTGCTCCTCATATTCCAATCTCCAGATGTAATAGCAATTTCAATCCTGCCACTCTTCTGCCCCTGCCTTCAGATGAAATGCCACATGATTGCGTGATCTTAACTAACTAGCTTCTCTCTCGTTTTTCTGCAAGAAACTCCCCTTACTAACACTGACGTTGTTTGGTTTACAGATGGATCTTACTTAAAGGATGAATTTGGAGCATATGTCATGGGTTATACTACGGTATCTTTAATTGAACAATAGAAAGTGCTTATCTACTAGAAACAATCTCAGCTCAACAAGCAGAGTTAATCATATTAATTAGAGCTTGTCAATTGGCAAAAATAATAAATATTTGTATAGACAGTAAATATGCTTTTGGGATAATTCATGACTTTAGAATTCCATGTGAACAGAGGATTTTTAACCTCTTCCAGTCAGTCCATAAAAGAAGAATAACTTGCTTCAGAATTATTGGAAGCCATACTGCTGCCACAATCATTAGCCATTATCAAGATTCCAGGCCATTCAAAGTCAGACATTACAGAAAGCAAAATAAATAAATTAGCAGATAAAAATTAGCAAAAAGGCCTACCCTAAACGTATCTGAACAAAAAAAAGCAACCCTTTTTAATATTTACAGAATATTAAAATATTGATTTTGATATAAAATTTTCTCGATCCAAAGCTCCAAAAACAGAACAAGAAAATTCGGAAACAAAAAGAGAAGCATACATTTCTGACACTAGGTTATGGTATAAACCAAATGGCCTTCCCATATTTGTAACAAAATTATAGTCATCCATCTTAACTTATGTGCATGATTTAACTCATTGGAGCCCTGATGAAATGATTACTTGGAAAAAAAACAACAATATTAAAAGCCTTCTTCAACTGTTGCTCATAAGGTGTACAATTGCTGCCATATCTGCTCAAAGTACAATCCAGGAAAACCTTTACATAGTTATCAAGGTCATTTTCCTTTACCAGAGGCCCTTTCTAGGTACGGCAATTAGATTTTATTCAGCTACACCGTGACAAGGATGGAATACATTGTAGTGATGATGTGTATGTGTTCTTATTGGGTAGAAATATGTCCATGTAGAAAAGTAACAGCCTTCGTGGTAAGTAAACTTCTCTCGGAGAAAATTATTCCTACTTGGAGAGTTCCTCTAGAAATTCATAGCAATGGAGGTATTCATTTCACTAGACAAATAGTTCAGTCAATATGTAAAATCTGGTCGATTCTTCAACATTTCCATTGTGCATGTCAGCCTGTCACCTGTAATAGTGAAATACACAAACAGGATAATCAAAACTCAGTTGGCAAAATTAACTGAAGCTTTTAAATTCCTTGGTCAAAAGCTCTTCTGTTAGTTTTGCTTAGCCTAAGATTGACCACCTTTGGTAAACACCAGCTGTTTATAACCTATGAAATTGTCTCCAGGAAATTGTGAATCTATGATGTTAAAAGAGGATATGTTATATTATTGCAGCAGCCTTATAAAACATCTAAGTAAAAACAATAATTTAATAAAAGCTTCCTTCCATACTGATCGCCTGGGAGATGAAGAACTCAAGGATCATGGACTTCAACTAGGAGACTTCGCGTATTAGAAATGACTTCTTATAAAGGACTCTCCAAACAAGATGGAGAGGTTCTTATGAGGTACTTCTTACTAACCCCTGTGCTGCAAAATTAGAAGGTGTAGTTTCATGGACTTACAGTTCTCATTTAAAGAAGGCTGAATCTCCTGAGTGGAATGTTTCACTGGAAAATGAACTCCAACTTAAATTGAGTCAACACAAGGATAAGAAGATGGCACCTGAGGAAGACAGCAAAATCTCAAGACCCCAGGCCTGGCTTGCTGGAAGTCTATGTCATGCCTTGCTGAAGTTTTTGAACTGTTGTTACATTTTTGAGAAATAATTGTTATTTAGGACTTTGCAGAGCTGTTGGGTTAATAGTCTGGTTTTTTAAAAAATGAACCTCTTTTTCTCCTTATGGTTGTTCCTTTGTCTCAATGCCTAGAATGACATGGTAACACTTTGGTTAAACTATCCCACAGTGTTGCCACTGGAAGAAACCTATCTGATTGTTGGATCTGCCATATAATTCCTAGATCTATTCATGACTAATATATATCATTAGTAATGTTTTTCATTGACTTTTAAGATCTCCTTAATGTCACCACTTATTTGGAGCAACTCCCCTCTGGATTAATTTCCTAGGTCTGACTTCTTCCTAACCTGAAACACTGTTTTAATTTGTCTCCTGTTGTTAGTGGTTGGCCCAAGATTTAACCTAGATTATATCCATGGACCTCCTCGATCCCTGTACTACAGGCTAAACAGTGCCAATAATAAATCAATAAGCTACCATGTAAATGTATTCTGTAATCCTTGCTAAGAAAGAAACTGATGTTTTAATTTGGTATTGTCAGCACTCCCCATGAGTGAGTCTATTAACAATAATTTCTTAGTAGAATCACCTGTGCTCCCCAAGGCCATGTTTTTATTTTATTTATTTATTTATTTATTTATTTATTTATTTATTTATGATAGAGTTTCACTCTTGTTGCCCAGGCTGGAGTGTAATGGTGCAATCTCTGCTCACCACAACCTCCGCCTCTCGTGTTCAAGTGATTTTCTTGCCTCAGCCTCCTGAATAGCTGGGATTACAGGCATGCACCACCACGCCTGGCTAATTTTGTATTTTTAGTAGAGACAGGGTTTCTCCATGTTGGTCAGGCTGGTCTCGGATTCCCGACCTTAGGTGATCTGCCCATCTCGGCCTCCCAAAGTGCTCGGATTACAGGCATGAGCGACCACACCCGGCCTCCCCAGGCTGTTTTTGTATGTGGCATTGGAACTGATTTGCCCATACAAAGATGGGCACATTATTTCCTTAGCAGCTGGCAGGTAGAGGGCTTATGCTTATTGGGACTTTTGTGCCTGTCTTGTCCCTGCATGAAAATATGAAAGAACTCTCCTTTTCTCTCCATTACAGAGTGAAGACAACTATATTAGCAAAGTATGATGGTAATATATGTGAAAGCATTTTGAGAATAGTAATTCCAAGTGCTTGGAGTCCATATCAATAGACACATGATTCAAAACCTATCAACCACCATTAGTCAGTGACACGGTTTGGCTCTGTATCCCCACCCAAATCTCATCTCAAATTATAATCCCCATCTGTCAAACAAAGGACCTGGTGGGAGGTGATTGGATCATCTGGGCGGTTTCCCTCATGCTATTCTCATGATAGAGGGTGAGTTCTCATGAGATTTGCTGGTTTTATAAGTGGTGGTTTTCCCTGCTCTTCTCTCTCCTGCCACCTTGTGAAGAAGGTGACTGTTTCCCCTTCTGCCATGACTGTAAGTTACCTGAGGCCTCCCCAGCCATGCAGAACTGTGAGTCAATTACACCTCTTTCCTTTATAAATTACCCCATCTCAGGGAAGTTCTTTATAGCAGTTTGAAAACTACTACAACTCTTCTAGCAAAAGGAGAGCTGTAGCTCGACAAAGATCTTTAAATTCCTTAACCCAGGTAGTACCAGATAATAGAATTCCCCTGGATTATTTATTGGCTGAAAGATGTCTGTGTGGTAATTCATACCACTTGTTGTACTTATATTAACACCTCTGGAGAAATGGAAACTCAACTAGAGAGAATAATGCAAAATCTAAATCATTACAAGACATAAGAAACACTGATCCTCTAAATGACTTGCTTATTTGATTACCCTTAGGACTAAGTTATCTATTTCATTCTTGTCTTCAAGTTGTTATTATTATAATCATAAGGATACTTGTCATTTTTCTGGTTATTAAGTTACTCATGATTTGTATTTCTGCTTGCTTAAGATCAGTGGCTGAGGCCAAGAGAACAGTTACTCAATCAAATAATTACATTGATCAAAGATGTGGCTGTGTAGCCTGACTTGTGGTATAAATTTGGCCTATACATCATCAGCTTTAAAGCCTGACAGACTCACCTCACCATGGTACATGACTCTAGCAATGAGCCTTCCTAGTGACGTGGGACGAAGATCCTGAACATAAAAGGAGCCAAAACCATTTGAGTTTATGACGTTTTCTTTGAAAAATCTTGATGATCAGGGAAAAATATGAAATTAAGTAATTCAAACTTAAAGCTGTTTGAACTTTAAATTATTTTGAGCCTTGAGTGGAATATAGCTATGTGGCCTGAGTCACATAGCTTGTAGCTGCAACTTCTGCCTTTCTGATTACAGATTAAATCCCTTCCTCAGTCCTGTCCTGTAAATGATTAGAAAAGACCAAATAGTGCCAGAGATAAGACCCCTTAAGACCATTGTTTCTCCTAATGTAACATTAAAGCAATCTTCCTTGGAATGCAGCAAATTGATAATCACTATGAGGTATTTACCCACCTTGTAAGGAAAATGTTGCAACCCTGTTAACTGCCTACATAAGAAAAACCTTAACTTTCCCACTTTAAAACGCTGGCCCATTCTTTTGGAGTCTATGTTTCCCAGGTGGCTATCTCCAAGTGTTGCACTTGAATAAACTCTATACTTAATCTTATGTTCCAAATTTCATAATTCAAGGTTGATGGGCTGAGTGTCCCATCAGTTTTCAAATAACTGTCAACATCCAAATAGAAACAACTGTTACAAATCCTTTGTAAATTGAAGGATATATAAATTAATTATATTCTGGATTAAACGTGATGCTATATTCAAATACTATAATATGCTTTAATTTTAATGGCATCTAATTTCCAACTGTCAGATGAAAAATACAGCTATATTAATTTCAGAGCTTATTGTAGTCTGATCCTATGTTTTTTTAAAAAATTAATTAAGTTATTCAATAAATATTTACTGATCCCCTCTATATGGTACTTCTCTTGACACCGGAAATATAGCAGTGAAGAAATCCTTCAAATATGCCTGCCTTTATGGAACTGACATTATAATGAGAGGGTGAGGCTAACAGTTCATTCGTTTTTTATTTTTTTTAGTGAAATACATAGTATGTTAGAAAATGAAAAGGTTTATGGAAGGAAAAAAGCAGTTGGTATGTGTTGGTAGGGGTGGTATTACAATTATAAGCAAGGTGGTGAAGGAATGACTTATGAAGAATGTGATTAAAACCTGGAAAAAGAGGAAGTAAGTTATGAATGTTAAAAAAAAAAAAAAGTGCTTCAGCCAGAGAGACTAGTAAGTGTAAATGTCCTGAGGTGGGGGTTTTTAAATGAGTGACATGATCTGACTTTTTTAAAAGGAATACCCTAAGTGCTGTGTAAGAATAAACAAAAAGGTGGTGATGGGGAGTCAGAAGCAGAAAGAACAGTTAGGAGTTACTTCAATAGTTACAATAATGATCCCTGATTGGACCAGAATGATAGCAGCAAATGTGGTGAAATATGGTCAGAAAATATTCTGAAATAGAACTGCTGATGAACTGGATGTCAAGTATGAGAGGAAAAGAAATCGTGCAACTGGAAGGATAACATTGACAAACACTGGGATGGGGAAGACAATGAGGAGAATGCACTTAGAAGGAAAATTTCAAGTTCATTTTGGGCAATTTTAAATTGAAGATACTTAAAATATATTCAAGTGGATGAAAGGTGTGCATGAGAGAAACAGAATTTTTGGCCCATAATGACATATAAAACCATGGTACTGAATGAGATTAGATTAAATTACCTAAACTATGAGTAGGAGAACATAGCCAAGTTCCTGGGACATCAAAACATTAAAAGATTAGAAAAATGGGGAAGAATCATCAGAGTAGACAGGGAGAGCTCGTGAGATAGAGAGAAAAAAAACGAGTACAGTACCCTGAAAGTGAAGAAAGCATAAAAGTGGAGGAAGTGATTACCTGTGGCCTATGCTGCTTGTTGGAAGTGATTACCTGTGGCCTGTGCTGCTTGTTGGAAGTACAGCAAGGATGACCAATTAACCACTGGATTCAGCACAGTGTAGAAAACTGGTGACTTTGCTAAAATCAACTTCGGTAAAGTAGTAAAGATGAAAGACTAATAAGAAAAAAACTTAAAAGAGATTTGAAATTCTAAATGCCATATCTGGTAACTATTTATGAAGTCAAAATTTTATTTAAAACATCAGAAGGCAGGCTGCACAGTATTTTAAATGAGAAAATAATCAATAAACAATCATTATAAGTGATGCATATTAATTAATATCCATCTACCTGCTAGAAATATGATTTGAAAGGAGTTGGCGTGGACATACAATAGTTGACCAGAAAAACAAAACAAGACAGTAATTACTGAAATTTGTACTGTTGCTATCTATCGACCCCAAATTTCTGCTTATATTCTATGGAACGAAGTAGAGTCTAATGTACATGGGAAAAAAATTGTCTACTAAGCTTGGCTTGAAGCAACAGTTTCAAATTTTCCCAGATTGAGTATAGAAGGGAAGTCACAGCTAGCAAAGAACAATACTGGCAAACTGGCATACTTCTAGAAAACATGAGAAAACTGACCTTATATTCTGGACTGTGTGCATGTCCCATAAAAAAAAGAAAACAAAATATTTGTTTAAAATCCTGACATTTATGAGAATTTTAGAAAGTTGTGCTCTACTCAAATATGAGCAAAAATTAAAGTCAGCAATATGTAAGAGTCAAAATCAAATCAACAAAATATTTATGGAGTATCTACTGTAATGTAAGACAATATGGTAATGCCTTGTGGAATACAAATAGCAAGCAGGATGTCACAGATTCTGCCTTCAATGTGTTTGAAGTTCATTTGAAGAAAAAAGAAAAAAAAGACTAAATGCTCACTATATGCAATTTAAAATACAGTTAAGGAGAAAAATCCAACAGCTATCATTAAGTAGCACATGTTTAATAATATAATCAGTGAGGCTCTCAATATTATAGGATGCTTGAGAAGGGAAAGGATTGATTCAATTTAGTAGGCTTTGTGGAACAGGTCAAATTTTATTTAGTCATTAGACAAAGTTACTGTCCTCCTGATTCTCAACATCAAATGGGAAAAACATACAAATAAATAATTGCAATATAAATGCTAACCAATAAAATAGAGACATATGATTAGAACTATAGAAGCAAATAACTTTATTAAAAGGGCTAAGGAAAGGTTTCATAAATCCAGGGCTGTCAATTGGGTTTTGAAGAATAGATAAAATCTGGAAAGGTAAACAACAGAACAGAAGCAATAATGACATCAAGCCTTTTCACATGACAGTGAATAAATAGTCCATGCAAAAGCAAGTATTTGTGAAGAATAATTTCTCATTGGAGGTATATGATAAAATAAATGTAGAATTAATTATTTGACAATGATGTTATTAGCAATAAACCAAAGAGAAGAGAGACTTGTAACAGGGACATAGAATAATTCTTAGTAGGTATTTGTCTTTAACTAAATCTTAACTATATTTGTGAATGCTATGTTTGGCTACTTTAATAAAGATGTATGTCTATGTATTTACAAACATGCAAATATAAAATAATCAAGTGCTACCTTTCCCAAATGCTAGATGGCACCTTCCTTACTTAAATAGCAAATATAGTATTTAGGAGCTAATAGCTATATCTGAATGGTTAGCTTTGCAAACTACTAAGCTACGGAATTATAATTTTAAGAAACTTAAAGTCATGAATCACATAAATAGTGTGGTGAGAAGCCATCAAAAATATATTTAACTCATTAATGAAGGAACTAACAGAATGGTTAAACTACTTCAAAAAACATCAAAGAGATTTATATAGTCAATTTAGAAAGGCATACTGAAATGAGTTTAAGTCAGAAACAAAAGTGATTAATGTCCTACAATAGAATAGCAACCATTTTCTATTAGACAGCAATTATTTGCATCTCTAACAGATAAGTTTTGTTAATCATATAATTGCACCCAGTTTAAACCCAATCATGAGTAAATAGTGAGTCAACCTAAAGCACGTTGTATAGAGAAATAATCTTTGGCTGAGCGTGTTAGACAACATTTCAGTATGACATTGAAAAGGCAAGCATCAACCAACTTACTTGTTTACAAATTTGGGTGTCACCTTACCAGACCTTCCTTGTGATTATAAAGTGTTGTCAGAGAATTAAATTATGTGTGGGATTTCATCAAGAATGTAGGATTGAACTTTTAAAAGCCTCTATTATTTGCTCTTCTTTCTCAAGTATAGGAACCAAGCAAGGGATTCATCTCCACCAAATTTTGCTTGCAGTATATGTAATGTTAGTGAAATTCTCTCATTGAGGTCTTCAAAATCTGCTGGGCTCCTGAACTGTCAGAAAACAAACTTCCTTAATATCTGTAAGGCAGAAACCCTGTTATCATACCAGTATTCTGGAAAGGATTTATAGACATTGCTTCCATACATGAAATACAATCCCTTTTCCTTAATTGTGGGCTTTTCTTATGTGAATAAGTGAGTTTTATTCTCACTGTGTCTTTGATTCACAATGGATTTGTCTAATTATATACTGGTAAAAAAGGAGGTCAGAATCTTAGTGCATCTACGCAAATAAGTACATTGCCATGAAAAGTAGAGACTCTGTATTTGTTCCTGTTCCTGGAGATGTCAGTAAGAAAAAGACATCACTTTTTAAAGTATCATTTTAGTTTGCAAATGTATATTCTACAAAGAAATAGCAACAGATTTCCATCAGAAAATAGTACATTAAAAAATGTAACCAATAATATTTCAAAATGAAAAATCACATTTAGACTTTCCTCACCAGCTCATTCAGTCCTACTTCATCAATATGTAAACCAAAAATAAAATTCTAAGACACCCAACTGACAGAATGAACCCCTCTTCTTGGCCAAGGGGATTCCAAAGTAAACCTGAAAAGATGGTTCAGGCCATGATGGAAAAAATGGGTCAGACATGCCTCATTATAATCTCCTCCCTTTAGAATTCAGGCACAACTGAACAGAATTAACATTAAAACAGAGATCTTAGGACTTTTTGTAGCAAGAAGATACCAAACTTCAAACTGGCTATAGTCTAGCATCACATGACAGATAGCAGGCCCCGAAAGAAATTGAAGTATTTTACCTCAAAGTAGATTTATTTGACATATTTTAAAATGGCCCCTCAAAGCTATCACTTGTGGGAAAAATCTACATTCTGTAGAGAATCTCTTTCCCTTTCCATGTTTTTCCTGATCCAAGAGAGATTTAGCTAAGAGTCTGGCACCTTTTAAAATCTGATAAGCGACATTTACCGTCTATTCTCTATGAAGCCTGCTACCCGGAGGCTTCATCTACATAATAAGAACTTTGGTCTCTAATATTCTTTATCTTAACCCAGACACTTCTTTCTATTGATTCCAGGTCTTTAGATAATAACTTTTCTACTCTTTCAACTCATTGCCAATCAGAAAATCTTTGAGTCCACATATGACCTGGAAGATGCCCCACATCCCCTGCCACCCCACAGCTTTGAGCTGTTTTACTTTTCCAGAGCAAATCAATATACACCTTACACGTATTGATTGATGTTTGCCTATAACTTCTGTTCTCTAAAATGTATAAAGTCAAGCTGTAACCCAACTACCTTGGGCACATGTTCTCAGGACCTCCTGTGGCTGTGCTGTGGGCCTTGGTTACTCATATTTTTCTGAGAATAAACCTTTTAAAATATTTTACAGAGTTTGACTCTTTTGGTCAAACAAGAATTTGTTCTATTAGATCTTGGGTCACGAATCCGACCCAAGCCTTTATAACATTGCCTGTTTCTTGACTAAAAAAAAATTTGGAAATCTTCAGTCAGTCCCCTGGTAAAGTCTGATAGTTCTAAGTGATGTCAGCTTAGAAGATGGTATCCAAAAGTCTATGCCTTGAATTAGCTGATAGTCTTTTCTATGATGTTCTGAGAACATGATTCTTTCCTGAGGACCAAATTCCCAAACTGTAGCTTATAATGAGTCTTCAGGTAAACATGAGAGTATAAATCATCTGTTGTGATTAATTTATTATATTAAGCAACATTGTAAGATTCAATGGGAGTAAAATTCTCTGTTGGGTTATAATATATAGTGATATCATAAAGATTTGATCCATATTTCCTCTAAAGGTAAAACATATTATGAACTGTGAGAGCATTGCCTAAATCCTGGAGCCTTCCAATTCTTTCTATAATGGGGATATAAGTAAGAATTTAAAAATCTCCGGACCCCAAGCCTTCTTGTGCAAAAGAGAAGATAATTGCAGCATCCTCTTCCAAGTGAATATCTGCTCCTAACATGCCTCAGCCAGATTCCCATGGAAAGGCAAAAGGTCTGAGGCATCTGCTGAAGGACATCCTCTACAGATCATTCATAAGTAAATTCTTCACTGGCCTCTCATAAACGAGGATATGCCAATTGTAACTTTAGGTCTACAATCTAAGTCTAGCTCCTATTATAAAACTAGAGTCTCTTCAATTCCACACTGTTAATATCTATTATAATCTTGTCATCCCAGGTGCAGAACGAAGACAAAGACTGCATAATTGAGTCTTCTTTTATTCACTTTTTCTCTTCAAACATTTACCTTATTTTATGTAAAATGTAGGTTTACTAGGCATTAACTAAGTCTTGTAATCATTTGCCTTACAGCCTAGCTTTCCCCTCTTCCTAGGTGCCTTCTCCCTATGCCCTTTAAGGAAATGTATAAATACTAACCCTCTGGAAAACCTCTCTGGAAAATCAGCCACTTGTGTGTCTGTGGCTGTTTTTCCCAGATGCACCCTAAAGATGGCTTAATAAACCTCAATTGAGACTTATGCCTCAGTCACTCATTTCAATTGTTTGGGATAATCTCTGAAATGTATTTGTATTAGTAATATTTTCCCATACAAAACTAATTTAGAAAAAGTTCAGTGTCTCTTGATTTCACAGCTCTCCCTATGCAGCTCTTACAATAGGGTAGAACTAATTAAGAAATACCAAGTATATCAAACAAGAACTAATTAAGAAATACCAAGTATATCAAACAACCTAATTATTACTAGTATTTCTCCCTTAATAAGGTGAAAGAAGAACCTCTATAGTTATCCAGAGACTTCTGGAATACCCCAAACATTATTTATGTATAAAAGATATCTTGATATTAATTTCTTTGAATGTACAATGTGTTTTTAGGAAGGGCTAAATCAAAAGAGTTATCAGAGGAGATTAGACACTTGATTAAGAGAGGAACATGGTGACTAAGAAAAATAAATGGGTGTAGCCTGGCTACCTATTAATCATAATGTCAAAAGAATATTTTAAAATAGATATAGCAAAAGGTAACCTAACTCTAAGAGACCTTAGCTCTTTCAGAAATAACTTTTTAAAAAATGATCAAGGGTAGATAATCAAAGCAAGGAAAATGCACAAAAAAAGTTATTCTGATGAGGTGCAAGATTTCTGTTGTATGGAAAATTACACAAAAGTTAAAAATTAACCTTTTATCATTTCTTGTTCAGAGGAACTGAATACTACAAGGCCTTGGCAGTAAAGAATTCACAAACTTGTTTTTTCCCTTGATAAGAAAACTCATCAAAACTGTACCAACACATTCCATTGCTTCTTTTCAGACTCATACTTTTTGGGGATATAACCCCAGACCAAAAAAAAGTTTATTTTCCTAAAACCTTACACAACGTTCTATACCTACTTATCTTGACACATTATTTTAGGATAAAACTATTATCTTTTTCCTTTAAAACACAAGAACACATTTCGTTACTTTGCATACAATGGTTGTATTTATTTGCCATTATTTTTCCAGCTAGAGTCATGCTCATCTATGGCAATTAAAACTTTCAACCAAAGTACAAAGTTCTACTTCACAACAAAAAGTGGGAGGCAGGATTGAGAACTCTCTGTCTTACACAAGTATTTTGGCAGACCAGAGAAACTCATGAGTACACATTACACAACCTCTAAAATCACACGTTCCTTTGACACTCTTAAAGTGGCAAAAATAAAAATGTTCTTGAACATATCTCAAAGGTATAGTCACTCTGTAACATTTTAAATAAAAACTATGCTTGGTAACCAAATTTTCAGTATTCTGTGTTGCTTAGAAATTATCCGTGCCTCCAAAGACTATGTATTAATTATGATATTAATCAAGATTTTAAATTTAACTCAGAATCCTGGTTGGTTTACATTGACAAATAGAAAAATAACACAGTCACTATTGATATCTAAAAGTTTGCTGGAATTATAATTTTGTTAACTGAATACATAATTTTATGTGTTTTATAATCTTAATGTTTATATGGAAGAGTATTCATTAATCTGAACAATAAACCAATATAGAATTTTAGGACATTCACATTAACAGTCTTTTCGTGAGAAAACAAACCCAAATCTTAAAAAAAAAAGGTTTATTCTATACTTTACACTGAAAAAAGTCAGGAAAAAGATATATAACTGGAAACTCATCAAGCCAATCTCATTTTTTCCATGGATGCGTTTTGAACATATGAATGTGAATTGCTTATATAAATAAATTACTGAGCTATTGCTGAGAGAAGTTTTTCTTTTTTAACCCTAAAACCTTAGATACTTTTTCTAGAGTGGAATTCCTCACTGAACCACAGAACACAGAAAATAATTTGAGTGACTATTTTCTCAATTCTCCCAAGGATAGTACATACCTAATAGTAATGTAGATGCATCAGAGAAAAGTTAATTACATACAAAAGATGCCTTAGGAAATCAGGGCTTTACTCTCTGGTGGAGGGGGAGAAACCAATAATAGTATATACCAATCAATAGAAATTTTTTCCTGGGAACTCTTTGTTTTCTTGTGTTATGTACACCGTATGTTTGGTAATATCCTTTTCATGGCCGGAACAAGCACACTGACACTCAGATAGATGAAAGGCAGGACTCTTTGTTACTTACACTTCCAAACAAGAGAAGCCTGCTGATAGAGACAAGAGGCAGCTAAGGGTACCCAGCGAAACCCCGCCTTCAAGCCTGAAACAGCCTGAAGGCTGAAAACCCAGACTGCTGGTCTCAGATGAAGCCCGCCCTTTCCCAACTGATTCTCTCTGAACAATGCCCACCTGTGCACTGGGAGGACGGGGTGGAGCCTCGGGAAGTTCAAGCTATTTGCAGCAGGGAGGAGCCTGGTGTTTTCATTTCCTGGGTGGGAACCTGGGATTCAATCAGTGAGGTGGGAAACCTGCTAGTAGGCCTCTCTCTCACTTTGCTGAGAGTTATTTTTCCTTTTTCCTTTTCACCAAATAAATTCTGCTCCTCACCCTTCTATGTGTCCGCAAGCCTAATCTTTCCTGGTCACATGACAAGAACCTAGTTTTAGTTGAACTAAGGAGAAAGGTCTGCAACACTGCCAGGCATGGCCACACGAAGTGGTGCCCTGGGACAGGTGGCAGCAAGCTGTGGCTGTAAGGGGCAGCTCAGGACTTGCAGGTCTGGTGGGATTAGCTGGGTTTCACAGTCTCCCTGGATAGGATAATTTGAATGATTTTGGTGGGTTCTGGGGCTTACGGTGTGTCCCTAGTTGTCTGGTACCTGGCCTCAGGGAAATTAGGGAGGATGTATGATGGCTTAATGTGGAAAGTGGTTAAGCAACTTACTCAACTGCTTAAGATAGAGAACAGACAGGCCTCTAGCCAGAGCCTTAAAACTGAGTCATGACAGCATTTAAAAAAATATACATTATACTTTTATTAGTCTCTATAAGCTACTTAGAAACAGAGATCTTTCATTTAATAGAATTTATAATTCCACTTATTCACATACTTTGAAAATAGGGAAATATTTTAAGCTCACACAATGAGAAGCAAAAGTTTTGCTTAATTATTGGCACATAGACACACAGACAGTGTTTAGTCAGTTTGGACTGCCATCACAAAATACTCTAGATGGGGTGGCTTACACATGTAAACAATAGAAGTTCATTTTCTCACAATCCTGGAGGCTGGAAGTCTGATATTAGGGTGCCAGAATGGTAGGCTTCTATTAAGGGCCTGCTTTCTGGCTTACAGATGGCCAGCCACCTCCTCACTGTTTTCTTACATGGTGGAGAGAAAGCAAGCTCTCTGGTGTGTCCTCTCATAAGGGCACTGATCTCATCAAGAGGGTCCTACCCTCATGACCTCACCTAAACCTAATTACCTCCCAAAGACCCCATCTCCAAATACCATCACATTGAGGGATAGGAATTCAACCTATGAATTTGGTGGGGGACAAACTTCATTCCATGGCAGACAGCATGCAGCTTCAGACAAGCAACTTCAGCTGTGGACCAAAAGTAAATGCAGTCAAATGCTTTATTGCTAAATCCAATAGTCAATTCTTTTTTTTCTTTTTTCTTTCTTTTTTTTTTTTTTTTGAGACAGAGTCTTGCTCTGTCTCCTAGGCTGGAGTGTAGTGGCGCAATCTCGGCTCACTGCAAGCTCCACCTCTTAGGTTCATGCCATTCTCCTGCCTCAGCCTCCCGAGTAGCTGGGACTATAGGTGCCTGCCACCACACCCAGCTAATTCTTTTTTTTTTTTTTTTTTTGTATTTTTAGTAGAGAAGGGGTTTCACCATGTTCACCAGGATGGTCTTGATCTCCTGACCTCGTGATCTGCCTGCCTCAGCCTCCCAAAGTGTTGGGATTACAGGCATAAGCCACCACACCCAGCCTAGTCAATTCTTAATCCTCATCTCAATCTACTACGAGCCTTTGGCCCAGCTTTGTCTTTTTCAACATACTTTAATACTTTTTTTTTCTTCACCTGAGACAGAATTTTTCCTCTCAGCTTACCTGAAGGAAAGTCCGAAGTGCAGATGAAAACATCGTAAAGCAATAATAATAATAATAAAGTAAATGCAGGACAAACAATCTCACTGGTTAAGATCCCAAAGTACAGATCTCAAAAATCATACCTGGTAACCATCACATACTTTTTTTTTTTTTGAGATAGAGACTCACTCTCTCACCCAGGCTGGAGTGCAGTGGCATGATCTCAGCTCACTGCAACCTCCAGCCCCTGGGTTCAAGCTATTCTCCTGCTTCAGCCTCCTGAATAGCTGGGATTACAGGCACCTGCCACCACGCCCGGCTAATTTTTGTATTTTTAGTAGAGACTGGGTTTCACCATCTTGGTCAGGCTGGTCTTGAACTCCTGACCTCGTGATCTGCCCAACTCAGCCTCCCAAAGTGCTGGGATTATGGCGTGAGTCACTGCTTTCTTAATAGAATGAAATGTACATAATAGTAAACATGCTATGCGAGAAAAGGTTAATGCAGCAAGCCTGATGTTTTCTAATTCTCACATTTCTGTAGAAGGGCTTGTTTGTGCGGCTGACCTAGAGTGGCATCTAAAAATTTGGCTTTTGAAATGTTTCCCACATGACTAATTTATAAAGCTGTTTTGCATGCCTGGGGGCACTGAACTCTAATGTACCAGCCTGTCTAGAGTGTTTGTGCAAACAATGTGATTTATGATGAACACCTGCTTTCCTTCTGGGAGTCTGGGCTTTTGGTAATCGTGGCTAATAGCACAGGTAGAGAGTACCTGCATGACCAACCTCCAATAAAAACTTTCTGCTCTGTCTAAAGCAGGCTTTCCCAGACAGAAACACTTTGTGCATGTTACCGCAGTTCATTGCTGGAGGAAGGGGCATGTATTGCACACCCTCCTGAGGGAGAACTTTGGAAGTTGTGCCTAGATCTCTCCAGATCCCTCCTGACGAGGCTTTTTGTCCTTGCTAATTCTGCTTTGTGTCTTAACTGTAGTAAACTATAGCTATGAGTACAATTAAGATGACTGGAGTCTTGTGAGACCTTCTAATCAATCACTGAACATGTATATGAATGACCAGAGGACACTGGAAACATGTACAAACAAAATAACTACAAACCAGATTTCCTATAGTCTCACATTCTTAGGTAATAAATGCTCAATGTCCCTAATAGATAACTACGTATTGGCTTTGTGCAAACCAAAACCAGAACCAAAGCTGAACATGAACCAGAAACAAAACAAAAAATCAGAGTAATGGCAAAAATAAGTTAGCAAAGGTAAATTCTGTTGCCACTTTTGACTCATTCAAAAAGAGCAAACCAAAATACAGATGAAGTTGCTGCAAGGAGTACTTGAAGAACAGAGGTCTGAATAATCAATAGAGACATAAAGTGTGAAATAAGTTTTCTAGGTGAGAAAAAAACTGCTTAATATCTTATAGGGCAATAAAACCATAACTTACGGACTTATCTTTTTAACTGCCAGAAATCATCTGTAACTCTCTCTGAAAAAAATTAACATGTAACTTCACAGAATCTGAGATTTAATCAGTGTTACTTAGAAACTCAAACAAAGATATATCATAGAGAATTCTTAGGTGGATCTGTTAGGCAATGGCCCAGAATGGCATTAAGAAGACACACAGTCATCCTTTTGCTCTATTTTGAAGTTTTGGATAATTTTTCTTAACAATGTGATAACAAATATACCAGTAATAAACAATTTCATATTCATAGCATACTGAACAGTATATATGGAAATAATTAAAAAAGAAATTTGTATCAGAAAGTTTATTTATACTACCATAATTCTAACCTTGATAACTTATGACAAAAGATCATTTGGTTAATTGTAATAAATAAATTATATTATAAAATTGTGCTATAAATCATATTATTAAAACATACTATACTAACACTGGAACAAAACAATGAGTAATATATTTTTCAGGGGGACATATCACACTGTATTCTTTGTTATCAAAGTCAATGGAAGATTTAAGTGCTACTTTGAGGTAATGAAGTACAATGGAAAAGGATTGTTCCATAGGATAAGAATTATAATTGCATAAAACCTAACTTTCTGTGAAATAATGGTGTAATGAACTGAATGTGTGTCTGTCCTCAAAATTCATATGCTGAAATCTAATTCCCATGGTGGGTTGTTGCGGGAAGTCAGGGACCCTGAACTGAGAGACCAGCTGAAGCCGCCACAGAAGAACATAAATTGTGAAGATTTTATGGACATTTATCAGTTCCCAAAACTAATACTTTTATAATTTCTTATGCCTTTCTTTACTGCAGTCTCTGAACATAAATTGTGAAGATTTCATACACATTTATCACTTCCCCAATCAATACTCTTATAATTTCTTATGCCTGTCTTTACTTTAATCTCTTACTCCCATCATCTTCGTAAGCTGAGTAGGTATGTCACCTCAGGACCCTGTGATGATTGCATTAACTGTACAAATTGTTTGTAAAACATGTGTATTTAACAATATGAAATCAGTGCACCTGGGAAAGGAACAGAGTAACAGCGATTTTCAGGGAACAAAGGAGATAACCATAAGGTCTGACTGCTGTGGGATTGGGCAGAATAAAGCCATATTTTTCTTCTCGCAGAAAACCTACAGACAGATGTGCAAGTAGGAGAAATATCACTGAATTCTTTTACCAGCAAGGAATATTAATAATTGATAGCCCTGGGGAAGGAATGCATTCCTGGGGGGAGGTCTATGAATGGCCACTCTGGGAGTGTCTGTCTTATGCAGTTGAGATAAGGACTGAAATACACCCTGGTCTCCTGCAGGGCCCTCAGGCTTACTAGGATTGGGAAATTCCAACCTGGTGAATTCTAGTCAGACTGGTTGTCTGCTCTCAAACCCTGTTTTCTGTTAAGATGTTTATCAAGACAATGCATGCACAGCAGGACATGGACCCTCGTCAGTAATTCTAATTTTGCCCTTTCCTTGTGATCTTTTATTGCCCTTTGAAGCATGTGATCCTTGTGACATACTCCCTGTTCGTACATCCCCTCCCCTTCTAAAATCCCTAATAAAAACTTACTGGTTTTGCAGCTCCGGGTCGCCATCACGGTCCTACCAATATGTGATGGCATCCCTGGAGGCCCAGCTATAAAATTTCTCTCTTTGTACTCTTTCTGTTTATTTCTCAGACTGACCAACACTTAGGGAAAATAGAAAGAACGTATGCTGAAATATTGGGGGCTGGTTCCCCTGATAGTGGGTCCTTTGGGAAGTAATTAGGCTATAAGAATGGATGGGATTACAGCCCTTATAAAAAGAACTCAGAGAGCTAGCTTGTCCTCTTCCCATCATGTGAGGATGCAATGAGAAGTTGGCAGTCTGCAACCCAGAAACCCTCACCAAAGCCCTACCATCAGAGTGCCCTAACCTGGCACTCTGATCTCCTACTTCTAGCCTCTTGAACTCTGAAAAATAAATTTCTGTTGTTTATGAGCCACCCAATCTATAGTACTTTGTTAAAGCAGCCCAAACTGACCAAGACAAATGGAGGCAGTTACTACATAGTATTCACAATTGACATGTAATCTACAACACCTATATCATGTTGCCATAGGATTTCTCAATAATAAAAACAGCTTTCAGTTAATGCATATAGAATAAGATCAAGTTGGATGTCAGAGAAGGAAGGAGAGGTTAATCTATTGCCTTGTTTTGAACAACAACAAAAAAAAAATGCAGGGGAGGGATGTATTAATGTATTGTAGGAAAACACTTTATAAAATGAGTAGCTTATCTAGAGCATTTAGACCTTGGCTGTTTCATTAAATCTCTAGGAACTGAATTGAAGTTTAATAAACTAATGAAAGGACCTTTGATTTTCCTTGCACCAGAAAACAGAGAATGATGCCTGTGAAATGAAAGGTTCATCATATGTGAGCTAGCTTCATCCTGCAAGGAAATTGATATTACGCTTGTTACTTTCTACATGTATTCAAGGACTAGTATCACTGTCCACATTTTACAGGTGATCACTGAATATTTTTCAGGAATTTCTTACATTGCTAATGATTAGAAGTTGCTTTTCTCATCATTCCAGTGTATAATCAGGCCAGCATATTTCAGAGAGAAGCACAATCACAAATCCAGGTTCTGATTAATAGAAAGCCAACAGGTAAGAAATATTTAGCAGAAATTCAGAAATCAAAGGAACGGTAGAAAACTAAAACTGAGACAAATACTGTCATTGTTTGTTTTTAAGATGCCACTGCATATAAATACATGTATCTCTTGATTTTCACACTCCACTTGGAAATACTCAGAAACCTGCACCCCCTTCTCTCTCCTCAGGGCAATGCAGAGAGGTGCAGTGGACTCAGCTAGGCTGGGAGAGTCAGACACAGCATGGCCTGAGAGGCCCCTCAGCCACTGGAGCCCTATCTTTGCCCCAGCCTGCCTGTCTCTGTGCCAGGCTGGATAAGGCACAGGGGAACTTCATTGAGAATAAACTTCAGTCTGTGCTGGGGCTGGTGGGGGTGTTGAGGGAAGAGGAAAAGCTTGAATCTTTAAAAATAGTTGGCCATTTGCAATTACAATTCTTTTCACTCTTAAATATTCAATAGGGAAAAGGACAGCCATGACCTTTGAAAGGGGCTGGTAGTTTTCTGGAAGCTGCTATGGCTGGTTAATAGAAATGAGATACGGTCCAAGTTGCAAAGATGCTAAAACTATTTTATAAAGAAAAGGAGATATAACTTGAAAACCGTCACTTTCTTTAGACTTTAGGGGACTGCTGCTTTTCACCCTTCCCATGTAACAGAATGCAATGCAGAGAACACAACCTCTTCCTCCCATAGTTCTTTTCATCTGGGTCCTTCTTCCGGCTTCCCTGGTGATCAGCACTGAATGTCAGAGCTGAGACTCTAGCAGTTGTCCTTTGTCAGCAAAGCTAGCTTTACCCCATCGGGGGAGTAACTCAGACCTTTAATTTCCTCAAACATCACTAATGGCTCCAGTATTTAAGAAAACCTCATTGAAGACTCAATGGTAACAACCAAACAACAACAACAAAAAACAGGAGAGCTCATTACATGAGAAACTTAAAACTTAATATAAACTCTGATATTTCCCTGATTTTACCCCAACACCTGTTCTTAGAGGGTGATATTATGTAGGTCTCTTTTCTCAATCTGAACTTGCTGGTGTGGTCTATGTCCTACTCATCCTTACTAAGAAGTAGAAAAAAGAAAGAAGAAGAAAGGAAGGAAGAGAAGGGAAGGGAAGGGAAGGGAAGGGAAGGGAAGGGAGGAACGCAGGCAGGCAGGCCTCTTTTTTAACAGCTTTTAGTCCACAGCCCCAAATATCTTTATGTGAACCCAGGCCAAAATATTAAAAGTACCCTTATTACAATCTGTTCAGACAACTCAGTTTGAGTTGTTGTCATGGTATTCATGTTGTTTTGTTGGACTCATGACTTAAAAAGTCTTGATCTAAAGCTCAGTCTTTTCATTACTTTTCTAGTAAAGAGTTTTCCCAAGAAAATGTCTTATCAGTGCAGTTCCTTCCAATTTAAACAAGAGGCCTCCTCAAGGCTAATTTTCATTTCATTGTATTTTATTGTGTTAAGAACACAACATGAGATCCACCCCCTTCTTAAGAAATTGTTAAGTGTATAGTACATTATTGTTGGCACAATGTTGCACAGCAGATCTCTAGAGCTTATTATTTTGCCTGACTTAAACTTTATGCCTGTTGATTAGCAACCCCATTCTCTCTTCCCCCAGGCCCTGGCAACCACCCTTTCATTGAGTTCATAAATTTGACTATTTTGGACACCTCATATATCTGGAATCATACAATGTTTTCTTTCTGTGACTAGTTTATTTCACTTAGCATACTATTTTCAAGGTTCATCTGCATTGTTGCAAATCACAGAACTCAAAGTGGATTTAAGACTTACGTGTAAGTTCCCAAACTGTAAAAGTTCTAGAAGAAACATAGGGGAAAAAACTTCATGGCAATGTTCTTGGGGATGATTTTATGCATATGACACCAAAAGCACAGGCAACAAAAACAAAAACAGACAAGTGAAATGACATCAAACTAAAAATCTTCTATACAGCAAGATAAACAATCAATAGAGTGAAAGGGCAACTAAGAGAATGGGAAAAATATTTGCAAACCGTATGTCTGATAAGAGGTTATAATCCAAAGTACATAAGGAAATTCTACAACTCAATAGTAAAATAAATAAATAAATAAATAAACACCTCATTTTAAAATGGGCTAAGGAGAATAGACACTTCTCCACAGAAAACATAAAAATGGCCAACAAGTATGTGAAAAGTTGCTCAACATCGCTAATCATTAGGGAAATGTAAATCAAAACCATAATGAGATACCACCTCATACATGCTACAATGGCCATTATAAATAAAGCCAAAGCAAAACAAGACAAAAAAATGAGAAAATAATATGTGTACACAGGGATATGCAGAAATTGGGACCCTTAAACACTGTTGGTGAGAATGCAAAATGGTACAGCCACTAGGGAAAACAGCATGGAGATTCCTCAAAAAATTAAAAATAGAACTACCATGTGATCCAGCAATCCCACTTCTGGTTCAATTCACTAGAATTGAAATCAGGTTTTTGAAGAGACATTAGCACTCTTATGTTCATTGCAGCATTATTCATAATAGCCAAGATGTGAAAATAACCAAAATATTAAAACTTAAACTGTCACATTAATCATTTTAAAAGTTTATTTGAGCAAACAGCAATTTATGAATTGGACAGCACTCAATTGTGGTTCTAGTTGGTGGGGGAGGAAAGGTTTCAAAGACAGGGTTTTATAAGGTGAGTGGGAAAGCAAAGCAAAGAAAATAATTGTTTACAGTTATGTAGTTGCCTTATTTGGATTACCCAGTGGAAATTTCTAGTTATGCAGTTTGAGGTGGTTTCTGATTAAGTTTAAATTTTATCTCTCTAAGTTAGTTACAAGGAAGGCATTCAAGTTAGATTTAGGTTGCTTATATTGGATCTCAGGGCACTGAAGCTGCCTCAGGTGAATTGCCTCCTATTTAATTATTTTAGCAATGTTTATTTACAGATGAATGAATAAACAAAGTGTGATACATCCACACAGTGGAATATTATTCAGCTTTTTAAATAAACAAGGGCAAATTTCTATTTCTTCATTGAAATGTTAAAATTATGATGCCAAAATGAAAACCTCTGTAGTTTTATTAATGTTAATATTAAAAAACACCTCCAAAAATCAATGGAAGATCTTTTGTGTAAGGAGGTGTTAAACCTTTATGATGAAAAAGGGAAAAGAGCTGCACTCAAATGTTTAGTGGCCAGATTAGCAAATGACTAATACTTAACATTTTTGTATGTAAAATTTGTAGCTAAACTTCTTGGTAAATTGAGGTTTTAAAATCAGGGAGAAGGACTTCTGCTTCTGGAAAGATGGAGTAGACATTTTTTTTTTCCTATTTCTTCTACTAAGTTCAATAAAAACTCTGGACATTACATATAAAACAAACATAAGAAGACATTGAAGGTAGAAAAAGAAGACAGACTAGCTAGCAACCTCTGGATTCAAGGAACAACATTCTGGTAAGTTACTTGGTTTTTTTCTTTGCCTCATATATCTCAGTTGAAGAAGCTGGCAATCTGCAAACACCAACAGATACAGAAAATAAGAGACCCATAAAAAGCCATTTTTTCTAGCCAAAGTACCAGGAAAGGAACAACCTAGCAAGACAAAAATCTTTTATACAGCAAATGCTCTATTCTAGCCATCTACCACAGAAAAGAACTGTGGCTCCACACTTACCAGTAAGGGTGGGGAAAGCAAACTTCCACTTTTTCTAGGCTGTAATAAGGCACCTAATTCCTCCCTTGTGGTGTCAGAGAAGGCCAATTAGAAAGCCAGGACTTTCATCCTTATTGGGTAGATAATGAGCCATCTCCTCCCCGTGATGTCAGTGGTGACTACTTGTGGATGTAGAATTTCTATCCATCATAAGGTGACCTCCATCCACTCCTGACTGGAGTGATATCAGAGGAAGTTAAATAGAGAATCGGGATTGCCATCAACACCAGTGGTAATAAGACCCCTCCATTCTAGTGTAAGCAGAGGCTCTGTGGGGAACAGTTAAAAGGCACTCCTATCCCTTCCAGACATGGGAGGCCTACTGGAGAGCTACAACTCCATCCTTTTCCTGCAGCAGTGAGGAATCTTCCTACCCTCAGGTGTCAATGCATGCTAATTGTGGAACCTGTGCTTCTATCCTCACCTGGCAGTAGGTGGTGCTCACATCTTTCCATGCTAGAATGGTGTCAAACTAAGACAGCTAAACAGAAAGATTAAATAAGAACAAGAGTTCCATAAAACACTCAAAATATCCAGATTTCATTTGAAAAACACTCATCATGGCAAGAATCAGAAAGATCTCAAAACTGAAAAAAGGCAATCAACAGATGCCAAAATAGAGATGACAACAATGTTAGAAATATCTGACAAAGATTTTAAAACAGTCATCGTAAAAATTTTTCATGAGCAATTTATAAACATATTAGAGAAAAAATCAGAATGTCTCAGAAAAAAGAAAAATCTCAACAATAATATAGAAGATATAAATAAGAACCAAATGGAAATTTTAGAACTAAAAAATACCATAACTATTAAAAAAGCTCAATGAATGGGCTCAAAAAATTGAACAGAATGGAAAGAAGAGTCAGTGGACTTCAAGATAGAAAAAAGAAATTACTTAATCTGTAAAATGAATTAGACAGAAAAAAATAGAACTTTAGGAACCTGTATGTGGAGGCTAAAGCAACTTCATCTTGGAGGCTAATCCACCATGTTGACATCTGATTAACCCCTATTCTAGGAAGACCTCTAAGATTTCCAGTATGTCTTTTGTTTCTTGGCGAAGAGCGCTTACTTACTGTAAATCCTGCTCTTAGGTCAAAACAACCTTGATGTTATCGTACTTCAATTGTCCTACACATCCCTTCGGAATGTGGGAGGTTCCACCATCTGGTCTCACCACAGCCCAAAACACAGACATGGCTTCTATTTGTAGGCCATTATTAAACATATATTTCTGAGAAACTGGATATGCCAGCCTCTTTCTTTGGCCTCTCAACTTCCTTGGACTTTGAGGATAGGCTTGTATAGGATAGGCCCACCATGGAACACTGTGAAACTATAATAAAGTTCTAACTCTCATGCCATCTACATCTGGAAGAAAGATAAAAAAGGGAGAGAATAAAAAGGTACTCAAAGAAATAATGACTGAAAACTTCCCAAATTTGGCATAAGGCACAAGCCTTTAGATTCAAGAAGCTGAGTGAACTCCCAAAAGAAAAAAAACAAAGGAAATTCCAAGAAACATGTAGTCAAACTTCTGAAAACTAAAGATAAAAAAAATTATTAAAAACATAAAGCACTGAAAAAAAAGAACTGTCAGTTTAGAATCTTATATCTAGCATAAATATTCTCATAATAAAAAAGCTGTCTAAGGAGACATCCTTAAAAATATTACAGATAAATCAAAATTGAATTATAAAAAATGTTTAAGATAGCTCCAGGAAAAAGTAAGCAGAGAAATAAAAAGCAAAGATGATAAACGAAAAACCAAAAATAAAATGGCTGGCTTGAGCCCTAAAATATCAATAATTACATTAAAACTAAATGGATTAAATACTCCAATTAGACTTTTATAACTTACATACTTTGCAGATAACATGAGTGTCTACAGAGACTTTCAAGGGCTGTACACAATAAAACCCCTAGAACTAGTAAGTGCTTTCAGCAAGGTTTCATAAACATAAAAAGCTCCATTATCAGGTTGGTGCAAACATAATTTCGGTTGTTGCATTGTTGAAATTTGCTGTTTGATATTGGAATACATTCTTAAATAAATGTGGTTATGTTGTACATCATTTTAATGCATTTTTTTTGCTAATGACGTTACTTGCTCTTTATTTTATATTTATTTTAGACTCTGGAAATGATATTAGATAAAAAGCAAATTTGAGCGATTTTCTTATTGAGTTCAAAATGGATCATAAAGCAGCAAAGACAACTTGCAACATCAACAATGCATTTAGCTCAGGAATTTCTGACAAAGGTACAGTGCAGTGGTGGTTCAAGAAGTTTTGCAAAGAAGACAAGAGCCTTGAAGATGAGGAGCATAGTGACCGGCCGTGTGAAGCTGATGACCAATTGAGAGCAATCATTGAAGCTGATCCTCTTACAACTACACAAGAAGTTGCC
The DNA here is from genome assembly GCF_028885655.2 of Pongo abelii. Classification (NCBI taxonomy): domain Eukaryota; kingdom Metazoa; phylum Chordata; class Mammalia; order Primates; family Hominidae; genus Pongo; species Pongo abelii. The sequence goes on from NC_071988.2 coordinate 163,825,228, forward strand.
GAATAACTCAATGGCGACCATTCTATGGTTGTTTGGCATTTGAAGCAAATTGGAAAAGTGAAAAAGCGGTAAGTGGGTGCTTCATGAGCTGAGTGAAAATTTAAAAAAATTGTCATTTTGAAGTGTTGCCATCTCTTATTCTATGCAACAACAATGAACCATTTCTCAATCGGATTGTGATATGTGATGAAAAGTGGATTTTATATGACAACCAGCTCCATGGTTGGACTGAGAAGAAGCTCCAAAGCTCTTCCCAAAGCCAAACTTACACCAAAAAAAAGTCTTTGTCACTGTTTGGTGGTCTACTGCCGGTCTGATCCAAAAGAGCTTTCTGAATCTTGGCGAAATCATTACATCTGAGAAGTATGCTCAGCAAATCGATGAGACAAATTGAAAACTGCAATGCCTGCAGCAGGCATTGGTCAACAGAAATGGCCCAATTCTTCTCTGTGACAACGGCTGACCCCATGTCACACAACCAATGCTTCAAAAGTCAAATGAATTGGGCTACAAAGTTTTGCCTCATCTGTTATATTCACCTGACCCCTCACCAACAGACTACCACTTCTTCAAGGACCTCAACAACTTTTTGCAGGGAAAACACTTCCACAACCAGTAGGATGCAGAAAATGCTTTCCAAGATTGCATCAAATTCTGAAGCACAGACTTTTACACTACAGGAATAAACAAACATTTCTTATTGGCAAAAATGTGTTGATTGTAATGGTTCCTATTTTGATTGATAAAGATATGTTTGAGACTAGTTATAATGATTTAAAATTCACAGTCCAAAATGGAAATTACTCTTACAACAAACTAATATATTTCTAAATAGTAGCAAAGAATGCACGGTAGTAATATTAAAAATACAATACCACTAAAAATCAGGAAAAAAAGAGACACTTATGTATAAATCTAACAAGACATGTAGAGGACTGTATGAGGTAACAGAGCATTCTAGAAATTACAAAGTGCTGAGAAATCAAATAGATAAGAAGCCTCAACATGATAGAACTGTTCATTCTGCCCAAATTGATATAGAGATTTGATGTAACTTTTGTTGAATTACACAAGATTTTTTTCTCTATACAGACAAGATTATTCTAAAATGTGTACGAAAAAACAAAGGAAGTAAAATAGCTGAAATGATTTATTTAATTAATAATAAAGTAGAATGTTTATCAGTCTAAATGATTTCAAGACTAAATGTATAGGTAGAGTATTCAAGACTGCATAGTGTTGGTAGAAGGGTAGCTCAATGGAACAGAATAAAAATTGCAGAAGCCGACCCATAAAATATGCCCAACTATTTTTTATTATTAGACTTATTTCAAAAACAGAAATTCTAGGTTTATAGAAAATTGAGTGGAAAGTACAGAAAATTCCTATATAGCCTCTCATCCTACCCAGTTTCCCTTATAACATATTGTTTAGTGTGGTACATTTGTTACAATTCATCAGAGATATTGGTCTGTATATTTTTTTCTTTTTTTCTTTTTTTTTTTTTTTTTTTTTTTTGAGATGGAGTCTTGCTCTTTTGTCCAGGCTGAGTGCAGTGGTGCAATCTTGGCTCACTGCAACCTCTGCCTCCCAGGTTCAAGCAACTCTCTTGCCTCAACCTCCTGAGTAGCTGGGATTACAGGCGCATGTCACCATGCCCGGCTAAAATTTGTATGTTTTTAGTGGAGACGGGGTTTCACCAATTTGTCCAGGCTGCTCTCAAACTCCTGACCTCGTGATCCGCCCACCTCAGCCTCCCAAAGTGCTGGGATTACAGGGGTGAGCCACTGTGCCCTGCCGGTCTGTATATTTTTTTCATGTTGTGCACTTAATTAGCTTTGCTTTCAGGGTGATGCTGGCTTTGTAGAATATGTTAGGGAGTATTCTCTCATCCTTGATTTTTTAGAACAGTTTCAGTAAGATTAGTTTCAGTTTTCCCACGTATGTCTGAAATAAATTGGCTGGGATCCAGTTGTCTGGTCCTTGGCTTTCCCCCACCACCCCCAGGCAGATGTTTTATAACTGATTCAATTTCACTGTTCATTATTGACCTCTTCAGGATTTCTATTTCTTCCTGGTTCAATCTTAAGAGGCTGTATGTTTTCAGTAATTTACCCATTTCTTCTAGATTTTCTACTTTGTGTGCATAGAGATGCTCATAGTAGCCTCTGATGAGCTTTTCTCTTTCTCTCCTATCAGTGATAATGACATCTTTATCATTTTTTATTGTGCCTATTTTAATCTTCTCTATTTTCTTTTTTAATCTAGCTAGCATTCTATCAATGTTATCATTTTCAAAGAAGCAACTTTCTGTTTCATTGATCATTTGTATTGTGTTTTAATTTTGATCTCAATTTATATAGTTCTGTTAATTTTTGTTATTTATTATCTTCTGCTAGCTTTAGGTGTGGTTTGTTCTTGTGTTTCCAGTTGTTTTAAATGCAATGTTAGGTTGTTTATATGAGATCTTCTTATCTATTTGATGCAGACATCAACATTATAAACTTTACTCTTAGCACTGCTTTTGCTGTATCCCAGAGGTTTTGGTATGTTGTGATTCTATTTTCATTCTTCCCAAAAATTTTTCGATTTTTGCCTTAATTTCATTTTGACCTAACAATTATTCAAAAGCAGATTATTTAGTATTTGTGTAGTTTTAAGGGATCCTCTGGATGTCAATTTATAGTCTTATTCCCCTGTGGCTCAAATAAGGTACTTAATATTATTTCAATTTTTAAAAATTTATTAAGACTTTCCTTGTGGCCTAGCACATGGTCAATTTTTGAGACTATCCCTTGTGCAGGTAAGAAGAATGTATATCCTATTGTTCTAGGGTAGAAAATTCTGTAAATGTCTGTTAAGTCTAGCATCCAATTTAACCAGAATTTCTTTTTTGATCTTCTGCATCAATGACCTGTCTAGTGCTGTCAGTGGGGTATTGACATTCACTATAATTTTATTGGGATCTGTATTTTTTTCTTAGGCCTTAGACAAATACTATGTAGTATTTGTCGTATCAGTCTGGGTGCTCCGGTGTTGAATTCATCTCCTTATCATTATATAATGATGTTCTTTGTCTTTTTAAACTGTTGTTGATTTGAAGTGTTTTATCTGATATATGCATAGCTATTCCTGCTCACTTTTGGTTTTTGTCTGCATGAAGTATCTTTTTACTCACCTTTATTTGGAGACTGTAAATGTCTTTACCATTTAGGTAGGTTTCTTCTATGCAGCATATAGTTGGATCTTGTTTTGTTATCCATTTTGCTGGCCTATATTTTTTAAGTGGAGCATTTAGTCCATTTACATTTATGGCTAGTTTTGGTACATGAGGTTTTGTCCCTGCCATAATGTTAGTTATTACTTGGTTGCTTTGCAGTCTCAATTGTGTAATTGTTTCATATAACCTGTGAGTTTTACATTTTCATGTGTTTTTGTGATGATGAGAATCATCCTTTCATTTCCATGTTTAGAACTTCTTTGAGCATTTCTTACAGGACGAGTCTAGCGTTGATGAATTCTTAGTGTTTGCTTATCTTAAAAAGACTTTATTTCTCTTTAATTAGTGAAGATTAGTTTAGCAGAATACAACATTCTTGGCTGGCATTTGTTTTCTTTAAGAAGGCTGAAAATAGGACCCCAGTCTCTTCTGGCATATAATGTTTCAGCTGAGAAGTCCACTGTTAGTATGATGAGATTTCCTTTATAGGTGATTAGATACTTCTCTCTTCCCACTTTTAGCACTTTTTGGTTCATGTTTACTTTGGATACTCTGATGACTATATTCCTTGGTGAGATTCTTGCAATCTGTCTTTCAGGAGTTCTCTGAGTTTATTGTATCTGAATGTCTAGATCTCTAGCAAGACCAGGGAAGTTTTCCTGAATTATTCCCTTACCTGGTTTTTCATACTTTTTACTTTTTCTTCTTCTCCCTTAAGAATACCTGCAAATCATATGTTTGGATGCTTTACATAGTCCTGTATTTCTCAAAGTCTTTGTAAATTCTTTTTGCTTTATTTTTATCTGACTGGGTTATTCTAAAAGACCTGCCTACCACTTATAAAATTATTTTTTCTGCTTGGACAAGCCTATTGTTGAAGATTTCAACTCTATTTTGTAAATCCTTCAGTGAATTTTTAATTTCCAAAAGTTCTGTTTTTGTTTTTTTTAAATAATATCTGTCTCTTTTTACAGCCTGAATTGTTTTTCTGAATTCTTTGGGTTGCTTTTCAACTTTCTCTTAGATATCATGGGCCTTCTTTAAAAAAAAAATACATTTTGGTTAATATACATTGCTAGAGAGTTAATGTGGTCCTTTGGGGGTGTTGAAATATTTTGGTTTTTTTTTATACTTTCAGAATTGTTTCTCTGATTTCTTCTCATCTGGATAAGCTATCTCTCCATATTTTTAAATTTTCTGCATTTTGATGGGATTTTTCTTCCCTTGAGGATGTGACTATAATGTGTGTTGTACAGAATATTTGGCTTTGGTTCTGGGTTCTTTCAGTGGCAAAGACTCTGTATAAGTTCCTTGATTATAGATGGCCTTTGTATGGTGACTTTCTCAGATGCTGGGTGTAGTAACAATGTACTGGGTATGAAAGCAGGCTCACTGTGTCCTGTGAGGCCGGCATGCAGTGGTATCAGGAAGCTTATCTCATTTACCAGTGTTGTGCACTTGTGTCAGCAGATTTTCTTTTAGGTTGTGCAGATCATTCTCCAAGGATTGAAAAGACAATCCTTTCTCCATTGAACTTCCTTTTGCCATTTGTTAAAGATCAGTTGACTATATTTGTATGGTTCTATTTCTGTGCTCTCTACTCTGTTCCACTGATCTATGTGTTCATTCTTTATCAATATCACACTGTAACTTTTACTGTAACCAGTAGTAACACAAATTATTTTGACTAAGGTGCAAAAGTAATTCAACAAATTAGCAAGTGGTGCTGGGGCAGTTGGACTTATATGGGCAAAAATATATTCATTCATCTAAGTTTCATACCTTGTACAGATATTAAGTTGATAAAAGATTTAAATGTAAAAATAAAACTTTTTAAAAAATATGGGGGGATTGGGATCTAGACTGAGGCAAAGAGTTTTTAGACATCAAAAGTAAGATATGTTAAATTAAAAGGTGATAAATTATACTTATCAAAATTAGAAAACTTTGCTCTGTGAAAAATTGTTTTAAAGAGATAAAAATATAAGCCATAAGCTCAGTGAAAATATCTGGAAATTACATATCTGACAAAGGATTAGTATCTAGATACTCTATACCTATGTATACACATATCATAATTCAACTGTGAAGAATCAAATAATTAAGTTAAAAATGGGCAAAAATCATAATGAGACATTTCACCAAAGAAAAACAGATGGGAACTTAGCTCACGAAAAGCTGCTTAAGTTCATTAGCCACTAGTAAAATGCAAATTCAGAGATCTCTCATTAAAAACAATGAGATATCACTAAACACCTAATAGAATGACTTAAATAGCAAGCAGTGACAATACCAAGTGCTTGTGACAACATGGAGAACCTGGATCACTCACACATTGTAGAATGTAAAATGACACAGTAATGCTGAGGAACTATTTGGTGCAAGAGGCTTAGCTTTTACTCTATCTGGGCTCTCAATATGCCTTCCTCACTAAGCTTAATCACTTCTAGCTAACTTAAAATGAGAGAAATGATACTTTTTCTTTCACTTGAACATAGTGGTCATTACAGTGTTATCTATTGGCTTAGTTTCAATATTGTTGTGTCTCAGGGAATAGGGAAGTCCAAGGAGAGGGAGAGAGATGAGGGAATGGCTGATTGATGGGGAGGTCAGGACACACACATTTATTGATTAAGTTTGCTCTCTTATATGCATGCGGTTTATGGCACCTAAAAACAATTACAATAGTAACGTCAAAAATCACTGATTACAGATCACCATAACAGATGTAATAAGAATGAAAAAGTTTGAAATATTGCAAGAATTACTAAAATGTGACAGAGGCAAGAAGTGAGCACTTGCTGTTAGAAAATTGGTGCTTATAGAATTGCTTGATGCAGGGTTGCCATAAAGCTTCAATTTGTAAAAAAAAAAATGCAGTATCTGCAAAGCAAAGTAAAGCACAATACATAAGATCTATCTGTATAAAAAATAAAAAGTTTAATTTAAAAAATCTTGGAGCAATATTCCATATTAAGATGTGCAAAGGAAAATAAAACTATCTCGGGATCCCCCTAACTTCTTATGCAAAAGGAAAAAAGGCTGAGTCTTGCAGTACTCTCTTCCAAATGAATATCTGTTACTAATACTATGTCTCAGCCAGATCCCTATGGATAGGTAAAAGGCCTGCAGCATCTGCTGAAGGACTGCCTCCACAGGTCTTTCAGAAATAAATCTTTTGCTGGCTTTCCATAAACAAATTTTAGCTCCTAAAACTCCACACTGATACTGTCATTACAAGCTTATCTTCTCAGGTGGAGAATAAAGGCCAGATTCATTTCCCCCACCTACCCAGAGATATCTGCATAATTGGTTTTTCCTTTACTCCCCTTTTCTTTTCAAACATTCACTTTGTCTTATGTAAAATGTAGATTTACTGGGCACTAACTAAAGTCTCACAGAAATGTAACGATTTGCCTAACCTCCTTCCCTACATACCTTCCCCCTCCAACTCTAAGGGAAGATATAAATACTAAATTTCCTGAAAACCTCTTTGGAGAAACAGCCATACATGTATCTGTGGCTTGTCTTTTTCCTGGATGCACCATAAGCAGGCTTAATAAACCTCAGTGATTAAGAGTTATGCCTCAGTCACTCATTTTAGTTGTCAGATGCCCTCATAGGTCAAGGTTCCTACAAAAAAAAGTCAAACCAGAGAGATAGCTGGCTTTCTTTCCCAAGCTCAATACTCGAACACTTAAAGTGGAGAAACAAAACAACAACAAAGAAATGTAGAAAATAATTTAAAAATTATTGGCATGAGAGGCATTATTTTGAACCCTTGGGCAGGGATTCAGCTTTTCCCTGAAGAAGGAAATAGCCAGGTGAGCCTGTGGGAAGACAACAAATAAAGGAACTGTTTAAAGTTCTGCTTTTGCTTCTCCCCTGATATTGCCTCAGAACAAACAGTTCCTGATCTTTGCACTGGCTGCTACTCAGAGCTCTAGTCCAGTTACCATCAGAAGTAAATTCATGCCTGATAAGAAGTCTTGTAGCTATGAAGATGAGATTTAAAAAAAATATATTTTCAAGCAGTTATTTCCAGTACCTCCCTATTCAAATTCTCCAAGGGCTACTAAATTATAATTTAAAGAGGTTCTCCTAATAAACTTCTCCCATATTTGCGGGAATTAGGAGTGTTTTCATTGTTCTGTTTATCTTTTGGTCTCTGGGGCTCTCTCCCCAAGAGCTCATCCAGCTCCTTCATCCCAGGAGGTGACTGGAGCTCACTAGACTGGAGGACTGCTTTTCTTCTGCATGCACTGCTTGACAGTGTAGCCAATATTCTCATGGGATATAAGCTCACAAACTAAAATAATAAGTCTTTGAAGAGTTCAAATATTTCAAAAGAAATTAAACATGCTTTATTAAAGATTCTATTAGAGCACAAGTACTAGAACAAAAGGACCAGGAATATAAAATTATCCAAATTAACATATGAAAAGAGATAAGGGAAAATATTAGGAATAATAAAGGTATGAAAGTTTTTAAAAATCAAGCTATATTAGTTATGAAAAATAAAATAATTGAAATAGACAAACTTTAAATAATTTTAAAAATATGAAAGGTCTCAGACTGAACAACCCATAATAAGTCAAAGAGGAGCATTAAGGAAAAGCACATACCTATTTGCTATCTGTGGTGAATCTGTACACATCTACAGCAATCTCAATTATTCCCTCTACAGAAGACAAAAATTTAACCAAGGGACATAAGGCAGAATGAAAGAATGAGGTAAAGTTTAGAATAGGAGTGAAAGTTGATTAAAAGGCTTTAGAGTAGGAATGAAAGGAAGTAAGGTACACTTGGAAGAGGGCCAAGCAGGCAACTTGAGAAATCAACTGTGTGGTTTGAACTGGAGTTTTATACACCGGCGTGTGTATTACTCCATTTTCACAATGCTATAAAAAAACTACCTGAGACTGGGTAATTTATAAAGAAAATGACTTAATTGATTTGCAGTTCCACATGGCTTGGAGGCCTCAGGAACCTGACAATCAGGGCAGAAGGTGAAGGGGAAGCAAGGCATGTCTTACATGGCTACAGGAGAAAGAGTGAGGCAGAAAGTGCCACACGCTTTCAAACAACAAGATCTTGTGAGAACTTTACTCACTGTCACTAGCACAGAAAGGGGGAAGTCCATCCCTGTGATTTAATCATTTCCTATGAGACCCCTTCACTGACACATGGGGATTACAATTCAAGATGAGACTTGGGTGGGGACACAGAGCCAAACCATATCATTCCACCTCTGGAGCATTCCAAATCTCATGTCCTTCTCACATTTCAAAACACAATCACACCTTCCCAACAGTCCCTCAAAGTCTTAACTCATTCCAACATTAACCCAAAAGTCCAAGTCCAAAGTCTCATCTGAGACAATGCAAATCCCTTCCACCTATGAGCCTATAAAATTAAAAGCAAGTTAATTATTTCCAAGATACAATGGGGGTGCAGGCATTGGGTAAATGTTCCCATTCCAAATGGAAGAAATTGGCCAAAACAAACGGGCCACAGGTCCCATGCAATTCTGAAACCCAGTGGGGCACTCATTAAATGTTAAAGCTCTAAAATGATCTCCTTTGACTCCATGTCTCATATCCTGGTCAAGATGATACAAGAGGTAGATCCCAAGGCCTTGGACACCTCTGCCCCTGTGGCTCTGCAGGGTATACCCTCACAGCTGCTTTCACAAGCTGTCATTGAGTACCTGCTGCTTTTCCAGGCCCATGGTGTAAGCTGTCAGTGGATCTACCATTCTGTGGTCTGGAGTATGGTGGCCCTCTTCTCACAGCTCCACCAGGCAGTGTCCTGGGGGGACTCTGTGTGGGGGCTCCAACCCCACGCTTCCCCACTGCACTGCCCTAGTGGACATTCTCCATGAGGGCTCTGCCCCTGCATCAGACTTCTGCTGGGACATCCAGGCATTTTCATACATCCTCTGAAATCTAGGCAGAGCCTCCCAAACTCTTACCTTCTGTGCACCTGCAGGCCCAACAACACGTGGAAGATGCCAAGGCTTGGGGCTTGCACCCTCTGAAGCAATGGCCTAAGCTGTACCTTGACCCCTTTTAGCCATGGCTGGAGCTGGAGTTGGAATGGCTGGGACACAAGACACCATGTCCTAAGGCTGCACAGAGCAGCAAGCCCCTGTGTCCAGTCCACAAAACCATTTTTCCCTCCTAGGCCTCCAGGTCTTTGATGGGAGGAGTTGCCATGAAGATCTCTGAAATGCCTTGGAGACATTTTCTTCACTGTCTTAAGGATTAACATTCAGTTCCTCTTTACTTATGCAAATTTCTGCAAACACTGGTTTGAATTCCTCCCCAGTAAATGGGTTTTTCTTTTCTACCACATGGTCCCAGCAAATTTTCCAAACTTATATGCTCTGCTTTCCTTTTAAACATAAGTTCCAATTTCAGATCATCTCTTTGTGAACACAGATGACTGTACGTAGTTAGGAGCAACTAGGCCACTTTTTAACACTGCTGCTTAGAAATTTCTTCCACCAGATACCCTAAATCCTCTCTTTGAAGTTCAAAATTCCACAGATCTCTAGGACAGGGGGAAAATGCCACCAGTCTCTTTGCTAAAGCATAGCAAAAGTTACCTTACTCTAGTTCCCAATATTTGTGTTGTCTCCATCTGAGACCACCTCAGCTTGGATTCATTGTCCATATCACTATTAGCATTTTGATCAAAACCAGTTAACAAGTCTCCAGGAAGTTTCAAACTTTCCCACATCTTCCTGTCTTCTTCTGAGCCTTCTAAACTGTTCCAACTTCTGCATGTTATCCAGTTCCAAAGTTGCTTCCACAGTTTTAGATATCTTTATAGGAGTGCCCCACACCTGGTACCAGTTTTCTGTATTCGTTTGTTTTCAAACTGCTATAAAAAACTACCCAAGACTGGGTAATTTATAAAGAAAAGGGGTTTAATTGACTCACAGTTCTGCATGGCTGGAGAGAAAGGAAACTTAGAATCATGGAGGAAGGCAAAGGGAAAGCAAGGCATGTCTTACATGGCAGCAGAAGAGAGAGAGAGAGAGCAAAGAAAGCCACACACATTAAAACCATCAGATCTTATGAGAACTCACTCATTATCATGAGAACAGCAAGGCAGAAGTCTGCCCCCCATGGTTCAATCACCTCCTACCAGGCCTCTCCCCAGACACATTGGGATTACAATTCAAGATGAGATTTGAATAGGGACACAAAGCCAAACCATATCAGCATGCTTCTGGGGTCTCATATTTCTTATCCCCTGATTCTTTCCTTAGGGTGGGCTGTCTGTGTGTGCAGTAGCCTGCTAGCTCTTGGGAGGGGAGCATGCACAGTGTTTTTACTGGAATTGTATGCATTCTCACATGAGGTATTTTTCCCTTACCAGTCAAATGTCCTAGAAGGTCATATGCCAGTTAAACTCCACCATTTTTGTCTCTTAATGCACATGCTTGAGGACATTTGCCCAACTCCCAACTTCTGAGATCTTATTGGAAAGCTGCTGATCACCAGTTTCAGGTGTTTCTGTTTATTGGAAGACTGCTTTTCCTTGGCACTGGTTGTGACCGATTATTATATTAGAGAGGAAGTTAACAACTGCCTGACCATCACCTAATGGTTGCCTGATATCCTTGGGTGGGGGTGTGGGGAGTGGGTGGAGGGGGATAGGGGAATCCCTCTCCTGCTCTGCTCATGTCCTACTAGCTACCTGCTGTAATATATCCATGCTAAAATGGTATGTTTGAATATTAAAACAAAGGGAAATTTTTTGAAAGCTTACAGAAACACATGATTACATAAAAGAGATCAAGAATTGGATTGATGGCATTTTTTAAATATAAAAATGGATATGAGATGATAACAAAATACTCTCAAAGTATTGATGAAGAGTAAAGACCAGAATGTTGTAAATAGACAAACTCTTGGTAAGTCTTTAATATCAATAGTCATTTACTTTTATCCTGAAATCAAACATGAGGTTTCTGGAGTGGTGATCAAAGTTACTATTTAAAGCAATAAATGTACTTGTTTCCCTGTGCTTCATACTCCACAAATTATGTGATGAGAGCCAGATATCATGCTGTACATATGGGGATTTATACTTCAGGAGAGGAAAACTGAAATTCTGAATTTGGAAATTTGTTTGGATTAGCTAATCAACGGGCACCTTCTCTTCTAAGAGAAGGAGATAAATCTAATCTCCACAATGTAAACAACTTCTTGAGAAGAGAAATGAAAACTCCCTGGGTTCCTAATCTTTTGACTGTAAATAAGTATCTCTAGGAAGAAGATAAGACATTATTTCAATTTATAATTCTGAAAATTTATCTATGGTTCTGGGCTTTATCTCCCTTTAAAATTTAAACACTTACCTTCAAGCAGGTACATCTACCCAGAGTTCTTTCACAATCTATTTGATCATCATTTAGCTTTCAAGATTTCCCCTTTAACCTAGATTTCTGTTTTATTCACTCAAAAAGCCCTAAGTATACACATAAAAATGTAAATATTTACTTCCTGAAGATTGTCACTCAAATATAGGGATGTGATTAAAATATTCTCAGACTTTCAATGCCACAGATACTTGCCACGCTAAAACCTATTCTGAAAACAGTTTTAGAAAAAGTACATAGGTTAAAAAAAATCCAGGAAATATTATAAGATATATATGAAGAAACAAGAATCAAAAGCTTGTTAAGCCTATGTCACTTAAAAATTTTTCTACAAAAAAAGAGGAAATATAATAATAATAACCAAAAAATAAAAGACTAGAGAATCTCAGCCTGATGAAGAAGGGTGGAAGGTGATGCATATGAACCAAAAGATGTGAGAACTAGCTAAAATTCTTGCCATTTAAAACAAGTATAAGTTAAAAAGAAATAAACTTAGAAACAGTAGAAAAAACTAAAACAAGAAATTAAAGTGACAGGAACAGATACAAATTAATCACTAACCACAATAAATGTAAATGGATTAAACAATGTATTTACAGAATGGATAAAGACATGAAATAATAAAGACAAAGCATCAGAACATCCAAAGTATGAGATTGAAGGTAAGTAAAAAGACATACGCAAATGCCAAAAGAAAGTATATAGGACTAATTTGATATCCGATAAAATGAGTGTGGATATATAAAGTACAGAAACCATCTTTGTAAAATTATGATAGTAAGAGAAATCTGACATAGTTGACTCCATCTTGCTTGTAACCTCCAAGCTTGATCATTCCTAACCATAGGACAAACTAATCTTGGGAAGAATTTAGTTTATAGTTTAACCTTAAAGCAAGGATGATGATAGTCCTTTCTGCAACTAAACCGCCTTTGTAAAACTAACGAAAAGCTACAGGATTAGAATTATGAGAGAGGCCTGAATGCTGCTAAAATGTAAGCATAGTTAAATGATAACCAGCCATTTTCCTGGAGGTTGCAAAATTTGTAACTTCCCCAGATGGTTCTATAGATACTATCACTATTGTAGAATCTAAGATTGGTTGTTTGAGAAGTTTTTGCAGACTTTTATATTCTGGGAACCCCACGTGGACCCATGACTCATGATTTAACCAGCCCTGTGGTCCCCCACCCAGAGACAGATTCAGCACATGAGCACCATTTTCCACACCCTTATAATGACATCCCCAGTCAGCAGGCAGCACCCAACCCCTAGTCCCTTGCCCACCAAACTGTTCTTGAAAAATCTTAACCTCTGACTGTTTGGGGAGACTGATTTGAGTGATAACTACATTATTCATGTAGCCGGCCTTCTGTCAATTAAAGCCTTTCTTTACCGCAATGCCATGGTCTCAGTGAAGTGTTGTTTTTTTGTCTTTTTGTTCAGCAGGCAGGAAGAATCCATCGAGCAGTTACAGTACTTATTAAAGATGAACTATCATTAGCTCATGAAAAATGTTTCAACAAACTAAGATATAGCAATTTTAAATATGTATGCACCTAATTTTAAAATGCACTTAATATTTATTTATTTATTTATTTATTTTCTGAGACAGAGTCTCATTCTGTTGCCCAGGCTGGAGTGCAGCGGCACGATCTCAGCTCACTGCAACCTCTGCCTACCAGGTTCAAGCTATTCTCCTGTCTCAGCCTCCCGAGTGGCTGGGATTACAGGTGCGCACCACCATGCCCAGGTAATTTTTGAATTTTTAGTAGAGACAGGGTTAGCTATGTTGGCCAGGCTGGTCTCAAACTCCTGACTTCAAGTGATCTGCCCACCTTGCCTCCAAAGTGCTAGGATTACAGGCGTGAGCCACTGTGCCCAGCCTAAGATACACTTAATTTAGAATTAAGGGAGAAACTGATAAATCCACTGTCATGGATTTCAACATATCTCAATTGATAGGTTAAGCATACAAAATAATAGAAAAAAATACTGATCTGAACACAATTAACAAATTTAAACTAGTGCACATAGATGTAGAGTTTTACAGCCAATAATCAAAGAATGTATATTTTTTCTCAAGCATATATGGAAGATAAATTATGGTATTTTATCATAAAGGAAATAAAGACTTAACACATTTCAAAAGTACCATAGATACTATACAGACCTTGATATCTAATGACAATACAACTGAAGTAATTTTTTTCAAGATTTAAAAATTTTTCTTTATATTTGCAAATTTTAAACAAAACCCGGTTGAAGAATTCATGATGTATAATGAAGGAGCAAGGTAAATAAATAATTTCTAGACTTATAAGACAATAAAGGATAATGAAAAGCTTACAGAGTAACACCTAAGAGATGTGGTCAACATGGGCTCAAGTGGTCCCTTGAGAGAGATTTATAGCCTTAAATATCTGTATTAGAAAAGAAAAATCTTTAAAATCAATTGTGCTAATAAATATTTTTAGAAAATGAATAATGCAGTGAAAATGGGAAAAATAATAAAAATAAGAGTTGTGATTAATGCAATAGAAAGGTGCTGTTTTATTTAACTAGAATATGATTATAAAGCAAACATATCAAATAGAAATAAACAATCATCTGGAGCAGAGAATGGAAAGAGACTTTTGCTTAACCTTTCTCATTCTCAGAAAAATTAATTCCATTTTCCCCCTCTCCTTCACGTCAGCTCTGTCCTCTGCTTTAAACTATAGGGTCTGCTGCCATGCAAAAGGTGAGTATCATCCTATGACAAAGAGTGGCAAGCCTAGAAAGTCAAAGGCACCCATCCACATAGCACCCACAGACATCCTGTTGGGAACCACTGACTGTGTGGGTTTAATTTGCTCATGCATACTGCCTCATACAGAGAAAAATAAAATTTGGAGAAATCAGAAGTTATTAAACACAAGTACTCAAAAGGATTGGCACAGACTGGTGCTGAGCAGTCTAGCAAAGGAGGTCATGATGTACACCAGCTTCCTTCAGCCTTTGCCAGCAGTGTATGCTCATCTCATCATTAAGCAAGGCTCTTAAAATCCCCAAAGAGCAGACCTCTTTTTGTGGAGATTAAATAAAGATTTTAGCTTGAATTTCCATATCTTTAACTTGTGTTAAATCTAAACCCTTGCAGACTTCCTTATTTTCCACCCAATTTATGCATTACATGGTTCAGTAGCTCTGACTTTACCCTGGCAGCCTGATTATGGTAATGTGAACATTGGCTCATACCACTGTTCCTAAGTGTACTGTGCTGTGTTGGAGTCAAACATCAGAAACAATCTCACATTGTTGTGGGACGGAGGGTGGAGATATATTTGCATGTGTGTAGATATATATATTGATATGTGTGTGTGTGTGTGTGTGTGTGTCTGTGTACATATACATAAAACGATGGATTTTGACCTAGAAAGAGGGAGAGTGGTGGCTGAAGCACCAGGAACTCATGTACTTGTTCTTTGTACACACTAGGAGAATCAGGGTTGAAATACTCTTCCTCTCTCCTGACAGTCTGGTGTTATTTAGGATTAAAGTGCTCTAGTTCAGTGGTCCCCAAACTTGCTCATCACTAAGAGTCATCTAAGTGCTAGTTAAAACTACAGATTCCTGAAACTTTCCCTAGAGCTTCCATTTTGTTTGGTCGGGGATATAGCCTAGGTTTCTGTATATTTAACTTGTGTACCTAGGGCAACTTTATGATTAGACATGTTTGGAAAACATTGCTCTACCTAGTTCCAAGGTCTAACAATTTTATACTGAATGTTCACATAGCCTTTTGGGATTATTCTCGTTGTTGTCCATAAGACTTACCTGACTTCTCCAATAACCCCAGGAGAAGAATGTGGTATTCATTAGTTTGCCGTATTTACTTAGTATACCTCTATTTCTTAACCTCTTTAAGCCTGGTTTTTCCACTTGAAACATGGAGAGAATAGTAATAATAATCCCTATCTCAGAGAGATTTTTACAGAATGCAATAAACGAATGCTTATAAAACACTTAACATAGGACCTAGAACAAAGTAAGGCTGCAATAACATCAGCTATGATTATTATTATTTCATACAACACACTTTTTACTTGCCTAATGTGATAAATCATTTGGAAAAATGTTGCCATTATTCTCTTCTCTGTACCAGGGCTCTATGCCATGTGGCTTTGTAGCAACTCCCATCAGGAGATGAAGATTACTTCCCTTACACTTGAAACTGGGATGGTTCTGTCAATTGCCTGAAAAATTGAATGTGATGACAAAAGCAAAATTGTGCTAGTTTTGAGCCTAGGCTTCAAGAGGCCTTGTGTGCTTTCACTCTATGACAAGGTCATTCTAGCCTGTTAAAAGATGAGAGACAATGAGGGCAAGGCCAGTGAGCCAGCTGTCCCCGCCCTGGTCCCAGAGATGTAGTGAAGCCTAGCCAAGATCAGCAAAGTGCTACTCAACCTACAGCTAACTAGAGGCAAATGAGTGAACCCAGCAGACAACAGAAAACCCACCCAGTTGACCCAAGAACTCATGACTAATAATAAGAGGTGATTGTGCTAGGGTACTAAGTTTT
The DNA here is from genome assembly GCF_028885655.2 of Pongo abelii. Taxonomy (NCBI): domain Eukaryota; kingdom Metazoa; phylum Chordata; class Mammalia; order Primates; family Hominidae; genus Pongo; species Pongo abelii. The sequence goes on from NC_071988.2 coordinate 163,841,407, forward strand.
GGGGTAAATTTGGTACACAGGCATAGATCTGGTACATCGATTATGTGCCAATTACTAAGTTACATATTAGAGATGCATAGGGAAATAAGGCACAGTCCTGGTTCTCAAAAACCAAAAGCATGTTTTTGCAAAAGACAAGTAAACACAATTTTAGAAAACAGTTATGCAAGGCTCAATTATATATATATATTTTTTTATTTCAGTCACTCAAAAAATAATTCTACAATTTCTGCTATTTGTCATGCACTGTTCTAGACACTTGAGATATATCAGTGATGTGGTTTGGCTTTGTCTCCTCACCCAAATCTCATGTTAAATTGTAATCCCCACGTGTTGAAGGAGGGGCCTGGTGGGAGATGATTGAATCATGGGGATGGAGTTCCCCTTGCTGTTCACGTGATAGAGTTCTCATGAGATCTGGTTGTTTGAAAGCCTGTAGCACGTCCCCCTTTGCTTTCTTTCTCCTGCTGCCATGTGAAGATGTGCTTCCTTCCCCTTCGCTCTTCTGCCATGATTCTAAGTTTCCTGAGGTCTCCCAGCCATGTTTCCTGTACAGCCTGAGGAACTGTGAGTCAATTAAACCTCTTTTCTTCATAAATTATCCAGCCTCAGGTAGTTCTTTATAGCAGTGTGAGAATGGATTAATACAATCGGTAACCAAATCAAACAAAAATCCCTTCCCCATAGAAAAAAAAAAAAATGTTATAAGTAAGTATATTGACAGGATATTAGAAGGTGACAAGTTCTGTTTAAAAAAAAATTCAGGAAACATAAAACCAGTAAGAAGGATCAGGAATATGGGACACAGTGGGTGGAAATCAGATTGCAATATTAAATGGGGTGTCTGGTAAGGCTTTGTTGAGGAAAGTTGAGCAAAAACTTGAAAAAGATGAGAAAGTTAAACAATCTTTCCAAAAGATCAATGAGATAAGGTGAAGGCCCTAAGGTGGAAAAGTGTCTACAATTTTTGGATAACAGAAACTAGGCCAGTGTAACTAAAGCAGAAAGCACAAAGTAGGACATACAAATTTGCCTGTAAGAATACTTTTTTAAAATAAAAGCTCCTGAAGGATGTGACAGGAGTTCAGTGTCGAAGCAAGTACAGGAGTTAGCAGGGATAGTGGAGAAAGGCACCCAGGATGTGGTGGGAGGGAGATAGATGAATGAGAACTCCAAGGAGAAGACCAGAACACATGCAGAGAAACTAAGACAATGTTCATGGTGAGTGTGAACTGTCGGGGAATTGCAAGTATTTCATAGGATTGGAGAACAAAAGAGTGATACAAAATTATTTTTAAAAGCAGGCAGGACCATATACTGGAAGACATTGAATGGAAGGCTAAGGAGGTTCAGTTTTACCTGGATGTCAGTGGAGAAGCACTGAAGAGTTGAAGCAAGAGAGAAGTGATTTTATTAGACTAGCTTTGAAAGATCATTCAGTTTAGCATGGAAAATGAATTGGAAAGGAGTGAAGAAACAAGCTGGAAGCCTACTTAGAATCTTTACTGATGGCCCTTTCAAGAAATGAGGATAGAGAGGAGGCTGTGGAGTCAAGCAATGTAAAAAATGTGACAGGATAGGGTGCATGGGACTGGGGCAGTGGAACAACTGTAGTACTTCAAGTTTTATATCACAATCACTTCAGAGTCATTAGGAGATGAGATATTTTAATGGCCAATACAAAGAGTAACATCATTTATTTATGCATTCATTTCCTTAAATATTTAATCAATGCCTAGGATATGTCTAGGTAATATTAAACAGTAGGAATATAAAGAGTAGTGGTGCAGTTACATCACCAAGGACTACACAGTCCTAACACTGGCTCATCACCCCCTAAAACTAACACTGGCTCATCACCTCCAAAACAACTACCAGTGAGTGGTTATTGTATGCAAAGCAGGTATTGAGTCTTCGTAAGGATTGTTTTGATGAATCATCACAATGGCATTTTGAAGTGATACTATTATCCCCATTGTACAGAAGAAGACATTTTACTTTGAGACATTGACTTGGCCAAAATCACACATTTAGTAAGTGGCAGAGTTAATACCTGAATCTAGGACTACCTGTCACAGTCCCATGCTACATGGAAACCCAGACCTATGAATCAGTAAATGTATTAAAGGAAATAATCAATTTTCCCTGACAGAGTAGTTTGAAAGCCTTCAAAGTGGTGATTCTTGATTTGAGTTTTTACAGGTGAGCAGATTTCCTCCAGGCAGCCAGGGAGGAAAGGAGAGTGAAAGGGCACAAGCGGTGTGTTCTGTGGAAGGGCAGCTGTGCTGCATCAGCTCCACCTGTTTCTCCATATTTACTCTAATTCTCCTCCACATCCACTCTGCCCCAGAAGGCTGACTGCTATGGACTGCACAACCTGAGCTTCTTTGGGGGCTGACTGAATTTGACTAGCTGTAGATTGGAATGTGGGAATCAGGAAAAATCAGAATTAATATTTTCCTGGCTCCCTCCATGCAAGGCCACAAGTTGATAATTGCTGCGTTCTTGTATCAAAGGCCACATCTGCTGGACATTCCTCCCCTCAGTTCTCTTCACTCAAAACTACAGTTCTCTCCACTTCCAGCCACTGCATCTTCCTCTCACCTTCAGGCCTGCAGGCCTGAATGGCTCCACATGTTGCCAGGGCTTGAATGTTCCATCACGCCTCTGAGTTGCTTAACTCTGCCCCCGCACCTTTTGGAAATAGTGTCCCCCTCAGTTTCATTCTTTCTGCCTCTGCTTCTGTCTCTCCCGGGCATGTACACACATTCCCTTAACTAATAGCTTTATTGAGATATAATTCACATAGCATATCAATTTATTCATTTATAGTACACAATTCAAAGATTTTTAGTACAGAGTTGTGCAACCATCACCACAGTCAATTTTAGAATATTCCCATCACCCAAAATGGAAACTTTGTAGTGTTTAACAGTCGTCCTCCCGTTCCAACCCCCAGCCCTAAGCAACCACTCATCTACTTTCTATCTGCATAGATTTGATTAATGTGGCATTTCATATAAATGAAATCATAAAATGTATGGTTCTTTTCGGACTGGCTTCTTTCACTTAACCTAATGCTTTTAAGGTTCATCTATGTTGTAGCATGTATCAGTATTTTATTTCTATTTATTGCTGAATAATACTTTGTGGCTATACTACATTTTATTTACCAATTAACTGATGAACAGTTCAACCATTTCCAATTTTTGACTATCATGAATAATGTTGTATGAAAATCTGTGTACAAGGTTTCACACGAACCTATATGTTTATTTGCTGAGTACATATCTATGACCATAATTACTGGGTTATATGACACTCTATGTTTAATCTTTTGAGAAACTACCAGACTGTTTTCCAAAGTGACTGCACCATTTTACATTCCCATCAGCAATATATGAAGATCCTAATTTTCCATGTCCTTGGCAACAGTTATTAGCTGTCTTTTTTTTTTCTTATAATCCTCTAAATAGGTATGCAGTGGTACCTCATTGAGGTTTTGCTTTGCAGTCTTCTGATGGCTAATAATACTGAATATCCTTTTATGTAATTATTGACTATTCATTTTTCTGTTTTGGAGAAATATCTATTCAGATCCTTTGCTCTTGTTATATCTCTCAATCTCTTAAACAATTCATTTGTTTATCTCCTGTGTTTCTTGTTAGGACCCCCATTGATACATATTACAAAGACAATCCAGATTCATAGAACATGCCTTACTTCAAGGTGCACACATTTAGCAGAAGATTTAGGGAAAGCCACTTGTGCTAATTGTGAAAAACAAAAAAGAAGAAGAAAATCATTTTTATGTTACTACACTGACTTTGGTGATTTCTTTTGAATTGAGGCTATATCTCAACATGATATCTTAATCATCTACTTTTTAATTGCATCATTTACTAGTCGACCATCCTAAAAACACAGACTAGTTACCTTTCAGTCCAGGTCTCAGAAAGTGGAATTTTAGGGCTCCAGTTTTGACAGTGCAAACTTTCCCAATGAGAAAAAGTCCTGACAGTTGTAACACTTAAATTTTTAAAAAGCTGCAAGTGACATTGATGGTGGCTTCTTCTCCTTATCAAAATGACTTAGACTTTGGTAAGACCCAGCAGCTCCAATAATGTTAGGGTTTGGGACCACACAGATCTGGGTTTGTATATCTTCTGTATAATTTACCATTTGCTTAACTTCAGACAAGTTACTTGAGCCCTTTAAATCTGTTTTCTTGTCTGTAAAATTAGGATAAGTGTACCACTATATATAAAATAGTTGTGTTATGTCAGTAAAATAATGCAAATTAGACACCTGGAAAGAGTAATATTTAATAATTATTTCTTTTTCCACTTGTCCTTACACTACTTTCTCGTGTTAATCTGGTTCTGAAAAGTATCTGTTTCCCCAATAATGCTAAGTACATGATACCAGACTATGCAGTTACGTTATAAATGACACATTTAACCTCCGGTTTAGGTGAACCTATTTAATTACATGCATTATTATTTAAAAATTCTACAATATATTGAATCTCTCACTCCTTTATTTCCCAACAACAGTTAATAAAAGTGTTAGCCTCATAGTATTTTTGTTCTAGTTATAAAGACAAACTATTTATTCATTTATAAAATTGTAGGCCATAAAATGGAATTGTGTTTAGTGTCTGTCTACCAAACCATAAGTTTCAGAAACCTTATAACAACCTATAGCATTGTAATTTATCTACAACATGAATTGGATCAGAAGAATGGGAAAAGTTGCATTATATTCTCTATTTATGATTGTAAGCTCATTAATATCACATATTGACAAAATGCCAAGGGAAACAGAATAGTTTCCTTTTTAACTAACTCCAAGAGCTGATGAATTATGAATATGAAGTGAAGGGCCTATCTCATAAAACTAATGCTATATCTCAAGGAAGACAGAGAAAAGCTCTGACCTTTAGGAACACAATGAATTTATAGAAAACCGGTCCTCCAGGCATCCACCCTGAAAAGTGCACTCTTATCTACAGACCACAGAGACAAGCTACACTCTTAACTCAAATAATAGCCATGTCTCCCTCCTGAAAATTGTGGAGCTATTCTTGGACTACAAAAGCATCCAATTGTGAGAAGAGCAACAGAGGAAGCTACTAAGGCCTTTAGACTGGTCCCTGCAAGTAGAGAATTTTTTTTTCCCCTGAGTGTAAATGGAATATCAAACGAGCACATTTTAAACATATAGGATTTTGGCAATTGTGAAGTTTTGTTCTGGATGCTCTTGTCCTTAAATTATATTATAATCATATTATTAAAGTGAGCCAATTTGTACTCAATACCATACTTTATTCTTTCTTGCCAGTCCTTACTAAATTCAGCCTATGAAATATTCTTTCCTGCCTCTTGATTAAAACTCAAGTAAATTCCATAGCTTTTCCAATCACTCGTCTTTTTTTTTTTTTACCATCTTATTTACATTTTTAAACCTCACTTCCACCCCAGCATTGCATATTCTTTGTGCCATATTTTCCTGCCTTTTAATAAATAATTCACTGATTTTATTTATCCTCTATCTTCCTTCACTGGGTAGTTCCTTGAGGGTAAGGACCTTTTCTTTTTCTGTGTAGTGTATGTATGTGTGTATGCGTGTGTTTGTACTAATTTATTCTTTGAACCTGAAACAGTGGCTAGTACATTGGGGGCACTCAAGAAATATTTGTTGAATGGAAAAGTGAATTAGTGTATTAGTCTCTTCTTGCTTGCTATAAAGAAATACCTGAGACTGGGTAATTTATAAAGAAAAGAGATTTAATTGGTTCACAGTTCCACAGGCTGTACAGGAAGATTGGTGGGGGAGCCTTCATGAAGCTTTTACTTACGGCAAAAGGCAAAGCGGGAGTGGGAGTCTTACCATGGCCGGCACAGGAGGAAGACAGAAAGTGGGGAGGGGCTACACACTTTTAAACAACCAGATCTCCAGAGAACAGCACTAGAGGGATGGTGCTAAGCCATTAGAAACTACCCCCACGATCCAGTCACCTCCCATCAGGCCCCACCTCCAACACTGGGGATTACAATTCAAAATGAGATTTAGGTGGGGACACAGATCCAAAACATATCAATTAGAAGTCTAAATTCTCATCTAGTTAAAACGTTTCTCTTCCCTCATCCTGGCCTCACCTTAAGCAGGACATTGTAATGCAAACAACAGGAAGGTGTAGGCAGCTTCTCTATTTTTCAATCCCTTTCTTGGTCTACTAATCAGCTGCTACTTATAACTGCAAGAGCCTGATGCAGAGGCAGGATGTGAGGTAAGAGAATACAAAATTACTTACTGCTGTAATTTTTCATCAAGGCCACCTTCATAACAACTGTGACAGATTCAGTGTTTGTTAGCTTTCCTTTGTGGAGTATTTTTGTGAGTTCTTAGAAGACTCCACATCACCGAGCTCCTCTCACTCCCTGATGTAGGTGGAGACCTTGACTGGTAGGCTGCCTGTGACATGACTTAATTTCTGCATCTAACTGTTTTCTTTGCAGTGTCTCCAATTAAAATAATATATCCTTATTATAAAAAGCAGTATAGTTATATAATGAAGGATTATAAAGGCAAAATAAAACCCTTCCTTTTATTCCACACCTCAAACTCCACCAGGTAATCAATGTTAATAACATTTTCCCACAACTTTCTCCTTGTTTGTTTATATGCAGACACCTATACATGCAAATATGGGATGCCTTTTGGTATATGTTTATTGTTACTTAGTTAAAACTATGTTACTTAGTTACTATGTTACTTAGTTAACTATGTTACTTAGTTTAATTATGATACTTAGTTAAAACTGTTCATTATATTGACAACAGGTCATGATCACCATTTTTTTCTAATGCCCTTATTCAGATACAATCAGGATATTGAACAAGTATGATTAAGGCATACATAATCAAACAAACTTTGCTTTTTGTCTCTTGTTTCACACTTTAACATTTATTTAAGGAGTTTAATCTTTCCTTGCTCCTGGGCATTGTGAATCCAGAAAATCTGAGACAGGTCTCAATTAATTATTATTATTATTAGAGACAAAGTTTTGCTCTTGTTGCCCAGGCTGGAATGCAATGGCACAATCTCCACTCACCGCATCTTCTGCCTCCTGTGTTCAAGTGATTCCCCTGCCTCAGCCTCCCAAGTAGCTGGGATTACAGGCATGTGCCATCATGCCCAACTAATTTTTTTATTTTTAGTAGAGATGGGGTTTCACCATGTTGGTCAGGCTGGTCTTGAATTCCAGACCTCAGGTGATCCACCCGCCTCGGCCTCCCCAAGAGCTGGGATTTTAGGCGTGAGCCACCACACCTGGCCAGGTCTCAGTTAATTTAGAAAGTTTATTTTGCCAAGGTTGAGAACAGGACATGGCCATGTCACAACCTCAGGAGGTCCTGATGACATGTGCCCAAGGTGGTCAGGGCAAAGCTTGGTTTTATAGAGTTTAGGGAGACATGAGACATCAATCAATATATGTAAGAAGTACATTGTTTTGGTCTGGAAAGGCCGGACAACTTGAAGCAAAGGCAGGAAGACTCAAGGGAGGAGGGACCATCCAAGTCACAGATAGGTGAGACACAAAGAGTTACATTCTTTTGAGATTCTGATTAGCTTTTCCAAAGGAGGCAAATCAGATATGCATCTATCTCAGTGAGCAGAGGGGTGACTGGCTTTGAATAGAATGGGAGGCAGCTTTACCCTAAGTAGTTTCCAGCTTCAGTTTCCTTAGCGACTTTGGGGACCCAAGATATTTTCCTTTCACAGCATGAACTTCAGGTCACTTTCAGTGTCTCAAATGAAAACTCAACTAGACATACATAACATGTATTGCTAGATATTCAGATTTGATTCAACATTAAAATCTTCTTCCCTTTCCCTGTTAAAATAGGCTTTATTTATTTATTGTAAGTTTTGCTTAGGCAGAATTACTGCACATCATGTGAGAAAATATTCAACTTCACTTCCTTTCATATTGATGACCCTTGTGCCAATAGCATCTATTGAATAAACTCTTTACCCTTCTTGCTCAAATGAAGTAACATTTTTACCCATTTGTATATATTGCATTTTCAAATATACACAGTTGATTTACAGGTTTTTCTGTTCTTTGAAATTGACTTGTTTATTCTCATGCTAATATTATAGTGATTAAAAGTGACTGTTATATGGCCCAACACCAGTAAGGCAAGACTTCTCCTCTCACTATTCCTCTTTTTCATGCTTTCCCTGGTTTATCTCTAGCATTTTGACTTCTTCATTACATAGCTGGATCCAATTCCCTCCAACACCCACCATCTGGCTGGCATTTTATTAATAAATTGAATTGCATTACATTTATATATTAATTTAGGGATGTGTGATATTTTTATGACATCAAATATTCTTATTGAAAAACATGAAATGCTTTTTCAATTATTTAGATCTTGTTTTATTTCATCACTAATATTTTATAGTTTTATTTTTATAGGTCTGACATGTTTCTTATTAAATATACTCCTAGGCTTTATGTGGTTTTTATTGCTAGAGTGAATGTTATTTTCATTTCTACTTCTAGCAGTTTATGCCTGAGATAGAGAAAACCTATTTATTTTTGTATACCATACTTAACGTTCTAACAGCCACCTATGCACTTCTTATTAATCCTGGAAGTTTCTGTGCACCTCTTTACTGTCACACAATCACGTTATTGGTCAAAAAAAGTAATGATAAAATAATTTAACTCTTCCTTATACATTTTTTAAAAATTAACATTTTGTTTGTTAGTACCTTTGAGACAATGGTAATAGCAGGCATTCCTGCTGACTGGTTTATAATTTTCATTGAAATAGTTTTAGGTTTGCTGTTTGAATGATTTAGTGTTAATTTTTGGTAAAAAGTCTTTTTTAAAAAAATTTTTATTTATTTATTTATTTTTACACTGGGTTATCAGACCATCTAATTTTTTTTGTTTGTTTGTTTTGTTTTGTTTTATTTGAGGTAGAGTCTCATTTTGTTGCCCAGGCTGGAGCTGGAGTGCAGTAGTGCAATCTCAGCTCTCACTGCAACCTCCGATTCCCAGGTTCAAGTGATTCTCCTGCCTCAGCCTCCTGAGTAGCCGGGACTACAGGCGTGTACTACCATGCCCAGCTAATTTTTGTATTTTTAGTAGAGATAAGGTTTTGCCATGTAGGCCAGGCTGGTCTTTAACTCCTGGCCTCAAGCAGTGCATCCACCTTGGCCTCCAAAAGTGCTGGGATTACAGGCTTGAGCCACCGCGCCAGCCAGGTAAAGTATTTTTGCAATATTTAAGTGACATTCTATTTTCATCAGCGTTTTCATTAAGAATGACTGGTAAATTTTATCAGATGCTTTTTTAGCATCTACTATTATGATCACATAATATTTCTCTCTTAGTTTGTTGATACAATAAATTACATTAAGAGATTTCATAGTAATTGTCCCACCCTTGCATTCCTGGAATAAGCCTTTTATTGCTCATCGTACAGCACTATTTTGATATATTGCTGAAGTCTCTTTGCTAATATTCACTTAGAATTTGTGCTTCTATATTAAATAGTAAGATTAATGTATGTGTTGTGGGACCAGTTTTTGACTTTAAAGTTATTCTGATTTAATAAAATTTTTTGGTGATGTTGAAATCTTTTTATGGGTTGGAATAAATTAAACACTAATAGGAGCATATATTAATTAAACCTTAGATAGAATACAGGTGTGAAGCCACTTGATCTGAATCCTCTTTTATTAACATATCTGTAATGACATTTTTTCTTTTTTTTTTTTTGAGACAGAGTCTCGCTCTGTCGCCCAGGCTGGAGTGCAGTGGCGCGATCTAGGCTCACTGCAAGCTCCGCCTCCCGGGTTCACGCCATTCTCCTGCCTCAGCCTCCCGAGGAGAGTAGCTGGGACTACAGGTGCCTGCCCCCATGCCTGGCTAATGTTTTTTGTATTTTTTAGTAGAGACGGGGTTTCACCGTGTTAGCCAGAATGGTCTCGATCTCCTGACCTTGTGATCTGCCCGCCTCGGCCTCCCAAAGTGCTGGGATTACAGGCGTGAGCTACCGCGCCTGGCCTATAATGACATTTTCAATCTTCTCTATGTTAAGTAATATATTTGCTGTAAGTTAAATTTTACTAAGAAATTATTTTCTCTAAGTTTTCAAATTTATTATTGCCTTATCCTGTTTTGCCATTCTTATTATTTTTCTGTTTTATTAACTTCAGGTTTTATTTTATTAATTTCCTCTTCCTCCCTTCTTTTGCTTTATTATATTGTACTTTATCTCATTAAAATTTTTAAGGTGGGTATCCAGACAGAAATTTACCTTTCGATTTATCTGCTTAGTGCCTTTGGCACCACTCTTATATTTAGCAAGTTTCTAAATTTAAAAGATACTTCAGATTAGAAATTGAAATTATAATTTGCTTGTCTGGGCTCCTTTCCTGCAAGGGTGCAGGCAGCTATACTGTGGATGTCATAGCATACAGATTAGAATAATCTACATGAGAATTTAGTTTAGCAGCTCATGATGTGGTGCCCCAGTATGGGGAGGTGGTTGGTGTGTGTGCCTAGTGGCCCCTGGATATGGGAGCCCTGTAAGAGAAGTGGTTGGGGTGGGGACTTAGCGAACTGCCCAAAGAAAGGAAATGAGAGTTTTAAATCACAACCTCAAAACTGGGTTCAGATAGCACTTGTAAAGTACATTATACCAGAGGTATCAGCTTTTTGACACAGCAGTGACAGGTGGAAGATTTGGGGCTCAAACTTGGGTGCTTCCTCTTGGCAGAGTGAGCAGGGTTTCACTGGAGGAACCCAGTGGTGTTAAGTTTGGAGGCTTGTGTCCTCCAAACTTGATTCTCTGGATCTCCTGGAGATTCTCAGACATACTGTATTTGTAGTCAGGGGTCTACAAAGAAATGGAGCCAATGGAATATATACATACGAAATTGGCTCTCTTGGCTACGGATTAGATCAAGTCCCACAATCTGCAGGGTGGATTGGAAACGTGAAGTCCCCAGGAAGTCAGATGGTATCATCTCATCCAAAGGGTTAGCAGGCTTGAGACCCAGGTAGAGTAATGTTTTGGTTTGAGTCTCAAAATAGGAACAAAACCCCAATGTCCCAGCTTAAAGGCTGTCAGACAGAAGAAATGTATCTTACTCAGGGGAGGGTTAGCCTTTTGTTCTTTTCAGGCCTTCAACTGACTGGATGAGGCCCACTCACATTAGGGAGAGCAACCCGCTTTACTTGATCATCTACTTATCTGAATGCCAATTTCATCCAAAAACACTTTCACAGAACATGCAGAATGATGCCTGACCAAATATTTGAGCAACACATGGCCCAGTCAAGTTGACACATAAAATGAATCATCACACATCCTATTATACATTTATTTTCTATTTTCTAGATTAGGTTCTATGAATTGTTCTGAATCCCACTAAAACTCATGACTGATACAAGTACCAGTTTTATTTTAATATTTAATCTTTTATCTTCAATAATATATTTAAGTCTAACACTATGTATTTTTCTCTGAGAAGAACTTTTGATATGGCCAATAGATTTTTGTATAGCCATTTCTCATTTCCATTATTTCTTAGATACTATTTTTATATTGAAATTACCTTTTGGTTTTACCACTATCTCAAAGTTAATTTTCTAATTTTTATGTAATAAAGTACCTTCATAAACCTTATATCTGGTCAACATTAGAAAATTGGTTTGTAAGACTTATACTTTTTAAAATTGAAAGGTTTTTTTGTGTTTAGGTTTGTAAACACAATGTTTAGAAGCTCAATGATGTATGCAAAATACAAGAGTTCTATATATCTTTATCAAATTTGAGATTCGAGTATTATTCATTTCTGATTTATAAGGCCTGTTCTATTCTTATGGAAATATCTTGAAATCTACTATTTCTGATAAGTCCTTTTTGCTCTTAAATGGTTTTTATTTTACATATTTATAGGGCTCATTCAGATTTATATTTTTTTTTAAAAATTTTGCTTTTTAAAATAAATTACAAAATGTCATTCTTCATTCTGATGGGTGAATTTAACCTTAAACTCCTTCCTGTATATTACTTCTAGCCACTACTTGTATGTATGTGTGCGTGTGTGCATGTGCCCTCATGTGTGTGGGTGTGTGTGTGTGCACATGGGTGTTGGTGTGTATGTTTGTGTGTGGGGGCTGTGTGTGGGTGTGTGTATATGGTTGCAGCTACATTTGAATAATAACTCTTTAATTGTCTTTTAATGTCAGCCCAGCTTTAATACTTTGTTTTTATAAACAGCATAAAGTTTTAAAAAAGTTTTAATATTGCATTCTCTACTTTAAAAGGCAATACTTATGTAATTTAATTGATTTAATTGATTTCATTCCTGACATTTTACTGTATATGTATTATTTATTTTACTTTATTATTTTCTTGTTCCCTTATAAAAATAAAAAAAAAAAGATTTCACCAATTTACTTCTTATCTCCTTTTTTCTTATATGAGAGTTTTACTGCATTTTTTATCCTATCAAAGCTTGCATCTTTTCTAATATTTATACACATTTCTCTAGTATTTTATGAAAAGAAGAAACTAACAATTCAACAGGGAATACTTTTACTCTTTTATTCTCCTCCTTCTCCTATGTCCCATTCCTTTTCTGCTCATTGTTCCCCATCTTTAAAATTTTGCTGAGCTAACTTTGTATTTTAAAGTTCAGACTTTTTTTTTTTAATTATCTTGCAGCTTCTCACATCTATTTTAAAAATTTCTATGTAAGCCTGATATGTTTTGGATGCTTTGTCCTCTGCAAATTTCATTTTGAAATGTGGTCCCCAGTGTTGGAGATGGGGCATGGTGGGAGGTTTTAGAGTCATGGGGAGGATCCCTCATGAATGGCTTGGTGCCATCGTGGGAGTAATGAGTGAGTTCTCACTCTGAGTTGATATGAAGTCTGGTTGTTTAAAAGATGCTGGCACTTCCTCCTTTCTCTCTCTCTCCTGTTCTTGCCATATGACATGCTGGCTCCCTTTCACCTTCTGCCACGATCGTAGCTTCCTTAGGCCCTCACTGGAAGCAGATGCTGGTACTCTGCTTCATGTACAGCCTGCAAAACTGTGAGCAAAATAAACTTCTTTTCTTTATAAATGACTAAGTCTCATGTATTCTTTTATAGCAACAGACACTGACTGACACAAACCCATTTATATTTTGTGTTTCACTTTGGCAATATTAAAACAAAAACATTTTATTGCATTTCTGCAAAAACAAAGGCCAAAATCTGAGTGAAGATGTCAGTGAAGAAGTTCCCAGAATCCATGCAGATCAGAACATGAAGCTAGGAGAAGGAAAGGCCTCCAAGTAAGAAGGTAGGGCAGAGTGAGTTGCTGTAGCTGTCTTTAAGCAGACTGCTTGTGCACATTTCAATCTCACTTCTTCAGGGAAATAAATGGAGCTTTTGATAGATCTTGGGCATGGTATATAATGTCAAGAGCAAGGGATTTATAGCCACATAGACTTGGACTTGAATTACTCCTCTGTCACTTTTTTCCAGGTGACACCAGGCAGTTACTAGCCCCCAGAGGTTCAATTTCCTATCTGTGAAAAGGAAATAATAATAATCATCTCACAGGATTGCTATGAAAATATGTAAGACCACAGCCCTCTGAGGCAATATCATTAGGCACCCAACTAATATGTGGATCCCTGTCTTTCCTTGGTCAGAACTGTGTGTTGATATTTGCCTTAAGACAGTAAAACTAATTTGAAATTCAAACCTCACATCTCTCCTGCTGAGAAGAGGAACAATTGGAAAAATAACACCTTTTCCCTCCAGCCAGGCATGTCTGTTTCCATTTTACGGTTCACTTTTTGTCTTTGACCAGACACACATATAGAGTTGGAAGTACCTTGAACTGACAGATTTGTGTTTTGCAAAAATATTCTCTTGGTTTTGATATGCAGATACTTCTTGACTTACCTCTTCATAGTAAGAGATGTTTAAATCACTAGAGTCTTAGATTTGAACCCAAGATCTAATCAACTACAAAATAAAACAAAAACCCAAGATAGCTGAGGGACATAATTAAATTTTGATTAATCTGGTATCTTAGAGTGTCTCTAGGCAATACTAACCTCCTTACAAAATGATTTATTGCCTAACATGTCAGCTTGGGAAATACATGTTTCCAGCTGAAAGAGAATTTTATAGGGTAATAGGCCCACACTCTGCCTCCAGGCAAAAAGGTTTCTAATATTGTCTCTACTAAACTCTCTCTACTTCTATTTTCTTTATTTTTATAGCTCAGATTTGAATTCTTTTCTGTTGAGCAAATATTAAATAAAAGCTTGTTTCTCATATGTAATTCATCAAGGAGATTTTGGTTACCCTCACCGAAAAAGTTATCTATTGAAATACTCCTTTTTCTCACCATCAAAATGAAATGAACACTACATTTTGGTTAACCTTATGGTACCTGCATTGTAGATAAGTATAAATCTTGTGATTTTATTTTTTTAAAGCTTTGTATTGCATAGCCTTGTATTAGTATCACCTTCCCCCGTGTCAGCTGTGTGGTCTTGTTCTAAGTATGTACTTTGGATAACCCCACATCGGGTGGCAGTGGTCCTCAAATTGTGGACCAGAGAAGCATAATCAGCATCATCTGAAACTTGTTAGAGATGAAAATATTCAAGCCCCCACTCCAGTCTGACTGAGTTTGAGACTTAGTGTTCCATATTTGAAAAGCTCTCCAGGAGAATATGATGCATGCTAAAGTTTGAGAACCACTGGGTAAGAGGAAAAATCATAATCATCCAGAGCCCATAGTTTACATTGGGTTCACTCTTGGTGTTATACAGTCCATAGGTTTGGGCAAACTTTTATGGCATGTAGCCACCATTATCATACACAGTATTTTCACTGCCTTAAACTTCCTCTGTGCTCTGTCTCTTCACCTTTTCCTGCCTCCTCAACTACAGTTTTAAGGATTTTAAGATAAAGGAAGAAATTATAGCCTTTATATCATTCATTCAGGCATTTCTTCAATCTATAGAAGTGTGAGACTTATTTTATAAAAAATCTGGGTGAGTAGGAAACACTTTTATAAAATAAGGGGAAAAAGAGAAGGGTGAGGATGTCAGAAGCCTGTTTGGACATCTTTTCTTGTGAAAGAGCACCTCAAGAAGAATACGTCATTGCTAATAAGCCTGTCACTCATAAACAGCATCCTTCAGGGATCTCCCTGTGGGCCTGGCAGAAGTGAGAGTGATCTCTCAACTTTCTTACTGGCTTTGAGGAGCAAACACCTGAGATCTTTTAGAATTAAAATTGGCAGGTCCTTTCAGAATCCTGCCTTTATCTCCCCCCCAAATCTGAGACTGATAAACAAACAATTCATTCATCCACTGCCTGAGGCATCTCCTGTTGCTTCCGGGGTAAGACTTGGTTCAGTTCAATCCTGAAAATAGTCACATTGTTTCTTGTGGAAACTAAAATCTGACAGTCAGCTGCCTCTCAGGACAGTTCAGTCTCACATCTTAGCAGCTTCTCTGAGCCAACTGCAACTGATAAGCTTCCAGATCAAAGGCCAAAGGCCCCACCTGGCAGGGATCAGACCTTAGTGAAGGAAAGGAGAAACTCAAGAAACTGTTGAGCTGAATTGTTTCCTTTTAGATAAAACTTTTGTTATTAGACGTGCCGTTATATTTAGCCACAGTATTTCAGAAATTCTATAGACCAGGACATTGATTTCAATAGGAGCAAGGCTAAGAAGTTGGTAAAACAATTAGTTTAGAACCATTTCTCAAATGGAGTGTTTTCCTGACTTTCATGGTTATTTCCTTTACTCGGACTACTGTCATCATTGTTTGCTTGGCTTAGTGAAAGGGTCTCCTAAACGATCTCTAGGGCTTCCAGTGGTTCCCAAACTCAGGTGACAACAAACTGTCAGTCATTTGAAGAGCAGATTCCTGGATCTTATCCCCAGAGATGCATTCTTAACAAATACCAAGGGATCGCTGTATTAGTCTATAAGAGAAAGAGATTTAATTGACTCCCAGTTCCACATGGCTTGAGAGGCCTCACAATCATGGCGGAAGGTGAAGGGGAAGCAAGACATGCTTAGATGGCAGCAGGTAAGAGGGTGTGTGCAGGGGAATTCCCCTTTATAAAACCATCAGATCTTATGAGACTTATTTACTATCATGAGAATAGCATGGGAAAACTCCTCCTCCAGGGTTCAGTTACCTCCCACCAGGTCCCTCCTAGGACACGTGGGATTTGGGAGCTACAATTCAAGATGAGGTTTAAGTGGGGACGCAGTCAAACCATATCAGGATCCAAACCACATTTTGATGAACATTATTAACTCCATCTCTCTCTCTCCATTGTCTCTGCTTCCAGAGCACTCGTTCTATAGTGCAAACCTAATCATGTCAGTCTGCTCCAAGAAAATAGTTCACAGTGATTCAATGCCTTACAAAATAAGCACAGGCTCTTAGCCAGCAATAGTAGATATCTTTTTACATGTATATAGGCCTGATTTTTTATTTCTATAACGTAGGTAAGACAAATTATAAAAGTAGATATGCTGCAAGAAATTCAAGAAATGACAGATGTGGAAACTTTTACATAGGAAATCACTAAGTACGAAAGATAAGAAAGATGAAGCCAAGAATGAGAGTAGTACTGAGAAAGCATGGAGTGAAACACATACATATATACACATATATAGTATGTAGAGGTGTGTGTGTGTATATATATATGTATATATATTGTTTATGAGAACTATCTTCTTATTACTGAAACCAGAGAGAATGTGTTCCTGTGGGTAGTAAAGGAAATAAAAATATTTTACCTCTAAATATATTTCTTTTACGTATTTTGAGGTGGCTGTTTCAAGAGTCTGCAAACAGAAGTAACCTTGCAAAGCTGAATTTTTTCCTGGGGGAACGGATGAGGCAGGGATTTGCATCTCTAGAGAATCTACCTTGATACAGCCAGGTTTTCTCTGTGGCCTTCACTTGTCCGATCTAGGAAAGATTAACTGAGAATCTAACTACTTCAAAGATCTAAAAGAAACATTTACTATCTATTCTCTCTGAGGGCTGCTACCTGTGAAGTTTATTTATATAACAAGACCACATTTGCTAGCCAGGCCTCATCTTCTCCCCCAACACCCTCCCTCCCCCATAGCCCATAGTTTATTTTGCCACTGTCTTAGGCTGTTCTTGTGTCACTATAAAAAAAAAAATACCTGAGAATGGGTGGCTTGAAAAGGGAAGAGGTTAAATTGGCTCACAGTTCTGCAGGTTGTATAGGAAGCATGGTGCCGGCATCTGCTTGGCTTCTGGGGATGCCTCAGGAAGCTTTCATTCATGGTGGAAGGTGAAGCTTGAGTAGGCACAGCATATGGCAAGAGGAGGAGTGAGAGAGAGAGAAAGAGAGAGGCAGACAGAGAGGAAGAGTAGGGTTTACACATGTAAACGACCAGATTTCACTCACTATTGTGAGAACAGCACCAAGCCATGAGAGATATGCCCCCATGACCCAAATAATTCCACCAGGCCCCACCTCCAACATTGGGGATTGCAAATGAACATGAGATTTGGAAGGGACATATGTTCAAACTATATCAGCCACCATAACCTGGTTTGCAAGGATCCAAGCACACATTCTTTTGGTAAACTCAAGATGGTATATAAGCTTCTGAACCCCACTGGGGGATTGGGTAATCATTCTGTGGTTCTCCCCTGTGTGGATATTAATAAACGTGGATGACTTTTCTCGAATCTGCCTTTTGTGAGTTGACTTTTCAGCAAAACTTTACAGGGCAAAGAAGAAGTTTTCCCTTGGCCCCAACTTTAAGACACCTTAAAATATAATGAATAATATCCTTATAATAAATACAGCAATCAGTTTCCTAGGGCTGTTTCACATGTCCTCACCTGTTGATCAGTGGTATAAGGCCTGGCATAAAAACTGGCATATAAAAACTGACCTGAAGCACAGTTCTATAATGCTTTGGTAGAATGGGGTGTTCTTCTCACCTCTGACTTAATCAAGGGATACATTTTTAAACTGTCTAAAATAGAATTCTACAAAATTTAGTAGGAGTGGGGTATGAGTTAAACAAAAATTTATTAAATTCTAACCCACAGCCATAAATAACTCTCCCTCCACTGAGCTTTAAGTAGATATTACGTAGTAATAAATTTCAGGTTGTACTCAGATAAATTCCTGGAGTGCAAACCTTGTATAATGTTGTTAAAGTGTATGCAGACGTAATTGAACAACCCTCGGGTATAGGATAGAATTTCCATTCTATTGTAAAAATTGAGTAGCCTAACAGTCACCAAACTCCCCTCAAAAGCCCTTTTCTGACGTGGCCCAAGGCAGTATTTCTAGGCAGGAGAAATTATATTCAAGAAGTAAAATTTGGTCTTCCCAAACACATACAACTAATGCAACCAGTTCCATAATTAACCTGGAACATTTGTAAAATAGATTGATGTAACTCTTTTTGAAGAATGTGGTTATCCTCATTTTGTGATGACAAAATGAAGCTTAAGAGAAGTGAAATAACTCGGCTAGTAAGTAACAAAGCTGAGATTCAAACCCATATCTGGTTGTCTGCAAAGCCCATCTTTTTAACTCCTACACTACACTACACTTTTTCAAAAACCATTTCTACCAACCCTGACTCCCATGACATTAAGATGCCTCATTAATGGACAGAATTCATATTGAACTTACTTGTCTAGTCCATAATCAAGTTCTCTTCATAGAATTGAAGACTGGGGAACATTAGCACATATGAGGCCTTCACAGTTTAGCTAGCACTATGAGGCCTTCGTAGTTTAGCTAGTACTACTTATCCAGTCACCCCTACGCATCTACTCTGGTCTCAAGTATACCAAACCACTTGTACCATGCTCTTCTGCCATATACCTCAGCATACCATTGATTCTACACAGAATGCTCTCTCCTCTAATGCAACTGGCAGGCTTCTAGTCACTCTTCAAGTCTCAATTCAAACATTTCATCTAATTTTTTGCTGTGGGATAATATAGCTTATATAAAAGTGGGAGGCATATATTTGTCCAGATTGTTTTAATACATACCATAGGGATGGTTAGTTAGCATTTTGAAGTACCCTGATAAATAACTGACAGTCTGTGAGTAGGTATTTAGTACTTTATATATTGTTATTTGAATCTATACCAAAGGATTTATAAATCAGCAAAAGGATAGTAGAATTTGTTTTTTTGTTTTTGTGAAATCAACACTTCTTAAGGTAAGTGGTAAGTTAGGATACTTTCTAAAGGCCACATACACCTGCATAAAAGTAGTACAGAATAAAAACAATTGGTACATTCATAGACTAGACGAATATCATCAGTGCACCACTTAAGTTCCAGAGCCCAGTTAGTCTTATGTCCTTCCACTTTTGAAGCCTGGTTAGTCCTGTTATCAGAAGATATTTGTATCAACCTTCAAAGTGAAACTTTCTTGCAATTAAGACAGAGAGTGGTATTTGCCTAAGCCCTGAGAACAAGCTGTTTTACTGTTTTGTGCTGATTTTTCAGTAGATGTACACACATTCAACAGAATTTGGTCTAAGATTTGCTTTCATCATAATATGCCACCTGTTGTGATGGTAGAGAGTAATGATAGTTATGAGCCCTACATACCACTAGTCACAAAAGGGATACTAGATATTTACCCTATGAGACAAACTTCACTGATTAGCCAAAATCTCTGAGATAAGTTTACGTCATCTTAGTTAATCCTTCCCTGAGTATCCCAAATGGTGCACTCTATTTCTATTCCATATCCTATTACATTTTATCCAATTAAATGAATGAATATAATGTATGTTGCATTATAGCCATGTTTCTTGGCCTTTTAGTACTTATAACCTATCAATGCCATACATTTTTTGTACTTACTGAAAAAATATTAAATCTGTGACTATAATGGAATACAATATTGCACATGCTTTTTAAAAACATCCACACATATCTATTTCTACTTGCTATATATTCTGTTATACATATTTTGTTTGATATCTTTTGTCTAACTTTAGAATCCCTGCTAGACTTACACACATGTTCATGCACACATGCACACACAAACATTTCCAAATACATTTTGGTCCCCCGAGGGACACCTTATTCATGCATGTTTAGCAAATGGCTAAAAATGAGTCTTATATACAAGGCAAGCAATAAATATCTGTTCAATGAATAAATGACAGAAATAATAGATAAGTATATATTCTTTGTCACAGGACTCTTCCCATTTTATCAAGGGACAGAGAGATGATTCAAAATAAAGGCATTTTCTGAAGACTCAAGGAACCAACCAATGAATCAATATAAAGTTATTTCATTGAACCAATTTGTGAGTGAGTCAGCATTCTTTCCTCGCTTTGGTTTTCTTTATAGCCAATTAAGTTCTTTGCAAAATAGTTTATGTACTTTCTTCTTAGACAAATATCTGGCTGTATTCATCTAGAATTTGCAATATTATCTATTTTGGAAACTAAAATCCTAGCTGAAACTGATGTTGACATCCTATTGCAATTTGGTCCTACCAGATATTTTTTTTTCCCCTGAGACAGAGTTTCACTCTGTCACCCAGGCTGGAGTACAGTAGCATGATCTCGGCTCACTGCAACCTCCACCTCCCGGGTTCAACCTATTCTCCTGCCTCAGCCTCCCGAGTACCTGGGACTATAGGTGCCTGCCACCACGCCCGGCTAATTTTTGTACTTTTAGTAGAGACAGGTTTTCACCATATTCGCCAGGCTGGTCTCGAACTCCTGAGCTTGTGATCTGCCCACCTCGGCCTCCCAAAGTGCTGGGATTACAGGCGTGAGCCACCACGCCCGGGCCAGATTATTTATAAATAGTAAATGTTGTACAATTAATAAGCTTGCTACATATCTGTTATTCAGGTGACTAGGTGTAGTGTAGACAATTAGCAGGTAAAGAAAAGGTACCTGATGTCACAAGACTTGTAACTAAAAAAGTCTAGGTGAGTCTGAAGAAAAGGGGGAAAGGAAAATATTAGGCTAAATGTAGGTTGTAGTACATTAGTTGAGTAACTAAAATCAAACATCTGTTATGAACAACACAAGTGAAGCCAGTAAGAGAGTTCCTATACATTTAGTGGTTTTCAAGCTTAGCTATTTTAAAAACAGCTGATATTCAGACTGCATCCTAAAAAAACTGTATCAGATACTCAGGATGTGACCCAGGTCTTTGTATTCTTCTTGAGTTTCCCAGATGATTCCAAGATTTAGAGAACAAAGGTTGCACCTCACTGCTATGATTGAAACTGACCTACATGAAAAACACATGACTTGGAAAAAAGCCTATGGTGGCAGCAGTAGCATGTTAGAATAGCTTTGGTATCATTCCTCAGGAGGTTGAAATATCTCTTATAGCCGATACATGGGTTATGACAGGAGCTAAGTTTTAAAACCACATTAATCAATTGTAAACTCTTTAGAGTGTATTTATTGGGTTTAGGGTGAAAACAAGTATCAGATTTGGTATATATAGAAGGAAAGCATGGGAGCTGAATTAAATACTGCAAAGAGCATAAGAACCACCTTCCTTTTATGGTAGGAGGGTGGAAATTTTCTTCCAGATAGCCAGGTACAAGAGAAAACACAGCAGATGTACTTTGCGTTGAATAAAGATTACACATTCTCCTTAATCACCACCTTTCCTTTTTATGGAGTAAGTGTGAATTATTGTCAGTTTCATCATTTGTAATCAGAGGCTGAAACAGATGCTGAAGGTTTAGTTTAAAATGATATGTGTCTCTTATAACAACTTGCAATATGCTCTCCAAGGACTATTTACCTTCCACATTGCAGAAACTCACTGCAAAGGAGTTTATTCTTAAAAGCATTTGAGGTAAATTAAACACAATGAATGCAACTTTCGTTAGAGATAACATTTAGCAGAGTTATTATAGGGCTTACTATGTCTGCAGTGAGTGGGCATTTGCCTTAATGACTTTATTTAACAAGCTTTCAATTCCTTGCTTATGTGATTTAAATGCTCTTATAACTATTTGCCCTTAGGAGTTTGGTACCAACACAAGGCAATCACAATATTTTTTTTGTTATTTTTAAACCAAGTTAGTATGTAAGAGAAATATATTTATTGTTTTGATATCAAGGGTAATGACAAAATTCTTAAGTTTGTTGTGCATGTTACACTAGGCATTAGCATCATATATTTATAATATAAAATATATCCATCCACGCACACAAGTTGTTCATTTCATACACAGAGCTAGCTGAGTGCATACAATGAATAGAAAAGTATATCAACTTCATTTTCTAGATGAATCACAGAAAAGCACATATTTTGAAAATGAAATACTGCAGGTACCTTGAAGAAAGTCAGAACCAAAATCAAGGTAGGACATGAAAGTTTTTGTTCTGATCTATAACACTTTGGATTTTTTCAAAAATATGTTCATTTACTATTTGTGTAACTAAAAATGAGCTATATAACAATGACTAAAAGGAAATAACATAAAAAGAGAAATGCCATAGAAAACTTAGAAACTGTAAATGACCAAAGTATAGTCCTTAATAATGTGAGAATATGAGAACCAAGCTAATTTTAAGAATTAATCATTAAGAGGCAGAATTTAACAAAACAAAAAAAAAATTTTTAAGATTAGTTTTATTATCAAAATGCCACAAAAACTAAATTCTTCTGCAATTTCAATTCCAATACCAATTTAAAAAATTTAAATTTATATTTTTGTGTAGTGGAGTGAGTATCTGCCAGTTAATCTATGACACTTCATGATATTTCACGAACACTTCAATAGTCCTCTAAAGAGAATCAACCCTTGGTCCTTGGGGTTTTCCATAAGATAGGGTAGATTTTTCCCTTAAAATTGATATACCCAGCCCAGAATATTGGTGGAATGTTTAATTCCTCAAGTTCTAAGTATACTTTTTAGGCCATCAGCCATATAAGGTGTTTATATTCCTCCTTCCCTTTGTCTTGATATAATTGATGGACTTCAGATTATCAAGCAAACAGATCACTTGATTATATTGTAACAAGATTATTCTTCAAATGACATCACGAACTATATCCCATTATTAAAGAAAATGGGTGCTTTGTTTTATTTAATAAAGCAACATTTACTGAAGAGAGGTCATAGTAGACTTAGAAAAAGTATGGGGTGGTATGGACTGAATTACTTCCCCCCAAAATTTATGTTTTGAAACTCTAATTTTCAAAGTGACTATAATCTGAGGTAAGGCCTGTGGGTGGTAATTTAGGTTAAATGAGGTCGTAAGTAGGGTCCTAATTCGAAGGAGTGGTGACTTTATGAGAAGCAGAAAGAAGGGAGAGACGTCTTTCTCCTTTAACACATGAAGAAGTCCTGTGAGCACACAGTGAGTAGGCTGCCACCTACAAGCGATGAGAAGAGACCTCAGAATGAAATTTACTTTCTGGAATCTTAATCTTGGACTTCTAGCCTTCAGAACCATGAGAAATAAATGTCTGTTGTTGGACCCATCCACCCTATGGTATTTTGTTATGACCGCCCTGAGCAGTCTAAAACGTGGGTGTTCTACTCTTTTCTGCCACTAGGAAAAGGACATATCAGGTTTCTGCCAATAACTTACTTCTCCCCATGTGATGGGTTGAGAGGTAGTTCCCAAAGAGATACGTCCGTAGCTATCCTCAGACTTGTAAATATTAACTTATACGGCAAAAGATTGACAATTATCTTACATGGTAACAGATGTGATTCAGTTAAGAATTTTGAGATGAGGGGATTATCTAAGATTTTCTGGTCAGGCCTTAAATGCCATTATAAGTGTCCTTGTTAGAAAAGGCAAGGTAGATAACATAGAAGAGGAGGTGGCAGTGTGGCCAGGGAGGCAGAGACTGGAGTGATCCAGCTACAAGTTAACAAACACTGACAGCCATCAGAATCTAGAAGAGGCAAAGAACTATCTTAGAGCCTCCCAAAGAGGTATGGCTCTACAAACACCTT
Source organism: Pongo abelii (assembly GCF_028885655.2). Lineage (NCBI taxonomy): Eukaryota > Metazoa > Chordata > Mammalia > Primates > Hominidae > Pongo > Pongo abelii. The sequence goes on from NC_071988.2 coordinate 163,865,479, forward strand.
AATTTTGTGCTTCTGGCTTCTAAAAATGTAAAATTTCTGTTTTAAGCCATTCAATTTGTGGTAATTTTTTATAGCAGCCAGAGGAAACTAGTACACCCCACTTCAGTTTGCTCATCCATTTTCAGTGGATCCACAGTCTCTCTACATGTCTCATGTCATATTTCTTTATAAAACATTGAAAACTCCTAAGTTAAACCATGTGTGTGTGCATGTGTATACAAGTAAGTCTCGAGACATTTGGGAAGTCTCTGTTAACTTTGTCAACTTCATTTAAAAATCAGTTCCTCATATTCTAAGGATGTATTGTTAGATATATTCCCATTAAAAACAAGAATAAGGCAAGGATTCTGGCTTAACCCTTATCTATAGCATTATTCTAAAATTCTTCTGAATTATATGAAAATACAATAAGGATCAAAAATAAGGTGTTTACCTATTAAACAAGAGGAGAAAAATAATTATGAGCAAGTGACATGAGTTTCCACTTGGAAGTTAAATAGAACTTACCAAAAACTGTTAATATGTGAGTACAAAAAAGAAAGAAATTAAGAATGGCTTAAACATAATGACAGCTTTATGTTAGCTGTACTCAACTAAAGTTAAGACGTCATAATAAAATCTTGGTAAAAATATAAATTATTTAAAATTTAATCATTATAAGAACTATAAGGGGCTGGCTGTAGTGGCTCATGCCTGTAATCCCAGCACTTTGGGAGGCCGGGGCGGGCAGATCACTTGGGCCCAGGAGTCTGACACCAGCCTGGGAAACATTGGCAAAACCCTGCCTCTACAAAAAATACGAAAATTAGTTGGCCATGGTGGCATGTGCCTGCAGTCCAAGTTACTTGGGAGGCTGAGGTGGGAGGATCACTTGAGCCTGAGAGGTCAAGGCTGCAATGAGCTGTGATCGCACCACTGCTCTCCAGATTGGGCAACAGAGTGAGAATTTGTCTCAAAAACAAACCAAAACAAAAAAAACCTATAAAACACATATAAACAAAAATTAAATTCCTATAGAATACATGTAGAAAAAGGCATGCTATATTTCTTGATGGCAAAATTATTTTTAAAGCAATAAGTATCTGCCAAATTAATAGTTTGGCTTAATGTAATTGTAATCAAATCTTAGCTAGATTTATTTAGACTTTAACTCAAGATTCGTTTGAAAGAATAAATAAGCCAGAAAGGCTAAGAAAAAAAGACTAATATCATAAAGATACAATTTTTTTTAAGTCAAAACTTTCTAATACTGCCAAACAAAATCAACAGATCAATGAAACAAAATAGATAGCCCTATCAGTCATAGTAATTTTATGTTAAGGGGACACATCAACTATTATTAGTGAATGGGAGGGCTATTCGTCAAATGATTGGGAACATTAGATGATTATTTTGAAAACTATAAAGTTTAATTTTTAGCATATAACAAAATTCTGGATACACTGAAAAGTTAATATCAAAGATAAAATTTTAAAATACTATTTATAATTTATATGAACATTCTTCTGAGCTCTGAATTGAGGACTTCTCAAACATACAATATTTAGTTTTAAAAAATCCATAATAAAAACATTTTATATTTTACTACATAAAAATTATAATCATAAAAATCTAACATTCGTATTCATAAAAATATTGATGAACAAAATTAAAAGGCAACCTTAAGAGAATATACACTATAAACATGATGGATATAGTTTTTATCATTAATTACATAATGGAGATGTTATTTTTGTCTGTGTTAATTTCTATTTCCAGTTGCTGTCACGTCACCTAAATATTCAACCATGAATCTTGAAGTCCTGGGGGTGGAAGGGAAATGTTCTACACGGGAAGGATATGTACCTCCTTCTGGCTCAAGGCATTGTGGGGATGAGGAAGAAGATGCAAGCAGGGAAGGAAAGTAGACTTCAATTATTGATCACCATCTCCCACCCTATTCTCATATCTTTTGAGCTTACATTTTGGGAAGCTGATTTTAAAAACATCCAAGAGTTATGGAGTAGACTCTCTAGAGAGTGGCTTGCCTCACTATATACTCATAGGGGGCTAGTAATGACAATATTCTAGAAGACATATATGTGGTATCTATCATGGTACTGAAGTGATGGCTTAGAGGTGTCATTTGATGCTGAGATAGACTCTCAGGAAGTGCCCCTGCTCCCACCAGCCTCTGTATGTCAAGCAAGGGACCCAGAGGTGCCAGTGTGCCTATTGAGAGGGCAGAGTGGTGCTTGAATCTAGGTGACCATGGCGGGCAAGGATGTAGAAACCAGTGGCAAACGGCCAGAATCGAGGACTCCAGTGAAGGGTGCCAGCATGTGAAGCTTAAATTGCTAAAGGGGACTCAATCATAGTCAGAAGTCACCCGTCCTGGGAATCAATAGCCCAGCTACTCCGCAGTGAAGACAAGAGGATCCTGAGAGGTCAGGTCAGTCTGAGGACCCCAGCCTCTCCAGTGCTCTATGATCATAGGAAATGGAGATGGTAGAGAGCACAGAAAGGAAAATGGCCTGTGAGGATCAGAGGATTTGCAGGTTAAATAAGGGGCTTGCAATCTCTTCTTATACCATAACATGAGCAAATTTCTGGCCTAATTCCAGGTGTTGCCTATCTGTATATTTCTAAAAACTGAAGCATTCTTCTGGAAAGTGAATCACTGAGGGTATAAAGTGCGGGATAGACCCTTTAGGATTATGTTCTCCCTTCTTTTCTCATCTGTCCCTTCTTTTTTACATATCTCTTGTTCAAGAAGCAAAGACCTTTGCATTCTGTTTGTCATATCTTCTTGTGCTATGGCCATAAGCCTCTTGGATTCATTCCCTTTTCAGAGGGGAGATTCTCTCCAAAGTCTATTAAATAAACACTTTTTCTACATCCTCCAGGTATACCTCTCTAACTGGGAGCTGTGGTATGACATGGAAGTAGAAATCTCTGAGGATGAAAATTATTTGCTTTACTATCTTCTAAATATTATCTAGTAAAAAGTCTTAAATAGCTCATGCAACTGATAAGAAAATTCAGAAAAGACGGAATAAGAAATTCGCAACAGAAAAAAATAAACGTATTAAATAACATTTAGGTTCACAAGTAATCAAAGATACATATTTAAAAACACAAAGCCTTACTAAATTGGCAATTAAAAGAGTTCCCAATGTTGGAGAGAGTGCTCTAAAAGAGGATTTTTTTTTTATCATGCTACTGGTAATGTAAATTTGCTTTAAGCTTTCATAAAGTAATTTGGCTATACGTTTTTGTATTCTTCAAATGATCTTCTTAGATCACATGCTTCTTATGATTAGAAAAGACAATAAATAATGGCTTTAAACAAAGCTAAGTATCTCTCCTTGGCATTCATCACTGCTGACTGTAGTAGCCTATGTGGGGTTGGTGAGACGTCCACCTGGCATTTCCTATAGCGCTTATCTACATTCACCAGACATGTATATCAGTAACTGTTGGCAGGCAGCCAAAGTGACAGGGACGTTGTGCTAGGAGTTTTAAGTAGCTTTAATTTTCTGTTTCAACTGAAATTCTATGTAGACCTTTTCAAACATATGTAATTATTCAAACATAAATCAAAGCACTAAATTAAAATACAAATAGTAAAATTATTTTTCAAAGGAAAGTTAGCACATGAATGGTTAAATCCTTTTCTTAAGAGATATGGCAATGTGTTGCACATATACAAGTTCATGGAGAAAATTTAGTACAAGAACCTAATAATAACAGTGACATAAAACTGTATCAAAATGAAGATGAAATCCCAGATTAAGGTGGCAAATGTTCAACTGAATCACTGTCTCCTCTGACAGGTGACTTCCTAGGGACTGCATTAACACTCAGAAAAGCAAGCAACTGTCCCTTCAATTCCATGGTGGTATTTTCACTAGGAAATTGGTACAAAGTTACAATCATACACACAAAGAATAAAGGATTCAGAAAGACTGAAAGCCAGAAAAAGTAGTATCTTCATACCTTTTAACTTTTCCAGGAAAAATTACATATATAATCCCTAACCCTAACCCTACTTTAGTTCTATATATATAGACAGAAATATATATGTATATATATATTTTTTTCTTGGCTCTTTTAAAAAGGTGATAAAAGGAGCCCTAAAAAAAGAAGTGTATGTTTATCTGCTTTGTAAAATGTGATTAAGAGAACTATTTTCCAAAGCTAGATTCCTCTAAGCTAAATGAAAAACTATTCTTTCCTCTCAGTTCTATGTTTTTCTAAAACACATTAAAATCTTTGGTTCTATAGTGTAGGATTTTACTGAAGTAGAGTGAGACTGGAAAAAAATATTGTTTTCCAACTTAAGAAATATTCACAGTGAATCCCTTATGCACAGGAGTAGCAGTGCAGAATATTAGAGATCATGTCAACACCTTTATTTCACAGGTGAGAGCTCAGAGGCTCTGAAAGCACAAGACACTCTTTGGAGGTCATGGTGTTAGTCTGTGCCAAGACAAGATCTTGCTTCTCTGACTGTAGCTCATTCAATTGCATTACCAGTCTGGTGATATTTACTATGTAGCAAGGACAATGTCTTTCCCTCAGTTTTCCAGATCACCAAGCAATGATGTGCATGTTACATATGACATTAAATTTAAGATGGGTCTAATGAAGGGGAAGTTTAAAGTGCATGGATAGTGTTTCAGGCCAATATACTCCTCTCCCAGTGTCTCCATTTCTCTTTCCTGTCTAAGGCCAATGATTTGCTACAGTATCTATTACTTGAAGAATCTGATGCCATTTGCTACTTTATAACTTACATAAGCTTCTTGTGTAATTTTATGGAATAAGATTTTGGATGATAAAACATTTCAAATGAATGCAAACCTTTGTGATGTTTTCTCAGCACATATCACTTAATATGTATTATCGTATGAGATAATACATGTAAAAGGGCTTAATTCAGACAATACATGTAAAGAACTTAACTCAGTGCCTGGAGAACAGATATAAATCCAGCTGATCACATGTCAATGATTTTACTTTATAACTCTGATTCTTCTTCTAGTAGTCCTGGTCTTGAGACTCTTCCATATATTAAAACCCAGACCAGGAGTTCTTGTAAAACTTCAGGAGAGCGGGGAGATTGGCTTATTTTACTACTGATACATCCCAAACATGTAGAACAGTATCAGGCACAGAATAGGCTCAAAGACATAATTCCCAATGAATACATGGATGAGTGTAAGCAGGGGAATGATACAGTAATGTAAGTTGTGAGCCCTGCTCTGAGGCTTGAAGCCCAAGCTCACAGCAAAAGCTGCTGCCCAGATTGACAGAGATGGAGCTTACTACATAGATGGAACTTACTACAACAAGGCTGATCAAGAAACAGCTTGTGAGGAATGTTTTCTTTTACAATGTTAGGGTAATGCAGGAAGATGATAAGTATCAGTAAGGATTTCTATGACATTGCTTCCATTACAGGAATTCTTTAATTCCTCCTCCAATCTGGAAGACTTGTCGTATATTTTGGGCTGAAGTTTTTGTTTTTGTTTTTTTGTTTTTATTTCATGGATACTATTTCCAAAACTGAATAACAGTGTCTCAAACCCAGTGACAGACACATTTGTTTTGGGTATCTTAACTTGAAACTCCCACAGACCTCAGACAATTTTTCCATTAGCCAGCATTCTTTTTTTCTTTTCTTTTCTTTTTTTTTTCTTTACATTTAGAGGAAGTATTTGAGGAATGGAGATACTGTCTTTTTAAAATTGTATTTAATTTAACAATGTGAATCAGATTATTTAAAAATAAACTTTAGTGAGTAATAGTTCCAGATCTTTACCTTAAGGTGATTTAAATAGTAATAACTAGATTTGTCAGAGGCGTCAGAACAGAGCAACTCCATCTTGAACAGGCCAGGTAAAATGAGGCTGAGACCTGCTGGTCTCAGCAGGTCTATTCTTAGTCAAAAGATGTTTATGGTTAAGAGAACAGAAACAGACCCAGGACTTAACAGATCCAGGAAATGTCCTGATGTCCCAATATCATAAGAACAAAGCCATTCCTAGTTTAAGAATAAGTTTCAATTTAAAGATAATACAGACTCTTGGAAAAGATGGTAGTTACACAAAGATTAGCAGTCCTTTATCACAAATCCTTGTAGTAGAGCACATCTCCCCCTTGATTTTTGTTATCTTACATATAAGCAAGCATCGTAACTAAGGTGGGCGCATTCCTCCTCTTACTTTCGGGAGCGCCCCACTCTGTCTATAGAGTAGCCACTCTTTCATTCCTTTACTTTCTTAATAAACTTGCTTTCACTTTACTCTGTGAACTCACCTCGAATTCTTTCTTCTGTAAAATCCAGGAACTCGGCCAGGCACGGTGGCTCACGCCTGTAATCCCAGCACTTTGGGAGGCCGAGGAGGGCGGATCATGAAGTCAGGAGATCGAGACCAACCTGGCGAACACCGTGAAACCCCGTCTCCAATAAACATACAAAAAAAAAAAAAAATGAGCCGGCCACGGTGGTGGGCACCTGTAGTCCCAGCTACTTGGGAGCCTGAGGCAGGAGAATGGCGGGAACCCGGGGGGCGGAGCTTGCAGTGAGCCGAGATCACGCCACTGCACTCCAGCCTGAGAGACCACGAGACTCCATCTCAAAAAAAAAAAAAAAAAAAATCCAGGAACTCTCAAGGTCTGATTGGGGCTTCTTTCTGGTAACAGATTTACTAGATTTACTAAATTAATCTACATTTTTTTTAAGTTAAATAAAAACCTCTTATAAACTGGTGTTATTAAGAAGATGCTTCTTCTTTTTTTTTTTTTTTTTTTTTTTTTTTTTTGAGATGGAGTTTCACTGGACTTGTCTTCCAGGCTGGAGTGCAATGGCATGATCTTGGCTCACTGCAACCTCCGCCTCGTGGATTCAGGCAATTCTCCTGCTTCAGTCTCCTAAGTAGCTGGGACTACAGGGCCACTAAGCCCGGCTAATTTTTTTTTTTTTTTTTTGTATTTTTAGTAGAGACGGGGTTTCACCATTTTGGCCAGTCTGGTCTTGAACTCCTGACCTCAGGTGATCCGCCTGCCTCGGCCTCCCAAAGTGCTAGGATTACAGGCGTGAGCCACTGCGCCCAACCAGAAGAAATTTCTAATTTCAATATATGTTTCTGAACACTACTTTTGGTAAGCACGTGATCTATGTTATGGATTTTAATAAAAGATAATGTATTCAGCAATGCTGCCCAGGAAAATATAATGTGAGCTGCAGATGCCACTATGTCATTTTAAATTTTCTACTAGACACATTAAGACAAGATGAAATTCATTTTCATAATATATTTTATTTAACCCAAATAGTATTTCAGCATGTAATTAATGTAACAACAATTAATGAGATATTTTACTTTTTTTGTACTAAGTCTTCAAAATCTCAGTTTGAACAAGCCACATTTCAACTGCTCAAAAGCCACATGTGGCTGGTGCCTGTCATTGTAAACAGCACAGGTCAGGAGGTTAAACAGTTTTGGAATCAGACAGTTCTGAATGTAAATCCTTGTTCAACATTTACTAACTACGAGACATTGAAGAAATTTAAACATTCCAAGTACTAGTTTTAGCAACTAGGAAATAGGGATAATTTATAAATTGAACATTTTAGAAATAATATATATGAACCATTTACTACCATGTTAGGAACTCAGGAACTATTACTTCCTGAGTAAACTAAGGTTTCAGTGTTCAAAACATAATTTCTGTTAAAGGTAGCTGCTATTAGCAACATCAGTGTAAACCTCTGAAATGTCAGAAAAATTCTCTTAGTTTAATGTTCTTCACTGAGTAACCAATATTACCTTGACATGTGGAAAGAAGCTCATGATTGTGGAACATCTGAAAGGCGACCCCTTTAGCACACAATAAGATAATATTTTTGTCACATAGTGTTAAAGGTGCATTAATCATGAGGCCGCTCACCTTCCTCATAAATCACACATGCAAAATGACAGGTGATATTCTCGTTTTAGTGGTATTATCTTTATTAAAAGCCACATAATGCCTTGGTAATAAGAAAATTTATTCTGGAATAAATTAAAACATTTCTATGCACTCTGAAAATTAATTTCCTTTTGTTTCAATTTATATTCATACCCCGATCATTCCAGTGTAGATGTATAAGCTTGACTTATTGTGGTCACCATTAAGAATATCCTCAAGGAGACCAATTTTGGTTCTTCTGGAAGAATAATATAAATTTGGATTTCTGGAAATGGTGTGAACAGACCCTGGAGAATAAGATGCTGAAGGTTTAGTTTTACAACATAATAGAAAAAAGAAAACGTATTTTCTTGTCATACCTATGTACCAGCTGGCTTGGGCTATGTCACAGAATGGTAAAGCAGTCAATAAAATTAAATATTGTATGATACTTTTTATACTTTGCAAAGTGTTTTAATGCTAATAATCTCAATGAGAAAAAATATGGAGACATACATTAACTGAATTGTAGTAAAACTTGCTTGTTTGGGCTGCAGTAGGCAGATGGATGAATAAACAGGGGAGAAGTTTCTATGAGCATGTAAAGGAAAATGACAGATTTTAGAAAGGTTTATGATTGTTATGCAGTGATAATTCAGAGGAAAATGGTTTTAAAAATGATTTTTTTCAGATTCAGCCAAAGGAAATTAAAAGTCAACAAACTGGGTATTAAAATGGAGATCTCTTTGATATACTGATTTCCTTATACAATGGAGTACTACTCAACCATAAAAAAGAATGAGATTTGTCATTTGTAACAACATGGATGGAACTGGGGGTCATTATGCTTAGTGAAATAAGCCAGGTACAGAAAGATAAACATCATGTTTTCTCACTTATTTGTGGGATCTGAAAATCAAAACAACAGAGCCCATGGAGATGGAGTAGAATTATGGTTACCAGAGGCTGTTAAGGGTGGTGAAGGGGTGGGGAGAAGTAGGGATGGGTTACTGAGTACAAAAAAAAAAAAATAGAAAGAATGAATAAGACCTAGTATTTGATAACACAACAGGGTGACTATAGTCAATAATATTTTATTATACATTTTATTATTATTATTATTATTTGAGACAGAGTCTCACTCTGTCATCCATACTAGAGTGCCGTGGCATGATCTTGGCTCACTGTAACCTCCACCTCCCAGGTTTAGGCAGTTCTCCCTGCCTCAGCCTCCTGGGTAGCTGGGATTACAGGCGCCCGCCACCATACCCAGCTAATTTTTGTATTTTTTAGTGGAGACAGGGTTTCACCATGTTGGCCAGGCTGATCTTGAACTCCTGACCTCAGGTGATCTGCCCGCCTTGGCCTCCTAAAGTACTGGGATTACAGGCGTGACACACTGCACCCAACCAATTTTATTATACATTTAAAAATAACTGAAATAATATAATTGGACTGTTTGTAACATAAATGATACATGCTTGAGGGGATGGATACCCTATTTTACATGGTGTGATTATTACAGATATTACAGACCTTGAATATCTGTATCAAAGCATCTCATACACCCCATAAATATATGCACCTACTATGTACCCACAAAAATTAAAATAAAACCTTTAAAGGGAGACATTCATTTTGAATGCTGCACTGAAACTTAATCTTAGGAACTTTTTCTTTAACAGGGTGAGAAATTATTAGAGAGTCAGAGAATTAGTTCAAACCCTGGACTTCAAATCCCATCTTATTCACTTCATAGATGAGGACTAGAGAAATTGAGTGACTTATCCATAAACAAAGTGATAGCTAGGGGCAGAGGGACTGGAATCCAAGTAATAATGTGATATTTAATCCAAGACTTCTTTTATGGGAGAAAGTTACTACTAAGGAAAGTGATCCACAGGCTGGGGGGGATATAGATGAATATAGCAAGTGGAATATTTCCTGACATTTTATTCCCTTTGGCTGAATGTGTTCACACATGATGAAGTAAAGAAAATAAATAAATTATATGTTATTATGTACTAGAGAGCTCCAAACTGAGCCATAAAAATGATGGATATTTTGGTGGAGAAGATGTGTGATTTATTCAAATAATTATTTAAATTCTGTGCTTTATTTTAACTAGAGAATGCATTGTAATATTTTCAGTTTGACTGTCATTTTTAATTGTTTTGTTACTCATGGATCATGGGCAAAGGAAGAAAAGTTGTCACTACTGAAGCATTTCTAGGGATTTCTTCTGGGCAATTAAGCAACCATTTCCCCCTCATGAATTGCTGCAGAGTCACAATGCCTAGGAAATGGATCAGATGAACACTGGTTAAGAAAATAACCAGCTGGCATTTTGAATGTCGTATAGGGAATATGACTCTCTATTATTACTACTTCATTCTGGGGATTCGCAGATATATGAGTGCCTTGTAAAAGGAGTTTCAGAAGTGAGTTTTCACACCTTGCCTTAAGATGTAAGGATTCTTCTTGGTTCTACTCCAGGGACCTTGATGTTCCTGTTGCCCCACTCCTTGTGGTCCCACTGTGCTTCCTGTACCCAGGAATCAGCCCAAGGTACAGGGAGTTTATTTTTCTGAAGTAAATGACAAGTGAATGTAGAAAAGTTTCAGTGCCTTAAAACTGAGAAAGAGTAATTTTGAAACAAAAGTAAAAATGCATATATGCCCAAAAGTACAAAAAAGAAAAGCCATAGAGAAAACTGTTATTTAATTCTCAAAACTGATAGAAGCAATGAAAGATTTTGGTGGTAACTTTTGATTCTGCTGATAGCACAATCAAGGAAGATATTGGTAATTGAAGTGATATAAATGTCTGTAAGACAAGCAGCATTGTTCATCTTCAGCAGAACAAGTAATGAAATGGAAATGTTTTGGGGTTCATAAGAAATTACTTCATAATTTTCCTAAGAGAAACAGCACTCACCAAATGTTCTTTTCTTGTGAATAAGGCATTGCCTCTATCAGCAACCATTTCTTTTATTATTCTTGAGAATATTTCTGATCCTATATTCTCTGTTACATACTTCATCTTCAACGATGTTTTTAAAATCCCTTCTAAACTCTCCTTTTGATTAGTAGAGTTAGTTTTGGTCAAAATTAAATCAAATTTATCAACATCTCTTTGTGGCAATCTTTTGCCTTATTAAACTTTAAGACTGGGTTACTAAGTCTTCTTGTCGATTTAGCCCTTCCCAGGATTCTGAGACTTCTTGCCTGCAAAGAAAAAGGAAATATTAGAATATCAATCAAGAGCTCTTTGTCCTACTGCATTTGGGCTGCAGTAACAAAATTCTGGAGGGTGGGTAATTTATTTTAAAAATGGAATTTATTACTTAGAGTTCTAGAGGCTAAAAAGTCTAAAATCAAAGTGCTGGCAGATTTGGTGTCTGATAAGGACCCGCTTTCTGTTTCTTAGATAGCACCTTGTTGCTGCATCCCCACATGTGAAGGGACAAAGAAGCTCCCTTCAACTTCTTTTATAAGAGCAGAAATTCCATCCATGAGGGTGAAACTCTTATGATTTAATCACTTCCAAAAGGTCTCACCTCTTAATACCATCAAATTGAGTATTAGATTCCAACATGAATTTTGGAGTGATACCAACATTCAGACCATAGCATTCATTAAAGTCATTACCAAGCCTGTCTCATTATTTTCCCAATTCTAGTTACTGAGTGTGTCAAAGACTGGCTAACTGCTTGTCAAATGCATTTTCTTCTTTGAGAGAACACACCTAGACCACAGCTCCCATTATCCATGGCATGGCTAAGTTTCATTTCCCAGTTAGTTTCAGCCATACCACTTAGATCTGGTCAGTGGAGTGTGATTGAAGAGATGGGTGTGTCACTTTCATCCCTGGCCCATGAAAATCTCTTACTTATGACCCCTTCATTTAATTTCCCCTCTCTTGGCTGCTGTGTGCAGATGGGCATGACAACCTTGAAACCCCCATGATAAACCTGACAGTATTTTAAGATGTAAAGGGTGTGGTTTCTTAATTACTGCTTGAAGGTGAGACATTCATCAATCAGAAACACTCGTTTTCAACCTGAGTGAAAAATAAAGTTTTTTTAAAAAATACAAAACCACTAATATTTGGTACTTTATCTATTACAGTGGCTATCATTACTTTATATAATACTGTGAAATAGACACACTCCTGCAATAAATTCCAACCCTAATAACTTAGTCCCTGCCCTGTCTCTGTTTACTGGTCCTACATTTCAATTGCTCTGTAGGGCCCTGCCTTTCCTCTTAGTCCTTCCAGAAATTAGGCTTTTCTCTGAAAACCTGTTCACATGCCAATGTATTGGATAGACCTTCCAGTGTTAGGACCAGGCAAGAACTAGGTGCTCTCTTCTTCCTCAAACACAGGCTTCAGCTAGTCTTTAGAGAACTGCTGTACACTCTGCCTTCCAGATTGCTTTTTCCACGTTCCTGACTCTAGAGTCAGCATGCCCAGCTTTGGTTATGGCCATATAAGCATTTTACATTTTTAAGGTTTTCCTGCTGTAGGAGAAATAGATTCTATGTTGTGCTTTAAAATTAGACCGGCAAAATTATTTATTTTAACTAAAAAAAATAAGATATACAAGGAAGAAAGTCAACATGAAAAGAAAAACCTACATTTTTTTAAAATGATGAGTACATTGTGATATGTTTAATGAAATAATAATCACCATTTGATTATCCTGGATAAGCTTCATGGTACAGGGGAGCAGAAGAGAAATTGTGGGCAGGTTGGCTTCCAAAAGGAACAAAGATAAGTTTGTTTTTCCCAAATTACTTGTCAGGAAAGTCACTAACCTCAGCCAGGGTGCAGTCAGCAAAAAGGCAAAGAGAATCCAGCAGTTATACTAATCCACTCCGTCCACATGGCAGGACATACTAGGAGGGCAGAAAAAGAGTTTCCCTCTAACAGAAAAAGTTTTGAAAAATTGGTTATGAATGAGTATAGATATCACTGAAACTTTTGAGATAAAAATATGTAAATATTTTCTAATGGTCTCCATTTTATTTTTAATCAGATAAAGCCTAATTCAATGCTTTACACTCTCAAACTAACTTGTGACCATTTCCTCACTTAAATTTTCTCATTAAATGCCTTTGAAACTTGTGCTTTTGGCTTCATTTATAATTTTGTCCAATGGAAACCCCAATATCTGGGGCTTACATTTTTTAAATTTTTTTTTTCTAGCTTCATTGACGTAGAATTGACAAATAAAAATTGTAGGCCGGGTGCGGTGGCTCACGCCTGTAATCCCAGCATTTTGGGAGGCTGAGGCAGGTGGATCACCTGAAGTCAGGAGTTCAAGACCAGCCTGGCCAACATGATGAAACTCCGTCTCTACTAAAAAAAGTACAAAAATTAGCCAGGCGTGCTGGCATGTGCCTGTAATCCCAGCTACTCAGGAGGCTGAAGTAGGAGAATTGCTTGAACCCAGGAGGCGGAGTTTGCAGTGAGCCGATATCATGCCATTGCACTCCAGCTTGAGCAACAAGAGTGAGACTCCGTCTCAAAAAAAAATAGTATGTATTTACAGTATACAACATAATATTTTGATACACAAATACGTTGTGAAGTGATTACCACAATCAAGCTAATTAACATATCCATCACCTCACATAGTTACATTGTGTGCCTGTGTCTGTGGTGAGAACACTTAAGATCTGCTCTCTTAGCAAATTTCAAGTATACAACACATTATTATTAACTATATATTATTAATTATACTCCATACTATACATTACCTTTCCATAACTTACATCCTGAATAACTGAGACTTTGTATTCTTTGAACCACATCTCCCCTTTGGTTCCATCCCTATCCCTTGGCAATCACTATTCTATTCTCTGCTTTTAAGAGTAATGTTTTAAGATTCCCTGTATAAATGAGGCAATGAAGTATTTGCCTTTCTGTGCCTGAATTATTTCACTTAGCATAATGTCCTCCAAGTTTATCCATGTTGTTGAAAATGTCAGGATTTCGTTCTTTTTAAAGGCTGAATAGTATTCCATTGCGTATATATACACCATATTTTCTTTCTTCATCTGTTGGTAGATACTGAAGTTGTTGCATATCTTGGCTATTGTGAATAGTGGAATGCATACAGGTGTGCAGATATATCTCTTCAAGATAATGACTTTGTTTTCTTTGAATATACTCCCAGAAGCAGTATTTCTAGACAATATGGTGGCGGTATTTTCAATTTTTTGAGGATCATCCATGTTGTTTTTAATAATAGCTGTACTAGTTTACATTTCTACCAATAGTGTGTGTGAGCATTCCCTTTTCTTCACATCACGATGTTTATTTATTCATTGCTAATTACTACATGCAAGCAGAGTATAACAAGTGTAAATAAAAAGCTATAAACTTCTGAATATTCTAAAGTTCTTACCATCTGAGATCAGTTTTATAACTCCCTTATGCTTAATCTTCATTACATAAACACAACTTCAAAAAGTTCAAGGGAGTAGAGAAAATGGAAGAATTCAAGGGTCCATTTAGGTTAGAACACAGAATCAGTGAATCCACCTTAGTGTTGCTATAATGAGTTGAAGATAAGAAAGAAAGAACAATTTTGATTGGAAAATGGGATTTTCCTAAGGCTAATAAGAATGTAAAATATATGTGGTCATTAGAAATGCAGGAGTAGAGATGCTTTACTAGGGCCACTTAAGAATTGATACTTATTGTATAGTTAGTTAATCCTTATATTGTAAGCTAAAAACATTACACAAAAATAAGAATTATGTGTCATCAACCATTGATCTGAATACAAGTTATACATTACCCAACAATAAATACACACAGTCTTTATGGAGGGAGAAAGATAATGATAAGAGTTATTGCAATGATATCTATAGCCTATGAAGGTGGAATCAGGACAAGTTCCATATGCTCATAATTAATATGCATTTAAATGGAAGATGCTTTCTTCATTTTCAAACCCTTAATATGACAATTTTGCCCTTGATTTTCATCAACATCACAGATTTGATCAGCTCTTTACGTTAACAAGCAAATCTCTTCCAAGCTGTAGGTTTGTTTAACACACTGTAGGTTTATTTAACACACTGTAGGTTTATTTAACTTCCCATAGCTGTATTTTACTCAACAATATAGTTATATTTCATCACAAAAATGACCGCTCTGATAGTTCTCTGACTCTCTTATGGCCAACAGGAAGTGTAACATTACTGAAAGGGTTTATAGTTTATAGAAAAAATAGCTAAGGACCAACTACTTTCTTTTTTTTTTTTCTGAGACGGAGTCACGCTCTGTCGCCCAGGCTGGAGTGCAGTGGTGCGATCTTGGCTCACTGCAAGCTCCGCCTCCTGGGTTCAGGCCATTCTCCTGCCTCAGCCTCCCGAGTAGCTGGGACTACAGGCGCCTGCCACCATGCCCGGCTAATTTTTTTTGTATTTTTAGTAGAGACAGGGTTTCACCGTGTTAGCCAGGATGGTCTCAATCTCTTGACCTTGTGATCCGCCCGCCTCGGCCTCCCAAAGTTCTGGGATTACAGGCGTGAGCCACCGCGCCTGGCCAACTACTTTCAGCTTGAGTATCACTTTTACTGCTTCTGGGCGAAACATAAAAACTGATCAGTGAAGGGTCCGTCAACAGTATTTAAAAAAGAAAAAATACTCAACTGTGATGGCTGTGTAGCTCTGAGATTCAGTCATTATTCAGGATAACCATCTAGATGTTCAGACCACCACAGATAATATGGCGATATGTCTTAAAAGTGGCGAGATGGCCAGAGCAAACTACTGCCACGTGTTAAAGCCAGGGAATAGTAAGCTCAGTCTTTGGGCAATGAATCCTGGAGAAGACACAGAGTTATTGTGGAAAAAATAGGCAAATTTTGGAGTGTATTAAACATTTTCTGTGTGCTAAATAATTAGAATGAGACACGTGTGCGTTTGCTTTCAAAAGAATGCATATCTTAATCAATACATTTGTACTTTTTTTTTTGAGACGGAGTCTCGCTCTGTTGCCCAAGCTGGAGTGCAGTGGTGCCATCTTGGCTCACTGCAACCTCTGCCTCCTGAGTAGCTGGGACTACAGGTGCCCGCCACCACGCCCGGCTAATTTTTTGTATTTTTGTAGAGACGGGGTTTCACTGTGTTAGCCAGGATGGTCTCCATCTCCTGACCTCGTGATCCACCCGCCTCAGCCTCCCAAAGTGCTGGGATTACAGGCGTGAGCCACCTCCCGCCCGGCCACATTTGTACTTTTTTACAGCTATTACAACTTATAATACATTTTGACATTATGCTTTCCTATAATCAAGCAATTCTACAATCCAGCTGCTACACATGAGACTCTGCAACTGTTTCATGTGAAAAAGGAAAATGGAGTCTCCATTCTCAAAGGTAATTATTTTTTTTTCCTAACTTTTAGCATGCTGTTCGTCACTAATTCTTTCACATGCATTGGACAGATTAACACTCGATATAACAAAAGCATATTTTTCTTGGGAGGTGGTGGCTTAGAAAGCACCATTAAATTGGGTACGAAAGCCCTAATGTGAAAAAGAAATTCCCTTTATAATTCCAGGCCAACTGTGAACCAACCTGTGTGATTTTGCTTGAGTCTGCAGGAAGTAGGTGTGTCTGTTTAGGACAACCTCCAGCTAGACAAAAACTGCATTAAAGCCCTCCAAAGATCCTCAAGTGGTGATTCTCCATCTTGGCTGCATATTTGAATCACCTTAGGAGTGTTTAAACCACTGGATGCTCTGGCTGCATGCTAGGTGAATTAAATCAAAAGCTTGGGGTAGATTCAGAATTAATAATCCTTATAACTTCCAGGTGATTTCAATGTGTTCCCAAAGTTGATGTTGGCATTTCTGAGGGCCTTACAGAAATTGGGGTGGCACATAACATTACATTGTGCAGGTGCCTGATATGGCTCTCAAACTGAAAACAAGTTAAAAAAAGTCACATCTGTAGCCAGTTACTCAGTTATCTAGTCTCTCAGGGGACATGCTAACAGCATTTATTGATTTGGCAAGATAAATTGTTATGGCCCCTGGGGAAATATTAAGCACATCTCAGCCTCACTATATTTCCATAATCATTTTGCCTAGGCTTAATTTCAAACATATTTCCCTTATTTTACCCTAAATCAGCCTGGTCTAAATCTGCTTTTGCATGGAATAGGGTCTTATTTTTAGGCTTTTTATAATAACCTTATTGAACTATCGCATGAGCACTGTGTGCAGTTACCTCATTGCATGTATCTGGGTGTGTTGTTTTTCTCCCTTATTTTTTGCAATTATTTCAATGGAGTATAATTCAATTACCTGGAAACAGGTTTTTATCAAGTAGAATCTTAATATCAATAAGTATTTAAGTTCTCACTGTATGCAAGGCATGCTGTTATGTGCACATGATAACAAACCTGAATTAACCCATGAGTGTTCCTCTCAAGGGGACCACACTGTCATGAAAGTGACCAAAGAGTAAAATAAATCAGCCCCAAAATTCATTGAAATAAGTTGTCATTAGTCTTATAAAGACATTCTATGAAAAGAAAAGAGTAACATGGATAGGAGGAGACAGGACACAAGGGATGGTGACAACTGAACTTGGTCATTTCAACCCTGTAACTTTTTTCTGATTAATAAATATACATAAAAAAGTGGAAATATAGAAATATGTAAAGAAGATAAATAAAATATCACTAGTAATCCCACAATCTAAATAAAGCAGACCTGCCCTATCCTGCCCCATATGTATGTATACGTATATCAAATATATGCATGTATGTGCCAATCTAAGTAACCAGAGAGAGAATCTTTAAAAGAAAAGATATTTATTTGGGAATAAAGATTGTAGTGGGAATATGCATGCCATAGAAATCTAGATGTGTATTCAGGGAGGTAAAGAAAGACAAAGGCTTTAAAAAAATGAAGAGGGTTATATAGTTGTTTTGAAATAATTATCAAAGATCAATAATAACAAGAGTGACTAGCCTGAGGTGGATAGCGAGTTGCTGGGCAGATGTCCTTGCAGAAGTATTTTTTTGTGTAAGGTTGTGATGGACTTTGTGTAAGTTGTGTGTTTGTAGTCTTTTGTGTTAGGCTTTGTTATCAGGCATACAAGCACAAAAACCCTCTTTTCATGGCCTTCCCAGGCATTATTGGTCTGATTTTTGTAAAAGCATTTGTGACACTATTTTGATTTTGACAATTTCACATATATGTGTGTGTGTACGTGCATATTTATTATATGCAATATGTGAGATACAGCATATATAAATGATATATACAAGTATACATACATTACACATTGATATATATACACATATGTGTATATATACTATATTTAAACACATTTGTGTATATATATACATATTTATTTATATATGTACATTTATAACAATACATTATACATACACCATAGCAATACCTGAGAGGAACCAAATAATGATACCTCTCTTTCCTGCCCAGGGTCTTAATCAATTGAGAAATAAATAATAGAAACTGAATGCTATAAGCCAGGCATGGTGGCTCACACCTATAATCTCAGCACTTTCGGAGGACGAGGTAATAGGATTGCTTGAACCCAGGCGTTCAAGGCCAGCCTGAGCAACATGTCAAGACTTTGTCTCTGAAAAAAAAAAAAAAAAAACTAGCTGGGTGTGGTGGTATGTGCCTGTAGTCCAAGCTACTCAGGAGGCTGAGGCAGGAGGACCCCTTGAGCCCGGGAGTTCAAGGTTGCAGTGAGCTATGATCATGCCACTATACTCTAGCCTGGGTGACGGAGTGAGACCCTGTCTCAAAAAAAGAAAAAAGAAATAAAACGAAGTCTCTAACAACGTCTTTATTGTTGATAAACACAGTTGAAGAATATAGCTTTGTGTGAGGTACCAAAGAGTCACATAACTGAATCCAGAATTAGAATTATGCAGATGTATCCATCCAGCCACAAGCAAATCTGGCCCTGGGGAGATCAAGCTGCAATAAAGAATGTACTGCCCCTGGAGAAACAGTGTGGAACTCAAGCCTTCTGTGAGTAGGCTGCTTCCCAAAGAAGAGAAAGGTAGAGACTGAGATGAGCATGCCAAGTTTAGTCTATACAAATTTACATATGGATGTAATTATTTTGTAATATATGTATAATTATGCTACTTATATTATCATATTAATATTAACATATAATTATGTAATTATAAATAAATATGCTGTGGTGAGTCAACCTAGTAAAAAATAAATTCTCAAGAAATTATTTTAATTTTCAAACCAAATTATTAGGATATAAGACAAATCTTAACCTTTAGACAAATGTCCATGGTAACAATTCTGCTCCCCAAAACCAGTGTGTAGTGTTGTCAAAGCCCATCTCATTGGTGTCTGAGGAACAAAGGCAGATGGTAGACGGTGAAAATCTGAACTTCAACTTACCTGGTTTGCCAGCCAGCCTATTTACATTTCTGGAATCGACCACCTGTGAACTTAATTGATAGGAGCCTCCTAGCAAATGATACATGTTGTCACCATGAATTTGCCATGTGTGGGGTGGGTAGGGGGCTGGGAATCCAGCTGCCTCCTCCCTCTGTCTCCTCCACCACACTCTCTCCTCCATCACAGGGCAATGTTCAGACAATGCTGTCATCTTTATTTGTAGTGGCAGCAGACTTTACCAGGGGTTATAAGAAAATTTTTTTCTTTGCCAACCTATGCTAACCTTCTTAACTTCCATTTCCTTTGGAGCATTGCAGTCCTGAGGATGAGCTGTGAGTAGCACTGATCCCAAGGCATTCTTTGAGCCTGTGTACATTGGTACTCTTCCTTTGCCTGTTGAAAGGGAATTGATTTGGCCTAAAAAAAGTCCTGTCTCCTAGAAAAGGATCTCACTTTAGAGCCACATTTTTTTCAACTGCTATTGAGGCTGTTGAGGCAGGCGCTTCCAGTAAGGGCCAGTGCTTTGGTCAGGTGGCCCTCTAAAGTTAAGACAATTAACTTTCTTTTCTGTTTCATAAATTTCTTGGGCACAGTGAAACCCATGTGTCTAGCTAAAATAACTATCATTTTGAAACTCATTACAATGTTCTTTAGTATTTTCTTTTCTCTCTCTCTCTTTTTTTTTTTTTGAGATGGAGTCTCACTCTGTCGCCCAGGCTGGAGTTCAGTGGTGCAGTCTCAGCTCACTGCAACCGCTGCTGCCCGGGTTCAAGCAATTCTCCTGCCTCAGCCTTCTGAGTAGCTGAGATTTTTGTATTTTTAGTAGAGATGGGGTTTTACCCTGTCAGCCAGGCTGGTCTTGAACTCCTGACCTTGATGATCCACCCTCCTCGGCCTCCCAAAGTGCTGCGATTACAGGCGTGAGCCACCGCACCCAGCCAGCTTTAGTATTTTCTATTACAGTATTGAGCCTTTAGACCAGTAATAATTGGCCCAGATGCATCATTTAAGGTCAAGTGCTCCACAGTTCCAACCTGTGCTCTTAATTCAGAATGGAGTGCTACCTACTGCCACCTGAGGCAAGACAACATAGAAACTACCTAGTGTTCTGTGGCTCAGATGTAACATTTTACTCTTGCTTTGTACAGGCAGGTAATGATCCCACTTTAGCCTAGGCAGTGATACCAGGCCAAGCTGTGCCTACATCCTAATAAACTATAGCCGTCTGCTTGCCACCTGAGGCCTTAGCATCTGACAAAGAAACTGCCTTGGCTGAGGCCCTTGCCTTGCACTGCAAATTCAAGGTCAAACTGCAATAATCTGCACTCTGAAGCCATCTGTGCTGGCCATGCCTTTGGCCCTACCTCTACAGAAAGTCATCTGGGGTCAGAACCACAATACATTGCAGCCACTGGACAAAGTCAAAAATACCTAGTGACCTAGTAATACCTAGTAATGCTTAAGGACTCTTAGCTAGGTCTTAGCAATTGAAAGCTAACTGTGGAAAGTAAAAACCTTTCTGGCCTAGTGTAATCTTCACAAACCACCAATGTCAAAAATTTCCTGCCCCTACACTAAGGTTGCTAAAGACTAAAGCTGCTTCAGAAGTTTTGTTCATTCCACATGCAATTTGCTTTCTGAAATTTTCTTCTCTCCCAGTGTTCTTAGTCATTGTACCAAAGATGAGGTCTAAACACACACACACACCACAAACATATACACATATTTATGTTCTTCTTTCACATGTACCTTTTCATGACCCTTTTCATCCTCCAATCTGGCCATCCAGAAGCAAACATTTTTAACTCTTTTAGCTGATTATTTTTGGTTTTCTTTCCAGAGCCCTAAGTTATATCTTGTATTGTCATTTTTTTGATTATTCAATTTTAGAAATACTTATTCTTTCATCTCTTATTCGACCAATTTCCTAGTACAATCAAATCACTGCTTTAATTACATTAACAAACTATGTAAATGTAATTTACTTGAAAGTCAAATATCTTATGCTTGTGCAGCTTTTTCATTTGCCAAAAGTTTTTAATTTTTTCTTTTTACCCATTGTATCTCTTTATTCCAATATTATATTTAAATTGTTCATCTTTTCAGTTATTGTATAAAACTTTCTTTTTTTCTTCTTCCACTGGTCATCTGGACGAGTTCCTTTTCAGGGTTGCTTCAAGGTGGTTATCCAGAAGTTCTTGTTCGTTAGGCTGTGTTTCCTGGAACTGAAGTCTGTGTTTTTCTTGGTTTACGCACTCATTTTGCTAGAGCAAAGAGTATGTTAGAAGTGATATTTCTGAAAACTTGTATGTCTAAAAATGTGTTTAGTTTAGTACAAATGTTTAGCAAAAATGTTTAGTACAAACATTTGAATGACAGTTTCGTGTGACATGGAATTTTAGTTCAAAATATATTTCACGCTTCTGAAATCTTTGCTCTATGACTATGGAGTATCCAGTGTTGCTGATGAGAAGACTGGCACCAGTCTGATCATATCTCTGTAGACGATGTATCTGTCTCTCTCAAAAGTATTAGGACCTTGTCTTTATTCCTTTGGTTCTAAAGTTGTAGTCTAGGAGTGGGACTTTTTCATTAATTTATTTGGCACATAGAAATGCTTTTGATCTGGAGACTTATGTTCTGCAACTCCAGCAAATTCTCTTGAATGATTCTTTGATATTTTACAATCTCTCTTTCCTATGCCCTCTCATTACAAATTGCTATTTACTACATTAATATTTCTTACTCCCTATCCAATAACAATTTTAAAACTGAGGTATAGGTACTTGCTCTGGATTCACAATCATCTTGAGTTTAATCTAGATACACTCTCAACAATTCCGTAAGAGTCAAATCTTCCAGCCTCCCCTGAGGCTAGAGGAAAGGTCATAGAACAAGCAGCTGAACTTCTCTCAGAACTCATTTAGAGACCCACCTTCTTATTTAGTAGGTGTAGCTACCCGAATAATTTAGGTAAAATTTCCAAGGTTTTACCACCAGTTAGTGGCGGAGCCTGGAATAGAATTAAAGGATTCTCATATCTTAGTCCATGTTCCTTTTCCATTACATAATGTTTTTCTTGTCTGCAACAGCCCAGTGACTTGAAGCACAAATTCACAGATCCTAAGAACAAATCTGATGGGTGTGGCTTCTAAAAATTATTCCATGGACTTTTATGAAAACAAACAAACAAAAAGTGGAGAAGGGCTGTGGAGATGGTAGAAACTGCAGGCATCCTCCAGGAAAGGGCATTTTAAGATTCCCTCCTGCCATGCAATCACGGCGACAACTTCTACTGCAATTGCTTATAAAGCCATTTGTTAAGATTGCTAAGATACAGTGGTTGTTATATATTTTAAATATTTACTTTAAATCTAACATTGCTTCCTTGGGAAATTATTATTAAAGATTTGTTTAAATTATATAAAACATTAAACACATATAGAAAATATTTTTACTAGATTACGGTTCTTAGACTAAGTATTAAGACTGCATCCTAGCTACCATACCCAATAGGTATGCTACTATAGACAAGTTGGTTAAATTCTGAGAGTTTCTTCATCAGTAAAATGTGAAAATAATCACAATGTTATTCTAAACATTGGATGAAATTATGCATACATAGTATCAGTACAGTGGCTGATACTTGGAATGTGCTTACGAAAATATGTTAAATCAGTGAATGTTGGTTTACCAAGCAGAGCATATGAACTATATATAAGATTCCTCATGCATGTAATTGTTTGACAACCATGTCCATTAAATGTGAAAGAATCTGGAGAACTTTATGGAATTCAGAGTTGCTGATGAGTAGTATTATCTCAGTTGACTTACTTATAAGCAAGTAAAAAAGAAGCTGTGAATGATTTATATAAACTGAGAGAATAGTTCAAGGATACATGTCATTTCTGATGCTGTTATTTTGTATTAGGCTAGAGCGATGTCTTCCCTGAATAAAAATAATAGTTGTTTTTACAAATCATATATACAAAAGATTATGAAATGTACATATACTCAAAACATACTGTAATAATTGATCATCAGTAATAATAAATGTTTAAATGCATAATATAGATAATGCTCAATATATTCATTTATTCAATTGATTATTCATTTATTTGTTCATTTTTTCATCATATATTTATTGAATTCCAAATCAATATTACTGAGGCTTTGAAGAGAAAGTCACTGCCCACTGGGGCAGTCTTATCTCTATCACCTAATTCATTTGAAACAAATAGAAAACAGTGCAGGAAATTAGAACAGATGTAAGTGAATGTCCTTTGCTATTTTTTACTTACAACATGTCTCACTTCAGACTACCCACTTTTCAAGTGCTTAACAGGCATATGTGTCCAGTAGCTACTGTAATAGACAGCACAGATATAAAGTCATAGTACTTACTGCATCCCAAGTATTTTGTATAATGTCTAGAACATATTTATAATTTTGCTCCAATAAAAATGTATAAAATGAATGGATGAATTAATAATCAAATTTATTTAGTCAAAATAGTTGTATCTGTGAGTACTATTTAGCACTAGTTAGCACTTGTTGGTTGCAAGTGAGAAAAATCTGACTCAAAATTATTTCATTGAAAATGAGTAATTGGGCCTGGGCACAGTGGCTCATGCCTGTAATCCCAGCACTTTGGGAGGCCAAGGCAGGCAGATCACAAGGTCAGGAGTTCAAGACCAGCCTGGCCAATATGGTGAAACCTGTCTCTACTAAAAATACAAAAAGTTAGCCAGGCATGGTGGTGGGCGCCTGTAGTCCCAGCTATTCAGGAGGCTGAGGCAGGAGAATTGCTTGAACCTGGGAGATGGAGGTTGCAGTGAGCTGAGATCATGCCACTGCACTCCAGCCTGGGAGACAAAGTGAGATTCCATCTCAAAAAAAAAAAAAAAAAAAGAAAAAGAAAATGAGTAATTGAATCATTCACATAATTGAAAAGCCTACTGGATCCAAACACTTGAAAGAGGCTGATAGGCAATCTCATCTATCCTATATCGCCTGCCCATTACAAATTCCTTGCCATCTTTTGGTTTAGCTTTACTTAGCCAACCATTATTGACTGGTCTGCTGACCATGCTACATGTCCTACACGAATTATTGTTACCCGGTTACCCCATTGAGGGAGGCTCCCTATTGTTGCATTCTTCAATCAACTTGGAGAGTATTATGACTCACCACTGGTTCTTAAACATCTGCCTGTAAATGGTAACTATAACCAATGCTCACATTTCCTTGGCCAAGCAAGTCATACGGTCATATTTCACCTCAGAGAGTAGGACCAAGAAAGACAGTGCTGCCATTTGCCCAGAATGCTGCAAAACTGGAAATGTAGAATGAATAGCCTAATGACTTCCACACTTACTATTAGCTTCATTCTCTGGCAAAAATCCCTAAGAGTTAAGTTAGTTAGTTCCTGATTCATATCCTTCCATTTTAGTAATTTCCATAGAAATAAGTATTTTTTGCCCAGTGGTTTCAACAAAATTCCCCTGGTTGGATGAAAGAGAATTTGAGATGAACTCTGATAGTTTCCTATTATGGCTGTATAAATGACCACAAACTTGCTTAAAATAACACAAATTAATTATCTGGAGTTCATTAGTTTAAAATGGGTATCACTAGGCTAAAATTAAGACGTCAGCAGTGCTGCATTCTTTCTAGAGGATCTGGGAGCATATACTGCATTGAATGATTATCTCCAAAATGATATATTCATACCCTAAACCTTGGAACCTGTGAATGTGACCTTATTTGGATAAAGGGTCTCTGCAGCAACCAATATATGCGAGACGTGTTTTTATGGCAGAACAATTTATATTCCTCTGAGTATAAACCCAATAATGGAATTGCTGGGTTGATGGATGTTGTAGTTCATTTTCACGCTGCTACAGAGAAATACCTGAAACTGGGTAATTTATAGAGAAAAGAGGTTTAATTGGCTTATGGTTCTACAGGCGGTACGGGAAGCATAATATCTACTGCTTCTGGGGATGCCTCAGGAAACTTACAATCAAGGCAGAAGGCAAAAGGGAAGAGATAGGCACGTTATATGGCCAGAGCAGGAGGAAAAGGGAGAAGATGGATGTGCCATACACTTTTAAACAATTGGATCTCGTGAGAACTCTATCACAAGAACAGCACTGAAGGGATGGTGCTAAACCATTCATGAAGGATCCACCCCCATGATTCAATTACCTCCCAAAAGGTCCCACCTCCAACACTGAGGATTACAGTTGAACATGAGGTTCAGGTGAGGACACAAAGCTAAACCATATCAAATAGTAATTTTATTTTAAGTTCTTTGAGACAGCTGCAAACTGCTTTTCACAATTGCCACCAGCAGTATATAAGTATTCCCTTTTCTCTACAACCTCACTAGCATCTTTTACTTTTTGACTTTCTAATAAAAGCCATTCTGACTGGTGTAAGACGGTATCTCACTGTGGTTTTGATTTGCATTTCTCTGATGATTAGTGATGTGAAGCATTTTTTCATGTTTGTTGGTAGCTTGTATGTCTTCTTCCGAGAAGTGTCTCTTCATGTTTTTGCCCATTTTTAAAAATTGGGCTATTTGTTTTTGCTTATTCAACTGTTTAAGTTATTTATAGATTCTGGATATAAGTCCTTTGTTGTGAATATTTTCACAACATATAGTTTGTGAATATTTTCTTCCATTTTGTAGATTGTCTGATTACGATGTTGATAGTTTCTTTTGTTGTGCTGAAGTCCTTTAGTTCAATTAGGTCCCAGTTGTCAATTTTTGTTTTTGTTGCAATTGCTTTTGAAGACTTAGTCATAAATTCGTTCCCAAAGTTGATGCCCAGAATGGCATTTCCTAGGTTTTCTTCTAGGATTCTTACAATTTGAGGTCTTACATTTAAATCCTTAATCCATCTTAAGTTAATTTTTGTATGTGGTAAAAAGTGGGGGTCCAGTTTTATTCTTCTGCCTATGGCTAGCCAACTACTTTAGCACCATTGATTGAATAGGGAGTCCTTTCTCCATTGCTTATTTTTGTTGACTTTGTCAAAGATTAGATAGCTGTAGGTGTGTGGCTTTATTTCTGGATTCCTTTTTCTGTTCCATTGGCCTATGCATCTATTTTTATACCAGTATCATGCTGTTTGGTTACTATAGTCTTATAGTATAGTTGGAAGTCAGGCAATGTGATGCCTCCCAGCTTTGTTCTTTTTGCTTAGGATTGCATTGGCTATTCAGGCTCCTTTTGGTTCCATATGAATTTTAAAATAGTTTTGTCTAATTTTGTGAAAAATGTTTTTGGTAGTTTGATGGGAATAGCAGTGACTCTGTAAATTGCTTTGGATATTATGGCCATTTTAACAATATTGATTCTTTCTATCCATGAGCATGGAATATTTTTCCATTTGTTTCTGTCATCGATGATATCTTTGCACAGTGGTTGTAGTTCACCTTGCAAAGGACTTTCATCTCCTTGGTTATGTGTACTACTAGGTATTTGATTCTTTTTGTGGCTATTATGAATGTGATTGTGTTTTTGATTTGCCTCTCAGTTTGGATGTTGTTGGTGTATAGGAATGCTACTGATTTTTGTACATTGATTTTATATCCTAAAACTTTGTTGAAGCTGTGTCTCACATCAGGGAGCTTTTGGGCAGAGACTATGGGGTTTTCTAGGTATAGAATTACATTTTCTGAAAACAGGGATAGTTTGACTTCCTGTCTTCCTATTTGGATGCCTGTTATTTTTTTCTTTTGCTTGATTTCTTTGGCTAGGATTTCCAGTACTATGTTGAACAGGAGTGATGAGAGAGGGCATCCTTGTCTTGTGCTAGTTTTCAAGGGGAATGCTTCCAGCTTTTCCCATTCAGTATGATGTTGGCTGTGGGTTTGTCATAGATTGCTTTTACTATTTTGAAGTATGTTTCTTCCAGGCCTAGTTTTTTGAGAGTTTTTAACATGAAGGGAGCTGAGTTTTATCAAAAGCCTTTTCTGCATCTGTTGACATGATCATGTGGTTTTAGTTTTTAGTTCTGTTTATGTGGTAAATCACATTTATTGATTTGTGTAGGTTGAAGCACCCTTGCATGCTAGACACAAAGCCTACTTGATCATGGTGGATTCGTTTTTGGTGTGCTGGTGGATTTGGTTTGCTAGTATTTTGCTGGGTATTTTTGCATCTATGTTCATCAAGGATATTGGCCTGAAGCTTTCTTTATTTATGGTGTTTCTTCCAGGTTTTGGTATCATGATTTGGTAGCATGATGATGCTGGCCTCATAGAATGAGTTTGGGAAGAGTCTTTCCTCTTCAATATTTTGGAATAGTTTCAGTAGGAATGGTACCAGATTTTCTGTATAAATCTGGTAGAAATTTGCTGTGAATCCTTCTGGTCCTGGGCTTTTTCTGTTTGGTAGACTTTTTATTACTGATTCAATTTTGGAACCCATGTTGGTCAGTTCAGCAATTCAGTTTCTTCCTAGTTCCATCTTGGGAGGTTGTATGTTTCCAGGAATTTATCCATTTCTCCTAAGTTTTGTAGCTTGTGTGTATAGAGCTGTTCATAATGGTCTCCTGTATTTCTGTAGGGTTAGCAGTAATGTCCCCTTTGCTATTTCTGATTATGTTGATGTGAATCATCTCTCTTTCTTCTTCATTAGTCTAGTTAGTGGTCTATCTATCTTGTTAATTCTTTCAAATAATCAGCTCCTGGATTCATTGATCTTTTGTATGGTTTTTCATGTCTCAATTTCCTCTTATTCAGCTCCGATTTTGGTTATTTCTTGTCTTCTGCTAGCTTTGGGGTTGGTTTGCTCTTGTTTCCCTGCTTCCTCTGGTTGTGATGTTAGGTTGTTAGTTTGAAATCTTTCTTTTTTGTGTGTGTCGGCATTTAGTGCTATTCAAAATAGCAAAGACATAGAATCAACCTAAATGCCCATCAATGGTAGACTGGATCAAGAAAATGTGGTTATATATATATATATATATATATATATATATATATATATATATATACCATGAAATACTATGCAGTAATAAAAATGAATGAGATTATACCCTTTGGAGCAAGATGAATGGAGCTGGAGTCCTTCATCCTAAGCAAACTAACACAGGAACAGAAAACTAAATATCATATCTTCTCATTTATAGGTGGAAGCTAAACTCTGAATACATACAGACACATAGAAGAAAACAACAGACATCAGGGCTTGCTAGAGGGTGGAGGGTGAGAGGAGAGTTAGCGTTGAAAAACTATCTATTGAGTACTATGCTTATTACCTAGGTAATGAAATTATCTACATACCAAACCTCTGCAACACGTAATTTATATATATAACAATCCTGCACATGTACCTCTGGACCTAAAATAAAAGTTAAAAAAAGAAGAAAATTTTAAAAATAAAAAAAGAAAAGAACAAAGAAAAACCAGATGTTGACTCTTTTTAACACACAAAAAAATCAATGTTTGAGATTATGCATATGCTACTTACCTTTATCTGATTGCTATACATATGTGTATCAAAACATCACCATGTACCCCATGAATGTGTACAATTATTATTTGTCAATTTAAATAAAATAAAAGCAGAGGAAAAGCATATTTGCAGATGTAATTAAGTTAAAGATCTCAAGATAGGCTCATCTTCAATTATTCAGGTGGGTTCTAAGTCTAATGGCAATGTTCCTTATTGAAGAGAAAAAGAGAAGACATAAAGAGAAGAAAACCATATGAAGATGAAGGCAGAAATTGGAGTCATGTAGCTACAAAGCAAGGAATTACCTGGAGTCACCAAAGTAGAAACAAGGGAGCAAGGGAGAACTTTTTGGAGGGAGGGCGACCCTGTTGACATCTTGATTTTTGAATTATTGCCTCCAAAACTGTGAGAGAATAAACTTCTGTTGTTATGGCAGCTCTAGGAAACTAATACAGACAGAATTCATTTATTTAGCTAGTCTGCTTCTAGAGGCTGCTTGCATTGGTTGCCTTGTGTCCTCCTGCTCCATCTTCAAAGCCAGAAATCCAGCATCAGATCTCGATCTCTTTCTCTCTCTTTCCCTACTCTTCTCACCTTTCATCTCCCTCTTCCACTTGTAAAGACCCTTGTGATTATATTGAGTCTACTTGGATAATTCAGGATCACCTTCTTGTTTCAAGGTCAGCTGATTAATAACTTTAATTCTATTTTCACCCATAATTCACTCTTGTCATGTCACATATCACTGTCACCGGTTCCAGGAAATAGGACGTAGACGTTTTTGAACAGGCATTATTCTGCCTACCACATGAACTATGAGAAAAATTAGGAAAATTTCCTCAAGAAGAGGAATATTTGGTACTGAAAGAACAACCTGATAGAGAAAATGCAATGTTTATTTGAAGTTTGATACCCAGATGTTTTATCTTAATGCCAGCTTGAGAACTTCCCCCTAGAGAGCACCAATGTGTGGGCCTACATCAGTTGGAGACACCTCAAATTGCCCCTTAAATTACTTGTTACTGATCTGCACCAACTTTTATCCATTTTTTCTCCAGTTGCTGACTCAAGACTTCTGCTTTCATTTACAACACAGATGTTACTTTTTGAAGCTGGTCTGTCTAAATCTTTTCTCTGGACTCTTTCATGGTACTTGCCTTGGATTCCTGTTACCAGCAGTTCTTGGTATTGGATTATCTTCAGGAGAATTTCCTCTTCCTCTTAATTCCTTAAGAATGAGGCTTGATATTATTTTTCTATGAGAAGATTTGAAAAAGTGGATAACAGTCTTAAATGCCTGTAGCACAGTATGTGAGCAGGAACTGAGTGGAAGATAAGGCTGGAAAGAGAATCTGAGACCTGATTATGGAGGACACTGGAGGAAGGAGTCAGGACTAAGGAGTTTAGATTTAAAAGATAAAAATGTATTACTTGATTTATAAAGTTTGGATTTTATAGGAAAAATAAAAATATATTTACAATTATTTACTTTTTATAGATTTATTAAGGTATATTTTACAAACTATACAATGGAATAATTTTTAGTAAATTTAGGAAGTTGTGTATCCATCACCAAAATTTGATTTTGTAACGTTTCCATCACCCCAAAAAGACTACTCATGACCATTTGCAGTTTTTTCTCTACTCCCACCCTCAGCTACAGGCAACCATTCATCTATTTTCTGTCTTTATAGGTTTGAGTTTTCTGGACATTTTACATAAATAAAATCGTTTACTATATGCTATTCTGTGTCCAGTTTCTTTTACTTTAAATTAGTTAAATTTAATGAGGGCTTATGATGTCATAGACACACAACTAAATTCTTTCTATATTAACTCATTTATTCCTCATAACAGCTTTTTGAGGTAGGAACTAACACTATCATATCCACTTCAGAGATGAGAGGACGGAAATTTAACAACTTCTACAATGTCACATACCTACAGCTTTCTCACGGTTTGTTTTTTTTTTTTTTTTTTTGTATCTTGCTCTGTTGCCCAGGCTGGAGAGCAGTGGCATGATCTTGGCTCTGCCTCCTGGGTTCAAGTGATAATTTTTGTATTTTTAGTAGAGATGGGGTTTCACCATGTTGGCCAGGCTGGTCTTGAACTCCTGACCTCAGGTGATCTGCCCGCTTTGGCCTCCCAAAGTGCTGGGATTACAGATGTGAACCACCGTGCTCAGCCTTCTACAGCTTTATCTATTAAGTGTAGTATGATAGTTTAATCCTAAACTTTACTGCTATCCATCTATCCTACACTGCCCATCAGTGTCATGAGTCACAGAATAATACGAATATGAAGAGTAAACTGGAGGTATGAGAGCCTGGTAGTATAGAGAAAAATTAAAAGGTGGTCGGGCATGGTGGCTCACACCTGTAATCCCAGCACTTTGGGAGGCCAAGGTGGGTGGATCACCTGAGGTCAGGAGTTCAAGACCAGCCTGGCCAACACGGTGAAACCCTGTCTCTACTAAATATACAAAAATTAGCCGGGAATGGTGGCAGGTGCCTGTAATCCCAACTACTCGGGAGGCTGAGGCGGGAGAATTTCTTGGACCCAGGAGGCAGAGTTTGCAGTGAGCCAAGATCGTGCCATTGCACCCTAGCCTGGGTGACAACAGTGAAAATCTGTCTCAAAAATAAATAAATAAAAATAAAAAGGCTATCATTTATCATATTCATTTTAAATGAAAGTTAATTTGGGCTGCACTAGATAATAGGCAATAGAAATATACAGAAAAAAATAAATAACTAGAAAGGTAGAATATGGATTTATGGCTAGATGTATTTGAATTAAAAATCCAGCTCTTGCCATCTGACTGACTATGAACAAATATTGTAATCTCTCTGGCCTTAACTTTACCTCAAAATTGGGGTGAATGTTTGCTTTATAAGCATGTTGTGGTATGATTTACATCATGTACTTTACACATTGCCTGAAGCCCATTAGGGGCTAATATTTGGTGATGTTTATATTTTTGCTGTTTTTACTTATGGCTAGATCAGATATATAAATGTAGAAGAAAGGGTAAAGTTAAAGATAATTATCTTTATGTTTAGCTTTGACAACCAACAGTATGATCTCACTAATAATGCTTGGAAATATAGTTTTAATAATTGGCTTAATGGAAAAGAGATGATAAGTTTGGTTTGGGCCATACTGAATTTAATCTACAAGTAAGAGAGTCATGTGAAAATAATACTCCTGACAAATAAACTTCAGTTTTTAGAATTTTGGGAGCCAAGTAAGAGTCATGAAACCAAGCCATTGATTCAGGAAGGAAAATGATCTGGACACTTGTAGTAAAAGTTGCAGCAAAGTCTGGACTAAAAGGTCAGTAAGTCAGAGTATTTTGTCTCCTTATGAATTTCAGTATCCAGCTATTATCCTGCTAGAGCAGGAAATGACCCCAGCCTGAGGCTTCCTGAAGAAGGGCACCAATGAGTTTGCTTAACTTTGATAATGACACAGGATAAAAAGGAAGCAAATAAGGCAGGATGGAAGGGAAGGGGGTGAAGTCTGAAAATTCAGGAGAATGCATCAAAATAATAACCCAAAGATCAAGTAATTATATCTCATAACCCAATGCCTGCTAAATAATGAGAAACACATGTATTTGGGATAATATATCAAAATTTTAATCTTATAAAACAATATCAAAATAAAGAGAATTTAGACAGTAACTATCTGGAGAAGTGTTAAAGGATACAATTATAGTGTTCTTAATATTAGAATTAGCTGGGTTGCTTAATTTTTTTTGTTGAAAATGATGTAACAAAAACTTCCAGAGATATACATTTGCTGAAGAGCTTTCTGTGACTACAAATTGCCTCCTCCTAATTGTTATGGAAAGTACATTAAAATAATAGAGTCAAGGTATAATTAAGAAATAGCAGAAAGAACCTAGGCCAATACATAAGACCCCAGAGCTCGTTATTAAACAAAATCTCTATTGTTTTTCAAAGTGTGGGGGACTGTAGAGTTGATAACAGGCAAGAAAATACTTGGTTTTTCTCATTTTCATTTGATAATTATTAACAGTCATCAAACAAGAGTGAAGAAATGACTTCATCAGATGTAACAAACCAGTGGGCTATTCTGAAGACAGGCCAAAGAAGCAGAATGAAAGAGAGTCAAAGGAATTTATTCTCAATACATCTCTCATAATCCACTAAAAAATAAGCAAAGAAACTTGCTGAGGCCAGCTTGGTTGTGGAGACCCTAACCCAGCGGTGCTAGAGGAATTAAAGACACACATACAGAAATATGGAGTGTGGAGTGGGAAATCAGGGGGCTGACAGCCTTCTGAGCTGAGAGCCTCACAGAGATTTGCCCACGTATTTATTGACAGCAAGACAGTGATAAGCATTGTTTCTATAGATTATAAACTAACTAAAAGCATTCCTTATGGGAAACAAAGGGATGGACCGAAACAAAGGGATGGGCTCTGGCTAGTTATCTGCAACAGGAATATGTCCTTAAGACACAGATGGCTCATGCTATTGTTTGTGGCTTAGGAATGCCCTAAGCAGTTTTCAGCCCTGGGTGGGCCAGGTGTTTCTTGCCCTCATTCTGATAAACCCACAACTTTCAGCGTGGGCATCATGGCCACCAGGAACATGTCACAGTGCTGCAGAGATTTTGTTTATGGCCAGATTTGGAGGTCTGTTCCCAAAATGTTCCTCCTTTTTGTTTTTGCAAGACGATAAAAGCAAAGGTGGATTTATCACAGTGAGCTACTTCTTGCAGGAGTCAGGATTCGCATCTGCAGACTATACAAAGACAACATAGATTAAAAGCACAATCATCATTGAAATCACAGAGCCTCCAAGTCTTGTTATCCATTTTAATGGGTTAATAGCTCCTAACCTGTCTGCAGCTCCTTCAAGCACTCCAGTTCCTGGCATTAAGGTCAGGTGTGCCTGGGATGCTTTAAATATTTCTTCTTTTAATTTTGCAATATCCAAAGACAAGTTTGCAGAGGGTCCTTCTAGATGCTTTTTCATTCTTTTCCAAATTTTGATCGTATTATGAGCCATTAATAGTTTCCACAAATCCTTAAGTTTAGCTCCTACAGCAGGCCACATCATTTGAGGTTGAGGTGCCAATATATCGTCATGTTTCCAGGTGATAGGAACTCTTGTCAGATTTCTTACCATTTCTACCATCTGACCATTTTCTTCCAACCAGCCGAACATAGTGTGGCTGTGGCACTCAGACT
The DNA here is from genome assembly GCF_028885655.2 of Pongo abelii. Lineage (NCBI taxonomy): Eukaryota > Metazoa > Chordata > Mammalia > Primates > Hominidae > Pongo > Pongo abelii. The sequence goes on from NC_071988.2 coordinate 163,899,541, forward strand.
GAGAGGTGCAATTCAAGCCAAACATCCCCTTAGGGGACCAATCAATAATGATTCCATAGGAATCGTTGCACAGCACCTCTGCCTGTTCTGCAATGCAATCTTCCCAAACAAGTACATTCATTTTTTCTAGCCAGGTCCACTTCTGTTTACAAATAAGTTTTTGAAGGCAGTATGCCTCAATTATAGGAGCAGATTTATTATGGTAAATACTGAGATCAGAAAGGATGTGTAAATGTGTCATAGAATGATTACATCCAGACATTATTGCCAGCCAAGATTGATAAATATGCCCAATAAATATAATTGTTCTCTGTGTCAGCCCTTGTTGAAGGAATACTCATGGCAATGGTGATCACCACTATCATAGCTATCATTAAATTACTGATTGTTACTGGTTGTCCAACTTTTCTCAGGTTTTCTTCCACCATCTGTGACAGCTTCTTGATTTGTCCCCAGGTAGGTGGCTGTGTTCGACGGGTGTTGCTCGTGACAGTCAGGGTCCTCCTCAGCATCAGTCTCGACATGGCTGCAACCTCAGGGTCCTCGGGATCCTCCCAGAATCTCTTCCTTGGCATCTGGTTCATGATAAGGTTTCAGGTGTCTTGATAGTATCCAAATCGGCTGCTGGTTTTGGCCAGGAGAAATACAAGCGTAACCTCTTCCCCAAGCTATTATCTTACCTATTTCCCAACTTTTTGTTATCAGATCTCTCCACCAAACCAGTTGTTCTGCTTCTGTCTTTGCAGCTGGTTTCTGTAGACGCTGTTCTGCTGCTGATAGAATCTGGCCTTCAGGCAGGCTCAAAAAATTTAAAGTCAATAATGCTAGATTCAATCGCCTATGGGGTGTCCCGCAGTCCCTGTTTCCCCCTTTCTGCTTTTGCAACTGCTGTTTCAGGTATTCATTCTTTCCACTATGGCTTGTCCTTGAGAATTATATGGGATACCAGTAATGTGTTTAATATTCCATATAGAGAAAAATGTAGCTACAGCTTGGCTAGTATAGCCTGGGGCATTATCTGTTTTAATAGAAGCTGGAATGCCCTTCACCACAAAACACTGCAAAAGGTGACATTTAACACAGGCAGAAGACTCTTCTGATTGGCATGTAGCCCAGACAAAGTGAGACAAGGTGTCCACACATATATGTACATAAGCTAGTCTCCCAAACGAGGGAACATGGGTGACATCCATTTGCCAAAGAGAATTAGGTTCCAATCCTTGAGGATTAACTCCTTCAGTAAAAGATGAGGAATGCACCATTTGGCAAGTTGGGCATTGCTGGATAATAGCTTTAGCTTCTTTCCAGGTAATGTTTACCTACATTTGAGACCAGAGGCATTAACATGGGCTAAATTGTGAAAGGGTCTAGCATTAGATATTACAGTAGCAACTAGGCAATCAGCCATTTGATTCCCTTCACTTAAAGGTCCTGGAAGAGGTGTATGAGCCCTAATGTGAGTGATGTAAAAAGGGTGCATTCTACTCCTAACTGCTGTTTGCAATTGGGTAAATAAAGTCATCAGTTGTTGATCTGTATGAAATCATAACTGAGCATTTTCAATTAATTGTGTGGAATGAAGCACATATGAAGAACCAGAAATCACATTAACAGGCATATTAAAAGCAGTCAATACCTCAATTACAGCTACAAGTTCCTCTTTTTCATATCCATGTAATTTTTCATATTTTCACAGCTACAAGTTCCTCTTTTTTCATATCCATGTAATTTAACAATCCAAGTTCTCCCACTTCCTATCATAGTAGCGATTTGATCCAAATAAGGAGTTAGAGTCTGTGAATTAGTATATGGAAGAAAAAGCCATTCTACCAAGTCCTGCTCTTGGACAATAACACCCATAGGTGAATGCTGAGTTGAAAAAATTAGCAAATCTAGAGTCTTCTCTGGATCTATTCTATTTATTTGAGCCTTATGCACTTGCTTCTCAATCAGCTGTAACTCTGCGTCAGCCTCCTTTGTTAATTGCTGAGGGCTAGTGAGATTAGGATCTCCTCTAAGGATAGAAAATAGATTACTCATGGCATAGGTAGGAATGCCTAGTGCAGGTCATATCCACTTAATGTCCCCTAGTAATTTTTGAAAGTCATTCAATATTTTCAATTGATCCCTATGTAGGGTTACTTTCTAGGGCACAATGGTAGTGTCATTTACTAAGGTCCCTAAGTAGGAGTAAAGAGTAATAGTCTGAATTTTGTCAGGAGCTATAATTAAACCAGCATGAGAAATCAAATTTTGCAAGTGATCATAACATTGGAATAATATTTCTCGAGTGGGTGCAGCACAAATTATGTCGTCCATATAATGAATAATGTAACACTGAAAATTTTTTACAAGTAGGTTCAGTTGCTTGCCCTACATAAGTCTGGCAAATTGTTGGACTGTTTAACATGCCTATGGCAACACTTTCCAATGAAAACACTTAGGAGGCTGCAGGTTGTTTACTGCAGGAATTGTAAATGCAAACCGTTCAGTCTTGCTCAGCTAAGGTGATAGTAAAGAAACAGTCTTTTAAGTCTATGACTATTAAGGGCCACTTTTTTGGAATCATAGCAGGAGAAGGCAATCCTGTCTACAATGTCCCCATAGGTTGTATAACTGAATTAATGGCTCTTATGTCAGTTAACATTCTCCATTTACCTGATTTTTTCTTAATTATGAAAACTAGAGAATTCCAAGGGGAAAATGTTGGAGATATGTGTCCTTTTCCTAATTGTTCAGTAACTAAGTCCTCTAAAGCTTCCAGTTTCTCTTTATTTAGTGGACATTGTTCTATCCAAATTGGCTTATCTGTTAACCATTTTAAAGATATAGGTTCTGGAGGCTTAACAATCACCATCATCAAAAATGATATCCTAAACCTTGGTGGGAACTTTGTCTTCCCACTTGAAGTGGTTCCTTCAAACCTTGAAAATTTTTTCCTAGTCCCATACCAGAGACATACCCCATTTCAGGCATCATATGTTGACTTTGAGGGCTATATAATTGCTCTGGAATTAGAACTTGTGCTCCCCATTGTTGTGATAAATCTCTCCCCCATAAATTTAAAGGTGCAGAAGTTATAATTGGTTGAATAGTCCTAGGTTGTCCATTGGGCCCTTCACAATGCAAAATATAACCACTTTGATATACTTCAGGGGCCTTACTAACTCCAACTATGTTAAATTGAGTGGATTGAATTGGCCACAGAGATGGCCAGTGCTGTAGAGAAATGATTGAAATGTCCACTCCTGTATTGACCAAACCTTTAAATTTCTTTCCCTGAATAGTTATTTAACAGGTAGGACATTTATCAGTAATTTGATTCACCCAGTAAGCTTCTTTGCCTTGTTTATTTGTGCTTCCAAATCCTCCTGTTCATTTAATTTCACTTTTCCCCATTTCCACATATAGCACAATCAGGAGCTGTGCTATACGCTCTCCTGGTTCTGCTTTCCAGGGAACAGAAGTAGATATAACAATGTGAATTTTTCCATTGTAATCTGAATCAATGACTCCTGTTTGTACTTGCACTCCTTTTAAATTTAAACTAGACCTACCTGGAAGTAATCCTATCATCCCTGCTGGCGACATCTGACTGGAGACAGCAACATTTTTTAACAGTCCCATTACAAAAGGAGAACCTGGTCCATATTGATTAATAGCTTATATAAAATCTTTGAGTACTTTAAAAGGAAAACTCCCAAATGTGGCTATAATATTTCCCTGTTGCTCAGGTGGGTGTATTCTAACAGGGAACTGCCAAGCCTCTAAATCACCCTCTCTTCTAGCTTGGTGGATTCCTGCCTGACTAGAACTGAAAGTGGTCACTCGAGACACTGTGCAAACAGTCATGGGGCCAACTACTTTTTGCCCAGTGTCCTTCAGAAAAGAAAGATCTGGAAGGTCAGGACACTCTTTTTCTTCAAAATAAGGAGGGGGTGCAGAAGGGTAGGGATGAACCTCTTCCTCCTTTGCCACTTTAGCTTTAGCTGGCAAACAAACCTGCTGTGTTACCTCTTCTGTTACTTCATTATACTTTTCTTCTTCCTCCTCATCAGTGTGAAAAAGTTCCAAAGTGGATCGAACCAGAGCCCACACTTGTCTGATTGTTACCCTGATGCTTCTGAGCTCCCCTTCTTACTCACCACAGGGATTGCTTAAGAGTACTCGGGTGTCCTCCAGCTTTGTTTCACATTCTCCAACCATTGCTCTGGTGACCCTTTGACCTGGGTTTGAGCGCCACATATGGGCATGACTTGCCGAGACCCGCTCAGTTGTGGAGACCCTAATCCAGCAGTGCTAGAGGAATTAAAGACACACCCACAGAAATATAGAGTGTGGAGTGGGAAATCAGGGGGCTGACAGCCTTCTGAGCTGAGAGCCATGAACAGAGATTTACCCACATATTTATTGACAGCAAGCCAGTGATAAGCATTGTTTCTATAGATTATAGAATAGCTAAAAGCATTCCTTATGGGAAACAAAGGGACGGGCCGAAACAAAGGGATGGGCTCTGGCTAGTTATCTGCAGCAAGAATATATCCTTGAGGTACAGATGGCTCATGCTATTGTTTGTGGCTTAGGAACACCTTAAGCAGTTTTCAGCCCTGGGTGGGCCAGGTGTTTCTTGTCCTCATTCCGGTTAACCCACAACCTTCAGCGTGGGCATCATGGCCTTTAGGAACATGTCACAGTGCTGCAGAGATTTTATTTATGGCCAGGCTTGGGGGCCTGTTCCCAAAAGAAACTAAATTTTGAATGGAATTACCATTAATATATATTGGGGTTTTTTGGGAATAAAATATCATAGGTGAATTAAAATTAATAGATAATAAAATTTAATAATAAAAATTAAATTTATGTAAAATATGAAGGAATAAACATTCCTTTTTCTAATATACTTCTTCATAAAAGGAAAAAAGTAGACTAAGATTATTATGTTATCAAATATTTAAAGATAAAATGTTTGTACACTGATAGTCATTGGGTATTCACTAAAACACTTTTCAAAAGCTTCATAATACAAACGTTAGAATGGTAAACTGTGTTTTTCTGGAAATAGATGACTAAAGTTATGTAGACATATGTAGGCCTAGCAATGACGATTTTTATAACCTTAGTACAGTTGGATCTTGAATACCATGGTGGTTAGGGGCATTGACTTCCTGTGCACCTGAAAATCCATATATATATAATATAAATATATACACACAATATATATTATATATATAATATATTATATTATACTATATTATATATAATATAATTTTAGATATTATATAAAAATTATATAATATATAATATATAATATATAGTATATATAATATATATATTCTATAATGGAAATTAGACATTTTGCATAAAAATCAGCTCTCTGAACTTTAACTCAAGAAGGAAAAGAGAAATCCACCAAAATCAGAAAAAAAGCCCCAAACCCTGGGGAGGAGATGCAGGCAAATAGCCCCCTTGACAGCATCTGGCTGATAAAAGTGAGTAAAGTTCCAGTACATGTGAGAGGCAGAGAGCCTCCCTATGTGACTCACCTTTCCACTGGGGATCTGAGCAACCCAGGCTGAGGGAGAACACTTTGTTTCTCCCAAGCCCCAGGACTATTTTGGGGAGAGGCTTGGAGGTCTGAGAGGGAAAGAGAGTGAGAAAAGCTGCAGGCATTTCCCCTGAACCCTCAGGACTAAGAGCAGGATGCCATTCTGAATCCAGGTTAATACAGTCAGCCATTCTTTGGTGACCTGGCAGCATGGCCCTGCAGGCATTTCAATCTTAGACTAGAGATTGGAGCACTTGCTCTGGAGTGGAGTAGGGGCCTCCACAACCAGAATTATAAAGAGCTACTCAGCAGCAGTCACTGAGTTCTTCCCCATCGCAGGCCTGGGTTGGGGAGAGGGCTGCTACAGCCTGGGTGATTTGAAGCCAGGGCCACCTTGGTGACCTGGAACTGGTCTAAGTGAGTCATTGCTGGGTGTCCCAGCCTGCTCCCCTGATATTATGGTACACCAGGGCCCCCTCCTCTCTGTGCCTAGGAAGATCTCCAAGCATTTGGAGCACTCATTCACATTGACTAGCAATGTGAGACACCCCATCCTTCTTGTGCAGAGTCCTCTCCGGGCCATGCCCAAGCATATTCCCAGGTATTCAGAGCACCCATTCTCCTGGATCAGCTTGCCCCATCCCACTCTCCTTGTGCAGAGATCCTGGTTCAGTGAGTCTCTCTCCACTTTATGTTTAGGCAAGTCTCTAGGCATTCAGAGCAACTGCTCACCTGGTTCAGCAGTTCCACCCTACCTGCCCTGGATATAGATTGTGATGCAGCAGGGCCCTTTCTTTTGCATGCTTAGACTGATCTCCAGGTAGTCAAAGTACCTGCTCACCCAGATTGGTAGCTTGAGCCACTGTACCCTTTTTGTGCAGAGATCCTGGAGCAGAGATTGTGGTGCAGCAGCACCCTCTGCACTACCCACTCAGGCAGACCTCCAGGTACCTGGGGAACGCACTCTCCTAGATTGAGAGTTTAGGCTGGCCTTTCTAATCTTCTCAGAGAACTTGGAGCTGAGAAGATTTATCAGTTCAATGCCTAGGCACACCTCTGGGTGCTTGGAGGCCACCCACTAGATTCTTCTTCAGCACTAGTGCTTGTGCCTGTCATCAAGGGTCCTTCAGGTGGGCATGCCTAGTCTGGACTTGCCCATCATAGTCCTCACTCCCCAGGGCTGAACAGGGAGCTCAAACCACTGTGCAATCCATAGATCAGTCCATTGCCTGAGGCAACAGAGAGCTTCTCTCAGTAAACAAGGCTCAGGTATATACCCAGCCATATTAGCCCCATCCAGTTCTTATCCATAAACACCATCTACTGGCTTGTAGGTTGGACTGCACAGATAAGTATAAAACCCACCAAAAGAAGTGCAAAAGCAAAAAGACATTACCCAACATTCTCTATAGTCACACCCCCTAGGGAGGGGGAAAAGGGAAAGAAAAAGAGACAGAAAACCACTAATTTTATAAAGAAAGAAAGTAAAAGAAAAAATCCTACCTGTACAAAAATAATTACAAAAATCAGAAGTGCCAGAATCTCCACATAAGAAGAAACCAACACAAGAATTATGGCACCATAAAAATTCTGAGTGTAGTGACACCATGAAAGGTCACACTAGCTCTCCCGCAGTGGTCCCTAACTAAAATGGATACTAAGACATGAGAGATAAAGAATTCAAATCTTTTTTTTCATATGATTGTTGCCACCTGTATGTCTCCTTTTGAAAAGTGTCCATTCATTTCCTTTGCCCATTTTTTTAATGGGGTTGTTGTGTGTGTGTTTTTTTTTTTTTTTTTTTGTAAATTTGTTTAAATTCCTTATAGATGCTGGATATCAGACCTTTGTCAGATGTGTAGTTTGCAAAAATTTTCTCCCATTCTCTAGGTTGTCTGTTTACTCTATTGATAGTTTCTTTTGCTGTGAAGAAGCCCTTTAGTTTAATTAGATCCTGTTTGTCAATTTTTGCTTTTATTGCAATTGCTTTTGGCATCTTTACCATGAAATCTTTTCCTGTGCCTATGTCCTGAATGGTATTGCCTAGTTTGTCTTCCTGGGTTTTTATAGTTTGGGATTTTATATTTAAGTCTTTCACCCATCTTAAGTTAATTTTTGTAGATGGCATAAGAAGGGGGTCCAGTTTTAATATTCTGCATACAGCTAGTCAGTTATCCTAGCACCATTTATTGAATAGGAAATCCTTTCCTCATTGCTTGTTTTTGTCAGGTTTGTTGAAGGTCAGATAGTTGTAGTCTTATTTTGCAGTTCTGCATTTTGTTCCATTGGTCTATGTGTCTGTTTTTGTACCAGTACCATGCTGCTTTGGTTACTGTAGCCCTGTAACATAGTTTGAAGTCAGGTAGAGTGATGCCTCCAGCTTTGTTCTTTTTGATTAGGATTGTTTTGGCTATTTGAGCTCATTTTTGGTGCCATATGAATTTTAAAATGGATTTTTCTATCTCTGTGAAGAATGTCAATGGAAGTTTAATGGGAATAGAATTGAATCTCTACATTGCTTGAGCAGTATGGTCATTTTAACAATATTGATTCTTTCTATCCATGAGCATGGAATGTTTTTCCATTTGTTTGTGTCATCTCTGATTTCTTTGAGTAGTGGTTTGTAGTTTTCCTTGTAGAGATCTTTCACCTCCCTTGCAAGTTGTATTCCTAGGTATTTTATTCTTTTTGTGGCATTTGTGAATGGGAGTTCATTCTTGATTTGGCTCTCAGCTTTACTGTTGTCAGTGTATAGGAATGCTAATTATTTTTTTCACACTGATTTTGTATGCTGAGATTTTGCTGGGGTTGTTTATTAGCTTTAAGAAGCTTTTGGGTTGAGACAATGGGGTTCTTTAGATATAGGATCATGTCATCTACAAACTGAGATAGTTTGACTTTCTCTCTTCCTATTTGAATGCTCTTTATTTCTTTCTCCTGTCTGATTGCCCTGACCAGAACTTCCAATACTATGTTGAATAGGACTGGTGAGAGAGAGGGCATCCTTGTCTTGTGCCAATTTTCAAGGGGAATGCTTCCAGCTTTTGTCCATTCAGTATGATGTTGGCTGCAGGTTTGTCATAGATGGTTCTTCATATTTGAGGTATGTTCCTTTAATATCTACTTTACTGAGAGTTTTGAACATGAATGAATGACGAATTTTATTGAAATAATTTTCTGTATCTGTTGAGATAATCATGTAATTTTTGTTTTCAATTCTGTTTATGTGATGAATCACCTTTATTGCTTTGCATATGTTGAACCAACCTTGAATCCCAAAGATGAAGTCTACTGGACTATGGTGAATAAGCTTTTTGATGTGCTGCTGGATTTGCTTTGCCAGCACCTTGTTAAGGATTTTTGCATTGATGTTCATCAAGGATATTGGCCTAAAGCATTCCTTTTTTATTGTATCTCTACCAGGTTTTGATATCAGGATGATGCCGGCCTCACAGAATGAGTAAGAAAGGAGTGCCTCCTCCTCAATTTTTTGGGAGTAGTTTCTGTAGGAATGATTCCAGTTCTTCTTTGTACATTTGGCAGAATTCAGCTGTAAATCCCTCTGGTCCTGGGCTTTTTTTTTTGTTTGGTAGACTATTTATTACTGCCTTAATTTCAGAATTCATTATTAGTCTGTTCAGGGATTTAATTTCTTCCTGGTTCAGTCTTTGGAGGGTGTATGTGTTCATGAATTTATTCATTTCTTTTAGATTTTCTAGTTTATGTGCATAGCGGTGTTCATAATATTCCCTGATGGTTGTTTGTATTTCTGTGGGATCAGTGGTAGTATCCCCTTTGTTGTTTCTGATTGTGTTTATTTAATCTTTTCTTTTTTTATTTGTTAGTCTAGCTAGCAGTCTATTTCCTTAGTTTCTTTAAAAAAAAAAAAAAAAAAAAAAAACCGCTCCTGGATTCGTTGATCTTTTGAATGGTTTTTTCATGTCTCTGTCTCCTTCAGATCACAGTTAACCTCTGATTTTCATTATTTCTTGTCTTCTGCTGGCTTTAGAATTTTTTTGCTCTTGGTTCTCTAGATTTTATAGTTGTGATGTTAGGTCATTAATGAGCTCTTTCTAATGTTTTATGTTTTATGTGGGCATTTGGTACTGTAAATTTCCTTCTTAACAACATCACTTATCATTAGAAAAATGCAAATCAAAACCACAATGAGATACTATCTAACATCAGTCAGAATGGCTAGTATTAAAAGTCAATAAATAACAGATGCTGGCAAATTTGTGGAGAAAAAGGATTGCTGGTGGGAGTGTAAATTAGTTCAACCATTGTGGAAGACAGTGTGGCAATTTCTCAAAGACCTAAAGACAGATATACCATTTGACTTATCACTCTCATTACTGAGTATATCTGAAAGGAATATAAATTATTCTATTCTAAAGACACATGCATGTGTATGTTCACTGCAGCACTATTCACAATAGCAAATGTGGAATCAACTGAAATGCTCATCATTGATAGACTGGATAAAGAAAATGTGGTATATATACCATGGGATACTATACAGCCATTAAAAAATAATGAGATCATGTCCTTTGCAGGAACGTGGATGGAGCTAGAGGCCATTATCCTTAGCAAACTAACACAGGAACAGAAAACCAAATACCACATGTCCTCACTTATAAGTGGGAGGTAAATGATGAGACTACATGGACAGATAGAACAGAAAAACACACACTGGTCCTATTGGAGGGTGGAGGGTGGCAGGAGGGAGAGGATCAGGCAAAATAATTAATGAGTACTGGGCTTAATACTTGGGTGATACAATAATCTGTACAACAAACCCCCATGATACAAGTTTACCTATGTAGCAAACCTGCACATGTACTCTGAACTAAAAAAAAGAAGTAAATGATTGTATGCCCTTGAAGTTATATTGTTGTCTGTTTTAATTCAATTGTTATAACTTAAAAAAATAAGAATTTGAAGCACAGATTACAAGGAAGCTTGACAAGATCCAAAACAATGTTGAAAATCAACACAAAGAGATTTCTTTCCATTTTTTTTTTTTTTTTTTTGAGACTGAGTCTTGCTCTGTCACCCAAGCTGGAGTGCAATGAGATGATCTCAACTCACTGCAACCTCTGCCTCCCAGGTTCAAGCAATTCTCCTGCCTCAGTCTCTTGAGTTGCTCAGATTAAAGGCACCCACCATCACATCCAGCTAATTTTTGTATTTTTAGCAGAGACGGTATCACCATGTTGGTCAAGCTAGTATCGAACTCGTGACCTCAGGTGATCCACCTGCTTCGGCCTCCCAAAGTGCTGGGATTACAGATGTGAGCCACCATGCATGGCCTAACACAAAGAAATTTCTAAAGCTAATCAAGAAATGAATGAAGAGGTGAAGATATTTAAAAGAAATCAGTTAGATTTTATGGAACTGAAAAACTCATTTAAGGAACTTCAAAATTCAATTAGAAGCTTTCTGAATAGACTGGACCAAATAGAAGAAAATAATTTCAAAACTCAAAAACTGGTCTTTCCAACTAGCCCAGTCAGACAAAACTAAGAAAAAAAAAATTTAAAAAAAGAAGAAATTCTTCAAGAAACATTGGATTATATAAAGCAAACAAACCTATGAATTATTGTCGTTTCTGAAAGAGAAGAAGGAAAAGTAAACAACCTGAAAAATATGTTTGAGGAAATAATTCAAGAGAATTTTTCTAATTTTGTTAGGGAAGTAAACATTCAGATACAAGAAATATTATACAAGACAAACATCACCAAGGCATATAGTCACCAGATTGTCCAAGGTTAACACAAAAGAAAAATTCTTAAAGATAGCTAGAGAAAAAGGCCAGATCATGTACAAAGGGAACCCCATCAGGCTAACAGCATACTTCTCAACAGCAAACTTACAATCCAAGTAACCTTACAATCAAAGAGACTGAAAGCCTATTTTCAGCATTCTTTTTTTTTTTTCTAAAATAACAATATAAAATGTAGTACAATAAAATAATAAGCCAGTAACATAGTTGTTTATTATCAAGTATGTACTGTACATAATTGTATATGCTAGACTTTTATACAGCTGGCAGGACAGTAGGTTTATTTATACCAGTACCTCCACAAACATGTGAGTAATGCTTTGCACTTGACCTTCTGTCAGCTATGACATCCCTAGGTTGCAGGAATTTTTCAACTTCATTATAATCTTTTTTTTTTCTTTTTCTTTTATTATTATTATTATTATTATTATTATTATACTTTAGGTTTTATGGTACATGTGCGCAATGTGCAGGTAAGTTACATATGTATACATGTGCCATGCTGGTGCACTGCACCCACCAACTCGTCATCTAGCATTAGGTATATCTCCCAGTGCTATCCCTCCCCCCTCCCCCGACCCCATGACAGTCCCCGAAGTGTGATGTTCCCCTTCCTGTGTCCATGTGTTCTCATTGTTCAATTCCCACCTATGAGTGAGAATATGCGGTGTTTGGTTTTTTGTTCTTGCGATAGTTTACTGAGAATGATGATTTCCAATTTCATCCATGTCCCTACAAAGGACGTGAACTCATCATTTTTTATGGCTGCATAGTATTCCATGGTGTATATGTGCCACATTTTCTTAATCCAGTCTATCATTGTTGGACATTTGGGTTGGTTCCAAGTCTTTGCTATTGTGAATAATGCCGCAATAAGCATACGTGTGCATGTGTCTTTATAGCAGCATGATTTATAGTCCTTTGGGTATATACCCAGTAATGGGATGGCTGGGTCGAATGGAATTTCTAGTTCTAGATCCCTGAGGAATCGCCACACTGACTTCCACAAGGGTTGAACAAGTTTACAGTCCCTCCAACAGTGTAAAAGTGTTCCTATTTCTCCACATCCTCTCCAGCACCTGTTGTTTCCTGACTTTTTAATGATTACCATTCTAACTGGTGTGAGATGGTATCTCATTGTGGTTTGGATTTGCATTTCTCTGAGGGCCAGTGATGGTGAGCATTTTTTCATGTGTTTTTTGGCTGCATAAATGTCTTCTTTTGAGAAGTGTCTGTTCATGTCCTTTGCCCACTTTTTGATGGGGTTGTTTGTTTTTTTCTTGTAAATTTGTTGGAGTTCACTGTAGATTCTGGATATTAGCCCTTTGTCAGATGAGTAGGTTGCGAAAATTTTCTCCCATTTTGTAGGTTGCCTGTTCACTCTGATGGTAGTTTCCTTTGCTGTGCAGAAGCTCTTTAGTTTAATTAGATCCCATTTGTCAATTTTGGCTTTTGTTGCCATTGCTTTTGGTGTTTTAGACATGAAGTCCTTGCCCATGCCTATGTCCTGAATGGTAATGCCTAGGTTTTCTTCTAGGGTTTTTATGGTTTTAGGTCTAACATTTAAGTCTTTAATCCATCTTGAATTGATTTTTGTATAAGGTGTAAGGAAGGGATCCAGTTTCAGCTTTCTCCATATGGCTAGCCAGTTTTCCCAGCACCATTTATTAAATAGGGAATCCTTTCCCCATTTCTTGTTTTTCTCAGATTTGTCAAAGATCAGATAGTTGTAGATATGTGGCATTATTTCTGACTGCTCTGTTCTGTTCCATTGATCTATATCTCTGTTTTGGTACCAGTACCATGCTGTTTTGGTTACTATAGCCTTGTAGTATAGTTTGAAGTCAGGTAGTGTGATGCCTCCAGCTTTGTTCTTTTGGCTTAGGATTGACTTGGTGATGCGGGCTCTTTTTTGGTTCCATATGAACTTTAAAGTAGTTTTTTCCAATTCTGTGAAGAAAGTCATTGGTAGCTTGATGGGGATGGCATTGAATCTGTAAATTACCTTGGGAAGGATGGCCATTTTCATGATATTGATTCTTCCTACCCATGAGCATGGAATGTTCTTCCATTTCTTTGTATCCTCTTTTATTTCCTTGAGCAGTGGTTTGTAGTTCTCCTTGAAGAGGTCCTTCACATCCCTTGTAAGTTGGATTCCTAGGTATTTTATTCTCTTTGAAGCAATTGTGAATGGGAGTTCACTCATGATTTGGCTCTCTGTTTGTCTGTTATTGATGTATAAGAAATAAATGTAATCCAGCATATAAACAGAACCAAAGACAAAAACCACATGATTATCTCAACAGATGCAGAAAAGGCCTTTGACAAAATTCAACAGCCCTTCATGCTAAAAACTCTCAATAAATTGGGTATTGATGGGTCGTATCTCAAAATAATAAGAGCTATTTATGACAAACCCACAGCCAATATCATACTGAATGGGCAAAAACTGGAAGCATTCCCTTTGAAAACTGGCACAAGACAGGGATGCCCTCTCTCACCACTTCTATTCAACATAGTGTTGGAAGTTCTGGCCAGGGCAATTAGGCTGGAGAAGGAAATAAAGGGTATTCAGTTAGGAAAAGAGGAAGTCAAATTGTCCCTGTTTGCAGATGACATGATAGTATATCTAGAAAACTCCATTGTCTCAGCCCAAAATCTCCTTAAGCTGATAAGCAGTCTCAGCAAAGTCTCAGGATACAAAATCAATGTACAAAAATCACAAGCATTCTTATACAGCATTCTTAAATAAAAAAAAATCTAACCAAGAATTTCATATCCCATCTTCATAAAAGAACTAAAGCTTGTCCAGAGAAGCAGGCACAAAGGGAATTTGTTACCACTAGACCAGCCTTAAGAGAGATCTTTAAGGGATTTCTAAGCATAGAAACAAGAGAATGATACATGCTACCACAAAAACCCAATTAAGCACATAGCTCACAGACCCTGCAAAGCAACCAAACAATAGAAACTACAAAGCAACCAGCCAACAAGTTCATAATAGGATGAAACCTCATACATCAATACTAACCTTGAATGTAAATGGTTTAAATGCCCCACTTAAAAGGCACAGAGTTGGAAGTTTTGTGTGTGTGTGTGTGTGTGTGTGTGTGTGTGTGTATTCATATATATAAAGACCCTTTCGTCTGTTACCTTCAAGAAACCATTTCACATAGCCTCAAAATAAAAGGTTGGGGAAGGAGCTATCATGCAAATGGAATACAAAAAGGAGCAAAGGTCACTCTTCTTATATCAGATAAAACAGACTTTAGATAGTAAAAAAGGATAAGAAGGAAATTACATAATGATAAAGCGTTTAATTTACTAAGAAGACTTAGCTATCCTAAACATATATACAACCAACATTGGAGGACTCAGATTCATACAACAGCAACTTCTAGATCTATGAAAAGACTCAAACACACTATAATAGTGGAAAACTTCAACACCCAACTGACAGCATTAGGCAGATCATCAAGGCAGAAAGCTAACATAGAAATTATGTTCTTAATTTCAACACTTGAACCAACTGAAACTAATGGAAATCTACAGAATACTCCACCCATCAACCACAGAATATACATTATTCTCATCTACACACAGAAGGTACTCCAAGATTGACCACATTTTCATCCATAAAGCAAGTTTTAATAAATTAAAAAAATTTAAATCATACTAACCATACTCTCAGACCACAAAGGAATAAACATAGCCATCAATACAAAGAAAATCTCCCTAAACTACACAATTATCTGGAAATTAAACAACTTGTTCCTGAATAACTTTTGGGTAAACAACAATATGAAGTCAGGAAAAAAAAATATTTGAAATAAAAGAAAACAGAGACACACATAGCAAAATCTCTAGGATGCAGATAAGGAGTGTTCAGAGGAAAATTTATGGCACCAATTATCTATTTCAAAAAGTTAAAAAGATTTCAAATTAACAATATAACACTACACTTAAAGGAACTAGAAAAGAAAGAACAAACAAATCCTAAAGCTAGCAGAAGAAAATAAATAAGTAATATCAGAGCATAACTGAATAAAATTGAGACACAAAACTCCATGGAAAGAATCAATAAAACCAAAAGTTGATTTTCTGAAAAGATAAAGAAAATTGATAGACTGATAGCTAGATGAACAAAGAAAAAATAGTGAAGATCCAAATAGGCACAATCAGAAATGACAAAGGGTGTTACAACCGATGGCACAGAAACACAAAAAAATCCTTAGAGAATGTTATAAACACTTCTAAGCACTCTGATATCATGTGGATGTTTGTTCCTGCTAAATCCCATGTTGAAATGGAATCCTCAGCAGGTAGGGCCTGGTGGGAGATGATTAGGTCATGGGGGCAAATCCCTCATGAACAGCTTAGTGCTGTCTTTGTGATGAGTGTGTTCTCACTCTGAGTTCATGTGAAATCTCATTGTTTAAAAGAGTGTGGCACCTCCTGCTCTCTCTTGCTTCCACTCTCACCATAAGATATGATGGCTCCCCCTTCTCCTTTAACCATGGTTGAAAGCTCCCTGAGGCCTCACCAGAAGCGAAGCAGATGCTGGCATATGCTTTCCATACATTCTGCAGAACTATAAGCCAATTAATTCTCTTTCTTTCTTTATAAATCACCCACCTCAGATATTTCTTTAGAGCAAAGCAAGGATGGACTAAGACACACACAAAATAGAAAATCTAGAGGAAATATATAAATTTCTGGAATTTATAATTTCCTGGAAACACACAACCTCTGAAGATTGACTCAGAAAGAAACTGAAGCCCTGAACAGACCAATATTAAGTTCCAAAACTGAACCAGTAGTAAAAAACTTACCAACCAAAAAAAAAAAACTTCAGACCATATGGATTTACAGCTGAATTCTGTCAGGCATACAAAGAACTGCTAGTACCAATTCTGCTGAAACTATTCCAAAAAATTTAGGGGAAGGGACTACTCCCTAACTCATTCTAGGAAGTCAGAATCACCCTAACACCAAAACCTGGCAAAGATGCAGTAAAAAAAGGAAACTATAGGCCAATATCCCCCAAAATCCCTGAAGGACTTAGACACAAAAATCATCAATAAAATAGTAGCAAATCAAACCCAGCAGGGCGTCAAAAAGTTAATTCACCACTATCAAGTAGGTTTCTTTCTTCTTATGTAAAGTTGGCTCAACATGCAGAAATCATTAAATGAGATTCACCACATAAAGAGAATTCCAAACATAAACCATATGATAGTCTCAATAGATGCAGAAAAAAGCCTTTGATAAAATCCGACATTCTTTCATGATAAAAACCCTCAAGAAACTAGGAAAGAACATACCTCAAAATAGTGAGAGCCATCTATGACAAACTCACAGACAACATCATACTGGATGGGCAAAGGTGAACGGGCATTTCTTTTGATAATTGGAACAAGATAAGGATGCCCATTCTCCCCACTCATATTCAACATAGTCCTTGAAGTCCTAGCCAGAGCAATCAGACAAAAGAAAGAAAGAAAGGGCATCCAGATAGGAAAAAAAGAAGGAAAACTATCTATCTTCAGTGATAACATGACTCTATACTGATAAAAACCCCAAAGGCTCCTGGAACTGATAAATGACTTCAGTGAAGTTATAGGATACAAAATCAATGTAAAAATATCAGTGGCATTTCTATATACCAATAACATTCAAACTGAGAGCAAAATCAAGAATACAATCTCATTTAAAATAGTCACATACACACACACAAAATATTTAGGAATACATCTAACCAAGGAAGTGAAAGAACTCTACAAGCAGAACTGCAAAACACTACTAACAGAAATTGTAGATGACACAAACAAATGAAAATATGCTCATGGATAGGAAGAATCAAAATCATTAAAAAGGTCTATACTGCCCAAATTGATCTACAAATTTAATACTATTTCATCAAACTGGCAATGTCATTTTTCACATAAATAGAAAATCTATTCTAAAATTCATATGGAACCAAAAAAGAGCCTGAATAACCAAGGCAGTCCTAAGCAAAAAGAACAAAGCTGGAGGCATCACATTACTTGACGTCAAACTATATAATAAGGCTGCAGTAACCCAAACAGCATAGTACTGCTACAAAAACAGACACATAGTCCAATGGAACAGAATAGAGGGCTCAGAAATAAAGTCACATTCCTACAGCCATCTGATCTTTGAGGAAGTTGACAAAAATAAGAAATAGAGAAAGGAATTCCTATTCAATTAATGGTGCTGGGATAGCTGGTGAGCTATACATAGCAGAATGAAACTGGACCCCTATTTTTACCATTTACAAAAACTAACTTAAGATGCATTAAACATTTAAATGTAAGACCTCAAATGATAAGAATCCTAGAAGTAAACCTAGGAAACACCATTCTGGACATTGGCCTTGGAAAAGAATTTGTGTCTAAATACTGAAAAGCAATTGCAACAAAATAAAAAATTGACAAGTGGGACCCATTTAAACTAAAGAGCTTCTGCACAGCAAAAGAAACTATCAAGGGAGTAAACAGACAACCTGCAGAATGGGAGAAAATATTTGCAAAGTATTATTGGATAAAGGTCTAATATTCAGAATCTATAAGGAGCTTAAACAATTCAACAAGCAAAATCAAATAATTCCATTAAAAAGTATACACAAGACATGAACAGACAGTTCTCAAGCAAAGACATACTATTAATAGCAGCACGAAACATAAAAAAATGGCTTAACATCTCTAATCATCAGAGAAATGCAAATCAAAACTATAATGAGATATCATCTCACACCAGTCAGAGCGGCTATTATTAAAAAGTCAAAAAACAAAAACAAAAACAAAAACAAACAGATGCTAGGGAGGTTGTAGAGAAAAGGTAATGCTTGTAAACTGCTGGTGAGAATGTAAACTAGTTCACCCACTAAGGAAAGCAGTTTGGAGATTTCTTAAAGAACTTAAAGAGAACTGCCATTAGACTTCAGGAATCCCATTACTGGATATATATCAATGAAAACAAATCATTCTACCAAAAAGATGTATATATTTGCATATTCATTGCAGCACTATTCGTAATAGTAATGACATGGAATCATCCTAGGTGCCCATTAATATAGATTGGATTAAGAAAATATGCCACATACAAGGCATGGAATACTGTGCAGCCATAGAAAAGAATTATGTCATGTCCTTGTCAGCAAACTGGATGCAGGGGGATGCTATTATCTTAAGTGAATTAACTCAGAAACATAAAACCAAATACCACATATTCTCACTTATAAATGGGAGCTAAACACTGTGTACTCGTGGACATAAAAATGGCAACAACAGAAACTGGGGACTACTAGAGAGAGGAAGGAGGAAGTGGATAAGGTTTGAAAACTAACTGTTGGGTCCTATGTTCATTATCTGGGTGATGGAATCATTCACATCCCAAACCTTAGCATCAGGTGACATGTAATGAACTTGCACATGCACCACTTGAATCTAAAATAAAAGTTGAAACTATGAAAAAAATGAATAAAGAACCATTAGCTGATAAAATACCCAACCAATCAAAGAAACAAACAAAAGCAACAAAAATGAAAATCCATGTATAACTTTTGACTCCCTAAAACTTGTTACTAATGGCCAACTGTTGACAGAAAGCTTTACTGATAATATAAACAACTGATTAATAAATATTTTGTATGTTATGTATATTAGAGACTTTATTTTTACCAAAAAGTATGCTAGAGAGAAGAAAATGTTATTAAGAAATTCAAGGAAGACAAAATATATTTACTATTCATTAAGTGAAACTGGATCATTATAAAGGTTTTCATCCTCATTGTCTAGGTGCCAAGTAGGCTGAGGAGAAGGAAAAAGTGGAGGAGTTGGTTTTGCTGTCTCTTGCACTTCTAAAGTACAAGAGGCAGAAGAGGTGGAAGAGGGGGAAGGGGAAGCCGGATAGGCAGGCACACTTGATGTAACTTTACAGAAATGCATTGTTTTCTGTCTGACAAATTTGCTTTTCTATTTCTCTAAAAATGTTTCCATACAGCACCATTCATTTTACCACCATTTATTTTTGTTTCAGGGTCCATATCATAGAAGGGTTCATGTCATAGAAGATGTCAAAAGAAGTGTTGAATCATTGCAGTCCTTTTGCCAGATTGTCTAATGCCAATTTGTTTTCCCACACTGCTGCTTCTATGTCTTCTTCCTAATCCTTGGGCATTGGTTCACAATCACTCATTTACATCAAGTCGTCTTGTGTTAATTCATCTGGTGTGGTGTCTATTAGCTCTTGAATTTATCCAAGATCCATATCTTGAAACCTTTTGTCACCCACAATTTTTGCCACATCCACAGTCTCTTTCATGATTTTCTTTATTATCTCTGTCATAAATCCTGTGAAGTCATATACAACATCTGGGCACAGTTTTCTTCAGCAGGAATTTATTGTTTCAGGCTTGATGGCTTTCACAACTTTCCTATAACAGTGAAGACATCTTCAATGGTGTAATTCTTCCAGACTTTCATGATGTTGTCTCTATTTGGGTTCTCTTCCATAGTGTTGATATTTTTTTCCATAGAGTACTGTGTATAATAAGCCTTAAAGATCCTTATTAAGCACTGATCCAGAGATTGAATTAGAAATGTTGTTTTTGGGGGTAGGCAGACAACTTCACCTACCTTTGTTGTTGAACTCATGGGGTTCTGGGTGGCCAGGGCCATTGTCCAATATCAAAAGAATTGTAAATGTCAGTCTCTTAGTGGCAAGGTATTTTCTGACTTCAGGGACAAATCATCAAGGGATCTGTTACTTTTGCACCAACCTAATATTTCTATTTCTATTAGGTTGGTGCAAAAGTAACAGATCAATTGATAATTTGCACCATCAAATTACTTTTGCACCAATCTAATATTTCAGAAAAATCCCTTTTAATGAAATATAATATTTAAAAGGGCTTTCCTTGTGTAGGTTTTCTTATTTGTACAACTCAAAAGATTGGCAGCTTGTGTTTGTCTTTTCCTTTTAAGGCTGAAGAGTTTGCAGGTTTATAGAGAAGAGCAGTCCTGATTATAAATCTGACTGAATTTACACAAAACAATGGAGTTAACCCAAGTCTTTCTGTCTTAAATCCTAGCACTTGCTTCTCTTTCTTACAACTAAAAAATGTATTTTGTGGAAATTTTTGTAGAATTGGGCACATTTGTCCACATTAAAAATCTGTTCAGGCAGAGATCCTTTCTCCTTGATGATTTTCTTAATGGCATCTGGGAACTTTTCTGCTGTCTCTTGGTTGGCAGCAGCTGCTTCTCCTGTTATCTTGACATTTTTTGAGTCAAACCTCTCTTTAAAATTATCAAACTATCCTTTGCTGGTATTAAGTTCTCCAGCTTTAGATCCTTCACCTTACTTTTGCTTTACTTTGTTATACAGTAACTTTGCTTTTTGTTGAATTATATTAAAGTCCATAGTTATGCCTTTCTTACAGAAATACTGCACCCACATAAAATACGCATGTTCAATATATGATACAAAGGTATTTCAGCCAAAGGGCAAGGTTTTTGTGCCTGCTGACATAGCTGCAGCAATAATTTCAAAAATTTTCTTTCCTCTTTTTTTTTTTTTAACAGCAGTCTTTATGCTGGATGCATTAATCTTGAAATGGTGGAAAACCACAACTACAGACCTCAATCCGTGGTACATATGCAGCAATTCAATTTTTATTGTAATGTCATGACTTTTCTTTGATTATTGGGAGCACTTCAAGCATCATTAGTGTCACTTTGCATGGGTCCCATGGTGTTATTCAACGTTTATGGTATTGCACTAAATGTGAAGAAAAAAACACAAGAACTGTGGGAGATTACTTTTTACTGAAATATGCAATTTGGTGGAGATACTAACTGCTCATATAGAGATAATTATCATCACAGGGTATTTCAAGCAGACACAACACTCGAGCTCACCCCAATAGCAACAGGAGGTGGCTTGAAATTATTATAGTAGTTCATTATATAGTATGGTTAATCTTATGCAGTTATAATTTTACAGAAATGACATGCTTAACTTTTTCTTAATTTTTTCAATATTTTGACACTACACAGTTTATTTGCAAGTGTTTTCAAATCATTACAAATCTCAAACAAATTTCTACATATTTACTAAAAAAAATCCATATGTAAGTGGATCTGTGCAGTTCAACCTGTGTTGTTCAAAGGTCAATTGTATAGTTTTTCTTATAATAAGCAAAGTATAAAACGAAGAGAACTCTAGGCCAATTCATTCTGATGTAAATAAACTATTGGATACAAGGTTTCTAAGAAAATGTTTTAATGGCACATATTTTTCATTTGTTTTTTACAAACATCAGTATCCTTCAGATGTGCTATTGAGAAATGTTTTCAAATTTAGCCAGTGTTACCAAACATCTTTTAATAAGATTGATCCCAGAATATTCTAGTTATGGTACAACTCAGCCCTTTATTGGAAAGACAAATTTGCTCAACTTACTAGCTTGATCATTAGCATGAGCACAGAGAAGGCAGAAACAGAAAATTACATCTCTCATTCATTGGAGATTCAAAAAGCTGTGTACTATTCACCACCTTTCTCTTAATATCAAATTAATTACATATTTTTATTTTTTCTTCCAGCATTCTTACAGTTTCACCATTTCTTGCATTTCTAAAGCTAGAAGTTTATTCCCAGTCTTGGCATTTCCCTATTTGAACTATATATGAAAACCCAAATTTAGTTTCTTCATTTCCTCTGCAAACATAAGTTCATTTAGTCTTCAAATAATTGTAAGGTAGTCTTCAAATAAGAGTAAGGTAGATATAAGAATGTTACAACACAGATTTAGAAATCAGTAATTCACCTGAAGTAGTAAGAAATTTTGGACATGAATCACATCCGGCTAACTCCAAAGCTATACACTTTCTGTCATGTAACAGTAAGTTTACTAGCATTGCAATTGCTGTTGCCAAAGTCTTAGATATGCTCCCTGTTAATTATATTAGAATTCTGCCCACACAGATGGACAGAGGATGAGAATATTTGAGTTGTGTTTTTAATTAAGATACTCATTACATTTATTGAGCTTTAAATGTATATATGTGTGTATATACATATGTGTGTGTATATATATATATTTTTTTTTCTCTTTTTCTTTTTTTTTGAGATGAAGTCTCACTCTGTTGCCCAGACTGGAGTGCAGTGGCATGATCTTGGCTCATTGCAACCTCCGCCTCCCAGGTTCAAGCAATTCCCCTGCCTTAGCCTCCCAAGTAGCTGGGAGTATAGACGCGTGTCACCATGCTTGACTGGTTTTTTATATTTTTAGTAGAGACGGGGTTTCACCGTGTTAGCCAGGATGGTCTCGATCTCCTGACCTTGTGATCCACCCTCCTCGGACTCCCAAAGTGCTGGGATGACAGGCATGAGCCACCACGCCCGGATGATTATATTTTATAAAAAAGCAAAACTGCAGTGTTTCTTGGGAGGAAGCAGCGCCATTATAGCTATTTATATCCTCTTGGCCTCTTACAGATCTAAGAAGTTTAGATGAAAATATTTATGTTTATTGAAGAAATTTACTTTCATCTCAAATATTTCAAAATTTCCAAATATAACCTATCCTTTAATTATATTTTATAGCTTTTGCTGTTATTGTCATTGTTGTTTGTTTTTTATTTTTATTTTTTAGGCAGGGCCTCACTTTGTCACCCAGGCTAGAGTGCAGTGAGTGCCGATCCTCCTGCCTCAGCCCTGCCAAGTAGCTAGGACTACAGGCATATGGTACTATTCCTGGCTAATTTTTTTGTCTTTTTTGTAGAGGAGGTTTCACTATGTTGCCAAGGCTGGTCTCAAACTCCTGAGCTCAAGCAATCCATCTACCTTGGCCTCCCAAAGCGCTGGGATTACAGGTATGAGCCACCGTGCCTGGCCATATTTTATAATTCTGATAGTCTTGTGGACTGTTAAGCTCAACACATTCATTTCTACCAGCCAATGGAAACAGAGAATGGTCATAAAATTGAGAAAACAGTATTTAAACTGTGGTAAGAATGGATTCCATTTTTATGATTTTGTACCCTCATTAAATCAGAAATAAGAAAATGCTTGCATAATGGTATCATTTCTTCTAAAGCCAATTATCCTGGCCTTCAAAACAAGTTGTAAGAATGTCAATGCTTGAGACATTTTCGAAATTGTTATTACTTGTTTATGTTTTTCTTTTTTAAAAAATAATTGCCATAAATTGTGACAGGCTGCCTTTTCAACCCTTTTCATTTAAATGCTCATTAACTCATTTGGGATAATTAAAATGTTCCCAATGAGAAAGTCAGCTTTTTACGTGAAGCATACAATCTTGTTTTTGAAATTCCAGAAAAATGCTTAGGGAACACCAATTGCAACTTAACATTTGTCCTGTGGCTTTAAGGGAAGAAAGCAGTTTCTGTTAAATAAAAACTTTAATTCTTTTGACCCAGCACACCGTTGGTCTCCTACCCTAAATTTGTCTCTATGATTTAATATTTTGCCTTCTTAGCAAATATTTTGAAACAAGTAGTAAAAGAGATAATTTTTGTTAAAATACTTTCATGAAAATGATTAAACGTGATTTGGAAAAAGAAGAAACTAATCTGTGTAGTTTAAAAGGACAAGGTGGCTTTTGTATGATTATAAAGTTTTAACAGTTTAAATTGAGAGAACATTTGTCAAAAAGCCAACATTCGGAACACTTAAACATTTCTTATTAACTCTGGTTAACCCTATTAACTCTTTCAATGGAAATAAAAACAACATACGTATTCTCACACAAAGCCAAGAAAAATGAGACATCCTAGTGTTTTGAATGTATCGATGCCTTAAACCTTCTACATAATTGAAAACAATTAGGTCTATATAAAAAAGTCCTTGTCATATGAAAATTTGGCTGGAAACTAATGAAATAATCTGTGCATTGTATAACTACTTAACATTTTTATTTGATTAGGTGACTAATCAGATGAATTAGAGAGATAATAAAATTGGCTTTAAAATTTTACATTAACATATGCCCTGAAGTCTTTCTTAAATGTCTATTGTGGTATAAAATATGTCTATTGAAAGAAAATATACTAAATAGGCAATTTAATCTTTAAAATATATGTAGTTTGACTGAAAAACAAAAACAAAAATCTGTGGCCTAGAAATGAATGTGTGATACATAAGTCTGGAGAGATTACCAGGTGACAGACAATTTCTGCTTTAGAGATGGATATTGTTACAAAAAAGCTACAAGCATACATTTTAGCAAATAAATTATGTCATGCACTAAATGGCAACTTCATTTTGGGCACTGAGACTGAGCATGATGTTCTCTACACACTTTGAGCCCTAGTGCTGCCTAATAAAAGCAAGCAATGAAGAATAGACTTCCTTTGTAATACATGCATTGATTAAACTGGGCTGGAGGAGAGATGATGCAACTGAAAATATGGTGGAATGATTAGCTGAGTATAAGTAAAATAAAGAAATCTGGGATTCACTACAGATTAAATGTTAATATGTGCATAGGCTGTTCGATACTGTTCTAAAAACAAGCAAAGTAATAGTGAATGTAGTGGAATAGAGTTTATAAGGAAACTTACAAGGTTTCATAAAAGGGTGATACCGAAGGCCAACTCAAATTTAGAATAAATTATTGGATTACATAATCATCATGTTGGAACTCCTAATGATCCTACTAATCCAGGTAAAAATTATCATCTGAAACAACTACATGAATGATTGATGAGAAACATGAAAAGCTGCAAATGTAACCCTTTTCTAAATATCTCTGACGTGCAAAGAGGAAAAAATAACTACAATGAAATAGTTTTTCAGCCCCTTAGTACAATGTTTAATCTTAGTACCACTAATGGTTGGTCAACCAGAAAATGAGTTTTATGATATGATGCATTACCCAGCATTACTAATGTTATACTTACCTCAACAGTAGTTCTAATTTCTGGTTTGTAGGAATTGCAAAGGATAGAAGAAGCAGCTAGATAATGACAGAATTTAGAAAACTCTCACTGTGAAACTGAGCAAGATATGGCAATGCCTTCACTTTTGCTCCTAGAAAATTTAGACCAATGAAATTTTGAAGATACTGACATGACAGAACCAGTTAAGCCGAATAATTTCTTCACAGTGTCTCTGAACTCAACTTTCCCATTTTATCGATCAGGAAAGGAATGTTAAGTTCAAAGGCAACCCACACTTGTAAAAGCCAGTCAGCATTCTACCCCAGATCTTTTCATTCCTAAGTCAGGTATTCTTTGCCTAGTACCCTGTTATTCTTCAGGGGCTTGGTGGTACCCCACCAAGCGATATGTTCTCTATCACTAGAGAGGTTGGGGGGATTTGAAAGTTATACTACAGAGAAAATTTAAACAGCAAACTCGAGTCTGGACTAGGAGAACATCTTTAAGATCTTCTCTGTGAGTGCATGGTTCTGTGAGTAATCCACAGCTGGAGCAAGCAGGTGTTAGCTGGGTAATTTAGGAACGCACCCCCCATCATACTCTTGTCTCTAAGAGTGTAATTATTGCACAGGGAGTAATTTCAAGAAATGGCTGATCACCACAAACAAAATAAAATGGCAAACTTGTTTTTAGCCCCTTAAGAATGGATAAAGAAAGCATTATTCCGATTATTTTTCATTACCTTCAGATAAATTCACATAGAAAAAAATGCATTTCCATTCTCCTGTCAAATTCAATTATATAATCATTTCATTTGAACTTCTTTCATGAAGAAAAATAAATATCACCTTCAAAATATTTGCAACTAATCTATAACAGCAGCTATATATCCTGCTTATATAATTTTTATAAAGTGTAAATTACAGTACAGATGTTAGTAATTATTTCATTCATTCCTAAAATGACCTTCATAACTGTTTTGTACTAAAGCATATTGGTAGCTCTAGTTTCTCAATGCAGTTAAACGGAAAGCACAAAGTCAAAATATTCCTCATCAGGTTAACGAGAATAAGTAGCAAATACCTGCCCTTTTGAAGATACGAAAATGATTTTAACAGATTAGGTTCTGAGCTTCCTCATGAGATGATTACAGCCTTTTAAAACAAACTGTTGTTAGACATGGCCCTGTAAGCCCTGCTGGTAAATCAATAGACTAACGATTTTATTTTCTGTCTTTCACTCTGAGAGTATTGAAGAACTGTCCTCAAGGAAGTTTTCTCAGAGAGTTTTTCTCTTTTACACCTGCAGAGTAGAGGGATGTGGTATTGATCTATATATTAAGAGAAGAAATAAAGCCTAAAACTTTGCATATGATGTCTAAATTTCATTTTCTGCATTCAGTGAAATAGAACAAAATGGAATAAATCAACACCACAAACCACCTTAACAAAAACACTTACTTCCTACATTACATAA
Source organism: Pongo abelii (assembly GCF_028885655.2). Classification (NCBI taxonomy): domain Eukaryota; kingdom Metazoa; phylum Chordata; class Mammalia; order Primates; family Hominidae; genus Pongo; species Pongo abelii. Next base: position 163,926,278 of record NC_071988.2, read on the forward strand.
CCTCTCCTTTCTTCTTGTTGGTATAATTATTAATATACTACAGTTCTGATAGGTAAAATACTAATAATAATTACAGCAATTTTAAGAGGAAGGCAGTTAGAGCAGGAAAGAAGGTTGAGAACATGAATGATCTACGGTCGGAGCCTGAATAGCTTTTCTGCCTTACTTCCCTTTACAAACACAAGACATTAATGTCCACACTCAGGACAAAGAATGTCCACACTCAGGACAAAGAATAGTATTGATCTTCCAAGGCTTTTGAGCTGTAGATCTTGCTCTGCCACCTATTTAAATAATTTAAAAACCTAACATTTTATTTTTATTTTCAAAACCCTCCTGATAATAAATATCATGATAATTTTTATTTAGTGGCTATCTTGTATGTGCCAAAAACATATGTTTTGTTTTTCCATTTAATCCTCACAGCTACTCCACGACATATATATTATTATCTAATTTAACAGATGAGGAAATGAATTTTGCTTAAGCAAGTTGTTCAATTTACACAATGAGGAAATGGAAAAATTGGGATTTGACTTTAGATCTGACTTCAAAGTTAATGTTCTTTTCTCTATACTGCAATCTTTTTAAGAAATTAGATGAGATGTAGAGAACAAATGGGCTAGAGGCATAACTATTTTAATTGTTAATAACTGTCAATGTTGTTTACCCTGAATTTAAAGTTTTTAGAATTATACAAATTAAGATATTAGATTATATTTGAAATAAAACTAGAAGAGCTTACTAAACAATTTATATTTTAAATAAACAAACAAAAAGTCCTCTAAATGCTTACTATCCTTTTGAGCTATTAAAATGTTTCTGTTTCAGTAATGTTAGTTTAAGTCTATATCCTAGGAATGGTCAGATGTTTTAATCATTAGTATACATTCCAGAGAAGGCTAGCTAGCATTTAATTTAAAAGACATATTCTCGATGTGGCTACGACAAAATTCAGCTAGCTTCATGTCTCTCCAACATTATATTTTCATATTTTTTTAAACAAATATTAAAGATTATCTTTCTTTGGTGAAATGAATGGTGTTGAAGATCTGTCAATGAGCTGAAATGTGGAGAAAGTTGCATGAATCGAATATAAGAATCTAGAATGAGCTCTTCATCCCTCATCATAGAATTAAGAATCTAGATTTAATTCCCAAATGGTCCTGTGTTTAGCCAGTGGTTCCAGCAGGTTTTTGGTCACATGACCCAGATTAACATAGTTAGCTAAAATAATGTCACATTTGCCCTGCGGTGAACTTTTAATTTAATGTTTGTCAGAACACCCAAGGGACTGTTCATTCATACACAAGGGTTTGTTTCCCTATTTCATAGCTGCTTACTACTAAATATCTGTGAGACAGAACTCTGTCTGAAACTTACTTTCATTCAACAGTCGGGGAGGAGGAAGAGCTGTCTTCTCATTTACCTCTAACTTGCGAAGATTACTAATATTTATCAGAAAAAAATCTAGTTGTGGGTGGACAAATGGGCTTTGATCAGTTAAAAACTAAAATTCAGCTCCATGCATTATATGATCAATTCTATGATTACCTTGGCACAATTGTTACCTCCTCACCATTTCTGCATTTATATTACCAAAAGAGAATGCTGCAAGTCAGGCAGGGTACTCTTGTATCATTCCTAAACTAGTTTTTGGATGCGCTTGGACTTTTGATGGGTCTCTGGAGAGATTGGCAGGTTACCAGTCTGCCTGAGGATACATCCATCTGCATAACTTGTAGAGCCAGGCCTCAAAATTGTCCAAAAAACTGTTATCCATTTAGAACAAGGGCTTCCTCCAGATTTGAACACCAAAATAAATATCCTAGGACTCAGGAGCTACCCCTTCAAACTACTCAAGATTTGTGACAGTGTCGTATAAAAATCAGCAGTTGTATTCTCTCAACAGTATTTTAAAAGTGGCTCCTAGGGTTTACCAAAGAGCATGTGGTCATTAGGTCCAGAAAGGTACCCTCCTTATTCGCTGTCTCATGACGTCTTGTGATTGCAAATAGAGCTACGTTGATTGGCCTGGCCACTGAGATGGGGCTCCTGGGCTCCCTGGAATGCATAACATGAGCAATTTTTACCATCACTAGGCTTAAACAGGTCAACCTGGTGTTACAGTAAATAAAACTTAGTGAGTGTGTACTTACACTCTTTTTACAAATGGGATTCCTGTCTAAGATTTCTAGTCTGGGTGATATTTGACAAAAGAATTAACCTAGGATATATTATTTATTTTCAGTAATACAATTTATTTTTATTTTTATTTGCAAATATCTTAAATCGAATGACATCCTTCCTAAAGGCAGATATTATCATAGTTGTACAATGACCAGGAAAACATATCAGTTCTTAGGTTTTAGTGAGTTTAGGAAGTTTGTAGGAATGAATACAAAGAGAAGGTTTGTTAAATTCCATTTAAATGAAAAACATCTGCAACTTTTCATTTGTCTGAGAGGGACTATGTCATTTTCAAGATTGCTGGGAGTAAGCTGTAGAGTAGTTGGGAGCAAAACAGGATCCAGCCTCATACTGGGGATAAATATCATATCATCCTCTCACCAGTATAGAAATGCTATCTACCTTGTACAATTGTTTTGAAGATTAAATGAGATAATTGCCATAAAGTAGTTAGGACAACATTTACAATAAACATGTTAATATGTTTACAATAAATAGATATTTAGATTTCCTATTCAAATTCCTTTAAAATAAAACTATCTCCTAATTTTTATATCTCATCAAGTTGGGTTTTCTTAAATTCTATTTTCTTGTGGCCACAGCCACAAGAATATAACCCATATTATAATAATTAACTCTCCACAGTTGTGTATAATTGCTGAAAGCATCAATGAGTCAAAGTACCAAGAGTACTTGATATGGAATCAGAAGTCCTGGTTTGAATTCTAGCTGACAATAGATTGTTTGATCTTACTGAGCCTTATTTCAAAATTGTTCTGAAAATTAAATGAAATAATTTAAAACAAATGCCTATCATTGAGCTAGCATGTAACAGATGCTCAACAAATATTAGCTTATTCGTCCCTTTTTTTTTTTTTTTTTTTTATTATTTCAGCTAATTCTTTTTTTTTTTTTTCTTTTATTGTAATTATTATTATTATTATTATTATTATACTTTAGGTTTTATGGTACATGTGCCCAATGTGCAGGTAAGTTACATATGTATACATGTGCCATGCTGGTGCACTGCACCCACCAACTCGTCATCTAGCATTAGGTATATCTCCCAATGTTATCCCTCCCCCCTCCCCCCAACCCACAACAGTCCCTGAAGTGTGATGTTCCCCTTCCTGTGTCCATGTGTTCTCATTGTTCAATTCCCACCTATGAGTGAGAATATGCGGTGTTTGGTTTTTTGTTCTTGCGATAGTTTACTGAGAATGATGATTTCCAATTTCATCCATGTCCCTACAAAGGACATGAACTCATCATTTCTTATGGCTGCATAGTATTCCATGGTGTAGATGTGCCACATTTTCTTAATCCAGTCTATCATTGTTGGACATTTGGGTTGGTTCCAAGTCTTTGCTATTGTGAATAATGCGGCAATAAACATACGTGTGCATGTGTCTTTATAGCAGCATGATTTATAGTCCTTTGGGTATATACCCAGTAATGGTATGGCTGGGTCGAATGGAATTTCTAGTTCTAGATCCCTGAGGAATCGCCACACTGACTTCCACAAATTATATATTTCTGGAGAATAAGAAGTATGCTGTATATTTCTCCTTATCTCTATGTAGCTCATTGATCTGCACACCCTTGGGGTCTTAACAATTAAATATTCCCAGACTTCATGAATAAAAAGCATTTCTAACTTTGACCATGTGACAAAAGAACTGAATATGTGAATTTATTTGATTGCTTTCTCACTGAAATGTCTGAATGCTCTTCTGCACCTTACAATGTCAAGGATACTATTTTCTTCATAATGATATCAAAACAAATACAATGTTAAAAAATAAATTGCAGGAAACACAGTGGGAAATAAAACTTACCAGGCAGAAGATCAATAGGAATTAAGTCCCAAAGCTCTGGTCCACATGTCTATAAAATTGATTTGACTTAATAAGTTTGATGCAAAGAGAGTTGTATTGTTTGGGATGCGCACGCACACACACACACACACACACACACACAGATATCTTTAACTGTTGAAACACACCTTTCTGCCATTCATTTAGAATTCCATGAATAAATAAATATAAATAGGTTGTTTCATTTTTTAAAATCAGCTTTTTATCTGAAATTTCAAATGAAGCACATACTAATATATGAACAGACAGATTAAAAAGCATGGTAAACTGAAGAATGCCCAAATGCCAAAGACAACTCATGATTGTTATACTCTTCTTGGTGAAAGAAGTACTGTATCTCTTACCACGTTGATTAAATCTGTTTGTTTTTGTAAATATGTCTGTAATTTTTTTTTGCAACCACCACCAGACTTAAAGCATGGAGCTTCTTCACTCTAAAACTTTGTGGGGTAATTTGGGTAAATTGTTTTCTATCTATTCTCCTAGCTAACCCCTAAATATCCTTTAGAATTCAGCCTCAGTGTCTTCCAGGAAGCTTTTTCTTTATCACTGTTCCTTTATCTTCCTGTTTTTGACTAGCAAAATGCCCTGAGTAATATGAAAGTGCCCCCACAATATTAGAACTGTAGTGTTTCTGTCTGTCTTATCCACCAGATTGTGAAAATCTTTAAGGCAAAGACTTGAGTCTTCTTTCGTCTTGAGTCTACTCTAGCATGATGCCTGGCACATAACACAGGCTTAATAGACATTTGTTGAACTGCATTGAATCTATTTATAGAACCGTTCTAAAGTGATCCCCAAGTTTCCAATGGTCCAAGAAGAATGCTACTTTATGTACAGCTTCCTGAAGGGGACATTAATATGTATTTTTTATGAGAGCAATTTCTGATTTGTGTTGTAGTGATAGATTTCAGCATCTGATGATAGGTTTCAGTGATAGGAGAGTGATAACCACATATGTAATTCACAAAGGGTGTAATGTGTAACATGAAATTGGCTGAGTTTAGGGACATAAACTAATCTCCAGGCTACCACTACATACTTGACTGTGAGTTCTACCCTGTGTTTTTGGTTTCCTGCTTTGCAAAAGAAAACTAGTCACTGCTTCTTTCTACCTAACAGAATGGACCAGTAAACCTACCCTGCACAACCAGATCATAAAAGATGAGTTTTTAATTGATAAAGGCTCATCCTCTCAAAGAGTTCATTCACTTACATAGTCATTCCAATTACTAATAAGTAAATATGCAAAATAAATGTAGAAATAACAGCTGATCTTAAGAAGTGTAATTTAGCGATTTATTTTCGAAGATGGCCAAATAGGAACAGCTCTGGTCTACAGCTCCCAGCGAGATTGACATAGAAGACAGGTGATTTCTGCATTTCCAACTGAGGTAACTGGTTCATCTCATTGGGACTTGTTGGACAGTGGGTGCAGCCCATGGAGGGCAAGCCGAAGCAGGGCAGGGCATCACCTCAACAGGGAAGCACCAGGGGTCAGGAGATTTCCCTTTCCTAGCAAAGAAAAGCCGTGAGTGACTGTAGCTGGAGGAATGGTAAACTTCTGCCCAAATACTGCACTTTTCCCACAGTCTTCACAATTGGCAGACCAGGAAAATCCCCCCTGTGCCTGGCTAGGTGCATCCCAGGCCCACAGAGCCTTGCTTGCTGCTAGAGCAGTAGTCTGAGATCAACCTGGGTCACTGGAGCTTGGTGGAGGGAGGGGCATCTGCCATTGCTGAGGCTTGAGTAGGCGGTTCTATGCTCACAGTTTAAACAAAGCAACAGGGAAGCTCAAAGTGGGTGGAGCCCACTGCAGCTCAGCAAGGCCTACTGCCTCTCTAGATTCCACCTCTGGGGGCAGGGCATATCTGAACAAAAGGCAGTAGACAGCTTCTACAGACTTAAATGTCCCTGCTTGACAGCTCTGAAGAGAGCAGTGGTTCTCCCAGTACAGTGTTCAGGCTCTGATAACAAATAGACTGCCTCTTCAAGTGGGTCCCTGAACCCTGTGTAGCCTGACTGAGAGACACCCCCCAGTAGGGGCCGACAAACACCTCATACAGGCAGGTCCCTCTCTGGTGTGAAGCTTCCAGAGGAAGGATCAGGCAGCAATATTTGCTGTTCTGCAGCCTCCACTAGTGATACCCAGGAAATCAGAGTCCAGACAGACCTGCAGCTGAAGGTCCTGTCTGTTAGAAAGAAAACTAACAAGCAGAAAGGAATAATATGAACATCAACAAAAAGGACATCCACACCAAAACCCCATCTGTAGGTCACCAACGTCAAAGACCAAAGGTAGATAAAAACACAAAGATGGGGAGAAACCAGAGCAGAAAGGCTGAAAATTCCAAAAAGCAGAACACCACTACTCCTCCAAAGGAACACAGCTCCTTGCCAGCAAGGGAACAAAACTGGATGGAGATTGAGTTTGACCAGTGACAGAAGTAGGCTTCAGAAGGTCAGTTATAAGAAACCTCTCTGAGCTAAAGAAGCATGTTCTAACCCATTGCAAGGAAGCTAAAAATCTTGAGAAGGTTAGATGAATGGCTAACTAGAATAACCAGTATAGAGAAGAGCTTAAATGATCTGATGGAGCTGAAAACCACAGTGCGAGAGCTTTGTGAAGCATACATGAGCTTCAGTAGCTGATTTGATCAAGCAGAAGAAAGGATATCAGTGAATGAAGATCAAATTCATGAATAAAGCAAGAAGACAAGATTAGAGGGAAAAGAGTGAAAAGAAATGAACAAACCCTTCAAGAAATATGGGACTATGTGAAAAGACCAAATCTACATTTGATTGGTATACCTGAAAGTGATGGGGAGAAAGGAACCAAGTTAGAAAACACTCTTCAGGATATTATCCAGGAGAACTTCCCCAACTTAGCAAGACAGGCCAACATTCAAGTTCAGGAAATACAGAGAACACCATGAAGATACTCCTTGAGAAGAGCAACCCCAAGACACATAATTATCAGATTCATCATGGTGGAAATGAAGGAAAAAATGTTAAGGGTGACCAGAGAGAAAGGTCGGGTTACCCACAAAGGGAAGCCCATCAAACTAACAGTGGATCTCTCTGCAGAACCCCTACAAGCGAGAAGAGAATGGGGGCCATATTCAGCATTCTTAAAGAAAAGAATTTTCAACCCAGAATTTAATATCCAGCCAAACTAAGCTTCATAAGTGAAGAAGAAATAAATTCCTTTACATACAAGCAAATGCTGAGGGCTGCCTTACAACAGCCCCTGAAGGAAGCACTAAACATGGAAAGGAATAACCAGTACCAGCCACTGCAAAAACATGCCAAATTTTAAAGACCATTGACACTACGAAGGAACTGCATCAATTAACGGGAGAAATAACCAGCTAACATCATAATGACAGGATCAAATTCATACATAAAAATATTAACCTTAAATGTAAATGGGCAAAATACCCCAGTTAAAAGACACAGACTGGCAAATTGGATAAAGAGTCAAGACCCATTGGTGTGCTGTAATCAGGACACCCATCTCACGTGCAAAGACACACATAGGCTCAAATTAAAGGGATCGATGAAGATCTACCAATCAAATGGAAAGCAAAAAAAGTGGAGGTTGCAATCCTAGTCTCTGATAAGACACACTTTAAACCAACAAGATCAAAAGAAACAAAGAAGGGCATTACATAATGGTAAAGGGATCAATTCAACAAGAAGAGCTAACTATTCTAAATATATATGCACCCAATACAGGAGCACCGAGATTCACAAAGCAAGCTCTTAGAGACCTACAAAGAGACTAAGACTCCCACACAATAATAGTGGGAGATTTTAACCCCCCACTGTCAAATTTAGACAGACCAATGGGGCAGAAAATTAACAAGGATGTCCAGTACTTGAACTCAGCTCTGGACCAAGTGGACCTAATAGACATCTACAGAACCCTCCACCCCAAATCAACAGAATATACATTCTTCTCAGCAACACATCACACTTATTCTAAAATTGACCACATAATTGGATGTAAAACACTCCTCAGCAAATGCAAAAGATCTGAAATCATAACAAACTGTTTCTCAGACCACAGTGCAATCAAATTAGAACTCAGGATTAAGAAACTCACTCAAAACTGCACAACTACGTGGAAACTGAACAACCTGCTCCTGAATGACTACTGGGTAAATAACAAAATGAAGGAGAAACAAAGATGTTCTTTGAAACCAATGAGAACAAAGACATGACATGCCAGAATTTCTGGGACACATTTAAAACAGTGTGTAGAGGGAAATTTATAGCACTAAATGCCCACAAGAGAAAGCAGGAAAGATCTAAAATTGACACCCTAACATCACAATTAAAAGAACTAGAGAAGCAAGAGCAAACAAATTCAAAAGCTAGCAGAAGACAAGAAATAACTAAGATCAAAGCAGAACTGTAGGAGATAGAGACACAAAAAACCTTCAAAAAATCAATGATTCCAGGAGGTGGTTTTTTGAAAAGATCAACAAAATAGATAGACCGCTAGCCAGACTAATAAAGAAGAAAAAAGAGAAGAATCAAATAGAAGCAAAAAAAAGTGATAAAGGGGATATCACCACCGATCCCACAGAAATACAAACTACCATCAGAGAATACAATAAACACTGCTACGTGCATAAACTAGAAAATCTAGAAGAAATGGATAAAGTCCTCAACACATACACCCTCCCAAGACTAAACCAGGAAGAAGTTGAATCTCCAAATAGAACAATAACAGGTTCTGAAGTTAGGTAATAATTAATAGCCTACCAACCAAAAAAAGTCCAGGACCAGACAGATTCACAGCCAAATTCTACCAGAGGTACAAATAGGAGTTGGTACCATTCCTTTTGAAACTATTCCATTCAATAAAAAAGAGGGAATCCTCCCTAATTCATATTATGAGGCCAGCATCATCCTGGTACCAAAACCTGGCAGAGACACAACAAAAAATGAGAATTTTAGGCCAATATTCCTGATGAACATTGATGCAAAAATCCTCAATAAAATACTGGCAAACTGAATCCAGTAGCACATCAAAAAGCTTATCCACCACGATCAAGTTGGCTTCATCCCAGGGATGCAGGGCTGGTTCAACATACACAACCAATAAACATAATCTATCACATAAACAGAAGCAATGACAAAATCCACATGATTATCTCAATAGATGCAGAAAAGACCTTCAACAAAATTCAACAGCCTTTCATACCAAAAACTCTCAATAATTAGATATAGATGGATTGTGTCTCAAAATAATAAGAGCTATTTATGATAAACCCACAGCCAATATCATACTGAATAGGAAAAACTTGAAGCATTCCCTTTGAAAACTGGCACAAGACAAGGATGCCCTCTCTCACCACACCTATTCAACATAGTATTGGAAGTTCTGGCCAGGGTGATCAGGCAAGAGAAAGAAATAAAGGGTATTCAATTAGGAAAAGAGGAAGTCAAATTTCTCTGTTTGCAGATGACATGATTGTATATTTAGAAAACCCCATTGTCTCAGCCCAAAATCTCCTTAAGCTGATAAGCAACTTCAACGAATTTTCAGGATACAAAATCAATGTGCAAAAATCACAAGCGTTGCTATACACCAAGAACAGACAAACAGAGAGTCACATCATGAGTGAACTCTCATTCACAATTACTACAAAGAGAATAAAATACCTAGGAATCCAAGTTACAAGGGATGGGAAGGACCTCTTCAAGGAGAACTACAAACCACTGCTCAATGAAATAAAAGAGGACACAAGGAAATGGAAGAACATTCCATGCTCATGGATAGGAAGAATCAATATCATGAAAATGGCTGTACTGCCCAAGGTAACTTACAGATTCAATGCTATCCCCATTACCCTACCACTGACTTTCTTCACAGAATTGGAAAAAAACTATTAAATTTCATATGGAACCCAAAAAGAGTCTGCATAGCCAAGACAATCCTAAGGAAAAAGAACAAAGCTGGAGGCCTTATGCTACCTGACTTCAAACTATACTACAAGGCTACAGTTACCAAAACAGCATGGTACTGGTACCAAATCAGATATATAGACCAATGGAGCAGACTAGAGGCCTCAGAATTAACACCACACATCTACAGCCATCTGATCTTTGACAAATCTGACAAAAACAAGCAATAGGGAAAGGATTTCTTATTTAATAAATGGTGCTGGGAAAACTGGCTAGCCATATGCAGAAAGCCAAAACTGGATCCCTTCCTTACAACTTATATAAAAATTAACTCAAGATGGATTAAAGACTTAAATGTAAGACCTAAAACTATAAAAACCCTGGAAGAAAACCTAGGCAATACCATTCAGGACATAGCATGGGCAAAGACTTCATGACTAAAACACCAAAAGCAATGGCAAGAAAAGCCAACATAGACGATTGGGATCTAATTGAAGTAAAGAGTTTCTGCACAGCAAAAGAAACTACTATCAACTATCATCAGAGTGAACAGGCAACCTACAGAATGGGAGAAAAAAATTTACAATCTGTCCATCTGACAAAGGGCTAATATCAAGAATCTACAAAGAACTTAAACAAATTTACAAGAAGAAAACAAACAACTCCATCAAAAAGTGGGCAAAGGATATGAACAGACACTTCTCAAAAGAAGACATGTATGCAGCCAACAGACACATGAATAAATGCTCATCATCACTGGTCATCAGACAAATGCAAATCAAAACCACAATGAGATACCATCTCATGCCAGTTAGGATGACAATCATTAAAAAGTCAGGAAACAACAGATGCTGGAGAGGATGTGGAGAAATAAGAATGCTTTTATACTGTTGGTGGGAATGTAAATTAGTTCAACCATTGTGGAAGACAATGTGGTGATTTCTCAAGGATCTACAACTAGAAATATCATTTGACCCAGCAATCCCATTACTGGGTATATACCCAAAGGATTATAAATCATGCTACTGTAAAGACACATGCACACATATGTTTATTGCAGCACTATTCACAATAGCAAAGACTTGGAACCAACCCAAATATCCATCAATAATAGACTGATATAGAAAATGTGACACATATACACCATGGAATAGTATGCAGCCATAAAAAAGGATGAGTTCAAGTCCTTTGCAGGGACATGGATGAAGGTTGAAACCATCATTCTCAGCAAAATATCACAAGGATAGAAAACCAAACACTGCATGTTCTCACTCATACATGGGAGTTGAACAATGAGAACACATGGACACAGGGAGGGGAACATCACACACTGGGGCCTGTTGGGGGGTCAGGGGCTGGGGAGGGATTGCGTTAGGAGAAATACCTAATGTAAATGATGAGTTGATGGGTGCAGCAAACCAAAATGGCAGATATATACCTATGTAACAAACCTGCATGTTGTGCCCATGTATCCTAGAACTTAAAGTATAAAAAAAAAGTGTGATTTGGTAATTGTATTAGTCCATTCTCATGCTGCCGTAAAGAACTGCCTGAGGCTGGGTAATTTATAAAGGAACGAGATTTAATAGACTCACAGTTCCGCATGGCTGTGGAGGCCTCAGGAAACTTAAAATCATGGCTGAAGGGGAAGAAAACATGTCCTTCACATGATGGCAGGAAGAGGAAGTGCCAAACAAAAGAGGGAAAAGCCCCTTGTAAAACAGCCAGATCTTTTGAGAAGTCACTCAGTATCACAAGAACAGAAGCATGGGTTTAACCATGCTTATGATTCAATTACCTCCAACCAAGTCCCTCCCACAACATGCAGAGATTAGGAGAACTACAATTCAAGATGAGATTTGGGTAGGGACATAGCCAACCATATCATTCCACCTCTGACCCTTCCCAAATCTCATGTCCTCACATTTCAAAACACAATCATGCCTTCCCAAAATTCCCCCTAAATTCTTAACTAATTCCAGCATTAACCCAAAAGTCCAATTTCAAAGCCTCATCTGAGACAAGGCAAGTCTCTTCCACCTAGGAGCCTGTAAAATTGAAAGCAAGTTACTTCCTATATACAATGGAAGCTCAGATATTGGGTAAATACAGCCATTCCAAATGGGAGAAATTGTCCAAAACAAAGGGGCTACGGGCCCTTTTTGAGTCCAAAATCCAAAGATGCAATAATTAAATCTTAAAGCTCTGAAATAATGTCCTTTGACTCCATGTCTCACATCCAGGTCATCCTGATGCAAGAGGTGGGCTCATAGAACCTTGGGTAGCTCCACCACTATGGCTTTGCAGGGAAAATTCCTCCTCCTGGCTACTTTCATGGGTTGGCATTGAGTGTCTGTGGCTTTTCCAGGCAAACAGTTCAAGCTGTTGGTGGGTCTATCATCCTGGGGTCTGGAGGATGGTGGTGCCTTTCTCATAGCTCCACTAGGCAGTGTCCCAATGGGAATTCTGTGTGGGGGGGTCCAACCCCACTTTTCTCTTTTGCACTGCCCTAGCCAAGGTTCTCCATGAGGACCGCATCCCTGTGGTAAACTGCTGCCTGGATACCTAGGTATTTCCATACATCCTCTGAAATGTAGGCAGAGGTTCCCACACCTCAATTCTTGACTTCTGTGCACAATCAGGCCCAACACCACGTGTAAGCTGCCAAGGCTTGAGGCTTGCGCCCTCTGAAGCAACAGCCTGAGCTAAATATTGACCCCTTTTTGCCATGGCTAGAGTGGCTGGGAGGCAGGTCACCAATTCCCTAGTCTACACACAGCAGGGGGTCCCTGGCCCTGGCCCTTGAAACCATTTTTTCCTCCTAGGCCTTCAGTCTTGTGATGGAAGGGGCTATTCTTTGACATGGCCTGAAGACATTTTCCCCATTGTCTTGTGGATTAACATTCAGCTCCTCATTACTTAAGTACATTTCTGCAGCCAGCTTGAATTTTTCCTCAGAAATTTTCTATTGCATCCTCAGGCTGCAAACTTTCCAAACTTTTATGCTCTGCTTCTCTTTTAAACATAAATTCCAATTCCAAACCATATCTTTATGAATTCATAAAACTGAATGATTTTAACAGCACCCAAATTACCTCTTGAATGCTTTGCTGCTTAAAAATTTCTTCTGACAGATACGCTAAATCATCTCTCTCAAGTTCAAATTTCCACAGCTCTCTAGGGCAGAGGCAAAAAGCCACCAGTCTCTTTGCTAAAGCATGGCAAGAGTGACCTTTACCCCAGTTCCCAACAAGTTTCACATCTTCATCTGAGACCACCTCAGCCTGGACTTCATTGTCTATATCACTATCAGCATTTTTTCAACAAGTCTCTAGGAAGTTCCAAACTTTCCCACATTTTCCTGTCTTCTTCTGAGCCCTCCAATCTGTCCCAACCTCTGCCTGTTACCCAGCTCCAAGGTTGCTTCCACTTTTTCTGGTATCTTTGTAGAAGCACCCCATTCTCCGCAGTACCAGTTCACTATATTAGCCTTTTCTCATGCTGCTATTAATAACTGCCTGAGACTGATAATTTGTAAACAAAAGAGGTCTAATTGACTCACAGTTCTGTATGGCTTGGGAGGCCTCAGGAAACTTACAATCATGGTGGACAGGGAAGAAAACTCATCCTTCTTCACATGATGGCAGCAAGGAGAAGTCCCGAGCAGAGAGGGAAAAGTCCCGTATAAAACCATCAGATCTCAAGAGAACTCACTCACTATCATGAGAACAGCAGCATGAGGGCAACCACTCCCATGATTCAATTACCTCCCATCGTGTCCCTCCCATAACACATGGAGCTTATGGGAACTACAGTTTAAGATGAAATTTGAGTGGGAACACTGCCAAGCCATATCAGTAATTATGTATAAAGGGCAGTTTAGATGAGAGAATAAAATGCTAGCATAGAGGAAAATACAACTCCTAGTTAATAGTAGTCATATATGCAATAGAATTGCATCCATTTAGGATAGCAGATGTCTTCAGGACATTTCTAGTAACCTCCTGGAGCTAGGATAAAAGGATATACTTTATTTCTTTTACAAGGACATTGAAAAATTAGAAAACAATTTTACACACTCAATATAAGCTTCATTTCTCAAAAATACTATAAGAATCACAATGCAACAATAGTCTTTTATTTATGAGTCACAGCCAAGATCCGAGGGCTGCAGATCTCTATAAATAATCTATTCTTTCAAGAACACAAATCCTTTTTTTTAATCTGCATTTTGGATGGAAGTACTGACTCCATTTAAAATGAGGAAAACTAAACAAGAGAGATAGTATGTTTTTGACATAGGAATACTAATAAGGCCTTAGGAAAATTAACCATTTCATATTTTCACTACTTGGATCTTTGGGGTTCCTTTCTTTAATATGTTTATTATTTAGGTTTTTTTTTGTTGTTGTTTTTTTTTAGACGGAGTTTTGCTCTTATTGCCCAGGCTGGGGTACAATGGTACAATCTTGGCTCACCACAACCTCTGCCTCCTAGGTTCAAGTGATTCTCCTGCCTCAGCCTCCCAAGTAGCTGGGATTACAGGCATGTGCCAGCAGGCCTGGCTAATTTTTGTATTTTTAGTAGAGATGGGGTTTCTCCATGTTGGTCAGGCTGGTCTTGAACTCCCAACCTCAGGTGATCCTCCCAAAGTGCTGGGAATCCAGGCATGAACCACCACACCTGGTCTATTTAGTTATTTTAACAAATTTTATTGTAAATTGACAAATTATAAGTGTATATATGTATGGGGTACAAAGTGATGCTATGATATATGAATACAAGCCTACCTTGTTTTATTGTGCTTTGCTTTATTGTGCTAGGCAAATGCTGCATTTTTTTACAAATTGAAGGTTTGTGGTAACCTTGTGTTGAGCAAGCCAATGGGTTTCATTTTCAACAGCACATGCCCACTTTTGTCTCTGTGTTACATTTGGTAATTATTATAATATTTTAAACGTTTTTATTACGATGATTTCTGTTATGGTGACCAGTAGTCAGTGACCTTTGAAATAACTATTGTAATTATTTTGGGATACCACAAGCTATGCGTATATAAGATGATGAACTTAATTGATAAATTTTGTATGTGTTCTCACTGTTCCATCTACCAGCCATTCCCCAATCTCTCTCCCTCTCCTCATGTGTCCCTATTCCCTGAAATGTGACAATATTGAAACTAGGTCAATTAATAACACCATAATGGCCTCAAAGTGTTCAAATGAGAGGAAGAGTCCCATGTTTCTCCCTTTAAATCAAAAGCTAGAAATGATTCAGCTTATTGGGGAAGGCATGTCAAAAGCTGAAATAGATGGAAATCTAGGCTTCTTGGGCAAAATAGCTAGCCAAGTTGTAAATGGAAAGGAAAAGTTATTGAAGGAAATCAAAAGTACTATTGCAGTAAGTATGTGCAAGATAAGAAAATGAAACAGGCTTATTTCTGATATGAAGAGTGTTTAGTGACCTGAATAGAAATCAAATTAGCCACAACATTTCCTGAAGCCAAAACCTAACTCAGAGCAAGGTTCTGAATCTCTTCAATTCTGTAAAAGCTGAGAGAGATAAGGAAGCTAAAGAAGCTAGGAAGCTAACAGAGGTTGGTTCATACAGCTTAAGGAAAAAAGCTGTAACATAAAAGTGCAAGGTGGGTCAAGCACGGTGGTTGACACCTGTAGTCCCAGAACTTTGGGAGGCTGAGGTGGGTGGATCATGAGGTCAAGGGATCGAAACCATCCTGACTAACATGGTGAAACCCCTTCTCTACTAAAAATACAAAATTAGCCAAGTGTGGTGGCGGGTGCCTGTAGTCCCAGCTACTCTGGAGGCTGAGGCAGGAGAATGGCATGAACCTGGGAGGCGGAGCTTGCAGGGAGCCGAGATTGCCCCACTGCACTCCAGCCTGGGTGACAGTGCGAGACTCCGTGTCAAAGAAAAAAAAGTGCAAGGTGAAATAGCAAGTGCTGCTGTAGAAGCTGCAGCAAGTTATGCAGAAGATCTAGCTAAGATAATTGATGATGGTGGCTATACTAAACAGCATATTTTCCATACAGTCAAAACAGCCTTCCATTAGAAGATGCTATCTAAGACTTTCATAGCTAGAGGATGGAAATCAATATCTGGGTTCGAAACTTCAAAGAACAGTGCAGCTCTCTTATCAGAAGCCAAGCAGCTAGGTGACTTTAAGTTGAAGCCCATGCTCATTTACCATTCTGAAAATCCTAAGATCCTTATGAATTATGATAAATCTGCTTTGCCTGTGCTAGAACAACATAGCCTGGATGAAAGCACATCCTTTTAAGGCATAGTTTACTGTTTATATGTTTATAGCCATAGTTTATCTATTATTTTAAGCTCACTATTGAGATCTACTGCTCAGAACAACAAGATTACTTTCAAAATATTATTGCTCTTTGACCACGCACCTAGTCATTGAAGAGGTCTCAAAGATATTAAAGATTTTTCATGCTGGCTAACACAGCATCTATTTTGCAGTCCATCAATCAAGGAGTAATTTTGACTTTCAGTTCTTATCATTTAAGAAATATATTTCATAAGGCTATAGCTGCTATAGAGGGATTCCTCTTATGGATCTGGGCAAACTGAATTAAAAATCTTCTCAAAAAGATTCACCATTCAAAATGCTATTAAGAATATTAATGATTAATAGAAGAAGGCCAAATATTAACATTAAGAGGAACTTGGATGAAGTTGATTTCAACCCTCATGCATGACTTTGAGAGAGTCAGGACTTCAGTGGAGGAAGTAAATGCAGATATGGTGAAAATTGCGAGAACTACAATTAGAATTGGAACCTGAAGATGTGACTAAATTGCTGCAATCTCATGATAAAATTTGAACAAACGAGGAGGTGCTTTATATACATGAGCAAAGAAAGTGGTTTCTTGAGATGGAATTTACTCCTGATGAAGATGCTTTGAACATTGTAGTAATTACGACAAAATACTTAAGACTATTACATAACATTAGTTGATAAAATAGTGACAGGGTTTGAAAGGTTTGACTCTAATTATGAAAACAGTTTTAGTGTGGGCAACATGCTATCAAACAAAATCACATGCTACAGAGAACTATTTTGTGAAGGAAGAGTCAAACTTTTTCACTGTCCTATTTTAAGAAACTGCCACAGCCACTCCCAAATTTTCAGCAGCCACCACTATGATTAGTCAGCAGCCTTCAACATCAAGGCAGAAGTCTCCACTTGCAAAATGAGTACCTCTCTTTGAAGGATCAGGTGTAGTCAGACAAAATTGAAAACATAACTTAGTAGAGTGCACCTGTGACAATAACTGAATGTTGGCCAATCCCAGCAGCCATGTTTCAGCCACTCATAGACTGCTGAATGTTCAAACTGCATTCAAATAAGGCAAACACTGAGTTGTAACTGTTCTCACTGTTTCTGTTCCTTGCTTCTGATTCCTGTACGTCATTTTACTTTTTTTTTGTCTATAAATTTGTTCTGACCAGGAGGCACCCTGGAGTCTCTGTGAATCTGCTGTGATTCTGGGGCTGCCCGATTCATGTATCATTCATTGCTCAATTAAACTCCTTTAAATTTAATTCAGCTGAAGATTTTCTTTATCAGATGGTGTCAGAAGCAGGATCTGAAGTGGAGCTTCTAGCGAGCCCCACCAGGAGCGCTGAGTGAACATGCAAGGCACCTGCAGGACGCACTTGCGTCCATTGATCTCTCAGAGTGCCTGGAGATGGTAGGTAAGTCCCCTCTTGGGGTTCAGAGCTCCATGGATTTGTGTTTTCAGCTTTTCTAGTTTCTTTGAGCAAATTTCTGATCCAAACTGGGTTTGGAGTCATGACAGAAACTGGACTGGATCCAGGAATGGATTTGACCCAGGAATTAACTGACTTGCATCCAGTTAGAGGCCTCTTACATCTGACTGGGTCAGAAAGGAACTGATAGTAAGCAATCATGTTGTAGGGGTTATAAATTTTTGGCTTTTGACAATTCACAGGGATTTTTGTGTTCTATCCCTTTGTTTTATTTTTCTTGAGTGCTTAGGTAGGAAAAAAAAAAATCATTGGCTAAGTTAATCAAGAGAACCTGAGAGGAAAGCCAATATTTTAGGTAAAAATGGGATTCTTAATTTCTGAAAAACTGAGTTTCTTCTGGCTTCTACATAAGGTCAGGGAGGCAGCAAAGTCTTACAGAAATGGCAAAATCTTACTAAAGATAATTTACAGTGGAAAGTTCTGAATGAATAACAATGCATTGAAGTACCTTTAAAAATGAGGGCTTTTGGTAAAGTCCCTTTTGTCTAAGAACGGGTTTGGCACTATGGGATATCCACTGCTATTCTCTTTGGAATAATCTGCCTTGCACTCTTTGCTAGTGGCTGTAGGTGACAGGATTAGCCATGTGTGGCATCATGGGACATGGCAAGCTTTTTCCTCCCCCACAAAAAAAGGAGAAACTTGAGAGCTGATGGGACTGCTGGAAAAGATCCCTTCACTACCAACAAGTGGCTGCCTGAACTTTTCCGTGTCACTGAAATGAATGAGTCTTGCTCTGGCACCCCTGAGCTCTTCACCTTCTGCATCCTGCCGCAGGCAATACTTTCCTTTTTCTTCTTTTCCTTTCTTGTCTTTTCTGTTACTCAGGGCAACCATCTTGCCCAGAGACCACATGTTGAAACTCCTAATCAGAGGTTGGATTAAAGATGATGAGACTCATCTGGGGACAAATTTAAACCTTGCCAATTTGATATTGGGTGCTAAGCAGGTTGGCTCATGTCTGTATTTTATTACGTGTATTTTGCTCTGGCCAGAATGAAAAATAGGTAACTTTCCTTTATGATGCGGCTTGGCCCGCAAGAGTGATGATGCCATAAGTTAGATCACTAGGACTGCTCAGGGAAAGGGAACCCAGAGGCCGGGCATGCTGGCAAAAGGGTAAGAATTTCTTACTAGTCAGATTTCTGGCTTCTCTCTCTCTCTGTGCAAATGGTTGCATGAATGGTTAAAAATCACTGCTTATCTCCTCTGTAAACTTTTACTGTGAAAAGTAATTCTGAGGCTAGTTGTAACCTGTAGTTCATCTGCTCTATTTTGTGGTATGAATTCACTTTTCTGTGTCAAAGGATACCTTATGATAAAACATGGGCTTATGACCCCATAAGCTGGCTGCTCAAGATGGCCCAGCAAGCTGGTCAGTAACAAACTTTGCTGCAAGTCCCTAAAACAAACAAATTGGAGAGGGTCTCCATCTTGTTTTAAGTCCTTAGGAATTTGACCTTGTAACCAGGTGGCAGTATTTTCTCTTGGTCTCCACCTTCCAGGGAACAGGAATTTTAGGGTTTATGTCATAGTTTGCCCTAAAAATTATCTTGAGTAATTGAAAGTCTTTGCAAGCTCAAAATTAACTACTCCAAACTTCCTCTGGGAAAAGAACAGAGATTTACCTGTGCTATGTAGCACGGTAGCTAAGGATTTTGCCCTTTCACACTGGCGGTCTGGGTTCAATTCCTTTCTCAGAAAGTGAGTCCTTTCTGGTTTAATATCTGCATGACCTTGTCTATTCTCTTTTCCTTCATGGACTATCTTAAATTTCCTTTATCTGGGCACCTGGGAGGTTACCTTTGGTAAAGTTCAAAAGCCAGTAATATCGACCATCTGGCCTGGCTAAAATCAGGTAATAAGAACTTTTAAAAGAACTTTATTAAAGAGTGCTATGGTTAAAATCAGCTTAATTAATTGCGAATATTCAAGCTCTAACAGCCTGGACTCCTTGGGGAAAACAAGAGGCATGAGAGACCCTTTTCCTGGCCCTGTTCTTCCAAGGACTCCACCATACAGTCAATAAGCAATTAAGATACTTATAAATCTTACAACTACTGTAGTAATCATCTTCTGTCTGTGTAATATGCATTGTGTGTAATGTTTATATAAGAGCTCTAATTGGTTTAAACAAAAATAAGCACTTAAATATATTGAAAGCAAAATAAAAACTGTAATGCCTTTTAGTTCATGTAACTTTAGTAATCTTTGGGAAATAAAAACAGCTTTAGGCCAGGCACAGTGGCTCACACCTGTAATCCCAGCACTTTGGGAGGCCAAGGTGGGTGGATCACCTGAGGTCAGATCACCTGGCCAACGTGGTGAAACCCTGTCTCTACTAAAAATACAAAAATTAGCCGGGTGTCATGGCAGGTGCCTGTAATCCCAGCTACTTGGGAGGCTGAGGCAGGAGAATCCCTTGAACACAGGAGGCAGAAGTTGCGGTGAGCCAAGATCGTGCCATTGCACTCCAGCCTGGGTGACAAGAGTGAAACTCTGTCTCAAAAACAAACACAAAAACCCAGGAAAAAAAAAAAACAGCTTTAAAGATTATTGATAAAATAAAGACATTTTGTCTATGCTGGGCAGATATCAGGTTTGCTAAATGCTTTAAGGTCATAAACTGCTTTGGCTTTTGAAAATTGTTCGATTTATTTTAGATTGAATTCTAAATAAGGCCTAGGGATATATGGAATCAGCCATGTCCCCTAGCTATGCAAAGAAGATTATAAGGAAAAAGGATTTTATATGAGAAAGGATGTTCTATGGTAAATTCTTGTCCTAAAGTAAAATGACTAGTTGCTTAAAAAGAGGGATGTTTAGGAAATGTCAGAAAGTCTAAACGTGTTATGCATGATCTGTGTAAGTTGTGAAAGAATTTATGAAAGGGAATTTATGCCAGAAGTGTTGTATAATTTAAAGGTGATTAGGCCTCCTAAATGCTTCATAAAATGCCACTATAACTCTTAATTGTACAGCTTTCCTGCTTTACATCTAGGTAAGGCCTGGAACACGTGGAATTAGATGCTGAAAAGAGTCAGACCTCATCTGCATTTCTCTCTGGGTCCTAGGCTCCACACCTAGTACATAATTAAAATCTCTTACCTACCAATGTTTTCACCCAAAGTAAAAGTTGCTAAGAGTTAACATTGTAATATGTAGTTGAGACTACTGGAAAAGTAGGTTTACTTGCAAGGTGTGTAAGGAGAATGAAATGTGTTTTTTATAAGAGATTATAAGAAGATATGGGAATGTAAATTTTTGCCTAAGTTAGAAGATCAAAGGATTGTTTTAAATAAAGCTAAAGGTTTGAACAAGTTATGGAAGGTTTATAAAAAATTAAGTGTAAGAGATTCTATGTGTGAACATATTGGCTAAAGTTAAAATGGTATTCAGTTTTTTTCCATTAATTGGACATTAAAAGCACAACAGTTTTCTCAGAGCATTATTTTCCTCTGAGAAAAAATTATGAAGTGTTATAAGAGGTTTATAAAAATCTTACGTTATGGTCAAACTAAGTTCTAGATTATCATGCTAAATCATCCAATACTAAAATTGTTTAAATATACAATTTGAATGAACCCCGTGGTCTAAGCCAAATTACCCATGATAACCCATTAGTTATCAGTGCTATGGATCTAAGTTGGAGAAACAACTGGTATTCAAGAAGGACAAATGTCCAATGTTAATCATGGACTCATGAAGAACCAGGACAGCCACCTTGTCCTTCCTGAGTCCTTAAAGCTTTTGTTATTAAAGATTCTGTATTTCATGACTTGTCATAAAAAAGAAAAAATAACACAAGTTGAATATATTGATGTGGTGACTTATAAATTGTGCAAATAGTTGAAAACCAATGTTTGGTTCTATATTCCTGGGAAGACAATCAAAGCTTCAGGTATATTTGGCTACTTGATGGGCCATTTAAACATTTATAAAGTGATTTCATTGAGTTGTCATTTTCAATGCATGTTTTCCAGTTATATAAAAACTTTCCCATGAAAGAGGGCTTTTGTTAAAGTGGTAGATAATTATGCTATAGTATATTTTCACCAGGTAAGGAGAGCTTTTTATGGTTCACTGAGGACAATTCCTTCACAATCTAGAACCCAAAGATTGGATTTTCTGAGAACATCAGAGAAGGACTGTCTTTGCCATCCATGCTACAGCAAAACTTTGGAGCCTTGAACCTTGAGTTCATAATCTCACAACTGAGAAGGGTCCTTCCACACTCCTGGAACTATACACCCATTGGAACCCTTAAGGTAAAACTAACCGGGAAAGTTTCTCCTCAGAAGAAGATGGCATTCTTAATGTGAACAGCTTTTCCCAGGATCATGGATCAAGACTTCTACTACCATGAGATTCTTATCTTTGAATTTTTTTCCATGTTTATGCCTCTATGAACAATAGAAATGAAAAGAGAATCTATTATATGCACTTATAGGGTATACTTTTATTTGTGAAGGATTCACAGCCAGCCTTATACATTAGTAGACTTATACTTTAGTAGTTAAAAGATGAAGGCCCAATGTAGGTGAGAAACTTTAGTGATGCATATGTTGCCTCATAATCAGTCAAAACTCCTCTTAACCTACATTATGGATTAAAGAGAACATTGCCAGGGGGCCTTCACTCTTCTAAAATGATATCATTTGTTAGGTCCTTTTTCCATAGTTTAGAGGAAAAGAGGCAATAATTAGAAATGTCTCCCTCATAATAGGCTCTACAGCAACTTCTACTTTAAAGGCTATCATTACACAACAGACTTTAAATTTTCTTATGGCAGTTATGTTAAATAATAGGCTAAACAGAAAAGTACCTGTGTAGCTGCTGACACTTGTGGCCTATGGAGAAACACATCAAATGTAGATTATAAAAATTCAGTTGTAGGGGGTTAATGAAAAGACCAGTTAGTCAAGCAAATAGACTCTTCATCTAGCTCATTCTTTATTAATTTTAACGAGTTTGGTTTATAGGGACCCTGGGTAAGGAACATACTCCAAACTCTTGGTATTATCCTCCGAACAGTCATATTAAGAGTCTCCCTTGTGCACTGTGTACTGTATTCTTTCAAAGATTTTAAATGTTTGCATGCATCATCTGTAGAATATCAAATGGGTTCTCTTCAACTGGAATGACAAGAGCTGAAGGAAATGTACAACCATAAGGACACCATAACCTATGAATGACATGCTGAAACTGGAAACTCAAAATGATGGTAACTGAGAATGGCGATAAAGCCCTAAGTTTCCATCACACTGTCACCTGAGAACCTATCCAAAAAGAAGGAATTTTTAAAAAATTATGGGAGGCCATTATTTTGGACTAAGCTCATGCCCTAGGCAACAACAAACTAAACCAAATTAAAATGGAGTCACTCATGCTAAATGTGACACAATCAAACTAAGGCTTTAAGGAAACATATAGATCCTAGAACAGACCAGGTTTGTTTTTCCCCTGTAAACAGGATGTTCCAGCATAAGCAGGTACCCTCTACTCAGTTCTTATTCCCTCCTTGCAAAACCTGTTCTACTGTTTTCCAGTGGATCTCAAAACCCTATAGTTCTCCAAAATACACAGAGGCCATCATCTCCCTGCCTGTGCAGGGGATTGAGTTGGGCTCTGAAGCTGACTGGGGAGACTAGCCATCTTGGGATTTGGGCCAGGTTGAACTTCTCATTGTGCTTCTGAAAGCAGCCAGCTCAGTTGTGTGGTTGGGCTATCCAGTTGGGTGGTATTTCCAATAGAATGCCACAGCTGTCAGGAACACAGGGGCACTACCAAGGTCGGTGGGCTGGTCACTTGTGAGTTCCACTGCCCTTCTTTGTTTCTACCTGCTGCTGGGTGTTCAAGCCCTGCCCTTATCCCAGTGGTCCCTATGAGGTGAGACCGGAGTGGGCTTCCTGGGAAAGGTCTTGGAATGCTAGAATAGCTGGATTGTTGCTTCTGGTTCTCTTTTCCCCCTGTAGAAACCCTGGACCCAGGGGAATACACTCCTTGTCTTTGTGCCAACTTCGGGGAGGAGACCAGTTCTGTTAAACTTCTAATTCAGTTTTTATTCAATTCTGTGGACCACATAGATGTCTCAGGCTTGTTACTGGAGTTTTCACAAAGATGCTAAGGGCTGTGGATAGTTACAGTTGAATTTTCCATGGGGTGAAAGGGAAGCCTGAGAAATCTTATTTTGCCATCTTGCTGATTTCTCTCCTTTAAAATGTCTGTTTAAAAATTAGACTTAGAACAAAGAATGGTTAGGACAAAAAGGGACTCCAAAAGATCATTGCCACTTCAGGTAAAACAAATCCTCAATCACTTTAGACAGATGACTGTCTAAGAATTTAAAAACGATCAGACAAACAAACAGAAAATTACTCTATAAACTCCTATATTGAAAATGACTTCATGGATAGTTGAAGTACAATACATAGTACTCATCAGAAATGGGTGTGGCCATTTACTTTTTACTTTCTTCTAATAATGTCAAATGCTATCTTGTCAAAGAAATATATTTTATTCCATATCTTAGCATTAACACAGCCTTCCCTAATCAAAGCACAATTCAATAAGCAGTCATTGAATACTAATAATATATTAAAATTTACACTGAAGTTCATGTTGAATCTTCTAGGTAGTTTAAAAGGCATAATCTAAATAATCTCTTTTTTCATCTTCCTCCCTGTGGATTTAATGAAGTGGAAATCACCTTGGTAGAGCAGCAGGTGCCTTTTAGCTTTGTTGATGATTTACTTTGCCTTCAAATATTATTCTAGCACAGCATCTGTGAGCAAAGTAAATTGTGCATTCCAGGCAGATTCTTTTTTTTTCTTCTTCTTGATAATTTGTTATGCATCTTAATATATTTAAAAGTTTTTTTGTTAGTCTTATATTGGTTTCTGGTTCCAAAGTATTAAGAGTCACAAATGTTCACTTGCTTACATTTTTCTAAGTGCTTTTCCCCCTTGTCCAGAACATCTTTAGCAGTTGGTCCACACTGATCTAAAGATTTTAAACAGTTATGAATGCAACATCTGTGACATTTAAATTTGTACAGAAAAGCCTTTAAAATTCTTCAGTTGTAAATTTTGAAGGCTCTCATTCTTTAAATGTTGAAAAATCCATGCTAGCAAAGACATTATTGTAAAAAGAATGTAAAGGCAAAAAAGTGTGTGTCTATACAAAATACAGAGTTAAAAACTAATTTCCAGTACAATTCTGTAGGTATAGAACAAAATCACAAAGGGTTTCCAACTCACAATGGTTCAACTTATGATTTTTGGACTTTATGGTGGGTTTTTCAGGACATAACCCCGTTGTACATTGAGCTCCTTAACAACTTACAACTGGGTTACAATTTCTGCTGAATGCATATGCTTTTGTACCATAGTAAAGCCAAAAAATTATAAGTCAAATCAACATAAGTCAGGGACCATCTACTATGTGGCCAGCATTAAATGCATTTATGACTTACAATATTTTTTACTTATGATGGATTTATGGAAACAACCTCATAGTAAGTCAAGGAGCGTGTGTATTTAATATCCATGAAGTTTGTTTCCTAAGACATACTCTAAGAGCTAATAATTTCAAGAAATGTTTTTCTTACAAGTCATACTCACATGTAAAGGATTTCAAAATAATAAACGATTACATTTTTCTATTTATATGTGATGTCTTGCTTGAGCCATTTCCTAAAGCATTGCATTTAAAAAAGATACTTCCTAATGCTAAATGATGAGTTAATGGGTGCAGCACACCAGCATGGCACATGTATACATATGTAACTAACCTGCACATTGTGCACATGTACCCTAAAACTTAAAGTATAATAATAATCAAATAAAAATAAAAAAATAAAAGATACTTGAATTTTACTAAAAAATCAAATAAAATCTCATACAGTCTTCTAGCCTTTAATTTACTCAAATTTAAACAATCTGTTGGAAAACCAACATGTTCATAATTGTCAGTGTACAGTGTTATTAGGAAGAAAATGACATTTTCAAAGGTGACATATTAAAATAATCAAACTCAATTAAAGACATTAAAAATTTGAAGTTTCAAAGAACAAATGGATAAATTTACACAACATAATGAAGTCACACACTAAACCCCAAAGCCTGACTAAATATAAGACTGTGTTACCAAGGTTTAGATGCATTAAACATAAATACATTAACATGATGTAGTTATTCATTATGTTACAGTTTTAAATGAATAAATTTTACAAAAAACTTTCAGGGAGATTTTAGAGAGTTAATTTATAACATCTTTTTTTTCTTCACCAAGCACTGAACAGATGAGGAAGACAAGGAGTAAGGATGTCAGCGATGAAAGTATAAGCATGTAGAGTTGATTTTTTAATTTGAGATAATTTTAAATTTACAGAAAAACTGTTAAGATAATATAGAGTTTCTGTACAACTTTATCTAGCTTCTCCTAATGTTAACATCTTATATAACTATGGTACAATACTATTAACTAAACCACAGACTTCATTTGGATTTCCCCATTTTTTTCACTGATGTTTTTGTTTCAGGATCCAATCTAGAAACCTAAATCATATTTAGCTGTCATGTTTCTTTTGTATCCTCCAATCCATGACTGTTCCTGAGTATTTCTTTGTTATGACGTTGGCACTTCTGAAAAACACTAGTCAGGTATTGTGTGAATGTTCCTCAATTTGGATCTGTCTGATTTATTAGACAAACATTACAGATTTTTTAATCACATCAAATATTGAATTCATTTACCATTGAACTAGAATTATATATATTCTTATTATACTTTAAGTTATTGGATACATATGCAGAACGTGTAGGTTTGTTACATAGGGGTACACGTGTCATGGTGGTTTGCTACACCCATCAACAAGTCATCTATGTTAGGTGTATCTCCTAATGCTAACACTCCCCTAGCCCCCCAGCTCCCAACAGGCCCCAGTGTGTGGTTCCCCTCCCTGTGTCCATGTGTACTCATTGTACAACTCCCACTTATGAGAGAGAACACGTGGTGTTTAGTTTTCTGTTCTTCTGTTAGTTTGCTGAGAATGATGGTTTCCAGCTTCATAGATGTCCCTGCAAAGGATGTGAACTCATCCTTTTTTAATGGCTGCATAGTATTCCATGGTGTATATGTGCCACATTTTCTTTATCCAGTCTATCATTGATGGGCATTTGGGTTCGTTCCAAGTCTTTGCTATTGTGGACAGTGTCGCAATAAACATACATATGCATGTGTCTTTATAGCAAAATGATTTATAATCCATTGGGTGTATAACTAGTTATGGGATTGCTGGATGAAATGGTATTTCTAGTTCTAGATCCTTGAGGAATCACCACACTGTCTTCCACAATGGTTGAACTAATTTACACTCCCACCAACAGTGTAAAAACATTTCTATTTCTCCACATACTCTCCAGTATCTGTTTCCTGACTTTTTAATGATTGCCATTCTAACTGGCATGAGATGGTATCTCATTGTGGTTTTGATTTGCATTTCTCTAATGACAAGTGACGATGAGCTTTTTTTCATGTTTGTTGGTTGCATACATGTCTTCTTTTGAGAAGTGTCTGTTTATATCCTTTGCTCACTTTTTGATGAGGTTGTTTTTTTCTTGTAAGGTTAAGTTCTTTGTAGATCCTGTATATTAGCCCTTTGTCAGATGGATAGATTGCAAAAATTTTCTCCCATTCTGTAGGTTGCCTGTTCACTCTGATGATAGTTTATTTTGCTGTGCAGAAGCACTCTAATTAGATCCCATTTGTCAATTTTGACTTTTGTTGCAGTTGCTTTTGGTGTTTTAGTCATGAAATCTTTGCCCATGCCTGTGCCCTGAAAGGTATTGCCTAGGTTTTCTTCTAGGGTTTTTATGGTTTTAAGTATTATGTTTAAGTCTCTAAGCCATCTTGAGTTAATTTTTGTATAAGGTGTAAGGAAGGGGTCCAGTTTCAGTTTTCTGCATATGGCTAGCCAGTTTTCCCAACGCCATTTATTAAATAGGGAATACTTTCCCCATTTCTTGTTTTTGTCAGGTTTGTCAAAGATGCGATGGTTGTAGATGTGTGGTGTCATTTCTGAGGCATCTGTTCTGTTCAATTGGTCTGTATATGTTTTGGTACCAGTACCATGTGTTTTGGTTACTGTAGACTTGTAGAATAGTTTGAAGTCTGGTAGCATGAGGCCTCCAGCTTTGTTCTTTTTGCTTAGGATTGTCTTGGCTATGCAGACTCTTTTTTGGTTCCATATGAAATTTAAAGTAGTTTTTTCCAATTCTGTGAAGAAAGTCAATGGTAGCTTGATAGGGATAGCATTGAATCTATAAATTACTTTGGGCAGTATGGCTGTGTTCACGATATTGATTCTTCCTATCCATGAGCATGGAATGTTTTTCCATTTGTTTGGGTCCTCTCATTTCATTGAGCAGTGATTTGTAGCTCTCCTGGAAGAGGTCCTTCACATCCCTCGTAAGTTGTATTCCTAGGTATTTTATTCTCTTTGTAGCAATTGTGAATAGGAGTTAACTCATGATTTGGCTCTCTCTTTGTCTATTATTGGCTTACAGGAATGCTTGTGATTTTTGCACATTGATTTTGTATCCTCAGACTTTGCTGAAGTTGCTTATCAGCATGTCATCTGCAAACAGAGGCAAGTTGATTTCCTGTCTTCCTATTTGAATAGACTTTATTTCTATCTCTTGCCTGATTGCCCTGGCCAGAACTTCCAATACTATGTTGAACAGGAGTGGTGAGAGAGGGCATCCTTGTCTTGTGCCTCTTTCAAAGGGAATGCTTCCAGTTTTTGCCCATTCAGTATGACATTGGCTGTGCATTTGTCATAAATAGCTCTTATTTTGAGATATGTTCCATCAATACCTAGTTTATTGGGAGTTTTTATCATGAAGTGGTGTTAAATTTTCTCAAAGGCCTTTTCTGCATCTGTTGAGATAATCATGTGGTTTTTGTCATTGATTCTGTTTATGTGATGAATTATGTTTATTGATTGCATATGTTGAACCAGCCTTGCATGCCAGGGATAAAGCTGACTTGATTGTGGTAGGTAAGCTTTTTGATGCGCTGCTGGATTTGGTTTGCCAGTATTTTATTGAGGATTTTCATATTGATGTTCATCAGGGATATTGGCCTGAAATTTTCTTTTTTTGTTGCATCTCTGCCAGGTTTTGGTATCAGGATGATGCTGGCCTCATAGAATGAGTTAGGGAGGATTCTCTCTTTTTCTATTGTTTGGAATAGTTTCAGAAGGAAAGGGTATCATCTCCTCTTTGTACCTCTGATAGAATTTGGCTGTGAATCCATCTGGTCCTGGACTTTTTTGGGTTGATAGGCTATTAATTACTGCCCCAATTTCAGAACTTGCTATTGGTCTATTCAGGGATTTGACTTCTTCCTGGTTTATACTTGGGAGGGTGTATGTTTCCAGGAATTTATCCTTTTCTTCTATATTTCCTAGTTAATTTGCATAGAGATGTTTATTGTATTATCTGATGGTAGTCTGTATTTATGTGAGGTCAGTGGTGATATCCCCTATATAATTTTTATTGCATTTATTTGATTCTTCTCTCTTTTCTTCTTTATTAGTCTAGCTAGCAGTCTATTTTGTTGATCTTTTCAAAAAACCAGCTCCTGTATTCACAGATTTTTTTTTAAGGATTTTTTGTGTCTCTTTCTCCTTCAGTTCTCCTCTGTTCTTAGTTATTTCTTGTCTTCTGCTAGCTTTTGAATTTGTTTGCTCTTGCTTCTCTAGTTGTTTCAATTGTGAAGTTAATGTGTCAAATTTAGATCTTTCCTGCTTTATCTTGTGGGCATTTAGTGCTATAAGTTTCCTTCTAAACGCTGCTTTAGCTGTGTCCCAGAGATTCTGGTACATTGTGTCTTTCTTCTCATTGGTTTCAAAGAACTTATTTATTTCTGCCTTAATTTTGTTATTTACCCAGTAGTCATTCAGGAGCAAGTTGTTCAGTTTCCATATAGTTGTGCAGTTTTGAGTGATTTTCTGAATCCTAAGTTCTAATTTCATTGCTCTGTGGTCTCAGAGACTGTTTGTTATGATTTCAGTTGTTTTGCATTTGCTGAGGAGTGTTTTACTTCCAATTATGTGGTTGATTTTAGAATAAGTGTGATGTGTTGCTGAGAAGAATGTATATTCTGTTGATTTGGGGTGGAGAGTTCTGTAGATGTCTATTAGGCATGCTTGGTCCAGAGCTGAGTTCAAGTCCTGAATATCCTTGTTAATTTTCTGTCTTGTTGATCTGTCTAATATTGACAGTAGAGTGTTAAAGCCTTCCACTATTGTGTGGGAGTCTAAGTCTCTTTGCAGGTCTCTAAGAACTTGCCTTATGAATCTGGGTGCTCCTATATTGGGTGCATATATATTTAGGATGGTTAATGCTTCTTGTTGCATTGATCCCTTTACCATAATGTAATGCCCTTCTTTGTCTCTTTTGATCTTTGTAGGTTTAAACTCTGTTTCATCAGAGACTAGGATGGCAACTCCTGCTTTTTTTTTTTTTTTTTTTTTGCTATTTGCTTGGTAGATCTTCATCCCTTTATTTTGAGCCTATGTGTGTCTTTGCACATAAGATGGGTCTCCTGAATACAGCACACCAATGGGTCTTGACTCTTTATTCAATTTGCCAGTCTGTGTCTTTTAACTGGGGCATTTAGCTTGTTTACATTTAAGGTTAATATTGTTATATATGAATTTGATCCTGTCATTATGATTGCTAGCTGGTTATTTTGCCCATCAGTTGATGCAGTTTCTTTATAGTGTCGATGGTCTTTACAATTTGGTATGTTTTTGTAGTTGTTGGTACTGGTTGTTCCTTTCCATGTTTAGTGCTTCCTTCTGGAGCTCTTGTAAGGCAGGCCTGGTTGGTGACAAAATCTCTTGGCATTTGCTTGTCTGTAAAGAATTTTATTTCTCCTTCACTTATGGAGCTTAGTTTGGCTGGATATGAAATTCTGGATTGAAAATTCTTCTCTTTAAGAATGTTGAATATTGACCACCACTCTCTTCTGACTTGTAGGCTTTCTGGAGAGAGACTCGCTGTTAGTCTGATGGGCTTTCCTTTGTGGATAACCCAACCTTTCTTTCTGGCCGCCCTTAACGTTTTTTTCCTTCATTTCAACCTTGGTGAATCTGACGATTATGTGTCTTGGAGTTGTACTTCTCGAGGAGTATCTTTGTGGTATTCTCTGTATTTCCTGAATTTTGAATGTTGGCCTGTCCTTCTAGGTTGGGGAAGTTCTCCTGGATAATATCCTGCAGAGTGTTTTTCAACTTGGTTTCATTCTCCCCATCACTTTCAGGTATACCAATCAAATGTAGGTTTGGTCTTTTCACATAGTGCCATATTTCTTGGAGGCTTTATTTGCTTCATTTCTTTTTCCTCTAATCTTGTCTTCACGCTTTATTTCATTAAGTTGATATTCAATCTCTGATATCCTTTCTTCCACTGGATTGATTCAGCTATTGATACTCATGTATGCTTCCCAAAGTTCTCGTGCTGTGTTTTTCAGCTCCCTCAGGTCATTTATGTTCTTCTCTACACTGGTTATTCTAGTTAGCAATTAGTCTAACCTTTTTTCAAGGTTCTTAGCTTCCTTTCATTGGGTTAGAACATGCTCCTTTAGCTCAGAGGAGTTTGTTATTGCCCCAGTTCTGAAGCCTGCTTCTGTCAGTTCATCAAACTTGATCTCCATCCAGTTTTGTTCCCTTGCTGGCAAGAAGTTGTGATCCTTTGGAGAAGAGACGGTCTGGTTTTCGCAATTTTAAGCCTTTTTGTGCTGGTTTCTCCCCATCTTTGTGGATTTATCTAGCTTTGGTCTTTGATGTCGTTGACCTTCGGATGGGGTTTTGGTGTTGACATCCTTTTTGTTGATGTTGATACTATTCCTTTCTGTTTGTTAGTTTTCCTTCTAACAGTCAGGCCTCTGCTCCAGCTCTGCTGGAGTTTGCTGAAGGTGTACTCCAGGTCCTGTTTTCCTTGTTTTCCTGGGTATCACCAGCAGAGGCTGCAGAATAGCAAAGATTGTTGCCTGTTCCTTCCTCTGGAAGTTTCGTCCCAGAGGGGCACCTGCCAGATGCCAGCCGGAGTTCTCCTGTATGAGGTGTCTGTTGACCGCTGCTGGGAGGTGGCTCCCAGTCAGGAGGCTTGGGGATCAGGGACCCACTTGAGGAGACACCCTGTCCCTTAGCAGAGCTCAAGCGCTGTGCTGGGAGATCTGCTGCTGTCTTCAGAGCCATCAGGCAGGAACATTTAAGTCTGCTGAAGCTGTGCCAACAACCACCCTTTCCCCCAGGTGCTCTGTCCCAGGGAGATGGGAGTTTTATCTATAAGCCGCTGACTGGGGGTGCTGCCTTTCTTCCAGAGATGTCCTTTTTTTGAATACCAGAGAAACAAGGTACCCATCTCATTGCATGTAACAGAGGGCACGTAATGTTGATATATTTTATTCCTAGTGATTTTATCCTTAATCACCTGGTTAAGTTGATGTCTGCCAGGCTTCTCTGCTATAAAGTTGCTGACTTTTTCCTTTTTGTATTCCAGTTTCTCTTAATGGACAGAGCTAAGAAATGTATGCATATCCAAATATATATAGGAATCTATACTTCTATATCCCTTTATCTGTGGGTGCATACATATGTTTATATGCATACATGTATGTATATATGTATGTGAATATATTTACATATAAACATGAATTTGTACTGATCTCTATCAATCCAGTACTACAAGATATATTTTAGCCTTTTTTTTTTTTGTAACTCCTGTCTCAGAAACTTGGTTCTCAAAATTTACAAAATAATTACTTATTTGTCCAAAGATAGTATAACTTGATAGTCTCTATTCATGTGGGATACAATTTATCAAGTAGATTGCAGTGTTTATATACAGTTGCCTTCCTCTTTACATAAAAATAAAGCATGCATCTAGTCAAAACACGTTTTCTTCCTATTCATTTTCATGTGATTATATTATACATTTGGAATATGGATAAAGAATATAGAAAACTAAAAGCAAAGTGGCAGACATAAATTTAAGCTAAACAAACCTGAAAATTAAATGTATTAAATATATAGGATATAGTTAAAGCACTTACAGTGCAATTTATTCCACACTTTATTTTTAAAGAAAAATCAGCAATCAGAAATCTAAGCAATCTAAGCTTCTTTAAAAAAATAATGAATAGTTTCTGGTTCCTCTTACATAATGTGCTTTATTTTTTGTCTACTTTCCTTATCTTCTCTGAGTCATTGATTTTTAGCAATTTGTATATGATATGCCTAGTTTTTTTAAATCCTTTTTTGTGTTCTGTGAATTTCTTTAGCATATGGTTTTGTGTTTGTCATTAATCCTGGCCACTTCTCTGGCATTATTTCTTCAACTATTTCTTCTGTCCTGTTTTCTTTCCATTCTCAGTCAAGGCCTTCTATTACTCATATATCAAAACTTTTGATATTGTTCTACACTTCTTGGAAACTCTGTTCTGTGTTTTATTTGTTGTTGCTGTGTTCCTCTTTTTCTCTTTCTCTTTCAGTTTGGGTAATTTCTATTGAACTATCTTCAAACTCACTGATCTCTCTTTGGTTATTTTCAGTCTACTAATAGGACTAAAGGACACTTTTCACATATCTTAGTGTCTTTTTAATATTCACCATTCTCATTCAATTTTATCTTGTGATTGTCATGTCTCTAGATTTCCATCTTATTTTTTATACTTCTAATCTTTTTCATTAGAACCATCAACATATTAATCATAGTTCAAGTTAAATTCCCTTTCTGAGAGTTTCTACATTATTGGTATGTGAACCTGGTTCTGATGGCCTTGTCTTGTGGCAATGTGTTTACTCTCACCTTTTTGTATGCCTTGTAATTATTTGTTAAATGCTGGGCATGTTTTTTAGGACAATAAATACTAAGGTTATTGTGGGTTTTTTAATGCTTGGAAATGAATATGCCTTTCCTTCTTCTAGGCCTTTTTCATGGGAGTGTGTATTCATCTAATCCAAATCTAGCCTGGGTTTGACTTTTGTTGTTCTCACTGTTATCCTTTGTGTCCCAGAACATTCAAATGTCTGTAGTGATTCCTGGTTTTTAGCAGGAGGGTTGGTTTGTCAGAAGTTATGTTCTCAATGTTTGTTTCTTCCTTTCTGCTGTGGTCTGAATGTTTGTGTCCTCCCCCAACCCTCAGAATGCATATGTTGAAACTTACCTCCTGATGTAATAGTATTAAGAGGTGAGACCTTTGGGAGGAGATGAATGCCATTATGAAAGAAGACTGAAGGAGCTTTGTTCCACCAAGTGAGAACATTGCCATCTATGAGAAACAGAACCTCCCCAGACACGGAATCTGCCAGTGCCTTGATCTTGAACTTCTCAGCCTCTAGAACTGTCAGCAATGCATTTCCATTGATTAAATTACTGCAGTCTAAGGCATTAGCAGCAAGAACAGACTAATAAACTTGCCTTAGATTTTTTCTCTATACTGCACTCCAGAGCACAGCTCTCCATTCAGCTCTTCTAGATGTATTCTACTTTTGTTTTTACTTTAGATTTGACAGTCTGGTGGTTGGGTCAAAAAATAGAGATTGTTTGTGATGGTGTGAATAAGTGTCTTGGTTTTAGGCAGGCTGTGTGTCCCTGGTTCTTAGGTGTGTGACCTTTGCTAGCTTCTGTTTCTCCTCTAGCTGTAGTGCTCTGCATAGCATATATTCCTGACCCTTCTTCAAGGCTAGAGCTTACTTTTGTTTTTCTTTCCTGACTCTCCTTTAAGGCTAGAGCTTACTTTTCTTTTTCTTTTTTTTCTTTCCCCAGCCTCCATGGGTTTCTACCAGTGCCCTAAGGTAACAGTTTTTATTGCCTATTCTCCTGTTGATTAATGCCTTTGTTCCCTATGGGAGTTAGTGAATATTGGTCTAAATGGAAACTCAGATGTGTGACAAATTGAGGAAAAGTCATTAATTTGCAGTTTGTGTAGTGTTACTTCTGCTGTAAGGGTGAGAAAAACATTCTTTCTAGCTCTCTATTGCTGAACCGAAACTGGAAGTCAGTATCAACACTTTAAAGATAGTTCAGTTAATAAAATATAGCTTAGGGACATGGTGACAAACTCACCAATGCTAACATCAGATTTGGACAAACTTACCCACTCAGTCCCTGGAAAACTTCAGGTTTTTCCAACAGGAACAGAGCCTTTGCCAGTAAGTTTGTGTTATAGGTGGAAGGAGACCAGACCACGTTTTCTACAGATGGAAAATCCTGAGGTCAAGATGAGTAGAAGTGATATAGTTATATATACTGATTTTTCTTCCCAAATCCATTATTCAAATATATCACTTTTCCCCTTCGGGGTAAGTTGAGGGTAGAGACAAGGAATGGATATCCTTCTACACCCACAGAAAAATAGAGAAACACTCCTCCCTTCACAGCAACATTCCTCACCGTTGTCATATTTGCCCATTCATTTCAATCAATAAATCCATAGTCAACCTGTAGGAAGAAATTAGCAATCCATGAGTTTCTGTTTTCACTTTCCTAAGGCTGCTGTCCTTAAAATCACCAAAGTTCCTTGGAGGATACTACTAATATCACTGTATTGCCACTACAAATCCCTTAAATGAGTCAGAATAGAATACCAATAACTCCAAGCCCCTGTGTTTCATTCTCGTTTTGTTTTTTAACAATTAGACTCAGCAGCCTTGTCCAAAATAGTATATTAAAGTTTCCGTAATAAGAATAAATGATAATGTAAAGGTTAGCCTATATAAAATGACAACAAATAAAGATGCCCAAATTTATTTCTATTATTAAATTCTAGAGGATACTTACAACCTGCAGGCTAAATCCTTTTGTTAATTATAGTGCTAAAATGTCAAAATCTAAAATAATTTTAAAGTGCAAATTCAAATTATCTTTTTCTTATCAGTTGCAAATCCAGAGGAATTTAAGACTTCACCAATTTATCATTCTGCTCAGTCTCAGCCCACGGGGTCCTCCATATCTGGGTAGAGGTGGCATTTCTGAAGCAGATGCAGTCTGAGCTCTCGCTGGAACAGGCATAGTTCTTTCATGGCCCCAGAGGTTAGTTTAATGCCAAGTCTCTCATATTCTCACTTAAGCATCCAAAGAATTACTAAGAAATACATACACAATTGTCAGTACCTGGCATTAGGTTTAAAATTAAGCTACTTCTAGCCCCTTCATCAGAATCTAGTCATTGGTGTTGACAAAGGCTGTAACGGAAATTCAAACAGCATTTAAAGATAAAAGATGGTGAAAACCTTACTGATTTTAGTCCAGCCAGGATGCTTATCAATGCTGGTTATCTGGAGTTCATGATCTATGAAGTTAAGCTCAATTAGTAGAAATTTTCTTTTAAAGAATAATTACCCTATCTGGAAATACAATTACTATACTTGGAAAATTCACCATTCTACACTTTCTAGTCTCACAGAATGACATTTGAGATACTGCTATAGTTTTACATTTTTTTTCCTTTTAAATAAACTATGTTTTTAAAATTATACTTTAAGTTCTGGGGTATATGTGCAGAATGTACAGGTATATACATTACACAGGTATACACGTGCCATGGTGGCTTGCTGCACCCATGAACCGGTCATCTGCATTAGGTATTTCTCTTAATGCTATCCCTCCTGTAGTCCTCCACCCCAACAGGCCCTGGTGTGTGATTCCCTGACCCCCACGTGTCCATGTGTTCTCACTGTTCAACTCCTACTTGCGAGTGAGAACATGCAGTGTTTGGTTTTCTGTTCTTGTGTTAGTTTGCTGAGAATGATGGTTTCCAGCTTCATTAATGTCCCTGCAAAGGACATGAACTCATCTTTTTTATGGCTGCATAATATTCCATGGTGTATATGTGCTACATTTTCTTTATCTAGTCTTTCATTGATTGGCATTTGGGTTGGTTCCAAGTCTTTGCTATTGTGAACAGTGCCACAGTAAACATAAGTGTGCATGTGTCTTTATAGCAGAATGATTTATAATCCTTTGGGTATATACCCAGTAATGGGATTGCTGGGTGAAATGGTATTTCTAGTTCTAGATCCATGAAGAATTGCCACACTGTCTTCCACAATGGTTGAACTAATTTACACTACCACCAACAGTGTAAAAGTGTTCTTATCTCTCCACATCCTCTCCAGCATCTTTTGTTTCCTGACTTTTTAATGATTGCCATTCTAACAGGTGTGAGATAGTAGCCGATGGTGGTTTTGTTTTGCATTCCTCTAATGACCAGTGATGATGAGCTTTTTTTTCAAATGTTTGTTGTCTGCATAAATGTCTTCTTTTGAGAAGAGTCTGTTCATATCCTTTGCCCACTTTTTGGTGGGGTAGTTTTTTTCTTATAAATTTAAGTTCTTTGTAGATTCTGGATATTAGCCCTCTGTCAGATGGATAGATTACAAAAATTTTCTCCCATTCTGTAGGTTGCCTGTTCACTCTGATGGTAGTTTCTTTTGCTGTGCAGAAGCTCTTTAATTATATCCCATTTTTCAATTTTGGCTTTTGTTGCCATTGCTTTTGATCCAATTAATGAAAAAATCTCAATACCATTTTAACTTTAGCCAATATGTTCAAACATAGACTCTTTTACTCTTAATTTTTTATGAACCTTTCACACCTTGTTCAAATCTTTAGCTTTATTTAAAACAATCCTTTAACCCTATAACCTAGGCAAAAATTTACATTCCTGTACATTCTTATAATATCTTATAAAAAACACATTTCATTCACCTTACACACCTTGCATGTAAACCTACTTTTCCAGTAGTCTCAATTACATATTGCAATGTTAATTCTTAGCAACTTTTACTTTGGGTGAAAACATTGGTAAGTAAGGATTTTAATTACGTAGTAAGTGTGGAGCCTAGGACCCAGAGAGAAATGCAGATGAGGTCTGACTCTTTTCAGCATTTAACTTCACATGTTCCAGGCCTTACCTAGATGTAAAGCAGGTAAGCTGAACAGTTAAAAGTTATAGTGGCATTTTATGAAGCATTAGGAGGCCTAATCACCTTTAAATTATATAACACTTCTGGCATAAATTCCTTTTCATAAATTCTTTCACAACTTATACAGACCATGTACAACATGTTTAGACTTTCTGACATTTCCTAAACATCCCTCTTTTTAAACAACCAGTCATTTTACTTTAGGACAAGAATTTGCCATAGAACATCCTTTCTCATATAAAATGCCTTTTCTTTATAAACTTCTTTGCATAGCTAGGGGACATGGCTGATTCCATATATCCCCAGGCCTCACTTCAATGTCTCTAAAATAAATCGAACAGTTTTCAAAAGCCAAAGCAGTTTATGACCTTAAATCATTTAGCAAACCTAATATCTGATCTGCATAATTTAGACAAAATATATTTTATCAATAATCTTTAAAGCTGTTTTTTGAGACAGAGTTTCACTCTTGCTGCCCAGGCTGGAGTGCAATGGCATGATCTCGGCTCACTGCAACCTCTACCTCTAGGGTTCAGGTGATTCTCCTGCTTCAGCCTCCCAAGTAGCTGGGATTATAGGTGCCTGCCATTGACGCTCGGCTTACCTCAGCCTCCCAAGTGGTGGGATTACAGGCGTGAGCCACTGTGCCCAGCTTCTAATGCTTTTTTTGTGCAGAAATACATAGTATCACAAGAGTAGAGACATGAATTTTAAAATTCTGAGCTGTAAGAAACTTACTCCTCAGATAAACACATGCAAATGAGTCCACGCTATTATATAACTGGGAGCTTTCTGAATTAATATTTATATGGCATATACAATTTATTAAAGCATAACCATGTTTGAGACATTCACATATATATTTACATGTAACACTAGTTTATTTTTTATTGTATAAATTTCATTGAATATACCAAGTTTTATTCCACTATTGATGGACTTTTGTGTTATTTACTATTTTGAAATATTATGAATGATAAAAAATCAGACCATCTTTTATTCTTTTTTCTGTTTTAGTTGTTTTGTTCAACTCTCTAAATGCAAGGCACACTCTAATTTCCTTAATTCAGGGCTGATTTCTTCCACCACTCCATTCTAGGTATGCCACTGCCTAGGAGTAGAATTGCTGGTAAAGAGGTTGCATATGTTCAGCTTAGTAGATTCTTCCCAGTTTTCAGAGTTAGTGCACCAATTTACACTTCTGCTAGCAATATAGAAAATTCCCAGCTGTTTTGTATTTTCCTATCAGTACTTGGTCTGCCAGGTTTTTTACGCTAGTTATTCTGATAAGTGTATAATGGCAGCTCAATGTGGTTTTAATTTGCATTTGCCAAATTACTAAACAGAGTAAATATTGTATACATGTTGGGCATCTTCTTTTGTAAAGTGACAGTTTAAGACTTTTAACCCTGATTGAATTATCTGTGTGGGGTTTAAAAAATGATTTGTAGTAGTTACTTACATTTTCTGGATTAACTACTTTGTTATAAGTATTCTAAATACCCTCTTTCACTCAGAGGTTACTTTTTTTACTCTCTTAATAATGTCATTTGCTAAATAGAGTACCTCTTTTTAAAATACAGTCATGTGTTGCTCAAAGATAAGGATACATTCTGAGAAATGTCATTAGGTTTTTGTGATAAGAACGCCAGAGTGTGTTTACACAAACCTGGATGGTACAGCCTACTACACACCTAGGCTTTATGGTATAGCTTATTGCTCCTAAGCTACAAACATGCACAGCATGTTAGTATACCGTATACTGTAGGCTATGTAACACTAGTATTTGTGGATTTAAACATATCTAAACTTAGAAAAGATACAGCAAAAATATGGCATAAAAGATAAAAACTGAGGGTTTTTTTCCCCATATATTTGTTGGCTGCATAAGTGTCGTCTTTTGAGAAGTGTCTGTTCATATCCTTTGCCCACTTTTTGATGGGGTTGTTTTTTTCTTGTAAATTTGTTTAAGTTCCTGGTAGATTCTGGATATTAGACCCTTGTCAGATTGGTAGATTGCAAAAATTTTCTCCCATTCTCTAGGTTGCCTGTTTACTCTGATATTTTATTTTGCTGTGCATAAGTTCTTTAGTTTGATTAGATTCCATTTGTCAATTTTGGCTTTTGTTGCAATTGCTTTTGGTGTTTTAGGAAGGAAATTCTGACACACGCTATGAGACAGATGAACCTTGAAGACATTATGCTAAGTGAAATAAGCCAGTCACAAAAGAACAAATACTATATATGACTCCATTTTAAATGAGCTACCTAGAGTGCTTGAATTCATAGAGATGGAAAGTAGAATGGTGGTTTCCAGTGGCTGGGCAAAGTGGGAATAAGGAGTTATTGTTTAATGGGCACAGAGTTTCCAATTGAGAAGATAAAAAAGGTTTTGGAGAAGGATGGTGCTGATGGTTGCACAATAACATGAATGTACTTAATGCCACTGAAATGTACACTTAATGGTTAAAATGGTAAATTTTACATTATGTATATTTTATAATAAATACAATATTTGTAAAGATAAAAACTGGTACACTTACCAAATGTATAGGGGCACTTGCCATTAATGAAGCTTTCAGGACTGGAAGTTGCTCTGTGTGAGTGAGTGAGTGAGTGGCAAGTGAATGTGAAAGCCTAGGACATTACGGTACACTACTATAGACATGCTCAACGCTGTGCACTTAGGCTACACTAAATTTACTTTTTTCTTTTTTGAAAAT
Source organism: Pongo abelii (assembly GCF_028885655.2). Taxonomy (NCBI): domain Eukaryota; kingdom Metazoa; phylum Chordata; class Mammalia; order Primates; family Hominidae; genus Pongo; species Pongo abelii. The sequence continues at coordinate 163,966,795 of NC_071988.2, forward strand.
AAGTTAACTTTAGCTTACTGTAACATTCTTACTTTATGAACTTTTTAAATTTTTGTGACCTTTGTAAAAACACACATTGTACAACTGAACAAAACTATTTTCTTTATACCCATATTCTGTGAGCATTTTTCTATTTAAACTTTTTTGTTAAAATCTGAGACACAAATACACACATTAGCCTAGGTCTACATAAGATCAGGATCATCAATATCACTGCCTCCCACTTCTATATCTTGTCCCCCTGGAAGGTCTCCAGGGGAAATAACACACATGGAGCTGTCATTTCCTATAATTATTATTATAATTCAAATACCTCCTGAAGGACCTGCGTGAGGATACTATAGAGTTAAGATTTTTTAAAATACAAGTATACCATCCAAAATAATAATAAGTACAATATAGTAAATACATAAACCAGTAATATCATCATTTATTATCAATATCATCATTTATTATCAATATCAAGTTTTAGGTACTGTACATAACTATATGAGATATACTTTTATATGACTGACAAGATGGTACGTTTGTTTACACCAGCATCACCACCAGTAAGTAATGTGTTGCACTGTGGCTTATGACAGCGATGATGCCACTAGGCAATAGGAATTTTTCAGCTCCATTGTAATCTTATGAAACCACTGTTGTATATGCAGTCCATTGTTGACTGAAACATTGTTATATGACCCATGACTGTAATTGCAATTTATTAGTATTTTGTTCCATGGTTAGTGCTTTTGCGTTCTGTTAAAAACAGAAGATTTTCATTTTAGTACAGACAAATTTATCAATGTTTTCTTTGATGGTTAGGGCTATTGTGTCCTATTTGAAAGATGTTTACCTACTAGTCACCATAAAGATAATACAGAAGCTTTAATGTCTTATCTATCACAGGTAAATCTAAAGTCTTCCTGGAATTGATTTGTTTTTAATGTGGAGTAAGGCAACGGTCAAGCTGTCCAATTTACCTAGCATCATTTAATAAATGCACTTTCTTTTTTCCACTACCCTGCAGTAGCAGATTTATTACAAATTAAATGACTGAATATATATGAGTTAGTTTCCGTACTTTCAATGATATATTATTCTTTTAATCTAAGCTTAAACTAATAGTTAATTAACATACCTTTATATAAGTCTTTATATTTCACTGCATGAGTGCTACAGATTTGTCCTTCAATTTTCTCATGCTTTTTTTGGTATCATTGAATTTTCTTATAAATTTAAAGATCAGCTTGTTAGTTTTCACAAAAATGCCTGCTGGGGTTTTGCTTGGGATTGCATTGAAAAAAATTAACTTGGAAAAAATTGGCATGTTTACAATATTGCATCTTACGATTCTTGGTGATAGAATATCTTCTATTTATTGAAATATTCTATAATTCCCCTCACTCATGCTTTATAATTTTCTGCATTGAGGTCATGTGCTTATTTTGTTAAATTCTATTGTATTTGATTTTTCCTAGTGAATATTGTACATTTCTAAAAATTATATTTCTATTTTTTCAGTTACTAGTATGTGGAAATAGGATTGCTTTCTCTACATTTCTTATATTCAATCACTAGATACATTTACTTCTTAATTCTAATAATTTATATCTAATTTTTAATGAATTTTCTCTTAAAAACTCATGTTGCCTGTGTATGAGAGTTTCATAGCATTTTATACCATATTGTACTGTTTAGGTCCTCCAATACAATACTAAAGTGGAGAGACAGAACATTCTTTTTAGGTCCCTGTTATGAATATTTCAACCTTCAGCATAAGTTTTGAAAATAGTTTTTATAAGATAAAAGAACTTCCTTTCTACTTCTAGTTTAAGAATTTCTGCCATAAATGGGTGTTGAATTTTATTATATATGTACTTTATGGCATCTATTGAGAAGATCATATGATTTTACTCTTTTGTTCTCCAAATGTGGTGAATTATATTGATGGAAACCTGAATGTTATTCCAACGTTGCATTTATGGAATAAGCTCAACTTGGTTGTAGCACATTTTTAAAAATAGACAATTGATTCAATTGCTAATATTGTGAGTAGAATATTTGTAATTGTTTTAAGAAGAATCATTGGCCAATGATTTTCCTTTCTTGTATTATTTTCTCCAAGTATTGTCATGATTATGCTGGACTCATAAAACATGTTGGAAAGCATTCAACCTTATTCTATTTTTTGGAAGAGTTTTTTTCTTTTTAAGATTGGTGTCATTTTTAAACAGCTTTATTAAAGTGTAGTTTTTATACATATCATTTACTTAAAATGTGTAATTTGATTAGTTTTTGCACACACCGTAGGATCTTATGATTCTTGATAATGGTATATCCTCCACTTATTGATAAGCTCCATTTATTGTTTTTAATTTTTATATCTTCCTGATCTCTCTACACACACGTACACACATATATGGACGTACACACATATGGACGTACACACATATGGATGTACACATGTATATGTGGACGTGCACACGTATATGGACACACACACATATATGGACACACACATATACAATGAAGCTGTCTGCACAGTCAAGGGAATGTGGATATCCATTGCTCCCAAACCTTTCTAATGCCATTTTAAAGTCCATTCCTCCATTGGCCAAACTGCATTCCAGGCAAGCAATTATCTACTTTATATCACTGTAGGTTATTTTGTAATTCTCTAGACTTCATATAAATATAATTGTATAATATGAACTCTTACTTTGGCTTCTCTCAACATAATTATTTTGAGATTCATCCATGTTCTTGTCAAGACTTGGTAAAATCTCAATTTTAGTAATTGTTGTGGAAATATAGAGGTATCTCTTTGCGCTTTTTTTTGAATTTTATTTGTAATTTTTAACTTATTTTAAGTTTAGGGATACAAGTTCAGGTTTGTTAAATAGTTTAACTTGTGTCATAGGGGTTTGTTGTAGAGATTATTTCATCACCCAGGCATTAAGCCTAGTACCCACTAGTTATTTTTTCTGATCCTCTCCCTCCTTCCACTCTCCATCCTCTGAAAGGCCCCAGTGTGTCTGTTCCCCTCTATGTGTCCATCTGCTCTCATCATATTAGCTCACACTTATGAGAACATGCAGTATTTGGTTTTCTGTTCCTGTATTAGTTTGGTAAGGATAATGGCCTCTAGCTCAATCCATGTCCCTGCAGAGGACATGATCTCATTCTTTTTTATGGCTTCATAGTAGTATTCCATGGTATATATGTATCACATTTTCCTTATCCAGTCTATCATTGATAGACATTTAGGCTGATTCCATGTCTTTGCTATTGTGAATAGTGCTGCAATGAACATGCATGTCATGCATGTACCTGTGTCTTTATAATAGAATGATTCATATTCCTTTGGGTATATATCCAGTAATGGGATTGCTGGGTTGAATGGGATTTCTGTCTTTAGTTCTTGAGGAATGACCATACTGTCTTCCACAATGGCTGAACTAATTTACGCTCCCAGTGTAAGCATTTCTTTTCTTTTTTTCATAACCTCACCAGCATCTACTGTTTTTTGACTTTATAATAATAGACAATCTGACTGGCATTAGATGATATCTCATTGTGGTTTTGATTTGTATTTCTCTAATGATCAGTGATGTTGAGGTTTTTTTCATATAATTGTTGGCTGCATGGATGTCTTCTTTTGAAAAGTTTCTGATTATGTCCTTTGCCCATTTTTTTTTATAGGGTGGTTTTCTTGTAAATTTTGTTTAAGTTTCTTACTGATGTTGGATATTAGATTTTTGTGGATGCATGGTTTGCGGCAAACATTTTCTCCCATTCTGTAGGTTGTCTGTTTACTCCGTTGACAGTTTCTTTTGTTTTGCAGAAGCTCTTTAGTTCAATTAGATCCTATTTGTCATTTTTTTCTTTCGTCGCAACTGCTTTTGGTGTCTTCATCATGAAATCTTTTCCTGTGCCTATGTCCTGAATAGTATGGCCTAGGTTGTCTCCCAGGACTTTTATAGCTTTGGGTTTTACATTCAAGTCTTTAATTCATCATAAGTTAATTTTTGTACATGGTACAAGAACAGGGTCCAGTTTTAATCTTCTGCATATGGCTAGCCAGTTATCCCAGAACTATTTACTGAATAGAAAATCCTTTCGTCATTGCTTGTTTTTTGTCAGGTTTGTTGAAGACCAGATAGTTGTTGCTGTGCAGTCTTATTTCTGCATTCTCTATTTTGCTCCATTGGTCTACGTGTTTTTTTGTACCAGTACCATGCCATTTTGGTTACTGTAGCCCTGTAGTATAGTTTGAAGTCAGGTAGCATGATGTCTCCAGCTTTGTTCTTTAATATGCATTTTATTATTTTATTGTAGAAGTTAATTACAATTATTAAAACATTAATTTAAAAATTGACACATAATCTAGGAAAACGGACACAGTAAAACCTACCCATTTTATACAGATCATGGATTTTGACAAACACATGGAGTACTCTCTATGCTACCATAATCAAAACATAAGGTAATTCAATCAGCCCCAAATCTCTTTGCAGTCGAGAATTCTTCTCACCACCAATTTTTGGCAGCTACTTACCTGTTATTCATCCATATAGTCTTCCTTTTCCAAGATGCCATATAATGGAAGCATGTAGTAAATGGTTTTAGGCTATGATTTCTTAGCAAAAGCAAATTTAAAATTCATAAATAATGTAGTGAATATAAGTAATTTATTGTTTTATTTTGCTGAGTAGTATTCCAATGTATGGATGCACCACAGTTTCTTTTTTTAAAAACTTTTATTTGAGATTCATGGGGTAGATGTTCACATTTGTTATCTGGTTACATTGTGTGATGCTGAGGTTTGAGTTATGAATGATCCTGTCACCCCAGTACTGAACATAGTACCCAATAAAACTCTTTTCCACTTTCATCTCTCCCCCACTAATAGTTCCTAGTTTCTATTGTTGCTATTTTTATGTTCATGTATGCTCAATGTTTAGTTCCCACTTATAAATGAGAACATGTGGTATTTGGTTTTCTGTTCCTGTGTTAATTCACTTAGAATAATGGTTTCTAGTTGCATTTATACTAATTCAAAGGACATGATTTTGTTCTTTGTTATAGCTGCATAGTATTCCATGGTATACATGTCCCATATTTTCTTTATCCAATCCACTGTTGGTAGCCACCTAGGTTGATTCCATGTTTTTGCTAATGTAAATAGTGCTGCAATAAACATGCCAGTGTATGTGTCTTTTCAATAGAAATATTTATTTTCTTTTGTATATATATCCAGTAATGGAATTGCAGGTTAAACAGCAGTTCTGATTTAATTTCTCTGGGGAGTTTTCAAACTGCTTTCTCTATTGGCTGAATTAATTTACATTCACACCTACAGTATATAAGCATTCTCCTTTCTCCACAGCCTCACCAGCATCTGTTGTTTTCTGACTTTTTAATAATAGCCATTCTGACTGATGTGAGATGGTATCTCATTGTGGTTTTAATTTGCATTTCTCTGATGATTAGTGATGCAGAGCATTTTTTTTAATGTTTGTTTCCCACTTGTATGTCTTCTTTTGAGAAGTGTCTCCATGTATTTTTTCTCATTTTTTAAAAATGGGGTTATTTGTGTTTTGCTTATCCAATTAAGTTTCTTATAGATTCTGTATATTAGCCCTTTATTGGATGAATAGGTTGTGAATGTTTTCTTCCATTTAGTAGATTGTCTGATTACTCTGTTGATAGTTTCTTTTGCTGTGCAGAAGCTCTTTAGTTCAATTAGGTCCCACTTGTCAATTTTTTGTTTTTGTTGCAATTGCTTTTGAGGACTTACTCATAAATTCTTTCCCAAGGCTGATTTCCAGAATGTTGTTTCCTAGGTTTTCTTCTAGGATTCTTACAGTTTGATATCTTACATTTAAATATTTAATCCATCTTAAGTTCCAATCCATCTTAAGTTAATTTTTGTATATGATGAAATGTAGGGGTCCAGCTTTATTCTTCTACAAATGGCTAGCCAGCTATCTTCTACAATTGATTGCAATAGGGAGTCTTTCCACTTAGCTTATTTTTGTTGAATTTGTCCAAGATTGGGTGGCTGTAGGTGTGCAGCTTTATTTCTGAGTTCTCTTTTCTGTTCCATTGCACTACATGTCTGTCTTTGTACCAGAACCATGCTGCTTTAGTTAATATAGCCTTATAGTATAGCTGGAAGTTAGGTAATGTGATGCCATCGGCTTTGTTCTTCTTTGGCAATTTGAGCTCTTTTTGGCTCCATATGAATTTTAGAATAGTTTTTTCTAGTTATGTAAATAATGACATTGCTACTTTGATAGAAATAGTGTTAAATTGGTAGATCATTTTGGGCAGCATGGGCATTTTAATGATATTGATTCTTCCAATCCATGAGCATGAAATTCTTTTTCATTTGTTTGTGTCATCTGTGATTTTTATTAGCAGTGTTTTTTAGTTCTCCCTATAGAAGTCTTTCACCTCCTTGGTTAGATGTAGTTCTAGGTATTTTATTTTATTGTATTTTTGGCTATTGTAGATGAGATTGTGTTCTTGATTTGGCTCTCATCTTGAATGTTATTCGTGTGTAGAAATGCTAGTGATTTTCATATGTTGATTTTGTATCCTGAAATTTTACTGAAATCATTTATCAGTTCCAGGAGGCTTCTGGCAGAATCTTTAGGATTTTTCTGGGTATAGGATCATGTCATCTGTGAAAAAAGATAGTTTTACTTTTCTTTCCCTATTTGGATGCCCTTTATTTCTTTCTCTTGCCTAGATTACTCTGGTTATGACTTTCAGTACTATGTTAAATATAACATGTTTATATGTTGTACAGGGATCCTTGTCTTGTTCCAATTCTCAAAAGGAACGCCTCTTCAGTTTTTGCCCATCAAGTATGATGTTGGTTGTTTGTCATAGATGACTCTTAGTATTTTGAGGAATGTTCCTTTGATGCCTAGTTTGTGATTTGTACATATTTTACCTCAGTCTGTGGCTAGGCTCTTCCTTCTCTTAACTATGTTGAATGTGGAGCAAAAGTTTCTAATTTCAGTAAACTTCAATTTATCAATTATTTTACTTTTATGACTTACATTTTTGATGTTACATTTAAGAATTCTGCCTAATCCAAGGTCAAAAATACTTTTACTATACTTTCTTCTAAAAGCTTCATAGTATTATGTTTTACATTTACATTTTCAGTAAACATTGGTATAATGTTTGGGGTATTAAGGTTTACTTTTTTATATATGCACATCCAATTATTTCAGCATCATTTGTTAAACAACTTTTTTCATTAATTTATTTTTGTACTTTTATAAATGGTACTTTTTAAAGTGATTATTAGAAATTAAACTCAATTTTTAATTTTTTAACTTGTGAGTACATAGTAGGTGTACATATTTATGAGGTACATGAGATGTTTTTATATAGGCAGGTAATGCATAATAATCACATGGAAAATGAAGTATCTATCACCTCAAGCATATATCCTTTGTGTCACAAACAATTATACTCTTTTAGTTATTTTTAAATGTACAATCAAATTATTATTGACTGTGGTACCCTGTTTGTTATATTCATTCTGTCTTATTCGTTCTTTGTATGTTTTTTTTTAACCCATTAACCATCTCCACCTCCCAGCCCTCACCCTCCCACTGCCCTTTTCAGCCTCTGGTAAACATCCTTCTACTCTCTATCTCCATGAGTTCAATTGTTTTGAATTTTAGATCTCACAAATAAGTGAGAATATGTGAAGTTTGTCTTTCTGTGCCGGGCCTATTTCACTTAGCATAATGACCTCCAGATCCATTTATGTCGTTTCAAATGACAAGATCTTATTCCTGTTCATGCTGAATGCTACTCCATTGTGTATATGTACCACATTTTCTTTATCCATTCGTCTGTTGATAGACACTTAGGTTGCTTCCAAATCTTGGCTATTGTGAGCAGTACTGCAGCAAATATGAGAGTGCACATATCTCTTTGATATACTGATTTCCAGCAGTGTGATTTCTGGGTCGTATGGTAGCTCTATTTTAGTTTTTGAGGAAACTCCAAATGGTTTCCCATAGTGGTTGCACTAATTTACATTCCCACCAACAGTGCATAGGGATTCACTTTCCTCCGCATCCTTGTCAGAATGTGTTATTGCCTGTCTTTTGGATATAAGCCACTTTAACTGCAGTGAGATAATATCTTATTACAGTCTTCATTTGCATTTGTCTGATGATCAATGATGATGAACACCTTTTATTATGCCTGTTTGCCATCTGTATATCTTCTTCGGAAAAATATCTATTGAGATATTTTGCCCATCTTTAATCAGATTATTAGATTTCTTTTTCTATAGAGTTGTTTGATCTCCTTATATATTTTACTTATTAATCCCTTGTCGGATGGGTAGTTTGCAACTATTTTCCCCCATTCGGTGGGTTGTGTCTTTGTTTTGCTGATCCTTTCCTTTCCTGTGTGGAAGCTTTTTAACTTGATGTGATCCCATTTGTCCATTTTGGCCTTGGTTGTCTGTTGTGGGGTACTACTCAAGAAATATTGCCAAGATCAATGTCCTGGAGAGTTTCCCCAGTGTTTTCTTGAGTAGTTTCATAGTTTGAGGTCTTTTAAATCCATTTTCATTTCATTTTATATATGGTGGGAGATAGGGATCTGGTTTCATTCTTCTGCATATGGATATCCAGCTTTCCCAGCCCTATTTATTGAAAAGTTTGTATTTTTTCCAGTGTATACTCTTGGTACCTTTGTTGAAAATGAGTTTACTGTATGTGTGTGGATTTGTTTCTGGGTTCTCAATCCTGTTCCATTGTCTATTTTTATGCCGGTACCATGCTGTTTTGGTTATATAGCTCTGTAGTATAATTTGAAGTCAGGGAATGTGATTCTTCCAGTTTTGTTCTTTCTGCTTAGGATAGCGTTGGCTATTCTGGCTCTTTTGTGGTTCCATGTAAATTTTAGGAATTTTTTTTTTCTATTTCTGTGAAGAATGCCATTGGAATTTGGACAGGGATTACATTGAATTTGTAGATTGCTTTGAGTAGTACGGATTTTTTTGTTTTGTTTTTTTGAGATTGAGTCTAGCTCTGTCACCCAGGCTGGAGTGCAGTGGCCCAGTCTCTGCTGACTGCAACCCCTGCCCTCCAGGTTCAAATGATTCTCCTGCCTCAGGCTCCCGAGTAGCTAGGATTACAGGCATGCTGTAATTTTTGTACTTTTTAGTAGAGATGGGGTTTCACCATCTTGGCCAGGCTGGTTTTGAACTCCTAACCTCGTGATCTACCCTCCTTGGCCTCCCAAAGTGTTGGGATTACAGGTGTGAGCCACCGTGCCCAGCCTGTATGGATGTTTTAATAATATTGATTCTTCTAATCCATGAACATTGAATATCATTCTAGTTTTTGGTATCCTATTCAATTTCTTTCATTGGTGTTTTATAGTTCTCATTTTAGAGATCTCTTCTTTTGTTAATTCCTAGGTATTTAATTTTATTTATGGCTGTAGTAAATGGGGTTATTTTAAATTTATTTTTCAGATTTGTTCAATATTGGCATATAGAAATACTACTGATTTTTGTGTCCTGAAACTTTACTTATCAGTTCTAATAGTTTTTTTTTTTTTTTTTTTTTTTTTTTTTTTGGTGGCATCTTTAGGCTTTTCCAAAGACAAGAACATATCATCTGCAAAGATAATTTGACTTCTTCCTTTCCAATTTGGATGTCCTTTATAACTTTATATTGTATAATTGCTCTAGCTAGGACTTCCAGTACTATGTTGAATAACAGTGATGAAAGTAGGCATCTTTCTCATGCTCTGGATCTTAGAGGAAAAGGTTTCACTTTTTCCCCATTCAGTATGATACTAGCTGTGGCTCTGTCATATATGGCTCTTATTATGTTGAGGTATGTTTCTTCTATACCAAGTTTTTTGAGAGTTTTTATTATAAAGGGATGTTGAATTTTATCAGATGCTTTTTCAGCATTAATTGAAATGATCATATGGATTTTTGTCTTTCATTCTATTGATATGATGTGTCACATTGATTAAGTATGTTGAACCATCCTTATATCCTAGTGATAAGTCTCACTTGGTCATGATGAAAGATCATTTTATTGTTTTGTTGAATTTGGTTTCTAGTATTTTGTTCAGAATTTTGGCATCAATATTAATCAGAGGTATTGGCCTGTAGTTTTCCTTTGTTAATGTGTCTTTAGTTTTGGTATCAAGGTAATAATGGGCTCATAGGATGAGTTTGGTAGTATTCCATCCTCCTATTTTTTTTTTTGGAATCATTTAAGTAGGATGGATATTTGTTCTTCTTTAAATGTTTGGTAGAATTCAGCAGTGAATTCATAGGGTCCCAGGATTTTCAGATTCAATCTTGTTGTTTGTTATTGGTCTGTTTAGGGTATGGATTTCTTCATGGTTCAATCTTGGTAGGTTGTGTGTGTCTAGGAATTTGTCCATTTCTTCTATATTTTCCAATTTATTAGCATATACTTGCTCATAGTAGCCGCTAGTGATCCTTGAATTTCTGCAGTATCAGTTGTAATGTTTCCTTTTTGAGCTCTTATTTTATTTATTTAGTTCTTTGTTTTTTCTTGGTTAGTGTGGCTAAAAGTTTGTCAATTTTGTTTAACTTTAAAAAACACTTTTTGTTTCATTGATCTTTTGTATTGTTTTCTTCATTTCAATTTTATCTATTTCTGCTCTGATCTTCATTTTTTTTTTCCATCTACTAATTTTGCATTCAGTTTGCTCTTGCTCTTTCTGGTTCTTTAAGATGCATCATTAGGTTGTTTATTTGAAGTGTTTCTTCTTTTTTGTTGTAGGCACTTATAGCTATAAACTTTCCTCTTAGTACTGCTTTTGCTGTATCCTATTGCTGGTTTTGCTATGTTTCCATTATACTTTGTTTCAATAAATTTTTAATTTTTTTAGAAGATTAAAATTAAATTTTTTATTCCTCTTAATTTATTCATTGACCCATTGGGCATTCAGGAATATATGGTTTAATTTCCATGAATTTGTGTAGTTTTCAAAATTCTTCTTGTATTGATTTCGAGTTTTATTCCATTATGGTTAGAGAAGATACTTGATAGTATTTCAGGGTTTTTGTGTGTGTGTGTGTGTGTGTGTGTGTGTGTGTGTGTGTGTGTGTGTTTAAGACTTGATTTTTGACCTAACATTTGATCTATTTTTAGAATGATTCATGTGCTGAGATAAAGAATGTGTAGTCTGCATCCATTGGATGAAATGTTCCATAAATATCTATTAGGTCCATTTGGTTGATAGTGCAGATTAACTCTGATATTTCTTTGTTGATTTTATGTCTGGTTCTGTCCAATACTGAAAGTGGGGTGATGACGTCTTCAGTTATTATTATATTGTATTGGCATCTCTTTCTTTAGCTCTAATAATATTTTCTTTATATTTTTGGGTGTTCTAGTGTTGGGTGCAAATTGGGTTAAAATTGTTATATTCCCATGCTGAACTGACCCCTTTAGCATTATATAGTGACCCTTCTTTGTCTCTTCTTACAGCTTTTTTCTTGAACTCTATTTTGTCTGACATATGTACAGTGATTCCTGCTCTTTTTTGGTTTCTGTTGGCATGGAATATCTTTTTTCATTCCTTTATTTTCAGTCGATTTTTGTCTTTATAGATGAAGTGTGTTTCCTGTAGACAACATATAATTGGGTCTTGCTTTCTTATCTATTCAGATGCTCTATCTCTTTTGACTGGAGAGTTTAGTTCATTTATGTACAATGTTATTATTGATAAGTAATATCAATAACAAATGCCATTTTGTTATTTGCTTTCTGGTTGTTTTGTTCTCTTCTTTTTCTTCTTTTTTTTCCTTACTATCTTCCCTTTTAGGAAATGTGGTTTTCTGTTGTGATATGGGTTAGTTTCTTACTTTTTATTTTTTGTGTATCCATTATACATTTTTTGGTTTGAAGTTACCATAAGGCTTGCAAATATTATCTTATAACCATTATTGTAACCTTGTAACAACCTAATACTGTTTGCATAAGCAAATAAATAAATCGGCAAAAAGAAAACTGATAAGAACTCTATGCTTTAACTTCACCCCCCAACTTTTTAACTTTTTGTTGTGTTTATATCTTATTGCATTATCTATGTCTTAAAAAGTTGTTGTGGTTATTATTTTTTATTGGTTCATGATTTATTCTTCCTACTTAAGAGTAGTTTAAACACCACAGTTACAATGTTCTAAATTCTGCTTTTTTTTTGTACTTACTTTTATCAGTGAGTTTTGTACCTTCTGATAATTTCTGTTTGCTCCTTAAAGTCCATATTTTTCTGATTGAAGTACTCTTTTTTAGCATTTCTTTTACAACAGGCCTGGTGTTGATGAAATCCCTCAGCTTTTATACTTCTGGGAAAGTTTTCCTTTGTCTTTCATGTCTAAAATATATTTTCACCAGATACATTATTCTAGGGTAAAAGTTTTTTTCCTTTAGCACTTTAAATATATCATGCCACTCTCCCCCTGACATGTAAGGTTTCCTCTGAAAAGTCAGCTGCTGGATGTATTGGAGCACCATTGTATGTTATTTGTTTCTTTTCTGTTGCTGCTTTAAGTATCCTTTCTTCATCCTTGACCTTTGGGAGTTTGATTATGAAATGTTTTCAGGTAGTCTTCTTTGGGTTAAATCTGCTTGGTGTTCTATAACCTTCTTATACCTGGATACTGATACCTTTTTCTAGGTTTGGGAAGTGCTCTGTTATCCATTTGAATAAACTTTCTACCCTTATGTCTATCTCTACCTCCTCTTTAAGGCCAGTAACTCTTAGGTTTGCCCTTTTGAGGCTAATTTCTATATCCTGCAGGAATGCGTCAGTGTTTGTTATTCTTTTTTCTTTTGTATCCTCTGACTTTATTTTCAAATAGCCTGTCTTCAAGCTCACTATTTTGTTTCTTCCACTTGATCAGTTCTGCTTTTAGAAGGCTCTGATGCATTCTTCAGCATTCCAACTGCACTTTTCAGCTTCAGAATTTTTGTTTGATTACCTTAAATTATTTCAATCTCTTCATTACATTTGTCTGATAGAATTCTGAATTATTTCTCTGTGTTATTTTGAATTTCTTTGAGTTTCCTCAATATAGCTATCTTTAATGCTGAGAGGTTCCATGTCTGTTTCTCCAGGACTGGTGCCTGGTACCTTATTTAGTTTATTTGGTGAGGTCATATTTTCCTGGATGGTGTTGATTGCTAATTAGATGTTCTTTGATATCTGGGCATTAAAGAGTTACGTATTTATTGTAGTCTTCTCAGTCTGGACTTGTTTGTACCCACTTGTCTTTAGAAGGCTTTCCTGATATTCAAAAGGACTTGGGTGTTGTGATCTAAGCTGTGTCTGCTTTAGGGGCCACCCAGTAACTCGGTGGTTCTTGTGAATTCATAGAGTTATTGCCTTGATGGTCTTGGGCAAGATCTGGAAGAATTCTCTGGATTACCAGGAAGAAACTCTTGTTCTCTTCCCTTACTTTCTCCCAAACAAATGGAGCCTCTCTCTCTCTGTTCTGAGCCACCTGGAGCTATGGATGGAGTGACACAAGCACCTCTGTGCTCACCATGACCACGACTGTGCTGGGCCAGACCTGAAGCCAGCACTCCACTGGGTCTTGCCCTTGGGCAAGCCACTCCCTGGCTACTGCCTACGTTCACTCAACGTCCTGGAGCTCTACAATCAGCAGGAGAAAAAGCCAGCCAGGCTTGTGTTCTTCCCATTAGGGATGCCATCTGAAAGCCAGGGACTAGAGTCAAAAACCTTAGAAGTCGGCCAGGTGTGGTGGCTCGCACCTGCAATCCTAGCACTTTGGGAGGCCAAGGCCGGCAGATTGCCTGAGCTCAGGAGTTTGAAATCAGCCTGGGCAACACGATGAAACCACATCTCTACTAAAATGTAAAAAATTAGCTGGGTGTGGTGGCATGTGCCTGTAGTCCCAGCTACTTGGGAGGCTGAGGCAAGAGAATCCCTTGAACCCAGAGGCAGAAGTTGCCGTGAGCCAAGGTTGTGCCACTGTCCAGCCTGGGTGACAGAGCAAGGAAAAAAAATTCTTACAAGTCTTCTTGGTATTCTATTGTAATATGACTGAGCTGGCACTCAAACCACAAGAAGGAGACCTTCCTCATCTTCCCTTCTCTTTCCAAAGGCAGCGGAGCCTCACTTCATAGCCACTGCCCTTGCAGGCCAATAGGGAGAATAGCCAGACTACTGCCAATGTCCCCTTAAAGCAAAGGGCTCTTTAGTTAGCTTGTAGTGAATGCTGCCTGGCTTGGAACTCACCTTTCAGAGCAGTGGGCTCCTATCGGGCCCAAGGCAGGTCCAGAAATGCTGTCCAACAGCCAACTCCTAGAATTAGGGCCTTACGAGCCCACTTGGTGCTCTACCCAACTCTGGCTAAGCTGGTACTTCAAGTTCATGACAAAGCCCCTGTTACTTAATCTTTCTGCATAAGAAAATCAAATGATACTCACTCCATAGCCACCACATCTAGGAGTGTGCTGAGTCTCACCTGAAGTCATCTAGTCACAGAGTCTCACACAAGGTCCTCTATGTAGTCCTAGGTATTACTGCTGGTTATTCAGGACCCAATGGTTCTTCAGTTAGCAGGTGATTAATCCTGCCAGGACTGGATCATTTTCTTCAAGGTAGAAAGTTCCCTTCTGGCCCAGGGTGTGTCTAGAAATGTCATCTGTGAGGTAGGGCATGGAAAGGGAGCCTCATGACTCGATTGGTGTCTTCTCTCGCTGTGGTTCTCTTGCTGTGGTTGAGCTGCTATCCAAGATTCAAGACAACATCCTCCCCACTCTTCTCTTCTCACTTGAAGCAGAAGGAAGGTGTTTCTTTTGGAGCCATGAGTTGTGTATCCTGGGAATAGGGGAGGAGTGATGCTAGTACTCCCTTAGCTTCCCCAGCTGGTGTCTTAGTAGGCTGTGTTACCCCCATTCCACTGGCTCTGGGCCCTGTTCAGCACTAGGATTTGCCTGGTTGTTGCAATCTTTGTGTCCTAGAGTTCCTGTTAAGTTTATTTTGAGTGCCAGAGCAATATAGCCTGTGATGGCAAGACTTGGGGGCACACAAGTTGCAACCACTAGGCTTGGCGATTCCCCTCTGGCCAGGGCTAGTTTAAATACTCCCTTCATGGGTGGGTGTCTGCTGAGCTTGGACTGGTTTTGCTTTCTGCTATAACACTGCAGCACTGAGTTCAATGCCTCACAGTTGCCGTAATCTCCCTCTCCCTAGTGCACAGTATTACTCTCCATGCCATGCTACTGCTGCTATAGGATGGGGGAGGGGTGTGTTGGTGATTCAAAACTGTTTGTCCTACCTCTTCAGTGTCTCTTTCAGGGATAGAAAGTTAAAAACCAGGTACTGTGAATGCTCATTTGATTTTTATTCTTATGAAGGTGTTTTCTTTGGGGGGTGTGTGTATAGTTAATTGTTTAATTGATATCCTTGTGGTAGAGATGACTGGTGGAGCCTTCTATTCTGCCATCTTGCTCTATCCCCTCAGCAATTAATTTTTGTATATTGATCTTATGCTCTGCAACTTTGTTACCTCATTTATTACTTCCAGCTTTTATAGAGATTCTACTGGATTTTCTACATAGTAGATCACATTGTCTGCAAATAAACACAACTTAAACATCTTTCGTTTGAATATATCTGCCATTTTTGCCTTATTGATTTGGCTAGAACCTTCAGTACAACGTCAAATAGAAGTGGTGACAGTAGACATCTTTGTCTTGTTTCAGATTTGAGTGAAAGAATTATTTCCCGTTAAATAAATTGTTCATATTAGCCTGCACAGAATGTTCTTTATTAGTTGAGGAGTTTCCATTTTACTTCTAGTTTTCTTAAATAGTTTTTCTCAGTTTATTTAGACTCTGTTAAATGCTTTCTACACATCTATAGAGATTATCATATTTTCACTTTTAGTTTGTTTATATGACAGATTATGTTGATTTTTGGATGTTAAACCATATTATCCTATGATAACTTCACTTGTTGATTTTGATTTGCTAAAATTTTTGTATTTTTTCATCTTTTCACAAATAATTTTGGTTAGCAGTTTTGTCTCCTGGTAATGTTGTTGTCTGATTTTGGTATCAGGGTAATAATGGTCTCATCAAATAAGTTAGAAAACATGTCCTCCTATTCAATTTTCTAAAAGAAAATTGAATTCCTTTCTAAAAGGAAGAAAGATCATGGGTAGCCTATCAATGTGTATTTCCTTTCCCCACATTTGCCAGTCAAATAAGTCGCTAAGTGAATGGCTAGTTGTGTAATGTGTCATGAGAGACCACAAATATTATCCTAGAGGTTGTTCTTCATTTAAAAACATGAAATGGAGATAAAAGGGTATTTATCATTACATTTTCTCCTCTTTAAAAATAAATTTAAAACCACACTTTTCTCTAGAAGTAAGTCAGGGACCTTTGAAATGAAACCACATTTAAGAGACAATGTATGTTTCATAGAATCCTTGAATTCAAGGGGATTCAGTACTTGTTCATGGAGCTATCAAGGGGCAGGCACAGAAAATGCTATATTCGGTTTACATGTTGGAAAATGGAAAATAACAGTGAACAGATTCATTCAGGGTTCGTGGCAAAATAAGACACCCTTAGGCCTCTTGCCTCTCATTGTAGGATTATAGCTGTTTGCTTAGTTACATTTATTTCTCAGTGAAATTGCTTTTTATTTTTATCTTACTAGAAACTTTAGACTCTAAGTGAAATGCAAATTCACAGTAAAATCTTAAAAAGCAGGCCATTTTTTCCATAACCCAACCTTTTAATGTTGGGGCCCCTGGGAGCTTGATCTCAGGCTTTTTTCTCACTATACTTGCTCCCCAGATGAAGTGGATATCTGTTTCACATGTCATCTCCTTTTGGGAATTGCTCCTTCCCAGTGGTATATGACATGGTGGAGCTACCATTTAATTGCCCATTTCACCTGCCACAGAGGTGGAAAGATAGCCCAAGCTGGCCCTCTAGAGTCTCCTCCCACACACAGTGACTGAGCAGAGTCCTTTTAGGGATTGATACGATTGGTAGGTGGGAAAGAATTTCTTTTCCCTTGTGAGGCACAAACTGAAAGTACCCTGTAAGCCTAGAGCTGGCAGGGACTTTCTGAAAAATGGCGTGAAAAGAGGGAAGCATAGCCAACCACCCTTCTCCCCAACAATGCTAAATATATAGCATATATAGTATATAATATTGTACACATACAGTTCAATCTAGTGAAGGAGGCAGACAAGAAAATACAACTAAATGACGAGTTGGATCTAAGGTGGAGAGGGAGACAGCGTATTATTCTGTTTTCACACTGCTGATAAAGGCATATCTGAGACTGGGCAATTTACAAAAGAAAGAAGTTTAACAGACTCAGTTCCACATGGATGGGGAGGCCTCACAATAATGGCAAAAGGTGAAAGGCACATCTCACAAGGCAGCAAACAAGAGAAGAGAACTTGTGCAAGGAAACTTCCCTTTATAAAACCATCAGATCTCGTGAAACTTATTTAAGATCATGAGAACAGAACAGGAAAGACCTGCCCCACCATGATTCACTTACCTCCCACCGGGTCCCTCCCACAACACGTGGAAATTCAAGATGAGATTTGTTTGAGGACACAGTCAAACTATATTACATTGAGACAGAGACAGAGAACTCATATCATTTAACCATCAGGCAGCAGATGTGCCTAAAACTCAACTTCTGTTCTTTTTCAATTTGAGTCAAGAAATTGCTTTTTTGTTTTATCTAGTTTTTTTGTCACTTTCACGCAACAAGTAGTGACTACTACTTTGTTTTTATTCATCCACATATGCTGACAGCTTACGCTATTACATTCCCATTTTTAGACTCTCCTCTGAACTCTAGATTAGTATCTGTGAATATACTTGACTTTCTTCTTGGATTCGATGAAATAGAGACAGCTGGACATAACATTTTTGAAGCCAAACAATTGATTTTTCCCCAAAACCTATTTCTGCTTCACATTTCTGTATCTCAGTGAGTTACTACTACCTTTCAGTTGCTCATCAGAAAGCTGAAACTCACTTTGATTACTTGCTTCCTCTCACTCTCCTTCAACTCCAAACCATCAGCAAGACCTGCTACTCTTTCTCCCCAAAAGTTACATGAATCTTTCTACTCTTCATTTTTACTTTCTTAACCTCAGTCCAAGACAATGCTGTCTCTCCCTGTATTGCAATATCCTTCCAAATGCCTCACCACTTTCAGCCTTGGTTCCCTATAATCTGTTATTTGCATAGCACCTAGAATGATCTTTTAAAAATATAAACTAGGTCACTTTAGTCTCCTGCTTGGAACCTTGTTTATGCTTCCCATCGCATGTAAGGTAAATCTTGAATTTTTTTTTTTATGGTCTGAAATACTTTTGATAACTCTAGTATTGTCTCTCATCCAGTCCCAAACTATGTGGCCTATACTCTAGCCCTCCTCACATGCTGCTGCTCCTGTGTTGCCCCTTCCCTTTTTTTTTTCTGGCTAGATGCTTCGCCTCCCTTATAGCTCAATTTAAGTTACATCTCCTCAGGGAGCTCAGTTCTGTCTACACTACATAAAACAAGTAATTCCTGACCAACATCATGGTTATCTGTCAAAACTCTTAGGTCGTGTACTTCATATTGTATGTGATAATTAATAATTGTCATTTAGTTTTTTTTGGTCTCCATCACTAGATTGGACTGCAAGTTCCATGACTGGAAGAAATTTCTTTACTACTGCTTAACACCCTGTGCCTACCTCAGTGCCAGCTACACAGATACTCAAAAGGATCTACTGAATGTACAAATGAGTACAAAAATGAATAAATGAATTATACAGGGCATGATATAGAAGAATTAAAGGAGAATGATTCCATTTAGAGTGATATGGGAAGACTGCTTGGGAAAAAGAGGCATATGTGCTAGTCTTTGAGCAGTAGCTTCAAGAATGGTGGAAAGAAAGGAAATCATATCAGTGAAAACCTGAAAGACAGTGTGTGTGTGTCTGTGTGTGTGTTTATGATATATTTATCATGTGCATAGACTCCTAGTATGGATGTGTGTGGAGGATAAAACCACAGGGGATGGAAAATAAGCCTCAATAGGGAAAGTGAGGCCAAACTGTAGATTTCATCGACTACCAGACAGTGAAAGTTTGGATGAAACTATAGTTTTAGTTTGGATGGAACTATAGTTATAAAAGTAATAAAGAATGGATAGAAAGGAAATTGCTTTGTTAAAGGAATAAGAAAGTAAAAGGTATGAGGAGAGGTGGTGGTAAAATTGACAAACCTTTGTGACAAACAGAATATGTCGACAGAGATGGAGGAGTCAAAGCTGATTCAAACTTGTGAACTTCTGGGACAAGGATATAGATTCCATTAACAGGAACAGGAAACCTGGGAAGGCTGTATGTGCAATGAAATTGTGAATATTTAAATACATATATTAATACATTCACAAATAGCCAGCAGATACTTGGTAAAGGTAATACGGGAGCCCAGATAAAAATAGAAGATCAAAAGGTTAATCAGCAACAACTTTCAAACTTGAAAATATATACTCTAGACTAAGGGTATCAGTTATGAATATAAAATCCAGTTATTGCTAGAAGAAAATAATTTAGAACATTTATTACAGGGAATTAGATGTTTATAAAATCATTGGAAAACATGGAGGAACCTTATGTTGCAAGACCCTTATCAGTCTTCTGGATTCAAACGTCTCTGATCCAGTTGTTACCAAGTGCTATTGCTAGCCAGAGGTCAGGAAAATGTTACCTCTATGGTTGCCACCACTGCTGATATAGCCACCTCAACTGACAACCTAGTAGGTGGATAATAGATATGGAAGTCTAACTGCTGCTTACATTCTACTGCAATATACTTGTTTGTGCACACTGGTATAAAAAAAATTAATAGTAAATTGCCTCCCACTCCTTTCTGCCTTCCAAATATGGTATAAGTGGATCTCATTGGCAGACCCTGTATCATATCATGAACTCTCATGGTAAGTGTGCCAGGGAAAGGGAGTTTTTAGTCTTCCAGCCCTTCTCTTTTAGGTGGTGGGACTCCAGGGACATAAAATATAATTGGAAAACATGCTGATTGCTGGCAGAGAAGACGCAGCACAATGGTCATTGCGCAAAGGGCTATACACACATTTTCTCACTTTTCACCAAGAAATGGTAATTCATATTATTGCTACACTGACTTTCTAGATAAGAATGTGAAGATACAGAAACATTAAGTAACTTGACATAGATCCACATTCTAATCAGTGTGGGAACCAAGATTTGTATCCAGGCATTCTAACTTAAAAGCTGACATTCTTTAGCCCTGTGCTGGAGTATTCGCCTTAGAAATAACAGCTGTAGACCTCAAGAAAGAACGTTAACTGAACAAAGAATATCAAGTCTAGATTTTGGGGCAATTCCTAAATTCAAGAAACAGGGAAAGGAAGCAGAAGTGGTAGCTGAGACTAGAGAGTGTTGGAAGTGTGTATCATACTCAAAGTCAAAGGAGGTGAATTATAAAGGAGATGGTAGTCTATGGTTAATTGGTCTAAGAACAGAGAAACCATCATACTAGGCAAAAGGCAGGTCAGTATTTTCACTGTTATTCTGTTAATATGAATAGAAGTATTAATACTGTATTTATTTGAGGGCTATGGTGAAAATCAAGTCATATGAATTAAGAGACAGAAGATAGCTTTTAACGGTTGAGTACCACATTCCTGGAGTTCTACCCAAATGTGCTCTTCCCCATTGCCTTCTCTTTGGACTTAGTTTATTAAAAGACTTAGGTTCCTGAGTTCCTGTTATGCATCAAGACCATTGAGAGAACAGAGAACTCAGTGTGTGTTGTTCCATGCAGTTATAGAGTTACAGTCATACCCACGTGGCTGCTTTGGCTGAAAATAGATTCTAGATTGACAAACTCCAGCCACATCTACCTGCTCTCCTGATTCTACCCTCTGGTAAAACCAAAATAAAGCCTTGGGACAAATTTTCTGAATCCTTTGTTGTACTCTGATTTTGAGTGGTATGTCATTCCCTTAAAACACAGGAATCTTTATATGGATGTTTAAGAGTACTACTACTTCATTCAGGCTACTCTTCTGGTTTCATAGCAGGCAGCATTTTGCTAGAATTCAGTATGCATTGTTTCACCAAGGAGGTACTTTCAGCATTATTCCTGCTCAGCTATAGAAAAACATGTTATACTAACATTCACTGATGAAGACATTACAGAAGAGGAATATTTCTTGCTGCAGGATCAGATATGTTTTTGAAAATCTCCAGGTGGCAAAAATTCATTTTTTCATGCAAGCAAGCAGGAGCTTCATTTGATTAACTCCTCTGCAACATGATCTAATTAGAACTCTTTGGAATTTGCCTTTTACTATCAATTGCTATAACAAATTATAAATGATTAGACCTAAATAGTCTGTAAGAAAAAATTATCTTGGTGTGTTTAAATGACTCTACATATAATCTTGGCAACAAAGATTAATGATTTGCTCCATGTTAAAGCATTAACACCTGGTTCTGAACCTTCTTAAAATTGTGGTTGATACTTTTTTTTTGAGACGAAGTCTTGCCTTGTCACCCAGGCTGGAGTGCAGTGGCACTATCTTGGCTCACTGCAACCTCTCCGTTTCCCAGGTTCAAGTGATTCTCCTGCCTCAGCCTCCCAAGTAGCTGGGATTACAGGCGCATGCAACAACACCCAGCCATTGTTTTTGATTTTTAGTAGAGAAGGGGTTTCGTTATGTTGGCCAGGCTGGTCTTGAACTCGTCAAGTAACCTGCCCACCTCGGCCTCCCAAAGTTCTGGGATTACAGGCGTGAGCCACCATGCGTGGGCAAACTGTGGTTGATCTTGCTTCCATGGAATAGCCATCCTGAAAAGTAAATTCTGCTGGTGAAAATGAGATTAACCTGGCATCAATGAAAAATTTTCACTGTAATTGCAGCCCAGTAGAAAATTAACTGGGAATTGGAATATTGTTTATGCTACATTTCTAATATTTTAATTAAGGTTTAAACATTTCTGTAGTGATGAAAATGGAAACAATGTATAATGGGGAGAAAAAGACAGAAACATAAAAAATAAAAATCATTTATTTAAACAAAAATATACACACAGTGTACAATGAATATGGTTTACACAGAACAATAAAACAAAAATGATACGTCTTTTAAATGCCAATATAAAACGATCTAATCTATTTATGCCTAGAAAAAATTTCTAGGAATACACATTGGTTCACCTAAAATATATATATAACATAAAAAGAAAACAAATGCCAACCTTTCAGATGAGTACCACAAAAACCTAAAAGTTAAATGTTAGATTAAATAAAATAATAAAATATCCACACGAGAGGTATGTGTATACAAAGTATTGTATGTATGCAGTGAAATGAGAGTGCCCATACAGTTATATGCAAACTTTTGAAAGTTTCATAGTTGTTTAACAAAATATTTTTAATATTGATAGTGACATAAAAACATCACAAGAATTATCTAGATAATATAGCAATATTGCTAAAATTTGAGTCAATGTTGCCTGTGAGTGCAATAGGTCATCATTGCTCGTGTCCTTTCATGACCTGGCAGTAATTTAGATGATTGAAGGGATATTATGAATGTATTTACATTGTGAGTGTGAAAGGGCAACATTTTTCTTCCTAAAGAACTGTATTTACTAAAATATATATACTTTTTGGCAAGATGTGATTTATCAGGCAACATCACTTGTATTAGGTCTTCTTTCCCTTGGTACTCACTCTCTGTGGGTACCATACTCAATTGTAAATCTTTTAAAAATTTAAAATTCTAAGTATGCATGCAATCTGTAAAAATTCCAACTCAGGATAGCTAAATTCATTACTTTTTTTTTTTTGCTTACATTACCTTACTATTTTTCCTGTCTCCTTGTTATTAATAGCAAGACATATGTTCCTTTTACAAATGTTTGATTCTCTTATTTGCTTAGAAATAAAATTCAGTGAGTGATTAATGTACACCATGATTCAGAAAAACAAATGCAAATTTCCATACATTAACTCTACACATAATGGCTTGCAATATTTTATCTAAAACATTCATTTTATTTTCCCATTCTTAAAGATAGTTTTTGCTATAGGTGGCATCTCTGTGAATGCAGAGCTCTAAATTAAAACTGCCAAAGCAACAAAAGATATAATATATTGGGACTTCATAAGCTAAGAAACATAAATACGGGCGGGAAAAAGCATAGCTTATGTAGATTGCTGCTGGGTTAAATGAATGTGAATTCACACTAAAATTGTCAATCAGCTACACATCTCTCACCAAATCATTCTTTTTAGTCGTGCATAATTTTTAAGGCCTCCAGCTACTATGATGCCTTGTGTTCAATATGTTTCCTTCCCTCTGTAACTGATGATCACAGTTTTTTTAGACAAGTTTCCTAAATCTGTTATAAAAGCTAATTTATTTCCTAAAAGACTACAAATGGTGCCTCGTATATTGAACCAAACAAATGATATACCATCCTGCTTGGAAATCAAACACCTAAAACATCTGTGGTGATTTAGCATAGTGCCAGAGTGTAATTTGTTTAATGTAACCGTTTTGGTTTCAATTGAGCTATATTTATTAGAATCTGGGCACAGTAATATGTTACTGTTTTTCCTACTTTTAGCAAATGCCAAAATTATAAACTCCAAAATAGATGGTGAAGTACATTTTTAGTGATATCCGATTGGGCTAACAGTTCCCTGAATTTAGCCCTGAGTTATTGCTTAGACTACAGTTGAATTGCTAAGAATTCTCCGGCAAAGCATTATCAGGAGAAAATGTGATTTAATAATTATGGATAAAATATAGTCATCAAATATGACTTTTAACCTAATAGGAGTCTTTAAAGAAGGTAAAAACCAAAACAAAATTACAGCCATCTGAAGATAAGGGATTGCATTTGATACCATTTTAATAATTTTATACTGCCTCCTATAATTTATTTCCTAATTAAAAAAAAAGAATATGGCATTCATTGTGTGCTGGTAAATGCTCAACAACTGCCTTTCCAGGAATTAAAATTGCTAGTTTGTAGCATTTGCCAGCCAGTTTCTATGGTGTAAATACTCCCACTGTGGACAGTTTCAAGCTAACACCATGTTACTGAATCTGCAGTCAGGAAGAGACCCACAGTAGCACAATATTGTATCCTGTTTTCACTGTAAAGATGTAATAGACCTAAATAGACTCAAGAGTACGGATCAATAGTATAAGGTAGTAAAATAATTGGGAAGTGGTATGATTTGATTATTACATTGGTTTTTAATGTAGTCCATTGTGTTTTATAATTTCATATTTACTAATGGTTATGTTTAACAACTAGCTTACAAAATTTCTGGTAATTTAATTATCAACTTTTATGCATCAGAACGAGCTAGGTGTCTCTTGGTACACTATCAACTTTTACACAGGGAGAGGTTTGATTTGCTCAGGAAGAAAGGCATTACTTCATACAAATCAGTTTCTTTCCTTTTTTTACCTCTTATTTTATGTAAAGTGCCATACATAGCTGAAGGATAAAAAGGAAGTATCCTCCATCCAAATGCTACCTTGTAAGCCTTCAGAGTTTTTCAGAACAGGGGTTAGTCTTATAAAATAAGGGCTGGAGGCTGGGTCCATGGAGCTCTGCCCTGATTGGGCAGTTTGTCATTTAGTACAATTTATCACCTGGATCAAATGGTTGCTCGACTCAATGAATTATGAGGCTGACCAAACTATGTTCAGGGATTGTTTTGGCGGAGTGTAGACAAACCTCAAGGCAATATTTAAAAGCAAAAAGCAATGAGATGAGATGTAAATGAATGGTTTCCTTGTCTTTAAATATGTTTTTCCTAGGGCTCAGTAAATAGCTAATCCAGAATTGATATCTGCATTTAATATCAAAGGGGAACATATTATTTTTGAGCAAAAAAAGAGTTTGGAAATGTCATTTGCTCAGTTCATTTTTTGGCTCAATATGACCTCCTAAAATAGGTCTGCTGGAGTATCTTTTAAGTGAAAATATAGACAGAGTAGCATGACTGTGGCTGTGTTTGTTCAAGAGAGATTTAAACACTTTAACATTTGCTCTTTGATTTAGCCTTAATAACTTAAGAAATAGTGAAGTGGTTGTTCAAGAATGTTTGAACTGTCCCTCAGGAAAAAAGCAATATTGTTGTCTCTATGAAACACATTTTCTTAATGAAATCCACTTTTAGAAGTTTGCACCAGTACAGGCTTTCTATAAGGAAATGCAGATGACTATGCTAATGAATGAACATTCATAAGCATTTGTATTACAGTAAGCATTATAATTTGAGACTTCTAAATTATTTATTTATTTATTTATTGACTTATTTAGAGATGGAGTTTCGCTCTTGTCACCCAGGCTGGAGTGCAATGGTGTGATCTCGGCTCACTGCAGCCTCCGCCTCCAGGGTTCAAGCGATTCTCTTACCTCAGCCTCCCGAGTAGCTGGGATTACAGGTGTGTGCCACCACGCCCAGCTAATTTTTGTATTTTTAGTGGAGATGGGGTTTCACCATGTTGGTCAGGCTGATCTCCAATTCCTGACCTCAGGTGATCTATCCACCTTGGCCTCCCAAAGTGCTGGGATTACAGGAAATCCTTGAAATGTCTTTTAAAAATAGAAAACCCTACTGTTGGCTTTCCAGTTAATATTTTTCCATATTTGAGTTAAGCGGTTTCAGTTTTTAAAAATACAAATAAAAATTATTGCTTATAAGAGTATTTACAGAATGATAAATTACTTAAGGTTTCTTAGAACTCAGACTACCATTTGATATGCTGAATGAGGCTTCAGAGCTATTCAAGGAGGCCTCTGTCATCCCAGCCTCTTTATCTTAAATCCAGTGGGGTAATGAAAATAACCACAAATCCTACCATTGTCAAATGATATTGAACAACTCAAAGGCTGTATTTAATCACTAAAATAAAGAATGAGTTAAGAGAACATCAAGGTAATTTTGTCTACGAATGGATTCAAAGTACACAGCACATTTTCATTAAAAAGGCTGTAAGTAGTTTGGTACCTGCCTCAAGTATAATGCCCACAGGTAATTAGCTAAAATAAAAAATTGATAATTCTAGTGTAAAAAGCTCCAAATGCTTATCTAAAATTTGTAGTAATTTGAAAAACTTAACATGGGGCTAGAATCCTTATTTCAACAGGAATTTTAGGCAAGGAGCTATCACATTAGCTATGGAAAGCATAATATCATCCATTGATCATAGCTAAGAGAGGGCTTAATAAGCCTCTGTTATTTTCAAGGGAGATTTATGCTTTTGATAGCATGCTCTTCTAATGAGAAAGGAATAAGAATTTGTAAAATTTGGAGAAAAGTTTCATTCATTCAGACTTTTGTACTCTTAGTTTCAATTCCAGTGATAAATCCTAATTTCTAACTAGCATTCTCCCTCAATTTTCATGCATATTTAGCACAGCAATTTGGAGAAGGGACAAGACACAGGCTAGGAAAGTAAGAAGAGATTGTAATTCAAATTCTGCAACTATCTCCTGGGTGATTGGGGGTGATTAACCTTACCCATTTTTGAATACTGGTATTATTCAAGATGATTTTTAAAGGAAACTTCTACTTTGGGATTTTGGAAAACTTATAAATGTTGTTATTTTACTGAGTAAGGGCAAGGGCAAGTTTGAAATTCAGGGCAACAGAAAGTAATTGTTTTACTTTATCATTTGTTGTGGTTGCACATGTTTTAAAGACTTATTAACACACACAAACCCATGCCATAACTGCATGCTTACACCAAGATGACTGCTAAAAAACATCTCAGAGATACCTCACTGACATTCATGAACTTCACAACATAAAGTTCAGGCTGATGGGAATTTTCATTTTGGGTATCAAAATGTTGTTCATTTTTATTTTATTTGCAATTTTAGATCATTGCAGTGTTTTGCTTATCATTCTATTAAACGTTCTATATTGCTACATTCACAGCCAGATCACACAAACCAAGTCAGAGTTCTGAAAAGATGCCATGGTTTTAAAAGGTCTGTTGACCACTTTACTCACTCCATGCATATATGCCTGTTGCAGAGGAGGAGTCACACTCACTCCATGCATATATGCCTGTTGCAGAGAAGGAGTCACACTCGCTCCATGTATATATGCCTGTTGCAGAGGAGGAGTCACACTCGCTCCATGCATATATGCCTGTTGCAGAGAAGGAGTCACACTCACTCCACGCATATATGCCTGTTGCAGAGGAGGAGTCACACTCACTCCATGCATATATGCCTGTTGCAGAGAAGGAGTCACACTCACTCCACGCATATATGCCTGTTGCAGAGGAGGAGTCACACTCACTCCATGCATATATGCCTGTTGCAGAGGAGGAGTCACACCTTGACTGGATGATAGAGATCATTGTGGAACATACCTGCAAACTGCCTCAGTATTCCAGATCATGAGTTAACTCTACCTAATTGAGTGGCTACACATTTTTTTAATCCCTTACATTGAGTCTCAGGTTGACTGTGGTCTCATAGGCTATTAAGTTGTATCACAAAAAAAATCTGTTCCTTTTCCCCCCTCTCTTCTCTTCCATTTGGATGGAGAGTGGTGCTCTGTGAATCACCCCTAGTCCTATTGAAATGATCCATGTTTCCTCAGAAACATTTAAATACTCATGAATGAAATTTACACTTTGTGAACCAATCTCAATCAGCTAGGCTCAACACATAGAAGCTTAGAACTAGAAATGACAGTACTGAATCACGTAAGATTTTTTAAAATGGATTTCTTTCAGAGCAATATGCTGACAATGAATTCAAGTAGTTCCTAGATTTTGGCAAACATCTGTGATCATCTCCCCCATCACAAATTCATGACAATAAAAACAAACAAAAAAGACCAAGGTGAAGATTATCCAAATGAAATGTATTTGTGTTCCTGTTTATTAACATGTTGGTAAACTTAGGTGTCAGCTTTTCCATAAGTCCCCTCTGGAGGTCTGTAGTACTTGGGGAAAGCCATCAGCTGTAGCATGTTGAAAGCATACTTTCTGCATTTGATATTCTTCAGTACATTCTCTATGCGGCATCCTTCTCTGGTGAAAGGGGAAAAAGTACAACTTCATGAAACACAGAATAAATAAATATGCTTTATTTGTTTAATGCAGAGTTGCAGCAACCGTCCAAGTAAAAATAACAAAGATTCAACTCTACATTTTTTTTTTCCACAAGTGATGATACATCTTACAAAATTAAATCCTAGGCCAGGCCCAATACCACTATTGCCCTCTGAAAGAGATGACTTAAGTCTCTTTACTCTTAACAGACATTTAAAATTTAATAAACTCTTTAAATATAATTTGCTCCACAATACAGCTCCACTTTAGTTTCATAAATATATCTGCCTTTTTATAACATTTCCACAAATTAATTTCTCAGTCTCTTTAAAACACATTAAAATCTATATGTAGCCCTAAGGATGCAGGTTCTAGAAATAAGGCATTTAATTTATTAAGTCTGGCCCTATAGATTTTTAAAGAAAAATTTCATCTCTATTTTAATTTTATTATTTTAGCTGTGCAAGGAAGAGAGAAAATGGCTTTCTGAACAGCCTGGGCCAAGTCTCAGCTTTATAAAGGAAGAGTGCTTGTCCACGGACAGTACAAAAGTCACAAGTGCTGGGAATGGTACATCAAGACACAAACAAGACCTTGTTAAAAAGAATAGAAAAGTCCTCTGAAAGCCAAATCAACCCAAACAAGAGATACAAACAGGTAATTTAATTACAAAACATAAATAGCCATTCTCTCCATAAAGTTACTTGACAGAAAAGAGTTAATTGCAGCAAAGAAGTAAAACAGGTTAAAAAAAATTTTCTATCAGCAGATGGCATCTATGATATTAGCACAGTGGAAATAAAGTCTGCAACCTCCCACATCTCTAGAACTTGTCTCAGGGTTTCAGTGTTTGTGCAAATTCAGTCTTAATTTCTTTAATAAATTTAATGGGATGAGGACAGGAGGTTCAGAACTTCAAGCTTTCAGGATTCTGTTCTTTGTCTTATTCCAAAGACAGTAATTTAAAAATTCTTCTTGAGCTAGTTAACAGTGGGAAACACTTTTCCATGAACAAAAGAGCAAAATAATCCACTTAATGCATAGTACTTTTTGTTTTTTAGATTTTAGGAAAAACAAACTAAGCACAATTTAAACATTTTTTTTAAATTCTGTGAATTTGAAAATGTAAAAATATTACAGCATTGTCCCCATAATTTAAAGTTCATTGTCATTTGTAGAAAAGAAAAAGGAATACAACATAAAACTTATTGGTATTTGGCTAAGAGTAACGCCAGACTTAAAATAAGCCACACAACTAGCAGGTGTGAGCTGACAAGCAGCAAGGCGACAGGATAGAAGTGTCGAGAAGTTGGCTTGTTATCAGTTAGACAGCCTGTTTCAGGATCATCGGATTCATTCAGTGCTCCCTGGGTTTGTCTGCTGTTAAATGAGGGGAAGTTGGGGGGGAAAAGAAAATAGTATAGAGTTCACACAGTAAAAAAAAATTCAGCCTTAAATATTCTGAAATACAATGCATTATCTTACATAACACAACTCTTTCAGATGAAATCTTATGGTAAATTTCCCCAAATGCATCTTGTGTATTGTTTTCTCATTGTACTACATGGGCAAAGGAATTAAAACAGGAGATTCCTTTAGCTCTTTGTGAAAGAAGGAAGAGAGAAACACTGTAATGATATTCACACGGGTTGATTACGTATGTACAAGGAAGAATCAAATAAGAATAACGGCACCAAATCAAGACTTTATGAATACAACTAAAACATGGATTAGCTCATGAAAATAATCTGATACCTACATCTTTAGAAAATGAAATGAGCAACACAGGATGTAGTGAAGCAAACCAATGTGTCTGGCATATTTAAACATATATTGCACCTATATAATGTACTTAAAGTTATAAAAATGATTTATTGAAATGGCACAGTCTTTAAAATGAGTGAGACATCTGACATGCCATCCTTGCCAGCCATAATATTAGTTTAATAAAATCCAACTCAGCACCCTTCTGTTAGTTCAGCTCATAAATTATATCGCCTCCTGCTCATCTTCCTTAGATAGGGCCAAATCTATCTCCTTGCTCATCTTCCTTAGATAGGGCCAAATCTATCTCCTATGGACATCTCATCTGAAAAGAGACCCATATTTACAGAGTGATACCTCAGAAAATAAAAGACTTCATTTCTAGATTGTTTACTTTCTGTGTAAATAAAAAGTAGTGGGTTGGTTTATAATTCTGCTCAAAAGCAGCTCCAATTATGGCCAGTCTGAAATATACCATATTGATATAAATTGAAAATAAAATAATTATGCTCTAGTTCATCAGTATTCAGAGTATTAAGAATCTCAGTCACATTCAGTGGTTAAGGGGTGGTATATTCTCTATTAGCTCTTCTATGTTTTCAGGCAAAAAACTGATTGTGGCTCAGTCTCATGAAAAGTGGAACTTTTCAAAGGAAACTTCTAACGAAGCTCCTTAGCCATGGCTGATTTCTAGCCCTTCCCAATCCCCAAACAAGTCCTATACAGAAATTTTTGACCAGGCATTGACCACACCAGTGTCAGCATTTACACAAATATCATAATTATTTCATACAATATGAATTAGTTTAAAACACCAAATCAACCATGTTGTGCTGTGCTCTGTTATATCCTCATGGTTTGATAGAACCTAAGGACTATGTAATCAGTGACAAAGTAAAAGATTGCCTGGAAAACAAATGGTTTACTGAGCAAAAGGGGGTTTATTTTGGATTTACATTTATTCCTATTGTCAATTGTATGAGTAACTTGGTTACTATTCAACTTTTTCCAGCACACCAGGTAGAAAATGTACAGTATTTTAGGCATTGATATTTTTGAATGTGACTAAGAAAAAGCTCCCCTTACATTATTTCTTCTATTGGCTTCAAATCCCTAATTGTTAATCCCAGAGAAGGAGTTTATTCAGTTGTTCAACCCAAAGTTTTTAGTGTCTACTATGAACCAATTTCTGCTGTGTAGGCACTGGGAATACAAGGTTGGATACATCAGATAGAGATTTCAACAATGTTTATTTTTGAGTTGGACGAGCAGGAATAGAAAAATAAGAATAACATCTGATAAAAGCACCATGAAGAAAAGTAAAGCAGGAAAAGATTCATATGTGTGTGAGAGAGAGACAGAGAGAGAATTTTAAATAGGAAAGTTAGAGAAGTTCTCACAAGAAGGTAACATGTGATCACAAATTGAAGATAGAAAGGGAAGGAGTGATGTTGATGTTCAAATTAATTTTTCATTGAGCTAGTGCATTACCTAGTAACTTCCTGATATAATGGGACTGGAAAGTTTAGGCTGGAGGACAAAGGGGCATGAAGGAATACTGGGAGGGTGTTTTCTGCCTGGCTGGGTCTCAGTGGGAAAGCCCAGGCTACCAGGGGCAGCAGACAGGTAGGGAGGGAAGTGACCTGAACTAGTGGATGGCAGACCAAACTGGAGGACAGACTGTACAGTTATGGACCCCATTTCCATTACAGAATCCAAATAGAGACAAGGACAGTAAGACCCGTGAGGGTAGCAGTTTGAATTTCCCCTATAAGAACCCTTCAAGATGATCTTGGAAGGAGGCCATATAGATCTGAGGTGGTTCTAGGTGGCTCTTTGGAGCAGAGGACAAAAGTATGAGAACTTCAATATTGCCAATATGTATCTCATTCTATTAAAATTACCCTTTTATTAAAATTACCCTTTTTCATGTATCTCAAAAAGTATATATTAGTAGAATAGCACATATAGAAACAGCTGTGATATAGATCAGAGCACAGACTCTGGAGTCAGACCAGTTGTTTCAAGCTTGGTTCTGCCACTTGCTAGTTGAGTGGTGTTGAGCATGTCATTCAGTATGTCGTGTCTCTATTTCCTTATCGTAAAGTGGAGATAACAACGATACGTACATCATCGAACTGCTATGAAGTAGCTCATGTAAGTCAATTCTTATAAAGTTCTTAGAGAATGCCTATAGCAAGCATTAAATAACTTATGCCATTGTATATCAATAAATAGGTACATCTTGGTAGTGTACCTAGAAACTTTTTAACTAGTATGTTCCCTCCTGCCTTTTTTTTTTTTTTTCCAGAAAAGACTCACAGATTCTGTTTAATGCATGGTAAAGAAAAATATCACCAGGCCCTTGGGAGTAGCAAGAAAATAAAAAAGCCTAAAACATGTACTTTGCAGAGAGGAAACCTTATTCCCATGGAAAAGAAAAAGAAAAGGAATCTGAACAATTGCTCATCTGAGGGCCATGTGTAGCACATGCCCTTCCTGTAATGCAGGGGTAACCACTGTTAACCTGGCCAATTCAGCAAAGAGGGAAAAGTCAAATTTCACATGGAAGGCTGGTCCATAAACTTGGTTCTGTCCACGTTTTGTGTCTTGCCCAGCCGCTGCGCTGCCTTTATATACAAGTCAGGCACATTCCCCCTCCACTGTGCCAGCCACACCCTCTGGACCATGGGCCAGTGGTCATTTCCAGCAGCAGAGGCTGAGGGCAAGGCAGCGTTGGAAGGAGTTGCTGTAATGAGTGTTGTGACAGCACCGGCCAACCTAGGGGAAAAAAGCAGCAAGCCAATGCCTGGTTGGGGTCAGTTCATGAGGGTCTGTAAGTCTCCTTCACTGATCATTAGTGCTGAAAGGAACCTCTAGAGGTCATTCTGTGCATTCCTCAACTTCCTTTGGGTCACTTTCATACATGGTTTTCCTTCCAGGTCTGATAGATTTTGAAGAAAGAGCATGCCTTCAGCTTCTTTCTATCTCCTAACTTCTCCATTTCATTTTTTTTTTTTTTTTTTTTTTTGGGACAGGTTCTCTGTCACCCAGGTTGGAGTGCAGTGGCATGATCATGGCCTACTGCAGCCTCTATCTCTCGAGCTCAAGTGATCCTCCCACCTCAGCCTCCTGAGTAGCTGGGGCTATAAGTGTGCACCAACATGCCCAGCTAATTTTTGTATTTTTTATAGAGATGCGGTTTCACCACGGTGCCCAGGCTTGTCTCGAACTCCCAGGCTCAAGCAATCCTCCTGCCTCAGCCTTCCAAAGTGCTGGGATTACAGGCGTGAGCCACTGTGCCTGGCCTCTACTTTATTCTTACTGAGTACTGATACTCTACTTATCAGGCCAATCAGCTAACATTTCAGAGAATAAAGTCAATAGTTTGGTTACTGTGCAGTCCATGGTAAACATTCAGCTCTGAATATTGACAGTGCTGAGACTGAGAGACCCTGCTTTAGCATGAGACTCTCTCTATATGTACATATAAATATATCAACTATAACCTATCTATCTAACCTTTTTATTGTTTAAGACAGTAGTTTACAACCAAGTGATGTTACCCAGGGACATTGGGCAATATCTGGAAGGATTGTTGGTTGTCATAACTATAGGAGTGGGGGTACTGCTACTGGCCTTTTAGTAGGTGGAGGCCAGGGATGTTGCTCAACATCCTGCAATGCATAGGAGAGTCCCTGCCACAGTCATCCAGCCTGAATGTCACTGCTGTCATAGCAGAGAGGCTGGGCCCTAGCTCTGTATTTCATACTTCGCTCTGCCCCCGCGATCCCCTCTTACCTCTCTCTTTCCACATCTCTTGTCTCCATCAGGAAATCTATTACTCATGCCACACCCATAAACGATGCCCAACTCCCTTCCAGCCCTCAGTTCCCCACAGCCTGACTGACCACAGCCTGCACAGCCAGGCTCACCACTGCCACCCTTCCTCTATCCCTGCTAGTCTACCCTCATAGACATCAAGAGTCACACCGGACCCCTTCCCTTGTATCCAGACCATATATGGTCAGGAAACCATAGATTTGTTTTATGATGTCCTCTGCTCAGAGCACCAGGCACCTCCTCCTAGCCACTGCAGTCATGCTCATTCTTACCCTTGTTACTCATAACTAACTTCCCCTGTCCTTTCTAAAGTATGGCTCTAGTAGCATCAGTTTCCTGCTGGAAGCTTCCATGGCTTTTCTAGGCCTGCTGATGAAGTTAAACCCTCCTGGATGGGGCACCCTCATCCTCGTGTGTGCCAATTCTGTCACCTGGAACACACACACACACATATACCATCTCTGACTAGTTTGCCCTCCTCACTTCTTGCATCCATCAAGTACCACAGCTTCCAGGAAGCCCTCCAGGTCTGTGTCTGTGTCTCCCTGTCTCGCTCATCTTTCTACCTCTTAGAAGCACTTGGCATCAAGCCTGGCACAGGAGGATTTGTCTAAGGCTCACATCAACACGAGGAGGCAGGCCAGCAGCCCCACTTGGCTAAATACGAGGGATCTGGAGGCCAAAAGTCCGCCTTCAGATTCTACCTGGCCTCTTAGTTCTGCCTGCTTGAGAGATTTGATTTGTCTCTTCAAGCCTCCATTTCCCTTCTTGGAAAGTGAGGTTAGGATGAATGAGATCGTCCCAACGTAGGTGCACAAAAAGAGCTGGCTTGCAAAGTCCCAGAGGTGGGTTGGATGGGACAGATGCTGTGAGCCGAGATATTTTGTGCACCTACATTGGCACCTTTTAAAATGTATTTCTCTAGAATCTTTTTAACTAGATAAAGATACTATTCACCTAGAACCTTTTTAACTGGTAGATATGTATAATCAAACCAGGTTGCAAGCCGCTAACCTAGCCCACTAGTGTTCAAAAGTGGATGTACCAGGGGGTGGGTGGAGGAGCAGAGGGCCAGGATGTGCAGCTTGGTCTTACCAGCAGCAATTGTTTACAAGAAGAAAGTATTTATGTACCACCCCAAGCCATATTTGGGTAAACAATAGTCATAATTATTTCAAGCAGATGACACAGCAATTTGAATTATACCAAATCAATCATGCTGTGGTCTTTGTGGTTGCAAAGAATAGTTGAAAATAACTGGTCTATCTCATGCTTGAACAATTCTGGCAATGAGGAGAAAACGCTTTTCAAATAAGTTCATTCCACCCACAGCCAGCTGTGTAGGGGGCTCAGCCACAGAACACGCATGCAGGCATGTGTTGGGGAGGTAGGGAGAGGGGCAGGAGGAGGCAAGATATAGTTTTTTAAAAAATCTTTCAACTTTCATTTTAGATACAGGGGCATACATGAGTAGGTTTGCTATTCGGGTATATTGTACCTGGACAGTGAGCTTAGTACCCAAAAGGTAGATTTTCAACCACCCTCCCCTCCTTCCCTCTCCCCCTCTAATAGTGTGCAGTGTCTATTGTTCCCATGTTTATGTCCGTGGGTGCTAAATGTTTAGCTCCCACTTATAAGTGAAAACGTGGGGTATTTGGTTTTCTTTTCGTGTGTATTGTGGTTGCTATTATCGTTAATATCATCCTAGCACAACCTCCTAATCTGTCTAGTTTTAAGGTGAAGGTTATCTGTAGCAAATCTTAATAACTTTATTGAAATCTTGATTCCTTTTCAATGTCTCCTGTTAGGAGAGAAGTATAGAATCATCTATCAACCAATCAATCAATCATCATGGTATAAATATCACATGCTGATCATAAATTTAGCTTAACATATTGGCCACAATTTATCAACATAATAGTAGAGAAATACTCTTTCTCAGTGGAGCCACCCTACAGATATGCCTCCTGGCTGAGGAGTAGAGCATTCAAAAGTCTGAAAAGTAATTTGAAAATATCTTAGAATGGTCCTTACTCCAAATATAGGGGAATAATTTATGCCAGATGGCTTTATTTTTTACAACTGCCAAGGAATACTTAAAATTTTCCCGTCTGCATGTTGTATATGTCTTCTAAGTGAAAATCACTAAATTAAAAGGTTTTTGTTTTTGTTGTAGAGGGGCAGTTTTACAACGGAATTAATTTGTTGTTAACTTCCATCTCTGGAAATTAGACATATTAAAGATGTCTCACATGTAATCATCCTGTATTCGGCTGGAATTTAAAGCAACATGGCCTAGGAGGCTGCTTCAGAACCTAAAGCTTGAGCCCCATGACTGTATCAGAGTAGACACAGGTGACTTTGGGATTTCTTCCTACTAAGAATAGTACAAATGGTCATTTCTTCATGGCCACCAATGAATCTGTAAGTGCCCTGCAAGTGCAAAATGCAAGGGATGTTTTAAGTAATAACATTAGTAACTTCCTCACTAAGAGATTATGACAAATAATTAATCAGTAGCTTGCGAGGTACTCTGGCATTCCAATGTCATTAGTTTTGGCCATCACTGTGGAAGCAAATCACAATGTTGTTTCCACTGAAAATGTGACAAGATCAGACACTTAAGGGCAGTTGCTAAATCTGCAGGATAGAAAATGATCTTTTTTATTTATTTTTTTAAGACCTGTCAAAGCAGTCACTTAAAATAGAAACAAGTAAAAAGACATGTCTCACTTTTAACACATCACTGCCTACATGAGGAGATATATCCGTAAATATAATCCAACGTGCATGATTTGATGACATTTGCTTATTTCACTTTCTTTTCTGCAAGTATCTATGCTGTATCCCAGATCACAAGTCACACCCATCACAGATACTCTCTCAAATCATTCTGACTTCTAAAAATAAAAGTCAGTCTTCCTATCTTCTCCTGCTGGGTAGTTATTCATTAATAGGTTTGCTATTTGATATCTTATTCCTTCAACTATAGCTATTCAAGCTTCCCAAAGGAAAATTACCAATTAAAACTGAATTGAAAAATCTTTCCTTCTGACCACCAACCTGATTTCCTCCCATGACAAAATTGAGAACATTTCACATTTAATTACATGCTTCAAGTTTGAAGCTATGGGTATACCATCTGGAAATTATGAGCCAGGATTTTAGAGCCAATATCTTGCAGAGCTTTATTTGACTCAACATTCATCTGATGGATCAATATTAACAGAGTACCATGTTGCAGGCCCCGGACTGTTGAATTGTATCAGATTTAAATCCTGCAGATCTATGTAAAAATGGATATAATGAATCTGGTATCAATAAGAGCTGTGAGTGTGGCACAAGAAATCACAGGATCATAGATTCTCAGATGTAAAAATGGCTTTAAAAAGTCTTCGAGTTGAACGTACACCTTTTCTAGACGAGGAAATAAATTTAAAAATCTTTCTTAAGTTTCCATAGTAACAAATAGTAAAGAATCTTGAGAATGTAGTTTCCCTAATTCACAGTTTGCTTATATCATAGTCTGATAGGAAATGGAGAAGGATTTTCATTTTTAGTTTAGATCAATGTCCAGGAAGTTAAATAACTCGAAATACTCTAGATAATTTGTTATCTTACCTAAACTTTCCAAAGATTACATTTATAATTAGAATACTAAAAATAGAGTTTCAGGACTTTTCAAAAACTGCAACTATTTAAATATTGTGAAAATTTTAATAAAGGAATATCATGAGTCAGATAATTCCCATTGGCCTAAATGTAAGCATAGCCTATGTGGTCACAGGATCCCCAGCCCCTTTTAAACTGTCTTCTTTTCTAACGGGATTTTAGAATATATTATGTTAATCACAGGAAAAGCCCCTAAATGAAGAAATTACTCAAAAGACATAAGTCAGTGTCACTGCTTTGAACATCATAGACTGTTTCTGATGATTATGGACAAGTTTGCTACAAAAGAAAGAGCAATCTTGGGCAACATTAAGCAAAATGCCCACTCATGGGAGTTGTGAGTTCTACCCATATGTGTGCTTTTCTTGACATGGTATTCTAAGGGAAGGGTTCCTGTAAACTAGAGGATACCAGAGCATGGTAACAAAGGTGATGATGGTGGGGTTTGGGAAACCTGGCAGATCAGGAAATACTGAAGACATTGAGATTGAGAAAAATCCATTGCATTGGAGAAGAGGAAAATTTGTAATTAAGTGGTTGTTGATTTCAAATAATCAAATGCTATGTAGTATAAGGCATAGGCTGCCTTGGAAAGGAGTGCAAGTGTGTGAAGTAGGGAGAGATCACCTATGTATCATGTCCTATCATGCAATACAACGTCGTTTTAGATATTTTTTCCATTTACTGCAAGCAGTCGTACTGGTTGGTATTATTTTTTGTATAAGCTCAAAATGGTTT
Organism: Pongo abelii; assembly: GCF_028885655.2. Classification (NCBI taxonomy): domain Eukaryota; kingdom Metazoa; phylum Chordata; class Mammalia; order Primates; family Hominidae; genus Pongo; species Pongo abelii. Next base: position 164,005,008 of record NC_071988.2, read on the forward strand.
CAAAATTTGATCGAGTAGCAGATCAGGGCTTTTATCCCTGTCTGTCTAATGAAAAAACCATATTCCTTTCACTTCATGACTGAGATCCCTTAAGCACAGGTTTTCTGCTACCTCTCTCTCAGAAGCAGGGAGATGTGGTTTCCTGCCAGTTGTAAGATTAGATTCAGTGACCTCTAAAATTACTTTCATCTTTACTTTCCTGTGATTCTTTCATCCTATGAAAACATAACTGCAGTACTCCAGAGATGCATATTTTTTCTACTAATAGAATACTTGACTGTTCAATAAGAAATAGTGGAGTTGGGGGCAAATTCGAAGGATACAAAGCATGCTGAAATTGTATTTGGTCTCTAAAATTGTTCATGCTCAGTCTTATCTATTTTCCACTTCAATATTGAAAATGAAAACAAAACTACATGAATATATTTAAATGTATTAATTATTTTTCACTATCACTTTTTATACCTTTTGTTCCAGTTCAATGTTTTTGTTTTATAAAATTCCTAGAAAATAGGAATATCCTCTCATCAGAAGAAGCCAGGTACTAAGTAATAATAATTTCAGAGGATGTCTAAACATTGCTTTGAAGAGAAATTTCAGAAGTACCTATGGCCAGAATTATAACTCAAGAACAGTTAGGAAAGTGGCCTGGTATGAAATTTTAAAAAGTGCTTTATTAAAAGGAAAAATGAAAGAGAGACATAATGAGTTGAGAGTATAATTGCTTCCATTAAATCATTTCAAAGAACTGATTCCAGTTTTGATCTTTGAATTTTACAAACGAAAATATTTGGATCAAGTCTACAGAGAAATATCACAAATGATTAAAGGACCAAGAAAAAAAAATCTTCTGAAGTGTTTAAGGTTAGTTTTGTTTGCATAAAAGAATGCTAATATGTGATATGATCACTGTATTTAAATATATGTAAGATGTAAAATTTTTGATATATCAATTTTTATTTTGCTCTGTTTTTTTTCTTTTTACTTTTTTAGGCTATTGTTTAAAACGTGTGCCCAAGGGAATTTTAGCAGTACTGGAAGCAATAGCTGCCTGAACTAAATTAATTTATCCTTTATTCATGACAGAAAATTTGAAGTTTCCATTGCAGGGTGGGTAATACAGAATAAAAGGATCTTTTAGGGTAGAGAGAGAAAGAGAAACAGAAAAGAAAAAGAAGGGAGAAGTGGGGGAAGAAGAAGAGGGAGGAAGGAGAGGGAGAGACAATCACAGATACAGCAGTGACAGGAGAGAAGACAAGGGGCAGTGTTTGTCCAAGAGGGTGAAGCCTTGTTCGTTGTTCACTTGCCTGGTGAGGGAGCCCAATAGCATGGGAATGCTGCAGGATGCATGGCTGACCCTTGGTCATTAATCAGCTCCCCAAAGATTCTCCTGTATTGAGTTAGGCTCAGATAAAGTGAAATGAAAAGGTGTGATGGTACCATGATGTATAGGAAATGGGGCACATCAGTGGCTAATGACTGATACAGAAAAGTCTCAAAGCTCAGTGCAAGGGAACACTTGTGGCTGGAGGACAGCGTAAAATAATAGAGATTGACTTTCCACCCGCTTTGCTAGATAGGAGCTGAAATATATAATGAAGCTTGTTGAAAGAAAAATTTTTGAAAGAAATGAAACAAAACAAAAATACATATCTGACATATCTTAGCAGAAAGATAAATGGGGATTTCTACAAAGAAATAGGTATAGATATAGATCTAGAACTCATTTTCTGGTTCCAATACCATGTAATTATGCTTTTCTCTGTACAGAAACTCCAACAAGATGACTTAGTTTTAATTGCTTGAAAATAACAGTCAGATAAAAGGAAGGAGACTAGTGTCTTAAACATTCTGTAGGTGTGGTTGTTGCTAAGGTACTTTAAAATGCAAACAATCATGTTTCACTGCTCTAGTTTGTCATTCTCCTGGAGTTTGGGATAACTTTAATTCCCAGTTAAGAGGACATTACTGTCTAAGCCTTCTGATTCTATTTTTGATAAGCACTAGTCAGAGAATAAGAGGTAAATTCATCATGACACCTGGCTTCCCTTGTGAAGCAAGAAACCTAGCTGAGAAGGCAGTCTGACTCCAGGGCTGCTCTTAGCTCCCAAATAAAAATAAAAGTCCACAGGTACCTTAGATTATAGCCTAAGTTCTGAAAGTAGCCTGGGAAATTTAGCAGAAATCAATAACAAAAAAAAAAAAATAGGATATGAGTAACATGAAAAAAATTAGCTCATCTCCCTGTTATCTAACTCCATTAAGTCTGAAGTTCTTCCCCTTAAAATGAGAATGTTAACATCCATCCCATAGGATTATTGTGAGAATTATGTAAAGGTATTCAGAACATGCTCAATAGTAAAAATAAATGAATAAAAAATTTAATATCCCTTTTGCCAGGTACGGTGGCTCATACCTGTAATCCCAGCACTTTGGGAGGCTGAGGTGGGCAGATCCCCTGAGGTCAGGAGTTTGAGACCAGCCTGACCAACCTGGTGAAACCCCACCTCTACTAAAAACACAAAAATTAGCTGGGCTTGGTGGCGGGCACCTGTAATCACAGCTACTCAGGAGGCTGAGGCAAGAGAATTGCTTGAACCTGGGAGGTGGAGGTCACAGTGAGCCGAGATCACATCATTGCACTCCAGCCTGGGCAACAAGAGCAAAACTCCATCTCAAAAAAAAAAAATTAATAATAATATCCCTTTTGTTTCTCTTCCTGTGCCAAATCTCAGTTCTTACACAGACAGTGAGTACCTTGCCATTGCTCATTTCTGGCTCTTTTTTCTCTAATATTGAAATGCCTCAGGATTCAGCACAGCATCCTTTGTTTTACATATATTTTATTTAGTTCAAACAGTTCCAGACTTTAATGTCATTTGATGCTGCATTACAGACACACGTACTGCATCTCCACTTAGCTGTCTAACAGACATGTTAGGGTAACAAGGCTAAAACATAATTTAAGTCCTGCTTACTCTGCTGCCACCTCAGATCAGCTCTTCCCTTTCTTTCTATCACAGGAAATGACACTCACCCACTTTCAGACATCTGTATTAAACACCTTAGTCCTCCCTGATGCTTCTGTACTCTCTATACTCCATAGCCATCCATCAACAAGTCAGACCATTCAGCAAGATCTCCACTACTGCCTGTCATCTACCATCACTTGTTATCCTACTGTCAGAAGCTGTTTTCCTGTCTTTTACCATGCTTGCCCCTCTATTAAGTTTCACTAGCTCCTAATATATCCATTTAGACACATAGCAAAGCAACCAATGCACAATGCTAGTGGCATAGTAAAAATACTTCCCGAAGAGCTTTCATGGAATCAAAATTCAGCTGTATCCTAGCTACACACAGGGAGCCAAGCTTGTCAAAATAGCAGTGGTGCTTATCCAACTGCAGGAAAGTGGAAATATTTTCAACTGCTCATCAACAAGAGATTGGAGCTCTTGAATCTCAAGGAGGAAGTTTATCTACAGCCTCTTTCTGCACAATCTCTTGTTTTTAAACTTGTTTCTCAAGTTTTTCAACCCCCTTTTCCACTGCCTTTTTTTTTTTTTTTAAGACAGAGTCTCACTCTGTTGCCCAGGCTGGAGTACAGTGGCGTGATCTCAGCTCACTGCAACCTCCGCCTCCCGGGTTCAAGCGATTCTCCTGCCTCAGCCTCCTGAGTAGCTGGAATTACAGGCACGTGCCCTCATGACCGGCTAATTTTTATATTTTTAGTAGAGATGAGGTTTTACCATGTTGGTCAAGCTGGTCTCAAACTCCTGACCTTGTGATTCGCCCACCTCAGCCTCCCAAAGTGCTGGGATTACAGGCATGAGCCACCGAGCCCAGATGATTCTATTAGGGTTGAATGCTACCAAATGTTCCCAGTGATAGAATCTTGCTTCTGTTCTTTTTTGCTGCATCTGAAATGGATGGAGCTAACTATGAACTGGCTCAACATCAAACACCACCATTCCCACTGTTGTATATTCTCAAATATTAACCTCAACTCACTCTTTTAAGTCAGACCTTCCAAAAGAATAAATTTGAAGTTTTTGTCCTTGGAAGTATTAGAGGATTCATCATCTCCCTAAAAGGATAGGGTCTCTCTCTTTCCTCCACATTTATTCTTTTCCCACTTCTATTTCCTAACTTTTCTCTTTAAATCCACTCTACCATGCAAACATCATGATGCTACAATTTATGTTATCAACTCCTGGAAGTGATGCAAATCCTAGGAAAGAGAATAAGAATCTTAAGGTTTAGTTTTGGAATAACATGTGCATGGCTTAAAACAACAGCAGCTACATGACTATGAAAAAGGCAAAATATAAAATATACCAGAGACGAATAACTTCCAAGATATAGCTCAAAATGCTTTACATATATCATCATTCATTTCTTCTACAAAGATTCAAATACCAGGGAAGTTTTCTTAGAGAAACAGAATGTTGTGATGTATAGTGAAGGCCGGATAGGGTTTCAAGGATTAGAAATTAGGTGAGATAGAGGGGTATATAAAACATGGAAAGGCACGGAAAGAAGAATGGCAGATGTATTTGGGAATGATTCACAGCTAGGTTTGGTCATAATGATGAGGCAAAAAAAAATGAAAGGAAAATTAAATGCTAGGATATTTTTGTTGCTTATCTATTTTATACATTTTCTAAAACATTGGCTATAAGAAATTCAATAAAATGAGAGGAGGCTGTGTTGTAAATGTTTGTGGTTGACGACAAACACTTAGACATCATTCTCTAGATGTAGGGTGGGCAAACACTGAAGGCTCATGAGCAGCAAAGTGGTGGGATTAGCTGTGTTGTAGGCTGGCACCTAGCATGAATAAGTAGGGTGGCTTGAGCCAGGACTGAGGGACAAGAATTGAATAAACTAGGGACATGGAGACCAATTAGGAGGCTACTACAATAGTAAAGGCAAGAAATAGTGAGAGCTTGAACTGGGGAATGAAGAGGAAAGACTAGGAAGATACAGATTCTAAAACAAGTAATTTAAAAATAGAAGACAATTAAGAGTTCAGATAGAAGATCAGAAAGAAAAAATTTAAAAAATTATTTTCAGGTGTTAGAAAAAATACATTATATTTAAACATGCTAAGTTTGATGTATGATGTCAATTAGATATAGATAATAAAAAGGTAGGTTTGGACAGGATCTATGCCATGGATCTATTCCTTATATTTCATGCAAAAAGTAGATTAATTAGATGAAATCATCCATGTAGAGAATACATCACACAGACAAGGGCTGAGGGCAAAACTCTGAGAGAATGCTTACATTTGTATGGCTAGAGAAGAAGGCAGATAGTAAAGAGTGACATAGAAAACAGTCATAGATTCAAAGACTTACTCTGCAAGTATGTGTCAAATGCTGCAGTTGGAGCAAGGAGGCCACAAAGGAAACAAGGTCACCAGATTCCATGATTTTGTGATTTGTAGCCTGTGACTTTCAGTCAAATTTTAGGAATAGGGATTAGGTTACAAGCAGCTGATGAATGAAGAAATGGAAGGCAGCATTCTATTCCATGGAAACTACTGTGTTCAGAGCACTGATAGTGAAAGAAAAAAAAAAAAAAACAGAACCTCACCCAGCCAATAGGATTGATGAAACTGTTTTAGGATATATGAGATGAGGATGCTTGGAGGCACAGAGAAAAAGGGGTAAGTAGGGAAGATCCAAGAATAATATGGAATATTTCATCATCTTTTTTTTGTTGTTGTTTCTCGGGAGAACAAAAGATATTTCAGGGTTAGATATTAGCCATACAATAGATAAGTTTCACTGATTATCAAAAAGTCCTTAGTCAGAGTCCACAACCACAAAGCATTCTCTGATTCATCTGAACATGAAACTGAAGAGAAAGGTGTTTAGGGGCAGGATGCAGGGAATGTAGGAAAGTAACCCAGTTAGAAAACTCACCTTTCCATTTTGTGACACAATCAGAAATTTTTGCAATATGTTCTCAGTCCTTTAGTAAGAAAATAAAGCCAAAATTGAATTTCTGAGCACCTAACGATTAATCTCAAAATAAATTAGAACACCTGTGCTGCTAAGTGTGTTTGAAGTAGCATCTTTGCATATAATTTTAAAGCCCAATGTTATGAAAATCTCAAGAGCGTACATACCTATATAAATGTTAATGCAGTGTATACATCTCCTGAACTGATCCCTTCTTCACATGGTAATTTGGTTTAAAGCCTTCCGATGAACATATAAACACAACACTACTAATTAGGAACATTTTATTAACACCAATGACTGTCAAAACGATTATGCCAGAATGGCTTTGTACTGGCCTTTTAATATCTAATAACTCTAATGATTTTCAAATACCTGGAACTAGATTTTGTATCCAACATACTATTTCTGATTATAGTCATTGGGAAAGCCTTACAACTGGCTTCCCAGAACTTCAGTATCTACTCAGAGTTAATAAAGAGGTCCATCTAGTTTCCAGATGGCTACTTCCTCTTGTTTTTCTAATACTGAGCATTTTTCTTTTTTAAAATTGGTACTGTCCCACTGTAAGTTACAGCAACCCGGCTGTGAATCTTTATTAATCTCTTTCCATTTTTGACCTTTACCTCTCAGCCCATCTAAGAATAGGGAATACAGCTCCATGGAATATTTCCCAAAATGTGTGTAATTAAATAAGCTGGGAAATGCTGGGTTAGAAAACTCATACAGAATTTCTAATTTACTTATTTAGTCTAGAGATATTAATGAAGCATCTGCATTGTGCTAGGCTTTAAGTAACCTGGATACAAAAGTAAAGGAGATAAATTTCCTATTTTCATGAAACTTATATTCTAGTCAAAAAGGCAGATCGTAAGCAAATTTTATTTTAGGTAATAAGCCCTGAGGAAAAATATGAGTGCAAAGGGCTTGAAAGCAGTGAGCGGTGAGGGCTTTTTTTCAATAAATTGATCAGGGAAAGCCTGTTTTGAGGAGGTGAGCAAAAGAAGGAGCATTTTCAATGCTTCACCCTGCAACTTTTTTTTATTGGTAATAAAAAACTGTGTAAATCAATATTCTACAAAACAAACTTTGAGAAGGGCCAAACTACTCTGCTCCCCTACCTTTCCAAATCTGGGCTCTAGTAATAACTATTGTATAATAAGAAAAAGTGTTATTTATAGCAACTTAAACTTTTATTATAAGCTAAGGAACAAGTTTGACAAGATGACCTGGAATGCCAATTTAATTTTAGAAACAATATTTGTTGAGCATATACGATGCTTTAGACCTTTGTTAAAACTAAAATCAACTACAATCGAAGACAGTGATGAGAGCACCAGAACTAAGTGCTGGCCCAGAGGAGAAAGGGATTAGCTTGGCCTTGGGGATTCATGGGCATCTCCAAGGGTTCTTGTGAAAGCCAAATTGGTGCCTAAAAGATGTATGAATGTAGTACAGTTGAAGGAGGTGGGTAATTGGGTAATCAACTCAGGAGAAGGAAAGAACAGCATGAACGAAGGTATTAGGAAAAACTAAAGACATATATGCAGGTAACTGTGAATAATCCAAACTGAATAGAGGCTAGAGTGAAAAGAAAGATGAGGGAATAAGGTAGGAAAAGCTGATGGATCCGGAAATGGCAGAGGCCCCTAAATTCTAGGTAATTTTAAAATTACTCTGTATGTACTGGGGAGAGACATGACCATTTTTGAACTTTAGAAACTACTCTTTGATGGGAATGTGGAAAGTAGATTGGAAAATAAAGGACTGGAGAAAAGGGAATTAAGTGACTACTGCAGTGGTCCCGGTGAAAAGTCGTAAAGGTCTGGAGCAAAGCAAGAGGAGGAAATGAACAAGACACCATGTATTAAAGATGGGAGTGAGTGAATTAGCATCTTAGAGAGCTCACCTTACAAGGCTTATAGACAGAGGCAGTAATTAAAAACTCCAAGACTGAGGAGACAGTATTTTATCTCAGGTACATTTTTTTTTCCTTTCTCCTCTCTCTCTCTCTTTTTATAACTACACTGAAGCAGATAATCAGACTGGGTCTAACAGAGCCATCATTTCTGACACTTGCAACGATTGTCTGCAATAATGCTTGAAATGGCTGTGTTGTTTGTCAAGAAGATGGCTATCAGGGAGAGTACAAAATATCACTTGGAGCCAACAGTGGTAATTTGCTCAGAGTTAACTTTTTTGATAGAAATAAAGAGTGTTTCAGTAGTTTTATTCTAATAGAGCCAAGAGAATTCTAAGGGCACCACAGTTTCTTTTTCTATCCATTTGGTTTGTGCTTTGTTGCACATCAGTCAGAAATGACATTTTGTATCGACTATTCTGTTCAATTGAATAAGACACGAAGACACAGAGCTTGGAAAAAGGGTATTTTTTTCCCCTGACTTTTTGTTTAGGCTTCTGCTAAATTGCTCAAAGCTTTTCTTCAACTCAGACTGTTAAATTCAGAAGGCACCCTTAGAGATCACCTGGTCCAACCCCTTCATTTTTCAGATGAGAAAGCAGAGGCCTCCAGAGAAGGACCGAGATCTCATTAGTACTCCATGGGGTGTAGAGTGGAGATTATGTGCAGAACAATTAGATTAATGATACTCTTCGGCTCCCACAAAATAAAGCAGAATCTCTCCTCTCATGCCCCATCTGTAACAGAGAGGAAAGAGCTGGTTTCGTACTTTTCAGGTTTTATATATCTTGAGACATTCCTGTGCAGAAATACTCCCAGGGATTGCATGGGAGCAGAGACAGAGATAGCACAGATATGAAACAAAATCTCTCTATTCCCCAGCAATCCCCATAGTATTTTCGTTCCTTTTCCTAGATAATTATAGGATGAAATTAGCCTTTCTGAACCTGACACTGTGGCTGCTGTTGCACCAACTTATAAGCCACTAAGAATTCCAGGATACAGAAGAAAGGAAATTAACACTCATTCAAAAGCATCAACTAAATTCATAAAAAGTCAATCATAAAAGTTACTATGTATTAAGCGCTGACTGTTTCACAAATGCTGATCACTTCACCCCAGTGGTCACCTTTAGCTTTCATACCACTCCTGTGAAGTAGGTACAAAGATCCATTCTGCAAATTGGAAAACTCAGAGATATTAGGTACTATGTCCAAACTCACTGGTAATATGAGGTAGAGATAGAATTTGAATCCAGTTCCTTCTGACACCTAAGTCTGTGCTCTTAACAACTGTGCTATACTTTTTTCCTACATTCTCCATTGCACGAGAAACTCTGCAGATTATAGTACTTGCACACATGGCCTTACAGAATATGTAGGACAGCTCAATACTCAGCATAATTAGAGAGTAATAGGTAGTATTCTCTGTAAATGAAATATATGTTCTGAACCTAAAGAGTTATCGGAGTGGGCTTAGGCTTAGGGTGACTTGTGATGTTACCTATTGTCCCAGCAGGATTTACATGGAAGGATGGAAGAAGGGCATCTGGTGAAAGATGACAGCATTAAAAAAGAGAGAAAAAGAAATAAAGAGAGGCAAAGGTTTGTTATGTTTGTGTGTTACATATTTGCTATATAAGTTGGAAGGGGCAGGTATTTATGTGAACTAAGGGTGAACGATAAGTCGGGGAGATAAACAGAGAGGTGTGCTCTGATAAAGGGATGAGCAGATGAGGTGGGTAACCAGCAGAGGCAAAAGCAGCTTGAGAGCTGGTAAAGAAAAGCTATTGCAAGATCATAGGATGAAATTGGAAATCATCATTCTCAGTAAACTATCGCAAGAACAAAAAACCAAACACCGCATATTCTCACTCATAGGTGGGAATTGAACAATGAGAACACATGGACACAGGAAGGGGAACATCACACTTCGGGGACTGTTGTGGGGTGGGGGGAGGGGGGAGGGATAGCATTGGGAGATATACCTAATGCTAGATGACGAGTTGGTGGGTGCAGTGCACCAGCATGGCACATGTATACATATGTAACTTACCTGCACGTTGCGCACATGTACCATAGAGCCTAAAGTATAATAATAATAATAAAAAGAAAAAAAATAAATAAAACAAAAAAAATAAAAATAAAAAATAAAATAAAAATACAACGAAATGATTGGTGGAAAATGACTAAATGTACACTTTGATGCAGATTAAAAACGGTGTACATGTAAGTAATTTAATAGTAAATAAATCATTGGTAAATTACAAAAAAAAGATCATAGGATTATATATGATATACTTGGATTTAAAATATTAGCTTGAAAATACTGTGCATGGTAGATTGAAGCAGAGCAGTTGGAAGCAGAAAAGCCAGTGAGATTATTGCAAAGAATATTGAAATAATCAAGGTGTGAGGCAAATAAAATAGGACCAGGGTGGCAGAACGTATCAATGCCAAAGGACACATCGAGGGGGAAGAAATGGCAGAATTTTGGGCAACAGACTAGTAATTAAGACTTACATCATTGTTTGCAATTACATTGTCAACAACTTTGAGATGCTATCACCATGGGCAGTGACAGAATAAGAGAAGCTGGCTTACTGCACTCATGAAGTTTTGGAAGTTTTGGCCAGCAAACCAAAATTATAGCACATGTTACCAGAAAGCATTTTTTACAGAAATTTAAAAAAGTGTAATGGAAGAATCCTATCATCATATAGCACAGGGAAGAATGTAATGGAAGAATCCTATCATCATATAGCACAGAAAACAGGCAATCTGACCTGTTGTTACATGTATTTTAGTTTCAGCAAAAGAGTATCATGTCAAAGTATATGAATTCTGCTAGCTCAAATTTTGTTGGTTTTGTTCTATGTAAATTTGTACATTTGTTTTGGCTTATAGTTACATGAAAACTAAAGACACAGGAAGTTTATGTCTGGTTTTATGTTTGTATATCTACAAGAAACATAATAAAGATAATTTATGCCTGAAAGAAGTTATGCAATAATTACTTTTCCTTAAAGAGGTCTATTTATGACTTGAGCTGAGAAATAGAAACCTAATACAAATAAGGTTGCTTTTTACATTACTGGCTTTGACAAGCAAGTAGTTATCTATGACTGTATAGGTTAAGCGGACTGGTGGTTTGGAAGTAAAACTGTAAAGGGATAGGAAGAAAATAGATTTAAAAAAGCAACAATAATAGTAAGTAGTTGCGACTGCATCAAGAAGTGTATGTTGTGTATGTCAAATTCTGTAGGAAGAAAAAAAGAATGAAGAAATATAAGAAATAAAACTAACCATATAACCTACGATTCGTACTCAAGACTTGGTACAATAGATACACTTGACTAAAATGTGAGTTTTGTCATTATGTGGTGGGCACTAAACGTATTTCTTTCCAGAAAGATGAATCTATCAATAAGCAGAAATTCATTTTGTGACAAAATTAATAAATGGCAATTTGTAAGATACATTAAAATACAAAGTAGCAAGAAATATGAAAGGCAATTCAGACACCATATCTCATTACTCAAAATCACAAAACAATCAACTAAAGGCCTATGTTCATATCCACGTAAAATACCATTGATGATATTGGAAGCTGATTTTATGACTTTTCATCAGGTGATGAATTACCATGGTTAGGCTCCCACATCACATGGCTCAAATAGTTTTATTTTTTCAATTCATTTTTTCTAAATACAAGCAAATAATTCACTGAAAACTGCTGCCAAGAAGTTGGCTAGGGGATAGGGAAGAATTGACTTTAGTACAAATGAGATTCCAAACTTAATCTAATAGTTATCTAAAACATGCTTATGTAGAAATCTGTAGCTAAAATTTACCAGGTTTCTTATCCTTTTGTTTTAGGGGATTGTAACCAAAAGGATGTCATTCTGGTAAAAGAAGAATTAGCTGCCTCATTACTTTAACATTTTTCTAATAAGAAGTATTTCAATGAAAAGAATAATTAAAAACAAAAAAGATTATTAGCTAGTGGATTCTTATAATTCTATAAATATCAGGTTTTTAGAAATTTTCAGTAGATAGCACTGTACACAGCACACAGTGATTCTATATATATTATGGGATTCTCAACTCCATTGTATACAGGCTTATAGTGTAGTGCTTATTTACTGGGGACTCAGACAATCCTAGGTCTGAATCGGGTTTATTCTCTCCCTACCTGTGTTATTTAGATGAGCTATACTTTGGTAAATATTCGTTTTGTAATATTTAAAATAGGGATGATAATACCATCATTAGTAGATTAATGTGAAAGTTAAATTTGTATACACACAAAAAAACGTGAACATGTACAGTATCTTTAGCGTGTCTGGCATACGTTAAATACCATCATCCCTTGCTACCTACAGGTGGATTGGCTCCAGGATGGACCACCATGGATAACAAAATCTGGAGATGCTCAAGTCCCTTACAGCCAGCCCTCTGGGTCCACAGATACAACCAACCACTCATCAGCTGATGAGGAACGCATAGATTTAATTACATACAGATAATTATTAAAGAGATTATCTGCAGAATAAATTATTAACGTACACAATGACTTCGAAACTTATTTATTCCCTAGGAATTATTTAAAATTTCTCTAGAAATTGCTACCTGATTGAGTATAATACATGTTCTTCTGTGTTGAGATATGTAAACTAAACTAGACAAGTTGCATATTTGTGTAAGTTAAAATAAATATATGGGTTTCTCTCTTCTCCCTCTACTCCTCCACAAACAAGCACGTTTATAAAAGAACATTAATCCTCAAAAAGATACTACAGTCAAGAACACATTGAATACTTTCATTAAACATTGTTTTGAACATAATACCATTATTTTATCTACTGGCTAAAATTCATAGTGCTTAAATTGCCTAGTTTTCTAAGACAGACTTTCCTATATAGTATTCCATCAGTATTGTTATAGAATACTAGATGCTGGGTTAACAAAAGTTAAGTTCTTTTATGGCAGAGTTTTCCTAAGACTTTAATATCTAAATGAGACTTCTGGGAGCTAGCAACATGCTATTTCTTGGACTTGGGTGGTGGTTTCATCGGTTTTTGCTTTATAATTATGTTTTTGAAATGTACATCTATTTTTTATTCACTTTAAATACATAAAAAAGTCATATATATAATGTATGTTGTGATATTCTAAGGCAATATAGATTAAAAATAATTTTCTCTTGGTACACATATTTAACATCAGTGGTGTTGCTCTACAAGGGTTTTAAAAGACGTTTAAAGCCACCAACTAATTAGAAAATAAACCATTTACCTAAATTGATATCCATATACCACGATCGTGATGGGTCACAAAGCTAAGCAGAAGATTAATTCAACTGTCTAAATAATTCTTACAAAAGTGTATTATTCTTGTATGCATACATTTAGATATCATTTTGTTTTGATTTTTAACCTAAATAAATGTTTCAGTTTTTTCACTTGGAAAAGGATGAAATCTAGGGTTCTCCTAAAAATCTGTGGGTCCAGAACCTATCATTACAAGAAAGCAATGTGGATTCCTTATAATTACAAGTAAAGGTAATAACACTCTTCTCATCTCTTCATTTTTCTTTGATGGTTTTACTTTGCAAAAAGTATAAAATGACACATTAGACTGAAATAAAATGTTCTGACTTCCTTAGAACCAACACTCAGGTCTTTTTTGATCAAGAATAAACTATTTTTATCAGACTATCATTATATTTAAATACCTTTCAACTATTTTACAAAATGACCTCACAAATTGTCCAAATATTTATACCTTTAATAACTTTAAATACTCCATGTCTTATAAATTAGATAATGAAAATTAAAGAGATTAGATGTAGAATAAATTAACATGCATAATAATTTCTAAAGAGAAATGCTATTGCTCTTTTTATTAAACTAGCTTATTTATTCCCTAAGAATTACTTAAAATTTGCCCAAAAATTGCTACCTGAGGTATAACCCATATTCTTTTGTGTTAAACCATTTTTATTATTCTTCAGATGTATTTCTAAAAAACATGACATCAATTTTGCTGTGCTAAATAAGTATTGTATATTACACTTTTGGAAACATTTACAGACATAGAGCATTTCCAACAGACAAGACATGTACAAATAATTTCCCCCAGATTTTTGTGTAGTCATTTTAGAGCTTTTTAACAAGTGTAAGAACTTTGTTGATGAAATGTAAGCCTTTTTTCCCCTTTGGGGAAATGCATTAAAAATGATGGGATTTGGCAAATGGGAACCATATTTATGCAAAGAAAAGAACAGTAGCAGGACACACTGGGGAAGTGGGTTCTGAGCTTGGTGCTCTGACTAGTGGTGTGTACTTACTTAAACTTGACTTACTAAAATGGTATTTGGGAGAATTGGCCTAGGTACTCTCTATAAGCCTACAGTCTATTCTACTTCAGCAATTCTATATTTGCTTGTCGAATTCTACCTCTTAGTTTCTAACTAACTAACTAACTCTTCATTCATCATGTACCAGGCACTGTACTAGATGCTGGAAAGATAAAGTTCCAGCCTTCAGGGCTCAAAGACTAAAGGGGGAAATGATACCCAAATCAATATTAAAACATCACTCTGTACAGATGAATTAAAACATCACTGTAGAGATGAATGTCTGTACAGTGACATTCAAGCATAGACAAAGGAACAATGAACTGCCACAGAAGAGGTATTGTCTGGGAGAGACTTCACAGAGATGTGGGAGTTTATTAGGCAGAGAAGGGGAAAGGACACGGCCAACAGGGACCGCGTGTGAAAAAGACAGTGACTTCAAGGACCTGGAGGGTTGGCTGGGAGGACAAAAATTGTGGAGAAGGGAAAGGAGAGGGAGATGGAGAACCGTATGACAGGCCACTGAACTGTTCTTAAGCAGCTGGTGCACAGATCAGATAAGTATTTGGAAAGCTAATACAAAGTCAAGGCTTCCAGAAGGCAATGAGGAGAGAGAACCTGAAGAGAGATGGTGGTGAGGCTGGATCTACCAAAAACATTAACATTGTATCATTAACAGAAAGGAAACATGTATTTTATAAACAAACATTGGTGATATTGGTGCTAGTGTCATTGTTTTGTTGGGAAAAATTGTCATCCTGACTTAGTCCTAGGTCCCAAGGATGGCTACCACATTTCCACACAGAGAAAAGTTAAAATTGTACCTGTAGTCATGGCCCACTTTCTCAGAAAATACTTTAGATATGCCAGAGAGTTTCACTCAAAATTAACCTGAATCTCCCAATTTTTCTCCAAGAAACCATGAACGATAAACTAGACCTAGAAAACTGTGGGAGGATAGTAAGGTGCTAATTGCTAACCTCTACCAGAGAGCAAGAATGTTACAATAAGAACCCCAATTCAGGTATTCCTTGATTTCTTGGGCTGATTTTTATCGGTGACATAGACTCCAGTGACCATTCTCTAATCCGCTTGAGGCCTAATCTGTTCGCACTTGAATATATCATTCTTGCTCACAAAATATAATTTAGTGTTTGTTTTAGAATAAAATACGACAGCTAAAGGAATGAGTTTGTTTTCTTAAAAGCCCAAATGGTTTTAGGCAATTCTTAGGACACTGGGGAGATCTGCTCTGTTTTTTATTTTATAATTCTAATCAACTCTCACCTTCATGTATTGTCTTTGGATAACATTGCTGTTTTATACATTCACTTGGAAACTTCTGAAGGAAATATTTTTATACAGGTCATTTAAAAAATTCTCTGATCATACTGTATGCTGCTCTGTCAATCTCTGTTAAGTATAAAGTAAAATAAAACAAAACCTGGCTGGCTGCCCCACGCTCAATGCAACAATATGCCCAACCACAACACCCTAATTTTTTTTTTAACCTGTTTCTGAAGAAGTGACTTTAGCATCTGGAAACACCACTACTGTATCTGAACACTTTTATATGCATGTATGAGATAATCACTGCTGCAAGTTCAAGTTCGTTACAGCCTCATTTCAAGTTCCACCTGGGAATTAAACTTAAATTGAGACTGAAATGGGTTTTGCTATCCTTATTGTGCTGCTTAGAGAAAAGATGCTTCATGATGATAGGGAGAATGATTGCCATTGGAGCTGAAAACAGCATTTCAGATAGTTCACCACATACACACAATAATATAAAAGTGAGATAATTCCAAAGATAGTCCAGAGGGTCCCATTTTTTTTTTCTTGTGAACTGACTTAATTGTGGGTATCTGATTGACTGGACTGGGTCTACAACATTTATTTTAATATTTTCTGATCAATTGCTAAGACTAGTGCTGTGCTCACAGGAGACTGGATAGTCAGTCACAAAAGATTCCTATGTCATGCTTAAATACATCCACTGACAGCTAATGGCATTGTTGGGCATCGAGTATTTGGGAGATGGAGATAACAATACACATAAGGGACAGTTAATCTTTATTATGTACTGTCTGTAAGAGCAGAATAGATGAAAGTCTCTATATCTGTGTTAACTTATTCAGAATGATGTGTTCCACTCAGCTTGTGTGGCTGCTTTAAAATCAGTCAATTTCAACTATAATCATTCACTAAAGATTGCCTACTAAGAGATAAGAGCGGCCAGGTATGTACATGTGTATATGTTTGTGTGTGCATGTGTGTATGTTAGACTCCACTTACTAGTTTGAAACTTCAAGATTCCTGATGTTGTCACTATTTTAATAATTAATTTTTTTGTGGACCTACTTTTTGCATTTATAATTCCAAAGTAATACTAACTATGGAACTGATTGGCATGGAGAAAACAACCAAGAACACCCTTTTCAATAGTGTGATACATTAAAGTTTGATGGTTAAATAAACCACTATTAATGGTTTATTAATTAATGATAATCACTGATTTCTAAAAAGCACCACCTAAAAAGAGATGGAAACACTGAACTCATTCTTGTCATTTATAGTGATTCACATGAATCTGAGGTACAGATGGACTTCAAACTTATGCAGAATAAGCTATGGTAAATATAATCATCTATCCCCAATTCATAAAGTAAAGCAGGTCATTGTCAAATAGGAAAACTATTTCCTATTGTTTATGTGATTCTTATATGCACTTTAAAATTAGATAACTTTCATTACATTCTTAAAAATACTACAAAAATGAAATTAAGCAGATGTTTGAGTTAACTCAAAGGACTTTGATAGCTATGTCATATCCTAGGGCATCAGGATAAGTAATCATAAAGTGGTTAAATCTTAAGTGTTTTAAATAGCATTTGTTCAACATTGTATAATCTTATTCAATTTTCTATTAAATTTTTTTTTTTTTTTTTTTTTTTTACAGAAAATTGTGTTCATGGAATATTAGAAGGATCCTTTAACACAGCAGTCCCCAAACTTTTTGGCACCAGGAACTGGTTTCATGGAAGACCATTTTTCCACTGACCTGGGGGTAGGGGTGATGGTTTAGGGATGATTCGAGTGTATTACATTTATTGTGTACTTTATTTCTATTACATTGTAATATATAATAAAATAATTATACAACTCACCACAATGCGGAATCAGTGACAGCCCTGAGCTTGTTTTCCTGCAACTAGATGGTCACATCTGGGGGTGATGGGAGACAGTGACAGATCATCAGGCATTAGATTTTCATAAGGAGCACGTAGCCTAGATTCCTTGCATGTGCAGTTTGTAATAGGGTTTGAATTCCTATGAGAATCGAATGTCTGTGTTGATCTGACAGGAGGCAGAGCTCAGATTGTGGCTGTAAATACAGATGAAGCTTTGTTGGCTCACCCACTGCTCACCTCCTGCTGTGTGACCTGGTTCTTAACAGGCCACAGATGTGATACCAGGGGAGTGGGAACCCCTGCTTTAACCAAACCAAGATAGCGAAAACAAAAGAAATTAGTATTTGAATAGGCTGAGTTTGAAATATTTTCTTTTATGTGAGAGAGGCTTGAACTCTCTAAACATTGCTACCTTAAGTAAATCTGACTTAAAAAGGAATTCAAGCTACAGAAGATAAAATATTCAGTTGTCTCCCTTTTCTGAATGCTAAACTTTCAGGGAAACCTTTGGTTAGGGAATTAGGCACATTGGTTTATGTAACAGAGGCTATATAAATATAACAAGGTGTTGTGGTACCTGGAAACATTTAATCTCACTAATGAAGTAAGTGATAGGAACATGAAAAAAGTCAGCCTCAAGGACTTTTGATTCCCAGAACAACATAAGATTCAGGCCTCAGAAAGAAGCTACTTGTCAGATGTTTTGGTTGGTAACAAAGTGCCAAAAATATCTGGAAGCAGCTAAGCCTAAAAACACACACATATTTTACAAGGAAATGAACAGCCTCAAGGGCTAAAATGGAAAATCTAAATCTGCAAAGTGTTGATGACATTAATACTTGATGTCCATGGTGATAATAGGGTACATTCATTAACTTGGAGGTCTACTGTCCTCTAGTTGCCTTGGGGAATCTGAACAATACTAGTGAAAAGAGTAAATTAGGGAGACACCAACTTTTGAGCTGCATTTTACAACTCAAATATACCTTGTCTCTTGTCCTGGTTGCTTGGGAACTCTGAAGGCTCTGTTTGATTAGTGAGTTTTCACCCTTCATCTGTGAACCACACATGGTTGAGAGGTCATTTGTGCTAAATGCTAAGGAGACAAGTTTTCTTTTAAATTTTAGAGTATCGTACTGTTTGTGATGGCAGCATACACATATTCCAGAAAGACAGGCACCATGGAAGTAATTACACTGGGAGAAGATGGGAACATATAAATATCTCATCACACAAATCAAAAATTAGGAAATGTAGTAGCACATTTCACACGATCTTTTGTAACAATAAATATTCCATTTTAATAGGATGTTAAAAATCACTCATCAGCCTTTCCTTTCTGCAGTATTTTATCTGCTTATTTCACTCTAAAGTTACAGAAACGTAACCTATAATCAAGTTCTTTATTGGCTGCCTCTTAAAATAGTTTTTGTTATTCTTCCTCCTCAGTGTTGGTTAGTGATGGAATGTGAGAATAAAGCTGAATTTATCTATTTTCACTTATGATAAAGATAAAGTCTAAGTAGGTATTTTAAAAGATAGTTTGACATATACACTCCCAGTGTTGGACTTGAAATTAAGAGGTCAGTTGGTATTGGTATGAACATAAACAAAGACCTACAGGCTAAACAAGAAATAGTTTAGCCTATTTCTAATTTGCCTGTGTATAAAGATTATGGATATTCTCACATATTCACAGGCAAACAATGAAGGCACAAAATCCAGAACTGGTAATATTCTATTTCCTTGAACTATTCATGCTAAAATTATATCAAAATTTGCTTTTTTACTCCTTAAAACTTTCTGCATATCCGTTACCTCTTTGTGTAGTGCCCATTCTGCTTATTAAACATTTCTAGAATCTACAGTGCCTACAATTTAGCAAAAATTTTATCTCTCTGTCTATATATCTATATCTACTATTCCTTAAGACCCAACTCAAATGCTCCAGGCAAAGAAAGCATCATAGGGTGTCAGCTTCCTCCTGTGAGCATGTATTGCACTTTCTGGATTCAACCAGATGGCATTCACAGCATGTAGCCTTGCATTTTCTCCATTTTGTATTTCTTGCCTCCCCTACTATACTGGAGTTAGCTTAGGGCAAAGAACATATTTTATCTACCTAATGTGCCATATACTAAAGAATCATATATAAAAATACCATACAAGTCAAGGTCCTCTAGGGGAACTAAGTGCTGTTCTCTCTAACAGTATCCTGTATTTGGGCCATGCATAACCTAGTTGCTCCATAAATAAGTGCATTATATCTTAATAAATTTCAGAAGCTTACGATCACAATATTTAAATTGAGGGTAATCATTATTTGATATTTTATACTGATTTGACATTTTCATCAGATCATATTATTAAAAAGCCTTGAAATTGAGGACTAATTCTGGTGTCTTGGACTCACTCAAATAAAAACAACTCCTCATTTTCAAAAATGGTTTTAAAATACACAGCACAATATTACTGTGCCATTATTTCTCAGATTGTGCTTGATTTTTTCTTTTTCCCTGAAAGCAACTTTGAGGAAGCAATTTCAGGTCCACTCTGTTGTCTATTCCAAAAACATACAGTAGTACAAGAGACCACACACTCTCCAGTTCAATATTACGTTTAAGGCACTGCAGAATTCATATACCACTCTCATATACCATTTAACACTTATGAATGAAATACTCAGAAATGGGAAGGGTTCAAGACTTTTAAAAACAAAATAGGAAACTAAAAATTCTACTTTTCAGAAGTAATATTTTAAATGTCACTGCCAATTTTTAATCCAATATTAAAAACCTGTTGAGGAGGATTCTTGGACAAAATCAACTTATTATCTGTTGTAAGATGTCTAGTTCTAATACAGTTTTCCCTATTTCTAAGAATGAAGGATTGAGATTGGGTTGAATGGTGATGGTGTTTACAACAATTGAGAGGTGGTCACAACTAAAATTGAAAATAATGGGAAAGATTATGTTTTTGTTTCACAGATTTCTCACCCAAATATAGTCTTGCCTGCTGCCGTCTGATAAACTATAAAGCAGAAAAGTGCAGGCAGGTTAGAAATCACCTAAAAACCAAATCAATGTGTTTGTTGAGGGAGATAAGGGCGTATAAACCTGGATATTTAGTCACTTTTCTAGTTTTTCTTAAGGTCATTACTTTGTCAGAGAACATAACTTGATAAAGTAATCAACTTTTAATATTTATTGTCAATACATCCCAGTCATAGGCATCCAGCAAAACATGGTGACATTTCTAGAGTAAGCAATAACTTTTAAAAAACAAGAATCATCAATGTCTCCTGTGGGTGGAGGGTGTTCTTTCTTAAACTTACCTATCTGGTAATAATACCAGCTTAAAGTTCGCTTTCTCCCTGCAGCCCCTGACAGTGTCCCATATTTTTCTTACCCCTCCTACTTGCTTAATCACTCCCTTATTTCTGTTTCCAAAAGCAGAAATTCTGTTTCCATTAAGTAGTTTGTACTTAATACCCTAAAAGACTTAATCTATCATCATGTATCTGTATGTGATTCTCTCTTAGTAGATTTTGAGGTTTTTCATGAGAAGGAACACAACATATTCATATATGCATCTTCAACGCAAAGCATTGTGCTTGGTAAATAATATGCACTCAAAAATTGCTTACTTGTTTGATAAAAGAGAGTGTCCAGAACCTTACACTCCTTATGGTATATGGATTCTGGCATAGTGGAATAATAATCTAGGATAAAATAACATATTTTTGGAAGAAGCAACTCATAGTCAACTTAAATCAACCAAGGTCAGCCTATATAGGCTCTAAAGCATTTTGGGGCAGTAGGTAGACCCTTGAGACATGGCTCCATTCTACCAATGGCATAACATATAGCTAGCTCAGGACTGACTTGCCAGTTCACTTTCCAATTCTGTACTCTGGGTGGATCTTCTTGAAGACAAGCTGGTTCTGGGTAACTGCAACTATTTTCTGGTATTCTGTTCCCTTTGACAGCATTGTGCTACTTAGTAGGAAACTCAAGTGAATTTGAACCAAGTTAAATTACCTACTTCAAGATTTTAGTTAAGATTTTGTGGTCTGGCTTAACTCAAGAATTAACCACAAATTAGTTATAGAATATCTACTTGCTATACATACGTGACTGATTTTTGGTTTTGCACCTTTCACGATTTTTCAATGCAGGAATCTCACCCTGCCCAGCGAAACTGGCCCATGGGATTTCTACTTTAAAAATTTATTTACTTACGTATATAAGTGTTTGGTTGTAGAGCCCAAAACCATTTATTAATTAGCTATCATTGGGTATAAGTATATCCTACCAAAAAACTCAGCCCCATTTCTTAAAGCACAGGAAATATATAATGCTCATTTAGGCCACCGTTCTTCCTTGATGGCTAGAGCCAATTAGAATAAAAATGTATTAATTTATATTTCATTGTACAGTATCAAGTACCCCAGAATAACTCAGGAGAAACCTTGCTAGATGACAATATATACCATAAAGGATTACAGTTTTAAATTTATTACACAGTGAGACAAAGTTCCTTTAAAAAGGTCATGCATTTTATGGATCCAGGAATAAAGACATGAGTGTAAGTTTATCAGCCTAGGCTCTTGGAAACTAGGACTCAGAGTAAGAGGGCCTGGTTCCACCACGTCTTAGCTGTAAGGCCTTTTGCATGTCATTTAACCCCTCTGTGGTTGTTTCTTTAAGACTTAATCCATAGGTTAAAAATCCATGGAGTTAATGCACAAGTTAGAAGATTTAATTCACAGATAACACCCTGCCTGTCTGGAGTCCCTACCACCTACCCTTGCCAAGGGGTCTCAGCCATTAGAATTAGAGCAATTAATATCTGTAAAGTAGTTAGAAAAGTGCTTGCTACTTAGTAAGCACTGTACAACTGGAAGGAAAAAGGGAAAACAGGCAGACATTTGCCTTATTTTACTCTGTGTTCTTCATATTAAATTTAGAACATGGTATTTGATTTTGCTCGTAATTACTTATAAAGAGTATTAAAATGAAGACTGCATTGAGAAATGGTAGCAATATCTTTCAGGAAGAGCAGGAGTTGGACCGACTTTCACATCCTAAAGGGATTTTAAAAATTAAACAGAACACAGAAACCATATTCCAATATTTGACAGGCTCACCTAAGGAAGGTGATGGTTGATCCAGGCAGGTGAATGGATCAATAATTGGAAGTTATGGGTTAACAGATTTCAGCTTAACAAGAAGATAAGTTTTATAAATCATATAGCTGTCCAAAAATGGAATGGGTTGATACCCAAAGTAACAAACTCCCTGCTACCGTACATGTGCAAGTAAAGGTTAGCTGACAATCTGTCAGGGATGTTGTAAAAAGAATCCCTGCCTTACTTGGCAGGGTCACTAGGTAATCTCCAAGGTCCTTTCCAAATGCTGCAGTCTTAAAATACCATTAGCAAAAAAAAGTTACAAGTACATAGAAATGGAAGGAGTTTGAAAATTGACTTTTAAGAGAATAACAATTAATGTGTAAATAAACATTTTATTCTGTTACCAGAAACTTGTGACATTTCATTACCCCATGAAAATAAAAAGCAAAGTATATAGTCCGACATATTTGGGAATGGTTAATTTATACCTATTCTTTTCTCAATTTGTCTTATTTTAATGAGATACAGAAATGTTGGAATTTTAAAATTAATATTAAATTTAGTGGCTGAAAAGATAGCATAAGAATACACATATATATCTCAGGAGTCACAATGATCGGGTCATTTGAATGAAAATGAGGTTTATAAACATGATCAAATTAGATTTAAGCAAAAAGCATTTAAATAATTTTTATATATTGTATGTTCTAAATACAATGTATAGCATGATATATTAATATAGAAAATATAAAATGTCATATATAAATGCATATATGTACATATATACATATATATATACACACATACACACACACACACACACACATATATATATATCTGTAACTTTGGTCTCCAAAGCAAGTAAAAGTAATATGAAAAAATTCATTCCAATTTACTTTTCAATTTCAGTTACTTTATTTGGATCACAAGTCTTGCAAGTATGCTAAATTCACTTTGTCAAACAAAAGTGATTCTTTGAAATGACTTTAGTTAGACTATTTCCTCAAACACAGAGATCTAAGCTTGCTCTAGTAATTCTGTATAAATTACTCAGAAAAGCATAACTCCTTGCAGTGGAATCAGTTCAGGCGCATAAAGGGAACATCCTACAGCATCCAGTGTGTCTGCTCTTGCCCACCATCACACTATTACACCACCACACCATCATCACAGCACCACACCATCACACCATCATACCAGGGAGAATCACAGAGCTTTCATATTAGATTCAAGGTGCAGAGTCTTCAATTGAAAAATCTACCACAAAACTCAACTGAAGGGCTAGTACAGAGTTAAGAACAATATCCAGATTAAAAAATAATTACGTTATTAGGCTGGGTGTGGTGGCTCATGCCTGTAATCCCAGCACTTTGGGAGGCCGAGGCGGGTGGATCACCTGAGGTCAAGAGATCAAGATCATCCTGGTAAACATGGTGAAATCCCGTCTCTATTAAAAGTACAAAAATTAGCTGGGCATGGTTGTGCGCACTTGTAGTCCCAGCTACTTGGGAGGCTGAGGCAGGAGAATCGCTTGAACCTGGGAGGCGGAGGTTGCAGTGAGCCAAGATGGCGCCACTGCACTCCAGCCTGGATGACACAACAAGACTCTGTCCCCCCGCAAGAAAAAACAAAAAACAAAAAACAAAAAAAAACTTTATTAGACGAATATACACCTTAACATAAGACACTGTGAAGTTTTGGACCAGAAGACATCTAGTTTGCCTTTCAACACTGATCCAACAGAAACACATATCTATAGACCTCAGGTACATATTCCAAAAGAAATGGGGAAATACGTTAACTACACTTTTGTAGGCACTTCAATATAATTTTTGTTTAACGTTGAAATACTGAACCTTGAATTTAGATTTATTGGTTCCAATGGAGACATAAAGCTATACAAGGATAAAGATGCAAAAGCCTTCTTTTATATGTAAGAATGCTGATTCAACATTTATTTTTTGCAGGGATGTGGCAAAAATATCAGATTGCTGAGCATTTTCCTTAGAGGAGAAGTCAATATCTATGAGGAGTGCTGACTACTTACCTTGTAGCAACTTTCTTTCTTAGCTGCTGGTGGAAACAGTCCACATGATCTGCCTGAACAGAAAGCTTACCTTTGTAGGGAAAAGAATGCCCTGCCTGACTGAAGACCCATACTATCCACCCTGCCCAGGAGCCCAAGCCATGAGAATTAGAGAGGGAAGTTCACATATGCTTTTACCTCGTCAGACCCTAAATGAATTAAAAAGCTTCTTTTTCTCTTCCAGTCCTCCACACACACAAGTCTAGATTCTTCCAAGACTCTTTTAGTTTGTTTTTTCCTTGATTGTGATAAATTGAAATTTTGCTTCCTTTTCAAACTCCAGAAGAAAATATGTTCAGAAACATATTGACAAAACATGCTAATGCCATTTTAACATTTAGTTGGAGGTAAAGCTATTCAAAGGGCAACTACTAAATTTAAAATTGAGCTCAAAATTTTAAAAATATACACACATAAATTTATTTTCCCTAGTACTAGTATGCTGACATCCTAAAATCCCTAAGGCTTTTTAAAAAATGGGATATTTTTCATCTTCCTTTCATCTTAGCACTAGTGCCAAGGTTATTAGGGTACTTTTGTTATTCAGGGGATGTGGGCAAAGATAGCAAACTACACATATAAATATTTATGATAAAACAAAATAAAGCATACTGCAAAGAAATGTGACTTTCTTTTACCTTGCCATAAATAGAAATGCAACAGAGTTTCCACTTTCCATTATGATCTGAAATCATAACCTCTGTGATGAAATTTTAATTTATAAACTAACTTTAAGGATTGCATAATGGAAGGTTATAACTGACTACATGAATATCAAATGTATAATTTTCTGAAAATAGACTTATTTCAACCCCAAATAATGTCCCATGATTTAGAATTAATTTCTAATTATGTACAATGTCTATGTACTATAATAATTCAACCTTCAAGACTAAATCCTTGCTACAACATTGTTGTACGGCAAAGTTATAATGTCTATTTTCTTCTGAAACATCACATCTTTTATTATTCAGTGTATCAAAAATCAGCTCAATTCTCTGTTCAGGAACCACATGATACATTAGCAGCTTTTAAGTTATTAACATACACAATAAAATTGTATGTATGTAGTCAAACCACAGAGGAAAAAAAGATGAAGCTCATCAAATGCTTGTTGGAATATGGGCTTCCACAGTCTGTCAACCACATGTTTCTCATGGTCAAGCTGAACCCATGGTAGGTCTACACAGTGGTCTCGGTTGCCATTTAACTTTATGACCAGGTAATACTTAACAATATGTACCCTGAACATATGCATATGAGCTTTTTGTTATATGAAAGGTATTTTTTTAAATGGCAACTACAGATACTAGGAGTTTTCAATAAACCTATCTATTTCAAGAGCAGCTGCTACAAAATCGGCTCATTCTTGTGAAGTGGAAGGCATCTTTCCCCTTCTTTTCTGGCAAAAATAATATATCTTGACAGCTCTAATATGTCTTTTTCTCACTTTTGTTCTAGTCTATTTTCTTCAATAGAAAAAATCTTTATCACAAAATCAAATAAAGCTATTAGTGTTATAAAATTCTGGAATTTATGTTATAAAATTAAATTATGAAACAAAACTGAACAAAAGATGACATCTATTGTAATTCTATTTTCAAAAACAAAAGAACAGTCAAAGTGATTTGAAAACTCTAAAGCATATAATAAATATAATGGCATGATTTTCTCAAATAGTTGAGAAAACAGACATCATTTTGAAAACACATAAATTCAGATGTAAGAAAACAGATATTTTGCAGTTTGAAAAAATTTAGTATTTTCAGCTTGTATTGAAGGTTGCTAAGAGTAAATTTAGGAAGAGTCTTGAGTATAGGATATAGTGAGTAGTTTATGTGATTTTATTGTTATTTAAGTATTTACACCCTGCCATATTCCAAAAAGAATTTAAGGCAGTTTACATGGATACATCAAATTCAGTAAGATATCAGGAATAAAAAGTGAGAAAGAAATAGTAAATGCAAGAGTAATGTCATAAAATGGAGCTAAGAATGAGGCCAACACACACACACACACACATACACACACACACACATATATAGTGAAAGCTTATTAAAGAATGCTATACATTTGAAGTAGATGAATCACAAAATTGGCCCTGAGCTTTTTAGTAGTCTCTAGAAAAAGGAAACTACAAAATTAAAGCCCACATGTACAAATATAATCACACATCGCCCCACCCCAGACAAACACATATGCACATATGCCCCTATTTTGTTGTGGGGAATCGTTCATTAGCTGAATGTTAATACTCTGGGAATGACTGCACAGAATACTCACAAAGAGGGAACTTTACAGAGGAATAAAAAATGTCTGACAACAAGGATGCACCTGGAAAATGTTATGCTAAATGAAAGACAGCATTCACATAGGACCACAAATTGTATGAATCTATTTATATGCAATGTCCAGAAGAGGCAAACCTAGTGGTTCCCAAGGGCTGGGGGGATGGCATTTGGGGAGACACTGGTAATGGAAATGGGGTTTCATTTAGGAGTACTGAACAGGTACTAAAATTATTGTAGTGATAGGTGTACAACTCTGTCAATATACTAAAAACTACTGCATTGTACCCTTTAATATGTTTACCAGTTTATTATAAAGGTATTACAAATAATACAGATGAAGAGATGTGTGGGGCAAGGTATGAGGGAAGGGATACGGAGCCTCCATGCGCTCCCTGGGTGTACCGCCCTCCAGGAACCTCCATGTGTTCAGCTATCTGGAAGCTTTTTGAACCCAGTTCTCTTGGATTTTTGGGAAGCTTCACGATATTAGCATTCCTTTCCCCCAAGAGTGTAGAGCACGACCCTCTCTGGGAAGAGTCTCATGATCACATGAATATCAAATGTATAATTTTCTGAAAATAGACTTATTTGAACCCCGAATAATGCCCCATGATTTAGAATTAATTTCTAATTATGTACAATGTCTATGTACTATAATAATTCAAACTTCAAGACTAAATCCTCGCTACAACACTGTTGTAAGGCAAAGTTATATGTAATCACATAATCTCTATTTTCTTCTGAAACATCACATTCTACAATCTACACCAAACACTTTAAATGGGTGGGTGTTATCATCTGGTAAGTATATATGAATTGTATCTCAAAAAAGATGTTAAAAATGTAACAATATCCTTACACTAGACTAGTGGTTATCAAACTTAAGTGTACATCAGAATCACCTGGTGAGCTAATTAAAACACTGATTGCTGGGCCCCACATGTAGAGTTTCTGGTCCAGTAGTTCTGGGAAGGGCCAGAGAATGTGCATTTCTAACAAGTTCTTGGAAGATGCTCATGCTGGAATTACTCTTTGAGAACCAATGTGCCTTTCCTAGCAAAGGAAGCCGTGACAGATGGTACCTGGAAAACCGGGACACTCTGACCCTAATAATGTGCGTTTTCAATGGTCTTAGCAAACGGCACACCAGGAGATTATATCCCATGCCTGGCTCCGAGGTTCCCACGCCCACGGAGCCTTGCTCATTGCTAGCACAGCAGTCTGAGATCAAACTACAAGGCAGCAGTGAGGCTGGGGGAGGGGCATCTGCCATTGCTGAGGCTTGAGTAAGTAAAAAAGCAGCCAGGAAGCTGGAACTGGGTGGAGCCCACCACAGCTCAAGGAGGCCTGCCTGTCTCTGTAGACTCCATCTCTGGGGGCAGGGCATAGCTGAACAAAAGGCAGCAGAAACTTCTGTAGACTTAAACGTCCTTGTCTGACAGGTTTGAAGAGAGTAGTGGTTCTCCCAGCACGGAGTTTGAGATCTGAGAACGGACAGACTGCCTCCTCAAGTGAGTCCCTGACCCCCAAGTAGCCTAACTGGGAGATACCTCCCAGTAGGGGCCAACTGACACCTCATATTAGCTGGGTGCCCCTCTGAGACGAAGCTTCCAGAGGAAGGATCAGGCAGCAACATTTGCCCTTCTGCAATATTTGCTGTTCTGCAGCCTCCGCTGGTGATACCCAGGCAAACAGGATCTGGAGTGGACCTCCAGCAAACTCCAACAGACCTGCAGCTGAGGGTCCTGACTGCTAGAAGGAAAACTAACAAACAGAAAGGACATCCACACCAAAACCCCATCAGTATGTCACCATCATCAAAGACCAAAGGTAGATAAAACCACAAAGATTGGGAGAAACCAGAGCAGAAAAGCTGAAAATTCTAAAAATCAGAGTGCCTCTTCTCCTCCAAAGGAATGCAGCTCCTCGCCAGCAATGGAACAAAGCTAGATGGAGAATGACTTTGATGAGAGAAGAAGGCTTCAGATGATCGGTAATAACAAACTTCTCTGAGCTAAAGGAGGATGTTCAAACCCGTCGCAAGGAAGCTAAAAACCTTGAAAAAAGATTAGACGAATGGCTAACTAGATTAAACAGTGTAGAGAAGACCTTAAATGACCTGATGAAAACCATGGCACGAGAACTACGTGACACATGCACAAGCTTCAGTACCCGATTTGATCAAGTGGAAGAAAGGGTATCAGTGACTGAAGATCAAATAAATGAAATGCAGCGAGAAGAGAAGTGTAGAGAAAAAAGAATAAAAAGAAACGAACAAAGCCCCCAAGAAATATGGGACTATGTGAAAAGACCAAATCTATGTCTGATTGGTGTACCTGAAAGTGACAGGGACAGTGGAACCAAGATGGAAAACACTTTGCAGGATATTATCCAGGAGAACTTCCCCAACATAGTAAGGTAGGCCAAAATTCAAATTCAGGAAATATAGAGAATGCCACAAAGATACTCCTCGAGAAGAGCAACTCCAAGACACATAATTGTCAGATTCACCAAAGTTGAAAGGAAGGAAAAAAAGTTAAGGGCAGCCAGAGAGAAAGGTTGGGTTACCCACAAAGGGAAGCCCATCAGACTAACAGCAGATCTCTCAGCAGAAACTCTACAAGCCAGAAGAGGGTGGGGGCCAATATTCAACAATCTTAAAGAAAAGAATTTTCAATCCAGAATTTCATATCCAGCCAAACTAAACTTCATAAGTGAAGGAGAAATAAAATCCTTTACAGACAAAACAATGCTGAGAGATTTTGTCACCACCAGGCCTGCCTCACAAGAGTTCCTCAAGGAAGCACTAAACATGGAAAGGAACAACCAGTACCAGCCACTGCAAAAACATGCCAAATTGTAAAGACCTTTGAGGCTAGGAAGAAACTGCATCAACTAACGAGCAAAATGACCACCTAACATCATAATGACAAGATCAAATTCACATAACAATATTAACCTTAAATGTAAATGGGCTAAATGTTCCAATTAAAAGACACAGACTGGCAAATTGGATAGAGTCAAGACCCATCAGTGTGCTGTATTCAGGAGATCCATCTCACGTGCAGAGACACACATGCTCAAAATAAAGAGATGGAGGAAGATCTACCTAGCAAATGGAAAACAAAAAAAAAAAAGCAGGGGTTGCCATCCAACTCTCTGATAAAACAGACTTCAAAACAACCAAGATGAAAAGAGACAAAGAAGGCCATTACATAATGGTAAAGGGATCAATTCAACAAGAAGAGATAACTATACTAAATATATATGCACCCAATACAGGAGCACCCAGATTCATAAAGCAAGTCCTTAGAGAACTACAAAGAGACTTAGACTCCCACACAATAATAATGGAAGACTTTAACACCCCACTGTCAACATTAGACAGATCAACAAGACAGAAAGTTAACAAGGATATCCAGGAATTGAACTCAGCTCTGCACCAAGCAGACCTAATAGACATCTACAGAACCTTCCACCCCAAATCAACAGAATATACATTCTTCTCAGCACCACATCACACATATTCCAAAACTGACCACAGAGTTGGAAGTAAAGCACTCCTCAGCAAATGTAAAAGAACAGAAATTATAACAAACTGTCTCTCAGACCACAGTGCAATCAAACTAGAACTCAGGATTAAGAAACTCACCCACAACCGCTCAACTACATGGAAACTGAACAACCTGCTCCTGAATGACTACTGGGTATGTAACGAAATGAAGGCAGAAATAAAGATGTTCTTTGAAACCAATGAGAACAAACACACAACATACCAGAATCTCTGGGACACATTTAAAGCAGTGTGTAGAGGGAAATTTATAGCACTAAATGCCCACAAGAGAAAGCAGGAAAGATCTAAAATCAACACCCTAACATCATAATTAAAAGAACTTAAGAAGCAAGAGCAAACACATTCAAAAGCTAGCAGAAGGCAAGAAATAACTCAGATCAGAGCAGAACTGAAGGAGGCAGAGACACAAAAAAACCCTTCAAAAACATCAATGAATCCGGGAGCTGCTGTTTTGAAAAGATCAACAAAATTGATAGACCGCTAGCAAGACTAATAAAGAAGAAAAGAGAGAAGAATCAAATAGACGCAATAAAAAATGATAAAGGGGATATCACCACCTATCCCACAGAAATACAAACTACCATCAGAGAATGCTATAAACACCTCTATGCAAATCAACTAGAAAATCTAGAAGAAATGGATAAATTCCTGGACATATACACCATCCCAAGACTAAACCAGGAAGAAGTTGAATCCCTGAATAGACCAATAACAGGCTCTGAAATTCAGGCAATAATTAATAGCCTACCAACCAAAAAAAGTCCAGGACCAGATGGATTCACAGCCAAATTCTACCAGAGGTACAAACAGGAGCTGGTACTGTTCCTTCTGAAACCATTCCAATCAATAGAAAAATGGGGAGTCTTCCTCCCTAACTCATTTTATGAGGCCAGCATCATCTTGATACCAAAGCCTGGCAGAGACACAACAGAAAAAGAGAATTTTAGACCAATATCCCTGAAGAACATCAATGCAAAAATTCTGAATAAAATACTGGCAAACCAAATCCAGCAGCACATCAAAAAGCTTATCCACCATGATCAAGTGGGCTTCATCCCTGGGATGCAAGGCTGGTTCAACATACACAAATTAATAAATATAATCCATCATATAAAAAGAACCAAAGACAAAAACCACATGATAATCTCAATAGAAGCATAAAAGGCCTTTGGCAAAATTCAACAGCCTTTCATGATAAAAACTCTCAATAAACTAGGTATTGATGGGACATATCTCAAAATAATAGCGGCTATTTATGACAAACCCACAGCCAATATCATACTGAATGGGCAAAAACTGGAAGCATTCCCTTTGAAAACTGGCACAAGACAGGGATGCCCTCTCTCATCACTCCTCTTCAACATAGTGTTGGAATTTCTGGCCAGGGCAATCAGGCAGGAGAGAGAAATAAATGATATTCATTTAGGAAAACAGGAAGTCAAATTGTCCCTGTTTGCAGATGACATGATTGTATATTTAGAAAACCCCATCGTCTCAGCCCAAAATCCCCTTAAGCTGATAAGCAACTTCAGCAAAGTCTCAGGATACAAAATCAATGTACAAAAATCACAAGCATTCTTATACACCAATAACAGACAAACAGAGAGCCAAATTATGAGTGAACTCCCATTCGCAATTGCTTCAAAGAGAATAAAATACCTAGAAATCCAACTTACAAGGGATATGAAGGACCTCTTCAAGGAGAACTACAAACCACTCCTCAATGAAATAAAAGAGGACACAAGCAAATGGAAGAACATTCCATGCTCATGGATACAAAGAATCAATATCGTGAAAATGGCCATACTACCCAAGGTAATTTATAGATTCAATGCCATCCCCATCAAGCTACCAATGACTTTCTTCACAGAATTGCAAAAAACTACTTTAAAGTTTATATGGAACCAAAAAAGAGCCCGCATTGCCAAGACAATCCTAAGCCAAAAGAAGAAAGCTGGAGGTATCACGCTACCTGACTTCAAACTACACTACAAGGCTAAAGTAACCAAAACAGCACGGTACTGGTACCAAAACAGAGATATAGACCAGTGGAACAGAACAGAGTCCTCAGAAATAATACCACACATCTACAACTGTCTGATCTTTGACAAACCTGACAAAAGCAATGGGGAAAGGATTCCCTATTTAATAAATGGTGCTGGGAAAACTGGCTAGCCATATGTAGAAAGCTGAAATTGGATCCCTTCTTATACCTTGTACAAAAATTAATTCAAGATGGATTAAAGACTTAAATGTTAGACTTAAAATCATAAAAACCCTAGAAGAAAACCTAGGCAATACCATTCAGGACACAGTCATGGGCAAGGACTTCATGACTAAAACACCAAAAGCAATGGCAGCAAAAGCCAAAATTGACAAATGGGATCTAATTAAACTAAAGAGCTTCTGCACAGGAAAATAAACTACCATCAGAGTGAACAGGCAACCTACAGAATGCGAGAAAATTTTTATAATCTTCCCATCTGACAAACGGATAATATCCAGAATATACAAAGAACTTAAACAAATTTACAAGAAAAAAAATCAAACAACGCCATCAAAAAGTGGGCAAAGGATATGAACAGACACTTCTCAAAGGAAGACATTTATGCATCCAACAGACACATGAAAAAATGCTCATCGTCACTGGCCGTCAGAGAAATGCAAATCAAAACCACAATGAGATACCATCTCACACCAGTTAGAATGGCGATCATTAAAAAGTCAGGAAACAACAGGTTCTGGAGGGGATATGGAGAAATAGGAACACCTTTACACTATTGGTGGGACTGTAAACTAGTTCAACCATTGTGGAAGACAGTGTGGCGATTCCTCAAGGATCTAGAACTAGAAATACCATTTGACCCAGCCATCCCATTACTGGGTATATACCCAAAGGATTATAAATCACACTGCTAT
The DNA here is from genome assembly GCF_028885655.2 of Pongo abelii. Classification (NCBI taxonomy): domain Eukaryota; kingdom Metazoa; phylum Chordata; class Mammalia; order Primates; family Hominidae; genus Pongo; species Pongo abelii. The sequence continues at coordinate 164,038,456 of NC_071988.2, forward strand.
AAAAACACATGCACACATGTGTTTATTGTGGCACTATTCACGACAGCAAAGACTTGGAACCAGCCCAAATGTCCATCAATGATAGACTGGATTAAGAAAATGTGACACTTATACACCATGGGATACTATGCAGCCAGAAAAAAGGATGAGTTCATGTCCTTTGTAAGGACATGGATGAAGCTGGAAACCATCATTCTGAGCAAACTATCGCAAGGACAGAAAACCAAACACTGCATGTTCTCACTCGTAGGTGAGAATTGAACAATAAGAACACTTGGACACAGGGTGGGGAACATCACACACCTGGGCCTGTTGTGGGGTGAGGGGAGGTGGGAGGGATAGCCTTAGGAGATATACCTAATGTAAATGACGGGTGCAGCACACCAACATGGCACATGTATACATATGTAACTAACCTGCACATTGTGCACATGTACCCTAGAACTTAAAGGATAATAATAAAAAAAAATAAGTAAATAAAAGAGAACCAATGCAACAGATGATATGAATAGTGGAAATGACTTTTTTTTTTTAACCTTTCCTCAATATAGTTTGAGGACATCACAACCATTTACAGTTTAGTAAAAACAAAGTGATAGGAAGCTGCCATGACAAAGAAGCAATAATGACAGTAATAACAGTCATCACCACACATCAGTAATAGCCATGACAGCATTTAATATTTACTGATCCTCACTGTGTTACAAGTACCATATTAAGTGCATCAGTGCTCATTGTCTCTTTTAGCGCTCATGACAACCCTATTAGATGAGGATGCTGGTGAAATTATCACTACAAAATAAGTTTGAGTTTACCAGCTGCTTACTATGAACTATACCCACTTACCAATTTCTTTATATATGTTGTTTCATTTTACAGATAAAGAACCTAAGGCCTCTTAGAATTTCATTCCCACTGCTAAGAAGTGGAGAAATCAGGCAGTCCAATTCCAAAGTCCTTCCTCTTACCCACTTTATGTGCCATAGGGGGGCAGCCTGCTCTTTGCTGAGCTGGCCTAATTGTTAGATTTTAGGGTATTCAGAGCAGTGATTACCCCTAAATAATACTATGATATTTGAGAGCTATCACATGTGATTTGTTACTAATAAAATACCAATTTTACAAATGATATGCTTTATAAATTACAGTTTTGATCCCCATAATGATGTCATTCACACTCATATGAGTTCTGATAGGCTCACTAAATGGAAGAGAATGGGGTATAATTATGCATAATGCATTTTTGCTCATAGGGCTTTAGGCCATTATCCTTTGAACATTAATATATTATGCCCAGCATTTGAACTTCTCTGTCATCTGTGGTCTTCTGATCAGGAGAAAAGCTTGCAACATTTTGGGTACTTATTCATAAATACAGTTGACTCCCAGTCCAGTTTTCTTTAGAAATTGGCCTGTGAAGCCATCCAATTTGTTCCCTTGAACCAGTGTCTAGAGTGCTATAACCAATACTCAAGTTAGAAGACGGGTTGAAACCATTTTATGACAGTGTCTACCAGAGTATAGCAAGCGTTCTGATGGAAGAAAAGAAGTTTTAGACAGTATAATGATAATTCATTGAATTAATAATTTTGGATTTCTTTGTATATGAGGACAAACATAATAGGCATATTGAATATATGAATTCATGGATATCATTGGCTAGGACAAGGCTGTTGGTGTTTGTAGAAAAAATCATTAGGTGGTGAAATGAAAATTACTTCCTTGATTCTCTTGCCTCAGCCTTCCAGGGGCATAAACAGACTCTAGGTTTTGGCATAACTGCTCTCCATAGATCATTCAGGTTTGGGCTGCCTGCATCTCAGCCTTCTTTAGTGAAAATGAGACCTTTCTTGGACTAGTTCTTGCTACACCTCATTTTCCAAGTGCAAAGGCATCAATCATCTCCCTAATCAACTATAGGTCTTTGTTTCTCAGTTGGAAGTGTCTTTCCCTCGTCTAAAGTGGAGCCCTGTCCCCCTCCCGGCTAAAAAGCCTCACATCATGTCACAGGCTCCTGTCATAGCATGATGCATTCTCTGTCCAAACCCAAGGGATGCTCCTGTCTTATTCCACTGTGCGTTCATTTAAAAAATAAAAATAAAGCACATTTTTAAAAAAACACACCGCTCCTGAAACAGGGTCTTCTAAATGTAACTTAAACACAATAGGCCAGTGGTTTATTTATAAATGCTGGAAACCTTTCCTAATTTGCAATTATGTGCAAAACTCCATTATATGAAACACGGAAGATGAGATGAGTGAGAATCTGGATGGCCAATAAATGTTTAGACAGATATTTAATCTTATTTTGTGTTACTGAGAAAATATAACTTAAACAAAGGTAGCACTTTTCATCCATCAGATGGTTAAAAACTCTTACAGTACAAGTATTGGGACGTGTGGAGAAATGGGAACACACGTGCATGGCTTGTGGCTTATAAATTAGTATAGCTATTTGGAAAAGCAATCTGGCAGCATCTAGCAAAATTAAAAATACAAATGCCTTACCACCCGTTATACCTAGGGGTTTATATACACGGATATACATGAGAGAATATCTATTACAGTATTACCTAAAATTAACTAGAGCAATAGATAAATTGTGGTCTATTTATACAAGGGAGTGTTATACAAGTTTAAAAGAAGATAACTAGATATAACATAAATAAACACAGATCTCAAAAACTTGATACCAGCTGAAGAAAATAAGTTGTTCAATGTGTCACACATTACAACACTTACGTAAGCAAAATCACTTGACAAGTGGGATGAATGAATAAGCACTACTCTTATCCACTTAGATAATTCTAATATAGATTTTCCTAACTCCTGGCAACTTACCTAAATTGTATGCATCCTTAAGACACAGTTCAGATTCTACCTCCTCCAGGACACCTCCTGGCCACAGTGATTCTTTTTATCCTCTGAACCACTTAATAATGAACACTTTCTATGCTCTGGACTCATTTATTTGATTCTGTTCTTGTGGGAATTAGCAGTTTCCCCATATAGCATGCTTAGTGTTATTCTTAGTGCATAGTACGTCCTCATTGACTATTAGTGGCTATTACAATTTCAAATGTGTTTCTCCATTTGTATAGCATGTTACTCTGCCATAGTAGATATACAAAAGATGTTCACTTTTGACTATGAAAATGATGACCACATATTTCTATTAATGACCTATTTTCCCAGCTCACCTCCAGAGGTGGGGCTCCTGACACATTAATTACAGCATATCCTAACTTGCCAGTGAAAGCTGTGGGAATTCAGGAGTTAGACATTCACTAGTTCCACAAACTGAGTGCGAATGCTGCTCTCTGAGGGCCCCAGATATGCACTAACCCTGACTCTAAGCTTAGCTGCTTCTAGATTCCCTGATGCTGTAGCTAGGGCTCTAGCAAGATTTCCAAACCCTGTAGCCCACTAGCCCACTGTCACTGAGAGACAATTTAAGCCTTTTAGAAGCCAAATGCTAATCCTGAGACTTTTTTCCTAAGACCTTGAAGACCAGGAGAACTTCCCCATTTTAGCAATATCCAAGGATGCACTTTTAGAGAAAAATGTTTTAAGGAAGAACAAGCAGGGTCGATAGAGATGGGGAGAGTGTAGAGAGCAAGGATAACATTTCTCAGCAGAACACTTCATGCCCACTGGGTGCAGAGACTTTAAGTAAGTGATCTCATTTATCACAACACTCACAAGAGGACAATGGAGCATCATCTCACGTTCACACATTAGGAAACTGAGGCCTTGAGATTAATTAATGTGTCCACCACTGCACAGATAATTAGTGTTAGAATAAGGAATTAATTCCAGGTCTTTCTGGATTTAAAAACCTGTGTTTGTGGCATAAGTTAAATGTATTTGTTTCAATTAGATTCATTTACATTGTATTTGATTTTATTAAGTTAAAATGTATATTTCACATCCTTCTATGTCTAGGCACTTAGTTAATAATTTTGGGAGTTGAAAGAAGTGGTTGACTTGGAAAGGTGTGGATAAAGCTGATGGCTGCTCTGGACTATGGCCTCCACACACACAGGGTCTCAAGTTGCTATGAAAGGAAAACAAACACTATCAACAAAAGAAATTAGAGGAAAGAAAGAGACCTCAAAATCATCATTTTTCTGTCAGTAGAATACTATGACAGTCTTGTCAGGCATGAATATAGGAAGAAGTTCGACTAAAATTAGCACATACATTTTGTTCAGGAAGTTGAAGTCCTTTGTAGGCCATTCTTTGATTTCCCCAGAAAGATCAGTTCTCTTTTGGGGTTTATAGTGGATGGCTTATTAAAAGCTACTTGCTCTAACATGATTTCTAAGTATGTGTATTCTTTGCAGTATCTTTCACCTCACCTTCAGCTGAAGTAAAAACATCCCAAATAAAGTAAATTTTCATGTTTTTATAAATAACCCTGAGATGAAGGTGACTCTCTCTCTCCGCGTATTCCTGTTATCCGCTGCAAATACTGACTGAAGTAATGTAGCAAACACACCACTGAAACTCTCAAGGGAGGAGACAATACTTAGCAATCGTGGAAAAACTGTTCCCAATTACGATGTTCCCTACAAACACATCCCTTTCGAGTAGTCAAAAAATAGCTGCAAACTTCAATTACCTATGCTTACAATGCTTATAATTCTCTTTAATATTTGAAATAGGATATAATATGAAATAATAGCAGTTCTTCTCTAAAAGTACAATCAAAAACAAAGAAAAAAATAAGCTCAGGTGGAAACAAGACTAAAGACAGAAGGAAGAAACTTTTTTATTTCAACAATAGTTGAACTACATTACTTAAAAGTGAACCCTATAAGGGAGGAAGTCATGCAAATACATCTTTTACTGACATCAATTGGTTATGAGTCATTTACTTATAAAGCAGAATACTTCATAGATTATGCTCCCCCAACAGATAAATTATAGGTGCAACATGTTGAGAATATGACATTCAATAAATGAAATTCAATAAGGCCAATGGGCCTTTTAAGTCTCTTATATATTCAATATTTACTGAAATAGAATGACTAAAGCCCTGTATTGCAAGGGTGTTACATAGGTATATGCTGAAACTTACCCTGAGTCTTCTTACTAATGGCATATTAACTATCCTAATTTTAAGGAGCCATGACAGATTGAGAAAGCAACGTAGTATAAAACACAAGACAATTGAGAACTATGGTGTCACATTACTACTTTGTATAGTCATCATCCTAGAGTTCCTGTTAAGGAAAAATAACAGTACAATAGTATTTTTGTTTTAATTTACTTTATAGAGGCATTAAATTTCCATATACAATTATTTTTTGTTAAGATATGACATTTTAAAATCCAGTCAAATTTATTATTGTATTTTTAAGGTCCAATCCTAATAATCTATTAATCAAATATGTTTGATTAATAGGAAGTTTGAAAGTTCCTACTAAAAATGCTTTCTGCAAATGCATTGGGACAAGAGAGCTCTTAGCATTCCATGGAGAGTCCAAAACTGAAAACTGAATTCTGATAAAGTATTCTCCCTTTCTTAAAAAAAAAAAACCTGCAAATTATTGAGCCACCTTTGTGGTACGATTTGTGCCATAGGTGATCAAGGCAGAATTTTGCAATACACATACATTTCAAAACTCCAGGAAAGGATAGACATACCTGGTTTATAGTCTTGTCATAATGTCATTAAAATCAATTACTGATTTAAATTAAAATTGGCTTAAATAGACTTTAGTCAAGTGGTTCTCAATCATGGTTTCATCCCAGAAACTAGTATGTGGTGGGACTTTGCCTTTAACCAAAAAAAAAAAAAAAAAAGTTTTCTAGATTTCTGATGGGCAGTGAGGGTTGAGAATCACTGTTTTGATCTTAATGATATAGGCAACCACTAAGAGATCCTTACAGAGTCAGATCACCCAGACACCTTGTGTTAATTTTCTAATCTGAAGAGGCATTTATGCCATTTCATCAAACAGATGGTATCCGAAGGCCTCATCAGGAGTGTGCAGCTGAAAGTAATACTGGATATGTAGAAAAAAAGAAGTCTGAATTTTTTGACAGTTGTACAAAGGGTCAATTCAGGTGGTGAGCTGAAATGGCTTCTATTGTTTTTGAATTAGGATAATATTTGCGTATTTGTTTTTGAATTAGAATAATAAGACTTTTACTTTCATATTCTGCAACTTGTACTTAGCGATACGTCACAATCAAGTGATAACTTCATATGCTTAATTTAAAATGCCTATATATGCACAATACAACCAAATACATAGGATCCGAAAGTTTTAGAAACCCATGTTATTCATGTATTCCTTTATTGTATATTTATGGAGAAAAAAATTATACTATGTTCGCTGGGTACTGTTCTAGGTACTGGAAATATAGTAGTGAACAAAGAGAAACAAAAATCTCTACCTTCAGAGAGCTGCTTCTTGTGGGGGGATTTCTGAATAAGAGCCAGATGGAGCTTTATTTATTTACTTTCATTTATATACCTTTGCTCATCATAAATAATTTGAAACTGCTACAGAGATAAGCACAACACAACAGAAAATAATATAGATAAGGACAAAATAAAACTAAATAAAGAGTGATATGATAACCTTGGTGAACTTTATTTTTCCCTTGAATTTTTATGATGAAGAAACCTTGGTGAATTTTTAAGAAATCCAGAGAAAATAGCCTGGAAGGTGATTGGAATAATTCAAAGGTAAAATAAACTGCAATTGATGTTAAATAAAATTAAAAGTTGCAGTAAATTCAAAAACATACAAATCAAATTCCTTTAAAACAATGATTTTTAAAAATCCAGAGTTGTTCCCCAGAATGTCTGTAAAGTTCTTAAAAAATTAAATCCTGGGACCCACTTCAGATCTTCTCAATTATAATCCATGTGAGGTCTAAACATATGTATTTTGTTTTAGTATAGGACATGTTGTTTTATTATAAAATTGAACCCAACATGATGATAACTTAAACTATGTCTTGATATATCTTTTAAAATAGATTTAAGGGGTACAGGTGCATCTTTGTTACATGGACATACTGCATAGTGCTGCAGTCTGGGCTTTCAGTGTAAATGTCACCTGAATAGTGTACATTGTACCCAACAGGTAGTTTCTCATCCCTCACTCCCTTCCCATCCTTCCACCTTTTAACACACCAATCAAACATATGTATTTTTTAAATTTCCAGAGGTGGTTCTGATGTTCATTTAAAAACCACTGTCTGAAGGGTGGGACTTGCTAGATGGTAGAGTGAGGAGCTGGGCAAATCTGCTTCCTCTCAAAAAACTCAACTGTAAAATATTGTCAGAATCCAGAATTTTGGGGCCCCAGTAATCAATCAGCATTAAGCAGTAACTTGAGAAATGTTTATTCATGAACCACTGACTGTTGCATGTGGGGTAGGAAATTTATAAGAGTTATATGTATAAAAATATTTCTAAGAAATTTCTAAGGTGACTTCTTTATCTTAAATTCTATGATTATTTCCAGATACATAATACACATTAGCATCAAAAATGTTTATTAAAAACCTATTCAGCGATTGTGATGCTTACATAATTAACACTGCATTTGCAAACACTTGCACATTTTTAAAGTGCTATTTAAAGAGCTGATTTTCTTAAATAGGGAAGATACTGCATTTGAAACCTTATTTACAAGAGCTGCCAGGACACTTTATTTTAATATATGCTACTGTAGTCCAACCTTATGTCATAAAGTATTCACAAACACAAAACTACAAGGATCATAATTAGCTAGATTATACTGCACGTGGAAAATCAGAGTATTAACATCACAGCCCTTGATTTTTTTATTTTTTTAACCAACATTATTTAGTGATTACCATGTGCCAAACATTGTTAATTCCTGTACATGTATCAATTCATTTAATCCTCGAGACATTCCTAAAATGGAACTACTATTATCATATCTGTTTTAAAAGATGAGGAAACTGAGAGGTACAAGAGGTTGAGTAACTTGCCCTAAGGCACTAAGAGGCAGTGAGAGACTAACTTGCCTATGCGTAATGCATGGCATATAGCCTGGATTCAAATTAGCTGGCTCCCAAACTTCATGCTCTTATCTACTCTGCTGTGTTGCCAGAGCTTGTAAACCTATGAGCCTGTGTTGTAAGGCAAAATACCCAGAGGGAAATGAAGGCAGTTATTAAAGAAAAGAACGCATCTTATTTTCTTTAAATGCATGCATACATGTACACAGATACAGGCCAACACTCACACTCTGGCACAGTCCTCATATACAGACAAAACCAAAAGAAGAAGAAGATCACCAGAATACTAGGGATTTGAAGTTAAGCCTTTAGTGTTTTAGATTAAATTTCTAGTGCCTTACCTTAAAAACACAAAAATGAATCATCACAAATGCTATATCATGAGCAAATATATTGCATATATAATGTCAATCATAGGCAATACCAAAATATATTATTCTATAATATAACATGTCCAGTATGTATAGAGCCTTTATTTACCTGTTTGAATTATTTTATGTCTAATTTAAGGGTCCCCTCTTCTATCTTAAATAAACAGGCACACCAATTTCATCTTCCAGAAGATTTGTTACCTAAATCAGTTTAGTCCCATGGTGTACCTGACGTATAACATCATGCATTCCTGCATTTCTCACCAAGCACCTTTGCTCCATCTATAGTGACATTTGTGTTCTTTTTCTGCAGATTTGAAGATTTCATACTTGAATTTGGTATTTTACCATTAGTGCTGAGATATTATTTTTTGAAAGAAGTTTTTATATCAACCAAACATGTTGTATATGGCTGAGATGTTCATGTCAGGCCTCTAAGACATCCTCACACATTTATCAAAAAATTATGATAGAGCTCCACTGAAGAATGAAAATGCCAAGAGACATGAAATGGGATGAAATACAGAACTTCAGAAACCTCTTGTTAGTGAGAAAACATAGAGGCATAGAACAAGCACAAGCAAACATCAATGTCGCCAATGAAAGACTGCAGCAGTTAAAAGAAAACTGATAGCTAATGGCAGGCTAGATAAGAAGCAGCCTTCTCCAGTGAATCACATGACATTCCTTTCTGGGAACCCAGAGCCTGTCCCATGCTTCCTAGTGTGCTTCTGAGCTAGGCTTTGCAGCAAAGAGACAATTTCGCTTAACTTTTTAATTAACGTGTGTCCTTGCTGATAGACACTGTGAATGAAGCACTTTTTCCTTCCCATTATGGCTTAGAGTTTAGATTTAATTACTGTGGAAATGAATCAAGAAACATGACTTCAGGCACAGCATTTTAAATGTCGGCAGAGTAACCATATTAATTCTCTATTTTAAAGTATCAGTGTCATCCCATCTTCATGACGAGTGATGTGAAAATAACTTTAGAAAGGAGGTTACTGACCCAGAGACTCTGTGGGCCATGGGAATATCACCTGTTAGTTGTAATTTGGAAAGCTTTTGTTTGGATAATGAGTTAGTTTTATTTTGCAAGTACTCATGAATACTTATGCATCATGAAAATTTGCTCTTACAGTGTTATATTTGAGATTTTCGGGGCCCCTTAACTTGAGCCAATGAGCTGATAAAATATATAATATCATATATAATGATGCATATCATCAAATGTGTACACAGCCACATTTTCTAAAAATGAAAAGTTTAGAAAAGTAGCCTAAAATAAGTAGGGGAAATATAGATAGAGATAAAATTATTATACAGGTAGAGAAAATTATCTCTCATGTCATAAGCTATAAGCCATGAAAATACAGTAAAGTTCTAAAATATTTAGTCCTCCAATAAAATATGTATTTTGAAAAAAAAAATAAAAACAACTCAAAATGACCTTAAAAGAAAAAAAAAACTTGAAAAACATGTGAGATACCTTCTCATGCAATCCAGCGCTCGGATAAAGAAGTCCTTGTGTAACTGGTGCTCATCTCTCAAGATTGAGCATTGTTCAAGTGTCACTGACATCGATGTCCTGTCTTTGGCACTTTTACAACAGGTGAAACGAATACCATTTAGTTTGCGGCAAATCTGTAACATATGTAAAAACGAACGTTTATTGTTCATTTGTGATACTGTAAAGTGTTGGCCTCCTCCAAACACTTCTAGTCTAAACACATCAAATATAAATTTGGGTTTCTGTTAATTTATGATAGTCAATTGGTTCAATCGGTCTCATCAAATGTAAAACCATTACCTTTTCATTTCAAAAGCCAAGGCAATGGACCCAATTTATTTAGTTCTTTGTACATGAGACATGGAACTGTTGAAGCCATACAAGATGTAAAATATCCAGCAGAGGACGCAGCACACTACCCAAGGGGGGTGCCTGGTCTGCAGTGTATGACAATGCTAAACTATTCCCAGCTCAGAAATAACACCTTCATTGTAAAGAGGAAAAAACAAACAAAAAACTATATTCCCTGGATCAAACAGTTGATTCAAATAGTATATAGCTAATATTCTCTTATTTTTCATTTAAGAAACATTTGCTAGTCTTGGCTTTAGGTTATGAGATTTTAAACATCCTCATGGTGCCTCACAACAGATAAGGGAACTACTCATCAATACTAAAAAGGAGAACAATAGAAACGGCCACTGTTTATTGCAAATTGACCGTGCTCTAGGGTACAACACGAAGAAATTTCACACACATTTGCTCTTTTTAATAAACTTCACAGGGGCTGGGCACAGCCGCTCATGCCTGTAATCCTAACACTTTGGGAGGCCAAGGCAGGAGGATCATTTGAGCTCAGGAGTTTGAGACCAGCCTGGGCAACATAACAAAGCCTCCTCTCTATTCAAAAAAATAAATAAATAAATTAGCTGGGCATGGTGATGCATGCTTGTAGTCCCAGCTACTTGGGAGTCTGAGGTGGGAGGATTACTCGAGCCTGTGATCATGCCACTGCACTGCAGCCTGGGCAACAGAGTGACACCCTGTCTCAAAAAAAAACCTCCCAAATTAACAATAAAAGTAAATAAATAAACTTCGCAGAACTCTAGAGGAAGGTATAATTGTTTTCATTTTATAGATGAGGAAACTGAGGTTTAGATGGGTTAAGTAACTTGCACATAGCAGAGCAGAACCAGGATTCAAACAGAACTCTACTTAAGTTCAAGAATCAAGTCTTTTAACTTCTGTTATCTTCTGTTTTCCTCTACGGTTCTTTCTTTTTGTTATTCTGATTTAAGTCAGAGAAAAATCACTGAGCATCAATAGTCTCTTGTCTCATTGCCTTATGAGTAATAGGGGAATCATTCCATTCCTTTCTCTTCTATCCCATGGTAGGGTTCTAACATGAGATAACAATAATCAACTTCGGCATTACAATGCTAATCAGTGTGCATTTAAAATAAATCTAATGTGAAATAACAAAGGTCTTCTTTATTATCTGTCATCAAGCAGTCTTTAAAAGTTGTCCGCTTTTAAAAGAAGGTAAAATAATATAGCTAATCTAGAATTTATTACCATGTTTTAATTGTGTTTCTTATACTTAAACTTGAATTTATACATCACTATTAATTCAGAACTTTGGTACTTCTATTTCCAATATAAGTGGCTAGAAAAATGTGAGAGCATGATTTCTCCATACAATCTTTTTACATCTAAAAAATTCTAATCCTTTCAAATAAATAGTATTTCATTTTTAAAAATTCTTAACTATATTTATAATAATAAAACAGACCATAATGGCTATTTATGAGATATGATTTTTAAATTGAGTTAATATTCTTTAAAATTTATTGTTACTATCACATGCACTTGTCCTACTTAGAATATTTAATGTTCTAAATTTAAAGTCTAGTGGAGGTAAGGGCACTTCCATCAGAGTACACAGGTTAGGCCTTGATTTCTACAATACCTGAACTATTGATTTAACACATTTGATTGTCATTTGTCCTCTTTAAATCTTCACTTTTACTATTTAAACTTAAAGAAGACAAAACCAAATGACTTTATTTTTATTATTATTATTTTTGAGATGGAGTCTCACTCTGTCACCAGGCTGGAGTGCTGTGGCGCAATCTCAGCTCACTGCAACCTCCAGCTCCCTGGTTCAAGCGATTCTCCTGCTTCAGCCTCCTGAGTAGCTGGGATTACAGGCATGCGCCACCATGCCCGGCTAATTTTTGTATTTTAGTAGAGACGGAGTTTCACTATGTTGGCCAGGATGGTCTCGATCACCTGACCTCGTGATCCACCCGCCTCAGCCTCCCAAAGTGCTGAGATTACAGGCGTGAACCACCATGCCTGGCCACTTTATATTTTTCAATTAGAATGGAAAACATTAACTGAAGCAGTATTTCACTAAATAGATTTTAAAAAGAAAGGAAAATAAAATAAAAACAAATATTAACAAAATATTTTTGGAAAATATCAAAAGGAATTTCTGTATTTCTTTATTTTAAGAGTATCATAAATAGGCCCATGATTTACAAATAGAATATTGAAACTGAGGCATTAGCTAACAGAAATGCTACTAATCATTCATTCAGTGGTGAATTGAGAGTAAATCATATTTGGTCAGTATACACTTTTCAAAAAAATATTTTAGAAATGTGTGGGATTTATAGGAAAACTTTTTCATACATTAAAATGGGAAATTGCATATACTAAAAGAAAATATACTTTTGTGTTTATACATGTGTATCCTTTATCTATTTACTTAACTTCACAATATGTACATAATGACACATTTATATGTTTGTAAATCATCAGATGGCATGAGTATCAAACTATCTTCATGCCGTCATGTTTTCAGTAAAATAGAAAACACAATTTATGACCTACCATTGTGAAATTTTTGTTAGAATTAACAACCGTAGTGGTCTTAGAAGATACAAAGAGCAGCTACACTATTAAAAACAACCTTCATGTAATATAGTATGGTGCTAAAGGGAACCAGTGTAAATGAGCTGCCTGAAAGCAATATTTCATATTGTTACCTTTGATGTTCTTCCCTGGGGCTCCAAGAAGGCAGGAAGGGAAACTAAAGAAGCTTTCCTCTGCCTTGCTTTTGGTAAATTATTTCATATGGGCTCATGGTAAATTATCCATTCCTTTTTCCCAGAAGAAAGTAAGTGATATTGAATTATAATTGAAGCACTGGAAGTAGGGGAAAACTTTCTGTTTTAAATGCTATGGCTAGAGAATGAATAGAGTATGCTAGAAGCATGGTTAATCTGAGCTCCAAATTATAAGAGTAACACTGCAGAAACTGCAAACATGGCATTTATTATAAAGATCTTTGACATGTACCATTCCTGATGGAAGGATGCATTCCTAATGAAAGGATGTTTGGGTCTGAATGTTTAACACAATTCATAAATTTCATGTGAGCTATGCCTCAACGGTTACCAGATAAGAGCCTTAAAAATACAGGCATTTTTTTTTATCTCTAATTCTTACAGAAAGCTGGGGTGAGAACACAGGTAGCTCTTTTACCCCAAGGGCACCATTAAATGAGAAAGAGCTATACAAAATATAGTTCATTACCCTAAGAGCAATCCATCAGTAATGAATTCTATGCCAACATCTAAATTAACAAACACATTTATAAGCTCATTAACTGAACAATATGTCCAGGAGCCTTATTGAAGCTGTGAATCAGAGATCTGATAACCACATTCTGTTGAAACCATATGTCTCTAAAGCAGCAGTTCAAAATCCTGGGTGATACGGGCAATTGACGTTGCAACACGCAACATCAAGAAACTCACAGACACTTCCTCAGAGTGGAGAACACATTCAAGGTTGGTAAGAATAGCAAATAAGCAAGAGTCTTTCTTGAGTGCATCTTCTTCCATCTTATGTTCTAGTCTATGGATAGAACTACCAACAAGAGTAAAAATGCCTAATCCATGGACTAATAGACGATGACACCTCTGCACTGGTAACCCAAAGTGCAGAGGTTGGACTCTGCACAGTAGAGAACTGATAATATTTGCTGGTTATGACATGGCAGGAAATAAGATTTGACATGAGAGTGCTTACCGTTGCAGCCAGCCACATAATTTCTACATTCTTTCTTTTTTTGGATTGGATATTTTGAAGGAGATTTTCTAGTAATGCTTTTAAATCATTTTGTTCCTGAAAATGTGAAATATCTGAAGGGGGAAAAAACAAAGGAGAAAAATAAAATGAGACAGTGTTCACATTAAGCTGCCCATGGAGTTTTTTCAATACATTTATTTGCAAACACAACTTTTCTTTTAAACAGGGTCTTGCTCTGCCTACCCAGGCTGGAGTGCCAGTGGGGCCCAATCTCTGCTCACTGCAGCCCAGCCTCAATTTCCCAGACTCAAGTGATCCTCCCACCGCAGTGCCCAAAGTGACTGGGATTACAGGAGCACATCACCATGCCCAGCTACTTTTTGTATTTTTTGCAGAGACAGGGTTTGGCCATATCACCCAGGCTGATCTCAAACTCCTGAGCTCAAACTGCCTGTCGTGGCCTCCTGAAGTGCTGGGATTACAGGCATGAGCCACCGTACCCAGCCTCAAACACAATTTTATAAGAACAAATATCATTTGAAGCAAAGGATTTCTGAGGATAACCATACTTATTAATTTATCTGGTTTTATTCTTTACTTACAAATATGCTTAATTCTCTCATTCTCTATTCTGTGTAACTATGGTAATATCAAGTGGTCCTACAGTACTATTTTACCAGCATTTTGGACAAAGATGTTGGCTTCTGTCTTACTTTAACGAAAGCATAAGACATAGATGTCATGAGATATAACTTTCCTTTTTTTGCCATTGAGTAGCTAGTCTGAATCAAGAGAATATATTAAATTGAACAACTCAGGGGTGGGAGAAATCTGAAAGTTCAAATAAGACACATGAAGTCAGTTGCTATACAGCAAGTGTCCCTGAACTCGGCACTATTAACTTCTTGAATCAGGTAATAATTTGCTGGGAGGAAGACCATACTGTGCAATACAGGATGTTTCACAGCATCCCTGGCCTCTACCATTCACATGCCAGTAGCAGCTTTCCCAAGGTAACAGTAAAAACGGCCTTCGGACACTGCCAATGTCTTCGGACAGAAAAATATATCCTGCTTGAGAACCACTGCTATAAAGAAGCACAGATATGACACAGAAAGAGGAAAAACATGAGGCTGTATTTCACAGTATGAGATAATTGGGTAGAAAGCAGGAAATGACACTGGTTGCTTAGATTTCTGCATGCTAACAACTAAAGGATGGGTAATAAACGGCATACACTTTATACTAAAAACGGAGACAATGTACGTTATGACACAAATGTCCCCAAGACTTGGTGAGATGGGATTCAATATTACAGTCATAGAAACAAAAAGACTGTCTAAGTGAATGGTTGGGTAAGTACTATATAGTATGAAAATACACTCTACTGTTGAATCCATAAACTGAGAGATAAATTCCTGAGAGCTTTAACTGAGGCTAAAAACAGGAGAAAATAAGATGGACTACACCTACGTTACCAAGTTTCACTGAAGAAATAGATGACGTCTTCCTTACAAGTTCACAAAAACTGACATAAATGAATTTTAGTAGTAATGAGGCTTTGTACTTTTTCAAATTTGTACCACATGTTGCAGTTTAGCAAAATAATATATCTGAATAGCTCTAGTTTGTGACTTTAGCTCCAGAGAAGAGAGGAAGTATCCCAGTGAACTATACTAGTGATATACATCTAAGAGCAGAGGCGGTTGGTAAGGGGGGAATTTCCATTGAAAATAATTATATCACATCTTGGATTTTATGATCACAGAATAGAGGAAGGTTGGGTACAATTCAGATAGGTTTAGGGAAGTGAGGTTCAAAATAGTCATATGAAATACATGCATGATTCCACTGAATTTGTTTCTAAAAGAGAAAGTTGTCAACAGTCATATCTTTACTATATAACTACAGATGATTCTCATACAAAAGAGAAAGTTTGACTGAAGACATCGCATTGCGAGGTAGAAGGTTCTCTGATATACAGGAATTTTAACAGGACACAGCCCAAAGATAGCCTAAAGATAAAGGGAAGGAGGCCAAATATGGAATGCCTTGAAGGGAGTTATAAAATCAGACCAGGACTCGGTGGCTAATCAAAGAAGGTAAGGACAATAAGGCTGCTTTTTAATTTATAATCATGGCACGCAAGAAATAAGAAGTCAAGTCCACCATCACTGCTTTTAATGTTGATAAATGGCAACCAAAACAAATCCAGGGAAGCCATAAATTAGAATTATAAGCAGCCACTAAAAATTATGTACAGGTATATCAGTGACATAGAAAGTATCCTTGATATTGCTGAAAAGAAGAATTGGCCGGATTACTGAATAAACTTATTTGTGTAACAATGTGTGCTTGTGTGTGTGTGTGTGCATGTGCACATGCATGCCTGTGTGCATGTTGGCTTCTCTTGGCATGTGTATATAGGCAGAGTGAAACATTAGTTTAGATATTAACAGTGGCCATCTTTTGGCTGTGCAACTTAGTGTAATGTTTCAACTGCCTTTTCATATCATTTTAAATGAACACATATTGCTTTTAAATAATAAGATGATTTTAAGAGCAATGGGGAACAGAGAATGTGCATGAGAAAAGGAAAGAACTTAAATTCTTTTCCTTGGCTTCATGGTAGAACAGTTCATTATATCCTGAAGAACCTAAATTCTTATGATATAAAGACCTGAATTCAAAATTTCCACAGTCTAGTAGGGTGGGATGGATATTTAAACTATTATTAAATCCAGAAAAGTACACTGCAGACTATGACATAACTCAGTAAAGATTTGTGAAGCAAGGGAAGCACTGGACAATTCTATAAGAATTGGTGGGTGCGGGAGGGCATCTAGCAAAGATAATGCTTTGCGTCTACCAAGAGCATTTGAGGCTGAGGGGAAAATAGCAAAGGCACGAGGCATGAGCCAGTACTGCAGAAACACGGAGTGTGCAGTTCAGAATGTCCTTGGAGTGGTTAGTCCTGGGGCAAGATTTACGAAGGAGAATCATTTTCTGCTATGCTGGGGAATCTGGGCTTCATCCTAGAAAATGCGGGCAACTGCTGAGTTTTAAACAAGGGCTTAATCACTTCTGGAAAGCCCCTGAGCTTCTTTCTGAAGTCAGGCTTGTACAAATGGCTTTCAAACCATTTTGAAAGCAATACAGAATAAGAAGTTTCCTTTAACACAAGATGAAGACATCACATCTGGAGAGCTGATGCATAACAATGCAATTTTAATTAGCAATACTTTATTATGTATTTGAAATCTGCTAACAGAGTAGACTGTAAATGTTCTCACCACACACGCATGCACACACACACACACACACACACACACACAGAGAAAGTGATAACTATCTGAGGTGATGAAATAGTAATTAGTTTGACTACGGTAATTATTTAATAATGGATAATACATCATCAAATTGTATGCCTTAGGTATACATAATCCTTAATTATCAAAAATACCTCAATTTATGAAAAGAAAAAAGCTTACTTTACGTAACATCTCACAGCAGTCATACACACACACCCCTCTGTAACAAAAATCTTATGAAATGATATTTACCCTTAGTGTATACGTTGCACACGAAATTTTTCTATTTCATAATTTTTGAAAAATTGTAGTTCCAACACACCTCATTTATTTAACATTTCCTAGGATCAACATAAAACATTTGCAAAGCCCTGAGTAAGGGCAAACCCATGTCCAAAGTGACTAGGACTGAAGTGACTTTTTCACAAAGTTCATAGTCAGAGGAGGAGTCAAGGCTAAAACTTTGTCTCTTAAGTGTTGTACCAGTAATTTCTCCCAAATCTCTGCTGATGTTTTACCACTGGTAGTACTAAAACCAGCTCTGGTATTAACACAATAGACCAAATTCTTCAGAACGCTGAGACTCCAGAGCAGAGCATGATTTATCAAAATAATTTTGTTTCATTGTAGACATGGAAATGTTTTAATAAGCCATTTTAAACAGACAATAAGGATCCTAAATGTAAATCAAGCACCTGGCCATCCTTTCCCCATTCCCACCTCATAAAGAGAGTGTGTTAGAATAGACAGGCATGATGTCTCACGGAAATTTCACTTCCTCCCATGGTGTGCTTCTTACGAGAAAAGTAATTTTGATTTTTTTAAAACATTTTTAGGCCACTATTTGTATTTCTATAGTGACAAAACTTGCTTTATTCAGAGCACACCTCTGTCAACCCAATACTTGGGTTGCTGCCAGGTTTTTTTTTTTTTTCAACCCAATAAAAATTCTGCAGACCACAGCAATCCAGGTCTGGTTCAGGAAAGCAGTGTCATTAAAAATAGCCAATTTGTTAATAGGTGAGGTTTCAAGATGTAATGATAGATCCTGATGTATCAACTGAAAATTGTGGTGTACACAGAACATGAATTGGTTTTAGGCTTAGACTGTGTCTTCTCAAATGTAAATATAGCCAAAAAGTCTTGCTTTTGCTACTCACTCCTGCATTATTCTAACACAAAATTTAGACAGGGCAGCTGAGTCTCTATGCATATCTCCATAATAGTATTCTTTTTTTTTTTAAATGGAGTTTAAGAAAGTATTCAGAGGTAAAAGTTACAAGAATGTTTATTGCATTATTGTTTATAATTTTAAATAGCAAAAAAGCTTTAATATATTCATAAAGAGTAAGAATAAACCAATATATTAATGCAAAGTAATATAAGTAAAAGGGATACACAAATGTCGTATGTGTCAACATGGATATATCACAAAAACAACATCGAGCAAAAAAGCACAAATTATAGAAAGATTCATACAGAACAACAGCAATAATATAGTTAAATGTGCAAAATTGTACCATATTTTTATAGATACATAGATATAGAGTAAAATGTGTATGAGGATGTAAAACATCAAATTCAGGGTATTGGTGTTCTCATAGGAGGGGAGGATTAAGAGTGGTAACCTGGAGGGGTACAAAGGGAGCTTTTACCCTATCTGTAAATATTTGTTTCTTACGAAAATTCCAAAGCTGAGCAATGGGTTCCCAAATGCGTGCTATTTATGATTTGTTCTTTTTTGTTTGAAACTTTTATAACTGCTTTTCAAAAACAGCACTGAGCCAAGATTCCAGGAAAATGATTTCTAATGCCAGTTCTACTGCTGCTTTGACATGTAGTCTTGGGCAAATTGCTTAACCCTCTGTCCCTATTTCCTCAACTGCAAAATAAGGACAAGAATCTGGTCATGCGTCATTGACTAGTAGTGGAAAACAATGAATAAAAGTCTTGGCAGAAAAGGCTACATTATTAAATTCTGTGTCACCTCTGAAAAACAGAAGAAGATATTAGTAGCACTTAAAAAAGAGTTCATAGCCTCAGATGGGAAGCCTACTTTCTCAGGTAAATGTCAGAATGTATCCAAAGTAAGAAACAGTCTCCTCACACACATGCAGTCACATACCCCAGTCACAAACATTCACAAACCCCATGACTGTTCTCCTACCTCCCCAATGGAACAGAACAATCAAGTTGAGAGTCAGGTTTTAGGGCCTATATCCTCCTTGTTAGGTCAAATAGGTTTCTTCAACAAGAAGAGCTCTGACTTTGACATTGACCTGAATCACAGGCAGGGTATTAGTAAGTAAACAGGAATGGAACCGTGGCCTTTTAGCTCACTGAACTGTGATGCTAATGATGTCAAATAGCTTCATTCTCTTATGGCCAAATAACTGTGTGGCCAGAAACTGTTCCAAGATGAATCAGAAATTATGGCTGCCTTCCCAGTCCCTAATCTACTCACTTCCCACACTAAGTGGCAGATACAAAATTGCCATGGGATGCGCCACACTCCCACTCTGACGTCCACTGGCATGATCCATACCCCTTGAAATCAAGACTAGTTCAGGAATGGACATGATCTAAACCAGTTGGCACTAAACTCTCATCTCAGCAATTGTTTTAAGGATATGCAAGTGGCCTGTGCTGTTCCAGTTGAGTGAAGCTCCTGAAGAGGAAAGGAACCTCTTCTTAGCCCTTTGGTTGAGCATGGGGTTGGCTCATGACAGCCATCTTTTAGCCACAGATGTAGGAGACCAGATGTAGGATAAAATTAACATAAGAGATAAGAGCAGCCTAATGATAAAATACAAAGGAGATATTGTTGTTTGTTTTTGTTTTTTTGAGACAGAGTCTTACTTTATCACCCAGGCTGGAGTGCAGTGGTGTGATCTCGGCTCACTGCAACCTCTGCCTCCCTGGTTCAAGGGGTTCTCCCGCTTCAGCCTCCCGAGTTGCTGGGATTACAGGCACCTGCCATCATGCCTGGATAATTTTTGTATTTTTATAGAGATGGGGGTTTCATCATGTTGGCTGGGCTGGTCTCGAGCTCCTGACCTTAGGTGATCCACCCGCCTAGGCCTCCCAAAGTGCTGGGATTACAGGCGTGAGCCACCGCGCCCATCCTGAGATATTGTTTTATACTGCTGAGTCACTGAACCAACCCTCTCTTGAAACCTGCCTTACTGCTAGAATTTTCAGTGAGGTTTATCAGCAAGTTTTCTTTATTGTTTAAGCCAGTTTGAATTAAGAGTTTTTGTCATTTGCAATCAAAAGCATTCTAAGGTAAGTAAATTGTTATATATGTATATTCAACATTGACCAGCCACAGTACAAATGTGTACTGTTGATTTAGAATGAGGAAAGGACAAGTCAGAGTATTTCTGGAGGGCAGCGAATCTACCACACCTGCAGTGATGGGTTTAAAACATAGTCCTACATTCTTCGACACTTTTTATTGAGAGACATGGAATGTATGTCTCCTCAGGTTGAATCTGGGTGGGCTTCGGACTGTCTTTTGACTAATGAAGTATGACAGAAGTAATGCTCTGTGGCTTCTGAGGCCAGGTCTGAATTGATTATGCCTCTCCTGCCTGCTAATTCTGTTGGAACTTGCTGACTGTATTCCTCATTTTGAGATGCTCCCTATAAGAACCCCGCCACTATGCTGGAAGAAGCCCAAGCCACATGGAAGGTCTTGTTTAGGTGCTTAAGTCAACAGTCACAGCTGAGCCCAGCCTTTGAGTGAGGTTATCCCAGGTGCCAGAATGTGAGTACAGAAACTTCCAGATGCCTCCAGTTCTCAGCCCCCAGGTATTCTTCCTTCCATCTGAAGGTCATGGACACCATGGAGCAGAGACAAACCATCCCAGTTTTCCTTTCTGATACCTAACCCATAGAATCTGTGAGCATAAATAAAATGATTCTGATTTTATAACAGTAAACTTGAGGTAGCTTTTTATCTGGCAATAAACAACTAGAACAGAACAGCTACAATAAAAACAATTTAAAGAGCTTGTACTTCTAAGTATGAAAAAATTAACATGATGAACACTGCTTTCACTGCCTACTCTGGTGAGTACTATATTCTGTAACATCAAGTCTCTTCTACAATTAATTCTAAAATAATTATAGTTAATTGTACTAGCAAGCAGACAAATGCAATTAGGTAAAAGCCATTAAGATATCTTAAAACTGAAAATTATGTTGTTTTAGATACTGTAAAACTTGAAAAATAAGAACAGACAAAACTCCACTGAAACCAGCTTTATTTAAATTGCATTTCCAATTTTCAATTTATGAAGAAGGCCATACAAAAAAATCAAATGTCAAGATCCCATCCTGGTCTGAGTTGAATATTTTTGACCTACACACTTTCAGTGTCTTGTCTTAAACAAATTTCAAGGTTGCATCACCCATAGCAAAAGGAAAAAACAAACTTTAAAAGTAATTTTTAAATTATATCCAAAGCAATATATTAAACATTCTTCGAAATTTCCTCAATCAACATTATACATTGGAGACCATGGAATATGGTGTGCAGGGAGAAGAATACAACGATAACATATTTTTTCCTGTTTATATTTTTTTAAAGACAGCATTCGTAATTTGATTTCAGAATTTCCAAACAATTTAAAGTCATGTCAAAAAATCTAAAGATGATTTGTTAAATGGCTCTCCAACTCTAAACTCCAGTCTCCTCAAGATGCCTAAGATAGTTCAAGCACAGACGATAGAGCAGAGTGGTAAAGGAAACAGGAGTATGAGAAGGGCTTTACACAAATCCCCAGTTCAGTTCTTCTTGTGAGCCAAGTTAAACTGGGTGAACAACTACTTTTGCCCATATTCAAGTGGCCTAGGTGCTGGCACTGAAGGCAGTTGAATGGCCTCCTTTGTTTCACCTAGTCAAACTCCCTAGTCCCTGCATTTTACCCCAACAATAACCCTAGCAATAAATGGCCCCTTGAGAGTGCATTCTCTACACAGAAGTCTGAAAAGCAGACTAAGAATGGATTTCTCAAAATTTAGGCAGAGAAGGGACACAGCTTTTGAGGTGATTTCAGTGCCTTACCTCCCTGCCCGTGCAAGAGCCAGACTGCTAGTGAAATACACCAAGGTCAGATGACAGCCCAGGGAGGCAGACACATAACCAGCCCTTCTCCAAAAACCAAGGGCTCACCTTTTCCATGCCTCTCCTGCTGCCTATAATGTGGAAGGAATTAAATCACAAACTGTAAGAAAGTCAGAGAAAAAGGGAGATGGTTGAGAAGATTGGGGCTTTTTCCAATAGTCACAGTATGTGGCCTACCTCTTCAGGCTCCTGGAGGCAAGGAAGAATGAGGTCTTGAATATTTCTTACTATATAGAATAAGTTAAATTAATAATTTCTGAGGTATTAGGTATAAATGAGGTAAAATACAGGAAGATGATGAAAATAAAGCTGTGTTGGAAGGCTCCAAAATGAGGAAAGAGGTAACAAGAATATGAAACCTATAATTTATTCCATTCATATGGCTCCCTTTTTTGACTTGATGTGGTCTCTGATTTGGTAATGTGGGACACTCATATATTTACAGTTTATCAATGGCAACAAAACATATTAATCTATTAATGTGCTCACACTGTTATTTTCTGACCCACTTGATAAAGATAACTTTATCCTTGAGACTTCAATTTCTCACCCTTACTTAGCTTCTAAGGAGAGTTTTACTCTGTCTGACATTCTGTGATGCAGAATTGGGAGAATGAAAAAATCAAGGCGGAAGAAAAAGTGGACTGGAAACAAAAGGCCTTGCAGTTGTGGTTCAGGGAGGAGGAGAATGGTAAATAAAGAGTGAGTGTTTGGAAGAGTGCTATGCCAAATAGCTGAGTGAATTACAGAGTTGGAAAACTGGATCTAAAAAGTGAAATAAGAATTTGTTAATTGTCTTTACTTTGATGTTTCTTTCAAGGTTAGAACTAACGTAGTCACCTTTAATTGTTTTTCTGTTGATTGGACATCATACTAACAACTTCTTGTTAACAAGAAGTTAAATTCAGATATTTATTTCCAAAAGGGATGATGAGTCTTAATATTTTCAGTATCCATCTTACTTTGCAGTGTCAGACCAAAGAACTTATCCTAATGATGATTTCAGGAGCTCACCTATAGGGGCATTCCAGAAAGAAAAAAGTTTTCTTTGTTTGAAAGATTATCAGAGAATCAGTGATTTCACGAAAAAATTAAGATGACTCAATATAGATTGCAAAGATTATAGAAATGACAGAGAAGGAGACAGGCTATTGGATAGAGAAGAGACGAAGTTTGGTTCAAACTATTGAAAAAGCTTCACGATCAAATTTAACTAGATTGTTGTTTGTTTCTGTTGTTTGTACACAGCAGAAATATAACTCTGTTGAAAAGCTCAAAGTGTACCACAATTACCATCTTAACCATCTCTCTAATATTCATAAGTACATGTGACACTTTTTAGTCACAGAAATTGACAGTGGAAATTTTAATATTAACTTCTTTTCCCTGGTGAGATAATGGTAGAATTTACTTTGAAGTACAAGATGTATAAAAAGTAATTATTCTCATTTGGCTGACAATGAAATGCAGGCATTGAAAACACCAAATGACTCACCTAAGTGAGCTTTCAATTGAATTTATGTCTTTTGATTTCATGCCATTATGTGCAGACTTACTAGACTGGTATACTGGGAGGCCAGCCAATCTTTGATGAGTAGTAGAATCTGGAATGCAACAGTTAGACATTCAAACAAGATGAGAGCCTCAGTGAAGAGGAAATAATGAAGAAAATGTAAGGATGATTGAAAGGCAAGAAAATCTAAGTTTGTACCTACACACACTATGGCAGAATAAGGCTAGCTAAAAGATTGGGTGACTATAATTTATGAAGACCACTAAGTAACACAGACATTGCAACATAGATAGTAACATAGATCAATGTCTAGTTGGCCAAGCAGGTGGACCTTTGTATGTGTGTATGTGTGTCTATCTTTGTTGCTTGTACTGCTGTTTGTATTTCATAATTTGATCATGTCTAAAATTTAAGGGACATTAAAGGTCTATGTCTGTAGTTTAACATGCATTGAGGAATAAAAATTGGATACTATTTCTTCTCACTTTTTCTTTTAAAAAGAAACAGAAGTGCTTCTAAAGATAGTAGTTAAAAAGTTCTCTCAATCTTTTTAATGCTAAAAAAGCATTAAAAACTTCAAAAGGTTAGTGCATCAGAGTTTCTTCTGCAATGAGTTTAAAATAAATTTGTAATTACAAGTGTGTAAAAATATATGTACAGAAAATAAAAGTATGGTGCTGGAAATATTCCAATATTTAAAAATCTACAATCTTAAATTCAGTGCAGAAGCCATTAGACAGCAATGGTGGAGCAGCAGCATATAAATTAAAGGAACATTTGACTGGGAGTCAGAGAACATGGAATTTAGTCTCTCTTCTCCTACTAAAGGGTATGTGAACGACCCCAAGTCCCTCATAGCAAATGATGGGGTTGGACTAGGTCAGTATTTCTTAATCTATGTCCTGGGGAACACTTATTTAAAAAATGCAAATGAGGGTTTCAGATAACTTTTTATATTCCCATAATGAAAAAAAAGCTATTTTAAACAAAATTAATTCAGACACTATAGATTAAGGTTAGCAAACTATGACTTGCAGGCTAACCCCAGGTCATACATTTTTTTATTTTTGGAAATACATTTTTTTTAAAACTCAGCCATGTCCATTTTTGTTTGTTTTATTTTATGTTATTTTATTTTATTTATTTATTCTTTTTGAGACGGAGTTTCGCTTTTGTTGCCCAGGCTGGAGTGCAATGGCGTGATCTTGGCTTACTGCAACCTCCCACTTACTGGTTCAGGAAATTATCCTGCCTCAGTCTCCTGAGTAGCTGGGATTAGAGGTGCCTGCAACCATGCCTGGCTAATTTTTTATATTTTTTAGTAGAGAGAGTTTTTCAGCATGTTGGCCAGGCTGGTCTCAAACTCTTGATCTCAGGTGATCCATCCACCTCAGCCTGCCAAAATTCTGGGATTATACGTGTGAGCCACCATGCCCAGCCTGATTTGCATATTGTCTATGGCTTATTTTGCCCTATAGTAGCCAACTTGAGTGGTGACGAGATCATATGGCCCACAATGCTAGAATTATTTACTTTCTGGCTCTTTACAGAAAAACCTTGCCAGCCATCCTACAGACTTTCTCAGAACCTTCAATGTGATAATGTGAATTCCAAAATAATTTCACTATTTAATCCTTGTATCACTCAAAAATTATTAACAGAACTAGTGTTACTTTTCATAGTCTTCATTAATTATTTCCAAGATCCAACAGCTTTCTGCTGTTCTCTGACTCTTTAAAACAACCAACTAAATGACTCAACTTATACCATGCATTCAACAAATGTTAATGGAATAGAAACAACGTGCTCATCCTCTTGAAGCTTACATTCTGGTAAGGAGCCCTGTCAAATAATGTAGATGACATATTGCATGCTACATGATGATAGAGGCTATAGAAAAAATTTAAGAGAGAAGGGTTCCGGCGGGCAAGAGATTGCAATTTTAAAGAGGGTGTTTAAGAAAAGCCTTACTGAGAAAGTGACATTTAGGCAAAGACTCAGAGGAGGTGAGTGAGTGACTTATAAGGGGGAAGGCATTTAAGATGGAGCAAAGAGCCACTAAAAAGTCCCAAGAAACAGCAAGAGGTCCATGTGGGGCAGAAGTCAGTGTGGAACAGAGTGAGGTAAGTGTGAGAGAAGGCGGTGGAGAGGGATCAAAGGATAAAAGGGGTTGACTGTGTGGTGCCTTAGAGGCCACCGTAAAAATGTAGGTTTTTATTCTGAAAACAAACAAACAACAACAAAAACTAACAACATTGGGGGTTACTGGAAGAGTTTTAGGAGACACATAATGAGACTTTCATTTTAAAACAGTCACTTTTGATGTAGTGGATATGAATGGACTGAATGAGAAGTGAGAGAAGAAACAAAGATGCTAGGAGAAAGCTGCTGCCAAAACCTTGAAGAGGTAAGAAGGGTTTTGCACAGGGTGGTAGCAATGCAGGTGGTGAGAACTGGTGGCATATATTTTGGAAGTGGAGCCAGTAAGATTTTCTGATGGACTGGAAAGGGGATGTGAAAGAGGTGACTCAAGGGTGGCTATTTTTTTCCCCAAAGCAACTAAAAGGTTGAAATTGATATAAATGTAGATGGGGAAGACTGTAGGAAGAACAGCTTTTTAAGGGCTTATCAGGAACAAAGATTAAGGTGTTAAGCAGGATACAAGAATTTAAGGAAGAGAGATGGGCTGGAGATGTAGATACGAATATTGATAATTAATAGCAGGTATTTAAAGCAACTAGGCTGTGTTCAATTGGGGAGCAGAGTAGACATGCCTGGACTGAATCCTAGGTCACTCCAACATTAGACGTTGGAAAGATAATGAGGAATAGAGATATAAAAGAAGCAGCCATAGAGCAGGAGAAATCACTGAGTGTGGTGGCTGGGAAGCCAAGTGATGAAAGAAGTAAGAAATAACTATGTCACACTTGTTACTAGATCAAGGAAGATGAGGACAAATGACTGAGCATTGGGTTTAACAATGTAGGCTCTTGACAGAAACAGTTTCCATGAAGTTACATGGATAAAAGACTTACTGGAATGAGTTTAGGTGAAAAAATGGGTGGTGAAAAATTTTAATTCCACTTTTATCTACTCTTTTTGGGACATTTTCAAACTTAAGCTTGTCCTGCAGTATAACATAATATTCCTCTCTATTGCCAATCCCTTTTACACATTTTTATGTGTCTGTGCAATGACAAATATGAACACTATATGAAGAATTCCTCAGCCATCTCAATGTTTCCAAATATACATATGTTTTAAATAAAATATGTAAAATATTTGGATAACTGACTGGATTTTTCATTTATATATTTGGATGTCTACATGGTATGACAGTTGAGATGTTTATAAAACAAAGTTATTAGAAGTAAATTTTGTTTATTACTATGTAATAGTCTAATGTATAGTTTCTGCTGGAATGACATTCATGTGTTAATTTAAGAAAATCCTTATATCTTCTTATATCTTTAAACCCTTATGTCTTCAAGTTTGTTAAAAATACCATATAAAGCCCTGTAATATTCAGATTATTCTTTGTGTTTAGGAAATTTAGACACACTTACTTAGCTTAACATTATAAATCAAGGTAATCTCACATTGAACAGAATCATCATTACTACTGAGTTGTTTTACATATATGTTTTGCTTAGGTCATTCAACTATTAATATTTGTTAAAACAATAGATAAATAAAAGATGAACAGTTTTAACATTCTGGGAAATTTCATCTTCTTTTACACTCATGTCCAGAGTGTAATGCAGTGCAAAAACATAACATTTAAAATTTGACAGCTAACTCTATCACATCTTATAAATCCAAGCAAGTGGTTCTCAGGTCTTACTGTGCAGGCAGAATCACCAGGAGGGCTTGTTAAAACACACAGTCTTGGCTCCACAGCCAGATATGGATTTGTTTGAAATTACTCTTGTATGTGTAAAAAGCAAGGAAAGATACTGAGTAGCACAGGGGTCGATGATGCTGATCAATCGCTGATATGCCCTCATTTCTATATGTACCATTCCCCATTCTGCTCTTTATCACAGGAAACCTCATTTTCCAGGCTAACTTACACTTAACTCTGGGCAATGAGGAGCCAGAGGGAGAGTCAAGGACAGGAGGAAGATAGGAGCCAGCCTGTTGCTTCCCCACCTTTCTGTTTCTTATGGGCCCCTGGAAGTGGTTGTGTCTTTTCTATGGCTCCAGCTCCCACTGGGAAACTTTTCCATTCACAGTCCCAGGTTTTGCTAGACAGTCCTCAACAACACTCTAGATCCAGATGTATAGCCCCAGCTTTTGGCCTCTGGTGACACTACCTTTGTCCTTTTAGCATCTGGGTTAGTAGCAACTCAGTATTGCTAAACTCTTGGTGACTTGACTTCACCAAACTCTGCTTAATTTGTAAATTCCTAGACTTCTTGATTTCCTGTCTGGGGACTGATGAATACTACCATTGAGAACTTCGCATTATTTTTTAATTTTACCTCAGTATAGCCTAGGCTAATATCCTAACTCAATTGCCCTTCTCTTCCTGATCTTGTTTGCAGGTTAACCCCTTCTTTCATAAGCTTGACCTCCTCCTCAAAGTAAACAGACAGTGGAAATGATGCAGAGAGAAAAGAGATATTTGGAAGGGAGAGCATGATGATGAAGGGGCAAAGTTTAACAGTGCTTTTTGTCACTGTTGAACCTTAGTTGAGAGAAGAAATGACCACCTTTGAAGTCACTGTTCTGTAATGTGGAGAGGCTCTCTTAACATTCAGAAAGGATCTCTTTATATAAATGTGAACTGTTCAGAGGAAACCGAGTATTACCATGTATGGAAAAATGATTAATAACTTAGAAATTACTGTAGAACCTGGGAAATAGTTAACTTATATCAGAAAGTCTCTGTGCTAATCAGAAACAATCTGATTGATTGAAGACCTTTTGTAGGTGAAGTCTGGGAATCCAGGCTCAAGATAAGTGATAGTTTCTAAGGATAAAGGGCTCTGAAAAGCAGAAATGAGAAATATCAACCATACCATGTTCTAAGAAAGTGAAAGCAGCACACTGAAATTTGTGGCAGCAATGAGCCACATTGGGATGTTGTGAGTATCAACACACATGGATTCTAATTTTAGGTAAATAAGCAGAAAGTGGATTGGTATTCAGATGCACCCTTTTTTGTTTATGGAGCATTGCCCATTTATGTGGCACACACAGCTGGTGCTATCAGTATTGATTCCACCAGTTATTTTTGGGGTCTGTGACAGAGCTCATCAAATCACCTATGAAGGAAATACTTAAGTAGCCTTAATTCTCATCGTTAGACAGATAAAATGTAGTGCAACTCTTCTTTCTGATATATGTACCAACTATATATCAATTTATATTCTGTTTCTCAGTGATATTATCCTTTTCTAGTACAAGGTATCTGTCAACATGTGATACTGATTGCTTTTCCACAGTCTGTGGCTTTGGAACAGTATGGAGGGTCCAACAGTGCAGTTTGCTAAAGAAGTCTGCCAAAACCTAGTGCTGATTTCTTCCAGAGCACAATCTGTGTTATAAATGTTGCAGCTAGTTTTCTGATTCTCAGCTTTACCCTCATGTGTATCAATTTGTAAGTTTATTATACATGGAATATGATTCTGTGTATCTTAGTAGCTTTGTTCTTTTCTTTCATTTTGAAAACAAAATCTAATAATCTCATTCAGAAAAGCATTATCACATACTTGTTCTGGAAAAATTATCTTGATGTACTAGAGAGTTCTCTCCTGTGTTGGAAAAATTTGGTACATATTCAATGGCTGTTTGGACAGAGTATTCAATATTAGGGGTGAGTTGCTCCATTATTTGACCTAATAAAATTCAATTTTAGATATTCCACATTGTACTTAGAGTAAAGCTCCTCCTTCTCACCTTCTTCTGTGAAATCCTCTCATGGGAAGGTTTACTTGTCCCAATGGAGTCCTTTTACTTTTTATAAATTTCATATTATTTTTAGTTTCTATAATTTTCTTTCTAGTTGTACCTTGACTGAAGCCATCTTTGCTCCATGACTCTATATTTTAAATAAGATTTAAGATAAACTGAAATACTAAAAATGGAAAATGCTAACTAAAAATATAAGTTCAAAGGGCACAGAATACCTTAATATAAATAAATTGTGCCCTATTAACTAAATGTACTAAATTTTAGTTTACTTAAACTAAACCTAAGACCTTGACATGCACTCACAGCTTTTACAAATTACATTTAAGGGTTATAGCTTCATAATTATTCTAAAAGAATTTAAAAGGACAACAGAGAGAACCATGATTGATCATATTTTTAGTTGGTAAGGTGGATGTTAACAAAGTCTTTTTTTTTTTTTTTTTTGAAGCTTTTCCTCTGAAGCAACCAAAGGACTGTGAGAGACGTGAGAGAAAGTGTTGTTATCAGCAGAGGTCTGAAGACCAACCCCAGACTACATTTAGGATTCTTTCAAAACCTTTGTATCAGTCTTCAAGAGTTTTCTGTGACCTTTTGCTGGAATTCTTCAGGTGTTAAAGGGCCTCAGCCAGGTATGGCAGATATTTCTTTTTCCCTGGAAGCCAGAGTACTACGTTTTCAGTCTCTACATCATATGAGAGGCCTAGTCCTCTTCTGTCTTAAGGCTTCTGGTTAGCTTTCTGGCTAGTCTCAGAGGGCCTCATCATTGTTACCTCCCTAGAACCTCTTAGCAGGATCAAGTATAGATCCTTTGCCCATAACTTCCACCCTGAAATTTCCAGCTGTCTTTAAACATGCATCAATTTACCACCTTGGAAAAATAAAGACTCAAGAAAAACTCTCTCACTTGATTCTATTGCGGTCAGCTTATATTTTAATTTCTCTATGTGTATCCGCTGTTAAGTTTCCTAAGGGAGTAGCTTTCACACTCTGTTTCTCTAATTATACAACATGCATTGTCTCCTTAATGGCCTGTAATGTGATTTCAGTCCATGCTTTTTATTAAAGACTCCATTAAATGCCATTAATGATTCACAATCATCAAATCCAATAGCTTCACTTTCATCCTCATTCTTCTTTCATCAACACATTAGATATTTTTGCTCATTTTCAAGTGGATGGTACTCTTCTCATTTAGCTTATTTGACTCAATCTCCAATAATTTCTACTTTTTCTGGGATCCTTAGTCCTCCTTTCCTTACACTTATGAATGTTCTCATTTTATAATGTACGTTTTCTATGTGGACCATATAGAAAACTACTCAAATAATTCCCCTGAAATTAGTTATCTATAAAATATTGGGTTCTTATCCTATTTCCTTATTTTTATAAATATAAGTGACGCAGATGATGTTTTATTTTTCCTGGTGCAAAAATAAAATCTGTGACAATGCATATCTATACAACGAGTGTCAGAAATGATTGGTAGAAAGTAAAATTTTTTGAACAACAGCAACAACAAAACTAAATTATTCAGAAAAGGAATCAACACTCCAAAAGAGCAACTATTGTTTCAGAAAGAGGTTTAGCCTTAATGTAGATTATTCTTTGATTACCTTGAGTCATTAAATTGAAAGCTACTAGGGCATAGACCGTATCTTACTCATCTTTCATCATCCAAACTGAATAGAACAGACTTTTACACATAATATTATCTCCACCAATATCTGCTAAATTTAATGTGAGGCTTACAGTAAAAATTGTTCATAAACACACATACACACACACACACACACACACACACTACATTCTACATACCCTCATTACAATACTAAATTTTTTTTTCTAAAAAGTATTTTGTATACAATCCTTATTGACGTAGTTGATGAAACACTATATATAAAACACTGGAATGTCAAATATTGTATAAAAAGTATAGAACAGGTTAAAAAAAGCCCTGTTTTTCTTTCTTAGCTCACAGTGCTAGTAAGCTCACTCTTATAGTGCTAGCATAGGAATCATCATGGTACAATTTCATTAGATGAAATTAGAGCCATATGACAATATCTCTCTTCTTTGTTTCAGATAAAACACAAAAGATATGGGCATTATTATTAGAGAAAGGACAGATAATTCAGCTGTAATACTTTGAAAGCTGGTCCCTTCTCCCTTAAAGGGAAGAGTAAGACAGAAGGGGCTTTACCCACTTCCTTCAGAAGCCCTGACTCATGTATGAGACGCGGTGGTGACTTTAAACACAGAGCAGTTTGTGTTAGTGATTTACAGAAGTACTATTTTATTATTTCTAACACAAAATGTAAGTGTCTGAATGCTTTAGGTAGGCACAAAAGGGAACGTGAAAGATGTCTGAGATCATCAAGCCCAACAGGAAGATTAGAGTGAGAAAAGGGAGAAGCACTAATAACTGCCACACTGGAATTCCCAGGCTGGTCAAAGGGGCCAGTGAATATCACAGGTAGGGCCTGAGGGGAAGTAACTTCTGAAGATTTCTTTTGCCTTAGAGTCAGCAGAACAACTGTCTGAGAGCTGCATCACATACAAAGGAGATTTGGTGGGAGAAACACACAATACATGTGCTCAGATAGAGTAGTCATCAACAGCTTTGTCTATCAGATATATAAGTTGTCCCTTGGTACCCAAGGAGGATTGGATCCAAGACCCCAGAAGATACCAAAACCACAGATGCTCAATTTTCTTATATAAAATGACACAGTGTTTGCAAATAACCTAAGCACATCATCCCCTATACTTTAAATTATCTCTAGATTACTTATAATACTTCGTGCAATACAAATTCTATGTAAATAGCTGTTATACTATATTTTAAACATTTTAATAATATTTTTGTCATTGCATATTTATTTTTATTTTTTTCAAATATTTTTGATCTGGGGTTGATTGAATCTGCAGACACAGAACACACGGATACTGAGGACCAACAATATAGTACTTTCTGCAGATGAAGATTCAGCAAAGATTTACAGGAAAGGAACTTTTGGGATTCCTATATGTGGCCTCTTTCTCTGTAACAGGCACATCCCAGTTCTAGATTCCATGAATTCCCCAAAAGAAAGACAGACACAGAGGCCACCCTGCCCTACCAAGATTTCCACTAATGGCCTTTCTACAGTTGCAAGGAAGATGGGGGTGGAGGATAATAATATTTGAACTTGGTGAATATTTATTCCAAATGAAACTGAGATTTTAAATAGTCTAAAAGCACTAGACCATGCTAAACATACTGAAAGGGCATGCTGATTGGCAACTTTAATTATCCATTCCCCTATCCCCAATTACTAACTTCTAAAGGTTGATGAGTGCTTCATAACCGGTAGTAGTTACTGAAAAAAAACTATTCCATGTTTGTAGATTGCTGAATTGTGACTATAAATTAAAATTGCTACATATATAACAGAATTAGAAGACATTTTGGGAAGAATATTTGGTCCACAAATGTTTCTATATGAGAAGAGTAAAACGATGAGAGCCACTTGAGTGGGAGTGAATATATAAGCTAAAATTAATTTATCATTAAGTCCTGATATCACAAAAGTCAGGGATAGCCCTTAAAGTTAAGAAAATCTTTGGAGAAGAAACATTTTTTTACTTCAAAAATAGAATTCACCTACTTACTTCATAAATCATTTAAAAAGAGGATCAGTAAATTAATAGTCAGCACATCCATAATGAATTAAAAAGTGACAGCAATATGTTTAAGAAATTAACCTACCCTTTAACATTGACACAAATTATCCCTTGATTTCACTATGAAAGAAGGAAAATAATAGATTATATGGATTATGGATATGACCCAGCATGACAATTCTTTCCTTCCTAGCAAATGGCCTAACCTCTACTCATACTCTTATAAAAGCTTTATGTTTTTTCCTTAAATAGAGCACAACTCAAATCATTCTTTGGCTTGCAATATGTCTACAGGAGGAATAAACCCATATGTCATTATAATTGTATAGATTAGATTTGTACTTTTGTTATGGAGCACAACCACAGCCATACTACAACTTCATTCTGTGTCAAATAGAGTTGTCTCAAAAATACAGGAAACAAAATATCAGAAAAAAATCCAGTATGTTCAGACAACTGTGTAAGCAATGAAATGCAATTGGTTTTATACAAAATTCCATCTTGTTTGCAAGGAGAGAAGTAAATTTACATGTTTTGAAAAACACTTGTTTATATTTAATTGGCAATATATAGAATCACATGTTGTTGTTGTTGTTGTTGTTGTTGTTATTATTTTGAGACAGAGTCTCACTATGTCACCCAGGCTGGAGTGCAGTGGCACAATCTTGGCTCACTGCAACTTCTGTCTCCCGGGCTCAAGCCTCCTCCCACCCCTCAGCCTCCTGAGTAGCTGGGATCATAGGCACATACCACCACGCCCAGCTAATTTTTGTATTTTCTGTAGAGATGGGGTTTCACCATGTTGCCCGGGTTAAAATTTTTTAAACTTATATTCCTATGAAGAGTTTAAGTTACTTGAATATAGAATTATTTTGTATTTCAATAGTACCTATACATATTTCTTTAGCAATATGATTGTTTTAAGTATAGTACTGAAACCCTTCACAGACTTTGCCAACAACCTACTTTGTAATATATATTTTGAGTAAGGATGGCATATTATTAGTTCTCAAACATTAGCATGAATCAGAAGTCACCTCAAAGGCCTATTAAAACACACACTTGGGAGAGTTTAGTAGATTCACAGTGTGGCCTGCGAATTTGCATTGCCAACAAGTTTCCTGGTGATGCTGATGCTGCTGGCCTGGGGACCACATATACTTTTCAAGAATTAATATAAGAAATATAATTTTTATCAAGCTACTGGCAAAAATTCTGAGACTTTTTTCCAAATTGTAAGTAATTTGTTAAAAAAATCATTAACATCCAAGTTATAATAAACTATTTTTTCATTAATTGCTAAAGAAAAATAGTTTTACTTACATTATTAACTTTTCAGGTAATTAACAAATTTAATACTCAAAGTATGCTTGCTGCCAAAGAATCTCCATGTACTTAAATTCATTTTGGCAAAAAATAATATTTGATTTGAAATAAAATAATATAAATCATAATATAAAATCTGCAAGTGACATTTTTTAACTATCCACACATGGGCACGCATATGCCACTGTAATATTTGGATACCACATTCATTAGGTTATGAAGACATAAACACTATGCCACCTGAGCTATTTCACACTAAATAACAGAATATAAACCAGTGAGCAAATTGTTCATGATTACACAACAAATAGTAACAAGTAGACTTTGATTACAGTTTTTGGTTAAAATATTATAATTTTCCTACTTTATTAAAACTTAGCTTCTTATCATTGTGAATATCTCAACATATTTATACTATTTATAGATGAATTCCACATACATTCCCAGCTCTCTGATTTTGGACTGCCCAAATGTTATGTGCTTAATAAGATGGGGAAAAGAAATGTAGAATTGAACAATGGCCCCCTCCAAAACAAATTCCAAACATGTAAAACACATTTTTAAAGGCTTGGGTGCTTTAACTTTCTTTGCATAAAATATTGCAATACATATATTTAATAAGTTAGTTCCCTCATTCACATTGACTTAGTATTATTTTGTGTAACTGGTATTATATCTGATGTTCTCCTGCATGTGTGTCCTATATCTGATGTTGCTTATAAATGGAGACTTAAATCTTTAGTAGAGTCTTTTATATGGTTAAGAATTATACAAAATTTTTATCAGACTAATTAAAATGTCTAATTATAAGGTCCATATTTTTATTATTTGGCATTTTCCAGTGGCAATGAAATTAATGTCTCAGAATGAACAGCAGGACACATTCAAGAAGGCAATCAAGAGAATGATGCAGGTGTTGGCCAAGCCACCTTGGCAATCAGTCTTTTTGGATCAGATAATTTCAAAATCACTCTCACATCCTCACCCCTGCTTCTGTAGTCCACTGACCTCTATGTCTGACCTCTTCTAAAGATTTATAATCAAGAAGCTATTATTGCTGTCTTCTCTAACTCACATACTTACAATCAGGAGGCATCTTTTCCATAAATATCTTGTAATATTCTTGTAGAAGTTCGAAGTTTTCCTGATTAATACTTTCTTGCAAAGAGACATCTCCAAACCTACAAACAGAAGAAAGAAAACAGCTATGGGTTATAAAACGGTACCAAAATGTAACACATTTTACCTTTCCTTTTTAAATAGATTCGAATAATTTCCTAAGGAAAAAGTCTTTCTCATTTTTCAAGCTACAATGCACAATGGTGATTTCAAACATATTCCAATCTCCACTGGCCCTGATTTCACTATTCGCTTCTAACACCTTAAATATCCTCACAATCATCAAATGTAAACCTAGATAAAATACCATGTATAAAACAACAGTCTCTGTGCATGGACATAATTGATATTAGTTTCCCTATCCTACTCCACACCTCCGCTGCAGGGCTGTATCCCTGTATGTGTTTTAGAAAACTTTTCTTACTATCTATCCAACCATCCATTTCACTCGTGGCAGCTGAGGGAGGGGACCAGAAGACCAGCAGTTGACACTGGCCTGCCCACAGTCTTGCCCACACTATCAACTGCTATAGGCACACGTAGAGCCAGATTCCCCAGACAGTAGGTCATTTCTGCCGACATTTTTTTCTGTTCATACTGTGAAGTTAAATGGTTCTGTACACATAGTCTTCCACCTCTTGTTCAAGACAAACCTGTCTACCTGTGTGTCACTAACCTTGTGTTCTCTTTGAGAATTTCCCAAGTTCAAACGTAAAACCCACTTCTCTCCCTATAAAATGACGCTATGTAAATGGCTCTCAATATGTATCTTCATCAAAATCTATATTTCTAGATGTCAAT
Organism: Pongo abelii; assembly: GCF_028885655.2. Taxonomy (NCBI): domain Eukaryota; kingdom Metazoa; phylum Chordata; class Mammalia; order Primates; family Hominidae; genus Pongo; species Pongo abelii. The sequence goes on from NC_071988.2 coordinate 164,075,234, forward strand.
AGAAAATTTCAATGTGCATTTTCCAACTCCACTTCAAATATAACATGATCCAAAACTAAAACTGCTTCCTCCTTTGAACCATTTCTAAGCATGTCCCTAATATTTTGGCATTAATTCAGGTTCAAAATCTAGGCATCATTTTGGATTTCCTCTTTTCCTCACCTTACCCACTATTCCTCAGTCTTTTCGGATCTCTGGTATCCCTTCCTTTTTTTTTTCCTCAACCACTGTCATTATATATTAAGATATTTAATTATATCCAGTTTAGATTCTCCTAAAGCTTCCCAAATACCACAGAACTATGCCTCTAGTCTCTTTCACTTCCAATTTACTTTCTGGACCCTGGTGAGATCATTCAGTGTCAATGAAAAATGAATTCACCAATACAAAAAATATTTAACATCAACTATGTACCATACATTGCACCATGCAATAAATGAAATGTTGGAAAAATTAACCTAACATATATTTCATCATATCAGCTCACTGAACTTCAATGCTTCTCTCCTCCCTGAAAGGATGATGTCTTATAATCTCCCTAGTTTAGCATCTAACTTTCCACAAAGGCTTCCAAAACCTCTTGTTGGAATGTAGTTACACTGTCCTCCCTTAGCAGCAGTATTTCAATGCCTTTGGGGCTTTTAACATTCTATCCACTCTTGACTGGAATGTCTTACTTTCCTTGATAGCTTGATTAATTCTGATTCATCTTTAAAGCCTGGCTCATCTCCTCTATGATACTTCCCCCACGGATTCATCTCCCATCTGTGAATCACTTTCTTTTATGCACTATTCCTGCTCCTTCCACACCTTCAATTATTGCATGAGCCAAACAGTAATGTAATGTTTGTTGACTTGTCTTCCTCACTGGATTACACCTTCTTTCAGGATAGGAAGCTGATTCCACGCTTCTTGTTACCATGTATTCCTCTTATGTCCCATAGCTTGGCAGAGCAGTGCTTGGTACAGAGTCAGTGTTCAGTATCTATACTGAGTTCAACTTGGAGAACAGGGATACAGACCCCAAAAATCTAGAGGAGTTTCCATAGAATCTGAAATATATTCTTCTAATGTTTTCAGACACTGCAATCAACTGGTATTTAAAAAATACCACCCTTGCTGGAGTAACATTAGTGTTATGGAGTAAATGTTTGTGTTGTCCTAAAATTCATATGTGGAAGCCCTAAGTCCCAAATGGCAATGGCAGTATTTTGAGATAGGGCCTCTAAGAGGTAATTAAAGTTAAATGAGATTATGAGCGTGGGCTCTTTCTTTCCACAGGCACGAAGAAGAGGTTATGTGAGCATATAGGGAGAATGTGGTCAGTTGTCTGACAGCCAGAAGAAGAGCCCTCATTGGAAACCAAATTGGCTGGAACCTTGACGTTGGACTTCCCAGCTTCCTGAACTATGAGAAACACATTTCTGTTGTTTAAGCCACCCAGTCTACAGTATTTTGTTACAGCAGCCCAAGCAGACTAATAGTATTTATTTATCTAAGAACGGTCATATACAACATCTACATTTTGAATTTGAGTAAACAGTAGTGAAATACTACTTCTAGATTACACAGCATATCTAACATGTAGATGTTGCTGGTAAAGCTCAAAATTCAGAATCAGAAAAAGGAGGTTCAGAGAACAGAGAGTAAGCAATATGCTCAAATTAACAGTTTGTTGATGTCAGAGTGCTATTCAAATTCAGGCCTCCTGCTTCTCTCAGGGTTTCCCTACTTTGCCATTTTGCTCCTTTTCTAGTATTGTGTGTCTTGTACAGCTTCCACGTGTCAAAAAAGTGCATTCTTAGTATGCAAGAGAGATGAGAAGGAAGGAAAGGACACTTCTTAAATAAAATGACTGACAACTAAAACAGTCACAATAACATGAATGATGCAAATTAGTCCATCTTAGAAGCCTTGAAAATATAATGCTGACTAGTCTTTGAAAAGTCTGTAAATGGAAGAGTCTCATATCTCTCTCAAGATCACAATCACAGACCTTATTAATTCCAACTCAAAACACTCTACTCTAGTGTACCGAAGAAGAGGCAATTTGGAGTGCTGTTCCCCTGCTCCAACTTGTATAGTTTATGCTCAGGAATATCATTCATCTCAAACATTGAATTTGCTGAGACAAATATATACAGATAAATAGAATATAATCTAATCCTAGACACTAGCTTTCAAAAGCACTTAATTATCAAGGCAAGGAATATGCTAGGTACTTTTAAACTTACCTGTGGGGCAGGGGTCACTTGGAGAGTGAATTATAGATAAGAAAGCATGTTAAATATTATAATACCAAAGACTATCAAATTCCCCAAATTGTTGCCTGTGAAGGAACTTCTCCAGCCAGCCCCTACAGCCAAGATGATAACTTCTTTCTCTAAAATATTTCAAAAGTATGTTCTATGATCTTTTTTTGTTTGTTTTTTGAGACGGAGTTTCACTCGTATCACCCAGGCTAGAGTGCAATGGTGCAATCTCAGTTCACCGCAACCTCCGCCTCCCCAGTTCAAGAGATTCTCCTGCTTCGGCCTCCCAAATAGCTGAGATTACAGGCACCCGCCACTATGCCTGGCTAATTTTTGTATTTTTAGTAGAGTTGGGGTTTTGTCATATTGGCCAGGCTGGTCTCGAACTCCTGACCTCAGGTGATCCACCTGCCTCGGCCTCCCAAAGTGCTAGAATTACAGGTGTGAGCCACCGACCCTGGCCTGTTCTATGATCTTTAACCGTTATCTACATTTTCTGTAATCTCTACATGTGAACCACGTAAGATGTAAAAATAAGTCTTTCAAAAAAAGAGGTTTTTTTCTTTTTCTTTTTCTTTTTTTTTTTTTTTTGAGACAGAGTCTCACTCTGCCACCCAGGCTGGAGTACAGTGGCGTGATCTCAGCTCACCACAACCTCCATCTCCCGGGTTCAAAAAATTCTCCTGCCTTACCCTCCTGAGTAGCTGGGATTACAGGCGCTCACCACCACGCCTGGCTAATTTTTGTATTTTTAGTAGAGACGAGGTTTCACCATGTTGGCCAGGCTGATCTTGAACTCCCGACCTCAGGTGATCCACCCGTCTCTGCCTCCCAAAGTGCTGGGATTACAGGCGTGAGCCACCGTGCCCAGCCAAAAAAAATGACTTTAACAGTGACTTATGGGATCACAGTACAATCATTTGCTGACTGAGCAAGTCATTATTAAAAAAGCTAACATTACCAAATAATAGCCATTAAAATAAACACAAAAAAAGAGAAAGACTCTGTTTTAGATTTAAAAATTTGATGCTATTATCTGTTTACAATATTGAGATATATATAAACATGAATTCTAAAATTTAATATACACATAGGTGTTTGGAAACAAAGAAGGTTAATCCATGCAAATGCTTTATTTAGTATTGGCATCAAGATTTTCCTCAATGTTTTTGCCACATTTAAATTTGACTTGGGCCAGGATTCCTTAAATATGGAAATTTACCTTCTATCTCAAATAATTTGATACTGATAAAAAGAAAAATGTTATTCATAAATCGATGTTAGTTCTACATGCAGATACATGGGACTTCTCATCATATGCCTAAAAGGAACAAAGAAAAATCTCAAGTGCCACTCTTACACCAAAGCTTACCTTTCAGCCAGAGTTTGCTGTTCATTGATTCCAACATTAAAAAGTACTGGATACACATGAAGCAACTGTCCTTCTTTAATCTGCAGAGGTAGTGACTCAAACATTCTGGCTGGAAGCTTGACCTCTACCACGTAATGTTCTCTAAAGAAGGCAGAGGACAAAGGGAAGCAACATTACTTATTTGTTTTGTGTTATTTTAGATTTATTGGAAGAAAACATTAAAAGGGTTGGAATATAGCACTGATTTAGGTTTCTGTTTGCTATATGCTTATATTCCTCATTCATTCATCTCCTTATTAAATTACTTGACATAAAAAATTGTAAGAATTCATTTATATGTGTGATTTCTCTACCTCACTCTGAATTCCTTCAGGAAAGAAATGTTTAGTTCATTTTTGTATACCCAGGGTCATGTGTATTGATAGCCTCAATTTTTTTTATTTATTTAATTATTTTTAAAACTCAATCAGTCCTAAGAATAAGAACAATAATTTAATGACTGCTGTTCCAATACAGTGAAGCTAAATAAACCAAATAATTTATATGATTTTTTGGTATGGCCTGTTTGTTATCACTATTGATGAGTGTTTCTGTTTATGATGGGCTGATGGAAAGGTAATGGTTTTACTGCTTAGAATGAAACTTTTGGGAATTCTGGTCATTTTGAAACATTAACATATCACAGGAGCATTTTTCATTGGAAATGTCCATTAAAAACTACCCCTTTTTTTAATGTTGGAAATTTAAGTTAGGATTAATACAATATGATTAATAAGAGTAGCTACATCTTTTGATACAGTGTGAATTGAATACAGAAATTTAGAAAGTTTTGCCCAGAGGTTGGGAAAATCCATGTGTTTCAAGAACTATATAGAGCGGTGGCATTGTAAGATATGCACTGGGGAAATAAGCATAGGGCAAATAGTGAGCCTCTTTGTGAAAATCTTTTTAATTTCTCCTAGTATAACATTATTGATAAACAGTGTGGACCACTGACTCTGAGACTTGTTTCTTTCTAGCTATGAAATAGAGACCTGGTAAATATCATGAATTTAGCAAGCAGGGATGTTACCATTACCTTCAGATGAATGAGCGCATTATTTATCTTTGTTTAATTGCTCTCAATGCCATTTACAATAGCCTGGCTAACAGTTTTTCAGGAATATGAGAAGCATCAACGAGTCAGTTCATGCTTTAAACTTGTTCTGAAGGTGAAACATATAATTTCTTTGTGATAATTTTACCAGCTTTATTAAGAAATTGATATGAATTCATGCATTTTAAGTATATAATTCATGATTTCAACAAATTTATAGAATTATACAATCATGACAATAATCCAGGTTTAGTACATTTCCATCAACTTAAAAAGATTCCTTGTGCCTGTTTATAGTCAACTATACTACCACCGCCAGCCCAGAAAGCCACTCATCTATTTTCTCTCTACTTCCTATGAATGAATTTTATTTTTCTGCACATACCCTATGAATTGATTCATACAGTATGTAATCTTTTCTGTCTGGCCTTTTTCACCTAGCATAATGTTTTTGAAATTATCCATGTTGTGGCATGTATCAGTAGCTTGTTCCTTTTAATTAGTGAATAGAACTCTATTGTATCGATATCACATTTTGTCGACACATTTATCAGTTGACGGACACTTGGATTATTCCACGATTTGGGGTATTATTAATAATGCTGCTATGAACATGCAGGATTGAGCTGTGGTATGGAGGTATGTTTCATTTTCTCTTGCGGGTATGTCTAAGAGTCATATGGTAATTTTATATTTAACTTTTTAAGACTGCCAAACTGTTTTCAAAGTGACAATTCCACCAGCAATGTACAAGGGTTCCAGGTTTTCCACATCCTCACCAACATTTGCTCTTATCTGATGATTCTAGTATGAGTGAATTGGTATCTGTGGTTTTAAATTTATTCTCCTAGTGAGGAATTATGTTGAATATGTTTTCTTATACTTATAAAACATTCATATATCCTATTTGGTGAAATGGCTAGTCAAACTTTTTGCCCACATTTAAATTAGATTTTTGGTGTCATTATTATTGAGTTGTAACATTTATTTACATATTCTGAATATGAGTCCTTTTTCAAATATAGGATTTGTAAATATTATCTTCTAATCTGTGGCTTGTCTTTTTACTAACTTAATGCTGTTCTTTTGATGCTTAAATGTTTATAATTTTGATGAAGTCCTATTTATCTATTTTCTTCTTTTATGGGTCTTGATTTTTGTGTTATGTCTAAGAATTCATTACCTAAACCGGTAATAACAAACTTCTCCAAGCTAAAGGAGAACGTTCAAACCCATCACAAAGAAGATAAAAACCTTGAAAAAAGATTAGACGAATGGCTAACTAGATTAAACAGTATAGAGAAGACCTTAAATGACTTGACGGAGCTGAAAACCATGGCACGAGAACTATGTGATGCATGCCTAAGCTTCGGTAGCCGACTCAATCAAGTGGAAGAAAGGGTATCAGTGATGGAAGATCAAATGAATGAAATGAAGTGAGAAGAGAAATTTACAGAAAAAGGAGTAAAAAGAAATGAACAAAGCCTCCAAGAAATACGGGACTATGAGAAAAGACCAAATCTACATCTGATTGGTGTACCTGAAAGTGACGGGGAGAATGGAACCAAGTTGGAAAACACTCTGCAGGATATTATCCGGGAGAACTTCCCCAATCTAGCAAGGAAGGCCAACATTCAAATTCAAGAAATACAGAGAATGCCACAAAGATACTCCTCAAGAAGAGCAACTCCAAGACATATAATTGTCAGATTTACCGAAGTTGAAATGAAGGAAAACGTGTTAAGGGCAGCCAGAGAGAAAGGTCGGGTTACCCACAAAGGGAAGCCCATCAGACTAACAGCAGTTTTCTCAGCAGAAACTCTACAAGCCAGAAGAGAGTGGGGGCCAATATTCAACATTCTTAAAGAAAAGAATTTTCAACCCAGAATTTCATATCCAGCCAAACTAAGCTTCATAAGTGAAGGAGAAATAAAATCCTTTACAGACAAGCAAATGCTGAGAGATATTGTCTCCATCAGGCCTGCCTTACAAGAGCTCCTGAAGGAAGCACTAAACATGGAAAGGAACAACCGGTACCAGCCACTGCAAAAACATGCCAAATTGTAAAGACCATCAAGGCTAGGAAGAAACTGCATCAACTAACAAGCAAAATAACCAGCTAACATCATAATGACAGGATCAAATTCACATGTAACAATATTAACCTTAAATGTAAATTGCTAAATGCTACAATTAAAAGACACAGACTGGCAAACTGGATAAAGAGTAAAGACCCATCAGTGTGCTGTATTCAGGAGACCCATCTCATGTGCAGAGACACACATAGGCTCAAAATAAAGAGATGGAGGAAGATCTACCAAGCAAATGGAAAACAAAAAAAGGCAAGGGTTGCAACCCTAGTCTCTGATAAAACAGACTTTAAACCAACAAAGATCAGAAGAGACAAAGAAGGCCATTACATAATGGTAAAGGGATCAATTCAACACGAAGAGCTAAGTATCCTAAATATATATGCACCCAATACAGGAGCACCCAGAATCGTAAAGCAAGTCCTTAGAGACCTACAAAGAGACTTAGACTCTCATACAATAATAATGGGAGACTTTAACACCTTACTCTCAACATTAGACAGATCTATGAGACAGAAAGTTAACAAGGATATCCAGGAATTGAACTCAGCTCTGCACCAAGAGGACCTAATAGACATCTACAGAACTCTCCACCCCAAAGCAACAGAATATACATTCTTCTCAGGACATCACACTTATTCCAAAATTGACCACATAGTTGGAAGTAAAGCACTCCTCAGCAAATGTAAAAGAACAGAAATTATAACAAACTGTCTCTCAGACCACAGTGCAATCAAACTAGAACTCAGGATTAAGAAACTCACTCAAAACTGCTCAACTACATGGAAACTGAACAACCTGCCCTTGAATGACTACTGGGTACATAACGAAATGAAGGCAGAAACAAAGATGTTCTTTGAAACCAGTGAGAACAAAGATACAACATACCAGAATCTCTGGGACACATTTAAAGCAGTGTGTAGAGGGAAATTTATAGCACTAAATGCCCACAAGAGAAAGCAGAAAAGTTCTAAAATTATGACGCCCTAACATCACAATTAAAAGAACTTGAGAAGCAAGAGCAAACACATTCACAAGCTAGCAGAAGGCAAGAAATAACTAAAATCAGAGAAGAACTGAAGGAAATAGAGACACAAAAAACCCTTCAAAAAAATCAATGAATCCAGGAGCTGTTTTTTGAAAAGATCAACAATATTGACAGACCGCTAGCAAGACTAATAAAGAAGAAAAGAGAGAAGAATCAAATAGACACAATAAAAAATGATAAAGGGGATATCACTACTGATCTCACAGAAATACAAACTACCATCAGAGAATACTATAAACACCTCTATGCAAATGAACTAGAAAATCTAGAAGAAATGGATAAATTCCTGGACACATATACCCTCCCAAGACTAAACCAGGAAGAAGTTGAATCCCTGAATAGACCAATAACAGGCTCTGAAATTCAGGCAATAATTAATAGCCTACCAACCAAAAAAGTCCAGGAACAGATGGATTCACAGCCAAATTCTACCAGAGGTACAAAGAGAAGCTGGTATCATTCCTTCTGAAACCATTCCAAACAATAGAAAAAGAAGGAATCCTCCCTAACTCATTTTATGAGGCCAGCATCATCCTGATACCAAAGCCTGGCAGAGACACAACAAAAAAAGAGAACTTTAGACCAATATCTCTGATGAACATCGATGCAAAAATCCTCAATAAAATACTGGCAAACCTAATCCAGCAGCACATCAAAGACTTATCCACCACGATCAGGTGGGCTTCATCCCTGGGATTGCAAGGCTGGTTCAACATATGCAAATCAATAAATGTAATCCATCATATAAACAGAACCAAAGACAAAAATCACATGACTATCTCAATAGATGCAGAAAAGGCCTTCAACAAAATTCAACAGCCTTTCATGATAAAAACTCTTAATAAATTAGGTATTGATGGGACGTATCTCAAAATAATAAGAGCTATCTGTGACAAACCCACAGCCAATATCATACTGAATGGGCAAAAAATGGAAGCATTCCCTTTGAAAGCTGGCAGAAGACAGGGATGCCCTCTCTCACCACTCCTATTCAACATAGTGTTGGAAGTTCTGGCCAGGGCAATTAGGCAGGAGAAGGAAATAAAGGGTATTCAATTAGGAAAAGAGGAAGTCAAATTGTCCCTGTTTGCAGATGACATGATTGTATATCTAGAAAACCCCATCGTCTAAGCCCAAAATCCCCTTAAGCTGATAAGCAACTTCAACAAAGTCTCAGGATACAAAATCAATGTGCAAAAATCACAAGCATTCTTATACACCAATAACAAACAGAGAGCCAAATCATGAGTGAACTCCCATTCACAATTGCTTCAAAGAGAATAAAATAACTAGGAATCCAACTTACAAGGGATGTGAAGGACCTCTTCAAGGAGAACTACAAACCACTGCTCAACAAAATAAAAGAGGACACAAACAAATGGAAGAACATTCCATGCTCAGGGGTAGGAAGAATCAATATTGTGAAAATGGCCATACTACCCAAGGTAATTTATAGATTCAATGCCATCCCCATCAAGCTACCAATGACTTTCTTCACAGAATTGGAAAAAACTACTTTAAAGTTCATATAGAACCAAAAAAGAGCACACATTGCCAAGACAATCTTAAGCCAAAAGAAGAAAGCTGGAGGCATCATGCTACCTGACTTCAAACTATACTACAAGGCTACAGTAACCAAAACAGCATGGTACTGGTACCAAAACAGAGATATAGACCAATGGAACAGAACGGAGCCCTCAGAAATAATACCACACATCTACAACCGTCTGACCTTCGACAAACCTGACAAAAACAAGAAATGGGGAAAGGATTCCCTATTTAATAAATGGTGCTTGGAAAACTGGCTAGCCATATGTAGAAAGTTGAAACTGGATCCCTTCCTTACACCTTATACAAAAATTAATTCAAGATGGATTAAAGACTTAAATGTCAGACCTAAAACCATAAAAACCCTAGAAGAAAACCCAGGCAATACCATTCAGGACATAGAAATGGCCAAGGACTTCATGTCTGAAACACCAAAAGCAAGGGCAACAAAAGACAAAATTAACAAATGGGATCTAATTAAACTAAAGAGCTTCTGCACAGCAAAAGAAACCACCATCAGAGTGAACAGGCAACCTACAGAATGGGAGAAAATTTTTAAAATCTATCTATCTGACAAAGGGTTAATATCCAGAATCTACAAGAACTTAAACAAATTTACAAGAAAAAAATCAAACAACCCCATCAAAAAGTGGGCAAAGGATATGAACAGACACTTCTCAAAAGAAGACATTTATGCAGCCAAAAGACACACGAAAAAATGCTCATCAACACTGGCCATCAGAGAAATGCAAATCAAAACCACAATGAGATACCATCTCAAGCCAGTTAGAATGGCGATCATTAAAAAGTCAGGAAACAACAGGTGCTGGAGAGGATGTGGGGACATAGGAACACTTTTATACTGTTGGTGGGACTGTAAACTAGTTCAACCATTGTGGAAGACAGTGTGGCGATTCCTCAAGGATCTAGAACTAGAAATACCATTTGACCCAGCCATCCCATTACTGGGTATGTACCCAAAGGATTATAAATCATGCTGCTATAAAGACACATGCACATGTATGTTTATTGTGGCACTATTCTTAATAGCAAAGACTTGGAACCAACACAAATGTCCATCAATGATAGACTGCATTAAGAAAATGTGGCACATATACATCATGGAATACTATGCAGCCATAAAAAAGGATGAGTTCATGTCCTTTGTAGGGACATGAATGAAGGTGGAAACCATCATTCTGAGCAAACTATCGCGAGGACAGAAAACCAAACACCGCATATTCTCACTCATAGGTGGGAACTGAACCATGAGAACACTTGGACACAGGATGTGGTACATCATACATTGGAGTCTGTCATGGGGTGGGGGGAAGGGGGAGGGATAGCATTAGGAGATATACCTAATGTAAATGACGAGTTAATGGGTGCAGCACACCAACATGGCAGATGTATACATATGCAACAAACCTGCACATTGTGCACATGTACCCTAGAACTTAAAGTACATATATATAGATAGATAGATAGATAGATAGATAGATATGTAGAGAACTCATTACCTAAACCCAACTTACAAATATTTCCTTCTGAGTTTTCTTCTAGAAGTTTCACAGTTTTAGCTCTTACATTTAGATCTATAATCTATTGTGAGCTAATTTTTGTATATGTGTAAATTCTTCTCTTTCCTTATAGATAAACCAATTGTCCCAGCATCATTTTTTGAAAAGATTCTCCATTCTCCATTGGATTACCTTGGCAGCTTTGTTCAAAATCAGTTGACTTTAAAGATAATAGTTTATTTCTGGACAGTAAATTTTGTTCTATTAATCTACATGTATATACTTATGCTAATACTACAATGTCTTGATTATTATAGTTTCGTAGTAATTTGTGAAGTCAGAAAGTGTAAGTTCTTCCACTTTGTTCTTCTTTTACGAAATGTCTGGGTCTTTTGCATTTACATATAAATTTTAGGTTAGGCTTGCCAATTTCTGCAAAAAGAATACAGAGGTTTAGACAGCGATTGCAATGAATCTATAGATCAATTATGGAGAATTACTAAACAATATTGAGTCTTCTAATCCATGAACACAGGCTGTCTCTCCATTTATTGGATCCTATTAATTTCTCTCAGCAATATTTTGTGTCTTCTGTGTACAACATTCAGACTAACTTTGTTAAGTTTATACCTATTCTTTTCGATGTGATTATAAGTTAGACTTGTTAATCTAAACCACCACTGTTTCTGACAACTTTCAGGATTGTGCTATTTCCTACTCCAATCCAAGTCAAGTCAGCCCCCTCTGTTAGTGAAGCTGCTGGTGTTAATGGCCTTGCCCTAGGAAATTGTGTTCACAGGGCCAGGGTTGACGGGAGCAGTCCTCAGCAAAATGCCACAGACTCCTACTGATGCTGCCCAGTGTTCACTAGTTTCTCACAAATAAGTACTTCTGAATTTGTGGTGTGCATCCGATTTATTCTGTTTATCCTAAAATGGTTGTTTTGGATTATTATTTCCAGTTGTAATATTGCTTTTGGAGAGAGGGTGTGCTAAGCTGCTCACTTCATCATTCTAGGAGTCACGCCCCTACCTGCATGATCACTTTTGTGTTTCAATACTGCTTGAAGAACTTCCTCAGAAAAAGCATGCTGTACTCTAACTACACTAAATGGCCTGGTAAGCTTCCCTTAAACATTGTGATATAAGTATTAGTGTTTCACTTTTGATAGTAAACTTGAGAGAAATATAGAATTGTATTGTTTTTCAGGTGTGCGTATGAGCAATTTTATTCTTTTTCTCCCAAATGAATGGCAAGTTAAGCATTAATTCTAGGTAAATATTTGGTTTCTGAGGATGTGGGTATTTTTGTGAGTAAGAAAGTCACCTTTCAGTCAACTACGTGGTTCTGGGTATCCTTCACAACATTTAAAATAATTATTATATGTTTACTATCAACAGGAAAACAAGTTTACTTTGAACTTTATGCTCAGTGTGTTTTGCATCTCTCTCTAGCATGTAAAGGCTCTCCCTTTTGTATATTCATATGTTTTGAACATGACCTCAGAATGTTTCAAATTTTAAATATCCTCATGCAATTAAAAGCACTAACACCAGAATAGTTTGGACTTCTGATTGAGACAACTTACTATAAGAGGTACCTCTTCTATTGGAGGTCTGTTCTACACACCATCATTTTTCTTAATTATTTCTGATATTTTGCCTATCATACACTGACCTTCGAAGCTATTTATTGAAAACCCTTCTCGGAAATCTCACAGTCTGAGAGTAAGTTGTCAAAAATAATTAAGAAAAATGGTGGTATATTCCCCTGACACAGAAATATATCTTTTCTAAAATGTTGCTGCTTTTAACTGAATTTAATTTAAAGTCATTTCAAGAATTATGAGTCTATTAACTGAACAATTCCCGCAAAAGTAAAATCACCAGAGCTTTGGATGAGATAGTAATAAGGAGAAAAATGTTCTCATGCAGGCTATTATTTTGAATTTCTTGTATTTTGTGGGAGAGTACTGCTATACTCAACTCACTACAATTTAAAACATTCATGAGACTTCCAGGAGTTTTTCAAGATTGTCCCCTATCATATCATCCACGTTTATTTCTTACCAAAAAGGAAAAGAAAACAAAAGAAAAATTCCCAAATCAAACCTGAATTCTCCTTGCCTCCTCTGACAGGAGTTGATACGACATGTCTAACAAAGCCTGGTCTTCAGGAAGTGAGCACTGCTTACCGTCTTCCTGTTATAACTGGCAACACATCATTGGATTTGGCTTCAATTATTTTAAATGCGACTTTCTTTAAATCGGAAATGCCAACAGCCATGTCCTCTAGCATTCCAATTTCATCACCTAAACAATAGAAAAGGCACTTAGTTACAAACAAACATTTGAGGAAAATGTCACTAGCTACTATGCCTCCCTGCTGGAATTTGTTCTAGCATTTTATTGAATGAGTTTCTGAATGCATTGAACCTACTCTAGACACTTTTCCTCAGAGGCTGAAGGTGTTTCTTAGTGAAATGAGAACCATTTCAATGGACTTCAGAAGTCAATCTACCCTTTGAGGAAAGGAAGAATGTGGACATTTGCTATGAGGCTGGAGAGAGGTTTTAACCCCGTTATGATTTGTGTACATTTCTTTCTATTGGCAGGACTGATATGTGTTGTCTAGAAATAACAGAGGTAGCTGAATTGATCATCACTGACCCAGGTTCATGCTAGTTTTGTATCTCCATACATTAACAAATGAAGCCTGGCAGGGAGATCATTGAGATTCCAGATCAGCACTCTCTAAAAGAAATATAATGGGAGCCACATACATAATTTTAAATTTCCTGGTAGTCATTTTTTAAAAGAGTGAAATTAAAAAGGTAGAATTAATTTTAATAATATATTTTACTTAATCCAGTATATCCAAAATACCATTTCAATTGTAAATTAATATGAAATTATTAATTATCAATATAAAATACCTTTTAAAACTAGTTTTTGAAATCTGGTACGCATATCTAGTACTTATTGATTTGGACCAGACACATTTCAAGTACCCAAAAGTCAGGCAAGGCTACTATATTGAACAGTGCAGTTCTAGACACTACAGGGTTGAGACTTTAAAATCCAGTCATTGCAACTATGTTGGCACAGAGCCTTTTATATTAAAAAAGCCAGATGGCTGCTCAGGAGTCCACTCGGAAATAATCTATAATTCCATTTTCAAAGCATAATAGGAGGCAAAAGTAAGTTATGAGGTGAATGCAAAAACTGAAAGTTATATTATTTTTGTAATACTTGGAGCAATAAAGGTTTACTTCTTAATGTTTTCTTGAAAAATTTATGGATTAAATATCCTTATGAATAGAAATGTGATTTTAACTTGTACTAAAGCAATACTCACTGTATGTACTTAGCAGTCCTTCATATTGTACTATCAACCCCACTGTGTGAAGCTGCTGTAGGAAGCCTGGGTCATACAGACTTGTCTGTAATTTGATGATAAAACCACAAACCAATCCGGCAAGCTGAAAAAAAAAAATTGATAAGATTTACTGCAGTTAGCAAACGAATTTGTTTTATTTTGAAATATTTTAAGACTTCTGAGGCATCACAGATTCGATTCTCAGGTATGTATAACAAAACTACAACTATTTGGTAGGCATAGTAAAACAAGTTGACAGTCTTTGATCTAGAATTGCTGTGTATAAAAGTCTTGGGGAAGGTAGAAGTGCAAAGGGAAAAAGAACATGGACAGGAGTCAGGTTGACGGGTCTTCAAATCTTACGTCTACCCTTTCTAACAGTAAAATCATAAACACTTAAGCACTTTCAAATCTTACTATTTTTTGTACATGTAAAATAGAGATGATAATAATCATTTCACAGGGTCATTAAAAGAACACAATGACGAAACATGTATGTATAAGGCAGAGCATATTTTCCGACACCTGGTTAGCTTCATGTGCCACTGGACCATTCATGAAATAGTGGGGGAAAGTGACAGTTTGGTTAAAACATTCCCTTTTCCTAGAATGTTTAGAAAGAGAAGTCTTCTTTTTCTTTCCCTCCATATGCCCTGTCTGTAAAACTCAGCCATAAGGATGGAGGCAGGTTGGGAGAAGGAAGGCACCAGCACAGCCACCGTGATGGAGGCAGGCCTTGGCATTATGAATCATGTTGGGTGCAGGCAAAGAAGGTGGCCCTGTCAGACCTCCCATTTGAGCCTTACTGCCCTGAAAACTTATTTTAAAAACAAAATAAGAGATCATTGCGAAACCCTGTCCCAGGATTCATGGGGGAGCTGTACAAATAAACAGCTGCAAACAGATCCCCTTTGCCAAGTCCTAGCTTGTCACCCGCAGTGCAAGGCAACAGTCCCTTCCCTTACACTTATGTAGATCCCAGAGCATAATACAAAGATGACGACCACTTCCTTCACGGACTTCATGCCCTGTGAAGCAGAATTTACATGTTAGAGACTTGGCCATCTCTTTTCAGAAATAAATACTTAAGGTCTCATAAACTCTTTGCTTAGGATATTCAGCTGATATTTATCATGAATAAGAAACATGGGATACCAAAACTTTAAAGATCTTTTTAAAAATAAAGCTGTCCCAATAAGAATTCTATTCATCATCAAGGATAGGATGTTAACAATCCGGCATTGTTTTGTACTAACAATAACAACAGGCACCTACTGCTTGGCTGAAGACGACGTCTCTTCTTAGCGTCAGCATCAGACACTGGGGCAAGCTGTACGCAAGTTCCTGAAGGAGCACAAACGTCAGGGACTGCTTGGCTCGGTTCACCACTTCTCCCATGCAGTCCTTCAGGGTAAGGATGAGGGGATACAACTGTTCATACCAGTCCTCTGGGGGGAGGGGGTGTAAGAACAGTGCAATAGATGAAGGAAGGTCTTGGAATATAATGCAGAACCAACTTCCAACTTATTTTTAATTTTTCAGTAAGTTAGACATATTCTTAAGGATTCACAAAGATTAGAGCTTAAGATCTCTAATTTAAGTCTCTCCCCTGAACTCCATAACGTCCATAAGCAGCCACCCATCGGACCTCTCCATGTGGATGCATTTAACATATTTGCAGCAGATCTCTCTTCTCTGCTCACCTCTAATCTGTGCACTGCCTGTATCTTAGTGAGTGGTGCCACCAAACCTTTTTCATACTGGAAACAGAGTTTTACTGGACTTCCTCTTTCGCAGTTTTCACATTAACTTGGTCATTAAATTAGTTCTACTGCTGTAACAGTCCATCAATATGCATCTTCTCCTTGTCCATGCCCATCGTTGTTTATTGCTCTCCCTTGGATTCCTTCCTGGACTACTCCCTAACCCATCTCCCTTCCTCCAGTCACACTCTACTGAATTCCCTTCTCAACAGTGTTGCCAGAAACATTTCTAGTCAGTTTGTATCTGATTGTATAATCACTCCTCACTTCTTAAAATATTTTGGAAAAAAAAACCACTAAAGCATTCATAAATAAATAAAGTTCAAACTCTTGAAAGAGTCTCCATTATCTAAACTTTGCCTATTTGTCTAATCTCATCTTTCAGAACTTTATTTGCTGTCTTGAGTCTCAGATGAAGTGAACCACATGTATTTCCTTAAACTTATCTTGTTCTCTCATCTCAATGTCTTTGCAAATCCCATCTCCTCTCCTGGAACACTCTTTTTCTACTTATCTCCCTGACAAACGCTTTATCTCTTCTGCAAGCTCAATTCAGGATTTCTCTTCTCCAGGAAGTCTTCCTTCATTTCCCCCTTACTACACTTCCCTGTTCCCTGAAGATTGGGTTGAGTTTACTTCCTTTTGTGCCTATATCTTCCTGTCCCAGGACTACTCACACACTACTCACCATTTTCCTCTGCAAGAAAGATAACTCATTGAGGGCAAGGAATTCATTTTTTAATCACCGAATCACTAGAACCTAGCATAGTGCCTAGCATATAGTAAATATTCAGTAAGTTTTAATTGAATGAGAAAAGTTACAATAAATATAAAAAGTTTTAAAGATATAGACAAGTATAAGTAAGTCAAGTTTTGGGCAGTATTTGGGATTCAAATAGCTGTTCTTCAAATGAGGATGCAAAATTGAGACCGTTGTGCTATTTGTATGTCTAGATTTCTAACAGGCATCAATTATATAATTATGACTTTGGCATGATATAGAAACAATTTATGTTCTGTTTCAGTTAATTTGGAGATCAAAGCCCTGGCAAATGTTAACTATCATAAATTCTTGACCGTGTGACATTCCATTAATATATAAATAAATTAATGGATGACAAATACGATTTGATATGAATGAGTGCATGCTGCAAAATTAATTATAAAGCAGGAACTGAAATGATATGATCTCCTCATCATAAAAGTGCAAGCATCATTGTGAGTAATGTGAGTGGTAAATAACCAGTTAAGACCTTGAAAGAGTGACAGGGAACAATAAAAAGAATCATAATCACTATTGTACCATGGCTACTGTCACTTATTTATTTTACGTTGTGGTATAATAGACTAGATGAAAAAAACCCAAAGGGTTGAAAGGATAATTAATGGCCCCAACATAATAAAAAGATACGTTCTTATTAATACTCTATGAAATGCCTATGTGATGCCATAATGTAAGATACATTAGAATGTTAGAAATTATTATTTTAAAAATATTGTAGATGTATGTGCTATTATGAGGATAAAAAACATAGAGAAAGAGGAATGCAACAGAGCCCTATTAATGCATGATCATTTAATATTGGACAAACTTGTAGACAGCCTAGAATAAAATGTGAACAATGGTTCAATTTAAACAAGCATTGGTTAACTATTGATTCTTATGTCATTGTCATATGTAAAAGGGAAAATGGAGGTACACTGAACTTTTTTTCATAATAAGAGATAAATCAATAGATACCAAGAATGAATATCCTATATTCCTATTTTTTCATATTTACATTTTTTATCTCCTGTTCTCTCACTTTATTTAATTGTTGTTCTCAATATGAATGGGTAGACTAATAGACACAGGGAAACACTAGAAAAAACTTCAATAAATTAACCCAGATGTAAATTTTAAACGATAACAGACTGAAAACTGATTTTGTTCTGTGCTTAGCTCTGTAGAGATTTGTTTCTACTAGAGAATTCCCAAACATAAAATACATCTTCTGTGCAGTAGGTGGCGCTGCTTAATCAGGCTGAAGCAGAACTACTTTGCACTTACTGCATTCAAGTAACTGATTTTTACTTTTGTACGCAGTTGGATAGTTCCCAAACAGCATGTACTTATTGTTTAAGCATCTTGCATGGTACTATCCTGAATCAACTGGTCAATACTTTATATGATTTTTCTAGTTAGAAAATTAAATAACTTAAGTGAGCACATTTGTTTTCTTGCAAGATATTAAGTGACAATTCTAATTAAATATTTGTTTCTCTTAAAAGTATTTAAAGGAGAAAATTTTGCAGATTTTCTCATTAGCATAAGGATAGTTGCTTTATTCACTTCCATCTTCACTTATTTAACCAGTTGATTCTTAAGTATAAATTACAATCAGATGACCAAAAAAACAAAACCAAAACAAGTCTGGTTTCCAGTTTCACTAGATTGGAAGTGGAAACCCAGGAAAAAAGGAACACACAACATTCTAAACCTAGGAACAGTGTTACACACTTCTGATACTAACAATATTCCAGTGTCTCTATTTAGCATAATTATATGTACTTTTTATGGCTAAAATTTCAGGAAAATGACAATATAGGAAAGCATTAATTATGAATGAGAAAATTACAAGTTTGTGAGCAAGGTAAAATGTCTTTAAAATAGTAGTAAGCCTTCTAGGGAGGAACATAAGTGAAAAAGCTAAAAATACATCTTTTTTTCTAGAAAAGAAACAATTTAAGTTGAGCAGATAATGGAAAATTGTACTGGAAAATTCCAATGCCAATGACTCCAGGTTTTCTTCTCTGTTAATATGTAGTCAGTGTAAATCTCAGGTTCTGAAATAAATACAGTGACTATGACAAGCCAAAGCAAGGCCAAAGTCAGTTCACAAATGGCCTTTTTGCTCCAATGAACATCCCAAATCATTCTCACAAAGGAAAAGTAAATGCTTTAGTTTTTTGCTTTAAAATATGTTTTGGGGGAAATTTAAAAAAAACCAAGCTTCAGCTCTTGACAGTTTTCAGACTTGTCACTTGCCCTTCACCTTTGTGTCTCTCCATACCTTACAGTTTACATGGTGTTTATTTGGTCCTCCTGATAAAGATGAAGGTAGTATTCATTCATATATATATATATGTATGTGTGTGTGTGTATGTATATACACACATATATACATGTGTGTGCACACACACACGATCTTAGTTGAAACTTGAAGAAACTAAACTCAGAAGAGTGGATGTGTGTATTTCAGGATTTCGTACTTTTATACACACACACACACAGACACACACACACATTTTTTATAAACCTCGTGAAGCTGGGGAGCTAAGGGTGCCCCACAATATAGTCACTGCCCTGCTATCTCTCCCCTGAGCCAACTAGCCTAGCAGGCACTAAGTGTGATTTTTATTCCCTGGGCTCCTTTCCATGACAGAGGAAAATACTAAGAGAATGTTTTAGTGTGTCTATAAGAACTTGCTGAGACTCCTTAACCCTGAGACCAACAAGCAGAGTCTTTCCTCAGGAAAACATAAAATGCATGTGGCTTAGCTGAGCTTTTCCTGAGCTTTGTGAAGTGTGTTGGGAGCCATCCAAGCACAGCCTCTGTTTTCTAGCCCTCTACTTGCTTCTCCAGTATATTCAAGGGAAGCTCACTGAAGGATTCAGAGAATGGCTGCTGGGTGCCCCCCTCACCTCCTCCACACATCATCTATTTCCTGTGCAGGATGTTCACGTCCTCTGAGCTCAATCGCTCTTATGTTACTCAGGAGAAAAATAAAAGAGCCAAATATCAACCAACTGTAGCAGAGCATCATGCTTTCTTTACAATTTCTGAGCCATTTTCTTCTCAGGTGCTTGGTCTTCTTTGCTCATTTAAAATAATTGACTTCACAAAAGCTTGTAGCTATTGTTATTTCTGTTATCGCAACCTTTCAGACACAGAAGAAAGGAAAAGTGAAAAGACTGCACATCCATTAAACTTTATGCAAACAGATAACAGAAGAAATGAGCCAGCTCTTAGGATTCTCTTAAGGTAACAAGATGATGAACTGTGAAGCCAAGCAATTACAATGGCCATTAAGGGGGGGCAATAAAATTCCCAAGGTCATGAAGTGAACACAGACCAAACTTGCAGCCAGTAGGGGTTTTCATCTATGCCTGAACCCCAGGTAGCACAGAAATGGTGACCGGTTCATGGTTGGGGGCTGGTTATTTCCCGCTTATAAAATTTTTGTTGACTTTGAAGGACCTATACCTTACATCAACCAAAATAAGGGTACCTGTGTGCCTCTGTGAGTGAAGTTCTTGTTTTTCAGGCACAATTTTGCAGCGTGAACGTTAATAACATGCAGGGATCAACTAATAATAAGGTTTCTTCTGCAGACACTTTATAGGTAAATTCCTTTGTATGGGCATAATACACGTAGCCAACTTTGGTCACAGACCCTAGACATCTGCCCATAGGAAGCCTCTAAATACCTGGACATATCCTAGGGACACAGGGCCTAGAAACTAGGCTAATTCCAGACAATAGAAGAGTAATCAGGAAAAGAAAAGCACCTGTGGAAACTTGGCTGCTTCTAATGTTTTCCAGGCCACTCAGAATGTCCTTCTCCAACCAAGCCTTCCTGACCCTCTTCCTGTCTTTATAATCTACTGCCTGTCTCTGATACAGGAATTGACAAATCTATTTTTATTTGTCTTCTTTTAATAAATGCTAATGTGTCTTTCTTATATCATTGCTCCCTCCTTTTTCACTGACGTCATGAGAAATGGACTCATTCATTGGACAAAGATAGTGTCTTCTATGTGAAGTGCTGTGGGTGATACTAATATTTTTAACTCATGCCCCCTCCTTCAAGGAGCTAAAATTGAGAAGGAAAGGTAAGAAGTACAAAGGAATACCTACAGTATAAGGCGGTATGATAACAGCTACAAAAGTTGGGACAGTGACCAAACGAGTTTTAGAAGAGAGAGAGTTTAGAGGCAAGAGAATTCATCTCTGGTGAAAAGACTGTGTTCACTCACGGCTGTAGCATTTACTGCACACTTAAAGGAAGTCACATGTGGAAAGAGCCCAGGGAAGGCTGCCTGGACTGCAGGTAGTAGACACCCACAGTCAGGCTTTGTAGGAATAGAGACTGAGAGGAGTGTTTGGTTTTGTAATGGCAAATCTAATAAATAAATGCATAAACTGACCAGAATGAGAAACAAGGGGTACTGGAAGAGAGGAAATAAATGACTGAGATCACTCCGTGATTTGGAGAAGGCAGGAATAAAACAGAAGTAAATGTTAAGCTGAAGCCATGGAATAAAACCAATGGAAGTCTAGGTATAGGCAGTCACCATGGTAGGGATAGGGAATGGAGGTTGATAGAGGTGGGGATAAAGGGCGGTGCAGAGGATATGTGAATAGGGCAAGAGCTAAGAAGCAAGGCCAAATCAGAAACTGCGTATCAGACAGGGTAAATGAAGAAACAAGGTTTATGTTAACCCCGAGAGGAAGGTAGCACGTGAATGTACTTTCCCTTGCCTCTATCTCAGGGCAGCCTCAACGGCCCTAAGGATGTTCACATAAAGAACAAACATGTATCTTAAAATGTAATTAGTGTAATGTCCATTGAACTATGATCCAAGGTAAATGACTGATCTTAGTACCTTCCACACGTATGAGAAATGACTGCACTGCTCAACCCAAGACAAACGGTTATGACAAGAACAAAGGCAACCTTTCCTCATGTCCAGGGAACCTTGTTTGTTTAAACCGTGCCAGCCTGAGAACACAGTGTCATAAAACTTTCCAGTCTTGCTCTTAGGAAAATAGCAAAGGAAATGCATCAACTGATATCCTGGTTAAACTTCTTATTTCGTAGCACAAAGTTGAAAGCCTTAAGTAAATTCTGCTAAGACAGTTTCCAGGAACCAAATCCATTAATCAAACAAGCCTTGTATTTGTTGTAGCACAAAAGATTTAAATTCAGGTTATGTGTTGACTGGAGGAGTCACACATCCACATTCACTGGGCTTATTTTGTTGCCTTTTGGCCTTAAATAAACTGTAATCTCAGGACTCTGGCCCTCGAACAGGCTGGGTATTTAAGAATAAGCTGCATAGGTCATAGGTCTTTGAGCAATCTGAGATTATCAATATGTCTACATCAGTGAGCTCCTGTCATTTAAATACTGGCCAGCATCTAAGGTTGAGAAGAGAGGCAGTGGATACTGAGTTGACTGAATCCTTATCAGAGTACAGGCAATCAGAGAAGTAAAGAGGTGCAACATTTTTACTAGGTGAATGTAGGTGAAGTAAACTAGGTGAATATAGAAGGTTCCTAGTAATGTTCAAGACCATGGAATATAGTACATCAATTTTTTGGAGCATAAGTTTATACAAGTGCAATTTTGCTATATGCATGAATTGTGTAGTTGCACTAGTTTAAAAACAAAATTCTGCCAACACAATAGGGCCTCATGTCCATAGATTTAACTTATAAATGCTGAGTAAGCAGTCAAGTAACCAAACAATGTAAACAGTACATTTCTTAGGCCATTTCATTCAATAATCACATGCCCTACGGCCAAGCGTGGGGGCTCATGCTTGTAATCCCAGCACTTTGGGAGGGCGAGGCGGGCGGATCACCTGAGGGTGGGAGTTGGAGACCAGCCTGACCAATGTGGAGAAACCCCATCTCTACTGAAAATACAAAATTAGATGGGCATGGTGGCGCATGCCTGTAATCCCAGCTACTCAGGAGGCTGAGGCAGGAGAATTGCTTGAACCTGGGAGGTGGAGGTTGCAGTGAGCCAAGACTGCACCATTGCACTCCAGCCTGGGCAACAAGAGTGAAACTTTATTCCCAAAAAAAACAAACAAACAAACAAAAAAACATTACATGCCCTAAAGTTCCTAGATGGGAGCTATCATCTCCCTTTTCCTCTATCTCGGTTTCTCTGTGGGTGTGAACATCACCATATTTATGAGAAAGTTAAGTAATTTTTCAAAGTAATTATGAATTCTTAATTTCTGCATATGATTCCACAGTAAGCCTTTAAGATATACCTAAGGGACTGATTTTCACGAAGTTATCATATAGCATCACAAATTTGTGCCTGAAACAACTCAACATTTTGTTGAAAGGGTGCTAGGGAATATGTTTGTAGAGAATAAGATTGGAGGTTTTTTTTTTTTCTTGGAGAGAGCAGAGGCAATGCACCATAGACTCTAAGAGGGCAGGCTCTGGAGCCAGACCACCAGGGTTAGAACCCAGGCTGTGCATAGGTCACTTCAACTCTCTACTTCTTCATCCTTTAATTTTGTAGAATTACTTCTACAGTGTTGTAAGAATTAAATGAGTTAATGCAGTCAATATTTAATTTTTTTACCACATATCAAGTAATCCATAAATATGAGCTTCTATGTTAAAACAATTCAAATCAACAAAGTAATTTCTACATGATACTTTGCACTTGCCCTCCTACCAGCATTGATTCTTTATGCTCTTCCTTCTGTCCTATTTCTGAGGATGAACTGTTGTCTAGCTCAGACCATCTCCTCTGTTGGTATACCAGATCTCATCCTCTCTCACCTACTTAAGAGTGTCACTCTAGCAATTCTCTCCCTTCCTCCCACATTATCAATATTTCCTTTTTAATGGGATCATTCTTGTCAGAAAACAAACATGCTATTATCTCCTCATCTTGAAACAAATATCACTGTTTTGACCCTAATCCCTTTATAGCTCCTATACTTTATTTCTCCATTTCCTTTCACAATGAAACTCCTCAAAAGAGTTGTCTATACAGGTTGTCTCTACTTCCTTTACTTCCTCTTTCTTTTAACCCACTCTACTTAATTCCTACCCACTCTAGTAAGGCTACTCTCGTCATCAAAGACATCCATACTGCTAAATCCAAAGCCACCTCTTAGTCCTTATTTTATTTGACCTATTTTCTAACCACGGCTTTCAGGATAGCATATTCTCTTTGTATTCCTTCTACCTCACTGGCCGTCTCTTGACCAACTTTGTTGCTGGTTCCTTCACTTATTTCTGACATATCAACACTGAAATGTCCTCAAGTATATATAATCTATAGGTTATTTCCCCTTTCTCTGTACACTCAATCCCTGCTGTTATTATTCAGTCTTGTGTCTTTAACCACCATCTACATAATAACAATTTCCAAATTAATGTCTTTAGCCTGAATATGTTTCCTGAACTCTATTCTTATATGTAACTGCAAACTTGATATCTCCATGTCAAATTTAACATTTCAAATGTCTTACCCTAAAAATAGGTACAGAATCTCACTACTTTTCATCACTCCCACCTGTCATCTTCTTCATCCAAGCTCATCATGCCTCACCTTGACAACTGTATTCATGTTCTAACTGCCTATATCTGGTTTTACCCTCTTCATGTGTAGTCTAATCTCAACACAATAGCCTAGGTGTTAATATCTAAGCCAAATCAGGTTAATCCTCTTGTTCAGAACTCTCTAATTGCTCCCCATTTTTCTCAGAGTAAAAGCCAACATTACACAAAGCCTCTACATGGTCCTTCCCCTAAGTTACCTGTTTAATGTCACCTTCTACTCTCCTACCATCATTATCCTTATTTGATCCAAACTGGCTTGCTTGTTGTTTCCTGAATATGGTAGCGACATTTATGCTTCAAGGCTGCTGTAATAGCTATTTTCTATGACCAATATATCCTTTCCCTAGATAGTCACATGGCTCACTGTCTCACCTCCTGTGTCTTTGCTCAAGCATCAGCTTTTAAATGAGACCTACATTGCCTACTCAACTAAACTACAATCTCTGCCCTACAACATTACATCAAAACTCTTTTACTTTGCTCTATATTTTTTTCTACGGCCTCTGTCACCATTACTATACCATGCAATGCCCCTATTTCTTGTGTTACTTTTTATTGTCTCTTTGCTACTAGAGCATAAACTTCAGGAGAGCCAGTGTTTTACCTTTTCTGTTTATTTTTGTAGTCCTCAGGGTGTAAAATAGTGCCTAGCACATAGTAGATAATTAAAATATGTTGAATGACTGAAAAAAATTAATATCACCTTTAAAAATGTGGCATCCTCTTTATGACCATAAAACTTTGGAACTGGAAGGGACCTTAAAACTTTGTACATTATTTTACCAATAAAGGATGTGAGATGCAGAGAATGTAAATGACTTGACAAAGGCCATGAAGCCAAATAAGTACCAAATTGTGGATTTGCCAAGATCCTGGATCTGAGTCCCATGTTACTCTGTTACTTCATAATTCATTGTACAATTTTTAAGGAAAACAGCATTCATTTTCTGGTAAGAACAGATATTTTAAAATGTAATATTGTAAAAATGTTATTGAAATTCTAGGCTTACAATAAAAATGTACTTTATATGGCATATTTTGATTATTTATTTAAGTTTTTAAAAAATTTGTAAGTATACTCTAGTTGGGAGGCCGAGGCTGGCGGATCACCTGAGGTCGGGAGTTCGAGACCAGCCTGACCAACATGGAGAAACCCCGTCTCTACTAAAAATGCAAAAAATTAGTTGGGCACAGTGGCGCATGCCTGTAATCCCAGCAACTCGGGAGGCTGAGGCGGGAGAATCACTTGAACCTGGGGGATGGAGGTTGTGGTGAGCCAAGATCACACCATTGCATTCCAGCCTGGGCAACAAGAGCGAAACTCTGTCTCAAAAAAAAAAAAAAAAATTGCTTTAGCTAGAGAACTATTAATTCTTTAAAGCTTCATTCATTGATTTTTTTTCCAATGAAATTCTCAACATTAATATGTATAAATTTATGAAATTCAAAATATTAATATTTAAGCCCTCTAGTGAAAAAGATTCTTTGGTACTTGTATGTTGTATGTTTGTATTTTACAAAATAAAAGACTTGTTATAACTACAAAACCACTGAAATAATTGTCTAATGTTGAATATAAATTCTGAGAATATTAGTATCTTTGCATAAATGTTGAACAACATTCACTTATTAATATCAAGAAAACCTCAAAAGTGTCAACAGCAATGGTAGATCCATATGACTAGGCCTTCATTCCACAATATTGGGCCTCTATTATTTGCTACGAATTATGTTAGGTTCTGGAGACGCAAGAACAAATCACAAACACTTGGCATATTTTCTTATAGAGCCAAGTCTAACAGGGGAAATGACATTTAAGATGGCATGTGCAATAAATCAGAGATTCAAAGGTTTCAAAATAGTGGTCTATAGACCAGTCTTATATGGCCTGCAAATTTTATTTGGAATTTATCACGTCTTAGCAATTTTTAACCTTAAAAACAAGTGAGGTATTTTACAAAAACATTCAGATTTCTTTGAAAAATCAGAAGGGATGACAACTTTAGGTCCATGTTCTCCATGGAAATGACTGGCTGGGCTGGAGCAGTGACCCCCTTTTGGAGGAACATATACTCTCTACTTTGCTCTGGCTTCTGTCCACTTCACTTGATTCATTCATATTACTTCACATGATGCCTATGGGCCCTTGTCCTTGCAAGCCCTGTAGAAAGTGTGACAACGTAAATGACAGAATCCAGTAAAAAATAAAAACAGGAGGACCTATTCAAAAAGCAGTAAATCAGATTTTTTTCCCTCAGTGGTATTGCTCCAGACCTGTCAGGGTGTTTTTTGTTTGTCTGTTTGTTTTTTTTTAAATGTTTGTTTGTTTGAGACAGAGTCTCACTCTGTCGCCCAGGCTGGAGTGCAGTGGCACAATCTCGGCTCACTGCTAGCTCCACCTCCCAGGTTCATGCCATTCTCCTGCCTCAGCCTCTTGAGTAGCTGGGACTACAGGCGCCTGCCACCATGCCTGGCTAATTTTTAGTATTTTTTAGTAGAGACAGGGTTTCACCGTGTTAGCCAGGATGGTCTCGATCTCCTGACCTCGTGATCCACCCACCTCGGCCTCCCAAAGTGCTGGGATTACAGGTGTGAGCCACCGTGCCCGGAGGGTGCTTTTTATTTACTCTTTTGTGCCATACTCCCTTGGATGTGGGGCTATGTGAGTACAGAGCCTCAAAGGCACTCGGCCTCACCCTGGCTCTTCTGCACTGGCACCCAGGCATGTTGGTAGGTGGGGGTGGGAAGTGATCATTGGGCTGGCGTGAAGATGGAAGGTCCGGCAGGCACTGGAGAAGCCTGCAGAACTGCAGGTGAGGCAAGCCTCCAAGGCCCGGGCACAGGCTTTATCGCCCTATTGGACTTCACTGACAAAACACAGATGCAAAGATAAAATTATTTGGAATTTCAGGATGGCAACTCAGAGCATTAATCTCAGAGCACAGGGCTCTGCTGAGTGACAGGCCATGTGTGACCACATTGGTCTCACACTCACAGCCTTAGCCTGGATGACCAGGGAAGGCACCCCAGATAATGTGAAGTTTGGGCATGGGGAAAGCTTTGAAAGCTCAGAATGAAAAGCACCAGGTGAGTTCTCAGAAGAGTTTAACATGACTGGATCATGGAAGATGAGGCAGGGTGAGGTGAAAGGAGATATCAAAGTGCCTTGAAGTGGCAGGTGGGGGTGAAGAAATGTAGGGCCTGTAAAAAAGGGAGAAAGTGTCTTGAAGAGGCAGGTGGTGGTAAGGGAATTTAGGACCTTGTAAAAGAGGGAGAAAGCTTGGCAAACAAGTGAAGCATAAGATATGACTATCCGAGAAACAGTTCATTAAGATATCAAGGGCAAACCTAAAGGCAGGTAAATCTACATACAAAACTACTCTTAAAATTTAATCATTCCTTTTTCCAACAGATATTCTGAGGATCTCAGATAGAGTCACTCTGCTTGAATTTGAATTCTTGCTTGGATGCCCACTAGCTCTGTGATCTTAGACAAATTACTTAACCCCTTCATCTATGAAATGAGGATAGAACCAGAAACTCCCCTACAGGCTTGTTGTGAAAAGGAAGAGAGGAAAGAATGTAAAAGCTCATCAAAGTACTTGTCACATAAATGTGAGTGCACTAAGTGTCAGCTATTAATGTGGTTATTACCCCTCCTTTGATACCTCGTTTGGTCTCCAAACTGCATTTGATTTTCATCCCTTGATGCTTCTTACACCTCGTATGAGAGTAATCCTCATGCCCCAAGGCTAATAAAGATTTTGCTCATCTTTTCTTCTTCTTTCTCTTTACATTTTATCCAGTTTAATCTATCTGCTGATGCCTCCCAAATGTTTACTTCCTTTCCTAAGTCTTTTATATTGTAAGTGATGCCTTTGGAAGATCTCTCACTAGGTATATCCCTTCAAATACAACTTACTCATGCACTAGACTGTAAGGACAGGGCCATGACTGAACGTGTTCCTGGATACAGTGACTGGAACGGGGTAAGTACTCAACAAATATGGAATGAATGAAAGAATTTTCTTCTTTCTTTTCCAACCAACACAAATTTAGTGTTTTTCCATGAGGCTTAATGCCTGAACTATTTTATATATAATTTCATTAATTAGTGAGTTGTTCTAGTCTTTAATTATTATTATTATTATTTTAGAGATAGAGTCTCACTGTCACCCAGCCTGGAGTGCAATGGCATGATCTCAGCTCACTGCAACCTCCACCTCTTAAGTTCAAGTGATTCTCCAGCCTCAGCCTCCCGAGTAGCTGGGACTACAGGCACATGCTACCATGTTCAGTTAATTTTTGTATTTTTAATAGAGATGGGGTTTCCCCATGTTGGCCAGGCTGGTCTTGAACTCCTGATCTCAAGTGATCTACCTGCCTCAGCCTCCCAAAGTGCAGGGATTACAGGCCTGAGCCACCGTGCCCGGCCCAGTCTTTAATTATTTTAAGTGTATTAGATAGATAGCTAATCTAGGGAACCAAAGACAAAAGATGGGAAAGAGGAGCAATTCACTACAGCCTTATATGTGTTCCTATCTGAAGGTTGGGGTGCACTTTTAGGATGAAAAATCTTTGGCACCAGCAAGACATTGATAACTGGTGACAAATCACTGGCAAACCTCTAGTAGTTACCAGCAGACAGCTGTGCATTTTTCGGTTTGTTTGCTTGTTTACTTTTTGTATACAGATGGGCTCTCACCATGCTGCCCAGGTTGGTCTCAAACTCTTGGCTTCCAGTGATCCACCCACCTGGCCTTCCAAAGTGCTCAGATTACAAGTGTGAGCCAAAGCAACTGGCCCAGATGATTGTGTTAACTGAAGGCAGACAGAGATAAAGTAAAATATAAGGTAAATATAGTGAATTATCAGATCCCAGGAGGAAATGTGGAATGTGCCTTACAAGTTAAAAGGAAACTTTTAAGCAAAAAAGGACATGAGTACCAAGAAACTAGAAACAAATTCTAAGCAATGATATGTGGACTAATTCGATGATCTACATGGAGGTTTACCACCTTTGAAAGAAGCAGTGATGACTGGAAGCCTATGTGGCCTCATTAGTGAAAATTATTTCAGAGGAACTTTATCTTTGACAGGATTTACAGCTGGATAGATTAGGAAAAATAATTCAATGGCATAGGATACTTGGCCTTTTACAGGGCACTTCATGATATACTTGTGAAAGATGGAGAAATATAGGCCATGCAATGATATAAATGGGTGAACATAGAGCTGGTTGAACACACATCCCCAAAGGGTAGTGATTAACTGGCATATTGGAATGCATACTGTTCTTTTCAGTGATGTGCCTTAAGAATCTCTATGTAGCTCTGTTTTCTAATCATTTTTATCTGTTACTTCTAGGAATGGACAGAAAATGCATATAAAATGTGAATAAAATCATCCTGAGTAGGTCAGTAGATATGAAGGATGAAAGAAACAGGTATTTATTAGAGTGTACTCAAAGGCATTTTATACTAGTCAGTCATGGGTTTAAACATCCATCTCTT
The DNA here is from genome assembly GCF_028885655.2 of Pongo abelii. NCBI lineage: Eukaryota > Metazoa > Chordata > Mammalia > Primates > Hominidae > Pongo > Pongo abelii. The sequence goes on from NC_071988.2 coordinate 164,105,180, forward strand.
CAGTAGAATTGGGATAGATTGTTTTAATCTTCTCATGCCCCCAATATTTCATAATGTCTAGTATATAGTGGTGCTTAAATGTTGCTTGAATCTTTAGAAGTCTGAAGGATAGGTCAAATTCAGCAAGGCTTATGGATATCAATAGAATTAGTGGTAAAACGTGAGTGTCAAAACAGTGAATGTCAGCTTAGATATCATTAATATTAGAATAGTACCTAAAAGTAGGGAGGTGATCCCCCTGGGTTACTCTGCAGCTATTAACCGTATTTGTATCACTGTGCTTAATTCTGCAGACTGCTGAGACAAACTAGAAGATGTTCAGAGAAATGCAAACTATTGGATATGCTTGAAGCTATTCCTTTGAAAAATGACTGAAAAGGTGACAATTCAAAAGGGACATGATAGTTGCTTTCAGATACACCTTAGGTTTAATGTAAAGAAAGAAAAGTAAATTTGTTTTTTATTGCAAAGGATTATATCTGGACCAGTGCGTACAATGAAAGAAAACATATAAGGATCAAGGTCTGGAGTATGCTGCTCTAGAAGATAAAAAGAGTTTTCTATAACTGAAGATGTGCCTCATAGGCAGTGGAAAGTTGGCAGAGATATTGTAGATAAGCTTCTTAACATATTTTAGGAGGTATAATTACATAATCTTTAAGATGACGTCAAAATCTAAGATTCTAATATTCACTGATTTTATCTTTGAGTCAGCAGTTTATGAAACTGAAGGCATGTAGTGCTACACAGACAGCAGATGCTTAGAAAGGTGTTTGAGTGTACTACAAATAAAAGGACAATCTTCATTCATTAGGAAACCACATAAATATACATAAACTGTAGAACTTTGGAATAGTTATTCTATTATTTCTCTTCAGAACAGCACAGAAAGTTTTATATCTCTCAGCACTATCTGCATTTACCCTAAAAAGAAATTTATAAAGCAAGCCAAAGATATACTGTAAAACCTTGGTTCTCAAACAAACAGAAAACCTTCAAAATTACAGATTTAAAATATTACTAAAAGGAAAATTTGCAACTTGAAAAGAGAAATAGCTGTAGGTTATAGAACAACATAAGAAAGTGGATAAAAGTAGCACAACCCAGATGACCATCTGTTTAGCCATGTTAAGTACACAGCAGCAAAACAAACACAAATTATAGCTACAATGTAAAAATAAAGGAGTGTGATGAAAAAGAAAAACTGTCATAGGATTGATTTACTCCAAATTTAAAAATGTATCCCAACATAAATCACAATAATCAAAACCCTATGAAATAAAACAAAATTCCAGAATTTGATTTAAAATAGATACAGAATCCGATAAACAAAAAACCAGAAGTAATACAACATGAAGAATAACATCACTAACAAATAATGCTCCAACAAATGCTTATCAGTATTTATCATATCATACATTGTAATAAATACTTTACGTCTCAAATTGCTCACCTAATCAATTCACTAATTAATTGTGAAAAAGAAAGGAGCAAAATGGCTTTTGGCTGGGATAAATTTAGGACTATTGAAGAAATACATTTTATTATCAAAAATAATATTTTGGAATATAGTAACATGTTATACAATGTCAAACTTCACAGAAACAAGAAATTACAACATGATATTTTCACCCAAAGTGGCATGAAATAAGTGAAAATATTTAAGGCTGAGAAGATTGTAATCATAAGGGTGCTTTTAGATCCTGTTAGTTAGAGTGCCTTTTGTTATAGAGAACCATGAAAATGTTTCTATCCATCCAGATGTTGATTTCTAAATGCTGTTCTCCAATAAAATGAAACCAGGGTTCTTTAGAAATTGGCTGAACCTGGAGCTGGGGTAGGGAAAATATAAGATAAGCCTAGAGCTTCTTATGGTGCCAAACAGGAAGGCAGTGAGTAAAAACAAGTAAGAAAATGAGTAAGGGAAATAAGAAAGTAAGGGAGTAAACAACATATGGGAGGATGTCATCAGAAGGACACAGAAATCAATCTGAATAAGAGAAAACAACTTGAGTCCAAAATAAATATTAGTATTGGATTCTTAACCAAATAATAAGTATTCAAACAAGAAGAAAAGATTTTGAATGTTGTCACCACAAGGAATGATAAACATTTAAAGTGATGAATATGGTAATTACTCTGATGTGGTCATTATGTGAATAAAGGAGCACACGGAGTGGAGTTTTACACCAAAATATGGCTCCCCGATATAATGAATATTTTGAATTACAGTCCCTTAGAGATCAACAGATGCTAGAACAGACTTTTCCCTATCTACATAAAGACGGGGCAGACCTATGAAGGAAAAGAGTTGTTTCTCCTCTCCTCGGCCCCATGTCTCTCAATCTTCTACCTCTTCAAAAGCACAGGCTGAAGTTTCCTTAACTGCCTAAACTCCAGATCTTCAAAAACAAACAAACAAAAAACCAAAAAAAAATTACCTGTGATCCATTCCTTGAGTTTTTACTAACTGAACCCATATCCCAGGAGGAACACTAAAGTTGTCAACAAACCTGGACATATTTTTGTCACAAACCAACAGGCCCAACAGACCACTGTATGTTCTTCAAGCCCATTAAATTATCCTAAAAATTATTGACTATCTTCCTAAAATCATCCACACTACCTCTCCCCTCCCTTTCCCCTAAAATGTAGGGTATATAAGCATCTGTACCCCATTGAGATATTAGGTAATCACAGTGTGATTCTCCCCTTACACATGATAGCAATAAATGTATATTCCTTTTCTCTTATAAATCTGCCTTTTTATTAATTAATTTTTCAATAACTTTTCAGAGGGCAAAAGGAGAAGCTTTCCATTCACCCACACATACACATGCATTGAGACATCACGGTGAACCCCATAAAAATGTACAATTATTATGTGTCAAATATAATTAAAATTTAAGTTAAAAATAAAATAAGTATTCATGAGTCCACATTGATATAAAAATGGATAAATAAATACATAGGAGAGAGGGGGCAACTCTTCCTTACAAAATAATTCCAGTTCTAACAATCTAACTTATGGGGAAATAAAATTTAGTTAAAGACTTAGAGAATCAAAGATGCTTATATGTTAATTACAGCACTATGATAGTACTTAAAAATCTAAAATAATGGCTTTTATTTTGATGAATTCGTTTACAGTCATTATAATATGCGTTCTGGAGAATGGTTATGAGGAACTATTCAGACAAAAGTAACATATTTCACACATTTAAATAGTGACTTCTCCTAAAAAAATTCTAACACAAGAAAGAATTGATGATGAGTGAAATAAGCATAGATAATAAAATAAGAAAATAAATTAGAGGGCAATATGTTGTAGTTTGACCCTAACCATCCACAAGATTGATCTAGTTGTGAATTCCAGTTTTGCAGCAACTTCTACTTGGTTTTAGACTATATCTACACAATGTCTCATATTCAAATAAAAATGATTCATCTAATCTTACAGATGATTTATCTACCAAATATTTTACCTTTTAAAATGCATTTTGAATGCCCAGATGCAGTCTTCTGATGAAATACAAGATACACAAACACACACTCTATAATTTCAAATATTTTGGAATGTTATCGTCTTCAGTGAGAAGTTTTGGCAACATTAAACAAAAAATATAACAAAATCCAGTGTCCCTTATGTTATTTCTGCTAAAAAATAATATGGCTTGAAAAAATCTATCAAAGGACATAGTAAGTCACTAAAATGAATTCTTCTTACCTCATTTTCTGGAGGACAGCAGTGTTTGGCCCATACTTGATAATCAATATTTGTTCAATTAAAGAAAATTGAAGTGTGCTATTTCTTTATGACATAGCTATGACAAGCTTTCATTTTGATTCATGTAAAGTTATGAAGCTAGACAAGATTCATTAACAAATAAAAACTGGTATTGTTAAAAAAGAAAATCCCTACATACAGTTAGATCAAGTAAGTGTGAACATAAAGAATATTAGCATAAATGTTTCGCCTATATGAATGTATGACAGAGCAAGAGGGACCATCTACAACAAGAATACTTTAGAAAGCCATAGCTTACAAATATAATTTAGAAATGGTTCTACTGTTAATCAAGTGATGAAAGATTAATGTTTTATATAATTAAACTCCTGACAAAAATGTGACTAATGAAAAATTAGGAAAACAAATTGAGGAAACATAAATCTAATTTTATAAATGTTTGTATTTTCTTATGACTCTTTTTTTTTTAAAAGTAAAAGAAAGAACAGATTTCAGCAGAAGAGAGTGGGGTAGTATTGCTTATTCTCTCCAAACACTTAAGGTACCCAGCAAGAAAGTCTGACTCAACCCTAACAGCAGTTCCTACTGCCATAAAGAGATGCAGACATTTGCCTTGGTTTTTGTGTCAACATTAATCAAATCAACAAAAAGAAAATTTCAAAGTCATTTATAGGGACACACTTGTAGTTAAAATTTTGTTTGTATTTTCTAGCCAACCTTGTAATAAGGTATACATTTGAAAGTATCTGCCTACCTATCTACCTACCTACCCACCTATCTCTCCACAGAAAAACACATGCACTCACATGTATGCACATGTGTGTGCATGGTTTCACAAAAATCTAGACTTGTCATATAATTTTTTAGAGCAATATGCTAACATATTCCTTACAATCAAATCTTCCCATATGTTTTGGAGATAATTTACACAAATATTTCTCAGAATAATGCAAAAATCATCCTATCTGATTACATTCTATTAAGAAACCACTGTGAGATACTGTGTCCTTGATATGCCTCTATGTTTCTAAGAGTTAAGTGCAGATGCTTATTTATCTTTCTAATAAAATTTTGGAGGAAGGTGTAAAGGTAGGTTAAACTATGTCAGATCCTTAAAACACTGTTCTTTTTTCAAGGTTTTTATGTGGTTAGATAAGAAAAAAAAAGAACATTGCTAGCAGTTCCGAAAACATAACTGAGATGCAATTTGATAAATAGCCTTCCATCATCCAAGCCAGAGCAGTGGAAAAGCATGCTATCAGCACTTTCATCAAAGATACTATTGACTCCTCTTCTTCTATATCATTTTTTTTCATGACTTTCTCATTTTGTTTACTCAGTAAATGATTGGGAAAAAAATGATTTCTTACCTCTTGGGTGAGAGGGAATGGCATCTGCTAATGAAGGTTCCTTTTCTCCATCATTGTTGCCGCCACTGCCTTCACTGCCACCATCTCTTTCAATCAGTTTGTCCACCATAGCAATAATGCAGTTCAGGCTCTTCCCCACATTGGCCCACACCCTGTCCTGAAAAAAGCATGAGTATCACTACATATTTTTGTCACAAAAACAAGATAAGGCAAAGTCGGATAAATCTATTTTAGAGAAGCATTTGGAAGGGTAGTCATTAGAATGCAGATTGAGTAGCTCTAAATTCCCATTAATTTGGTCAGACTGTGGATATATAATAAATCTATGTTCTCTTAATGAAGCAAAAATGAAGTATTATAAATCTTTTATTTAGTCCATTATTTTCACTCTGTCATAAAGAAATGATGACCATCATACAATATTAATCCATAATTGAGCACAAATTATGATATTTTAAATTGAAGGTATCTATTCTCTTTATCAACACTTATTATGAAAGCAAACACACACCAATATTTTTAAAGAATGGCCTCCTGTTGTGTTAGAAATTCTTGGAGTATTTTTGGTTATATATACATATATATATACACATATATATATATTTCAGTAGCATTAAGTATATTCACATTGTCATGCACCCATTACTAGCATCCACTTCCAGAACTTTTTCATCTTCCTAGACTGAAACTCTGCACCCCTTACACATGAATTTCATATTCCTTCCTCTTCCAGCCCTTAGCAACCATCATTTTGCTTTCTGTCCCTGTGAATTTGACTATTCTAGGTACTAGAAATTCTGGAAGTATGGTCTTTAGACCACTTCTAACAGAACAGCCCAGAAAATTAGTATGCAGATCCCTGGGTCCTCACCAATTGAATCAGAAACCCTGGGAGGAAGGCACAATGAATTGAAATTTTGACAAATTGCTCAGATACTTCTGACCATACTGTCTTAGAACCTCTACTTAATATTATACACTAGAGCTACATAATAAGTCATTTTGAGTGATTTATTTCCCAGGAAGCAGCCTGTACCACTAACGGGCCTCTTTGCCACTAATCTTCCCAGTTCTCATTAGTAGCCATTTTTGCTTAAGGCAATGCATGCAACTTAATTCTTTGATTCACAAAATTGCTATTAATTGTTTAAATACTATTTTGAATATAGATATCACGATAGATGACTGCCATTCCTCACTTCCTTCGTGCTTCTCTTCCTACATCATCTAGCATTGACTCCTAATTTCTCTCTCCAGGCATAATACCCAGATAGATTTATGGTGTTTTCCCTGCATCACACCACAGAACAACCTTTCAGTGGGTGCTTTCTCTATAATAGAGCTATCCCAGGAAACTGGAGTACCACTTAATGTAAAGATAGTACTAAATTCGAGTATTTCCTTAGTGGTTTGTACATTTTTTCTCAAATGTACTTTTTTGCCTAAGCTAATTTTGTTACTTCATAAACATATAAATTAATTTTGGAAAGGATAAATCAAGGAATAGAAACTAAAGTTGAATTCAGATTATGTGATGGCTATGTTGTAAAAACGGAGTGCACAGACATGCCTACTTTAGCTGAGGAAGTAATAGGGTTTGAAAGAAAAGCAGAACATTCAAAGTTAGCACAGGTAATTTTGGATCCTTATGTGACATGCTACCTAGGAGACATTGAGAAAAGTACTTCCTCCCTGGGGAAGCCCAGTTGTCTCAGTTGGAATGATAATTCTTGCTCTAACTACCTCACCAAGCTACAATGGGAGCCAAATGCTGTGTTTTCTATGAAGGCACTTGTTGAAATTATTACTATTTGGAAAAATCACATCCAAAACTTACTGGCTTTCCTAAGTAAATCAAGCTTTCCCCTCACCCTGTAACCTTGAGTAGGAAGTACTCTACTAACCACCAGTGACTGTAACAATCTTTCCCCTAAAGTCAGATCTTTCCACAAAGAATTGAAAGCACTTTACCTCTAAGAAAAATTTAAACACCAATCACATCCATAGATTACATTATCATCTACCTGTTGTCTGAGAAAATGGTGTAAAGCAACCTCTGAACCATAAGCCAGGAGAGCTAAGGAAGCTCATTTATTCCAGGAAGAAATGCTGGGGAAGGGTAAGTAACCTGATGGTCTTGACATCTGGATTGAGATTTGGTGAGGAGCTTCCATTCTGGAGCACAATAACAAATTCATGCCCTCTCTTTTGAATATGCCTTAATCACTACCACCAACTGCATTTTTAAGGTGATTAAATTGAAAAATGAAACAACTCTCTAGCTAAAACTGGAAATCAACTCTGCTACTGAGAACAAAAGGGGAGCAGGTTCCCCTCAATTTTCCAGACTAGCTTTGTTCATAAGTTGTCAACTCTCTTGCTGTTGTCCATGTTGAAAGGGACTTGTATGTGTATTTGTGTGTGTGTGTGTGCGTGCATGTATGTGGCACAGTTGGCTCACTGCAGTCTTGATCTCCTGGGTTCAAATGATCCTCCTACCTCAGCCTCCCATGTAGCTGGGACCACAGGCATGCCCACCACACCTAACTAATTTTTGTAGTTTTTGCAGAGATGGCGTTTTACTATGTTGCCCAGGCTGATCTTGAATTCCTGGGCTCAAGTGATCCACCCATCTCAGCCTCCCAAAGTGCTGGGATTACAGGTAGGAGCCACTGCACCTCAGGGAACTTTATATTTTGATCAAAGATCAAGTCGAGTTGCATGTTGCTTTTCTTATATAAGGGAATGTAAGGGATAGATCAACTTCTCTTAATCACATCCCTGAAGAGCCTGAAAATAAAAGTATTTAAAAGATAATTTGACATTCACACGTATATATTGTTCTTCCTTTCCAAACAGCTCAGGTTATAAGATTTCGCTCATAGAAAAATCACCTTTGTAGCCTGTAAAGAGATCTTCGTTGGTCTGAGGAGCATAGTGAAGCATGTTCATTGGCTAAAACCAATAAGCATGTCATAAAGGGTTATATATATGGTAGGCAGAATAAAAAAAATTAGTCATTAATGTTTAGAGACACAGGAGATGAGACAATATTTGTTAGGGTGAGAAATTGAGCAGTCTCTTCTGTGATACTAATACATAATTTATGAATAGTCAAATATTTGCTTGAGGGGACACTCAGCAGCAGACCCTAAGCAGACTCCTTCTATTCCTTGTCTGTTGGAGAGGAGATGCTGCCTATCTGGTGGTGAGAGAATTCAGCCTTGCTGGTCATGGCCTCCTTCTCTTTTATGGCCTTTTACTAAGTAGTTATTACTACTTAGTAGCAGTTACTAACGGTACTGATGTGTGTCTCTGTCTCTACTATTAGACTGAGTTATTTGAGAACTGTGTTCTTGTTTTATGGCACAGGGCCTGGCTCTCAGTAATTTTTGTTGGAGGAAAGGAAGGCAGGTGGAGAAAGAGGGAGGAAGCAAGAGAGGGAAGAGAAGGAGGTGACTCCAAAGACAGATTAACGGCTGGTATTTATATTCACTTTGTATATGCACATTAGCTAATTTAATGTTCAAAAGCCACCAAATAAGGTTACTGTTATTGACTCAGTTTTTAGAGATAAAGAGACTTCTGGTAAGAGATGTTTAATAAAACTCAACATTAAAATGGTATAAATGGACTAGAACTTCCATTCTGTTTGGCTCCAAAGACTTGATTCTTCCACTGTGATTTTCCACAGAAATGGGGTACACAGCACAAACTAAGCAGAAAAAAAACAGATAAAGGAACCCAGGAAGGGTCAGGTAGAGGTGTGTGCCACCTTACAGGGGCAAGACTAGGTTTTAGTTATCTGAGACTTAAATATGAGTCCAATGGTGGATCCTAGGATAAGTCTACAAAATGAACTGGCTGGTCCCGTCCCATGGACCCTCAAGTCTGAGATCAAAGGTGTCTTATAAGCAGGGATAGAGCAGTCACTTGGTTAAAGGGTCATTCAGTTTGGCACAAAGGACATAAGTGGCCTGCATTAATAAAGGAGTGTCAGGATCAAGGTCCCAGATCCATTCATGTGACCAGGATATAGAGCAAGGTGCAGATAACAAGGAGGAAAGATGATAATTCAATTACTAGAAGACCGGACTACATGGTAGTCAATTATTTTGAAACTACGATGCTAGAGAAGGGTAAGAAAGATTTTTAAAGAGAAGCCTTGAATATCTGAGTTCTTTCCTAAACAAGCCCCTTTCCATTATATTTTTGTGAAAACATACACAGAGGAAAGTTACCAGCAAAAATACATTCTCATTCTGATGATTTTTACTCACCGTGCCAGTCCACAGGGGAAATGCCTTATGCCTAGATTGCTGGTATGAGGCTAGGGCCTACTCTTCTTTCTTCTCTACTAAAATCACACAATTAGTTTCAGATTGCTCCCATGATGAAGAAAGGCTGATTAGTGGGAAGACAACAGTAGCATAAGAATGTGGCTGCAGTATGTGGTGCTTCCAGCCCCTCCAGATCCTGCTTAGCTCCCCACTACATGAGAGGATTAAAAACAACCACTACCCCCTATCAGAGAAATGGATTGCTGGGACTTTTCCCCAGAAATAGCAGCTATTATCTTGCTAGGTCCCCTACTGTATGAAGGAAGTAATGGGGAATCGGTAGGTTAAAGCCTAATCTTTATTCAATGGAGCCAAATTGGTGTATTTAACCTCCATGGAGCCTTCACAACAACCCTACTCCTTGGAGGTGAACTGGCTATAAACTTTTCCTGATCAATAAGGGCATGGAGTCAGTGGCGAACCAGCAGCAATATTTATTTCACACTGAGTCAGGTGCTCATTTATTTCTGGGTTACAACCTAAGGTAACATGCAGGTCAAACCCAATGGCAGTAGATGCAAAAATGTTGATGGTTGTAGCCAGGGGGACATTACACCTGGCAGATGAGCCATGAAGGCAGGCAGCATGATGGTGACTCAGCATGTCACATAATTGTGAGCTTAGTAGCATCAAGAGAAATCCTGACTGCTTTGGAGCAGTAGTTAACTTAAAAAATATATTCCGTAATGCTTAGCCAACCAACTTTTTCTAAGGCCAATTTTTGATCAGAAAGAATGTGAAGACTAAGCCAGAGCTGATATAGATGTACAAAATAGCCTGATGTATCTGTATTTCCATGAATAATTTCTCACTTGTCATTATCAATTTCTGAGGACTTTGATTAGAAACAGTCAGTGAATTAACAAGGCCAATCCCATCTTTAAAAAGAAGCTTCCATTTATCCTTGATTTTGACTGACAGCAATATGCTCTATACTGGCCAAGGTCTATAATACTGCAAACCTTTATTCTTTCAAGAGCTGGATAGTTTTTCTCTCTGAACCCTTTATCCAGACTGTTAGGTAAATTGAGTTACACTTAAAATATTCTATGTTTCAAACTGGCACGTGTATAGCCTAGGGTATCTCTTTCTTTCACACACATACACACGCACACAGACACACACACATGCCACATATCAACATACACACATCAACACACACACATTCACTAAAAATAGCCAGACAAACATCCACCAGATGAGATTCCCTGATCTTTGCTTCCTATTGGTCCTCCTGCTTTAACTTCACCTATTTCCTCATGTAAAAATACCTGACCTTCATCTCCCAATAACTACACTCAGTTTAAAATTCGCTTCTGGCCTTATCTGGGAAAGGAATCCCTTGTAACAAAAATGGACTCAATTAGCCATTGTTTCTCCAATTTTGACCTCTCCATATTCCCCTGGCTTGGATTTTTCCCAGGCCTGTATTATAGGCTATCACAAAATCAGGTCTGTCTATGAGTGCCACATTAATCTTCATTGATCACCCTCTTCATTTGATTATTTCTAATCAAAAGCAGGCTTAGTACTACAGCCAATATTACATTCTTCTCTCAGCCTGGAGGCACATCTATAGTTGGGTAGACCTAGATAATTCTTATTTCTCATTAGTCTTCAAAATGAAACCTTCATCCAGATGTCTTCTTGCAGTCTTAGAAATATGCGGTTGCATTAAATCAACATATATTTACTAGGCATCTGCTATATGCTGGCTTAGCGCTAAACGACAAAGATTTGAAGGAAACCTTGGAAGATCTAATATTTCTAATATCTTGAAACATGTCGGCTTTTATACCTAGAATACTTTCTCCGTTATCTTCCATCAATCTAAATTCTTGCCCTTTCAAATCTCACCATCTCCAAGAATGTTTCATGATTCTCTCCTTTCTCTTTGCCTAACACGCTTTTTTTTCTTTTTCTTTTTTTTTTTTTTTTTGAGACAGAATCTGGCTCTGTCCCCCAGGCTGGAGTGCAGTGGTGCAATCTCGGCTCACTGCAAGCTCCACCTCCCGGGTTCATGCCATTCTCCTGCCTCAGCCTCCCAGAGTAGCTGGGACTACAGGCGCCCGCCACCATGCCCGGCTAATTTTTTGTATTTTTAGTAGAGACGGGGTTTCATCGTGTTAGCCAGGATGGTCTCGATCTCCTGACCTCGTGATCCGCCCGCCTCGGCCTCCCAAAGTGCTGGGATTACAGGCGTGAGCCACCGCGCCTGGCGCATTTTTTTCTTTTTAATAGACTGTGTGCTCTATAAATGAAATGACTGTTATTTTTTAATCCTTTCATTCTCATGTCTTAGTCCTAGAGAGGAAATAGATGAATAAAAGAAGAATGGATACAGGAATAAAAGAAAGAAAAAGAGGATAATTCTTCCATCTTTTCCGACTGTCACATAACGACACTGAATATTTTTGGCATTTTTAAATTTCAAAATTTCTTCTTCTTCTTTCTTTTATTTTTAGAGATAAGATCTTCTGTTGCCCAGACCAGAGTGCAGTGGGGTGATCATAGCTCACTGCAACCTCAAACACCTAGGCTTAAGCAATCTTCCTGCCTCAGCCTCCCAAGTAGCAGGGATGACAGGTGTCTGCCACCACACTTGGCTTGGCATTTTTAATGTGTATCACACAATCACCTGCATCCTTGGAACATCTTTCAATACCTCTGCTCATTTTATGAGTTCTAGTCATCTTACTTAAATGAGATGATATGACTGTTAAGCTCAGGTTTCATATAAGTGCCTATACCACTGTTGCATACTGTTTATACATATTGAATATCTATTGACTGACTTACTAATCTGTTATTTGGTAGTAAAAATAAATTATCCTATAAGAAGTTCTCATTACATGCATCTTCAAATGAATTTATAACCAAGTTCCTACTCTGAATGGCTGCATTCAACCTAATAAATGCCACATTATGCTAAAGCTTTCAATTCAGTGCAAATATTAAATAAAACATTTAATAAGTAAAAAAATTCCACTGATTGACTAAAGCTTTTAACTTTAAATTGGTAATGGGATGTTATCTGCACACCATTAGATACTTGCACAACTGGTTGAAATGTATGACATTATCAGTTAGTGTGTTGTGCACACCATTTTCAAACACTAATTCTTTTTAATCGTATAAACCTTGATAAATCAAGCCAACAGTCTACCTATATTTACCATAGTGTTTCCTTCACTTATTCACTAAATTTTGGAGTTAAAAAAATTTCTGTTTGGGAAACAATATCTCACTATTCAAAATAGAATATATTAAAGTTTGAGGGCACTTGAAAGTGTACGTATGCAAGTTTGCACATTCATTATACACAGCCACATCAAAATACCTGATATTGAACCAGGCATTATAAATGTCTAGAAAATATCCAAGGGAGATGACATTATCCAATATAGAACTGCAGGAAAATCATTACATTGTTTTACATAATCATTACATTATTTCATTACATTAATAGAAATAAAATATCTATTAAAATACAGGTTTGAATTGGAGGATGAGCTGCTGATATCAGCAAGTCTATCCATTCACTTATTCCTACATTAACTCTGAAAAAGACATTGAGCTAGGATGTATAGGATGTGTTAGGTGTTATAAAACAGGGGTTTTATAGGTGAAAATATTAACTGCATGTGGGAAAATCTAGAAATTGGCAGGATTTCATGAATACGCATGCACATAAAGATTTCATCTGGGGTTTCTTTTCTTTAATAGAACATTTTTGCATTTTATTGGACAGTCATGAACTTTGCTTAATCACCTTTTGTGGACATTAATATTGGATAAGTATTCAAAGCACATTTCTCTTGGGTGATATGGACTGGAGAAGTTCAGGAATGTTTCCCATCCATCAAGAAAACAGAGGATAGAACACATTCAGTTGCCATACAGGGAACAACTGGCCCCATTCTCCCCGCTTTTGGCTGCCCTTTCTGACGGTGAGAGTGAAAGCTTTGAGTGTTTCCTCCTCCTTTTAAGATTAACAAAACCATATAACCCTATTATGTGTGACTTAGGGATAAAAAAAAGAAAAAGCTGGGACAAGGGGCAAATAGTCGCTTTCAATTTGTATTTGCTGGGAAACTTCTGAAGAAATCATTTCTGCGTAACTAGAACCTTTGTTATCTGCACATTAATAATTAAATAAAGTTGCCATCACTGGTTTCTGGAGGCTTCCGAAGGCCTTCATTAGTCATGACCTTAGCTTTGGTAATCTCGGATTTTCTGTGTCTATCTTGAATTTTACTACTTTCTATATTTGAAGATATTTTGAAGATGACTTAAATAGTCACTACAGAGTTGATTAAGACCCTAGGAAATATGCACTAGGGAGAGGGGGATATTTTGCAGATGGCTAGAATAGTCATCTTAGAATTGATTAAGACACTGGGAAGTAAGAACCAAGAAGAGAAGGACATAGCTGGGTACTCTTCACTGAAGGGGAGAAACAAAATCCTCAAAAGGACTCATGAATTATAGTGGGAGAAAAGCTACTGGACACAGTGCAGAATTATATTAAGCTGAAATATTCTGTTTCAAAATAAGAAGACAAATAAAAATAATCTGCAGACAAATTTCAAAGACATTAATTTATTCTATAAATATGTATTGAGTACCTTTCGTGTTCACATGCTTCACTAACTGTGTTAATGCAACAGTGAATGAGACAGTTTTTTTCCTATTAGAGCTTATAAAGTTCATGAACACACGGATAAAACAGACATATAAACAACTGATTATAATCAGTGTTCACTAGGCTATGTGCTCCTGTAATATAAGAATAATGCTTTATTATACAAAATGATTTGAAGTTGGATATATATATACATATACATTAATATATATACACACATATATATGCATCTGTCTATTACTTACAAAATTTGGAAGTAAATGGCCATATTTTAGTAGACATAATACTCATTTAGGTAACCAAGCTATAAGGTGTTACTTTGAAAAAGTTTAATCATAGACTAATATCAAGTAGTCTATAAAAATTTGTTACTTCTAAAGAATGAGAATGATTTACCTCCTTCTTATTAAGATCAGGACAATGGTTTTAAATCACATCTAGCCAATCAGATAACTGAACAAAATCTTTTGAATATTAATTTTCACAGGTACCTCTGCATTATGCATGGTCTCAATGTTTTTCTGTAGAGGTAATGTTTTCTAAGATGGACAGAGTAGTTGGACAAGAGAAGTTGGGAATATAGATCACTACAGATTTCCTGTGGAGATACCTGGATAAATATGTTTTATCCTCAACAGTTAACAATGCTTGCAACTGTCGATGCTCACTGCTACCAATTATGGCAGTATAAATAGCTCTTCAATGCTCCTGTCAAGCTTGGCCCCATTATGCCTAGTGTTCCATTATTGGAATGCTAAGCATGCAGAGTTATTTATATCCTACTGCTCAAGGTCATCGCCAAGGTCTGATTTTTCACTCATGCAGACATTCAAAAAATTGCAACCTCAGGCATAAATGGGTTAAGCATTCACATCTGCTGTAGGCATCATTAAAGAAAGGTATAGTACAAAATGAACTGTATAAAATTTGTAAGGAATATATCAGAAGATGGTTCATATAAATCTTATTCCCAAACACAATCTTCGGTAGTATTGAGTTACAGAATGGCCACAAATTTTTAGGTTATCTATGGAGTTTATTAATAGGATGTTTTACATAAATATGACTATGAATTTGTGCTATTGTTTCTAAAGTCTATAAAATTATTGAAAAATTAATATGGACGGATCATCCATTGTGTTTATGTAACATAAACACATTTAACATAATAAGAAATAGCAAATGTTTGCCTAGCTTAAGAAAGAAGACTAAAATTTTAAATTTGGTTTATATTTGTAACATGAAGGGAATTAATTGGATAATTTGGATGCTGAAATGCCGCTTGATATAGAAATGTAGTTCAATTCAAAATGGGTTTTGTGTATGTCTAAATACTAAGAATTGTTTTTCTAGTTTTGTACTTTGCTAGAATGGATCAGAATATAAAGGATCAGAAGTTTCTTTTTTAACAATTGATTTGAATAGAAGTAGGCAGATTTAGCCCTTAACCTATCACTATAGTAATTTTGAAATTAAATCACAGTGTTCCACAGAATTTCAGAATTATTAGAAACCACAAAAACTAGGTCAACTTAATAGTTTGGTTAAATGACATGCTTTCATATTTTGGACAAACTGATCTTGGGATCCCAGCTGCTGGAAGCATCTGTTGCAGAGATGTAGAGAAAGAAAAGTAATATGTCATCTTAACTGGCTAAAAGAGAACGCTATGTTAGTCTATTCCTTAACACAGATTGTTATACAATCCTAAATATTCCTTTGGGGTTTAATTGTTTACTAACTTTTCAGGAAAATAAACCCTCAAAGCATTCCATTATTTAATAAGTAAAATTCAGCAAATAATGGACTTTTTTGTAAACATTCATTTTAGTTTCAATCTTTACCATATTGACTAGATAATTATTATCCAGATTCATATGCCATCAATTTTGTCAACAAAACAAGTTGAAAAGAGAAAGCACAGCCTAATAGTGATTTAGAGTGAACAGGATTCTCTTTTTTGACTTCAAAGAATGGTTCTTACCTGCATCAGCCAGGTAGGATTTAAGTGTAATCTAATACCATTTATTTGCTTCCCAAATACTTATTATAAGAAGCTAAATACAGTTGTTCGAGTTAGGTAATTATTACAGTCACTATTAGAAATTAAGTAAAACAAACAAAAAATGATTAATGGAATTACTGTAACCTTACTTGCAAACGCAGGCCAATTTAAGTGATCAGGGAATATCTTCTCATAATATCACAGAAACCCAAGTAAATTAATTTAAAACACTGAATTACTACCAGCATTGACTAGACTTGTAATCAGCACTGAAACTTTTCTAACAACTAATTAAAAAAGGAGTATACAAAGTTATGTTTCTAATTCATTTAATACCACAGTCTCTAAAGGCATTTTCAATTAGCTACATTTTCTTTAGTTTTACTCAATTTATCAAAGTTAGATAAAGCTTTGAGAATAATGTTAAATGTTTATGACTCTGGTGAAATATTGTTTCTATCTTTTTATAAGGGATTTCTATCCTTTGATGAAGGAATGTTTTCAGTAGAAAGCGGTTGCTAAGGAAAATCAATGAAAATGTTATATACCAAACAAACTCGGTTATTGTTTGCAAAAAGACTAATTATATTACAAGGAGAGAATTAGAAGTAACTTGTCTGAGTGGGAAAGATTTTTCTTGTAATTATGGTAAATTTAGACAAAGCTTGTACATGCTTTCCAGAAACAATGAGTTCAGAAGGAGGCTTAGAAATGACATTAAGGAGATGCAGAGAGCAATGCAGCCCTTCATTATTACCCAACCCTTTTGCCTTTGAAGGACAACAGGAGAAACTGAGATGACACCCTTTCATCAACTGGAGAAAAGAATCAGAAAGACTTTTTTCCTGGTGGGAAGACTAGAAAATATTCCCAAAAGAATAATGAATGCTAAACAAACAACCATGCCACCTGATACTCCAGACTTGGCTGGTCCATCACAAAGCCTGGAATTATTCTCAAATTTTTCACCTTACTCATTAGCTCAAGTACTCATTTCTTCGGTGCCTATTTGAAACCTTCACCACTCCCTCCAGTCCTCCCCATCTTTTTCTCTTAGCACATGATTCTACTTTATGGATAAAAGCAGCCATCCAGCCCCACCCACCCTCACATCTTCACATCCTCCCTGCAGTCTCAGGAGAAGGGCCTGTTCTTCCACCTGGACCCTACCGTTGACTTTCTCCCTTTTCTTGTAAGGACCTTGCTCCATCAGTTATCACCTCTGTGCCCTCACATAGCCTTTGGAATATAACACGCTCAAATTTCACTCACTTTAAAACAAAACATGTAAATAATAATAATCACAGGCACAAACACACACAATAACTACCTCTCTCTGTATGTCAGCTATTATGACCCATCTAAAAGGGCACCACATCTTCTTTCTTGAATGGTTAACTTATACTCAGATTTAAATCTCCAGAATTACTTCTGGCAACACCACTATGGCTACCACATTCTTGCTGTATCCCATGTACATCTCTAAGGCTGCACCACGATTGTCATTTGTCTTTCTACAGCCCTGAATAGGGTGTGGAGTAACTGAAGGCCCACGTTGTTCACCTGTTGTCCCCAGCATGTGGCACAGTGAATAAGGCAGAACAGGTACTCAGTAACACTGACTGAAGGGAATAGTGCTCTGTAAACCTTCTCAACTAATGATACAGTCCCCACTTTCTTCCTTCTTTGCCCATAAGACAGTTCTGGACTTAAAATTTTGAGTTGAAGCCATATTAGCAGAAACTGTCTTCTATCATGTCTCTTTCTAAGATTTGTTGCAAAATGTTTTAACTATTTGTTAACATATTTTTATCTATCACTAGACTCTGAGCCCCAAAACTAAGGATCTAACATTACTTACCTTCCCACTTGAAATACTTAATAAAAGGTTTCAAAAATTGTCTAAAGAAAAGGAAACAAGGAAGGAAGGAGAGGGACTATTTTCAACAGGAAGAAGGGGTCAAGGTGAGGGGGAGGGTTTGTAAAACACAGTGAGTTAAAATGAGGGGGAGAAATTCCAAAAGTCTCACTTGATTTAATATAAAATGGTAATTATTTGTCAAAAGGTTAACACTGTATGTTTATTAAATAAAATATATCCTCTTTTCTGTATGCACTCGAACTCTTCAAAATTCACAATCCACATTGTATGACATATCTAGTTTCCCCACTTATCTCAAGGGATAGTATTAATCTTCATAATAAGATTATATACTTTATATTACTTAAGAAACATAACGATAGTACTAAAGTAATATAATGCATTTGCCTTGGCGTTTCCAGGAAATGGAGTATCATAACATGGGTAAATCATTGATTTCATGACCACTCTGAGAGCTAACAGAACACGTGCTGTTATTTTCATTTCACAGTTGAGAAAATTGAACTTCAGAGAGGTTAAGAGGTGTGTACACTTGGAACTGTGAAAAAAAACTGAAGAAGGTGAAGGTAAAAGGGAGAAAGAAATACTAGATATGGTCTTTGAAAATGCTTCATTGGGAGAAATGCAATTTTAATCACCAACGACTAACACTTACTCAGCATTTACCTCTTGGAGCCCACCTCTATCTTTTTTGTGATAGAAATTTTACCAAAAGAAAAAGCAGGCATCACCTCACAGCCTTTCAGATAACTTTTTTTTTTTTTTGAGAGGCCTGTGCCTTTCAAGTAATTTACTCCCCAAATGTTCTTAAATTCTAGGGTGGCAAGAAAAGTAATTGTTAACTAAAAGCTTAACATCTAATACAGCTAACACACTATTTTTTTTTGTTAAACATATGATACAGTAATAGGTTTCCCTTTGTGTGTGTGTAATATGCATATACTTTGGAGAATTCTTGAATAATTTATATGTATGGATTCAGTAGTAACACCCTGTTCCACTGCCATGGTGCACCTTCACGTTTCTCCCATTGTATTCGGCCCAACTAGAATTTCTCTCACCATATTTATTTCCTTTGTTTATTCATCTTTCCTAGCTATTTTTTCATATCCTTGTATGAGGCCATTCTTCTGTAAATTTTAGAGCATCTAGAGCAGCATCTTACATTATAGAATGTTGAGCAAGAGGGATTTGTGAGATATCTATGTCTACTGTCGTTTAAATGTGAATAATTTTAAAAAGCACTTCCAGAACCAAAACACTGAATTGCAACAATGAAAATACTTGTTGCATCCAAGTAGTAGTAACATGGAGGATTTTTTATTCTTTTTCTAAAAAATAACTTTCATGTGTTAGGTAGCTTGGCAATAAATAAGGAAACATAGAGTCTTGTAACTGTGGCATCTTTACTTGGATGACAGATTCTCACTTATACATACAATTCATTGGCTAGCAAGTAAATTTTATCAGGATTTCAACTTCCAAAAAAATTGCCCCTAAGGAAAAATGTGGCCTATTTATCCACAATCTGTTATAACTTTTTTCCATTTTTTAAAATGAAAAGCAGAGCTATCTGATCATTTCTACCTTATTTCTCATCGCTAAACATTGAGAGGCAAGTGATATACAAGAGACTTACCCACTCTTCCTCATCGTAGTCTGAATGATGTGGTATGGAATCCTGCCCTCTCATCAGTGGGGGTTGGTCTTGGGGACTGCTCTCCTCTGTGCTGCTCTTAGGAGAGGGTGGCTTCTTAAGAATGCCTCCTGGCCTTGCAGTGTAGAGTGCTAAAAGAGCACTCCTGACAAGTTGATCCTTGAAGGCATGTACAAAAAGCTCTGTCTGGAAAGAAATTGACAAGGATTAGAAACACCTTGGTAGGCATCTCAGCATAGAGCTGTGAAAAGGTCAATTGCAGATTTGTTGGTACTTAAGTGGTGTGTATGGTGGAAAAAGTACAGACACCAAGGGGAGAAAATGATTCATACCAATCAATGGAAAATAGTTTGGTTTTGGGATGCTGCCAAGGCCTTAAGTCCTGCTATTTTAAAGTTAATGCTGAGGTTTTAAATGCAAAATAAACACCGTCTGTCTCCTCAACCTTCTCCCTTTTAGTTTCACAAATCCTGTCTTTGGAAATGAATTTCAGTGGGGACAATCATTTGAACAACATCTACCTGCTGCAGCTTTCAAGTCATTCCAAACACTCCTGAAAAGAAGATGCAATCAGGCTACGTATATTTTACTAAAACCACAATTACTTTTGCACTGGCCTAATATATTTTAAACAGTTAAAGACTAAAGAAAGACATACGTCCTTAAAGGAGTTTTTTTTTTTTTTTTTTTTTTTTTAGTATCATAAACAGATCTCAACAATAGTAGAAATGGCATAGGCAGACTTCTTCATGAAAACATCGGGCCTGTTTTCCTTATTATCACCTCCTAAATGCTCTGTTCCACTAAATTGTTTCAGTAATGCTTAATGTTAACGAGGTTACTGTGAAACTTGGCATGTAGATTTTACAAGCTGGTGGCAAATACCTAGTACATACTATAGCAATGAAGGCTTCCCAACAATAAAGAACTTTACAGCTGTACTTTGCAATTTCCTGATGAAATGTTTAACAGTTTCACCTTGTAATAGACTGAAGGGTGCAGTAATTACTACACTTAGCATGCATGTGGCCTAACAATCTGTTCAAAGAGTGAGATGTAAGTCAAGTAATGGCCCATATTGTTAACATAGTCATACTCTGTAATCTCTTAGGAAGGGACCCTTTAACTCATAGCATTATATTGAATAATAATTGATATTGCCACCATTTAATGAGACACTCTTGATAATGCTGGCTTCACCACTGATATAAGTCAACATCATTATTTCTTGGTGCACTCTCAATATGCAGTCAACAGTTCCAAGCCTAACTAGCAGTCACTAAATTATTTAGAGTAGACTCTAAATCTTCTCGTTGTGAGCATCAGCAACTAAAGAAAACCAGTTAAGCCCCATGCAAAACAGGTGCCCAGTAAGACTTTGTTATATATGCATAGTTACTTATTTGCCATAGATCATAAAATTCTAGAGGTGAAAGGGATCTTAAAGTTGACCTCTTCATTAATCAAGATGAGAAAACTAAGAAAGAAGTGTGGTGATATGTTTTAGGGAATACTGTATTGGCAGCACAAATGGAACAGGAATGAAGCTTTCTAACAAATCAGCAGCTTTCTCCCTTATTCCACACTAATCACCACCCGCCATAAAACTAGATGTTTCTGTCCTTCTTCCTCTTCTTCCCTAACCCCAACTTTCCAAGTATTTTGAACATCTACCAGTTCTCATAAAGTGTGCCTATAATGCCTGTGCAACTACTTTACTGCTAAATTTTGTTGAATATTTTAAACATCCTATTATTAGTCCCATTGAAGCCACTTTGAAGGTAAGAAAACAAAACATGAAAAACATAATTTATAAGAATAAAAGATTGAAAAATATTTCAGAATAAATCAGAAAAACAAAATAAAAAGCAGTTTATACTAGATAGGCACAAAAAGAAGTGTTCACTGATGTTCACAATGAAGCATTAAAATGAGAATGAAAGATATAAAAAAAACTGATGGAAAAATTGGCTAGACAGTACTCAAACAAGTCAGTGTAGTCATAGCAAAATGAGGAAACATGTCATTTACATAATTTTTTATATAGCATGGATGTGCTTATCAGTGTGACTTTAAATATTAAAAGCATGAATTTACTCCCATTCAGCTTAACTAAACAATTTCTCTGTTGATGGTTTCAATAAGTTCTTTTGATTTATTTTTAGAGCCAAACAACTTGCCTTCTTTGAATTCCTGTTACTACATTTCAAGTCTCCACAATACTCATATAATTGCCATGTAGCTAAATATTCATTCACACTCAGTGAAATCTTCTCTAGCACTTGTAATCACTATCAATTCCTTTCCATCACATGCACATGCAGAGATTCCACTTCATTTATTCAAATCTAATTTGAGTCGATTTACCACCAAAGGCAAGGGAGATCATCCAGGAGGGTCTTGTGGTTTTAAAACCCAGAATTTTTTTTGGATAACTGAATACAAGGCTTACAATCTTAAACATAATAATAGCTAATCTTTCACTTTGTGTCTGTACAGACAAAATTTATCTGACTTCTTGGAAACTCTCTGGATCACCAGTATCCTGTGTATAGAATCATATTTTTTAGAAAATACTCAAATGTCCCATTGTAATATCCATGTAACCTGAAAAAAAATTTAATTTTTTTTGACCAGCACTACTTAGTGATGTAGACCAGTGTAGACCATTGATGTTTCACAGTCAAATAAATCATCTTGAAAAGATTAATGTAGTCACTAAATCCCAACACAGCTGTATACAGTAGTCCCTCTTAATCTGTGCTTTTGCTTTCCCATGGTTTCAATTACCTGTGGTCAACCTTGGTCTGAAAATATTAAGTGAAAAAAAAGAAGAAAGAAAAAACTAAATAGAAAATTCCAGAAATAAATAATTCATAAATTTTAAGTTGTGCAGCTGTTCTTAGTCGAGTGATGAAATTTTGTGCCATCCTGCCTCAGATTGCCTGGGATATAAATCACCCCGTGTATCCATGCTGTATATGCTACTAGCCCATTAGTCACTTAGGTGCCATCTGGGTCACCAGATCGACTGTCAGGTTATTGCAGTGCTCATGTTCAAGTAGCCTTGACGTAGAAGCCTAACACTACATCATTCCCCTCACTTTATCTCGTCATGTAGACATTGTACCATCAAACAACATCACAAGAAGACACGTGAGTACAGTACAAGAAGATATTTTGAGAGAGACCACATTTACATAACTTTCATTATAGTATATCGTTGTAATTGTTTAGATTATTAGCTCATGTTAGTCTCTTACTGTGCCTAATTTTAAATTAAATTGTATCATAGCTATGCATGTGTAGGAAAAAAACAGTATATACAGGGCTTGGTACTATCAGGGATTTCAGGCATCCACTGAGCATCTTGGAACATATCCTCGTGGATAAGGGGGAACTATTGTATTGCTCTTCTTTCAACTGGGACGATACTAGGAAAGTTGAAGTCATGGAAAGGATGTGACCATATCACCGAGTTGCCTATTGACTCTTCTGAAAAACCTTTTCCTTTTCTCATTTAGCGTGAACTACATTAAATGAAAAAAGAAAGTCTATCTAAATGTTATCATAAGAGTAGGCCAAACAATTTATTTAAAATATCAGCTTAATAATATTGTGTAAAAAGAATAAACTCTGAACATAAGGCAGATCTATTTTATTTTTTCATATTAGAAAATGAAAGAGAAATGTTACCTTAAAAAAAGAAATGTTTTCTAGCCTTCTGACATTTTTCCAATTCATATCCCCATACAACTATTCTTCAAAGCAACACACAGAATTATCTGCAAGCATAAAACTACTAAAAATTACTTCTCCTGGGGATGAATGAAGAGAATTTCTAGTTTCCTGAATATTAATGGCAGAGGAATAGTTAGGACATGTTCATTTAAAACCACTCTTTTTCACTAGAGATCTCAACAAAGTAAAGTTCTATTCTACCTAGAAATCTCCTTATTCTCGCTGAAAAAAATTTAAGGCAATACCTAATTCCATCTGTAATACAGAAGCAGCCAATGGCATATGCAAGTGATTATTATTTTAGTAATCATCTATGCAGCAAGAATCCTGTTTATTTTGATATTTGGTATTTTGAAATTACTTGATATAGGAATAGTGCTATACTCTGTCATTAGTGCACTGATGTATTTTCAACATTCCCTAAAAGAAAGCATATTAGACTAACAGCTAGGAGGTTACTTAACATCTGGGCAGCTCATATATATATTATCCATTTGCCCTTGGAAAAATCACATAATCATTTTTCCTAGTTTGCATAAAATTAGGAATTGCCTACCTCTCAAACTCATATGGGAGTTCATTGTAAACCCTCAAGTGCACTCTTTGATGGTCTTTTTATTTATTTATTATTTTATCTTACTTTTATTTTTTATTTTTATTTTTATTGTAGAAACAGGGTCTCACTATGTTGCCTAGGCAGGTCTCAAACTCCTGGCCTTAAGTGATCTTCCTGTCTCAGCTTCCCAAAGTGCTAGGATTAAAAACATGAGCTACTGTGCCCTTCCTAATGCTTCTCTTTCTTGATTGACCTTTTCAATTTCTTTTCTTGACTCATCATTCTCTGTTCACCAAAATGTAGTAAGTCAGCCCACACTTTCTCAAAAGCACTTTTTTCAGTGGTGAGGTAATCCATTTTCCCATAGCTTCAACTGTCAGCTGTACACCAAGGTCTAATAAATCCATCTCTATCCATCTCCTGAACCAGCTCTATCAACTGTTTTCATTGAAAAGCCCTTAGAGTTCAGAAATGCCAGGCTGAACTCAAGATTTTGTTGTTGTTTTTTTATTTTCAGTAATTTTGTCCTTTCAAGATTTTCCATTTCAGTAATATCATTAGTATTCAACAACTCAGAGTCCAAACCTCTGAATTATCCTCACTAATGCCTATTTTCTGGATTAGTCAGCAATTTATTCTACTTATACTTTTACAATAATTTCAAAACTCGATCCTTACATTTCCACAGCTAGTCCCACTTAAGATCCTTTCTACATTCCATAGGGATACTTTCCACAGTCTCTTTATTGGTTGGTTCACTTTAACTTGTCTTTCCTTTACGATGTTATCAAAGGCCACCAATGTTAAAATATATACTTCTGAGTTCCAACCTTGAACTACAATACAAATACAAATATAAATGAGAATTTGTATTTTTAGCAAAGTCCCCCAGAAGCATTACTTTTCTTTTGTGATGCCCAGTAATGTTCAATAATTCAAATCCAGTATCTTAACTCAGCCTATGTATTGTTATAAAGATGACCTTCATAAAACATGTATCTAATCCTTCCTCATTCAACAGCCTTCTCAGTGCCAACAGAATAACATTTCTCTTGAATCAATAACTAGGTGTTAGATGACCAAATTATACGGTGTTTTTCAAGCTATGAAACATTGCTGAAACATTCACATTTCCAAAGTGTGCAAATAATTGTGTACATAACAGTGATACATGAAAGTTGCAGGTCCATATCCTCCTCCGCTCTTTTTATCCTCAGCCTTTTTGATTTTAGCTGTTCTGGTAGGTGGCTAAGGGCATCTCATGATAGTTTGAATTTGCATTTTTCTAATGGTAAATGATGCTGGGCAACTTTGCATGTGTTTATTTACCATTCATAAGTCTTCTTTGGTGAAGTATATTTTTAATTCTTTTGCCCATTTTTAATTGAGCTGTTTGTTGTATTAAGTTCTAAGAATGCCTTATATATTCTGATACAAGTCCTTTAACATATGCATATTTTATAAATATTTTATCCCAATTCATGACTTCTTATAGAAGTTTGCCTGATTTTATTCTTTTACACTGTACATTAAGGTTTATGATCTATTTTAAGTTAAATTTTATATATGTATGAGGTAAAGTTAATTGTTCTTTTTTTTGCTCATGGATATCCAATTGTTTCTGCAAAATATGTTGAAAAGATACTGTTTTCCTCTGGCTAGCCATATGCAGAAAATTGGAACTGGACACCTTCCTTACACTTACAAAAACTAACAAGATAGATTAAAGATTTAAATGTAAAATCCAAAATTATAAAAACCCTAAAAGAAAATCTAAGCAATAGCATTCAGGACATAGGCATGGGGGCATGGGCAAAGATTTTATGATGAAATCACCAAAAGCAATTACAACAAAAGCAAAAGCTAACAAATGGGATCTAATTATACTAAAGAGCTTCTGAACAACAAAAGAAACTATCAACAGAGTAAACAGACCACCTACAGAGTGGGAGAAAATTTTTGCAGTCTATCCACCTGACAAAGGTCTAATATCCGGAATCTACAAGGAACTTAAACAAATTTACAAGAAAAAAACAAACAGCCACATTAAAAGTGGGCAAAGTACATGAACAGACTCTTCTCAAAAGAGACATTTATGTGGCCAATAATCAGATAACAAAAAAGCTCAACATCACTGATCATTAGCTAAATGCAAGTCAAAACCACAATGAGATACTGTCTCATGCCAGTCAGAATGGTGATTATTAAAAAGTCAAGAAACAACAGATGCAGGTGAGGCTGTGAAGAAATAGGAACACTTTTATACTGTTGGAGGGAATGTAAATTAGTTCAACAACTGTGGAAGACAGTAGTGTGGCAATTACTCAAAGACCTAGAACCAGAAATACCATCTGACCCAGCAATCTCATTGCTGGGTATCTACCCAAAGGAATATAAATCATTCTATAATAAAGATACATGCTCGTGTATGTTCGTTGCAGCCCTATTCACAATAGCAAAGATATGGAATCAACCCAAATGCCCATCAATGATAGACTGGATAAAGAAAATTTAGTACATACACACCATGGAATACTATACAGTTATAAAAAGGAACAAGATCATGTCTTTTGCAGGGACATGGATGGAGCTGGAAGCCATTATCCTCAGCAAACACACACAGAAACAGAAAACCAAACATTACATGTTCTCACTTATAAGTGGGAGTTGAACAATGAGAACACATGGACACAGGGAGGGGAGCAACACATACTGGGGCCTTTGGGAGGATGGTATGGTAGGGAGGGAGAGTATCAGGATAAACAGCTAATGCATGCAGTGCTTAATACCTAGGTGATGGGTTGATAGATGCTGCAAACCACCGTGGCACACGTTTACCTATGTAACAAACCTGCACGTCCTGCACATGTATCCTGGAACTTCACATTAAATTTTTTAAAAAGATACTGTTTTCCTAATGAATTTCTGCTGTGCTTTTGTCTAGTTATTTGAACATACATGTGTTGGTTTATTTCTAGACTCTCTATTCTATTCCACTGAACTTTATGCCTTTGCTACACTAGTATGTTACAAAGGACATAATACATTGGTATTATTTTTATTTGGAAAAGTAAATATATATATAAGAAACATGTTTGAATTAATAAAAAATATATTCACATATTTACGATTTTTGGCATTGCCTATTCTTTTGTGTACATTCAAATATCTCCTGGTATCATTTCCTTCTTCCTGAAGACTTTCCGTTATGATTTGTTGTAGTACAAATCTGTTATGAAATTTCTCAGCTTTTGTTTGCCTGAAATGGTCTCCATTTCACCTTTATTTTTGAGAGTTAGCAGGATTTTTTTTTTTTCAGTAGCTTGAGGATGTGACTTTATTTTCTTCTGGCTTGCATAAAGCCTAATAAGAAGTCTGCTATCATTCTTGTTGGTGAATGTCAGCGAAACATGTGCCCTTTTTTTCTTTTATTTCTTGGTTGTTTTCACAATGTTCTATCTCTGTTTTTCAGCAACTTGATTATGATGTACTTGAGTTTATTTTTCTATATTTATTCTGTGTGGAGTATATTGAGCTTCTTGGGTCTGTAGTTTCATTAAATTTTGAAAAACTTTGACCATGATTTCTGCCAGTATTTGTATGCTTCCCTCTCTCCCTTTTTTGTCATTTCTATTTATATTCCTTGATTTTTCTTCTGGTCACGGATCATATTTTCCTGCTTCGTTGCATGCTTAGTATGTGCTTATTGGATGGCAGGCATTTTGACTTTACATTCTTGGCTATCAGATTTTATTGCATTCCTTTAAATAATGTTGGATTTTCTATAGCAAAGTAAAATTACTCAGAATCAGTGGGATCCTTTCAAGCCTTGTTTTCAAACCTTGTTAGGGTAGACTAAGAGCAGCCTCTAACCTAAGACTAACTTAGTCCCACTACTAGGGCCATACACTTCTGAGGACTTTACTCAATTCCTGGTGTATTAAAAGGTCTTACCACTTTACTGGTGGAAAGATAAACTATTACCGTGCCTGTGTGACCACCAGGAATTGTTTTATAAGCTTATTCCTAATATTTATTTCTGTGGACATGGGTAGCTTATTCTCATGCATACACAGATTGGTACTCATAAAGAGTTAAAGGCACTCATTTACAAATCTCCAGGGTTCCTTCTGTGTGAGGCTCCTTCCTCTCTGGTACTCTGCTCTGTGAATTCTAGCAATCTTGGCCTCCCAAACTCTAATCTCTGTCTCTTCACCTTGAGAAGATAATGTTTAGGTTCCTTTTTGCTACAGCCTAGGAACTGCCCTAGGAAGAAATCTAGGTAGTTATAAGGATCACATAATTTGTTACCTATTTTCCAGTGCTTAAAAACCATTATGTCTACATTTTGTCCACTTTCTTGTTGTTTAAGGTGGGAGCGTCCATGTTAATCCATCATAAACAGCAGAAGTTCTGATTCCATAAATTTTATATATAGCCTCATTGTCAATATTATCTTACATTCTTATCTTTATTTTGCTTATTGTACAATTTTCTAACAACAATTTTTTTATTGTATACTATCACTTATTTCACCAATTAAATAATTACCATTTAAAGGCAATTATGAAAAACAGCAACATAAGTTCTATCCTGAAATTTCATTTTTATCTAAACCATTTAGTCTCAAGTTTCCTTAGACTCCTAATACATACTTTCACCAACCTTAAAAAAAACAAACAAAATTTCTACTCATTAAGTTCTTTCCCAAAGTTTGGGACTGAGATAGACCTAAGAGTGGTTACAGTGAATAAACAATAAAAAAGTTATTCTCAGTTGTAAGTAATCAACATAACATTCTTCTCTCTATTATGGGTATCTTCAACTTCTTAGCACACTAGCTGCCTGGCATTGCTATTATAGAAAACAACATTGCTTGAAAACATCCTGATTGTATATGTTTCAGAATACAAAAGTTTTTATTTTTCTTTGAATATAATAGAACGTTTGGTATAGTATATTGAAGTTGAAAGAACAGTAGGAATTATAAGCTATGAGAATTTCTCAAATATGCTGTGAGTATAGCCTCTAACATTCGCAATAAAGGCCATTATTTAACTATTTAAAAAATGCAATATTGTAAAACACCCCATTCTTTTAAATTCTTAGGTTGTAAAAGTTAAGGGCCATATCTATGTAGTATTTGTCATATAGCATCAAGTACAATACCACACATAATTAAGTGCTCAATAGCGCTTTTTGATGAGCAGGATAATAATGACTTATTAAACAAGGTCTATCAATCCCAATGGAATAGAGAAAGTGATGGGTGTTTGAACACTAATAGATTTCTGAGCTACGAGAGATACCTAAACACTGTCCACATTCAGGCCTTTAAAAACATTATTTATTTTAGTTTGAATTTATTTTATCTATTCCTTGTTTTTTTTTCCTTCATAGAATTGCATACTTTTAGTCTGAGAAAAAAGGAAATGCATTTTTATCTCACTCTATTATTAACCGTTCATACTATATGTTAAAATTTTGGTCTATCTTTTGCCTTTTTTGTTGGAATTATTCAGATAAACTTAGCTTGCCTTTTGTTAGATTCTTACACCATAAGATTATACTATTCTTTAATATTTTCTTGAACTAATATGCAACAACCAAACCCAATTATCCATAAGAAGGCATACCAAGAATGTTAAAATTATGATACAATTTAATTGAGTTTTGCATATTAGAACATGAAACATTAAAAGTATTGATTTTTGTGAAATTTTAGTAGTACTCCTTCCCTGCCCCCACATTTGTTTCCTTAGTCCTATGTACAAGCATCCATATAGTAATCTGAAGACATAGTATACTGGTCAGGCTCACAGAATCTGGAGCCAAAAACACAAGGTGTGTGATTGTGAGTAAATTTAATATTTCTCTGCCTCAGTTTCCTCAACTGTGTAAACTAAGGCTACTCACAATACTTACTTCATAGAATTAGGAAGACTAAATGTTAAAATAATATTATCCACCTCATGGAACTCTGAAAATTGAAGCACTTATAAGAGTCTCTCAGAGTTATTAAGCCACCAATAAATGCTAGCTATTACTGTCACTTCATCATCGTCATAACCACTACTATCGAGTCTTGGAGTTCCTGGGAAGAACAGCCCTGTGTTTTATTCCATTTTTCCACCTTTTCTGTTGAGCACAGTGACTGTCAAATAGTATGAATTCAGGAATTATTTTTAGTTTATAAATTGTGTGTGTTTGTCTCTACCAACAGTGTTTAGATGGATGGAATGTTGGCTGGGGAGCTCTGTCCATGTGCCTTGGTTCTCAGTAGCAGTAGAGATGATGTAAATTGCCTTTGGATCTACAAATATTGCCTACTCAAAGACTCCTGGAATATGCCCTCTCAGCAAGTTGAATTTTTCTGTTGCCACTTGCTTTTCCCCCAGACTATGTGTTTAATTGATAATGATTTCATGGCTATTGTCTTCAGGTGCAATGTCTTACCTAAGAGGAGTGATGTCATCTCATCACCAAATAGAATACCTCCTTCTTCACTGCCTGGGCTGCCCTCAGCCTTCCCCAGGTACCCCAAGTCTATGACAGTAAACTCTTCCATGTTCAGGTGCTCAAAGGCTATAAAACCTTCACATTTCCCTGATAGGCATGAATATAGATAACTCCTTAATGTCTTGAATATGCTATACGGATAAGTCCCTAAGAAAACAACACTAGGTACCTATTTTCCAAACACGCCAGTTCAGAATCAGTAAAGGAAACCAGGGGACTATCCATGAAGTAAACATTTTTATTTTATAATCCATAGTATATAACAAGCCCAAAACTCAAAAACAGAACTTTTAAAGCTTACATCCCACTAATATTCAATTATATTTAAATTTAGAATACCACTAAAACTCTCTCTCTTTCATACCTGAATTCATGGATCATACTTTGTTCTAAACCATGAGCTACTAACAGCGTTCATAGACTAAACAAAACTGTTAACTTAGATAATTCTTTGAAATTCCAGTCATGAATTCTTAAAAGAATGCATGGCTTGCAAACTTAACTTAAAAAAAGATCCTCCTAGTTTTAAGGACTGAGAGATTTATCAGTCGACTAAGCTTGTCTACTCAGTAGAAAAGAGAAAACATAGGGGAAAAAGTTGGAGCAATGCTGGATTCAAGGAGCAGAAAATGCCCATCCTAACCTCCCCCCATCACCAAAATCACTGCAGCAAGTTGTAAATGATGTATGAAATGACAAATCCCTGCCCAGTGCACAAGAAGAATATAAATACTGCTCTGTAATCACTGCAGCGGTGTGCTATTCGCTAAAATTTTCAGCTTAGGTGAACCCAGAAAAAACCTCACCTCATCTATAAATCCAAAAAAGAAATGAACCAAAATGAAATTATATTATTTTACTGTATGCAACAACCTCCTCTTTTTTCTTTTTCCCTAGCCAGAAAAACATACTTATTGAATATCAGAATACTTAGGTGTTACTAAGGCATTTGTCTAACGAAAATTTTTAAAAAAAACTTTTAAATAAGGAAATGTCAAAATCCATATATTAGACGGAGGACGCTAGAAAGAACTTCCATTCTGGAGTCATCCAGATCTGGGTTTGAACCCAGGTTTTGTTTGAATCCTGTGTTTGACTCTAGCTGCATGACTTTTCACATTTTTAAAATTTCTCTGAGCTTTAGCCTATTTCTGTGTGAAATGAAGATAATATGTTCTCCATAAGTCTGATGATTAAATAAAATGACATAAAGTGTGAAGCCCCTTGCCCTATTTGATGCAAAGTAAGTACTTGCAAAATTTGGGTCAATATTTTCCTCCCTTTTCATGCCAGAGGCATATGTTCTGGCATGGAAGGAATGCTGCATTTTGAACTGGAAGCTCTGAGTTTGGCTTTTCACTTTTTAATTTATTAGACAATTCACTCGAACTTTCTGAATAGATATTAACTATTTTTTCATGAAAATAGGTATGTTTTCTCCTATGAGAATAACATATAAAAATGTACAAACTGCAATGTTAAATAAGCATAAGATATTATTATAAATTAACATACCTGAATAAAAAGTATGGGCATACATAAGATCCAGGTTTCTATGAATCTGTTCTTCAGAGAGGTGGAAAACTACACTTTTGTCTTATTCTATAATTATGAGAATTTTCTTTGATCAGTTTCTTCAACAGCAGATTTATTGAAAGTATCTCATAAAAAATTACATGATCTCCTTAAAATGCAGAGGTGAAGGATGCACACATTGGAAGTGGACACTGGTTTTACATTGAAAATCAACTGTCACTTGTCTTTTTCTATCTCAGCTTTCTGTCTATCACACAGCTAGCCACCCTCGTTAGTTCTGGAAGTTGATACTGAGTGTCTACCCCATGCCAGACTAGCTCTCCTTTCTGCAGATAAAGGAACAAGTCACCTTTGGAAAAACTAAGGCTTAGATTATACCGCTTTTCGAATAACTAACACATTTGGAAATTTTTGGAACCTATCCTCAGTAAATAATGTAGAGAGCAAACTGAGGCAGAGGAAGTACCCCATACAGACTGATGTAAATCCACATCAAAGTTCTGCCTTCAAATGAAGTGGCATTCCTATTCAAATGTAAAGCTTTATTTGCATAAAAATTAGGTGATCACCAGAGGAAAATAAAGTAATTTTCAAAATCTAATTTAATTCACTTAATAAGACCATAAACCAAAGAAAATGAAAGATGCCAAGGAAAAGAGAAGATATATACCAACCAATAACAGGTTTCATTTCCTACTAAGAAAAAAAAAGAGAGTACTCAGTAAGATTTGAACAGAGAATGAGGCCAATTTATTTTGATCCTGTGGCAATACTTTGAAGCTTACTTTTTAACCTACTCTATTTTACATTTCCAGATGCTACGAAAGGCAATGTATGCAGAAAGCCAGACCAATGGGAATTTGAGTATTTCATTTTCCCAACTATAGTGATGATTTGGATCTTACTTTTTCTGAAAGCATCTTTAAAGAATTCTTCAAGCTGTCTGGAGAATGCTGGCTTGCAGAATTAAGCAGTAGGTCTGCATGGGTTGCTATAAGAGGTTGTAGTTGATTGATGTTGCTGAGAACTTCCTTTGCTTTGGCTGTGTTTTCAGGTGAATAGTAAATAAACTGGTATCCGGTACTGCAAAAACAAAGATAAAAATAAGTTACACAAACAGCATAACGAACGTTCAGCCCTTAATATCAGATGGCAAATGATAAACAGAACTCCAAGTATCACTCTTTCCTATTGATAAGAACTGCCCTAGGAGATTTTTAATAATGCACTAGCAATTTTTATGTAAGGTGACGAAAATGCTTTTTAAAACTAGGTAATCTTTTTTTGCTAAAACACTGGGAAGATTAATACTAATACTTGACATGATTACATTATTGTAATTACATATATGTAATCATGTCAAGTATTAGTATTCAAAACAAATTAGTATTACTATTAATTTTTAATGAACTTGAAGCCACATAAGCCAGTGGGAAAAGATTCAAGCCAATCTCAACTTAAATCCTGGTTTGTCACTAACTAGCTGGGTGACTTTGGGCAGCCTTCTTCCTCATCAGGAAAGTGGGAATAATCATCTAAACAATTCTATGAGGTGTGTAACATTAGAAGTCATTCATATAAAGTGCCTAAAATTGTGCTTGGCACAGAAATAGCATTCAATACCTACTACCTAACGTTTCCCCCCATGTTACTAGGTGAGGGGTATGGAGGAAGTAAATTTTAATAGCTGAGAAATGAGGAGAAAATTAATTAATGTCAAGTGGGCACATGGACAAATTTATTGGACAGAAAAAGGACATTAGTAGCAGAATGCTATTACATAGTGTTATTTTATCACGACACTTTTTCTTCTTATGGTTTTCCATTTAACATACAAAGAAATCCAAAATTGGTTATTAACTAAAGAATTATTGACTTTTCTTTTTAAGAGACAGCATCTCACTCTGTCACCCAGGCTGTAGTACAGTGGCACAATCAGAGTCCACTGCATCATCTAACTCTTGGTAGGCAATGATCCTCCCGCCTCAGCCTCTTGAGTAGCTGGGACTACAGGTACAAGCCATCACACCTGATTAAATTAAAAATTTTTTTTTCATAAAGACTAGGTCTTACTATGTTTGCACAGACTGGTCTTGAATGCCTGGCCTCGAGCCATCCTCTCCTCTTAGCCTCCCAAAGTGCTGGGATTACGGGCTTGAGAATTATTGACTTTTATAATTATCATCCAGGAACTAATCAAGCACATTATGGGAGCAGGGATTCTTTAGAGTGAAGGAATCTTTGATCCATTTCATTAGGAAGAGGCACTCCAGCAGGAAAGCCGCAAAACAACAAAACAGTTGCCAGAAGGAAAGAAGAGGGAAGTAATGGCTCATGCATGCACAAGATTCGTGTAAACTTGCTTACATCCCATTATACCCAAATGTCAAGACATTTTTTCAAAAAACTTTGCAGTCGATGTTATTTACTGAATATGTCTCCTACATTTTTATCAGCTCAATTATTTAAATTCCATAATTTTATTTCTCATCTTGAAACCTCAGACACCACTAAGAAAAACTGACATCTAGGAAGCGTTATCTGTCCTATTCCTCTCACACTAGTGATTTTTCAGGGGAAAATTATCAGAATCTTTAAGGAAACAATTTTTTTTTGCAAACATATAATGAATATTCCTCCTATTTTATTTATTTACTTATTTAGTAGAAGATTAAAAGAAACGCCCTTTGAGGCTTGGGCTATTCAGAAGATTGAACAAGAAGTCAATGAAGGTATCAGATTTATGAAGGCTAAGAAACACATTACTAGTTTACTTGTAGACTTTTAAATGTCAGAAGCGAGGGGCTTCAGATAAAACGTACCTTAATTTGCTATTATGTATGTCTTAACGCAAGTTAAAGTAAATGAAAAAAAACAATTGCGAGGAGGGGAAAGGAAACAGTAGTCCTAGCCAATTCTCTATGTCTCTTTCTGGCTTCTTGAGTGGTTGAGACAGATATCATGCAAGAGTGTACTAAGGACTTTACAAAAGAAATCATGAACTCAGGCTGGATGTAAAGTTTAATCCGTAACAGGCTTTAATAAATCAAACAGCTCCACATTATTTTTGTAAAGAAAATGATTCTCTAAAGATACAGACGTGTCACCAGAATTTGAACAACGTTTGATACCCAGCAGCTCCGAGAGCAGAAAGCAGGACCTACTTACAGACCCAATGCAGAGCCATGTGGTCACTGCTATGTGATCCCTCTTTGCAGGTCTGCTATCCTGTCATCAGAGGTCGCTTCCTGTGTCCTCCTATGGCTACTTACAGGCTCCCCATGGCTTAGCCTTTGGAAAGCTAGAATGCTCATGGCCTTGTGGGGTCTTCCATCTCTCTCTTCACATGACTGCTTTCTTTTATTATTATTATTATTATTATACTATTAATATTATTATTATTATATTATTATTATTATATTATTAAGTTCTAGGGTACATGTGCATAACGTGCAGGTTTGTTACATATGTATACGTGTGCCATGTTTGTGAGCTGCACCCATTAACTCATCATTTACATTAGGTATATCTCCTAATGCTATCCCTCCCCACTGCCCAAGATAATTTATAGATTCAATGCCATCCCCATCAAGCTACCAATGACTTTCTTCACAGAATTGGAAAAAACCATATGATTGCTTTCTGAATGTGTCTTCTCTGGCCTCTCATACGCTCACTTCTATCCATTCCATTTTACTCCTATCACTATTGCCTTCCTTCTTTACTATTATTCTTTCCCAGAAGTTCACTGTTACTATTTTCCTGAATATTACTACTTTCATTATCAAATTCCCTGACAGTCTCCACTCCATTCTATTCTAATTCACACATTTCTAATATTTATTCTGCACATGTTCTTTATTTATGCCCTAGTTGAATGGTGCTCAAATTTTAGCAGTCACAATAAGATTTCCTTGGTGATGAGGACAGGGCCTCAATGTTTATTGAAAAAAATGCAGATTCCTTGGCAACATCTGCTAAGAGATTCCGCTTTAGTAGGCTGTAGCATTTGTGACAAGCACCTCCAGAGATACGGACGCAGGGACGGAACATCTTTAGAGATACCCTGTCATTGTTGTGACTGAGATCCCCTCTAAACCCTTGATCATGCTACACAAGGACTCTCATAAAAGTTCGTTCTTAAGGTATTCAAATTTTCTTAGCACCTTTTACAAGGCTACTTTTACAACCCATCTTATTCACACAAGTTGCTTTGGTTCCCTCCTCATTGCCAGTGTTTGCTCTCCTAACCTTTTTCATCATGATTTCATCTTTTCCCTCCCAATATATTCCCTTTCCTCTCCCCAATACATTCTTCAATCACCATGATGGGACATAATCCTAACTCCTGCCTCTTTCTCCTAATTCAGTCTCCTTTGGAGCAGAGTTGTGTAGCATGCATCGGTTGTTCTGATGAAGTCTTTTTAACGATGAGCACCTCACCTAGTGAGGCTGAAAGATTCATTTTCCATAATAAAAGCCAACGTTGGTGTCCAAGATGAAAGGATGAAATAGTATGGTATGGAAAAAAAATCACCACTCACAAAATAATTTTAAGTATATATAAATTTTATCTACCTATTCAGTGCCTTACTCTTTAAACATGTCATATATTTTAACAGTTATAGCTTCTTAAATGGGAAGTAATAAGTATAATTTAATTATCTAGATAAAAAGAATATAACCAAACTCTATTTTATAGTAGTATGAAATTTAAACTGGATCCAAACACTTGAGTCAATGATCAATCAGACAACTCTGGAAGAAAGGCAAAATATTTACTTGGACAAAATATTTTATAGAATATAAATAGTACTGCAAATCACAGATAATGAAAATTGAAATTAGTTTTATAATATTTTTCTATGGAGAGTGTGAATTAAAGTGTACTATATACTTAAATATATTCATTTAAATATGGTTATTTAATATATTTAATATTATTTTCATTAGAATGTACACCTACATCCCCATCCTTACATGTTTGTGTGTGTATACGTTGTTACTATCCATGTCATATCTTGGAGATGTGAAAAAAATATAAAGCACATAATGAAGTAACATTTACATTCATAAGCTCTAATTGCTAACGAAAATACAATTAAAACAAGGACTTATATATTCCTGAGTGTATATTTGTCCCAGTCCCTTTTTCCTGGTCTTCCTTATTTTCCTATCCTCTTGCTCCAAGACTCAGCTCTTGGAACTCTTATCTATATGTCCCTCGTAAGTAATCTCATGGTTTAAATACACATGCTGCACTAATGATTTCCAAATCTCCATCTCTAGCCTAGACTTTCCCGCTGAACTCCAATGAAAACTAAAGCTCTCCTGTTTACAGCTCCAGCTTAACCTGTCCCAAACTGATCCCGAGATCTGCTCCCCACTTTCAACACCCAGCTCCTTTGCACTCTTCCCCATCTTAGATTATGGCAGGTCCATTTAATATTGTCTATGACTCTTTGTCTCTTATCTTTCATCCAACTTTTCAGAAAGTCTTGTCTTTTCCTTCAAAATATACCCAGAATCCAACCACTTATTTCTACACTCATTGCAACCACCCCATCATTTCTACCACTAGGATTATTGTAATAGCTCACAAACTGGTTTCCATACCTCTGTACTTAAACTTATCTATTGTAAGATAAATAATACTCTCAGATATTGAAGTCCTTGACTTATGGTTAGGGTTTGAAGATGGCAGGAGGCAGACAAGAAGAGAAATATAATTTATTTTCCTTAACTCCTTGACCACAAGTGCACATTGTGGGACTTACTCTGTTACTTATCCATCCTTTCCCTTCCCACTCCATTGCTACCTCTACTCCTTAATCTGTTTGCTCAGCCAAGCTACTGTTTTGTGCAGTGGAGCCATTAAAAAATACAGATGAGAGATGATTAACAAGCAAGGAGGAAAACAAGAAGGAAAAGACAGGGAAGGTGGGGCATGAATAGAAGGGGATTAGGATTGGTGAGTTTAGGGAAAAATGACTTAGAGTGGTGTGTCTCTTCTCCTGTGGCAGAATTAAGTGTCCAGAGAAAAAAAAATCTAGAACTATTTCCACTTATTTTTTTTCTAGCTCAAACACTACTTGTAAAAAAAAAAAAATGTGGTCTCTTGAATCCAGAGGAAGGGATATATATGCTCTCAGTTCTGACTGAGAAGAAAATAATATGGATCACAAAAGAAAATTCACACTATAGTGTACTTAAACACACCCTTCTGGTCTCACAGGGTTTAATAACGGGCTTCATGCCTCTCTGCTTTCCCCAACGCACCCTTTCCATTTTCTACTGGGAGTGGGGTTTGGAGAAAAGAATTAGAAAAAAACAAAACAAAACAGTATTTTACCTCTTTTGGACTTCACTTATATAATTAAATGAGTTATATGATCTGTACTTAAATTGATATTTACCTTTACTCCTGTTTTAAAAAAAGTCACAGTTTTGGGCCGGGTGCAGTGGCTCATACCTGTAATCCCAGCATTTTGGGAGGCCGAGGTGGGCAGCTTGCCTGAGCTCAGAAGTTCGAGGCCAGCCTGGGAAACATAGCAAAACCCTGTCTCTACTAAAATACAAAAAATTAGCCAGGTGTGGCAGCGTGCACCTGTAGTCCCAGCTACTCAGGAGGCTGAGGTAGGAGAATTGCTTGAACCTGGGAGGCGGAGGTTGCAGTGAGCCAAGATCACCCCACTGCACTCCAGTGAGGGCGACAGAGCAAAATTCCATCTCAAAAAAAAAAAAATGGTTTCATGAAAATTTTAGAGCCAAAGAGTATTGTGAATCAAAAGTTGATTCTGCCATTTATTAGCTCTGTGAAAAACGATGCTAATAGGAAAAAAAATAACATTCATTTCTGCTGAAAATTCCCCCTCTAAGAAAATGTGTTTATTGGTTCAGATCACAGTGGCTTCTACTATTCCATTTTTTAGTTTGCAAGTTCTTACTTGTACTTTCTAAACCATTGAAACCTCTTTTTTATGTACATCCTCTATTTAGCCCTATTCTTGCTTTAATTCAAATTTTCCAGGTACTATTATATGACCTTTAAATAAGCACAGTCCAACATGCTTTATTTCCTTTCCTGGCCTATTTCCACTTGTCCATGAGTTTATTTGCCTTGATTTCGTTTGTCACCTTCCAAGGTCTAGTCAGTTCTATTTCTGCCTAGTTTGGCTTCTGGTATTTTCATGTTGTCCCTGTGGAGATAATACCCAAACCTGGTCTCCTGATTCCTTCCAACCTCGAAAACTTCTCAGCCTCATCCTAGACCTTATGCCCTAATATACTTAATAAAAGTATAGAGTAAGAAAGGTCCAGGAGTAAATATCATACCCCAATACTCTGCAAATATAAAAGTTCCTTTGACTGCAAACAGGCATGAGAGACCTTTATGGGGTGACAAAAATGTCCTAAAATGGGATTGTGATGATGACTGCACAACTCTGTAAACTTACTAAAAATCTTGGAATTATATACTTACAATAGTTCATTTTTATCCTAGACAAACTATACTATAATAAATTTCTTTTAGAAAAAAACAAATCATTCCAACATATGATATTATAGACTAATGATTATGATTCTGGAATAAGAATACAAAAAAACCAGAAGGTACATATATAAGCCATTTTATTTTTTTCCATGTTAAATTTGACAATACTTTAAGACAGTGCCTAATAAAGCCAATATTTTATACTATATAATTTATGCTAATAATTTAAATCTCCTCCTCTATCACTTTAATAGATAATAATCATTGGGTACATATATGCTATGGACCTAGCATTATGTTAAATGCTAGTTTTTCAGGGATTATATTATTTAATTTTGACAACAACCCTCTGAGGAACAAATATTAATTCAAGATGTAGAAATTGAAGCCTGAGTAGGTTAAGTAACTTGACTTGGATCACACAAACTAGCACAGATGCTAAAACCAGGTTCAAACCCGGATCTTTATTGTTACACAGTTTGAACTCCTAATTATGTTTTACTATCTCTTGAACATAGTATCAATCCATTTTAAATTTGGAAAAATTAAAATTCTATAACTAATATGGGAAACATCTTTAATTGAATAAGTATCACTTATAAATATTAAAATAAAATATAATTAAAGAAGTTCTCACCTAATTAAAACAAAGTTCATTAGAGATGTATGATTCTATTTTGTAACACAAATTAAAGAATTTCAGAATTGTCTCACAGTAAATTATTTTCAACAAATATTTAATAACTACTACTCAGTCAATGAATTAAGGAAAGCAAAAAACCAGGGGTACTCAAGGTAATCAGGGGATCATGTGTGATGATGCCAGCCCACTAAGCGCTACATGAAGGGCTGGTAGTGAGAAAGAAGAAAAAGGGAAAAACTATTTTGTCTGAGTCTTCTTCCCACAAGAGCTTGCAAACCTAAGGCTTTATCTAGATGCTTGGTGTCTGTGAATATCCTGAGGACAGCTGTAGTTTCAGGGCTTGCTTACTAACCACTCCTCACTAAAGTTCCTTCATTCCTGAGAGGAAGGGAAAAGGATGGCACATTGCATCCAACTGTTCTAGGTACTCTGAGATTGCAGAATGTTTTTCTTACCTAGTTTCCATATTTGCTGGAAGTAGAAGTTGTAAAAAGATTGTATGAAAACATTTCTCTTATTTTACAACTAAAAAAAAGGAAAAAAGACAAAACAAATATTCAAAAATAAATATAACTGTATTTATCTGTGGCACTCTAACTTATTAACCTTTCCAACACATTCACTGATATGTTTAGATTGATGTCTTTTGCACACATGTCATACTTTCTTTCAGGCACATTGTTTACATACAGCTCTACATGCCTCATAATCCACCAAATAATTGAAATGGCTACATAATGTTCAACTTTAGTGATGCAGAATAGTTTGCTAATTCATTCATTCATTCATTCAAAATGCTTATAATATTTTAGTATTATGAATGGTAATCTATGAACATCTGTGAAAAATTTACTCCTTTTATTTTTATTTTGGCCATATTCCTAAAAAAGTGGTGTTCCTAAGGTGTATTTGAGAGGGCTGCAGATAGAAAACTGATAAGGCTGGAGCTTTAAAAATATTTTTACTGACTACTAGGCAGAACAACTTTAGGCAGATTAATATAGTAACTGACCCTGAGTGCAAATCATCACATCAATTCACATGTTTTTTAATAGCACAAATAATTTATTCAAAAAATTACATTCTCATAAAGACCCATAAGGAATTGACTAGACCAACTACATTTTATTTCTCTCTGGT
This sequence comes from Pongo abelii, assembly GCF_028885655.2. Lineage (NCBI taxonomy): Eukaryota > Metazoa > Chordata > Mammalia > Primates > Hominidae > Pongo > Pongo abelii. The sequence continues at coordinate 164,146,457 of NC_071988.2, forward strand.
GGATAGCAAAATCCCTTCCTAAGCTAACATTGCACATTTGTTAAGAGGATGTTATGTGTTGAACATCTTTTGACTGCTTGAGGGTAAATGAGTATGGAAGAACTTGAGACTAAGGACAGAAGTCTAATTTTCTAGCTCTGGTTCCGTCATTAGCTGCACTGGTGACTCAATCTTTGGTCCTTGGTATTTTCATCAATAAAATAAGTAGGAGAATTCATGGTCTGTGGGATCCTCTCTAAGTTCTATGATTTAAAAGATTCTTGGCTGGGCACGGTGGCTCACGCCTATAATCCCAGCACTTTGGGAGGCTAAGGTGGGTGGATGATGAGGTCAGGAGATCGAGACGATCCTGGCTAACACGGTGAAACCCTATCTCTACAAAAAATACAAAAAATTAGCCGGGCGTGGTGGTGGGTGCCTGTAGTCCCAGCTACTTGAGAGGCTGAGGCAGGAGAATTGCTTGAACCCGGGAGGCGGAGCTTGCAGTGAGCAGAGATCACGCCACTGCACTCCAGCCTGGTGCACAGAGCAAGATTCTGTCTCAAAAAAAAAAAAAAAAAGATTCTTAATGTGAAAAAAAGCACAGACTCAACAAGATTATTTTCTTATTTCTCAAAATGTCTCTTTAATGGAGTATAAACAACTGACCTTATTAATTAAGCAATGGAAATGAATGGCTTATTTCCTGTATCCCCTTTCTCAGCTGTCTTGGCATTTACCCAGTTATAGAAACCAGAAACCTAAGTCCTTCAATCCTGCCTAGGCTCCCTCAAGCCCTCAGCCAACTGGATTTAAATTCTGTTAGATATTTCCTTAAAATCTTCAACTCCCCAGGTAACTGTCTTCCCTCATGCCACTATTATAATAGTCTAATTCTTTGCCATTCTTCTGTTCTCTCTACACTGTCACTCCAAATACTATGATCATGGCAATCTTCAGCTGAAAACCTACCAATTGCAGTATCCGTAGCCTAAAGGGTGAACTGCCAGGAACTGACATAGCAAATAATTGTTTAAGATTTGGTCCTTGCTCCCTGCCCAGCCTAACATCCTTTCACACTCACCTACACTCTAGCAGCTGCTCTGTGTTGCTGGAGTTTATAATCCAGGGTGCAGTGAATGGCACTATCATTCCCCAGATGTATGTGGGAGTCTTCCTTGATACCTCTGGGTTCTTACCTCCACTCGTAACACACATACAACCCCCAAGTTGCCCCTAAATACCTCTGTAATTTATCTTCTCTCCATCTGTGCTGACACTATAAGCCAATCCATCTTCCTTCTCTGATGGGGTTACCACAATAATCAATTATTAATGTAAGCCTCATCACAAGAAAGAGGACATTGAAATAATTCAGGCAAAGTCCCCTCTAATAAAGATTTTGCAATAACAGTATTTATATCATGTAACACAGCCAATTGTTTGATTTTTCCATGACATAAATTCCATATATACAGTTTTTTAAAGTTTGTAATCTTATAAAAAAATGAGATGTTCTACACTTAGCTTTCAAAGCTCTGAAAAATATAGTATATTTTATTTGTAGATGACTGGCAATTTATTTATAGATGACTTTCTTTTCTGCTGTATGCTGCCTTTGCAATGATGACTATTAAATATCTAGAACAACAGACAGCTTTAAAAATATTCTGGAAATCACTTGGAGTTTAATAAGTTCAAAAGTTCCTCCTTGGATTCAGTGAATACTTCTGAGATAACATACTGTGTCATGGTTTAAAATGTTGTTTCAGTTTACAGCAAAGGAGAAATGTAACTTCTGATTTACAGAAAATAAATCCTCAAATCATATTATCTTTATATATTTCGTTTTAAAAATAAACAGAAAAAATGTATTTTTTCTGTAATTTTCATATTAGACTTCACATTTTTACTTTTAAACTCTAATCTTCTTGTTGATTTTTTTTCTGATATATCTCTAGGTATACACATGTAGCCACAGCTATAGTGAAGACAAGAAAATCCAAGAGTGGTTATGTATTTTGTCATTTTCAGACTGCCCTCTTCACCAAATTTGATATCATTAAAAATTTGGGGACAGTTTAGCAAACACATTTTGTCATTTACAATTAAAGTCATTTTCTTTAAAATAAATATTTAATTTTTTTAAATTCTGAACTGTCACACTATATACAGTGTCTCTTGCCTAAATATCAGATCATTCTTTGCCTCACAAGCTTTTGGACAGGTTATTGGAAGAATGTCACAACTTGGAAGTGTTAAAGTCACTACTGCATTACTGATATTGAATCAGGTTTTTAAGTTAGCCATTTTTATATAAATTGTCTCCCTTCTTCTTTCGGAAGACGTAAAAGTATATTTTCCCTTGCTAGTGAGGTGCAAGGAAACACTAATGTTATACCTGCCAAATAGTTGTTTTCAAAGCCTATAAGACATTTTCCACAAGTGTCTCTTTGTTTCTGTTTCTTTTTCCTAATTCCACAAAAAGTCTCTGTGTCTGCTACCTAATTCTATCACACTGATCTCTTCTTCAGGCATAGTCATTGGTTCTTCCCTTTATTCTTACGGCAGGCAATCCTTTGATGTTACTCATTCATTTCCCCATATATATATCCATTCATCAAACACTTATCAAGTCAGGTCCTGGGGATACTGTGGTAAACTGGACAGACACATTTCATATTCTCAGAGCACATACAGTCTAGAGGGATTTTGTACACTGGAGACTTAAAGCAGACTTGGCTTAGACAAGGAGTCAGAAGAAGCTTCCAGGCAGAAATGATTTTAAGTGAAGACCTGTGGTGGTGAGAAAGTTCTCTTCTGGTTCACTATGGAGGGTAGAGGGGAGGGAAAGATGATGGTGTCATGGTGCGAGATGAAGCTGGAGAAGAAACCAAGGCCAGATCACATGTATATATTATTGCACCTTAGATTTTCTCCTGCAAGCAAGAGGCAGCTAAGAAATTTTTAAAATTATGAAACACAAGAATATTTGCCTTTAAGAAGTATAATTCCAACCAAGATGAGGATAACTGATTGGATGAGAGCCAGTCTGGAAGGAAGGACGGTAATTAAGAGGTTTGGTAGTAGAATATTTAAAAGACAGTGGTTCTATGGGCTAGGATTATCTTAACCCATGTTTCATGATTAAAATGCATAACTTCCAGATATATAAGAAAGTAAACTAATTTTAAGTGAAAGCAAGGGAGAAAAAGTTGTCAAGGATTTTCAGGTGCTACATTGAACAGTGGGGTGGATGGTCATACCTTTTTATTAAGGAAAATAACCCCCAAAAGAAGCAAGTTTGAGAGGCGAAGGGATGCAAAATGATTCAATATCTCAATCTTGAGGTGTATGGAAGATACGAGTAAAGTGGAGCTACCTGCTAGATATATATTTATAAATATATAGATACATATGTACCTCATCAGCCATACCTCTACTTCACACATGAATAATATCCAAACTCAGTACTCAAGACTGAATGAGAAATTACGCATATTATGCATATTAATACAACTTTTTGGTGGTATTACTTCTAAAATTTAACTACCTCTTAACTAAGAAATCTCAGTTTCTTAGTTAAGAAAGAAGTCCTCTTGGCCGGGCGCGGTGGCTCATGCCAGTAATCCCAGCACTTTGAGAGGTCGAGGCGGGTGGATCACGAGGTCAGGAGATCGAGACCATCCTGGCTAACACGGTGAAACCCTGTCCCTACTAAAAATACAAAAAATTAGCCGGGCGTGGTGGCAGGTGCCTGTAGTCCCAGCTACTCGGGAGGCTGAGGCAGGAGAATGGTGTGAACCTGGGAGGCGGAGCTTGCAGTGAGCCGAGATTGCACCACTGCACTACCACCTGGGCAATAGAGCAAGACTCCGTCTAAAAACATAAAAAAAAAAAAAGTCCTCTTAACTAAGTGTAGTTATACTAAATGTAGGAAATTATCTAGAAGAAACACCCAGAAATTTGCAAAGATATATGAATAAGGATATACCTTGCAAGTGCAGGTGGTTCTAATCAAAAACTTAGAAACAATCTAAATGACCATCAATAGTGCATTGGTTAGATAATTATGTTAAATCCAATCAGTAAAATCCTACTCAGTTTTCAGAAAGAATAAGATTTACATGCACTAAATTGAGAAACTGCCTAAACATTTTTTGTGGAAATATATCATTTCTATATATTTACATAAATAATACCTAATATCAATTAAGACCTCGTCATGTGCCAGGCACAGTTATAAATGCTTAGCATATATAAACTCATCGAATTTTAAGAACCACCCTCTGGGGTAAGAAATATTATTTCCACTTTACAGATGAGAAAACTAAGGTACGGAAAGGTGTGGTAATCTGACTAATGTCACAAAGACAGTATGTGACAATCAGAATTCAAATCTACACTGGGAGTGGAGTCTATATATTGTCTGAGATGAAAGTTTCTGCCTGTCCCAGAATAGGGGACAGAAAAATTAAACAGAGTTACAGAAAAGTCAAGAACATTACATTTTCAACATTTGTGTTTGTGGACTAAGAGAATCACTGCTAAAACTTAAATAATTTGACATTCCAAGAAGAAATCTTGCTGCAAAATAGATTAAACTGCTGAGATTGGTTTATTTTAAAGAAGAGGACTACGACAGGTAGGATTTCAACTATACAAGCCTCTTTATTCTTTGAATTTGTGGGCCATAAACAAATTTTGTTTTTGTATACAGCTACAATGAAAATAAGGAGGAAAAACTGCCTTACAAATTCACTTATTACAAATTCACTCAGGATCATGTGAAATTGAGCAAAAATCCTTCCATTTACTTAGTACCACATTTAGTTCAAAGCTTTGCAGGCCTCACTATTTACTTTGTACAGTATGTTCAAGCCTCAGCATGACGACTTAATTAAAAGCACTTTACTCTCTCTCTATGAAGATTTGGTGTTATATACAAGGAGTTGTATATAGGGAAGTCCACATGGAGAAGAGAAACCTGGTGGGCAGTTTTGGCAGACCTAGCCCGTATTTGCCAAAATATGAACAAAGTTAAGAGCCGAGAGTAGCCAACAAGGAACTAACTCACAGGAGGAAAAAAAAAAATGTACTCCCAAGGAATCAAATTATAATCAAAAGAAAAACTTTAATTACCATCTCCTTCAAAATGATATATTGTCAGCTACTGAACACAGTCCAAAAGAAAAAAAGGAACTGACAGGGGCTTTTATTTAAATTATTCTTATTTCCACAGTGCCCATGTAATTTTACCATAATTTTTAAAAGAAAATTTTGTGACAGAAAATGTTCTTTCTGAAAAGAAAAAAATAAAATATATTTTTATTGAAATATACTTTATTGAAATATTGAAAGTGAATGGGAGATAAATTTTAGCTATAGCCTACGAGACTGACATTTTTAAATTTGGAGTATTGGACATGACTTCCAAAGAAACACAAAGATTTAAGTTGTTTTATAAATGAAGAGTATTACATTCATATTATGTGTATGTGTGTGTGTCTGTGTGTGTATATCTATCTATATATAAATATATATACATTTGCATACCATATATATATACACACATACACACACACACACAAAGACACACTTTTTTTTTTGAGACAGGGCCTCCCTCTGTCACCTAGAGGCTGGAGTGCACTGGGGTGATCTTGGCTCACTGCAACCTCCACCTTGCAGGCTCAAGTGATCCTTCCACTTTAGTCTCCCAAGTATCTGGAACTAAAGGCACATACTACCAAGCATGACGAATTTTTTTGTAGAGACAGGGTTTTGCCATGTTGCTCAGGCTGGTCTCAAACTCCTGAGCTCAAGCCAACCACTGGCCTCGGCCTCCCAAAGCCCTGGGATTACAGGCATGAGCCATCACACCTGGGCTGTATTATGTATATAACTTAAAAATTAGTCATTTTAAACAGTTTTGCAGTTTCAAATTTTTAAAAGAAAAAAATATAAGGATGTAGATTATATGTGGAAAAAAAGACTGGAAGAGAGCACCCAGTATGCTGCCAGTAATTGCTGTTAAGGAGGAATATTACAAGTACGCTTTTAATCTCTGTCTTTTGATTTTTCCATTTTCCAATAAGCATATTTCTTTACAAAACTGGAAAATTATCAGTGAAATTATTTATTAAAATATATATCAATAAAGGATCAAAGTATTTCTACTTAAAATATATATGGCTTGGCCGGGCGCGTTGGTTCATGCCTGTAATCCCAGCACTTTGGGAGGCCGAGGCGGGTGGATCACGAGGTCAGCAGATTGAGACCATCCTGGCTAACACAGTGAAACCCTGTCTCTACTAAAAATACAAAAAATTAGCCAGGTGTGGTGGTGGGCACCTGTAGTCCCAGCTACTCAGGAGGCTGAGGCAGGAGAATGGTGTGAACCCGGGAGGCAGAGCTAGCAGTGAGCGAAGATCACACCACTGCACTCCAGCCTGGGCGACGGAGCGAGACTCCATTTCGGAAAAAAAAAAAAAAATATATATATATATATATATATATATGACCTGACATATGAGTTCATACAAAATAGTAAGCATAGTTAAGATCTCAGACTCTAAATTGCACTGTCAATGACTGACAAGTCAAAGGTCTAAGTGGAATCTAGGGATCATGCTAGAAGTAGAAGAAAAAATTCCAAGTAGGGTAAAAAAGAATTACCATCTCCAATCAAATAACATGATCACATTGCTTTCATTGAATGCTTTAAAATCACTCACACTCTTTCATAAAAAGAAATAAAAATTTTTATTCTTAAGAATGGAAGTGAAGGTGATTAAAACAAATATTTTTGTAACTACTGATTAGTCTGCTCATTTGTTACTGGAGAAGGCATAGAAATGTGAATTTATGTTTTGCATCTCCCAAATTAATTAGCGGTTAATAATTCTATCAGAAAAACACATTTCAAAGGTAACAGTATAAGGTTTTGTCTCCAGTTCTCCCATTCCTGGTTTATCGGATGCCTACTATGTTATAGGTTATGGACAGCTTATTTCCCTGATATGATTTTCCCCTTTTTATGCAAAAAGCCTCCTATTTATAATAGAGAATAAGAAAATATCTACCCTTATTCCTCCTTACAGTAGTAAGAAAACTTTTCAGTCCCAGAGTTTTTGCCCTGTGACTGTTTAACCACTGATCTTATAGGTGACAAGGCTGCTTTAACTCTTTGTGTTGCTGTTTGCTGTGGTCTGAATGTTTGTGTTCCTCAAAATTCGTATGTTGAAACCTAATCATGAAGGTGATAATATTAGCAAGTGGAGCCTTTGAGAGATGATGAGGTCATGAGGAATCTGTCCTTGTAATGGGAGGCCCCTGAGAGCTGCCTTGCCCTTCTACCAGGTGAGGGTACAGCTAGAAGGTGCCATCTATGAGGTATGGGATCTCATCAGACACTGAATCTGCTGGTGCCTTGATTTTGGACTTCCTACTCTCTAGAACTGAGGGCTGTAAGGTTCAGTTGTTTATAAATTACCTAGTTAAGATATTTTGTTAGCAGCAGGAACAGACTAAAACCCTGTTTTACTTTTCTTTAAAAAAGGTCCCCAGGCCGGGTGCAGTGGCTCACACCTGTAATCCCAGCACTTTGGGAGGCCGAGGCGGTAGATCACGAGGTCTGGAGTTCCAGACCAGCCTGGTCAATATGGTAAAACCCCATCCCTACTAAAAATACAAAAAAATTAGCCGGGCATGGTAGCATACGCCTGTAGTCCCAGCTACTCAGGAGGCTGAGGCAGAAGAATCCCTTGAACCCAGGAGGCAGAAGTTGCAGTGAGCCCAGATTGCACCCCTGTACTCCAGCCTGGGTGACAGAGTGAGACTCCATCTCAAAAAAAAAAAAAAAAAAAAAAAAAAGTCCCCAAATTCCAACACAGGCTGTAGCTGTTGCAAGATCAAGTACAGCCTGCCACAGTCTTATCAGTAACATTTTAATTTACTTTCTTAATACTTTTCAGGTGATTTTTTTCTCTTTTCTGACTGAAATCTGGGGGAAGCAAATGTTCATTATGAGCATCTGGAGCATATTCCGGGAAGGTGGGTGTGTAACTAGGGTAATTGCTCAAGACAGGCATTTAAATTAGGACCACTTGCAGGGCATTAGTTCTGTTGTTCCAAATGAATACACAGATAGTAACAAATTAAAATTCTCAAGAAGCTAACATGTCCTTCACAGGCTTTTTAAAAAATTTTTTTATTTTAACAAAGCATCTTGGTTTTAATTAGTTACTTTTTTGTGTTAATGAAAGAGTTAGGCTTTTAGGTCATGATCCCACTTAATGAAAGTTCTGTCTGAATCTGATGTTCCTGACATTGAGGCAGGTGGATCGCCTGAGGTCAGGAGTCTGAGACCAGCCTGGCCAACACTGTGAAACCTCCATCTCTACTAAAACTACAAAATTATCCAGGGTGTGGTGGTGTGCACCTGTAGTTCCAGCTATTTGGGAGGACAGAGACAGGAGAATCTCTTGAACCCAGGAGGCAGAGGTTGCAGTGAGACAAGATCTTGCCATTGTACTCCAGCCTGGGCAACAAGAGCAAAACTCTGTAAAGACAAGAGAAGAGAAGGGCAAGGAAAGAGGAGAAGAGAAGAGAAGAGAAGAGGGAGAAGAGAAGAGAACAAAAAAGCTGGGTGTGGTGGCTCATGCACGTAATCCCAACACTTTCGAAGACCAACGTGTGCGGATCCCTTGAGCCCAGGAGTTAAGACCAGATTAAGCAAGATGTTGAAAATCTGTCTCTGCAAAAAAAATATAAAAATTTGTTGGGTGTGGTGGTGTGCACCTGTAATCCCAGCTACTTGGGAGGCTGAGGCAGGAGAATCACTTGAACCCAGGAGGTGGAGGTTGCAATGAACAGAGATGGCACTAATGCACTCCAGCCTAGGCGATAGAGTAAGACTCCATCTCAAAAAAAAACAAAACAAAAAAAAAAAAGAAAAAGAAAAAGTTTAAAGAAAGCAAAATATATGTTGTAGGAATAAATTTTCCTTTCTTTTAAACAATACTAAAAGTAAAAACTTGATTCATATTTTGAGGGAGAAATCCATAAGCTTTCACATGATGTTGAAGTAAATCAACTGACAGTAGGTACAAGTAGACGTTTGATGTTACAAGAGAATACATAAGTTACAAACATCCTGATTTGGGTCTATTAAAAAAATGTGTAATTAGAGTTTTGGTAATCCTAGAAAGATATCAAGTTTTCAGTATGAAATCCTCTATGGTATGTTCAATTGTATGTGTCTGTATGTTACTCAAGCCCAGATTGTCCAAGATCAAAATTCTTATAGCTTTACTCTCACATTCAGTTCCATTTTGCAACACTCTAATGAGTTTTGGGATTCTCTAAACAAAAATTTCCAGTAAGTGAGTTGTAACACTTTATCTCAATAAATATTCTTTTACTTAGATTTCCTTTTCTCTCGATGTATACCAATTGAAGTTCTATATAGTTTTTCAAGTTCAACTCATCTGTGTAGCTATTTCTGTTTTTATTCTCCAAACCTTTTATCTGTCTTCAGATAGCACTATTCGCTCATAGCTATATCAGTAGTTCTCAACCCTGGCTACATATTAGACTCACCTGGGAAGCTTTTAAAATGTATCAATGCCCGGGTCCCAGTACCAAAGGCTTTGACTTAATTTGTCTGGGGTGATATCCTGTTATAAATAAAAGGTTTCAAAGCTCCAAAGGTGATTCTAGTGTGCAGCCAAGGTTGGTAACCCCTGCTCTCTATATTATTAATCTTATTGCATTATGATTATTTGTGAAACTTTTTCTCCTATTCTAGTTTTTAGCACTTTTAAGTCAGCAACCATATCTGATTTCTATGTGAATTCCAATGCCTGTTGTATTTGATTTATAGCATACCTATATATACAAGATGCTCCATCTCTTATTCAAGGAAAGTACAATGTATTACAGAAACGTCGTACAAGAAAAAACCTAATACATTACTGTGGCTTAGTAAGGCTACAAGAGAAGCAAAAGTAAAATATTAGGGAGGAGAGCCAAATCAACTTGAAAAATCAGGAATGCCTAATTATAAGGGTGAAATCTTCACATGGACCATGTGTAGAATTTTGAATAGGATTATGTAAATGGCTTTCACAGAAAGAAATGAAAAATAGTAGGAAATGAAGAGAACAGAATAATTTCTTGTAAAAGGAAACAGAACGAGGAAAAAGGAAAAGGTATAAATACATGAAGCCCATTTAGAAAATAGTTTATATAGCGTTTTAGAAACAACAATAGAAGAAGTGGGTGATGAGGGTAGACATTGGTGGGCAAAATCATGGATGCTTTGAATGCCCAGTGGATAAGTATGGACTCCCCAAAGTTCCTAAGCACAAGAGTAAGGTACTCAGATACTGTGCTTTAAAAGTTCAGTCTCCCTAATTATCTTGCAACTTTGAATAAATATGGTTGTATGATGTATGACCTGAACTGCTTTATATAAATACTATAAGCAATGTTCTTATGCTAAAACCCTTTTTATTATGTGGCCAATGTATTAATCACAAAAGAGATCACCAAGGGACATAAACATAAATTACATCTTTTCTCAGACGACAGTATTTTATTGGCTTAGCTGAGAAAAAAATAAACGAAGGTGAAATAGTACAATGGCTGTAGTAGTTCCCAAAAAACCTGGTCTAAAAGACTTGGCTATCTGGGTTTTTTGGTTTTTGTTTTTGTTTTTGTTTTTTTTTTTTGGTGGGGGGCAATATCAAATGAAAGATGAGGCAAAGAAAAATTTCCTCACTTGTGATTTCATGTCCTGCAAAATGTCATTGTTTACTTTAACCTAAAGCCCAAATTACTCATTTCACATAGTCATTTTTACTTCTGTACATTGCTGTTGACTGACAAATGCAATATTTGTTGCTGAAAAAGCCTGCAGAAAAAGTATGGGCATGGTGTGATAACTCTGTAATCATTAAGTCTCTGCTAAAGTCAGCTCTTAATTTAACGGGTAGGCTGATAGCCATGCTCACCAGTATATTGCCTCAGCAAGCTGTATTTGTCCCAAACCACTGCCCTATGGAGAATTCTTTTAAGATCCACAAAGTTCTTTTTTATTTCTTTTAAAATCTTTATCTTATTTTATCAATAAAGCAATGAAACACAAATGAAAAATTTAAAGCAATCAGTGTTTGCAAGCATTGAACACGTTTTTACTTTTATCTTAAAATTAACCCAAGATCTGTAAGAGTGTGTGTGTCTGTGTGTGTGCATGTGTGTGTGTGTGTGTGCTGATATGTAACATCCCAGTGAAAAGTGAAGAAAAGTGAAGGATTCAAATATTTATGCAAACATTTAAACCTTAAGAAATATTATTTAGAGTCTAACCATAGAACTCAACAGTTGTCTTTAACAGAAATATGTTTCATAAAATTAGAGGGTTAGGTTCCATATTTCACATATTGATACTTTCTATGCTCAACAGGATTCCGACTGCCCTGTGGGCAGTTTTGAGTCTTCTAATTGGGTTATATACTTTAAAATTTAATTGAGGAAAAAAAATAGATTAAGTCAACTCTCAAGGCTGAGACATAGTTCCAGACAAGATGAAGTAAATGCAATCTATTTTACTTCCCCTGTTAATCACAATGAAACACTCTAGACAAAACATATATGTCACCTATCAAAAGACTCTAAAAGGTAGACTAAAGGAGGTATATTGGTTAGGGGCCTCAGGACTTAAGGAATGATATGACAGTGAGTTCCACGGGATTTTTCTTGCCTCCTATAATGTCCTAAACTGGGTGCCACAGAATTTCTCAATGCAGCAAAGCACCAACAAAAAATAGCACCCAGAAAAAGCCAAAGAACCTGGAACAGGGTGGCCCAGCCATACCAACCTGTTCTGGGGGTGAATACCAGAAAAACTTCATGCCACTCCCCCACTAGAAGAATGGTACAGTAGGGAATCAGTGAGAAACACCCTTCATCCCTACTCAGATTCCATGGGCAAAACCCTGTCTTCCACTCATACCCCGACTTCAGTAGGGATGGCATCCCTTCCCCCATGGGGCCTATGGTTTGAATTAACTTCCAACTCCCATAAAGTAAATAGGAGATGCCTCTCCCCTGCAGAGCCCATGGTTGAAACCTTGGCTTCCACTCCCCACTGCAATAATATTTGTGAGAAGGGTGTGAATATTAATGAGTAACCTGAGGGAGTTTCTTCGTGGTGATGAAACAGTTATATATGATGTTTATAATAGTGATGGTTACTCTAATCTACCCATGCAATATAATTTTATAAAACTATAAACCTTTCCCCACCAAAAAGCAAACAAACAAAAATGAACAAAAAACTAGAAAAATCAGAATAAGAACTATAACTGAGTTAATACTGTACGAAAATCAATTCCTTAAAAGGAAAAAAGAAAAATATATATGTATTGGTAGTTTATATATTTATATAATAGTAAGTCAGTTATTCAATTCTAACCTCCTTTAAATGCTTTCTTCCTAAACATCTGGGCACCAAAAAACAAATTTCATATTTGATAAATGTGATAAAACTTTAAAAAATTTTCTGGTTTTGGCACTCAAACAGATTTTCTAATACTATTACTAAATCAATTGTGACTAAAGAATGACTATTTTTCCCTAACTTTCAAAATGTGGATTCTTCAACAGACACCAGGACCTACTCAAGGGTGGAGGGTGGAGGAGGGTGAGGATTGAAAAACCACCTATTAGATACTATGCTTATTACCTCGGTGGCAGAATAACCTGTACACCAAATCCCTGTAACATGCAATTCACCATGGTTAAAAAGAAGAAAATAAATAAAAGAAAAAAACCTGCACACATACCCTTGGAATCTAAAAGTAAAAAAAAAAAAAAAAAAAAGAAAAACAAAAAAACCCTGGGATTCTTAACTTAAGAAGAGTAACTGTTTGAAAAGGAAAGTAGTTATTCTTCATACCTGGATAATGCACTTTACGTTTTACATGAGCGTAGTCATAGCCAGAGAATATTATAGGATAACCTCAACTGATGAGACATGGGGGAGAACAATAAACTACTGCTGCAAAAGCTTTATAAGGCAATATTTAAAAGCATGTAAAAACAAAAACTGAGGAAAGAGTATATTAAAATTATAAATAATAGTGGTAATACTCATGCCTTTCCCTAAGGAACAGAACATAGAATTCTGTATTGTTGTGTCTTTTTCAAGTGGCACAGTTAAATGTGCCTCAGGCCAGCATGGAAATTACTAGTAGGGTAAAAATCATGAATTAGGAGCCATATTCTCCATTCAGTATCTTTGGCTCCACAGTGAAGTCAGACTGTATTTCTAGCTAAATCTCTGAACACTCCTTTGAGCAAGCAATAGTTGACACTAGAATAGCACCCCTTAGTCATATGACTTCCGGAAGATTTTCTGCCATCACAATGCCACTCAGTAAGCAAGACACTTAGGCAATTTGTTTAATCTAATTTCTTCTCTGGTAGTTTTGAGATATTTAACAACTCTATGTTACTAAATAGGTTAAGATGTCAAGAACTATACATTGTGATAGACCAATTGCCTTGTATATAGACTTCCCCAAAGGGGAGATGTTATTAATGGAATCTGTGCTTTCCTCCTGTCTTTACTTACTTTCTTCTTTCTGTTTCAAATCTATGGAGTAGTTTCCGAAGACCACCATTCTTAAATCCCTGAAAATGGGCAGCTGGGGCTCCCACAGTGATGACATCGTAGAGAGCATCTGGAATGGAAACAGACAAGGAGATGAACACTTTGCAAACATTTATCTCCATCATGCTGTTTGCGTTGAAGCATACCTACTGTAGGAAGTATGAGAAATTATTCTGTTTAGTTTTGCAGGAATAACTATGAACTCACATCTCAAGGGAGAAAGAGGAGCTAATAATCAATCTTTCTAAAAGCCACCTGTGCACCTAAACAAGATATAATATTTTCCTGATTTATGACTACATCTTAATTATATGCTACAGTGTAGAACAGTGTGTTCTCCCATTATTCTATATACTTACTGAGATAACATGTTAATTGCTCTTTTGTGTATTTTACTTTATTGAGTTTTGCATCATTTAATTTGCAATCATGTTGAAATTCAACAATAATGAACAATCTTTCAACCAAATTTTACATAGAAAAAAAAACAAAATATTAAGCATTTTGACTCAAGGGCAGATTAGTACTAGTGCATTTTTGCAAATCTATACAGAGTGCTTTCCTGATGTGTATACTAAATCTTACACACTTCAAATAGATGCTTTTGCAATTTCCTTAGGTGACATAGAAAGAATACACAAAATGTTTCTTGTTCTGTTTTCTAGTAAGACACTTCGTTTTTATAACAAAAAATCCATACACTTAAATTGAAACTTAATCCTTTGATCTTGAAAGCCATGAAGTTTGATACATATTAAGTTTATGGCTTCAAAACATGCCATCATTTTTACATTCTAATGCAAAGTATCCCCACAAGAAGGAAGACAGAGTGAATGCTCTCTTGTTAAACTATATTTTATTTGAGAAACCTAATTTCATAGTAGATCCTTTTCAAATTGATTTTGCTATTGACACTTCAGTTGTTCTTCAGATCTCATTTACTAGGAAAACATAAATTATTTTATTAGCTTCAGGTAAACACCATAACTTCTTCAGAGTAGTTCAATCCAGATGCATCTAAAATTTTCTTTGAATAAAAAAAAGTCTTCAAGTGAAAGATGTCAGCAGCATTCAGAAAATGCAAGATCACAAGAAAGAATACAACACAAACCAACCCGTCAATAAGGCATACAATGAAAATCACTCAATGGTTCACTGTGTCCTCTTTAAAAAGTCACTAATAAACTAGAAGTCAGCTCTTATTAAGATAGCAGAATATTAGATCTGTAAGAAATTTAAATGTTTTCTAGTCCAGGGGATTTTAACCTAGGGCTAAGATACTGGTTTCAGGGTGTCCAAGAATGTTTGCTAATTACATAATTACAACTGTTCTATGTCATGGAAAGGGATCACAGCTTTCTCAAAGGCTCATGAGATCACCCCAAAGTTATCAACATTATGTTCTAGTCCACCTTCATTTATCTGATAAGAATCCTGAGGATCATTACAAGCTAACTGCTTTGTCCATTTATCTGATAAGAAGGCTGAAGATCATTAGAAGTTAACTGCTTTGTCTAAAACCCGAAGGATTTTACACTCAGGGACTTCTGGCTTCTAACTCAGAGACAGAGAGTCAGTGTTCCCTGGTGGTTTAAGTTACTGATGGGAACCTGAGTCGCTGGCTTTGGATTCCTGATCTGCCACTTATTTAACTTCTCTATGTCTCAGTTTCCTCACCTATAAAATGTAGTTGAAAGTAGCTAAAAGTGGTAAGCATTTAGTAAATGTTATCTACGATTATTATTTTCTGTATAAGAAACAATCCCACCAATTAAAGAAAGGTGGTATATTAACTTTTGTCTATTTCCCCATAAAAATAAACTTTTGAGTCTGAAAAGAAAAATGATGCTGGGGCTCAGTCTTCTGAATGGAATGAGTTCCCATGTTAATTTAAATGCAAAAAGACAAATTATCATAACAATGCAACAAAATATGCGGCATTTCTGCCAAAAACTGGGTGACCAGCAATACCAACAATATACAGAATGACTAAAAATATTATTCAGCTTTTAAGAAGATGGAAACTCTGCCATCTGCAACAAAATGAATGAGCCTGGAGAACAATATGCTAAGTGAAATAAGCCAGTTCCAGGACAAACACTCCACTTGCATGAGGTTTTCAAAATAGTCAACCTCATAAAAGCAGAGAATATAATGGTGGCTGTCAAGAAATGGAGAGGGGGAATGCAAAGTTGTTATTCAATAGGCATAAAGTTTTAGTTACGCAAAATAAGTTCCAGAGACATGCTGTATAACATAGTGCCTATAGTTAATAACACTGCATTATTCACTTAAAAATGTATTAAGAGGGTATATCTCATGTTAAGTGTTCTTGAAACAGCATCAACAACCAAAAAAAGGCCACAAAAAAACCTTTTAGACTTGATGGATTTGTCTGTTACCTTAATTGTGGTGATAGTTTCATGGGGGTACGCCTACGTCCAAATTCTTCAAGTTGTAAAAATATATGAAGGTTTTTGTAGGTCAATTTTACTTCGGTAAAGCTGTTTTCTAAAAAATATAGACATATATTCCACTAAGCCTAAACTAAATGTATTCTCACTTCAACTTCCCCCAAAACATGGCCTGTAGCCTCTCTAGAACTACCCAATAAGAAGGGAAGGAAAAGGGAGGGGAAATCTGAATAGAGACAGAACTCTGAATTAATGAAAGTTTAAATAACTAACTTTTGCCAAATTTGCAAAAACATTTGACCACAAGCATATTTATAACTCCTTGTAGTGTCTTATAAGAGGACTATGCAAGTCGCAGGCCCTGACACTTTAGCTGTTTCAGCTTTACGGTGAATCTGTGTCTTCAATTCATCCATAATTTTAGCATCCTCCAAAGCTACTCTCTGGGAACAGAAACAGTCTCTATTCATCCACCTCACTGCTCATAAGAATTCTAGACATCTATGAAGAAAACGAGACATTTTGAAATAGAAGGTAAAGGAGAAGAAGCATGTTGTTTGAATAGTCTCCTCCTCTCATAAAAAAGAGCTGATTGTTTATTGTTAAATCTAAATGAAGGAGTTTGTGTTTCTATAGAACCATCTATATTATAACTCCTAAAGTTATGAACAAGCTGTTCTGTAAGTTCTGACGTTTTCTTTTCATTCTATTTTCTATTTATGAACTCATCCCTTTTAGGGTTTTCACACCATATTTTTACCAAGGACTATGAAATCTCTTGACTAGTTCTGACCTCTTCCAAACAAAATAATCCAATTCCTAACTGCTTTATGGGCACGTCTGAGTGTCAAAGCCTATTAAGCTTAACATATTCTAACGCTTGACCCTAACTGGCTCTTCCTTCCTGATTCCCTGTGACAAATACAAACAACACATTCCTTTAAGCCTCCAAGAGTAGAGTCCTCAAGATCATGTTCGACTCTTCTTCCCTCATCATTATATCTCACCAGTTCTAACAATTCTGTTACAAAAATTTAATTCTTTCTGTTCATGTTACTTATCTTTATCTTAGTGCTTACCTTCCCCATTTCTTGTCAGGATGACTACTGCCTCTCAATGTTAGCCTCTCTGCATCCACAATGCAGTAGTTCACTTTTATATGAGTGGCCGGTCGGTTACTCTATCTGAAACACAGCCTTCAGTATTTAATTCCTCCTTATAAATGTTCATAGAAGAACATTAAAACATCTCAAGGACATATTTAGGTCATTTATGACCTGAGTCCAATTCTTCCTTGGTCACATCATCCAGTGTATTATAAGCACCATGAAAGTGAAAATTATTGTAATCCCAGCACTTTGGGAGGCTGAGGAGGGCAGATCACTTGAGGCCAGGAGTTTGAGACCAGGCTGGCCAACATGATGAAACCCCATGTCTACTAAAAATACAAAAAATTAGCCGGGGGTGGTGGCAGGCACCTGTAATCCCAGCTACTGGGGAGGCTGAGGCAGGAGAATCGCATGAACCTGGGAGGCAGAGGTTGCAGTGAGCCAAGATCATGCCATTGCACTCCAGCCTGGGCAATAAGAGTGAAACTCCATCTCAAAAAAAAAAAAAAAAAAAAAAAAAAAAAAAATGAAAGAAAGTGAAAATTATTGTAGTCATTCATTTTCAAGAGTATATCCTCAATCCTTGGCACACGGGAGGTACTCCTCATTTATAGCATGATTGCCTGTTGCCCAGTTACAACAGCGGTTCCACATTTCTCGAAGTGTTTACATCTTCATCTTTGTGTTCTCTGACTTGGATATTTTTCCATCCTAACCTTCCTCCCATTTCTTTGCCACTGAAATTCCACTGCTCGTTTGCAATCAAACTCAATTACCACCTTCTCTGTGAAGCCTTTCTGAATATTCCAGTCAGAATAATAATTTTTATCTATACTTCCACATTGCTTTGTCTTTACCTTGAAGATTTAATTCCTTATGATAGTTTCTATATTCAAATAAAATAATGAATATGGTCATAAAATTGTTACAATTGCTTTAAGACTCATATTCTTCACTGGATATATGTTATTTGTGGATAAGAATTGTATTTAATAAATAACATTAATAATAATGATGGCAACCATATAGTAAGATCACAATAAAAGTTACTAAATGAATGAATAATTACGACAACAGCTGGCATTTACTCTGTGCATACCTGAATCGTTACTTTAGTAGGTACTCTATTTTCAGGATCTCATTTAATTTTCAAAATAATACTATAAGATAAGTATTATTTCCCCAACTTTATAGATAATAAAACAGATTCTCCATGAGATTAAATAATTTGTCTAGTCTTATGCTGGTAAGTTTTGGATCTGATATATTTTCCAAAGTCTGATTCACTAAACAAAAAAACTTATACTGTAAACAACCTTCAATGTCTTAGTCACGCTTAGATTTTCCATTAGCTGCAGCAACAATGAGCATATACTGGATGCTCAATAAAGCTGATTTGTGTTAACATTGTAGATGTTTATTTCTAAAATAGAGATTTTTTGTGATCACATCAAAAAGAAGACTAAACATTCATTGTTAATTGTGGTCTCAGAGGGCAAACAAAAGCTTGCAATTTATAAAAATAAAAAAAATGATTAAACTGACCTGACTTATATTATCCTAATCTTTATTCATTCACTAAACAAACACCCACTGAACACACACTATTTTCAAGGGTTACCCTAATTTCCTGTGAATATTTAAAATTAAGGACGGAAAATTTCTGTATTAGAATTGATGTAATTCTTATTTATCAAACATACAGAGGTTTCAGTATGATTTACTACAGCAGCAACTAGGTACACACTTAAATTATAAGCAAAATTAATTTTGATCTTAATTATCTTTCTCATCCTGGTATCGTTTCTATTTTTGTTATAGTTTTCATGTGTTCTTTTTTTTTAAAAAAAGAATACTTCTTTCTTAAGCTGTTCTTTTCCAGCTTTCTCCCATGCTTTTTCCCTATTTTTACTTAAAAAAAAAATCCTTCCACAATCTTCTGTCATATCCACAATTTCCTTTTCTTTCCACTCTGTTCATTTTCTTGTTCTCATTTTTGGCTTCCTTCCCTGTGTTCCCTGCAGGATTCCTTTGCTTCAGAGGGTCAATGTCTTATTTATAATCCCTTGAATTACTCACAGTTTGTGAACTATGAATTTATGATTCATATTTCTAACTCAATATAATTCATGGAAAAATATTCTACATATTCTGTTAAGATGTCAGAATATAGAAGGTAAATGACACAATTAATTAAATGACTTTTCTTTAATCCTGTTCCAGTTCTCACACTCTCCTAAGGCTCTTCCCATTACCTAAACTGCCCTTCCCTCTTTCATTTTTGTGTTTTTACCCTTGTAAATTTCATACTTAGGCCTAGTTGCTAAGTTAGTTCCTACACAGAGATCTTTGTGTAATGTATCCAGCTAGAAATACTTACTTCTTCCTCTTTCCTATCATAGTCCTAAATTCATATCTTTATCAGAGTATTAGTTTTCATATCGCATAAAATAATTTCGATAGTTAATTTACTTTCTTCTCTAGGCTTCACACAATGTAAAATATGGCATTGTGCATTTAATGTCTTTTTCTCCAAACGGAAATCATTGTAACGTTGTAGGTGTTCAGCAATGTCGATTAAAAAATATATAAATATTTAGATGCTCAATTCGGTTTGTCTTGTCATTAGATCATACAGGGAATTAATATTCTTAACTGATGAATAAAATATTTATATACACTGTCAATAAAAACATTAGAATCTGGCTACACATTCACACACACACAAAGATGCACATGTACACACACATCTCAGGAATATGTGTGTATATATGTATATATATTCTGGATCATAGTGTATAAAAGATCAAAGAGCTTATAACTAAATTGCTATCAATATTTCCATGGAATTTGAATTAACTTTTAATATGCTGTCTAAAATAGGAAGGAATATAGAATTCCTTTAAGGAGATGTATTCAGGTTGGTTTTTCCACTCACACATTTTTTTCTCTTCTAGGATCCTGCCTTTCATTCAGCTGTCAGGTCTTCTCAAACTCCTCCAATCTATAACAGTTCCTTGGTCTTTCACTGTCTCTCATAATCATGACATTTTTGAAGAGTACTTATCAGTTACTTTGTAGAATGTTCATCGGCTTGGGTTTCTCTTATGGTTTGTCATTAGACTTAGGTTCTGCAATATGGAGTAGAACACTACAGAGGTGATGTGCCCTTCTCAGAGCATCATATCAGTGTATGTTTCGGTACTACTTTGAGGCTAACCTTGATGCATTGGAGTGCCTGCCAGTACTGACAGTTAATTCTCCCCTAGAAAGTTAGTAAAAATCTAGGGGGACATACTTGGAGACTATGCAAATATCCTTTTTCTGCTTAAACTTTTACTCACTAATTTTTGCATTCGTTGATGGATCTTGAATTTTTACTGATATATCTGAATAGTAATTTTTTGTTTCATTTCTCTCACATTATTAATTAGAATTCTTCTGAAAGGCATGGTTGACTCTTCTCCTCCACTCATTTACTTATTCAGTTATCTATTAATATTAATATAGACCCATGGGAATTTTTTATTTGGTTAATGACTCAGTAATATCTTTTTGCTGTTCAGGTTGTGCCAGCTTTGTGTTTTGGGAGCTCCTTAAGGTTGGCTGTTGTGCCCTTTATGTATACCTATTCTATTAAAAAAATTTTTTCTAGCATGTCATTACTTTCTAGAGCCACAAGATGCTCCAGAATCATCTTGTATTTTCCCTGACCCAGCCCTGCAATCAACCAACTTTCCAATAAACCTTGATTCTTTTTATTAGAGAATAGCGTTTAGAAATCAAGCACTGAGGACTAGTTATGCTCACTGCTACTATGGTGTCACTGCTTTCCCTTTCAGTAGCTAGGACTAGAAAATACATGTCCTATACTAATTACGTATACATACTTCCATATTTATTTCCCTATCTGCCTCTATTCTTTATTTTTCTTTCTTTTTATTATCATTTTTATAATTTTATTGATCACTTATTATCACTTAAACAACACAATAAAAGTAAGTTAAAAATAAAGCAGGTTGGGGATAAGAAATTCTAAGACAGACATATTGATAAGCAACAAAACAATCAAGATTTGAAAAACAGGCACACTTGTGTGTTCTCAAATGTGAAAGTACTAGAGAGCAAAAATAGGGGAAATGTCCCCAAACATTCTTCAGTTTTGAACTTCATAGAATAAATTTCAAATTGACAAACTCTCACAGCTAGCAGAAGTGTAGCATCTTATCTAAATTCTAGAAAGGCATTTTCAACCTATCATATTCCGTTAATATCAAGAGGTCTTCTCTACTATGACACTAGATATGGTTTATGTCTAGATACTTATAAAGCAAACAAAGTCTCCCTGTCTTTATATTTCCTCTATTCCATTCTGATTCTGACCACTCCTCAAAAAGCTTGAATCTTTGTGTGCATATTTTATAGAAGTTCAAAGAGTTTGGCTTTAAATAGCATTTTTACACTTCAGGTCTTCAAAAAACTGGTTTTAAGTTTTATACTTTTAACTTTGATAGCCAAAGAGTGACTTTGAAGGAAACAATTGGAAAGCAGCTGCTGAATGTTATTCTCAGAACTGACATGAATTTAAGCCAAAGGAAACAGCTTTGTTCTCCAGCTATGGGTATGTTAGGTTTGTCACATGGTCTGAAATAACATTGTGTACAGTTGTGTAATCCTTAACTTTAATTGAGATATTTTCCCTCACATTTAAAACTGGTCACTCAAATTGTTAAAATACCAGTACTTTCTATGCAAATTGCAAATTTATTATCTTAGGTAATCTTCTTAATATTTTGAATTGTCATTTGATAATTATCAGCTACCAATATCTCAATGTGAAACAGCATGGTTTATCTCCTTTGGCCCTTTCAGCCTTGAATTTCACTTGTAACTACTACAAAATAGTAGACTGATCTATGTATACCATGTGATTTATTTCCTGGTCCCTTCAGTTGATGAAGAATGGTATACACTTAAAGTACCATGTTCATTCTTAGCTGGGGCCATTGTATTCCTTTAAATTTAGAATTAACTGCAATTGATTGTTTTCCTCCAAAGAGAAAAAATGTACAAGAAAAAAATTAACCTATAAGAAAACTAAATTAAAATTCTAAGGTAACAATACCTATAAGAAAACAAAATTAAAATTCTAAAGTAACAATTTGATAGGTAAAATCTGTATTATCATTTAAAAAATATTTTTATTGTACCCTGCTCTTTATGATTTTTTGAACAGCTTTTACCATGGCCATATCCTATTCTTTATGTATCTTTGTGATTTGAATAGCCCTTAGCTGTGTAATAAAAGTCTTCAGATTTTTGGTATCAAGAGACAATTATAAAAATCTAAGTGGGAATTTTTTATAGAAAATTTAAGCAAAAAAAATATGTTTTTTTTTCTTTTAAATGTGTCTTCCTTTTTTGACATTTTATAGTGTCTCAAAAATTGTCTTAGGCTTTGTGAAAATTGCATAGCATCCAAAGTAATAGATAAAAAGTATTAGAGAAGTAGAATTTAAGTTGTTGAGTCTTGTCAAGCTAAAGACACCAGATTGATTGGAGATTTAATAATAGGGCTGCCTTGTAGCCTTTTAAAAGCCATTTAATAATAGAAATGAGATAATAATTCTATTTTTCCCAGAAGATCTTTCTAAAATTCCTACAACTATAAAATAGTGCTAATGTCAAAAATGAAGACATGTTGACCTCATATCAAGGAACAATTTAAATATAATCCCTGATTTCAAAATGGCATGTAATATGCCTTTGACAGGAATTGCAAGCCTTTAGGGATTTTTAAGGGAAATCTGTGTCAAAATAGTCCAAGCAATTTGACATCGTTATTAAATATATCTAACATAATTATGCTTCACTGATGAGGTGATACTCTCAAATTCTTGAGATACAGAAATCAGAGAGCTCTAGAAGCTCCTCTCTTCTGCTCCTTCCTTCTATGTAGAGATTATAAAATGAAAGGCCAGAGAGGTTAGCTGACTCCTCCATAGTTAACACAGTAAATTTTGGCTACTGTTGGACCTGATTTCAACTACAGCTTTATGATATAAACTCATTTTTTTAAACATATATTAGTTAAGCTTCTTTTCATATCAATTTGCAGAATCCCACTTGAGATATCTGAAAAACAACAAACAAAAACAATGAGAGTGGGCGGGGCCATGCTTGACCGGTGTGTTTCACTCATGCAAACTAAGGGCAAGCCCATTCATTCCCTGTGGGCTCAAATCAGGAACTGAAAAGCCATGAGAGACTATCTCTGCCTTTCCTCTCTTTCTGTGGTCTCCTTTATTACTGTACATCTGATTTTTCTTCCCCATGGAAAAGATGAGCACTTTTTGGTTCCCTAGAACACAATTAGAGTTAAATTCACAAGGAGAGATTGTCTCTGAATCCCCAAAGGGAATCCACGAGTGAAATTCCATTGATTCAGCTTGGGTGAAGTGATCACTCCAGACCCTCTTTTTATTTTTTTGCACATGCTGTGTCAGGCACTGTGATCACTCAAGCAGCTATATCTAAAGGGACCAGGCTCACAAAATTAGCTATACAGCTAATATTTACAAAACACTCATGCTTAGAGTTAGCTATACATTAATAATGCAGAGTTATATAAAGAAGGCTTTTAGTACTTCTGCTGTGAAACAAAATAGTTGCTTTAGTTTGAATTCATTAAATTTTATAGCAAAATATAATATTTTTCTATTGTATATCTATAGCATATAAAATAAAACAGACTATTACAAGAATTTATATTCCATAATATTCACAATTGATGTGCTATGAAAATAAAATTTATTAAAGTATATTAGTATAAAAACTTTTGTTTTTAATTTTGGGGTTTATGTTTCATTCTTGTCACTGCTGGCTAAGATCTATTGTGGTGAGTATCTCACTTGTTGCATTTAGTTTAAGTAATGAATAAGGATGAAAAACTTAACTTAATGAGTTTCAGGGCACCCTAAGTTAACTGCAGGTTATTCCATTTGTCAGTATGAGACATGACAACATTAGTTCTGCTCAGTTACTTATTTCAAGAGCTACATATTAGCCTTGTATTTGGTGACTCTGCCAGCTATTGTTTGCAAAGCTTCCTCTCCAAATATAGCAGGCTTATTAATCAAATGTGAATAAGCACAATTTACTAACGGTAAAAATGAAAAAAAAAATTTGACCACATCCAGATAACTTGCCAGTAAAATGCCAAGGCTTAGCCCATCTTACTTGCATTATTACCTTGCAATAATAATTCAGCTAAACATTCAAATCAGTAGCCACAAAACTTAAATAAATTTAACTGCAATCCAAAATCTGTTAAATACATGTTATAAAAGAAAGTAGAAAAATTTGATTCACTACCACCTATGACAACTTTTAACGTTTTCATTTTGCAAATAATAAAATGACACTAAGGGTCAAATAACATGGTTAAAGTCAAAGTAGTAAGTGGTAAGGACCCAAAATTTCAATGGAGTTTTCAACCTGTATTATAACATGTAGTTGGTGACCTAGTCTATATAGCAGCTACTTAATCTGAACTCCAGTTTCAAACAATAACTTTTAATATTACATATTTTTAAAACATAAGCTTGATAATTTAGCACGCTGTTATATATGCAATACAATTCAGTACTTTTCCCATTAATGTGGCTCTTAGGATATCTAGCCCTTTCCCATATTTTCTTCTTAGCTCTTCAAAGACCAGAACCAGTCTTTCTGCTAACTGCTTTGTCAAAAATCTTCTAGTTTCTGGGTTGTACCCTAATCTGTAACATTAAATTTTTTTTCTGTATTGCTTGATATTTGTCATTACAAGTAAGAATTTCCTTTCTAAATCCTCTTGTGGGTTTACTTGTACCTCGCAAGAAAGATACCTCAGAATGTGACTTTATTTGGAAACAAGTTCTTTATAGATATAATCCAGTTGAAATAAAGCCATTAGGATGGATCCTAATCCTATATAACTGTTGTCCTTAAAGGGGATATTTGGATACAGAAACAGACATACATAGAGGGCAGGAGAACACCATGAGCAAGATAGAGGATAGGTATGTTACATTAGCAGGCCAATGATTGCCACCAAACCAGCAGATACCAGGAAGGGACGAGGAAGGATTACTCCATAGGTTTAAGGGGAAGCATGGCCCTGATGACATTTTGACTTCAGACTTCCAGCTCCCAGAATTGTGAAAAAAATAAGTTTGACTATTTTGGCAACTCAGTTTGTGGTGCTTTGTTATAGCAGCCCTAGAAAACTAATACATATCCCAAACCAAACAAGTTAGAAAGTGTATTCACGTGTAAACACACACACACACACACACACACACACACACACACACCCCTTTTGTTTGCTTTTCTAAATTTCTTTATTTTAGTTGCCAGATTGTTTCTTTCAAATCAGAGAATCAGAAACTAAACATATTGTCCTCATCGTATTTTACTCTATTTTTCAGATGGTACCTTGGAAAACAGCATAGTACATGGTTCTTTCATTTTCAAGAAAGAAATATGAAATACTTCATGTCTAAAACACCAAAAGCAATGGCAACAAAAGTCAAAATTGACAAATGGGATCTAATTAAACTAAAGAGCTTCTGCACGGCAAAAGAAACTACCATCAGAGTGAACAGGCAACCTACAAAATGGGAGAAAATTTTCACAACCTAATCATCTGACAAAGGGCTAATATCCAGAATCTACAATGAACTCCAATAAATTTACAAGAAAAAAACAAACGACCCCATCAAAAAGTGGGCAAAGGATATGAACAGACACTTCTCAAAAGAAGTGTCTCAAAAGAATGCAGCCAAAAGACACATGAAAAAATGCTCATCATCACTGGCCATCAGAGAAATGCAAATCAAAACCACAATGATGAGATATCATCTCACACCAGTTAGAATGGCAATCATTAAAAAGTCAGGAAACAACAGGTGCTGGAGAGGATGTGGAGAAATAGGAACACTTTTACACTGTTGGTGGGACTGTAAACTAGTTCAACCATTGTGGAAGTCAGTGTGGCGATTCCTCAGGGATCTAGAACTAGAAATACCATTCAACCCAGCCATCCCGTTACTGGGTATATACCCAAAGGACTATAAATCATGCTGCTATAAAGACACATGCACACGTATGTTTATTGCGGCACTATTCACAATAGCAAAGACTTGGAAAAAACCCAAATGTCCAACAATGATAGACTGGATTAAGCAAATGTGGCACATATATGCCATGGAATACTATGCAGCCATAAAAGAGGATGAGTTCATGTCCTTTGTAGGGACATGGGTGAAATTGGAAATCATCATTCTCAGTAAACTATCGCAAGGACAAAAAACCAAACACCGCATGTTCTCACTCATAGATGGGAATTGAACAATGAGAACACATGGACACAGGAAGGGGAACATCACACTCTGGGGACTGTTGTGGGGTGGGGGGAGGGGGGAAGGATAGCATTAGGAGATATACCTAATGCTAAATGATGAGTTAATGGGTGCAGCACACCAGCATGGCACATGTATACATATGTAACTAACCTGCACATTGTGCACATGTACCCTAAAACTTAAAGTATAATAATAAAAAAAAAATAAATAAAATGCCACTTTGATCATAGTTTCTCTTTGTTTGGTGGAAGTATTTTAAGGTTAATCAACAAACATTTGAATACATAATTAAATATGAATTCATATGTATGTGGCCCCAAACAAATCTATCTGGTTTGATGACACTGTCATCTACCCATGGCTGTAAAGCAAATTATCCTTTTCCCTCCTTGCCTTATTCCATCAGTCAGTAAGTATTTGCATGTGATGGTTTCTTCAAAATGCATCTTTAAGTCATCTTTAATCTAAACCTGGCTATTTCCTTAGTTCAAGACTTCGTTGATTTTTAATAGGTTCTTACTTGATCAATTTTCTCCAATTTCATCAGCTCTGATAAAACAGATCCATTTTGTTCCAGTGATGGAAAACGCCACATGTATAATAAAGCTACTATTATTTTATCATTCTATGTGTTTTACATACCCTAACTCAATCAGGAATGAGAATGAAATTGCTTAGAAAGATTAAATAGCAGCCTCAGCTCATGTAAAAAGTGGTAGTGCTACAATTCAAGCCCAGGGCTGTTACACTCTAAAATAATATAAACATTCTACTGCATCATAAAAGGCTTTTCATTTTGCCTATTAGAATAACATTATGTTGATTGTCAGATAGTTCTTAAGTATTTTAGCTTCTTTAATACTTGTAACACTTTGTTTTTGGTTATTTTAAAAATCATTACCCACTGTTCTATTCAAGCTATTGACAGACACTCAGTAATCAAGGAAGAACTACTGTCTCACTCCATTTTGTGCTGTTATAACATAATATTATGGATTGAGTAACTTATAAAAAAATATAAATTATTCTCTAACAGTTCTGGAGGCTAGGAAGTCTAAGATCAAGGCGCTGGTATCTGATGATGGCCTTCTGCTATGCTTTTACATGGTAGAAGGTGGAAAAGCAAGAGAGAACATTTTATGAATTTACAAGGCAAAAGAGCTAAAGAGGGTAAACTTGCTCCTGAAAGCTCTTTTTATCATGGCATTAATTCACTCATAAGTGTAGAGTTCTCTTGATCGAAATGCCTCCCCTTAGGTCTCACCTCCCAACATTGTTGCACTGGGGATTAAGTTTCTAACACACGAATTTTGGGGGACACATTCAGGCCACAGCAGCTTCTAAATGCCTTGGGCCCATCCACCTCTCTCTCTCTTTTTTTTTTTTTTTCAGTTCTTTCACTTGACATAATTTGTGGTGAATAAGACCTAAATTAAAATTTCATATACTTGATCACCAAATATAATAACATAATACATCAGAGTAAGTATAATCACACTTAAACTTGCAAATCAGCTGGTGGTGTATATATATGATTGGTATGCAAACACTAGAAAGCAATAAAGTTTAATTTTTCAGATTATAAAATTTCAGACAATTCTAAAGCAGAACTGAGATCTCACTTTCACATTTTAAAACCACATTATTGAGGTATGATTGACAAATAAAAAGCTATATATACGTATACAACTTGATGACGTTGGACATAAATATATACTCTTTAAACCATTACCACGACTTATACCATAAGCCTATCCATCATCTCCAAAAGTTTCGTCTTACTCTCTTTAATATTACTATTATTATTAATGTGTATGTGTATAAGAACACTTAACAAAAGATCTACCCCCTCAGCAATTTTTTAAGTACACAATACAGTACTGTGAACTATAGACAGTATACTGTACAGTAGCTCTCTAGGACTTATTCATTTTGCATAACTGCGACTGTGTACCTTTGACTAATACCTCCTTTTTTCAACCTCCCCAAGCTCCCGGAAACCACCATTATACTCCCTGCTTCTATGAGTTTGACTATTTTAGATTCCTCATATAAGTAGTATCATGTAGTATTTGTCCCTCTGTATCCTGGCTTATTTCACTTAGCATAATATCCTCCAGGTTCATCCATGTTGTCTCAAATGGCAGGATTTTCTTCTTTATAAGGCTGAATAATATTCCAATCTTTGTACATATCACAATTTATCTTTTCACCCATTGATAGACATTTCTCTGTCCTGGCTACTGTGAACAATGCTGCAATGAATGTGGGACAGCAAACATCTCTTTGAGATCCTGATTTCAATTATTTTGGATAAACACCCGGATGTGTGAATGTTGGACCCTATGGTAGCTTTATATTTAGTTTTTTTAGGAACCTCCATATTTGTTTTTACCATAGTGGCTACACCAGTTTACATTTTCATGAACGGTGTACAATTGCTCTTGTGTTTTAACCTTTCTAAACCTGTAACTACTATGTTGTGACAAGGGCTACAAAAGAGAGTGTCAGAATGAGAATTTAGATGTCTCTCTAAGTATGTTTGTATGCATTTTCATGTACTTACCCTAAAGAATTTGATAACTTCGGGCCCCCTGAAAGATGGGTACTAGTAGGATGACCACAGCATTACTGGTTTAAACAGGGAGACTTTTAAGAAGGAAAGGAAGTGAGGGTATCATTAACAGTGCGCATAGGCATATGCAGGACAGGGACATAATCTAGGACTTTTGCCAGCAAACCAGGGCATATAGTCATCGTAAATTTGCATAATTGCTATAGCAATAAGTTAATGAAAAAGGGAGATGAAAAGACATTGGAAAACACATTTTTGATAAATGGCAAGAGATTATGTAGAATGGTAATAAATGTGACACCATATTGGTCATTCTGGACCATTTTCAGGTACATTCAGAAAAACCTATATATTTCTCCTTGACAAATTTTCTTACAACTGAGTACATTTAAATACTCTACCACCTTCTACCTTACTATACTCACTTTTTTCCCATAGAAAAGGGAGTTTCTATTGATAGTTATCAGTAAGTCAAAAAAACCTGGCATATTAGTCCACTTTGGGGCTTTGGTTTCTCAAGATAGGAAAAATATGAACAAATTTTCTTTTTTATTTATTTTTTTCTAATTCAAATGAGCTTAAATGTTAACTATTAGCCACCATTAATACTAATTAAGGGTGCTATTACTCAGTTTGCATTTTCATCTCTACCTCAATCCAGGTGCCACATTCATAAAGTATTTCTCAAAAATACAGCAACAAAAATATCATAGTCTCTTTAACAGAATTTAGGGTCATTATGAGGTTCAGTTGTTTCATTTTCAACTTTATATAATTGTTAAACTTTTGAATTCTGCCAATAGTCAAGCTATTTACAGAAGTACACACTGTAACATAATTTGCTATTTTTAAAAGAATAATTTGTGATGATACCTTTCAAGTGAGGGCTGTGTACCTGCATTCTTTGCAGATGTAGATTTATTGGAACGAATTCTAATGTTTTGTCTCCTTTGCTGCTGCTTGATTTGAAAGAGGACCCTGATGGAAACCAGAAATTAAACATTATTAGTAAATAATGATAAATTAAGATGTGCGTTAGAAGATAAACCTGACAGAAAAATGTTAAAAGAACTTCAGAAAGAAAAACATATCCTATATTTATGAGTTGCTTTTCTTTTAGAAATTCAGTATTTTAAAAAACTGTCTCAATTATTCATATAATAATTCTGTAAGGTAAAATAGGGTAGTTTTTTCTTTGTTTTAAGATGTTAAAGTTAGAAATAAAAGAGTTTAAAAAAATCTCCAGTTCTCCTATCTACATAAAATCTGTTTATTATTTTTTTTCATTTCACATGCAGGAAATGCAATTCACTTGAGTAAGCAGAGTCATTGCTTCCACACCTGTTTCCTTGCTAAGTTCTGTCAGAATGTCTTGGTACATGTTCACCATTTGATCACAGTGAGTAAGGACATTTTTTCGCAGATTGTCCCAATGTGGAGAAAGCTCACCAAGTTCTTTTATCTCCTGGTTTCTGTTAAGAGTGGAAGAGAGGAGAAACTTTATTTTTATCTTAAATCCATAAACACATAACCCTTAGTCAGAGTTGTCAAGATAATAAGAAATTATTTCATCATAATTCCCAGGAAAGTTCTATGAGCTTATTAGCTTAAATATTTTTAAAAAATTATTTTAGCACACAAAAAATATGAATAGCTTAACCACACAAATAAAAACATTATGTCAAAGGGCAAAACATTAGAAATGTTAAATTCCCTGATAAAATTTTCACAAAGATGGCAGACTTCCTATTCTTACATACATAGGGAAGACATTTAGTTAAAAAGCAAATTGTAAAACCTCTATGTAAAGATGGCTAAGTTTTTAAGTTTCAACTGTACAAAATCAAAGAATGTGGAAAGGGCTATCTGACCATGTTGGAAGCAAACATGAGATACTTAGGTAATTCAGTTTATATACAATATAGTTACAAATATTTTTTTTAAAAAACAAAAGCCCAGCCGGGCACGTTGGCTCATGCTTGTAATCCCAGCACTTTGGGAAGCCAAGGTGGGCAGATCACCTGAGGTCAGGAGTTCAAGACCAGTCTGGCCAACATGGCGAAACCCCATCTCTACTAAAAATACAAAACTTAGCCAGGCGTGGTGGTGCGTGACTGTAGTCCCAACTACTCGGGAGGCTGAGGCAGGAGAATCGCTTGAACTCAGGAGGTGGAGGTTGCAGTGAGCCAAGATTGTGCCACTGCACTCCAGCCTGGGTGAGAGAGCAAGACTCTGTCTCAAAAAAAAAAAAAAAAAAAAAAAAAGCCCAAATAATAAATAAATGGTATTGTCAGGTATGGTTTTATTGGCTTCAGTTTCTGCCAAAAGGACAATGTACGAAACTACTGTATGTGTATGCGTTGCTCCCTCTTTATCAAAAAGA
The DNA here is from genome assembly GCF_028885655.2 of Pongo abelii. NCBI lineage: Eukaryota > Metazoa > Chordata > Mammalia > Primates > Hominidae > Pongo > Pongo abelii. The sequence continues at coordinate 164,178,002 of NC_071988.2, forward strand.
AGAGCTAACCATGTCATTTAGGCTTCAATTATTAACTTTTATCTAAATCTCTACCCTTTAGCCAAGTTAATTTAAATCATCAGAATGCCTTTTTAAAATTATAGTGATAAATGGTCCAATATGCTGCTTGGTTAGATCTCTTATTCATTTCTGTAACCTTTTACCAACAACATTTTCATGAGGCTAATTTAACCAGTAATAATGAAGCTTCTTTGCTATTTTGGCCATGAAACATGCTAAATACCAAGCTCATAAATTCACAAGCTGTAGAATCTTTAACATTCCGTTAAATGCAAGAATAATGGATGGTGTGCAAAAATGTGACTTGCTTTCAAATGGTTGTAGCAGTCTTTGTTTTGTTCCAATGGGATTGCAATTTAGAATTGCTGCAATTTTCATATGAGGTCTTTATAATTTCTGTGAACATTCATCTCACTCTCAACTTTTCCAAAGATTAGTATTCATGATGAAACACTCATGGGAGAAAAAGTAATTAATCAATAGACAATAGAGTAAAAAAAAAAAAAATCATGACCAAAGGAGAGACAAAGAGAAGATTGGAGATTGGGGAGTTGAATTCTCTGTTTGCACTCAAATGGCAGGATGTACAAGTTCAGGAAAAAAGCAACAACCACTAAAGCAAACAAGTAATTCCAAAAGATTGATATATCCGAGTCTAGAAGAATCTGAGCAATTAGGTTGAATCTGAGATATACAGCAAGTATAATATATCAAATTAATATGCAAAGTTTCAGCTTTGCTTTCAATATACAGTTATAATGAAAATATTAGCTAACAATTTTTATTTAATACTAATAGATGCACCATACGGTTACAATTTATATTATCTCTAAATTATTATCAGAAAGAATAAGTAAAGGGGGGATGACGAGGAAGGTAGAAGAGTGATAGTGAAGCCCCTGACTACATTCTGGGATACTGGGGGTGGTGTACATTTCCTTGCCTAAGATAAGTTTGGCAAAATGTAATCAGAAAAGTTTAGTATTCTATGAGGAGTGTCTTCATACAAGCTGTGAGGACTCCATAACTTTTGTTTAAAATTTATTGCACTCTTCCATTATGCCACAATTTATATAGAGAAGTATACTGATGAACCTGTTTGTTCTAAGAGGTGACAGTAAAAAAGGTACACATTCTGAAAAGGACAAACAACTAGCACACTGTCTCCCCGCAATGAGAAAAGTTCCAATATAGGGGAACTATATGATAAAAGTGTAATAAACCAGGCAGAGTAATGAAAACATTGCAAAACAAAATGGGGCAGAGTAAGAGAGTCACCGCATTTTTTAAAAAGGAAAGAAATTAATAAGCACACTAATTTCATTAAAGTAAAGAAGAGAGGTACATTCACACATTAAAGTAGATGAGGATAGAAGATAACTTGGTTCATGAAAATTGGTAAACTTTCCAATCAGGAAGCCTAGGGCCATTTATTCATAATGACATTTTCATTTGTCACTCAATGTTCAAAAAACTTCCTAATTAAAACCTTTCCTTGGCATCTCAATTCAGATTCTCTAGGAGCACAGCCTGAGATCAAGCAATGCTAGGACAACCACAAGGAAGTAAAAAAATAAGTGATACAGGGAAGAGAAGAAAGCAGCCACAAGGTGGTACATGACTGAGCTGGGGAGAACTTCACAAGAAAACGTAGCTGGTTATTTGGTCATGTGAAATAAATCTAAAGAAGTCATTTGGAACCTTTGTACCTTGGAACAGTTACTCAGAGGGACATTTATATGTCAGTTGCTTGCCATACTCTATGTTTCATTGATAAAGATTCATCCTACAGGTCATTAAGTCCTCTGCCTTTATGATTTTATAATCTGCCCCTTTGTGTAGCCACTGGGGAAACAATACTCTAATGGAGATAGAACTTTCCTGGGTGTGTCCCTATATGACAGTTGCCAAAACTACTGTGAATCCTTCCATGGTGGTTGCTACTGGGGATACACTAACGCCTGGTCTTCACCTTAAGAGAGGCTGATATAGTTAATGGTGTTAAGAGATAAGGTGACAGTGGTGGCAATATCTGAGGCTCACCATTGAGCAAGTGGTCAAAAATGTGAAGACATGTTAGGATTATAAGGATTTAATCCTTAGGATTAGGATTTAGCCATTGTAGAAAAGCACACAAACTGGGCCCAGGACAGACAACCCCGTGTACAACTCAGATGTACTTGCACCATCTACTGATAACCCAATAGCATACAAAACAAGATCCTTCACATCTTTCCCAAGAGGAGAGTTTAAGTACAGTCCTTTAGAGTGATGGCAAGCTGCGATTCCCCAGAGACTTAAAAGAGCAGTAATAAATCCAGCCACAATATCCAATCCTCCAACTAGTCCCCAAGGCCTTAATTGATATTCATCACCTATCTCCTTTATCACTAATCCCAGATTTTCCCCCATACTCTACCAGCATTTCAGGTGGTCTGAGTTGCTGCTGGGTGTTGCAGACCTAAATCAAGATGAATTAAGCCCTTAGTTTTCTTGCTCCTATGGAGTCTTGGTTGCTGCAATTTCTCCTTCCCATCAGGGCATGGAGTACTTCTAAGTTTCAGACATGTTTTTTCTTGCTCAGATTTTGTGGCAGTAGCCCTATCTTCTCATGGTGGTGAGTATGGATATCTCACACCATCTTTTTTGGTCTATTGTCATGAGGAACACATAGTAACCAGATCACAGATAGAACCAATCACAGCTTCCACTTAAGTGGGATTCTAATTGTGTCCCCTGACAGAACAGCACTGCTCCCCTGACTCCACCACAAGAACCAGGATTCTAACTGGCAAAGTATAAGGTTGTAGGGAAAGGTAGTGCAAATACCACAAGTGGATCACTGCTACTGATTGTAGGAAGGGCCTACCCTTAGTCCCAGAACTGTGAGTGCTGGGTATGATAAATACAGCATTCTACATCAGCAATTGGTTTGGCATATTTCCCAATCCTAGAAGGCAGCACCCCAATTCTAAGGTTTTTCCTCATGCTTGTGTCTTGGCTGACCTTTTCATGGTTAATATTATTCCACTGTACCTCAGGCCTGTGGCTGTTGTGTGCTGAAACACATTATGACTGTAAGCTCACTGTTGTGCCTTCTTTGATACAGCAGCAAATGTCCTTTAGTAGAAGCAATATTATGTGGGGCACCATATCATTGGATTAGGCATTCTTAGGCTATCGGATGTGGATGCCAATGAAGGCACTGTGAGAGGAAAGGCAAACACATATCTAGACCATAATTCACCCACTTAGGATAAATTGCTGCCCGCTCCAAAGTGGAGAGGATGCAACTTAATTTGCCTGCCACCCAACAGGTGTTGGGTCTCTATCTTACCCCAGAGGAATGGTACCATTTCAGTGGCTCATTGTCAGTCTGTTTCTGGCATTTAATAGTTAGAAGTGACAATAGCTATATTAGCTTTGGAAAGGGAGGCCATGTCCTGGGTCCATGCATATTCCCTGCCTCTGTCACTAAGATCTAAGTCCAACCACAATAGATCATTCTCTTCATGGGTCTATTGCACAAACCCTGGAGTAACTGAGAAAGGAGGCTGGCTAATATCCAGTGGACACATGACAATGTCCACCTGGTAGTAGAAAGCTTCCTCTGCAGTATTTACTGTCTGACAGGCATGATTTTGATTGTGCTCACTCCTACAACCCCATTCACATGTCTCTTGCTCATATTCCTTGTATTTTATTTTCTAGTCTTATTTCTTTCAGGCCCATCAGATTATTAGCTCTGCCAAAGCTCAATATACATCTGCACCTCAGGTTACCTCCTTCTCTACATGAAAGGAATACCAAGTAAATGGTTTGCTGATCTTCCCACTGGGTAAATTTCCTTCATTATTGACCTTGAAGTCCACCCAACATGTCAGGCTGACCCATTTTTATACCAGTGCAAGTTCTTTCCTCCTCCATGAGTGAATCACAGGGAACTCCCAAGGGTGTGAGTTGAGAAAGAACCATCGGTGCAGTAGGACAGATGATAGGAGACTCTGGGACACCTCTTCATGATATATGGTCATACATTGTGGATCTGCTTGAGCTCAAATGTATGGAGCCAATTGATCCAATGTTCCAAATGTATCACTCCTATGTAACAATATATTATTTCTATGCCATACAGTGGGGTAAATCAATACCAAGTTCACAATGGGCAGCTCTAGTCACAGAGTTCCTTTGTGTCCCATCATCAAGGGTTCAGTTTCTACTAAAGCCCAGTATTACAAAGGGAGCTATTTTTCAAATGAGAAGTAGCTACCTGAGGCAGGAAGCACTAGTACATTCCAGAACTCTAAAGGTCTGTACCGACACTTTCCTATTTGCTTTTCCTAAAGAGTCCACATAGCAGAGTTGTTTCTCACCACAGACACTTTCAGCCCCATTGGCTCTCCTTTGTAACCCCAGGATTTGTAATACAGTCTGGATCTTCTGGGATGTCCTTCTCAAATGGGCCCCACTTGTCACATTCTGCTGTTTAACTCAATGGTTTAGCATATATTTATAAAGGGGTTGATTAGCGGCTGGTTAAGCACTAGACAAAAGGTCTTAATGATAGGTGAACCATAAATATAGTTCAAGGCACATCAATTCTTTTTTCTTTTTTCTTTTTTGAGATGGAGTCTCGCTCTGCTGCCAAGGCTGAAGTACAGTGGCGTGGTCTCAGCTCACTGCAACCTCCACCTCCCTGGTTCCAGTGATTCTCCTGCCACAGCCTCCCATGTAGCTGGGACTGCAGGCGCCTGCCATCACGCCTGGCTAATCTTTGTATTTTTAGTAGAGATGGGGTTTCACTGTGTTAGTTGGGCTGGACTTGAACTCCTGACCTCAGGTGATCCACCCGTCTCAGCCTCCCAAAGTGTTGGGATTACAGGCATGAGCCACCGTGCCCAGCCCAGCACATTAATTGTTTATTTGCATAGGTGAAAAAAGACCTTTATTGTGTATGTACACATATGTGTTATATTACTTATTTTCCTCATTATTTGTCATCGTACCACAATATGTTAGAGGTGTGGCAACCACATATGCCAGTTTATACCTGTTATTCCACTGTAATTATTAGTAGCTACTTTTATTCTCAAAATATGTATACTAGATTGTCTAAGTTATAGGATATCAGAGTTCGTATAAGCATCATAAACTCCCAGGATGCTACGGTTGGAAGGAAAGTCAGAGAATAACCTGAAACCTCTTGTTTCACAGATGGAGAAGCTAAGGTAAAAACTGCTTGTTTATCTCAGAGTCACTAGAATACCATAAAGCTTTTAGACTGTAATCTCCAAACCCACTGTTCCCTTACCTCATATTATTCTCCACTGTACAACAAAGAAACACAAGACAAACAGCAACAAAAATAAAAACAAACAGCAAACAAACAGAGTGTACTTAATTAATGTAGGTTGCGAGTGGGATTTGGAACCTGGGCTATTGATTTACAGAACTACATTTGTAAACTTTCATGTGCTTTAAAAACTAAACCTGAACAAAAGATAAATTATTATTTGGGATTTTTAACTCCTGAATATTTTAGTTTGAATGGCATGCCTACCAGTTACTACATGATAACTGAAATTTTCTAAAACATATTCAAGAGCATAATGGTGTCCAGCATTATAAGACCCAAAGATAACAGCACCCTGTGGTCCAGTCTCTGCATGTTGCTTCATTGATATAAGAAGCAATCTGCACTTCGGGAGGCCGAGGCGGGCAGATCACGAGGTCAGGAGATCGAAACAATCCTGGCTAACATGGTGAAACCTCGTCTCTACTAAAAATACAAAAAATTAGCCAGGCGTGGTGGTGGGCACCTGTAGTCCCAGCTACTTGGGAGGCTGAGGCAGGAGAATGGCATGAACTCGGGAGGCGGAGCTTGCAGTGAGCTGAGATTGCACCACTGCACTCCAACCTGGGCAACACAGCAAGACTTCATTTCAAAAAAAAAAAAAGAAGGAATCTGACACTAATGTTATAATTAAACAGTTGCATACCATTACAAAGCCTTTGGCATGAGTAGCAAAGGAGATTAGCTACATAAATGCATTTTTAATTCATAGAAAAATAGGTTTTAGAATACTCCTATCTGTAAACATTCTCATTTTACTCGCCGTCACAACAGCTTCTACTTTCGAAAGTTCTCTCTTTCAATCACCACTTTGCAACAACAACAAAATAATTCTTCCTGGAAAATCCAGCCACTTGCTAAACACATACAATCTCATGAATTCATTGCTTTACTCTCACTAGAGTTCTATCTCCAAAACAAATCTTCTAACCTGTCTCTAGCTTCTCCCAGTTCTCCAAGAGTCCAAGAAGTTGACGCAAGAAGTTAGGGAGAAAAGACTGAATAATAAAATATTAATAAGCCTAGGCCTCTTACACAGTAAACACTTCTTGGGACTTACTTCCATCTGCTCCATTTCCCTTTGCTGACTACAAAAATAAAAGGCAAATCATACAAAATAAATCTCCAAAGGAGATATATAATTGCTAAGGCCTATTCAGGAAACACCTAGTGATCTATAGATCCTGGCATTCCAACAGCAAAGTATGACATTCTTGATACTTGATGAAATATTCATACAGATCTCTGGAAATAACCTTATAAAGTACTTTTTGTCTATATGGCTCGTTTTGTCTTACTGTGTTTAAATATTTCAAAAACACATGCTTTTTATTTTCAGTAAAATTGCAAGTTCCTGGAAGTCATTATATACTCTGAACCTTCCACAATGTAGAACACCCTACTAATTATATGACATGTTTAAAACACAAGCTATTTAAAAACATGAAGAGAAAATGAGATTAAAAACCAAAACAAAACAACTCTGTGAAGAATAAAGAGAAATAATTAAGTACAGAGTGAATCATAGAAGAACTGGGAGAAAAGTAACCAAATGTGCTTTAATTTTGTTACATATAATGCATAAAATATTGGCAGGAATATTAAACAGATAAGTGTTTTTTAAACTTTATTCCTTATACCCCTGGGGCTGTTGTGGGTATAGGGACCCAGAAAGTGTTGGACAAATTAGGGCCAGTAAATGAATAGGCCTCAGGTTCTTTCCTTTACTGTACCCACCCAGTAGCTCCAATTATATCTCTTTAATTTACATTGGAATTCTGTGTACAATTCTGTTTGGAAAATAAACATTACTGGGGCAAAAAAAAAAAAAAAAAAAGAAGAAGAAGGCTTAAGATCACCAAAATAGAAAATTGTAGCTCTATTTAAAGCTTCTATTTAAAACATAGCATTAAAGCCCACTGATGATATATTCAAGGAGGGATTTCCAACATGGGGTAAATGTGCTTTGAGCCTGTGAGTGGCAGAGACTAGCTTTATTCATCTTTTTGTCCGACCACAGTCTCCTACCCATGGGAAGTATCCGAGATGGGCTTGTTGACTGAATAAATGAAGTTTGCTTGCAGATTGTTGTTCTTATATTTTCCTAAAATTTAGGATAAAGTCAAAATATAGACTAACCCTAAAGTATAGTGCTAAGCTCTGCCAAGTTTCAATGGAGAAATGAGACATGGTTCAGTCTTCTACCCTTGCATGATGTAGGTCTGTAATCCTAGATTAAGCAAGTCTTCCTTAGGGATAAAGATTTGAAAAATTTATCTTCATATGGCACTTCCTACTGTGATGGTTAATTGTACATATCAACTTGGTTGGGCCACAGGGTGCCCAGATATTTGGTCAACAGTATTCTGAGTGTTTCCATGAGGGGATTTTTGAGGGAGATTAACATTTGAATCGGTAGCCTCAATAAGGCCCACTGCCCTCTCTAATTTGGGTGGGACTAATTCAATCAGATGGAGGCCTGAATAGAATAAGAGGCTGACACTTCCCCCAACTAAGAGAGGATTCTCCTGCCTGACTGCCTTCAAACTGAGACTTTGCTTTTTTCCTGCCTTTGGACTCAGACTGACACACTGGACTGGAACTACACCATTGGCTCTATTGGGTCTCCAGCTAGCCTACTCACCCTGCAAATCTTGGGACTTGTCAGCTTGCATAATGATGTGAGCCAATTCTTTCTAATAAATTGTGTGTGTGTGTGTGTGTGTGTGTGTGTTCTATTCTGTTTCTCTATGGAACCCTGACCCATACGCTATGCTGGGATTCCATCACACTGATTTCTCTCTGCTTAGGGCATAAGCAGCTGAGAGGCAGGCCAGTTGGTGGTGGTGGGAGGGAGACGGAAGGAAATTATCTAGAATATAGTTTAGGCTCTTCCATGGGCTTTTATCCCTCCTACCACATTTTACAAATACTCTCCTGACTTGTTCAAAAGAAAAACAACTATAGCGATGTTGGACTTGTCTAAGGGACATGCACAAGAAATCTCTGTAGTTCTGAGGCCAACATTCTAGGTGCAAACACCTATGATATTGGAAGTGAGAACCAGAATTGGCAAACTTTAAAAATCAGGGTATATAAATTTAAAAATGTCAGAAATTATGGAAGGTAATTATTGTAATAACGAGTATCTGAAAATAATAGATAATTCATTTACAGAAAATTCGTAAGACAAAATAGTCTGATAAAAATGTATACACCAAAGGATGTAGCCCAGTATGAGAGATATAAAAGTGTTATTTGAGACCGTTATAATTTAAGTAAATAGAAATATTTTTCCACAATGAGCTCTATAATACCATTTTTAAAAATAAAAATAGCTGTAGAACTTAAATAAAGCCTTTTGGTAGTTACTACACAGTAAAACTACACATAGTATGCATGGGTAGAAAGTTTAACAGCCAAGATGCTTTCATTCATTAAACAAAATTAGACCTTAAATCAAACTTAAAAGAAGTCATAAAAAATTTATTCACTAGGAAAAAAATTAAATACTAAATAGTCAGTGAAGAATAGACTACATAAATGACTGGTAGGTGGCTTCAATTTCATAAAGTGGTTGGGTGACACCATAAAACTGAACCAAGTTCAACTGGATGTCAGGTTTCACAGTATATTCATCCTACAATTCAAAATGTCTGTGCTCTAACCCATACATGGATAAAAATTGCATCCATAAATCACAGGCCTATTTTTTAAAATACATTCTTATAAATGACAATGTGGTTAATGTTGCAAGCCATGAGCCACTGTTTCAGGGAAAAACAACTGAATATTCCAAGTGGTCGTTCACTCCAATTTTCACCTGAATGTAAAATAACTGCTTATTATACACAATAAAGCCTTAAGTTATATACAAAGACTGACAGTTGGAACGCAGTTATTACAGGATTTAGTTGCAATCACAAAATCTGTTTGTATCTGATAAACAGCCAGATTCTATAATTTAATTTTAGGTAACTGCATTAGAAAAAAATGAAGAACAATAAGTATGTCTTTTTCCAGACTAAGAATCTATTTGTTCTTGTTGATAAAGTTAAATTGGTATTTATTCACTTCTAAATAACATCTAGTTTACCCTTCATAGTTTGCTTTAAAGTTATGAAACATGGCCAGCATTTATGTTTTAGTATTTTAAAGCTTAGTGCTCCACTTATTGTCTAAAGCAATGGTAGGTGTACTGTGTGAAGGTTTCTCACAAATCCACCTATGTTCATTACATGCCTTTTCATTCTAGGTAGCCATGGAAATCATGAAATGTACTTAAAAGCTGTTAAAACAAGAAAGAGTGCTAGCATTCTCATCACATTTTAATAATTTGTGCCCATAATTTCAGAAATAGAGAACATTTCTGGATACCACCCCTTTAAATTCCTCTAACCCTGGACTTGGATGGAGGATGTTGTCCAGTTGCTTAGGTAGAAGGAATTCAGCAGGCTCTATTGGATATTCTATGTCAAATTTGTTTGGTTAGTAGACACCATAAGATTTTCCAGGTGTTATCCCTTTTGATAATCAAGGTTACTTTTGCATAGAAAAGATCCCTTCCTTTGATTTTATAACAATCCTCTGAGATCATTGCCCCACAGCTGCACCAAATAAAATAAAAAATTCAGTCATACTAGGTATATTTTAAATGTTCAGTAGCCACATGACTATCCTATAGGATGGTACAGTACAGAGCATTTCTATCATCACAGAATGTTCTTTTGGACAATATCACTCTAGACAAATGACTGAGAAGTAAAGTGACTTAGTTGATGCCACATTGCCAGTAAATGGTAGATTCAGGACATGTACTCAGGTCCTAGAAATTCAAATCCTGTTATCTTTTTTATTTAAATTCTTGGGGGAGTACAGCTTCTCCTACGAAAGTGTCTCTGAATAGAAGGACAAGATTAGAGGCTCCCACCTGAGGGACTCATCTGAATGTAACTTTCATATAGCTCAACTGAGCCAGCTCAAATATTTTCTTTGAATATGCATTGGACAGACAGTCTTGGCTATAGCGACTGCTGGAAAGCCAACCAACACAACAAAGTTTTTATTTTACTTTCTAGTTATTTAACAATTACTTATATAGTGCTTATTCTATGTCTGCTACTATTCTGAACACTTCACAAATATTCACTCATTTGCCATTCATAACAATTCATTGAAATAGGCACAATTATTATCATTCTCATTTTAGAAATGAGAAGTTAACCAGAGAAGTTAAGCGATCCACTCCTGGTCACCTACCTAGTGAGTGGCAGAGCTGACATTAAGTCCAGGCAGTTTAGCTTTGGAGCCTGTTTTAGTTTGCTAAGACTGCCATAAGAAAACATCATGGACTTGGCGGCTTAAACAACAGAAATTTATTTTCACAGAGTTCTAGGGGCTACAAGTCCGAGGTCAAGGTGTTAGCAGGTTTGGTTTCTTCTGCAACCCCTCTCGTTGGCTTGCCTATGACAACCTCTTCACTGTATTCACACTATGTCTTTCCTCTGTGTACATATACTCCCTGGTGTTTCCCTGCGTACCCGAATTTCCTCCTATATGAACATCAGTCAGATTGGATTAGAACCCACCCTAATGGCCTCTCTTTAACCTAATCACCTATTTAAAGACCCTGTCTCCAATATAGTCACATTCTGTAGTACTGGGGCTAGGGCTTCAACGTGTGAATTTGGCAGGGGCAAGGCACAATTCAGCCCAGAACAGAGCTCATGCTTTAAACTGCTATGCTGTGTGGACTCTCTATTAGAAATAGAACACAATCCGGCCGGGCATGGTGGCTCATGCCTGTAATCCCAGCACTTTGGGAGGCCGAGGTGAGCAGATAACAAGGTCAGGAGATGGAGACCATCCTGGCTAACATGGTGAAACCATGTCTCTACTAAAAAATACAAAAAATTAGCCAGGCGTGGTGGCAGGCGCCTGTAGTCCCAGCTACTTGGGAGACTGAGGCAGGAGAATGGCGTGAACCTGGGAGGCGGAGCTTGTAGTGAGCCAAGATTGCGCCACTGCACTCCAGCCTAGGTGATAGAGCAAGACTCTGTCTCAAAAAAAAAAAAAAAAAAAGAAAAGAAAAAGAAATATAGCACAATCCCTCTTCCACTAGAAACCTTAGCAGAGAACGTCTATCTTGACATTACCAATCTGAGGAAAACATAATACAAAACAAAACAAACCAAACACCAAATTTCTATCTTGCCCGCAAGGATTGAGTAGATAGTGTGATGCCAGACTTTTCATTTTTCACATTAAATTCCAATGGGCCTAAGAAAGGAGGCTTTTTTTGATGTTACTATAGTTCTTTTTAAATAAATTACAGATGCTGCAGCTATTTACCATAGTTCAGTCTTGACCAGTAGAACTCTTCATGATGTTGGAAATGTTCTATATCTGTGCTACCTAGTATGATAGGTACTAGCCACATGTAGCTGTTCAGTACTTGAAATGTAAGCAGGTGACTGAGAATCTGAATGTTTACTTTTATTTAATTTTTAAAAATTTAAATAAGTTTAAATAGCCACATGTGGCAAGTGACTATGGTATGGGATAGCTCAGTTCTAGATGATTCAACTAAGAGTCAATGAGGTCCTTTCCTTCTTAACCTTGTGCTTATCCACTATTTCTGTTCTTGTTTTTCTGTTTTGTTTTATTGAGATGGAGCCTCACTCTGTCACCCAGGCTGGAGTGCAATGGCACGATCTTGCCTCACTGCAACCTCCGCCTCACTGCAACCTCTGCCTCCTGGGCTCAAGCCATTCTCCTGGCTCAGCCTCCCAAGTAGCTGGGATTACAGGTGGGTGCCACCACACCCAGCTAATTTTTGTAGTTTTAGTAGAGACAGGGTTTCACCATGTTGGCCAGGCTGGTCTTGAACTCCTGGCCTCAGGTGATTCACCTGCCTAGGCCTCCCAAAGTGCTGGGATTATAGGCATGAGCCACCGTGCCCAGCCCTTACCCACTATTTCTTACACCAATGAATTATACTTATCTATTCAGTTATGCAGGCCAGAATGCTTGAGTCATCCTTGACACTCACCCTCTAAATGTAATCCATCACCAAGTTCTGTTGATTTAGTTCCTTACAAAAGCTGAAATTTATATACATGACTACCCTGATCTAAGCCACCATCATCATAAGCCTAGGCACCCATAGTATCTCCTAACTTGTTTTTCCCTCCACACTTTTCTCCCATTTTCTAAACGTAATCATGTTGCCCTGTGCTAACAATTTCAATTGTTCTTAGGGAAAATATATTATTGAGTACTTATTACATGTTAGGTATTGTGCTAAGTTCCAAGAATAATACAAATAACAAAATTGAGGAATTATTTTTATGTTGCTCAGCAGCTCCTAACTAATCTGAAGCCTGAGTATTACTCTGAAATCAGTGTCTCAGCTCCAAACACACCAGCTTTCTGGACAGACGGCATGCCCTGTCTGCTCTTCTGTCCACTGGGAATTCGTGGCATAGTATAGTCAGCATATCTATGAAGTGTGCTAGGTTTGTAAGCCAGAGGAGACTAAAATAAATCACAGACTCAGATTTGTATCTGAGACAGAACCAACTTTCAGCTGAAATGCAAAAGAACTATCATAGTAGCTCTGATACATTGTTTTACCATGTATATGGTTCTTTACATAAATGTTAATCATGGTTTCCACATTTTAAAGGCATATGAATCTGTGAACCAGATTTTTTTTATCAATAGTTTATTTTAAACCTCACAATAACCATGTGCATATAGTATTGAGTCTCTTTTTTTATAGTTGAGGAAATTGAAAATTAGAGAGGCTAGGTAAATTGGGCCATGTCATATAGCTATTAAGTGGCTTTGGGGCAGCCAGCTTTCAAACCCAGGACTGTTCCACACATACGTGCACATACACACACACACACACACCCTATAGTCCTAAGTGCTAGACTCTCTTGATCACTCAATTACTATAGCAGCTCTGCCAGACAGATGATAGTGGTACAACCAAAAAATAAAATAAAAATCAGGAAACTGAGAGATCAAATAATGTTCTGTAAATTTTAACTATGTGCCAAGTAGTAGATATATATTTTGAGTGAGGTTTATATTTATTCTCATTCTGTACTTTTGTCATTTCCATACACTTTTCCCTCCTCCATTCACTTGAAATACAAAAATCTTGGCACAATTGAAAAAAAAATGTGTTTCTGAATGAGTTTTGCCTTATTCTTTCCTGTGGGGATATTTTAATATCCAAATAGAAGAATAAAACACATATTTCTATCACCAGCTTGGTGATACTAAGTGCGCTACAGGACCTCTCATTAAGTGATACCAAGAATCCATAACACTGAACTTAATGACACACAGCATCTGCCCTCAATACTAGGAGCTGGTAGGGCAAACATACTTTACATGATGAATACCATACCACACGGTATTCTAATTGTGCATCAACATTGCATAAAGAAGAATGAACAGAAGAGATAATATTAATCAGGTATGAGTCAATGGTAGAGCCCTGATGTGATATTTTTAATGCATTTTTTTGGATCCTTAGTTCTTTGTTCTTAGAGAGAGCAAGCAAGAAAGACAAACAGAGAAAAAGACAGAAAACTACAAAAACATCTATGAAGTTTATTTGATATATATGAGATTAAACAGACTAGCTGCTCCTTATTGCTTTTCCCACAAATCAATGTTTCTTTAAAGTCAGTAAAGATTTTCACTGTGCATTTGTTTACCTAAGTATTCAAATGTCAACAGACATCCCAAAATGCATGTGCTTCAGCCATGCTAAAAAAAATCAAGACACAAGGTGAGGCTGGAGAAATAGCTAGATATAAAATCATGCCTACCTTGTAGGCCAAGTGAAGAGGAACCCTTGTCTGATGATAAATATATTTTGACAAAATACATAAATTAAATCTTAGAATGTCAAATCATGCTAAATGGAGAGTCTGGGTCACTATGTAATATAATTCTACTATTTTTTGCATAATGAAGATGTTTTTGATATAGAATTCACCTAAATAAATCTGAATTTGATTTGGAGTTTTTAATATATATTTTTAATATTTTTAAAAGGTATTCTTGAAATGCTATCATTTTGAAATAAAATGAACCATCGTTTAAATTATAGTCACAAAATGTTTTAAGATGTAGAATCAGAAAATAAATTATCTTCTGTCTCTCAGAATAGCTTTACTGCTTAGAAAACCAATTCTACATTATATGAAAACATTTAAGTAAACACAGAGAATGTGTCTCTTTAACATATTTCCTTGTGCAGCAACTAGGATTTCAAAGCTGGGATTTTAAAGACTCTTATCGGTCATCTTCTTCATACATAATAATATGAAACGATCAAAATATAGATTTAGGATATAGATACATACATAGATATATTTATCACTGTTCTAAAATATAGCTCTAAAATATAGACTACAGAATATCTGAAGTATTTAGTGCTAAACAAAATGTATATGTTTATCACTGAAAAAATATTTTATCACCATGAATCTAGTATACGTACAACATTCGCAAACTGTGATATCCAAGATAAGGCATGTGTATCCTCTCAAAGAACTGGCCCATAAAATGTTATATTTAAAGTTTATATGTCCCAAACTCGACTGTGTTTTTTATACTAAAGTGACGGTTAACATTAAGTGTCAACTTGACTGGATTGAAGGATGCAAAGTATTGTTTCTGGGTATATCTGGGTGTTTCTGGCTGTTACCAGAAGAGATAACATTTGAGTTTCTGGGCTGAGAGAGGAAGACTCACCCATAATGTGGGTGGGCACCATCCAATCGGCTGCCAAAGTGGCTAGAAAAGCAGGCAGAAGAAGGTGGAAGAAGCTACCGAGTTTCTGAGTCTTCCAGCCTTCATCTTTTTCCCTTGCTGGATGTTTCCTGCTCTCGAACATCAGACTTCAATTTCTTTGGTTTTTGACTCTTGGACTTACACCAGTGGTTTGCCAGAGACTCTCTGGCCTTTGGCCACAGGCTGAAGGCTGCACTATCATCTCCCCTACTTTTGAGGTTTTGGGGCTGGGACTGAGCCACTAAAGGCTTCCTTACTCCTCAATTTGCAGACGGCCTATTGTGGGACTTCACTTGTGATCATGTGAGTCAATTCTCCTTAATAAACTCCCTTTCATATATACATATTCCTATTAGTTCTGTCCCTCTAGAGAACCCTAATATACACACAAATATATATATGTATAAGTATATATATAAATATATATATATATATATTATGCAATTTAAGAAAGGCTTTAAGTTCATTGTTTGGAATATTCGTATCCTTTCCTCTAAAGTCCTTGTATTATATACTAGAAAGATCCTCCCACCTCACTTCTCATTTATTGAATTAATGATGAAAATTGTATATAGGAATGAAAGGGGGCAGGAGAAAAGGAGAAAAAAATATGACGTAGATCAAATTAATTTTCTCCTGGGAACTTTTATTGGTTATGAGGTTCATTTCCACTGAAATATTTCTAGGTGTTACTTGAAAACATTTTGTGCTCATGATAGGTTTTCTAACACTATTTTAGGCCTAGGAATTTATACTTTTTTGATAAAGCCAGTATTTTGTGGCTACCACGGTCTCTCATCTGAACATATAAAGGCGCACACGATATAACAAAACATTTGTAGCTGTCATGGAGTTTAAGTTATACATGTCCCATCATTTTATCTAGTAACTAACATATTTCAATGTAGGCTGAGCACAGCAAACCTTTGAAATAGTACAAAATTTGAAGAAAATACTCAACATAAACAAAATATATGGCAACATTAAAACATACTGTAAAAGTTTTACTGGTGGTAGTTTGGCAAGACCTACATAACTTGTCTGCACTCAACCCAAGCTTGAAGGACTATAAAGTTTGAAGCACCAATTATACAAACAAACACACTCACATATAAGTACACACACACACACACACAGACCTTAAATACACATAGGATCTCTATGCTGTTTTCAACATGTTGCTCTCTTCCTTTCACCATAATTACTCCACAATAAACCAGCTGTCATTTCTCCCATTTCTCAATTATGCTAGATCAAAGAGGTTGTTTTTTGACAGTTAGTCCCTTACATATCATGATTATGGAATAATTTATTAAACTTCTCAAAAAGAAGATGTTATATTCAGTGCTTTAGAGCTAATATTATTTGCCCACTCTTCCCTTCCTAAAAGATAATTCCAATATAATTCTTAAGAGGTTAAATATCAAAGCTGTCTCCAGAAAACTCCTACTGTAAATCTGCATTTTATAACATTTTCAATCAGATTTTGTGCGCCTGCAACATGAGTCATGAATTCTAATGAAAAGAGTAAAGTTGTAGACAGAAAAACCATTAGTAGATGGTTGCATTATTATAGGAAAGAAACGATGTAGTGTAATATGAGTATGGGGAACAGCAGATATAAAAATTAAATGGGCTTGGGATAAATTGTGGAATTAGAATAAGAAATTGATCAAGTAGAATGTGGTTACATGTAGTTAAATAAAAACAAAAGGACATGTTCTACACTCCTACACTCAACTGTTGGGTAGGCAGAGGGTAGTATTATGAACTGAGATACGAACTAATTGAAGAAGAATGAATTTGAAAGGAAAGAGGTAAGTTAAGCTTTAGACAGGTTGAGTTGGAGCTAACTGCAAGACAAACAGAAACATTCAGCAGGTGGTTCTGTAGTGGTATCTAGAGCTCAGAATACAAGTGAGAGTTGGAGGATTTAGAAAACAATAGCATGTAGGTAATGATGAACTCCATGGCAGTGGATACAACTGATTACAAAGGGCAAATGGAGTGGGAGAGCTGGGATACTTAGAACCAAGCATAAAGAAACACCAGTCTGTAAGGGATGGATAGAAAAAGAAGAGTCTACTCTGGAGACACAGAACGCATAGCAAGGGAGGTCATCTTACTACCAGGAGAATGCACAGCCACAGCATCTGATGGAAGATTGTTTCCAAGAAGCAGTTGAATGCTGCTGGGATGCCAAAAATATGAGGGGTATGGAGTGCACACTGGATTTAATGATAAAGCTGTCATTGCACGATTTTTATCATACAGCCCTTTTAACTTCTGACAGTATAAGTAACAAAAAAAGAGATGAAGAAAGAACGTTAAAAATATAATTGATAATTTCAAGTTAATGAGTTATTATAGCTTTTTACATCTCAGATATAGAATGCAATATATTTTAATGTATTCATGAAAAATTTGAAAAAATTAGGCCAGGCATGGTAACTCACACCTGTTATCCCAGCACTTTGGGAGGTCAAGGCAGGTGGATCACTTGAGGTCAGGAGTTCGAGACCAGCCTGGTCAACATGATGAAACCTTGTCTCCACTAAAACAAAAATTAGCTGGGTGTGGTGGTGGGCACCTGTAATCCCAACTACCTGGGAGGCTGAGGCAGGAGAATTGCTTGAACCCAGGAGGCAGAGGTTGCAGTGAGCCAAGATCACACCACTACACTCTAGCCTGGGCAACAGAGGGAGACTACCTCAAAAAGAAAAAAAAAAATTAAATAGTATGTTTCAAGAAAAACTAAATAGGAAAACAGAATATACTTAAAAATTTTAAACCAAGGGTAAAAACAAAATTTCTAACATCTTCAAAAAGAAAATTTTCTGAATAACATTTGGTCAAGGATGGAATAAAACCAAAATTAAAGACTTTCAAAAATACTAAAAATGGAAACATGCACGTCAAGGTTTGTGTATGTGATCTAAGATCTGCTCATCACAATTTTTTTTTATCACATAGTTTTTAAATAGTTTCTTCATTTAAACAGACAGAATAGAAATAAAAGCAGCATGCAGTCCATGCAGGAAGTCTGTATTTTAAAAAAGAATAAAGATAATAAAGATAAAAAGAAATAATTAAGACAACAGGAAATGTGGAATTGATAAATCTATAAGAATTTTTTTATCCATGTCCCTACAAAGGACATGAACTCATCATTTTTATGGCTGCATAGTATTCCATGGTGTATATGTGCCACATTTTCTTAATCCAGTCTATCATTGTTGGACATTTGGGTTGGTTCCAAGTCTTTGCTATTGTGAATAATGCCTCAATAAACATACGTGTGCATGTGTCTTTACTCAGTAAACTGTCGCAAGAACAAAAAACCAAACACCGCATATTCTCACTCATAGGTGGGAATTGAACAATGAGAACACATGGACACAGGAAGGGGAACATCACCCTCTGGGGACTGTTCTGGGGTGGGGGGAGGGGGGAGGGATAGCATTGGGAGGTATACCTAATGCTAGATGACGAGTTAGTGGGTGCAGCGCACCAGCATGGCACATGTATACATATGTAACTAACCTGCACATTGCGCACATACCCTAAAACCTTAAGTATAATAATAAATAAATAAATAAATAAATAAAAGAATTTTTTTAAAAGATCAATACAAATCAAATATATTACTTTTTTAAAAAAATGCAAAATCTATAGGAACAAAACTATAAAAGCACATTGTATGTAGAAAAGAAGTCTTGAGCAGACCATATACTTAAATGTAAAAAATGAATATCCAAAGCTATCAGTTCTTTTAAAAGGAATTTTGTTGTTGTTGTCACTGTTTACTTTTCTTAATTACTTTGGTGAAGACAGTGAGGAGATATAAAAAGTTGGCAGTATTATAAGGAGGTGAGAAAGAAATGAAAATGCACTAAATGACATCTACTTTTACAACATGCTAACTAATAAATTCCAAATAACTAACATGTTTACTGTTTAATATTGAACTGATCTCAGAATAAAGTTAAACTTTCTAAGTACAATAGAAAAAATACACATGCAATTTTATAATAAAAATAAAATTTTAAATATACAATTAGAGATAATATTTGAAAAATATATATCATGAAATATATACTGAATATATACTAAATATATAAGTAGCTCTTGTAAATCAAAAGGAAAAATGGGAATATCCCAGTTTCCACATAAGCATTTATGTGTATTTGTGTGGTTATTTGTAATAAATATATAGATAAATGTTCAACCACACAGGTAATCAAACACTATAATTTTAAAAAGTAATAAGAGTTTAAGTTTTGCCTATGTAATTGATGGAGGTAAAATTGATGCAAACTTTTTGGAGGCAAGCTGAAATATAAAACCAAGGCCCTAAAATACATACACACTTTGTCTCAGTAATTTCACTTATTGTATTTAAACCTAGAGAATACTGATGTACATGAATATGTATTTATAAGGTTTTCTACATTTAAATTATTTATATAATATGTATAATATATATTGATGTATAATATAAATTTAAGCAACAATTTATATTTCCCTTATGGAGCAGTTCTATGACAGAACATCATATAACCATTACAAATCACACTGTAGGGAACCATTTGTGAAGGATGTCAAAATATACATGATACACGGGGAAAAATAGTTATAAAATGAAGCATAGTGTGATTTTCAATAAAGTATTTAGATTCCTATATAGAATATACAGCACTATTAATACATGAACTATACAAGGCTTTGACAATGGTGCCTTATTCAAGATGATAGATAAGCCATTTGTGGTACTGATAGTGGAAGGTGGTAGGTAGATGAATACACCCTGCTTCCCACATGGCCGGTGAATGGTGTATAAGAAATCTAAAAGATTATACACATCCCATTGAGGGCTTACGGAAGTCCTGAAAATGTCAATGTTTTGATAGAGGCATATGATCAGGACCAAGCAACTCTCAAGTGCAGGCACCTCAAGATCAGATGCAAGGAAGTACCAATAGAGATGCCAGAATATCACTCAAAAGCCAGATGAAGCTAATGCATCTCCATGATTATCGGTCATCCCATAATAGAAACCCCTAGGCATCCAAAGGATACTACAAGGAATCGAGAATCCCTCTGTTACTGATGCTATGAAGACATAGTAAGCCGACCTCATTTACCCGTATATTTTTTGGGGGATAGGGAAGAAGGAAAGTAAAATTCTAAATTACTGCTAATTTTTCTAAAAAGATAGAGTCATCCAAACTTTCCAAACCAAGCCTGAGGGGAAGCTAAATTTTGAATAGACTTTGATATTTAGATGGAAAGTAAGCTATTTAAACTAGAAGAAACCAAGGTACCACTAACTGGCAAGTCTAAATAGCCTAGGCTACTTGTAAGGGTTCGTGTATTCATTTTATTTTTCTGTGAAACAAATTACTACTCTAAATCCATCACCAAGCGATAACCATTGTTCATATGTTAGTATACTTCCTTCTAGTCTTTTTAATGTATTAAATTAAAATATTTTTAACTGATTAGTAGCCTACAGTTTTATTTAACATTATACAAAGAATCACAGATGTATGGCTAACATAACTCAGATGTGCAGGAAAAATTAAGGATGATAACAGAGAGTGATGGTCACAGGAAACAAACCTCTCTCTACCACAGTGAGGCTCATGAAGATGACAGTAGATGTAGAAAATAAAAACAAGGCTGGGAGCGGTGGCTCACATCTGTAATCCCAGCACTTTGGGAGGCTGAGGCAGGCAGGTCACCTGAGGTAGAGAGTTCGAGAACAGCCTGGCCAACATGGAGAAACTCCGTGTCCACTAAAAATACAAAATTATCCGCACGTGGTGGCGCATGCCTGTAATTCTGGCTACTTGGAGGTTGAGGTAGGAGAAACACTTGAACCCAGGAGGCGAGGTTTTGGTGAGCCGAGATCACACCATTGCACTCCAGCCTGGGCAAGAGTAGTGAAACTCCACCTCAAAAAAAAAAAAAAGAAAAAAAAAATTGCCTTCCTTGGTGTGGATTTGAAGTGATTTTATCTTTTCTCTTTTATAAGTTTTCTGTATTTTTACTGTTTCGCATAGTGAGCATGTATTATTTTCATGGCAAAAACTCAATATATATTTTATATATCTGTAACTGTGGCTGCAGGAGCAAAGAATCAGAAAATTACTAAGCCCCCATATGAGCCTTTCTTCACAGCAGTAAACAACTTGAGTGATATCTAACATTTCCTCCTTGTGAATTTTTTGGAACTAAACCATAATATTAAAAAAGTATAGTGTTATGAGAACACTTCACTGCCAATTCAAAAACTGCTATGTTTCAAACTTGAATTCAGAAGGTGTTAATGCTTAAGCCAATCGAAGGGAGCCCCCAAAGGATTTAAAGTCTATCACAGCCCTGAGACTTTGTGTACGTACCATCTCAAATTTAATAAAAACAGTTCATGTTGAGTCCAAATGTCACACTAACTGTGAGACTAAGAGACTAATAGCAAGAGTGTTTTTAGATGGCAGCTGCAGGCAAGACAGACACTATGTGCAAGTGATGCAAAAGTAGTTGCTGCGCCGTTATGTCCCTGCCAACGACATTTCCACTCAATGTCAGGATTGGCTGCAAAGAATAACTTCCTCCATTCTCCTCAATTTTACATATGTGTATGCTTTACACAAATAAGCAAACAGTGCACATATACGTGATTTCTGCAAACAAGACTCACACGGACTTACGCTTTCAGGTATACACCAACTTCAGATGTGTGAAAGTTAATAATATACTTTAATGTTATGAGTGGGATTTCATTCTCGCTGATTTAAAAACACTATGAAACCACTAATAATACCTTGTTTTTAATATATAGTTTGACTATATATTTAGACATTTCTATATAACATTTTCTTAATTCTATTCCTTTGCTATTTTCCTTCACAAGTAAATCTACAGTAAAAATTCAAGAAATCTTTATCTGTGAGTTGAAAAAATTGATATCAATCATAGCAGCCTTTTAAATTCTCCATTTTCCACTCCCTTGGAAAAGTAGAGACCGTTATGTAAGAAAATATTCAAATAATTGTCTAAACACTTCTATAGAGAGATGGCAACACTCCAACTCACAATTGTTTATTCATCAGCTTATACATAAATGTTTCAAATCGGGATTAAAAAAAGAGGTAAAGGGTCAAGTTATTATAAAAAAAGTATAGGATTTAAAAAATCCTGACTTCATAGAAGTCAAGGATTGACTATGGTTACAAATTCATCATCTTGGTAATTAAAAAGGCAGGCCTGCTTTTGTCAATAAAGTTTTATTGAAACAGCTACAATTAATCATGCAAATATTGTCTATGAGTGCTTTTGTATTACAATGGCAGAGCTAAGTAGTAAGGACAGAGATCACATGCCTTTCAAAGACAAAAATATTTATTATCTTGCCCTTTAAGAAAAAGTTTTTGCTTACCCCTCATGTAGGGCATGAATGAGTTCATATTGTATTTACTAATTTTTTGTTAAAAATCATATATTTTACATATATATTTATTGTGTTTTACTGTTCTTGGCTTTATTGCTCTTCACAGATACTGCGTTTTTTTGCTTGTTTGTTTTTACAAATTGAAGATTGGTGGCAATCCTTCGTGAAGATCTACCAGCTCCATTTTTCCAACAGCATGTGCTTACTTCCTGTCTCTGTGTCACATTTTAGAACTGTTGCAATGTTTTCAATGTTTCATTATTATATCAGTCAGGGTGACCTGTGATCAGTGATCTTTGATATTACTATTGTAATTGTTTTGGAGTGCCATGAACCACACCCAAAAGACGGTGAACTTAGTCAATACATGTTGTGTGTTCAGACTGTTACAACTGATCAGACATTCCACCATCTGCCTCCCTCTTCTCCTTGGGCTTCACTATTCCATGAAACACAAAAATATAAAAGTTAGGCCAACCTATAACCCTACAATGGCCTCTTGGTGTTAACAAAAAAGAGTTACATGTCTCTCACTTTAAATCAAAAGCTAGAAATGATTAAAGTGAGGAAGGCATGTCAAAAGTCAAGAAAGGCTGAAAGTTAGGCCTCTTTTGCCAAACAGCCAAGTTGTAAATGCAAATAAAAAGTTTTTGAAGGAAATTAAAATTGCTACCCAGTGAATACACAAATAATAAGAAAGCTAAACAGCCTTATTGCTGATGTGGATAAAGTTTGAGTTTTCTGGATAGAAGATCAAACCAGCCACAACATTCCCTTAAGCCAAATTCTAATCCAGAGCAAAGTCCTAACTCTCTTCAATTCTATAAAGGCTGAGAGAGGTGAGTAAGCCTAAGAAGAAAATTTGAAGCTGACAGACATTGGTTCATGTACTTTAAGGAAAGAAGCCCTCCTCATAACATAAAAGTACAAGGTGAAGCAGCAAGTGCTGATGGAGGATCTGCAGCAAGTTATCCAGAAGATCTAGCTAAGATCATTGATGACAGTGGCTATCATTGATGAATGTGGTCTGAAACTGAATGCACAATATCTCTCAGGTATGTATGTGTGTGTGTCTGTATGTGTGTGTGTGTGTGTGTGTGTGTGTATGTGTATTCCCACAGGTCCTATACAGAGCAATATATGAAAGGGACTTAGACACAGTTTGTATCTAGTACTCGTTGGTTTACTGCTCTTCACCAAAAAAGTTACAATTTAGTTAATATTTATGTTAAAATTTCAGAAAATAGTTATTTTGTTTCCTTAGCTGTGTAAATGACTATAACATAAAGTTTCTCAGGCAATACTTTTGTCTTTATGGAGAAAAAAAACAAGCAAAGTTTTTGCTTAGTTTGGATTTTCCAGTTTGGAAATCCAGTTTGGATTTTTAACATAAATATTAACTAAATTGTAACTTTTTTGGTGAAGAGCAGTAAACCAATGAGTAGCAGATACAAACTGTGTCTAATTCCCTTTCATATATTGCTCTGTATAGGACCTGTGGGAATACACATACACACACACACACACACACACACACAGACACACACACATGCATACCTGAGAGATATTGTGCAATCAGTTTCAGACCACATTCATCAATGATAGCCACTGTCATCAATGATCTTAGCTAGATCTTCTGGATAACTTGCTGCAGATCCTCCATCAGCACTTGTTGCTTCACCTTGTACTTTTATGTTATGAGGAGGGCTTCTTTCCTTAAAGTTCATGAATCAATGTCTGTCAGCTTCAAATTTTCCAGTTTGGATTTCCAAGCATATAAATGAATGGTTTGCACTCTTTGCAACTATTGGAGCATAATGGTACTAAAGCACCTGTCATTTTCATTAAACAAGGTAAGAGTCTATCTGAATTGTGAGACTGGGAGGGAAGTTGGTACAAATAAAACACTTTCTGGGATCTGAGTAGAAGTAGTGGAAGAGCAGCTGAGAAAAAACTTCAGAGTAAAGCTTTGCCCTGGAGATTACACCAAGAAGAATGCTTCAGGTTCTTTTACAGGACAATTTCCCATTCTTAACATGCCTAATTTAATTCTTACATTATGGTATATTAATTTTATATCATAATATACTTTAATTTTTATATTATATTACAAATGTAATTCTTAAACTATTTTCTCAGTTGGATAGGATATATCTTCAAGTAGGATTTTCAAGAATGTTTTGTGCGTAATGGTTTCTGAGCTCTTGCATATGCAAGTACATCGGCTTCATCCATAAAAAATTTATAACCTAACCCTATATAATAATGTAAAACCACTGCCTTTTTCTCTCAGAAATCAGTAGATACTGTTCCATTGGGTTCTACAGGGAAGTCTAATGCTAGCCTGATTTTAGCATGTAAAAGAAAAAACAAAACTGTAGACTCAGTAATCTTTTTAATGCTTTTTATCAAGTTTTTGCACTAACTGTTCTTCCCCAAGAACACTTAAAATTATTTAGCTATGTCCAGCTCTTTGTCTTGCACATCTAACACCTTTTCTCTCATCCATTTGAACTTTTTTTCACCTTTCTTTAGCATTTAGGAAGAGCGTATTGTGTTTGTCTTCCACATTACAGACATGATTTCTTAGTGTTAAATCTTTTTCTGCTGGCTCTGTGGATTTAATGTGGCCACTGCATTTTAAAATTTCATTATTTAGTGCATTACACTCTTCTTCATGACCTTTTTTCTTTAGATGGTTCTCTTTGTATAGATTTCTTATTCTGTTTTACAATAACTATATCTTCTTACACTCTACTGAGACAGCTGGCCAATTTTCCTACAAGCTTTTCCTGTTTCCCCTTTGAGTCTCCAGGATGAATTTTAAAAATCTCCTTTTCGTTATAAAATGTTAAATATTAATTGTTGAATTTTTAAATAAATTCTAATGATAGGAGATTTATACAGAAAAGGTATTGGAGAAAGCCAAATCTATACAGCCTGGTCATCATAGACCCTGGTGAATTTTTGGAATCTATCAGGCTTTCATATCTTTTGTTTTTGTAGAATTAAAATGTAATTTTCTTCTTTGAACAACTCCAGTTTCTAATTTTATCTCTGGCAATGGAACTTCATATTGGGAGGCAGTGTTTATTTGTCTTTCCCAAAACTGCCCACCAGCCCCTTCCATGTGTTAGCAAATGTTTTGATGTGAAGCATATGGAAATAACAAAAGAGACACAGAGAAAGTCAAAAAGAGAAGAAGGTAGGTGGATAATACTTTGATGTGTTAAAATAACAACAGTAATGACAGTGGCTATGCCTACAAAAATTCAATAGCTTATTAGTTTCTTTCTCCCAAATCCCTACTCATTCTTTCTCCCTTGATTTGCTATCATTGAATGGAGACAGAGGAGTATTAGTGAAAATAGAGGTGGACTTTGAAGATAGCACTGTGAAGGACTCAAAAGTAGCAGACAAGCAGTAGAAAGACAGCGGCTCATCTTTTAAGAGGTTTCCAAACTGAAGACCGAAGACAGGGGCACAAGACGGAGTCTTTATCTTTAGTCTTTCGTTTCCTAGCTTGTTGAATTTTTAAATGAAGTGGTGTTAATGATCCATCAACTAAGATTTTCAACCCAAAAATATTAGGCTAAAATTAGTTATTATGTTAAATACTATATATAGTATAATAATATATTATGTTAAAGAATATATGTTAATGAATTTCAGTGTTTTATGACATGTCATTATTTACTTATTTTTTTGAAACAGAGTCTCGCTCTGTCGCCCAGGCTGGAGTGCAGTGGCGCGATCTCGGCTCACTGCAAGCTCCGCCTCCCGGGTTCACACCATTCTCCCGCCTCAGCCTGCCGAGTAGCTGGGACTACAGGTGCCCGCCACCACGCCTGGATAATTTTGTTTTTGTATTTTTAGCAGAGATGAAGTTTCACCGTGTTAGCCAGGATGGTCTTGATCCCCTGACCTCGTGATCCACCTGCCTTGGCCTCCCAAAGTGCTGGGATTACAGGCGTGAGCCACCGCGCCCGGCCGACATGTCATTATTTTATATTGTCTTCACAGACACTTTATTTCATTTATCTTATTTTTTATTGCTATATCATAGTTGTATATATTTTGGGGGTACATGTGATATTTTGATACTTGTATATGATGTGTAAGTCAGAGTAACTAGGATATTCATCACCTCAAAAATTCATCTTTTCTTTGTGTGGTGAACATCACAATTCTTCTAAGTATTTGGAATTATAGAATAAATTATTGTTAACTGTAAATAGAAATTTAGTTTTGGCTACACTAGATGTAGCTATTCTGGAGCCATTTAAAGGGTAAGCCCTAGTCCTAAATTCTTAAGTCTGCTTCATCTGGCAGCTCCTCTTCTGTGTTTCTCAGGTCCTGCCTGGAATCTCATGCTTGTCTACTTAGAGTCTTTCTTTATTCTACATAACTCCTGTGAGGACTAGCTACTGTCTTCAACCCTTCAGGATAAAACGGTGATCATTACATGGCTCTAGTAAGAGTGGGTCTTGGTGTCCAGTGGTCTAGAACGCAACCATGTTGAGCATAATGACTGTTATATGACTTCCAAAATCCAAACTCCTTGTGCTTCTACTGTAATACATAAGCTTGCTTTATCCTTCCAGGTAATGTGTTTTGTCTATTGTCTACTGCCTAATAGTATTAGGTAGGGATAATGTTGAAAACCCACTTCAGGATAACTTGGCTTCTTAACTTCTTCTTGCAGTTGGCTCTTATGCAGTGTGCTTAGATTCCTGAACATGTCATAGCTTCTCTTTGCCTGAGTCAATACACATTGTCTGATTTCTCTGGCTTTATTATCCTCATTCTGCTACTCTCAAATATTCACCTTTCTGTCTCATTTTTAGCCTTTATTTCCCCAGATGCAGATCATATTTTAATAATCCAGTTTCCTGTCTAATTTCCCTGAAATTGGGATTCTGTTTTCATATTTCTGCAGTCATGCCTACCCTAACCAATTTTGTTAATAGTTGCCAATTTGACCTGCCCTGTCTATGGTGTCCTCACTGGCTTAGGTCAATATGGAATCCCTGGGGGCTTCAGAGTCTACCAAAAGAGTAAAATACTATTAAATAACTATGTGTACTAATGTGAGCATAAGGCAGGAACCCAATTGCTAGAAATTTCACACTCTGCTGTAGATTTCAGCAATTATAAAGTGTTAACACTTTAAAAGTTGCTAATTTAATGGGATTTAGAAGCTTAACAGTATTTTATATAAGGTAGCATTCAGCATTTTTAATGTTATTACAGGTTTGTTTAAAAGGCAGAGAAGCAAATTGATTAGTCATGGTCCAGAGACACTTTTGTCAACCAATCAGCTCTCAAATCCTTCTACCTTATTATAGCAACTGATTTAATTTTGTTGTACAATACTGTCCATTAGCATAGCATGTTTTATTCAGTCATCTCCAGTAGTTTTTAGACTAACAGATTTCTGAAAGTCTTGCTACAAATGAGAAGTCCAAAGGAGAGTCAAATAGGAATTACTTCCAGAAACAGCAACCATAAGCAGTTGAGGAAAACACACAAGAATTATTACAAGATCAAAGCTCAAATTATTGGCCAGATACCAAGGTATCCACAGAAATATAGCTCAAACCACAAATGAAAGTAATATATGTAATGTTAAATTTTCTAGTAGCCATATTTTAAAAGTTTAAATAAAAAAGCAGGTGAGGTTAACTTTAATAATATATTTTATATAACCCCAATATATCCAAGTTAACATTTTGTTATTAAATCATCTGCAAGTGTGGCTAAGAATTAAAGACCTGGTGTGTATCTCACACTGATAGAACATTTCATTTTGGACTAGTCATATCTCAAGTAATCAGTCATTACATGGGACTAGTGGCCACCATAGTGGACAGTTCAGGTCTAGATTTTTATGTTATCATTATGCCTTTAGAAAAAATGTTCTAGAGAAAAAATAATAATTGATAAGTATGTGAGGTAAGGCAAATGTTAACTGGCTCAGTTTAGCTATTTCACAATGCATACATATTTCAAAACATTGCACAGATTATATATAATTTGCAAATTAAAAATTTTTAAATGATATAAAATAATTAATATCAGAGACAACAGTTATTTTCTCTTACCTGCACAAATCTTCTTTAATGTGAAGGGAAATCAATTCCTTAGGAATATGAAAGGAAAGAATGCTCTCTGACATCTGCTCTCTAATTCGCATCCACTTATTGTCAGATGTGGGAAATCTATATAATTTACATACTGGATTCTTTAACACTGGAAAAAAAAAGAAAAAATAACAGTTAAATTCTAAGCAAATGCATATCAGGTGAAGCCCAATTAATAAAACCATTAATCAAGGTAGCATTTTTATTATTCATTTGATCCAAAATGTCTTTTTTTAAATCAAAATCCATTAGTGTATCTGAATTTCTAAGAATTTTATTTTGACATCTTATTTTTTTCAGTAGCTTCTGAGACATATAATCTTTGTTAAATTAAAAAAAATTATACATCAAACTCCAAATCATAAATGTGGCCACTGTGGCTTTCTAGTTTACTACCTATTGATTCTTCTCTTCTTCTAAAGTTTTATAAAGTGTATGTGTCTACAAATATACATTAAAGCATAAGTATGTACACCTAATATACACTTTGAACAAATATATTTCTGAATTTCTTCTGATCACTTTTAGTCAACTTTACCTATTCACATAGCAGGTCACAAACTGATATATGTTAAGAGTTCCAAAAGGTCTTACAAAATGTTATTCCTTACATGTCAGAAAGGTTCACTCTTTCGTCTTAAAATCTGTTAAAATTCAAATACCAAGCATACTTTAGCGCCAATGAGTCAATAACACACTTTCCTGAAACCATGTATTATCAGAAGCAAGGCAGAGAGACTATGACGAAACTGTATTTAGGGTGGAGCGGAAAGTAACAAGGTCATGTAACCAAAATTTTAAAAAACTTCAGAAAAAGTGTATAGGATTAGATATTATGATAACGTTTGATACTTATTAGTGAAGCCAGTACTCATACCACACTTTCAAGTCATCAGGGGAGAATTTCATTTCCATTGCTCTTCAGCAATGATTGCCTATGTCACACTTACACACCAAAGCTTAGTGGGCATAAAATATCAAGTCAGTCACCAGTCAAGAATCTATGATTAGTTGGCTTCAGTTTACAATAAAGCTAATTAAAAACATTAGTTGATATTGAAGTAGAAGGTTTTAAATAATACTGAACATGGTATGTGGGCTAGATCTTCTCAATGTACAGGGAAAAGTTCTTTTCAAAATTTTAGGGTCTGTAAGAACACCATATTTCATTCACTACTTGGGTAAAAATATCTTTTTGAACATTGAAATGAGGATCTATTCATCCATTCCTCTGCAATCATCCATTCTCAAAGGTACACTAGGGACATTATCATTATCAAAATTGGTACCATAATGGAAATTTCGATTTCGAACATCCCATTCTTCAACCACCAGATTCAAAACTTGTAGTACACGTACATACCTCCTGCCAAGAATTAGAGTGCTTACTTTTCAACAGCACCAATAAAAGCCAGAAGAAAGTACACTATTTCTAGCATGTTGAGAGAAAATACTGCATTTTAAAATCTAGAGCTGTATGCTCCCAAAGATTATCTTTTGAATATAAGCACAATATTTAAATTTTGTCAATTTGGTTGTTTACAGAATATATACCTAGAGTTCATTATCTTTACTTTCTTTTGCCTGAAATATAAGAACTTACAGCCGATCAATAAAAGAAAATAAAAAGTTTTATTCATTTGTAAAGCGACAGTGTTTCAAAGATATAAGAATTTGATTACTGCTTCTATTATAGTATCTCTGGAATAGGAAGAGAAAAAATATGTACTAAATTCATTATGGTGTCCATATACTAAATATGAGATCTCATGAATTCCCAATATATCTAACATGGTTAGGAATAAGCATGCATCGTTTCATGGTAAGACAAACTTCAGTCCTTAAAATGGCCAAATTGTTTCTTATTTAGCAACATATATAAATATTTAGTTACTTAATCTAGACTCAGTATAAGTGCTATTTTTCAACCTCTTTTTTTTTTAATGATTATACAGAACTTTTGTATCTCCTAAAGCACGGTTTAAAATCCTTGGATTTTGCTTGCCTTTTATACATCAATAATGATTTTTTAGAAAAACTTTATTTTTAATTATGTCACAAAATATAAATGTCTTCCTTTTCTCTGTTGATCTCAAAACAAATCCTTCTAATTTTTAGTTTATTGTTTTCTTTTTTTTTTTTTTTTTTGAGACAGGGTCTCACTCTGTCACCAAGGCTGGGGCTTAATAGTGTGATCTCAGTAATCTTCCTATCTCATCCTCCCAAGTAGCTGGGACTACAGGAGCATGCCATTTTTTTTTTTTTTTTTTTTTTTTTTTTTTTTTTTTTTTTGTAAAGACAGGGTTTCACCATTGTTAACCAGGCTGGTCTTAAACTCCAAACTCCTGGGCTCAAGCTATCCGCCCATTTCTGCCTCTCGAAATGCTGAGATTACAGGTGCAAGCCACCATGCCTGGCCTTATTGTTTCCATTCTAATACTCTTCAATGCACTCTGAATATAAACCTTTGTTGAAATAGATTAAACAGAAATCAAGGGTGGTTTGATTAATGAACTCCAGAACTCTCCTGTAACTACCAGGTACACATCATCCAAGGACTCTCTAGGAATGCTGCTATTTATAAAGAAAATACTTGTAACAATTTAAAAACCAGGCAATTTAATCATGCAAAAAATTGCCAGTGATGTTGCCTATTTAACTTTTATGTTAGGGGTTCTGATCTTTTGAGACTCATAGGTCTCCAAACATTAGTACTAAATTGCGTATCTTTATCATTATCTCAATGTAGATATAATGGAATCTACTTTGCAACCCAGTTTGACCCAGCAGTGTTGCTTATTTAACGCCTATCATATCTGATGCAAGAATACCTCCTATGTATCATAAAATACAGTATAACAGAGTATTATTTTTTAAATGAAGAAATTGGGTCTGAACTTTAAATACCATGCAAATTTGTTGCACTGGTTACACAAAGAGCAAATAAAATGTTCTCAACTCAAAATTCTTGATAGTCTGATGATGGGGCGGTTTTGTTATCACACATAAAAGAAAGGTATGGTACTCATGTATCGAATATTGAACAATGGGCCACAAAAGATGAATGTTTTGTCAACTTTTAAAAAAAAGAGTGTTCTCTATAGCATACACACTCTGCTCACACACACTCCAGCTGTGTAAATAAGCAAATGACTGTGTGAATGACTTTCATCTCTGGCTCACCATGGTGGCAAGTATTTATTAAGTATTTATTTATGCAGGAGATGGCTTGCTATCCATACAATAGGCTTATCTCAATAACTATGTAATACCTATTATAAGTTCTTTTTAAAGAGAGCCCTGTGTGTATTCTCATCTTAATTTTTTTACTGCTTTTGCCATACAATTGCTAAAAATATCATGTGACCGATCATATCAAAAGAAAAATAGTTGAGATATTTTGGACCATATCATTGTATGTGATGACAATGTAAGTAAAGTTCTAAACTAGTCCAGATCTTGATTGACACATTCCCCATGAGGTCCACCCCTTGAGATCCACCCCTTGAGACGAACACATAGAAGGAAAGTAAACTGCAGATTTTTCTTTCCTTTGAAATTGCAGCACAACTCAAATTTTTATATTGTTTCTCCCAGACTGTAATAGGGACATTTAACAAGGTAGCATGGCACCTGCTTTTTCATGGGATTCAGTAATTGTGAAAGCCAAACTGCTGCAGTTCTAAATTATCCAAAGTAAGGATGCCAAGGAAATGTTCAACAAAGCCAACACAGATAGAAAAGACTGCTGCTCAAGTAACCTTGGAGCAGAAAAGATAAACCAAAGAGATATCATAGGGATGGCCTTCTCTTTGCTGTTTCTGTAAACAAAGGTATGCTAGGAATATCAGTGGGTTGACTGGACACTATCCTTAGCATGGCTTCAGAAAAGTGAGGGTAAGAAAAACATGAGAGGAGCTCAGAAAATACAGCAAACAGATATCCTGAATCCAGCCAAACCCACAAGCTCTTGGCCAAAAATAAGAAAAACTATTACAGATGTCATAATAAAACACAAATGTATTATTTGTCTGCAGTTGGTGACAATTGGTGAATTTCATCTGTAGAATTTGGATTTTAGATCTTGGGTGGTTAGAAAAAGGATTGGCCTTAGTTCTGTTCATTCTGTTTCACTGAATGAAGGATACAACTTGTAAAGCTAGAAGCTAGCTTCTATTCCGTGCTGAAAAAACCAGGACAACCCATACTCTATTGCACTCATCAAGTTGTTTCTTGCCAGTATGCCTCTGGTCAAGGCATTCCATGCAAATCACAGGAACCCCCCACTTTCCTAACCACATGTAATCATCCTATAAACTTAGCTCAGCTATCACCTCCTCCAGGAAGCCTTCTTCAGTTTCTACTACCTCCCTCCCTATATAGATGTCTCTCCTTTTTACATCACACCCCCATCTCTATCTTGGTTCTTACCAACTGTACTACAGTAGTCTGTTTAGTGGTCCACGTCTCCCACGGGAGTATGAGCTTTATGTGTGGGGGGAGTGGTGGAGAGAGCTGTGTGTTTTTTCTTGTTCTCTTTTTTTCCTCCTGCACTTAACATAATGCCCAGTAAATATAAACATTCCACAGAAATGAGCCTTATATCTGGCAACTCAGATGTTTCTCGTCATTACTCTCCCCATGAAGAGAGCAGGTACAACACCACCAATTGTGGAAATTGAGAGGGGAAAATGCAAGAGGGAAGAGCATAATTAAAAGCCCCAATGCAAGAGAGAGCACAGGGATCAGAATCAAGGAAAAGATTAACTGTAACTGAAAGACCTCTTTATGTTCTTCCACAAAATGTAAACTTTTTGACTATTATCACTGTCTTGCCTATATTGTTTTTCTTCTAGTTTACCTAAAGGAGGAAGAGGAGGGGATAAATGGACTTGTGAAAGATAGTTGAAGCATTTAAAGTCATCTAAGAGATGGTTCTATTCATTATTAGATAGTCAAGTTTACTCTTCCATTTGAAGCTACTTAACACCTTAAGTTAAATCCTGTATTAGCACACAGTAATGAAAACATATGTAATGAAAACATATTTCAAAAGAGCAAAGTAATGAAAACATACTTCAAAATATGTTTTCAGTAATGAAAACATATATATATAAACAAAATATATATATAAACAAAATATATGTATATAAACAAAATATGTTTTCAGTAATGAAAACATATTTCAAAAGAGCAAAGCCAGTGGATTGCATCACGTTTGTTAAAACAGCAGAGGACAAATAAATCTAGGGAGGAAGTGAAAAGGATCAAGGGCCAATGTTATAAGCCAAGATGGCCCTAAATTTTACATACCAGACACTTACAAACACTGAGGCAACATCCATTTAAATCACATGGAGAAAATATATTTTTGTTAATATGAAATGAATATCTTCTGATATTGGACAAGGTAGTGAATTTAGTAATGCATTAATGAAAGGAAAAACAGGGAAAAACTTGGCATTTGCTTTTGTCTGGAATTCATCAGGACTCAAAATGAGTATAGCAGGAACTAGTTTTGAGAATCTTAAAATATTCTGAATCATGCATTGCTTTGGATGGGGGTGGTAATGAGGAGAAAGTTATCTCAATATTTAGCTCAATTGTGTGGTATTGTGAAAGTCAATTAAAATCTATGGTGCTACATGAGGTAGAACAAACTATTATTATTATTATTATTACACTTTAAGTTCTGGGATACATATGCAGAACATGCAGGTTTGATACATAGGTATACACGTTCCATGGTGGTTTGCTGCACCCATCAACAAGTCATCTACATTAGGTATTTTTCTTAATGCTATCCCTTCCCTAGCCCCCCACCCCCCGACAGGTCCCAGTGTGTGATGTTTCCCTCCCTGTGTCCATGTGTTCTCACTGTTCAACTCCCACTTAGGAGTGAGAACATGCAGTGTTTGGTTTTCCGTCCCTGTGTTAGTTTGTTGAGAATGATGGTTTCCAGCTTCATCCATGTCCCTGCAAATGACATGAACTCATCTTTTTTATGGCTGCATAGTATTCCATGGTGTATATGTGCCTTTTTTTTTTTTTTTTTTTTTTTTTTGAGACAGAGTCTTGCTCTCTTCCCCAGTCTGGAGTGCAGTGGTGCGATCTCGGCTCACTGCAAGCTCCGCCTCCCAGATTCACGTCATTCTCCTGCCTCAGCCTCCCGAGTAGCTGGGACTACAGGCACCCGCCATCATGCCTGGCTAATTATATTTTTGTATTTTTAGTAGAGGTAGGGTTTCACTGTGTTAGCCAGGATGGTCTCGATCTCCTGACCTCATGATCCACCCGCCTCAGCCTCCCAAAGTGCTGGGATTACAGGTGTGAGCCACCACGGCCAGCCCACATTTTCTTTATCCAGTCTATCATTGATGGGCATTTGGGTTGATTCCAAGTCTTTGCTATTGTGAACAGTGCTGCAATAAACATACGTGTGCATGTGTCTTTATAGTAGACTGATTTATAATCCTTTGGGTATATATTCAATAATGGGATTGCTGGGTCAAATGGTATTTCTGGTTCTAGATCCTTGAGGAATCTCCACA
The DNA here is from genome assembly GCF_028885655.2 of Pongo abelii. Taxonomy (NCBI): domain Eukaryota; kingdom Metazoa; phylum Chordata; class Mammalia; order Primates; family Hominidae; genus Pongo; species Pongo abelii. The sequence goes on from NC_071988.2 coordinate 164,213,342, forward strand.
CTGTCTTCTATAATGGTTGAACTAATTTACACTCCCACTAACAGTGTAAAAGCATTCCTATTTCTCCACATCCTCTCCAGCATCTGTTTCCTTTTTAATGATCGCCATTCTAACTGGCGTGAGATGGCATCTCATTGTGATTTTGATTTACATTTCTCTAATGACCAGTGATGATGAGTTTTTTTTCATATGCCTGTGGGCCACATAAATGTCTTCTTTTCAGAAGTGTCTGTTCATATTCTTTGCCCACTTTTGGATGGGTTTTTTTTTCTTGTAAATTTGTTTTAAGTTCCTTGTAGATTCTGGATATTAGCCCTTTGTCAGATGAATAGATTGCAAAAATTTTCTCCCATTCTTTAGGATGCCTGTTCACTCTGATGATAGTTTCTTTTGTGTGCAGAAGCTCTTTAATTTAATTAGATTCCACTTGTCAATTTTGGCTTTGGTTCCCATTGCTTTTGGTGTTTTAGTCACGAAGTCTTTGCCCATGCCTATGTCCTGAATGGTATTGCCTAGATTTTCTTCCAAGGTTTTTATGGTTTTAGGTCTTATGTTTAAGTCTTTAATCCATCTTGAGTTAACTTTTTGAATAAGTTGTAAGGAAGAGGTCCAGTTTCAGTTTTCTACATATGGCTAGCCAGTTTTCACAACACCATTTATTAAATAGGGAATCCTTTCCCCACTGCCAGTATTTTATTGAGGATTTTTGCATCGATGTTCATCAGGGATATTGGCCTGAAATTTTCTTTTTTTGTTGTGTCTCTGCCAGGTTTTTGTATCAGGATGATGCTGGCCTCATAAAATGAGTTATGGAGGAGTCCCTCTTTTTCTGTTGTTTGCAATAGTTCCAGAAGGAATGGTACCTGCTCCTCTTTGCTTGTTTGTGTCAGGTTTGTCAAAGATCAGATGGTTCTAGATGTGTGGCGTTATTCTGGGGCCTCTGTTCTGTTCATATATATGTATATGTATATGTATATGTATATGTATATGTATATGTATATGTGTGTATATATATATATGTTTGGTACCAGTACCATGCTGTTTTGATTACTGTAGCCTTGGAGTATAGTTTGAAGTCAGGTAGCATGATGCCTCCAGCTTTGTTCTTTTTGCTTAGGATTGCCTTTGCTATATGGGCTATTTTTTCTTTTTGTTCCATATGAAATTTAAAGTAGTTTTTTCTATTTCTGTGAAGAAAGTCAATGGTAACTTGATGGGGATAGCATTGAATCTACAAATTACTTTGGGCAGTATAGCCACTTTCATGATATTAATTCTTCCTATCCATGAACATAGAATGTTTTTCCATTTGTTTGTGTCCTTTCTTATTTCCTTCAGTAGTGGTTTGTATTTCTCCTTGCAGAGGTCCTTCATATCCCTTGTAAATTGTATTCCTAGCTATTTTATTCTCTTTGTAGCAATTGTGAATAGGAGTTCACTCATGATTTGGCTCTCTGTTTGTCTATTATTGGTGTATAGGCATGCTTGTGATTTTTGCACATTGATTTTGCATTCTGAGACTTTGCTGAAGTTGCTTATCAGCTTAAGGATATTTGGGGCTAAGTCGATGGGGTTTTCTAAATATAGAATCGTGTCATCTGCAAACAGAGACAATTAGACTTCCTCTCTTCCTATTTGAATAGGCTTTATTTCCTTCTCTTGCCTGATTGCCCTGGCCAGAAATTCCATTACTATGTTGAATAGGAGGGGTGAGAGAGGACATCCTTGACTTGTGCCAGTTTTCAAAGGGAATGCTTCCAGGTTTTGCCTATTCAGTATGATATTGGCTGTGGGTTTGTCATAAATAGCTCTTATTATTTTGAAATATGTTCCATCAATACCTACTTTATTAAGAGTTTTTAGCATGAAGGGGTGAATTTTGTCAAAGGCCTTCTCTGCATCTATTGTGATAATCATGTGGTTTTTGTCATTAGTTCTGTTTATGTGATTGATTATGTTTATTGATTTGTGTATGTTGAACCAGCCTTGCATCCCAGGGATGAAGCAAACTTGACCATGGTGGGTAAGCTTTTTGATATGCTGCTGGATTCAGTTTGCCAGCATTTTATTGAGGATTTTTGCATCAATGTTCATCAGGGATATTGGCCTGAAATTTTCTTTTTTTGTTGTGTCTCTGCCAGGTTTTTGTATCAGGATGATGCTGGCCTCATAAAATGAGTTAGGGAGGAGTCCTCTTTTTCTATTGTTTGGAACAGTTTCAGAAGGAATGGTATCACCTCCTCTTTGTATCTCTGGTAGAATTAGGCTGTGAATCAGTCTGATCCTGGTCTTTTTTTGGTTGGTAGGCTATTAATTACTGCCTCAATTTCAAAACTTGTTATTGATCTATTCAGGGATTCAACCCTTCTGGTTTAGTCTTGGGAGGGTGTACGTGCCCAGGAATTTATCCAATTCTTTTAGATCTTCTAGTTTATTTGCATACTGGTATTTACAGTATTCTCTGATGGTAGTTTGTATTTCTGTCGGATCAGTGGTGATCTCCCCTTTATCATTTTTATAGTGTCTATTTCATTCTTCTCTCTTTTGTTCTTTATTAGTCTGGCTAGTGGTCCATCTATTTTGTTAATCTTTTCAAAAAACCAGCTCCTGGATTCATTGACTTTTGGAAGGGTTTTTTGTGTCTCTCTCTCCTTTAGTTAGAGGCAGTACAAAATTTTTAATGACACTTAAGGAAAGTAATAAATTATTTTATTCCAAACCTAAATAATTACATTTGAAAATCTTTCTCAAAGAAAGAAAAATAATTGAGTTTTCTGTTATCTGAAGTATAAATTCAGATAAGATACACCTGTTGTTTACCATTTAACAAGTATTACTGTATTCTTGTATGGAAGAGCCTCTGTGTGCTCAGGAGGGAAGGAAGGCATCACCCACCCCTCCCGCACTTGCCCTCCAGCGTACTGTGCTCCCATCTACTCTAGGCACCTTCCACTCCCAGGATATGTTTATATTGTACATCACCAGAATGATGCTTCACTCTTTGCTGACCACCCCCATCCCAAGATCAGGTTAGCTCTGTGCATTTTTCCCTTTAAGAGGGTATCAGTGAATGGATTGCATCTATATCCAGACTCCAAGGCTATCAATTTTTGAAGCCTTTTCCCCATGAGATTTAAGAAAGAAAAGCACCCATTCCTCTCCCTCTTTTCCCTCTCTCTATCTTTCTGTCTCTGTGTTTCTCTCTCTCTCTCTCTTTTTTGAGATGGAGTTTCACTGTTGTTGCCCAAGCTGGAGTCCAATGGCGTGATCTCGGCTCACTGCAACCTCCGCCTCCCGGGTTCAAGTGATTCTCCTGCCTCAGCCTCCTGAGTAGCTGGGATTACAGGTGCCCATTACCACACCCAGCTAATTTTTTGTAATTTTAGTAGAGACAGGGTTTCACCATGTTGGCCAGACTGGTCTTGAACTTCTGACCTCAGGTGATCTGTCCACCTCAGCCTCCCAAATTGCTGGGATTTCTCTCTCACTCTGTGTGTGTGTGTGTGTATGTGTTTAGGCTTAGGAGTCACCATTATTTAAAGGGCCATGTGGGGAAATCAACTCTCTTGCTTGGTTCTCTTGAAATCTCAGGGGCACATTCAGCAGGGTTGGAAATTTTTATTCCTTGTAATGAATTTTTTTTGCCAATAAATTATTCACCAAATTCTAACTGATAGGAGATTTCTAGATCAATGGGAGAGGGTACATGCTAAATAATGAAGAATTCAATTTATAACATTTTAGTGCCCAGAGGTTAACATAAAATGATATAGATTGCAAATAAAAAAGCAATGTTCCTTCCTCCTAAGTAGCTTACAATCTAGTATCTTCTTCAAAACAACAATAGTAGGTGGTTTAACCCTATTTGGTGAAAAAGAATCAAAGCTGTGAAGCAAGAAGTACAAATACCAGTAAGTTCTCCACATAGGAGGGCGAACTGCACATATTCATGATTAACAGCAGCACAGTCTCCTCATCTTTGTTTGGATTCTACCTCACACAGTCATGGAAATCATGGTTGTTAGGTATACAAAAATACTGTGTCACATCTAATGCTTGCTGAGTGGGGGAAAGCCACTCTAAATGGGACCATAATGGGAAACTTTGTGACAGGGTCTACTAGCTTCTTAGATTTGGCATGGTAATTTGAGGGTCTATGGGCTGAAGTACTCTGTACAATTATATAATAATTTTACCAAAAAAAGAGAGAATTAAGAAATTTACACAGAATTGTCTTTAAAACATTTTTTTAATGTTCTATCACCGGTCAGACTTTTTAACTGTAAATAATAACCCCTGAGAAAGATAACTATAAATGCCAAATATTCCTCCATATAAAACTGATGAAAATGAGTGCTTTCATGAAGTGTTTCTAAAAAGAAGGAGAACAATGCAAACGCTAACCTATGCAACATCAGCTTCAAACATTTGAGAGCCAAAAAGGAAGTCAAAAACTGTTTAGGTTAATTTGGTCATTTTAAAATAATTGAAAGGCAAAGAAGCTGAACTGTCTTTCAGGATGAAACTGCTGGTTGAAAAACCTAGGCTTTAAAATCATTTCTTCTGTCAGCGCATCCAGTGTTCTTGTATTAATACTACCAGAGCCCATTTATCATTGCTGTGCTGCAGACAAGCTGCCTCAGTTAGTGTGACTTAGGCACCAAACTCCATGACTATATGAAAGACCTACCACCTCCCCTTCTATACAGTCAAGATTCACTTCCCCTACTCCCATTTCCACCTCACCTCCAATAGAAAATAGTTCAAAGTTTTCTTAGTACTATTTTACTTAAACAAATAAGCAAATAATTAGAGATAAGTCTACTTTTTAACAACTTAATTTTATGAGTTATATTGTTAGAAAGTCAAACTAAGTAAGAGCTTCACATGTCTATTACATACTGTGTCTTCTAGTGTGCCTTGTTTGTATTCCCATGTAATTAAGGTACTTATATATCTTTCTTATGGAATTGTAAATTTTGTCCCACCTCTTCCTTATTCTCTCTCTCCTTCCACCCTAAATTCCCCAGATTCCCAACATACACATTCAACTTGCAAGGGCATGAAAAGGGTGAGGCCTTAGGGGAAAGTGTTTTCCTTCTTAGTTTTACAACAGATAAATGAACTTCCTGATTTATACCAAAATCTCTAGAGATGTAAATAGAATAGTGACGAACTGATATGAGATATGACATTCTCTCCCACTCAGTAAGTACTTCATAACTCACTGGAGACTGAAAAGCTCCATTTAAGACATTAGTACAAAGACTTGAGAAGAATGTCAACAGTTTACTTTGCCTACAGATTAAAGAAATATCACATGGGTATAGAATGGATTAATTTCAAAGTTGCTGAGTTTGGATAGATAAATAAATAGAACAAAAGATTAAAGTACACAGGCCAAAGTCATATACATACTCTATATCTGCAAAATGCACCTTTATATTTTGAACAGAAACATTTTATGAATAGCACTTAGTTGTATTTTTATAAGGTTTTTAAAAATCCAGTCTTTATAACATTTGACTTTCATTTAGTCTCATCTTCCCCTAATAAAAGATGACTCCAAGAAAATATCTGTGGCAAATATCCTAGGTTCTGAGTGGTCCTCCAGGTTGACTGGACTAAAGACATTTAGAAATATATTCAGAACTAAGTGGACTGTCACCACCAAACTGTCACCTCCATAAAAGGAGAAAAGCAATAATTAATCATCTTTCACTCCACAAAGTATATTTAAGTTGCAGAATGCAGCTGCTACCATCAATTTTATGTCAGTAGTTTTTGTCATATTACAATTTATATGTAACAAACAAATACCCTAGTAATCTGGAAGAATGAGTATGGCTTCCAAGACTTATGCCTTACAGAGTTTATGGCACAGCTATGGAGAGGTAAATATCTATTTTTCAATATGATCTCTGTGTCTCTTCTTCCATAAGTAATATGTTTGCTTGATTTTAAAGTAATGTTTCTCTTTCTCCTTGAAATTTATACTTAACCAATAAGTATTACAAAATGCCACTTCTTTTTGTGTATATAAAAAAGTTATGGGGTTCACATAAGTCAATCATGAAAATTTGTCTTATAATTACAGTATAGATGATTTTGGTGATAACTTGAATCAAACTGTATTTAACATGAACTTAATATCCCACTCAAATTTATTTTTAAAAATTAACATTTAATGAATGACATAAATTATGGTTTATGAACATATTAAAGTAAATAACTAAAGGTTTAGTCAACTTTCAGGTGAAATACAAATGTGAGGAGGACCCTTTGATAATACTTTAAATATTTTAAGAGCACTAATAACTCAGATAATTTTAGGATGTATGGTTGATTTATTAATAGCTGTCTGGGTAGACCCTTCAAACCACTATGTAGTACATACCCCACAATATTATATCTTTCATAAAAAATAAGAAAAATCCCATCTCATTTGCCTGTAGGTTGAGAAACACCTGTTCTTCCTTGGGTTAATTCTTCATTCTGTGTAAGTGGACTTGATGTTTTTAAACATATTTCTCAATTAAATTGTATTTTGTTTATCTGTGTGTATAAACAGAGCCAAAGGGATGCCTCTCCTTCCCCATTCCCTATTGTTGGCTGCCTCTTGCAAGAGAAAACTGCTAATAATTTAGGGGTTATGTATTTGTAAGCCGTTGAAGTTCTGTATTATTCATTAACCTGATTATCATGCTATCTATGTCACTGCTTAAATGTACAACATGGCAGGGCTAGAAAAAAGAGTAAGGTATTCTATTGTGACACCAATTTGTTGATTAATGCCTTCTTAGTAATACCACAGCCTATTGCTTATGAGCAAAGGCCTTGGAATCAAAGTGGGTTTAAATTCTGGACCTCTTGTTTACTGCATAGGTGATCTTGAAGACTTCCTCATTCGTGAAATATGGATAATGATAGTACCTTCCTCATAGCACATGTCAGAGGATTATCTAAGACAAGGTATATAAGGTATGAGCATATTGCCTGTCAATATAGTAGTCATTATTTACTAATGGTCATTTAATTTACATTATCATTTAAAAATTGGTTCCATAATTTTACATATTCATATTATCACATATATTTTAACTGTACTATATGTCTCAATTTTATTCATAAATACATTTAGTATATAGTTTAATACCTTGCTGAAACGCAAACATATTATGTGAATAATGCAGTACACACCTATATACCCAAGAATGTACAAATGTGATTATTAAGTTTTCCTACTGAATCCATATATCTATTGTTTTAACAGCTTTATGAGTTACACAATTAGGAAATCAAACTAAACAAGAGCTTCACACTGTCTTCTAGTGTTTCTTGTTTTGGATAATACATGATCCAATAGCTAAAATAAATTTACAGTCATGTGTCACGTGTAGTTTAACAAGGGGATATGTTCTGAGAAAGTAGTCATTAGGCAATTTCGTCATGGTGCAAACATCATAGAGTACACTTACAGACACCTAGATGGTACAGCCTACTACACACCTATGCTCCATGGTATCGCCTATTGCTCCTAGGCTACAATCTGTATAGTATGTTACTGTGCATAAAACTGTAGGTAACTGTACCACAATGGTAAGTATTTATGCACCTAAACATATCTAAACATAGAAAAGGTACAGTAAAAATATGGTATAAAAGATTAAAAATGGTACACCTGTAAAGGGCACTTACCATGAATGAAGCCTGCAGGGCTAGAAGAAGTTGCTCTGGATGAGTCAGTGAGTGAGTGGTGGGTGAATGTGAAGGCCTAGAACATTACCATACACTACCATAGACCTGGTAAACAGTATACACGTAGGCTACAACATTTAAAAAATCTTTTCTTTCTTCAATAATAAATTAACCTAGGATTACTGTAACTTTTTTACTTTATACACTTTTAAATTTTCTTAACTTTTTGACACTTTTAAAACATTTAGCTGAAAACACAAATACATTGTACAGCTATACAAAAGTAATTTTTCTTGTTTCCTTATTCTATAACTTTTCCTTATTTTTACTTTTTAATTTTTTTTTTTACTTTTTAAATATTTTTATTAAAAACTGAGACAAAAACACACACCTTAGCCTAGGCCCACACAGGGTCAGGATCATCAAGATGTTACTAGGCAATAGAAATATTTTAGATGTGTTATAATCTTATAAGACCACTGTCATATATGTAGTTGGCATTGACCAAATGTCATTATGCAGCACATGATATTTGCTTTTTGTTTGTTTGTTTTTTGAGATGGAGTATCACTCTGTCTCCAGGCTGGAGTGCAGTGGCGCGATATCGGCTCACTGCAACCTCCACCTCTCGGGTTCAAGCGATTCTCTTGCCTCAGCCTTCAGAATTGCTGGGACTACAGGCGCGGGCCACCATGCCCAGCTAATTTTTGGTATTTTTAGTAGAGACGGGGTTTCACCATGTCAGCCAGGATGGTCTCAATCTCTCGACCTCGTGATCCGCCCGCCTCGGCCTCCCAAAGTGCTGGGATTACGGGCGTGAGCCACCGCGCCTGGCTGACCATATTTGTTTTTGCAATATAGCTAGTACATTTATCTTTCCTGTGGAATTGTACAATCTTCCCCCATTCTGCTGGCCCCTTATGATTTCCCAGTGTATTTACTAAGTTTCACAAACAACTGTGAGAATGCTGGTTCAGTGTTAATTTTACATAAAATTAAAATTCATTTTCGCATGAAACTAAGTACTTAAAACTGAGTTACATACCTGAATTCAAAAAAGGTAAGTTATCTTTTCCGCTCACACTTTCTGGGGCTGTACATTCACATACCAGGGCACACTAGGAAAAATGTAAAAAAAAAAAAATTTGAAAACAATCAAAATAAGAAATGATATTATTTTATTTGCAAAACATAAGGCTATGTACATGGTTTCAAAAAGTTTTGAATAAAACACTTTTTAAAAACTATTTCTAGCTTTATCTTTACTACGAAGAGTGTTTCACTTGTGATTTACTTAAATGTATACATAACATGCTTATATTATATAACTGTAGAGGGTACTCAGGGAAAAAATTAAAACGAGAAAAATGATTATCCCCAACATGCTAGAGATATGTTCCTAGCACAGTAAATCATATTTGACAAGCTGAATCATTTTGTATTTCTTTCACCTGAGCTAATTTCAGATCAATAGAAAGCAAATTATTTTCTAGAGTTTAAATAATTGCAACTTTAAATAAAAGACAAAATATGTTGAAGCCACTAGTTATATAGGGCAAAAGATTATTTTGTCTCCAGCAAAACAATGCAAGCACTTGCTCAAAAAGTATGAGGATCATTTATAAATAAGCTGATCTCTGGAATCCATAATGAATTGATTAAGCTCCTGACCTTTACAGTACGGTCAATTTCTCAACAGAAAGAGAGAAGAGATACAGAAGAGCACATGGACATGTTCCTAGTGAATGAACCATGATGGGAGAGAATGTCCCAGACAATTCCTCACTAAATGTGGTACTCTCCCTCAGCTTCCTATGAAACTGTAATGGAAAGAGGAAACAAAATTCTTCTGGCCCCAGGAGTTGGACAAAATCTATTTTCACATAGGCAGACTCTAGCATTTGTGTCTTCAAATGAGTTTCCTTTTATCTTTAGAAAAAAATATGGGGGTGGGAGTGGGGACAGGGAAGAGGAGAGTGAATTTTTAGAGTAAATATACCCAATATAAACAAGTAAATGCAAACATAACAAAGCAAACATACGCACAAAAATTGCAGAAAGTTATTTTGGTGACGAGGTCTAAGGGAACCAGCCATCCTTCTGTAAGTTTTGCATGGCTCTGCTCAAGGGGCTCTGAGGGATCAGACAAGCTTCTCCAAGGCTCTATCAGCCTTGCTTGAGCTATTTCCCCACTGTTCTGTCTCTCTCCACCTCTCCTTCCCCAGGCACTGGCCCTCTTTAAGAATCATGTACACTGAGGTCACTTTTAACAGTGGAATGTATACGTTCCTCAAACATTTTGAGGAAGAAGACAAAGAATTCAAAACACTGATTTAAACGTTACTTTGTTTTCTTATAGTCTACTGCTTATTCCACAACCATAATATTCATGACATTACTCAGTAAATTTTTTGATGGGGTACAAAAGTGCTTTCATAATTTCTGTATAGAGGTCCTAGTTGACTGAAAGAATGAATGACTGAAAATAGCTCTTAAAATTTGATGTTCTCTAAATCACATTTCTGACCACCCCGAAGTCAGAGGTGCACTTCCTCTAATCCACAGCAATTTTGGAAATGCACTTCCTAAAGCACTAGAATGACGTTCAATGATACTAGAAATACATAAAATTCTAATTTTTCCTATTTTCAACATTTCCTCTAATTCTTTTAGCATATACAGGGCTGTTAAAATAATTTTTCATCAATGTTATATTCATCATATCAGTGTTCTACTCTATAATGAATAACAACTACTTATTTAGCTCAGAGTCTTATGGCTTACAGGGGAGTACACGATCTGTTTCTCCCTGCACCATGAATCTCGGCCCTCAACTCCAACCACTCCTCCTCGACCCCTTAGCTCCAGTCACACTGGCCTACTTGCTGCTCTTTCAACACAAAAAGCATGCTGCCACCTTGGGGCCTTTGCTCTTGCTATTGATGCTACCTAGAATTCTTATTCCTGACATATATCCCCATCTCACTCCCTTATTTCCTGAAAGTTTCAGCTCAAACATCACATTATCATTGAATCTTTCCTTAATCAACACCTAGTATAAACAACCATGCCTAAGCACCACCTATTCCTTTTACCCTATCTTTTTTTCTATACAGCATATAGCACCAATCAATAATATATTACCTGTTATTTTAATTGTGTACTTTCCCTGAAGGTACCATCTGTGTCTCTCTTGTTCATTGCTGAATCCCCAGAACCTAGTAGAATGCTTAGAACTTAGTAGGTGATATTTTTGATGAATGAATGATGATTATTTGCCTACAAATATTCTCTATAAGTTAAGGCTGATTATAATATTTTCAAAGTTATATTTGGAGGAAATAAAGGGATAAGACCTTCTGAGACTGGTCCCTAGCTACTCAGAGACTCCACCTTTCCTCTGAGCACTGCTGATAAACTACAATGAAAACAGTACTTCAAAGAACAGGAGCAACATGGCCTGAGAAAAGCAGAAGGTTTTCAGAAGGGGATGTATTTGTATTCCACTTATACTATTTTTGCTGGTATCATAAATAAGTAAGACATTTTCTTTCCTTTTGTAGAAATCACAGTCCCTTTGGTCACTTGTGCTATGCTGCATTCCAATACAACACAGATCTTAAACTAACAGGAGAGGCAAGGCACGGGCTGAACTAAACTAAGCCTCTCCCGTGCCTCACTGGAGGATGCTCCTAACAATGCTTCAATCCTGACAGGAAGCTGATCATCTCTGCTGCAGGCAAAGAAGGGCTGTGCTCAATGAGAGGACGGACTCTTCCTGTCTCAAGCAATCCTTTTGGCTGTTACTTATTGGGTTTTCTCATTTTTCACCTGATTTGATTATTTGGTTCCTACTTATCCTTTCTCTAATAGCATTGTCTTTGACTACTTCAAAAGTTGTTCTGTAAGTTTCTTTATTTTTCTTCCACAATCCTACACTCTTCACAACATGCCATCTTATTTATTGATCCACCAATTGTTATGGAGTTATATGCAGCCACATATTCTCTCTTCTATAGGATAATTTTTAGCTTTAATTCTTTACTTCTTTAAAGTAAAATTGACTTCATTTATTCATTTATTTCTGAGTTAGACTGTTTCAGGCACTGGGGATAAAGGAGGGAATGAAAATAGACAAATAGTTTTGTCTCATGAAGTTTAATACTAGTGAGGAAAATAGACCACAAATGAGATAAATTCGTAAAATATATATATATATATGACACTGAACAATGACAAGTACTAATTACAAAAATAATGCAGAGAAAGGAGATAGAAAGCTTTGAGGTAGACACTGCAATCTTAGATAGGGTTGCAGGAAAGGCTTCAGTGAGGAGGTGACATTTCTGCATAAAGACCAGAAGGCAATAAGTGAACCACAAAATTACCTGGGGAAAACACTTCAAAGGTAGGTGGGAAAACAAAGTGCAGGGGCCTTGAGTTGGCAATGTACCTGAAATGCTCAGGAACAACAAGGAAGACAATGTGACTGGAGTGTAGTGAGCAAAAAAGAGGAGTTGGGGAGGAGGTCAAAGAAGTAATGAAGTTCCCGGGGTTGGGACGGGGAGACTCCTGTAAGACTGTGTTTGGTCACTGAAGGGCTTTGAGTTTATACTTTCAGAGAGTTGAGAAGCTGTGAGAGGAAAGACATGTCCTAAGTTTCATTTAAATAGGATCACTTTGTTGCTCTGTTGAAAATAGACTGATGTAGTGACATGGGGTGGCAGATCGGGGAGAGAAAAGGAAAAAATCAGGGAGACTTTTAAGTCATTACTGTAAACATCCAGGTGATAGACAACATTGGTAGCAGTGAAAGGGCCAAAAGTTGTTAAATTCTGGTTTCATTTAAAAGGTGCAGTCAACAGGATTTGCTGACATACTAACTGTGAGTTTATGAGAGGCAGAAAGGAGTCAAAGATGACTCCAATAAAAGAAAAAATGTTTTGGATACATAATGCAACATTCATCTACTATGTTAGTTTTGAAAAAAGACAATTTTAGTATTTCTCTTGTAATTTTTTCTTTCTACTACTATGTGGTTTTAATGCTTTATCTTCTATTTCTACATGTGTATATATGGAAGTTTGAAACAATCTAATATGGTAAATGACCCTCTGAGCAATCTTCCCTTGATAATAAATATGTGTTCATAATATGATTTATGGAAACAAGAAAAAGAAAGCAAACGTATGTGAGAAGAAAGAGTTTGGATTTTCACTTATATTTTATTCCATGCTCTGGAATTTAAGACTCAAGATTAAAATGTAGTATTTTATATAAAGGTACTGTTATGGACTGAACTGTGTCTTCCAAAGTTCATATGTTGAGGCCCTAGCCTCCAATATGACCATATTTGGAGATAAGAGCCTATATTATGGAGGTAACTAAGATTAAAAGAGGTCATAAAGATGGGGCCTTAATACTACAGGGCTGGTATTCTTACAAGAAAAGGAGAAGATACCAAAACACTATCTCTCCCTCTCTCCCTTCCTTTCTCCTTTCCTCTCTCTTTCTCTCTCTCTCTCTCCCTCTCTCTCCCTCCCTCCCTCCCCCCACTTCCCCTTCCTGCTTACACACAGAAGATAGACCATCTGAGAAGGTAGCAACAAGGCAGCCATCCGCAAGCCAAGTAAAGAGCCCTCACCAGGAACTGAACAGGCTGGCACCTTGATCTGGGACTTCCTAGCTTCCAGAACTGTGAGAAAATAAATTCCTGTTGTTTAAGCCATACAGTTTATGGTATTTTGTCATGACAGCCCAAGCTAAGCAATATCAGTATCACTCTCTTATTTACGTCTACATTAGATAACATGTGTCACTTTCATGGCACATGACTATGGTGCTAATAGAAGTTTCATTCCTTTGTCCCTAGCTCATGCAAACCAATGAAAGCAACGTTATTTCAGGAATAACTTCTATTTCAGTTACTTTCTCTTTCCATAATGACAGTCATTCATGTCTTAAATCACCATTAGTAACAGATAATATTAATTGATTTTCTATGGATTTTTATTTAGTAGATGTACAAGGGTCCACGCATTTGCAGTTCTAAAAAACACTCTAGGTGATTCTAATCACACTTTGAAAAACGCTGAGATAAAGTTATTTACACAATAAATATCATGCATGTTGGGCCTTACTATATATCTCAAACATCGATATTCTTAAAGATTGCTAAGAGAGTTTACAGTTACTTTATTAAAAATTTGCAAAAAAGGTCAAGGTTTACAAATAATCCAGACAGGGCAGAGCTGATGCCAAAATGTTTGATGTGTTTACCATTTTAGTCAGCTTATGACTCACACACGGTGTGTACTGCCACTGCCACCTCCTATTTCTGGAACAGCTCAGTTAAGTCTTTTTTAAGTTCACGTTCCTAAGCCAGAAACACTATGTAGGATTCGGGTGGGGGCATATTTCTAGGTATCAAGTTCTCCATTTATGAAAAGAGTATAATTCAATTTCCACTACCTTATACTGTACTGACATAGTCTGGAGTCAAAGGGTGGGCTAGTTTTGAGGAAAGTGGAAAAGTGGCTGGTAATATATTTAGAATCAGAGAAAGGAGCTCTACTTTGAAATGGGAAGTGTTTCTGCTACTGGTCTCCTGGTACACAGTTACAGGTCTAGGCATAATTATCTGCATATTTCTGCTCTGTGTCCCCAGTTTAGCTTCCGAATCCTCCTTCCTTGATCTTGATGCAAGTGTTCATGTGATAGTGACAAAGATGAGTCTTATATAGAACTACAAAACAAACAAGGATGGAATGAAGGGATCCAGCCCTAAGACAGGGTTTTGAATGCACAAACCCAAGAAAGTCTGCTCCAAAACTTTACCACGGCCCTGATATTAGTTAATAACCTGATTTAAACCTTGGGCCTTCTTAAAATATTTTTATAATGTGCGATATATTCCAAGGAGAAGGGAGGGTAACAGAGAAGAACAAGGTTTAGGGTAGCAGAGAAGACCCTAGCCTATTCTGGGAAAAAGAAAACAAATTTTGAAAGAAAATATTTAATATTTTTGTAAAGTTAATAATTTGTTAAGTGTTGGATAAATACCATCTTCCATGCAGCAGTTTCCTGGGTAAGAAAAATCAAACATGCTCCAAGATAAGAGACACTAAACCAGAAAATAAGTCACAATGGGCCTTTTTTTTTTAACGTTCATTTATAAAGCTTTTCTTCTATAATCAAGAATAAGACAAAGATGTCCATTCTCACCACTTCTATTCAATGTTATACTGAAAGTTCTAGCTGGAACAATCAGACAAGAAAAAGAAATAAAAGGTATCCAATAGGAAAGGAAGAAGGGAAATTGTCTTTGTTTGCTAATAATGCGATCTTTTATGTAGAAAACCCTAATGACGCAACCAAAAGAAAAAAAATCAGTTAAAACTGATAAATTCAGTAAAGTTGAAGGATACACAATCAACTCACAAAAATCATTGTTGTCAATGTTTCTTTACATTGACAACAAACTATTTGAAAAAGAAATTAAGAAATCAATCCCATTCACATTAAAAAAATACTTATAAGTAAATTTAACCAAGGATTTGGAAGATCTGTATACTGAAAACTATAAAACATTAATGAAAAAAGTTGTAGATAACACAGATAAATAGAAAAGTATCCCATGCTCGTGGATTGGAAGAATTAATACTGTTAAAATGTCTATACTACCCAAAGCAATATACAGATTAAATGAATCCCTATCAAAATTTCAATGTCATTTTTCATGGAAATAAATGTTAAAAATCCTAAAATTCTTAAGAAACCACAAAAGAGCTTGAAGAGTCAAAGTTATCTTGAGTAAAAAGAACAAAACTGGAGGAATCATGTCAGCTGACTTCAAAATCTGTTATAAAGCAAAGTTATCATAATCAAAATGGCATGTTACTGGCATAAAAACAGACACATTTACCAATGGAACAGGGCAGAAAGCCTATGAATAAATTCACACATATATGGGCAATTCATTTTCAACAAAAGTACCAAGAACACAGAATGGAGAAAGGGCAATCTCTTTAACAAATTGTGTTCGGAAAACTAGACGTCCACATGCAGAAAAATAAAATTGGACCCTTATCTCATGCCATGCTCATGCACAAAAATCAACTCAAAATGAGTTAAAGACTGAAAAATAAGCCCTAAAACTATAAAAGTACTAGGAAGAAAACATTTAAAAATGCTCCATGACATTGTTCTGGGCAAGATTTTTGTAATATGACCCCAAAAGCACAGGAACAAAAGCAAAAATAAACAAATGGCATTGTATCAAACTGAAAAGCTTCTGCACAGCAAAGGAAACAATAAGGAAACAACTCATGGATTGGGATAAAATATTTGCAAACTATACACCTGATAAGAAGCTAATATTCAAAATATACAAGAAACTCAACTCAATATCAAGAAAACAACCCAATAAAAAATGGACAAAGGACCTAAAAAGAACTCACAAAAGAAGACATACAAATGGCCAACAGATATATTAAAAAACGCTCATCATCACTGATTACCAGAAAAATGCAAACTAAAACTATAATGAGATACTATTTCACACATGTCAGAATGGCTATTATCAAAATGATGAGGGAGGCCAGGCACGGAGTCTCACGCCTGTAATCCCAGCACTTTGGGAGGCCGAGGCAGGCAGATCATGAAGTCAGGAGATTGAGACCATTGTGGCTAACACGGTGAAACCCCGTCTCTACTAAAAATACAAAAAATTAGCCAGGCATGGTGGTGGGTCCCTGTAGTCCCAGCTACTCAGGAGGCTGGGGCAGGAGAATGGTGTGAACCCAGGAGGCAGAGCTTGAAGTGAGCCAAGATCACGCCACTGCATTCAGGCCTGGGCGACAGAGAGAGACTCCGTCTCAAAAAAAAAAAAAACAAAAAAGATGAGGGATAAGTACTGGTGAGGGTGTAGAGGGTGTAAAGTAAACGGAACCCTTATGCACTGTTGAGAATGTAAATTAATACAACCATTATGGAAAACAATATGAAGGCTCCTCAGAAAACTAAAAATAGAACTACCATAAAACCCAGCAATCCCACTCTGGGTATTCCAAAGGAATTGAAATCAATATGCCAAAGAGATATCTGCACTCATGTTCCCTGCAACATTACTCACAATAACTAAGATGTGGAAGCAATCTTAGTATCCATCATCAGATGAATGGAAAAAGGAAATGTGGCATATACCCACAATAAAAAACTATTCAGCTTTGAAAACGGGGAAAGTTCTGTCACTAGTGACAACATGGATAAACCTGGATGATATTGTGCTAAATGAAATATGCCAGGCACAAAACAAATACTGAATCATCTCATTTATATGTTGAGAAAGAAAACAGATTCTTGGGACCCCAAACTCACTATATCGGAAGGAAAGTTAAGATTGGGAACTGAAACACACAAAACACTGCCTTTGTTTTTTCCCCCGACGAACAGATAGCTGCAATGATAGAAGCCCACATCTCTCCCCAGATGCCCTCCTTCACGAATTGCTCACAATTCCTTGTCAGCCCCAACTCTTTCAGAATATATAACCCCCCTATAAAATAGCCTTAATACAGAGTTTTGTTGACTCTCACCCTAACAATGTAAATTAACAGCTTATATGTCCACGGGGAGGGGACAAGGACAAGACTAGAAAATCATCCCTCTGCCCACCCTGCGCCAAACACGTAATTGACTTCTTCTATTTTAAGTAAAATGTGGATTTACTGAATATGAGAGGAATGCATAATTGACTATTCCTCTTCTCCCTTTCACATATATAATGTAGATTCACTGAGCACTAATGAAAGCCTCACTATGGGACCACTTACCTCATTGCCTACCCTCCCCCCTCTTTTTTTCCTCTCTTCTTCCCTTCCTGCTTCCTCTTTCTCTTTTACATATCGGAGTCCTCAAAACCCTCTTTGGAAAAGGCAGGGGTCATAGATGCTCCTCTAATTTGTGTTTTTTCCCAGGTGCAGCCTCAACCTTGGCAAAATAAACATCTAAATTAATTGAGACCTACCTCGGTCATTTTTTTAGCTTACATTTGTGGAATCTAAAAGAGTCAAACTCATAGAAGTAGAGGGCAGAATGATGGTTACCAGAGGCTAGGGGAGGGAAAGTTTAGGGAAATGGGAGGTGCTTATCAAAGGGTACAAGTTTCCGTTAGCCAGGAGGAATAAGCTTTAGTGAGCTATTGAGCAAAATGGTTACTATATAATAGTCCATTGTAGATTCCAAAATTGCTACAAGGAGAAATTTTAAATGTTTTTACCACACACACAAAATAAGTATGTGAGGCGATAGATTTGTTAATGAACCTGATTAATCATTCCATAATGTAAATATATATCAAAACATCACATTGTACCCCAGAAGTATATACAATGATTTATTAAAAATAATTTTTAAAAAATGCTCATTTATTAAAAGGTAGAAATTATAGTGTATAAAATTCATTTTCCTAAGAGAAACTACTAGCAGTTTCTAAGTCTACCCCATGTGCTTCTATGGTCTCAATAAAACAAGCAATTGCATTCCTAAGAAAGAAATTTAGGCTAATATTTATATAGTTTCTCTGCGTTAGTGAAAAGGAACAGAAAGAAAGAAAGAATCCTGGACACATATTTATATGCATCAGGCCTTTATTCTGTGTTTCAGGAAGCAGCTTCTCCTTCGGTTGCCACTGTCCCTCCTCCAGAGCTATTCCTTCAATGAATACTATTTCCTGCTTCTCTCTCCTCAATTTCGTAAGGCAGGAACTTCTTGTTAAATCTGCCCTCCTTCACGTAAAGGTGAAATACAAATTAAAATTGCATATCTTTCCAAAGAGGGTTTTGGGAGTAGAGAACAAGTTATTTTGGGCAATAGCCATCCCAGAATCTTCTGGCATCTCACATAGAGTTAATTATGGTAAAATGCGACAATGATCAATACTTTTGTTCTAACTGTAGAACTTTTTTGTTCTAACTGTAGAACTTTTGTTCTAACTGTAGAGGCAGTGTCAACCAGGGAGCTGGCAGGGAAGAGGAAGGTGCTTCTGAAGGGAGCATTGCTTTGCATAGTTTCAAGCAAATAGGCCCTCTGATTCAGAGGCTGAAACACACATATTGTATTCCAATTTCAGAGCTGTTGTCTCATTTAGGTTTTGATAATGAGATTTCAAACCCCACAGAGATGTTAGTGAGACAGGTATCTGGCAAAGCTGATCATTTTTAATTTAATTTGTACAATGAGCAGACTGAGAGCCTACCTTTTGTCCCTGTATATCTGTGGTGATGTGGTCAGCTTCCCCATCCTCAATCTCCCCCATCTTCACAACACTGACTTCTATGGTGCCAACCACTTTGCCACCATCTGAAGTTCTGCAACAAAAAATACACGAAATGGAAAAGTAAGAAGCTTCTCTCTCCCCCAAAAAATATCCAAAACACATTTGTTTCTGAAAACCACTAGCATTGTTATTTACTTAATAAGACAACATCTGCATAAAACACAGCAAAACATGTTAATAGGGTACGTGTTTTTTGGTTTTTGTGTGTTTTTTTTTTCGAGATCAAGTTTTACTCTTGTTGCCCAGGCTGGAGTGTAATGGTGTGATATCAGCTCACCACACAACCTCCACCTCCCAGATTCAAGTGATTCTTCTGCCTCAGCCTCCCGAATAGCTGGGATTACAGGTATGTGCCACCACGCCTGGCTAATTTTGTATTCTCCATGTTGGTAAGGCTGGTGTCAAACTCCCAACCTCAGGTGATCCACCCACCTAGGCCTCCCAAAGTTCTTGGATTACAGACATGAGCTACTGTGTGTTGTTTTTAATCTGAAATTAAAATTATCCATGAATGTGTGAGGTAAGAGCATGGACTGTTGAAAAGTACCTTAGGAAGATGAAACCTCCTAAACGTTCTCAGAGGTGCCCTCAAGGAAAGAACATTGTGTCATAGATCAATACCCCATTTGGAACCATCAAATCTAAAACAGCATAAACTGCAGCCCATCTATACTAACTGCATGAGATACGTATGTGTCTATCACAGAAACCGGCCAAGTAAAATAGAAAAGAGTATAAATATACTTATCTTCCTCTATGACTGGGCTATTGGCTACAAAATCTGACTTTGTGCCTTTTCTCTAACATTTTTCTTTACATGCTACTAAGTACAAAACATTCTCTCCTAGCAAACATAAGAACATGTAAAGCAGAACATAACCCAAAGCTCATTTAGTACAACTCTTTACTTTTTCAGATAAAGAAACTGAGACTCAAAAAGATGGAAAGACCCTTCCAAGGTAACGAAGTGGCAATTTCAGGTTTCTATCTTCTCCAAGTCACTGACAACTCTTTTATATTCAATGATAATAATATAAGATTTTCACCATCATTATTTTTAGCAGCACAAAAATTTTATGTTTAGCAATAATAATGAAAGCTAAAGCTAAGTTTAAGAGCCACACTTTAAGATTCTCTAGTTTCCTTTTCCGAGCAAGAAAAACTACAGAATAAATAGTGCCATTATACCATGGAAACACTGCAACATATAATATTTTTCCCTTGAGCCTTTTGTGAAAATAGGTAGCAAGCCACCTAGATATGATGTGTTGCTGTAACTTCTATTTAAGTAGAATTGACTGAATAGTCATGTAACGTCTCATTTTCTTCATTAGTGACATCTTTCATGCAATTTGTTTTCAACTTTTAGCTGAACACCAATGTTATCTTTCTTTTAACTAATTCCTTCTAAATGCTGCTTTTTATTATTATTATTAAAAGTGTCAGACATTTCTCAAAAGAAGACATTTATGCAGCCAAAAAACACATGAAAAAATGCTCACCATCACTGGCCATCAGAGAAATGCAAATCAAAACCACAATGAGATACCATCTCACACCAGTTAGAATGGCAATCATTAAAAAGTCAGGAAACAACAGGTGCTGGAGAGGATGTGGAGAAATAGGAACACTTTTACACTGTTGGTGGAACTGTAAACTAGTTCAACCATTGTGGAAGTCAGTGTGGCGATTCCTCAGGGATCTAGAACTAGAAATACCATTTGACCCAGCCATCCCATTACTGGGTATATACCCAAACGACTATAAATCATGCTGCTATAAAGACACATGCACACATATGTTTACTGCAGCACTATTCACAATAGCAAAGACTTGGAACCAACCCAAATGTCCAACAATGATAGACTGGATTAAGAAAATGTGGCACATATACACCATGGAATACTATGCAGCCATAAAAAATGATAAGTTCATGTCCTTTGTAGGGACATGGATGAAATTGGAAATCATCATTCTCAGTAAACTATCGCAAGAACAAAAAACCAAACACCACATGTTCTCACTCATAGGTGGGAATTGAACAATGAGAACACATGGACACAGGAAGGGGAACATCACACTCTGGGGACTGTTGTGGGGTGGGGGGAGGGGAGAGGGATAGCATTAGGAGATATACCTAATGCTAGATGACGAGTTAATGGGTGCAGCACACCAGCATGGCACATGTATACATATGTAACTAACCTGCACATTGTGCACATGTACCCTAAAACTTAAAGTATAATAATAATAAAATAAAATAAATTACAAAAATAAAAGTGTCAGAAAGGAGAAGGGGCATTTCTATGAGTAGTTTACCAAAATGCTAATTAAAATAATCAATAAATTAGGTGAAAAGAAAAACTGACTCTATTACCAGATAAGGTACAAATTAAAACACAACTTTTGAATTACGTTTTTAAGAAAATTAAAAGAGAAAATTTCTGATAGCATGTACACAGCTGATGTCATAGTGCAATAAAATAAAGAAAATTAAAACAAAAATAAAAGTGATTTATTGTTAAATAGATTTCTTACTAAAATATGAAGTGAAATGCTTCTTGGTGATTTTGAAATCAGTGGAAATTATAATGTTGATTCAGTTGTTTGAAATTAATATAGAAAGCAAGTATTTATCACAAAGAAGATGTGTAGGCAGGTGACAGCATGATCTGTGAAGAAAACTATATTAACTGCAATTCTGGGATGGCTTTAAATAATTCATTATATCAGTTTTCCAGTGTGTCATATTCTCATTTGAATATGACATAATAACTTGTCATAAGTAATGGTGCAGCATGTTTCTGTATAATTCTTCAGTACTTAGTAGTTAAATAAAGCATATAATAAGGACCTTCATGGGTACTACTTAAAAGTTAATTTTATAGATATTTGCAGATTTCTTTTTCATCAAAACTGCTTATCTAGAAAAACTAAACACACTTTTCTTCTCAAAAGGCTTTTTTTAAACTTTTTACTTGGGCAAACTAAGTTAGCTTAATTGCTAGAAGCACAAGGCCTATGTATGATAGTCTAAATTTTTTCACTGAACTAATCCAAATAATGCACCTACTGATTTGAAACAGAAGGGCTGTGTAATAAACAGTATATGTCATGTTGGTTAAAAGTATGAACTCAAGAGTTTGAGTTACCTGCTAGCTGTGTGACTTTGGGCAAGTCATTTACCCACATGAATCTTTGATTTTCTCATTTGTAAAATGGAGATGACAATAGCCTTGTTTTAAGAATTAAATTATGGGAGATAATTAATGTAAAGTGCTCAACACAATGTCTTACACGAGATAATTACCACTTCTCCCCCATCATCCTAATAGTAGTATTGGAACAGTAACAGTAGCAGCAAAAACAGAATTGTTACTGTTATTAATGTACATTATATTTAATTTGATGCTCTCAAGAAATTTTACTGAAATCGATATCTGAGACTATAGTAAAAGGCTATAGGATCTCATGGCATATGCTATCTCAACAGTGATTAAATGCTTACTGGGGATACAAAGACTTTGTAATAAGAGGATGTTATGATGTTTACATTCCTAGTAGTGCAGAGAACACAAATTTACTAATTACAATGCAAGTGAATCATTCAAAAATACTAAAATAGATGAATAATCAATGAAATATGGGAGTAAACTTTGGAACTTTAGCTCTATCTATTCCCTTTCTTAAAGCATTTGGCTACTTTTTCAATGATTTTCCTTCCTTTTGGGTTTCCTATTTTTCCTTATCTTCTATAGGCTTTCATTTAGTGCCTGGGTGGAATCAAAGCAAGGAACATGCTTAATCTAGTGATGCTATAGAATTCTAGCATAAATTTTTCCCCAAAACCATTTTGGATGGGCAGCTTTTTTACATGCCCTAAAGCATGTTTCCTCAACTGAACTTTGTGGAAAAAACAGAATGGTAAATCCAGGTTATAAACTAAAGAACTAAACCCAAGACATCCAAAAGTATGGTTCACCCTGTCACTGAACTAGAATGTAAAATGTAGAAGCCATTCCCTATTTATTCCGTTAAAATTTACCATACAAAGAATACAGATATCCACACTTCTTGTCAATTAGGAGAGTCACAAATGAAATATCTATTTCACGTTTCCAAAGATTTTTTCAAAGATGACTTAAAGATTTAGGAAAAAAAATTCTTAAATGCTAAATTATGCTTTCAATTTATCACCTATCAAGTTGGAAAGGCTAGTAATAATAGCTTAATCATTATTCATCACCAAAATTCTACTGAATTTTACCTTATGGAAATTCATCACATCTGCATAGAAAATATATTAAAGAGAGTTCTGTGCTAGGAATCAAGAAATCCAGGTTCTACTTCTGACTCATCCACTAACTAGCTATGTGACTAAGTGCATATCACTTCAGTTCTCTGGATTTGTTTCCATTACTGCAAAACAAAGAGTTGGTCCTAAAAGCTGTTCCATACTATTAGCACTCAAACCCCATGCTCTAATCACTCCTGTGATTTCATCATAGGGCATCACAGATTTATATGGACTCAACAAAAATCTCAGGTCAATTCTAGCCTCTCTTCCTCACTCTACACCTTCCCATTCCACTTTCTGCCAAACAAACCAAATGCATGACAAATCTGGAAAGTGACTTAGCACTTATAACCAAATTAAAAAAGAGCTAGCTTTTCTTATAATATCATATTATATATGTCATACAGATGTATATAGCAATTATGACATTGGATCTTGGTATGTTTACAGGAATACAAATTTGATTGAACCAAAAACAGAAGTGATCTTCATACTCTTACCTTTCCTAGCAATTCATGTAGCAATAAGATGGGGCTGCAGTAATCAATATCTCAATCTACTTAAGGAAAAAAACCATGTCATTTCAGATAGCGTATTGCCAGGTCATTACCACTGTTTAACGCAGAAAGCAGAGAGAGAAGTAAACGATAAGCAGTTCATGGCGGCTGCAGTATTTCAATCACAATGTCAAGTTTCTCTTTCCCTCAGAAGATAGACTTAAATATTTAACCACAACAAAAAGATACAGAAGACAAAGATGGGGAAAATTTCAGCCACACAAATCTATACTCCCTTCTTACCTAGGTTTTCAGCATACATAATATATTGGTGATTAAGGTTCTTTAAAATTTGCCTTTAAAATGACTCCCCTAATACTTCCTAATGAAATATTCAATCTCACATGCTGGAACACATGAATATTTTTAGAAGACTAAAGGAAAGGGAATAAAAAACAGTCTTCTAACAAAGGATAATTTAATGACACGTTTTCAAAACTTCTTTCTCACCAATTCTGCCATCATTAATAGAGGGAAAAAAAGAAAAAAGAAAAACATCTCCAGAAGTATTAAACAGCAAAATGTAAATAACTTCTCGATTTTGGAAATGGCACAGAGATACAAACCAAAAAATGACTCTGTAAACACCCAGGGACAAACCATCATTAGCACTGTCAGTCTTAGTGAATATAAAGTAGTATTGGTACTATGCACAGGAGTCTTCAGCTAGGAGACATGCCCTGCATTTAAACCATCTAGACATGTAACCAGAAATGAAAATCTCACCCAAACATAAAAATAAACAAGGGCCATAAGTAAACAAACAGATTCACTGAGTGAGTGACTGCACCCTGATGATCTTTCTGGTGAATACAATTATATAGCAGTGCTGGATTTACATAGGGCTCACAGACGTTAGATTTATATTTAAGTATGTATAACTAAACACACCTCTATTCTGGCTGAAATTCACAAATGTCAGAAGCCATATAATGCTTTCAAATTAATAGTAAAATAAAGCTTTTCAGTATTGTTTAATATTAATAGCTTAAACTCTAGGGTTTATTTCTCAGTTTTCTGCTCTTTTCTCAGTATAGGCTCATCTTCAGACATTCCATCCATCATCATGAACTTTACCTCTCCTTTTATGAAGATCTACCCCAATCCCATATTCCCAACTTGATCTTGATTTTCTGATCTAGAACTCCAAATTCCCTTTATTCTGATCTCATCATTTTACATTCCACAAGCTTAAGACCTAACCTTCCATTCTCTCAAACTCAAATTCACTCACATTAGTAGCACATCATTCTTCAAAAACCAAAACCAAGAATATTCCACCTCTACCTCTGCCTTGCCCTTCCCCTCTAATCAGTCACTAAGTCCTACCAATTCTTCCTCCGTAATGTCTATTTCATGTGTCCCCTCCCAATAGCAACATTCCAATTAGTTTTATTACTTCTCCTGTGTTATACCTGAAGAAACTACTTCCCTTCCTCCAGTATCTGTTCCTTCCATTTCATTCATGTCAAGTTTTCATCTTAAAGCTCTGCTTTCACTATTTTATTTTTTTCCTATTAAAAGTCCTTAGACATTGCCCAGTACTTACTCAAAGGGGCTAAACTACATAGCCTGTCTTTCAAGTCTTTGTATCAGGATCTGTCAAAGTTTATGGACACTCAGTATTTTTGGCTCACACTGATCCACCTCATCACATACCATTAAATAATGAAGTATGGTTTAGTGGAAAGCACAGTGAATGTTGAGTAACAAAGCCCTTGGTTATAGTGCTGACTCTCTCTATACAGTAAACAGCTATGTAATTATGAGCAGGCAACTCAGCCTCTGTAAAGATTTTCCAGCTATAAAATATAAAGATTGTAAACCATCCTACTTATCTCACAAGACTTATGTGATCAAAAAGAAAAGTTCTTAGGTTTAAATATAAAAATTCTTTAGTATATGGAAATGAGTAGTATCATTTATATAGCCTGGGCCACAAAGCTTCAAGAGCGTGACGTAGAAATGTTGATCATCAGTTTTTCAGACTAACTGGCTTGTAGATTACTGTTTACTGCTATAAACAGTACTGTCCAAATATGAGGAATTATACAAATACAAATAAGATAAAGCAATTTTTACCTTTCTCATGACACTATTAAAAATATATATTTGGAAATATTTCAATGCTAAATGTAAAATATAAACTAGCTCTAGCTCCTTGAATTAAGAAATATTTTACCAGCAAGGTGAGAAAACAAGGTTGGCATCTTGTAAATGTCGTCAGAATTCCAAAATTGCATTAAAATTAACAGGCCATTCTTCCAGGAGTTAGGTGGTATTGCATTGTGATTTTGATTTGCATTTCCCTGATAATTAGTGATGCTGAGCATTTTTTCATGTGTTTGTTAGTCATTTGTATATCTTCTTTAGAGAATTGTCTATTCATGTCCTTAGCCCACTTTTTGATGGGATTGTTCTTTTTTTTTTCTTCTTGCTGATTTGTTTGAGTTTCTTGTGGATTTTGGATATTAGTCCTTTGTTGGACATATACATTGCAAAGATTTTTCTCCCACTCTATGGGTTGTCTATTTACTCTCCTGACTATTTCTTTTGCTGTGCAGAGGTTTTTTAGTTTAACTAAGTCCCATCTATTTATCTTTGTTTTATTACCATAATAAAAAAAGTAATAGATGTTGACGTGGTTGTGGTGAAAAGGGAACACTTTCACACTGTTGGTGGGAATGTAAACTAGTTCAACCACTATGGAAAACAGTGTAGAAAGAACTAAAAGTAGATCTACCATTTGATCCAGCAATCCCACTACCAGGTATCTACCCAGAGGAAAATAACTCACTATAAGAAAGATATTTGCACGTGCATGTTTATAGCAGCACAATTCACAATCACAAAAATATGGAGCCAGCCCAAATGCCCATAAATCAATGGGTGGATAAAGAAAATATCATACACACACACACACACACACACACACACACCATGGAATACTACTCAGTCACAAAAAGGAACAAAATAATGGCATTTGCAGCAACCTGGATGGAATTGGAGACCATTATTCTAAGTGAAGTAACGCAGGAACGGAAAACCAAACATCGTATGTTCTCACTAATAGGTAGGAGTTAAGCTATGAGGACGCAAAGGCATAAGAATGGTACAATGGACTTTAGGGACTTGGGGGAAAGGGTAGGAGGGGAGTGAGTGGTAAAAGATTATACATTGGGTACAGTGTGCACTGCTTGGATGATGGGTGTGCCAAAATCACAGAAATCACCACTAACAAACTTTTTCATATAACCAAACACCATCTGCTCCTCAAACACCTATTTAAAAATAATAATAAATGCATGGCCATCATGATCTGCCTGCCCATTGGGTTCCAGTTGCAGGTAACATGTAGTATGCACACTTTACAGCATTGTGCACACTGAATGCAGCTATAAAACCTAAACAGAACACAAGGAACAGCTATTTGAGGACCAAAACTAAATAGCACCATGCATTTTGGGGAAGGAGATCAGAATCTTAAATATCATTGAACCAGCAGTGAGTTTACCATTTCTTCCCCTTTGGTTTCTCCCAACCTAGATTAGACACAGCTCGAAACGCAAGTGTGGGCACTAGTGTAGACAGAGAGAGCTCCAGGAGAATTCTTTTAGTTCTGACTCATGGGCAGGAAAGTGGTCTCCTAATACTCAGAAAAATGAAGGGAGATCCTTTTTTCTCTCTCCACTCTCTCATGCCCCAGCTCTCAAGTAGTCTTGCAGTGGCAATGATGGCAGTATTTAGGGCTCACAGGGACCTAAAACTATGAGGGGCAAAAAGTTACCTCTCTGATTGGAGAAGCTATGATCCCAAGAGAGTGTGGCGAATTCCCCTTACCTTTTATTTTTGTCTATTCTCATGGCCCCAGGAAAAAGGTGGAGTTGTACAGGAGAGTAGGTAAATAAACACAAGCTTACTGGTTGGAGGATCAAAAAAGGAAGCCACAGGAAACAGGAAGTATGGAGGAGATTGTGGAGAGGGGGAAGCTCCAGAAAGTGACTTCTTAATATTGTTCATGAACTCTGGGCTCACCCAAAGTTGTGCATGGAAAGGTCTGATGCTGAAAAGTATGTAAGAGACTTTGAGAAATAATCTACGAGCCAGAACACCACAAAGGTCTTGGCTGTCACCTGGATGACAAGTATGAGGAACAGGTCTGAATAACACTATAAAAATTTGGAAAACAGAAGTGAGATTGAAACCAGTTTTCACAGGACACAAGGTTAATGCACAAATATCTGGCAATGAACAATTAGAAATTGAAATTTTAAAAATTCAGTAGATCCAAAATAAATAAAATGTTTAGGAGTGACTATAACAAAATATATGTAAGATCTTTATGCTGAAAACTATAAATACTAATAAAAAATTCAAAGAAGGTCTAAATAAATAGACATATAGACATATACTATGATAATGGATTGGAAGATGCAACTTTAAAAGCTGTCAATTCTCCTCAAAGTGATCTACATGTAATACCAATCAAAATTCCACTAAGATTTCTTGTAGATATCAACAAGCTGATTTGACAAGTAACAAGGAAAGACAAAACAGTATTGGAAAAAATAAAATGAAGGAATTGAACTAACTGATTTTAAGATACATTGTAAATCTAGAGTAATTAAACTCTGGTTTTGAAATAGGACAGACAAACTGACAAATAAGAGGAAATATAACCAATTGATTTTTGACAGAGTTACAGGCAATGGAATGAACTAAAAGTAGTCTTTTCAACAAATGGTATTGGAACAATTAAACATCCATTTGGAAAAAAAAAAAAAAAAAAAAACTCTGCTTAAACTTTACAAATTAAACAAAAGCAGTTAACTTAAAGTAGTTCATACACCTAAATGTAAAACATAAAAATGTAACACTTTAAAAGTGACCCAGGAAAAAATTTCTGTGAACTGGACTTAGGTTCTTAGAGTTCTTTAGTGTGACACGAAAGTTGTGATCTATAAAAGAAAAACCTCAGTAAAATAAAGTTTGTCAAAACTGCAGATTTTCTCTGTGAAAGACATGGTTACAATAATAAAAAGAGAAGCTACTGACTAGGAGAAAATATTTGCAAATCACATATCTAACAAAGAACTTGCATCCAAAGTATATAAAGAGCTCTTAAAATTCTAAAGTTGTAAGAAAACAACCAACCCAATTAATCAATGATCCAAATACTTGAACAGATATGTTTCAAAAAAGGATATACGGATGGCAAATAGCACATCAAAAGATGTTGAACATTATTGGCCATTAAGTTTTAATTAAAATTAAAACTACTATGAGACACCACTTTAACACCCTTATAATGGCTGGCAAGGATGAAGACTGACTGAAACTCTCATACATCTCTGTAAGGAAAAATAGCTCAGCAGTTTTTTATAAAGTTAAACACACACTTATATAACCCAGCAATCCCAATCCAAATATTTACCCTAGAGAAATGAAAACTTAGGGTCACATAAAAACCTATACATGAGAAATTAAGCAGCTTCATTCATAATTGCCAAAAAACTGGAAACAATAGAAATATCCTTTAATGTAAATGGTTAAACAAACTTTGGTGTATCCTACTCAGCAATAAAAAGAAACCGTTGATACACCACCAACTTGGATGAATTGCAAAGACATTGGACTGAATGCATGAAGTCATCCCAAAAGATTATATACTATACGATTCAATGTATTCAATTTCATTCTCAAAAAGGAATAGCTATTTTGATGGACAACAGATCAGTGGTGGCCAGGGGTTGGTGTGGGTGTGAAGGGGTTTCTTTGTGGTAATGGAAAAGTTCTGTATCTGGACTGTGGATACAGACTCTGTTCATACATGTGTTAAAATTCATAGAACTGTACAACAATTAAAAGTCAATTTTACTCTATGTTAATTTATAAAATGGGATAAATGAGAAAGGACACATCCATTTTCTCTGATAATAAATCAATAGCAAACAAACAAACAAACAAAAATCGCACAGCCATTTAGTCTGGGAATACAGAAACCACATTATTAAAATGTTATCCTCTTCCATGTCAAGCCAATCTAATTTCTGACATTTACTTGGGATGTTGGATTAAAGTGTGGATTTTATCCCATGCAGTATAAATTCAAAATATCTAAAGACATTAGAAATTTCATATAGGAAAGGAAGAAATTTCACCTGAATAGTAGGAAGCATTTCATCAGAGACTAGATTCTCATTCAGGAGGTGCAATATATTTACCAAGCCAGTGACGCGTAAGTCAGCTGGCCACCTATCATCTAAAATTATCACATTTAGGCCTACAGAAAAGAAACTGTTGCTGAGACTTTTTGTTAGATTCATTTATTTCATTATTTTTTTGAATTTTTAATTTTGAGTAAGAGAAAGAGGAAAAGAGTGCTACACCTCTTAAACACAGACTATTGAGAGTGGGAGAGGAAGATGATTGCAGCAAGAAAGAAATATGTTATAGGAGGTTATAGATAGATGACTGGGAATACCTGACTTCCTGTGGAAATTTTCAGAAGCAAAAAATATATACACTTACAAGGCCAGGTGAAAACAGTCTGGATAGATAGCTAAGCATTTTTTTTTTTTTTTTGCTTCTTCAACAAAAACTTTTTACATGAATGGTTTGTAAACATCACAAAACCAATCAAAATGCTTTTAGACACTCTGAAAACATTCCATAGATAACAGGTATGGAGAACTGGAGTATTAAATTATTAAACAATCAGTATTAAATGCTAGTGATGTGACAATATTTAATATTCAAATTTTGAATTATATATATAGAGTTTGTATGCTTTTGGGTTTTATGTCTTTTTAATAGTAGGAAAGAATGCAAAGAGATCTCTAAAATAAAAGCTAGTATTAAAAGGTCAACATTATACAGTATTGAACATAATTTTAGAGTGTAATGTATTTCAAACGTGTGCAGCCAGAAATTCACTGAGCTTTTATTTTTATTTATTTACATTACACAATGAGGCATGTACTCTGAAACTGAGCAACTCTTAATCCCTATATTTTTATGCTTAATTGCATTAGGATTTGTTTTAAATGTTTGTTACTCAGTTATAAAATCCTGTGATTTTTAAAATTTTTAAATTTTCATTTACTCTGACAACACATGATAAAATCATTTTTAAAATACATAAAACGCCATAAAGATGTAAAATTAAGGTCAAAATTACAGAAAATACTAATTAATGTACAAATATTTATTAAGCACTTATTAGTACTATTAAACACTAATCCATGCACAATAATGTAACAGAACAAAACAAAATTATCTGCCCGCATGGAACTTATATTCTAGTGGTAAACAAATGTGATATATCAAAATATGAAAAGTGCCATGGAGAAAAATTAAGCAGGGTAAAAGGTGGATGATTGCTGTGTTGGGGCTGCTACTTTGTTTTCAGTGGTTGGGAAAGGCTTTTTAATAAGATGACAATTGAACACACACCTAAAGTGTAAAGAAATGAGTCATACATCCTTCTTGGGGCAAGATTTTTGCAGAAAGAAGCAGATGATCCAAAAGCCTTGAAGTGAATCCTGGTTACCCTATTTGAGAAACAGCAAAGATGCCAATGTGGCTAAAGCTAGATAGGTGGGGAAGAAAGGACTAGAAGACCAACTCAGATGGGTATGTATTAGTTCTCCATTGCTACATAACAAATTTCCATAAACCCACTGACCTAAACTCTGACTGGACTTATTATCTCACAGTTTCTATAAATCAAAAGTCCAGTCAGAGTCCTCTACTCAGGGCCTAACAAGGTTGAAATCAAGATATAGGCTGGAATGCAGTCTTAGAAAAATCCACATTATAACTAATTCAGGTTGTTGGTAGAACTTATTTTCTTGTGGCTTTAAGACTGAGGTTCCCATTTTCTTGTTGGTTATCAGTTAGGATAACACTCAGTCTCAAGGCCATTCTTGCCACAAGGCCCTCCACATTGGCAGTTCACAACATGGTGGTTTGCCTCCCTGAGGTCAGCAGAATTTCCATCTCCAGTCTGCTAAGACACTATCATGCATGGTTATCCCAGCTACCTGTGTATAATTACAGGCAGCCTATATCCACAGGTGTAACCTGTACTCAAGGGGAGGGTGTTATGTAGAGCAGCTGCACCAGGGGATGAGAATCTTGGGGAACATCTTAGCATTCTGATTACCACAGCAATGGGGAGTGAGATGATGTAGCGCTCTATAGAAAACGCTGTAAGAACTTTACCTTTTACTTTGAGTGAGGTCAAATAATCAACAGAAGATTTTGAACGGACAAGTTTTAAAGACACAACTTGGGCTGCAATATAGAAAATAAACTGTAGGGGGCAGAGAGGATCATGAAGATGAGTCTGGAGAAATTAGGAGGAAGGGGAGACGTATCCGATTTTAGTTTTATTTTTAAGGTAGAGCTAATAAGATACTGTGACTGACTGGCTACAGAGAATATGAGAAAGAGGAATCAGAGACTACATAGATTTTGCCCTCGACAATAGGAAGGATAGAATTGCAATTTCCTTCATGGGGAGACGGTGAGGACAAACAGAATTTGGGGGCATGGTGGGCAGCAGGCAGGAATGAGGAGCTCAGTTTAGCAGATTTTAAATTTGAGACACTTATTTAGTGTTCAATTATCATTAAGTGGTTGGATATTAGAGTCAAGAGTTCAAGGAACTGGCCAAGGTTAGAGCTATAAGAACAGTCATGCATTGCTAGACGACAGAATATATTCTAAGAAATATGCCATTAGGCAATTTTGTCCTTGTGTGAATGTCATAGAGTGTACTTACATAAACCTAGATGATATAGTCTGCTACTCGCCTAGGCTATATGGGAGAGCCTTTTGCTCCTAGGTTACAAAGCTGTACAGCATGTTACTGTACTGAATACTATGGGCAATTATAACACAATGGTTAGTACTTGTGTACCCAAACATGGAAAAGGTAGAGCAAAAATATGGTGTTATAATCTTATGGAACCACCATTGGTTGTATATGCAGTCTGTCATTGACCAAAACATCATTATGTGATGCATAAGCATATACGAATAATCAGAATACAGATGATATTAAAAGCTTTAAGACTAGATGGAAGAAAGTGAATGAAGAGTGAAGAGGAGACTTTTCATCCTAAACTGAGGTATAGGACCCTTTAACATTTATAGGTGATAGTGATGAGGAGCAACCAGCAAAAGAAACAGAGAAGAAATGACCACAGGAAAATGAAGTCTGGTGTCCCAGATAACAAGGGAAGAATAGGTTTTGAGGAGTGAGCAATTGATCCACTGGGCAGATATCCCAAGGAAGAGGAACACTGACAATTATCCTTTGGATTTAGCAATATGGAGCCATTACTGATCATGACAAATGCTGTTTAGCTGCTAAAGTAATAGGAATGAAAACCTGATGAGAATAGATTCAAAAGACAATCAGAGGAGGGAGGCAAAGTAGACATAGTTCTTACTCTGGTTCTGCTATAAAGAGGACCAGAGAAATGGGACATAAGTTAGAAAGATAAACAGATTTGATGGCATTTTTTA
The DNA here is from genome assembly GCF_028885655.2 of Pongo abelii. NCBI lineage: Eukaryota > Metazoa > Chordata > Mammalia > Primates > Hominidae > Pongo > Pongo abelii. The sequence continues at coordinate 164,246,769 of NC_071988.2, forward strand.
ATGCTGATACACATGATCTAGCAGAGAGAATAATTTATGATGCAAAAGAAAAACGACATAAGTGCTGGAATAACGTTCTCGAATAAGTGAGAAGAGATAGAATCTAAAAAGACAGAAGAGGTGACTTTAGAAATGAAAAGGGAGTTTTTGTATAATAACAGGAAGAAAGGTAGAGAAGGTGCAGGTAGGCTAGTAAACATGGCATGGGAAATTGTCAAATTTTTCTTCTCAGTGAAACGAAAATCAGATAAATCGGCTGATAGGTTGGTAAATGTGGAGTGGGAAATTGTCAGATTCCTCTTCTCGGTGAAACAGAAACTATAAATCAGCAGAGAAAGAGGAAGAGGAGAGATATTTTAGAGCTCTTAGGAATGTGGAGGTGTAAAATAGTGGTCCCAAAAAGTGGGAGAGTGAATGAATCAGGGGAGCATGGCGGGTACAGTATTAGCAAGGGTACCTATACCCTTGCTAGGTATACCTAGGGGTCGTGTACCAAATAAAACCTGTAAGCACGGAAGTCAAGTTTCCCCAGACCATTCAGCTACAGAAATACAAGTGTGAAATAGGTATGCGAAACGCTGGGCTTAGCCACAGTTTTTGTTGTAATTTTTAAATCAGTGAATTAATCAGTTAATCAATTTATATTTTGCTTGTGGAATACAGCAACAGGAAAGCAGGGTGCAGGAGTTGAGGGTATATGCAAGGGAATCGTTTTGTGATTTCTCAGTGATGGGTAAGAAAAGTGGATGTGGGGGAGGGGCTGTGTAGGGCAGAGCAAGACTTCACATCAATGACTCTGGACAATCAAAGAGCAACTGGAGGGAGTGTACTGGAAAGAGAGGCGATAGAACTCAGAAAATAGGATGCTTAAAATTGAGACTCTGGAGCATTGGGATTAATGATGAGATCTCGAAGATGACAATGAGGATGGGTACTCAAATAGGGCAGAGAAAAGCCTGAGAGGCCATTGAGCTGAGAAAAGGGCACCCCTGTGGCTACTGAATCACAAGAAGTCCGGGAGGAGTAATGCTGAACTGAGACAGAGTGCACCCCAAGTAAAAATTTTCATGAAATGAGGGGAGGTGACATCTCTAGATGACGTAAGAATTGAGGCTCATGGCCTCCGACATGGTATATCTGAGGCCATGGATTGAGACTCATGACCTCAGATATACCATGAAGGGAGGTGACATCTCTAGGTGACCTAAGGATTGAGGTTCATGGCCTCAGATATACCATGTCTGAGGCCATGAGGCTCAATCCAGAGGTGTTTTCAGAGGATGCCTATCCTATACCAGGTATGAAGGGCAGCCATTTGGCAGGGTTGCAGGGAAAAGAGCCAGTTTCTAGGTAAATAAAGGGGAATGATTGAGGAGAGGTCATTGGGCTGAGGATGGACCTCATGTATCAGAGTAAAGTTGGAGAGCAGAGGCTGCTAGAGCCAGAGTAGGATGTGGACAGAGAGGTAGGATGATCCGCCATGCAGATGAAAGATGACCCAGGAATACAGGGATTCTGCACAGTGAAAAATCACCTGAGAATGAGTAACAATTATGACGACAATAAAGAAACTCAGTTTAGCTAGGCAAAATATGCAAGGGCAGACAGGGTGACGTTAATTTTAAAATAATATAAAGATCTGAAAGTTTCCATTTCCTGATTTTAACTTGTTCTGCTCTGTAGTCTTAACTCTGCATTACTAAATCATCTGGTAATTATTTTAGAGGTCAAAATGGGACTGATTCATGATTTAAGCAGTCTATATAGAACAATAAAGATTCCTACAGGACTTTTTTTGTTAAAAGGAGAAAAAGTAATTAAAGCAAAGTTCAAAATACTCAGCTACGTGGAAACAGTATTCCGCTTTAATTCATGCTAAATAGATTGTAGAGATCAGTGGGAATAAATCAAATGTCCTGCATCCATTTATTCATCATAAAGTACATGGGAAAGCCATCTACTTTCTTCTATGAATAGCTCACTTTTAGAACATTATTTCGAGATTTCTGATTATAAGAAAATTTATCTATTAGTAGTTAAATGGCCTCTGTCATCTCTAAATAAAAGAATCCATACAAGAAAAAGAATATATTTTGGTATTTGGCAGATAGAGGTTCTAATAGGAAGTAGAAAGACAGTAAAAACTAAAAGTTATAGAATTAAAATTTCCAATTCCAGAGAGATTGCTATATATATTTTTGTAAATCTTTGAGAATTGATACAAAATTTGTATTTTAAATAAAAGGTTTACTTGTTTAAATGACCCCAATTTCTTAGAATTCTTTGTATCAGAATTGACTGAAATCAGACTTCTTAGGGAAGAGAATAACCTTCAGTATCACTCAATGCATTTTGTAGAAACAGGCCCGGAGAGGTTACATGAAGGGCTTAAGGCCATCTTACAAGTCATCAGCAGTGCTAGGATTTATCCAAGAGTAGAAGAAATCAGAAAGATGCATCTAATTTTAAAAAATTTATTTCTGAAAACCAAAATATAAAGTGGTGGTCACTTTTTTATCTTTTTGATCTTGTTTTAGCTGCTTGATCAATTAGTTTACTGTCTTTATCTAAAAGTCTTTACAGACAATTCTGATGGTTTGGTTTGTGTCTCAACAGCCCACTACTGAGCTACGAGGACACTTGCCTTCTTTTAAGCTACTTGATCTTTCTTCTGAGCTAGAGACATTTTCCTCTTCTCTTTAATTTCTTTCTTAGGCTTCTTCTCATAGATGAGTATAAGCAGTGTGAGCTTGCCTATACATCTCCTCTATGTCTAGAGTTACAATATTCTTTATGAATTGAGAAAAATGTTTCCTATAAGCATCTTCATCTTCCATTAGGTTATGCATGTAATCTCCAATGGATCTGTTGTGATCTATGATGTGCTTCTGAAGTTTCTGGCATTGAGTTCCCTACTTTCTGAATTATAACCAGGAAATCACTCACTACCTTGAGGGACAGACAAGCTTCCATCCATAGCTCCCATCAGAGTCCCTAAAAGTTTAAGTGGTAGTTCTGGTAATAGCTGCATCTAAATACAAAATACCTCCACACTATACTTTGGGAGTTCATAAGCGTTGGCTGTTCAGACGATTACATCCCCTTTTCTGTAGGCATAACAGTCAGACAAATGAGTTCTCTGTTGGTTACGCAAACTGTCACCCTGAGTTTGGGCATGTTGTGTTATTTTTGTCCTGGCTTACTAAGCATTTCTGAACATCACAATTAATTTACCCTCTGCCTTCTTCTAAATCTCACTTGGTATCTCTTGAATCTTGAAGTAGGCGTTATTCTTGACAACCATTGAAAACCCCACCCTGTGGAACAGAAGCCCTTAGCCTGGGGCTTGCCACAGACCTGTGGCAACAGTGATAATTTTAAAATTATAATTATTAGAGATAACAACAAGAACACACAGTTGACTTAATAAGAACAGGGCCTTAAAGCTCTATTCCACAAACTCTATTAGAATATAATAAATCTTTATTTTAGTCTACTTGGATGACCATAACAAAATAGCATATAAAACTGGGGAACTTAAAAAACAGACATTTCTGTTTTCATAGTTGTTAGAGGCTGGAAGTCTGAACTCAGCAGAGTTGGGTTCTGGCGAGGGCTCTCTTCCTGGCTTGCCAATGGCTGCCTTCTAGCTGTGGCCTCAGATGGGAGGGAGAGAGTAAGCTCTCAGGCATCCCTTCTTATAAGAGCACTAATCCCACCATGAGGGCCTCACACTCATCAACTCATCCAAACTTAATTGCTTCCCAAAGACCCCATCTTTAAACACTATTACATTGGAGGGTAGGGCCTCAATATATGAATTTGGAGGGAACACAAAAATTCATCCATAACACTCTTAAAACCTCAAACCTTAAAAATTGCCAGCATATGATTTAATATTGGTCATTATTTCTTCTGCTTCAAACATAGAAAACACTGATTTGTATTTGTAAATCTCTAGAAATTTTTATCTTAAAATGGCTGATTATTAGGCCGGGAGTGGTGGCTCACGCCTGTGATCCCAGCACTTTGAGAGGCCAAGGCGGGCGGATCACGAGTCAGGAGATCGAGACCATCCTGGTTAACACGGTGAAACCCCATCTCTGCCAAAAATACAAAAAATTAGCTGAGCGTGGTGTCAGGCGCCTGTAGTCCCAGCTACTCGGGAGGCTGAGGCAGGAGAATGGTGTGAACCCGGGAGGCAGAGCTTGCAGTGAGCTGGGATCGGCCACTGCACTCCAGCCTGGGCGACAGAGTGAGACTCTGTCTCAGGAAGAAAAAAAAGAAAAGGCTGATTACTGAATCTGGCCTATCTTCCCTAAAATAAGCCTTTAATTACAGTTCTATGCATTGCCCTTGCTTTATACATTTTCTTCTCCGTCATCCTATTTTTTTTTTCTTTTTCTCGGAAACTTAACAGCAATATAGTATTGGGTAATTTGCTCAATACCTCTAAACCTATTTTTCTCATCTGTAAAATGGGGATAATAATATATTATGAGATATTTTGAAGCTTAAATGAGACAATGTGTGCAAACATTCAGTAAGTTATTATTACATTCTTGGTATTCTGGTGGTGAAAGATGCAGAATCAGTGAAGGATTCAAGTATATTATTTGAACTCTGGAATATTGCTTGGGTTTATCTTCTGCTTCACTGATTTAGTTTTCTGCAGTGTCAAATTACTCTTTCTTACTTTCAACATGTTTTTTATTTAAACCATTACGTTATTATCTTTATTATACTTTCTCCTCTCCATTCTGGTATTGTTTAATAAATTGATGTGTTATGGGACTGTCTGATGAAAGCATCAGACAGAGACTTTCTAAAATATACTTTTAGCCGTGAATTTTTAAAATATGGCGATGATTTTTCTCTATTATTTCCTCTATTCAGAAATTTGCTTTTCTTGACTGTAATTTAAAATACTTTTCTAGGCCTTCCAGGGTTCCTTCATTATTTTGTATATTAGTTCATTAATTCATTCCTAAAAACTTAACTCATCTAAACTCGATAACGTTTAAAACTGAACTTCCAATCTTTCTTTTTTAAAATTTTCAACTTTTAAGTTCAGGGGTACGTGTGCAGGACATGAAGGTTTGCTGCATAGGTAAATGTGTGCCATGGTGTTTTACTACACAGATCATCCCATCACATGGGTATTAATCCCAGCGTCCACAAGCTATTCTTCCTTATCCTCTCCCTCTTCCCAGCCCCCTTCCCTTGGACAGGCCCCGTGTGTGTTGTTTCCCCAACAGTGTCCATGTGTTCTCATCATTTAGTTCCCACTTGTGAGAACATGCAGTACTTGGTTTTCTTTTCCTGCATTAGTTTGCTAAGGATAATGGCATCCATCTCCATCCATGTCCCTGCAAAGGACATGATATCATTCCTTTTTATGGCTGTATAGTACTCCATGGTGACCCAATCTTTCTCTTAAAACCTGTCTTACCACAGCTTCCCCTATTCAGCACCAACTTCATTGTTCCCCAAATCTAGACCAAAACTATTTAATTCAGTTTTGTTTCCTCTCTTTCTCTGAAGTCTCACATTATTCATGCTGTCACAATGTTCTACCTGTCCTTTCTTCAAAATGTATCCGGAATGTGACCATGTCTTACCACCTCCCTGCAAACCACCATCACTACTCCCTTGAATTAAGACAGAGTCCTCCTGACTGGTCCCCCTGATTTCACTCTTGCTTTCCTTCAGTCTTCTGATCCCAACACAGCATAAGTCAGGTCACCCTTCTGCTCAAAACTCTACTATGGCTCCAAGCTTCACTCAGATTAAAGGATGAAATGGGCACAGTGGCTTTCATTTCCATACCTCCTGGAACTCATCACCACCTTGGCCTTCTTTCTTTCTTTCTTTTTCTTTTTTCTTTTTTTTTGAGATGGAATCTCACTCTGTTGCCCAGGCTGGAATGCAGTGGCACAATCTCAGCTCTGTGCAACCTCTGCTGCCCAGGTTCAAGCGATTCTCCTGCCTCAGCCTCCTGAGTAGCTGGGATTACAAGCACCTGCCACTGCTCTGGGCTATTTTTTTTGTAGCTTTAGTAGAGACAGGGTTTCACCATCTTGGTCAGGCTGGTCTTGAACTCCTGACCTGGTGATCGACCTGCCTCGGCCTCCCAAAGTGTTGGGATTACAGGTGTGAGCCACCGTGCCCTGCTGGCCTTATTTCTTTACCTCTCCTCCATGCACTGCTCACTCAACTCTTGCTTCATTGGACTTTTTACTGTTCCTCGAATATACCAATAAAACTCCTTCTTTAGGGCCTTTGCACTAGCAATTTCTTTAGTTTGAAACACTACCACCACCACCATTGCCACTTCCCAACTGATGTCTACATGGTTATTTTCTCCTTTAAGTTTTTCCTCTAATGCCACATTTCCAATGAGATTGGCACTGATCACCCACTGGACCAGGCTGGCCATAGATGGGGGATGTGGTGTGTATTATCAAAGACAGCTAGGCATCAAACAACCTGGAGCTGGATATTTATTTTCAAAGAATGTAGGGGCTATTCAGGGCTCAGTGTTTTAAGACACTCAAGTTGATGATGAGGATAGGAATGATGATCAATATTTATTGGTGGCTATGTACCAGGCACTAGTTCAATTTTTTTGAACATATTATTATTTTTTTTAAATCTCAAATCAGCCTTATGAGACACAGTCTTCTCTTAGAAGTCCCAATTATAGATGAGGCTGTGAAAAGCCCTCAGAACTCTGTCAGTGCCTCTGTTTCTAAAGACTTATTCTTTAAATCTGATCCTAGAAGGGCTATCTTCCAGGAACATAGGAGTTACCCGATAAAGACCAAAAGCTTTTCCTTATATAATTCACTAATCATGTCTCTTAAGTAATGCAAAAATTACTTCCTTCCTCCCATCTCTTACAAGATGGAGAGAATCATCCGGCAACTAACACTAGGGATTGAAAGCTCATCTAACTCAAATTTTTTATTTTAGAGATGACATAATTGAGGTACAAAAAAAGACCGACTTTCTGAAGTGATGTGTCTAACTAATGGCAGAACTTAGACACAATTCCTAAATGTGAATAGGGGAATATTCACATAGAAGGGGAAACTCATTCCTAGAATGGGTATTCATGTACTGTTATAAAATGTTGCTTGCTCTCTACTCCCAGACCGTCTTCTCGCTTCACAGTTCCCCAGCATCCTATTCTTAAAATTGGCTCCAGAAGGAAGCCCTCTTTGTCACTTGGAAAATCATTAGCCTTCATTTCTGACTCCATCTCTCTATAGGGAAGGCATTAGGTAGAAAGTTCATAAAGCTCTAATTGAGGAATGGACCTATAAGGTGTAAAAAAAGAAAAAATATTTCCTAAAAAATATATTTTCATTTTTTTCTTCACTTAGCCCTGAAACTGAAAGGAAATTGTGCTGCATCATTTCCTATCCATGACTAGCATTTTTGGACTCAAATAATTTAAAGGCATTACAAAGACAATCTCTGAGAAAATGACACAATTTTATAGCAAATACAAAACCAGTAATATTTGTTTTTAACATTCCCTATCCCTGGATCTTTCATATATTATATGTATTTTTGTCTCAATATATTTTTTCAAATGAACTTAGTGGGAAAGATAACATCACTCAAATACTACTTGTTTCAAGGACTAGTGGGAGTACTGAGAAAGGAAAAATGACATGAAAGAAAGAATAGCTTGAAAACTGTTTATTTTTCTATTAAAGTATAGGAGATCCTTTTCTTTAAATCTGTCTTATAAAACCACAATTTGAAGTAATCTCAGTGATATTATTATCACTACCAGATAGACTGGGACATTTAAGCAAAGTAATGAACTCCTGGTAACAGTGATGAAACTCCAACTTTCTTCGATGTTACAATCACAGGCCTATCCTGAAAGTGCTTTAAAAGCAATATCTCACTTGGTCATAGAAGCAATTCATTTTTCCTGATACTAGAGGCAAGCGTCAATAGCCAAAAAATTTAGTGTTAGTTGGCAGATTGCCCAACAAACAAGCAAACCCAAGAACCATTAGAGACCATCTCTGTTATTTATTGTGTGAGTCCTGGAAAATCTTCAATTTGATTCTAGATAAGAGAAAAATAATCCCCACTTACACCATTTCTAAGTTTAGGATTTAAACTTTTAAATCCTTTCCCTGAGAGAGACTGCATCAGAGAAATATAAGGGAAGATTTAAAAGTACAATAAAATTCAAGTGATCTGCTCTGGTCATCAATGGATAGATGAGGATTAGACCATGTTTATTATGATACCTTAAATTTGTTTTTATCAATCAGTTTTTATATTAAGCTTTAAAGAAGTGTGTTTACTTCCCAATTTACATGTGTAAACATCAGAAAAAAGAAGTAACATTTGGCATGTCTCTACAAGCTAATCTGGTCTTTTGTTTTTCTTATATAATGTAATATATACCTAGTAACACTTCAGTCAGGTTCAATTAAACTTTCATTTGATAATTTGTTAATTTTAAAACTTTACTTTCTATGCAAGATGGTAAAACTGTCCTATAATGCAATAAACTAATCAGCCCAAGATGATGTTATAAAAAAGGTAATTACCTAATTTTTATATCTTTTTTTTTTTTTTTTTTTTTTAAGACAGAGTCTTGCTCTTGTCGCCCAGGCTGGAGTGCAATGGCGTGATTTTGGCTGACTGCAACCTCCACTTCCTGGGTTCAAGAGAGTCTACTGCCTCAGCCTCCTAAGTAGCTGGGATTACAGGTGCCTGCCACCACGACCGGATAATTTTTTGTATTTTTAGTAGAGATGGGGTTTCACCATGTTGGCCAGGCTGGTCTCAAACTCCTGACTTCAGGTGATCCACCCACCTCAGCTTCCCAAAGTGCTTGGATTACAGGGCATTTCTATTAAGCTTAAGTCCATCGATCAGGGAACTTAGTGGATCAACCACAAAACTATAGGCTGGATGCAAAGTGATCATCCTCCATTGCAGCACAGCATTAAAAAAAAAAAAGCAATCTGTTTATATTGGCACTAAATGTATTCAAGTAAAACAACATAAACTTGCCTATTACTTCTGTCTTATTCTACATCTTTTATTTGTTTGATGTCATCCTTCTCTTCTGCCTTCTTAAAATCTGTCTTGTCTATTATTTTTCATGAGTTTTCTATGTTTCCCTATCTTCCATGAATTAAACAGTATTTGTTTTTTCCCTGACTCAATCCTTTATCTTACTGAAGCACTATTGCAAACAATCTCTGTTAGCCACTGTTTTACTATGAAATAGCTATGCTATGCCACAGAATAACAGAAAACAGTGAACGTCATTTAATGGTTTAGGGTAGAAATTCCTGAGCTAGAGTATGCGACAAAGGGTAATACATTGCCAAGAGGCAAGTAACTTCCTATCTCCACTTTAGGATGGTATCTTCAGTACAACTCACACTTAGAACTGACAGTATCTTTTGCAGCAACATGGATGGAACTGGAGGCCATTATCTTAAGTGAAATAACTCAGAAAAAGAAAGTTAAAATACCACATGTTCTCACTTATAAGTGGGAGCTAAGTAATGTGTACACGTGGATACAGATGTGGAATAATAGACACTGGAGACTCAGAAGGGTAGGAGGGAGAGGTGGCGGTGAGGGATGATAAATTACTTAATTGGTACAATATATGCTATTCAGGGGACGGTTACATTAAAAGCCCAGACTTCACCATTATGCAATATATCATGTATCAAAACTACCTTTGTAACCCCTAAATGTATTGTAAAAACAAAATATATAAATAGAAATGCAAAATAAAACCTCACTGGAAGCAGTTAAAAAATGATGACCTTCTAATGATCATTAAGCGTCTTAACTGGAGTAGGAATGATGAGCTCTGACATCCTTTTTCCAGCCCCTAAAGCTGTTGATGATGAAAAGACAGTCATTGGTCATAGGAAATTGAGAGGCCAATGGTAAGCTGTGGTGGGGGATGGTGACTAGACCTTCTCACTGACATGCCTGGAGACTATTACCTCTCAATTCCTAGTACGAGTAAATTTGGAGAATACCAGGTGGATAAGATATCTTCCTTGGGCAAGGGTTATCAAAAAATGGTGGGAAAAAGTGGACATTGTAGGGGGAACAATCTAAGGTACACCATCTGCACACAAAAGTGTGCTCTCTTGCTGGATGAAGTTGAAACTGAGCTCAAAAAGCATGAGAATAGGGATCCCAGAGAAATACAGGAACTCTGATTTCACCTTTAGAAAGTGTTAAGTACCCACAAGCCACCATAAATGAGGTAGGAAGAGGTGGTCAGGATCAAGAATAATGTGGGTAGAGATGAAACTGAAAAAGCAGACTTATGCCAGGCTGTGGATGAAGCACCTTGTATACCTGGGCTGAGCAGATGTGCAGATGTTCATGTTCATGTTCATTGAGGAAAGAGGAGCGGTGTGGGGAAGGGAAAGAGGACATATAAAGTTTCAAAAAAGAAAAGAACATTACCAGATAAGAATTTTAGAAAGGACAAGTTGAAAATGATGCAGAAATTTCTAGCTTGGGCTACATTTAGGGTACCTGAATGTAGGAAGGGTCTTAGTTTAACCTGAAACAAACAAAAGGCAGAGCTTTCAGCATAAGAGCTAAGTTCAGTTTCGGGTAGGTAAAATATTAGGTAATTACAAAAATATGTGTTCACTTATGCAAGCTTAAAAAGAATCTGTCAATGAACATCAAAGAAACAGTGAGTATTTTTCCACTTTTCCCCATACTTCTTGTACAAATATTACAAACTCATGCATGGGCATGAGTATAAGATGCCACAGGTCTGTCAATGACTGTGGACGGGGGTATAGCACCTGCATGTGGATGGAGGCATGATGTGTGGGGAATTGAGGGGTGAGTGTTCATTTGGGTGAGGATCACATGCCTGCCTACAGATGTGTGTGTTACAGAATATGCTTATGGCAGAAAATACACATAGACAACCACTCACATTTCTTTGAAAAATACATTTTTGTTGTTCTTCTAAATCAGCATTTTCTGAATAACATGATTGTGTTTCTTGGAACATAGTGTCTAATAAGCTGTTGATAAGTATTCCATGATGAAATCTTCTTGCATTCAAATTAATTTAAGAAAAGCTGCAGGCGACACGTGTCCTCTGAGCATCTTCAAGGGCCTTGAAAGGCTACTGAAGGCTCTGAGATGTCCTACAGGAAAGAAATTCACTTTCCTTTTTTTTTTCTTTTCTTTTTTTTTTTTTTTTTTTTTTTTTTAGAGGACTTTCAAACTTATTTGGCCACAGAATTCCTTTATTCAAAAAACATGTATTAATAACCAAAGGGATACCGGTGTTACAAAACAACACTGGAAAAAGCAGATATAAATGTGTCCAGTGAAGCAGAAACACAGTGATAATAATGAAACTGACTTTGGTAAATATGGGGAAATCCAATACAAAATTTTCAGGTCAAATATAATTCCTTTCAGGCCCTATCATTCCTTCAAATTATCTTCAAAGCTAAATTAGCTCTCAAACTTCTTAAGCGGGTAGGTCTTTGTGTACAGATATTAACTTTACGTGATTTGCATTTTAAAAAAGGAAAGGTTTCAGGCTTTTCTATACAAATTGAGGAGCTATTGAAGTGTACTCTGGTTTGTGTTGTCCCTTCAGTGACTGAGAACTCTAAACCAATTTGCAATCTGACAAATCCAACACCTTTTGAATAATGCAAACTAAGAAAGTGCTAATTGGTTTCCATGGTCATACCTGCAGCTTTATTTAAATGGATTAGGAACATAAAGAAAAATACAGAACATATAACTGCAGAGCCATTTAAATTATAATGAAAAACAGTCTAGTTGAATGAAATGGGAAATAAAAGTACTGATGATAATAATTTAAATAGTAGGTAGTACAATGAGGACCTGCTTTGCATTAGATGCCATTTCAGATAGTTTGTGTACAATGTGTCTTATCCTGTCTTGGAAAACAAAAACCGGCATTAGAGAAGCTGATCAACTAAAAATAAAAATAATGGCTAACATTTATCAAGGACTTATGTGTCAGAAACTGTTTTAAGCATTTCACATTAGTAACTCATGTGATCCTCACAGAGAACCCCATGAAGTAGGTACCATTAGCATCCCCATTTCACGGATAAGATAACTTAGTCTCAGAACAATCAGCCATACTGCTAGGCAACAGAAGAGCCAGGATTTGGGCACAGATATGTCCCTAAATCATCTGCTCTTTCTACTTCTTTACTGTCCTAATCTCACATTTGCATGCTTTGCATTTGCCCCAAGTTCTATACATTGATGGAATTTTAAGTCATTACACAATGGCTCATGTTAGAGCCTTTTGAAAATTTCAGGCAATTGTGTCCCTAAGGGCCTTTAACATAGTTAACATAAAATAATCAGTTTTATAAGAAGATGTTCCTACTTCTGTATTTGATGTAACCCTTCATTCTCACAGTTCAACCCTAAGAAATGTCACTTGAATTTACTTCTCTGGACAGTTTTTGATATATTCAGCAATAAAATGAATCAGCAACCTCTAAAAGCAAAACTCTGTGTTACACTTATGAATTTCTGTCCTGATTTCAATCTTTTATTGCTAAAGTTTTTAGTCTAAATAAGTATTTTTCTCCCAACTCTGGCATGTTGCCTGATTCAACCAAATTGCTGTCCATATTTCTTTTGCTGGTAGCTGCTATCTGGCAATAAGCCATATGATGCCAGAGAGATTAAAGCCAGAATTTAGGTTTCAGGTAAGCACCCCTTCCTTGGATAATAGAAATGTTATATCCAGATCCAGGGTTAAGTCAACCCCTCTCCCACTGACCAGGTAACATAGTTTGGATGACCCCTCCAAATCTCATGTTAAGATGTAATCTCCACTGTCAGAGGCAGGGCCTGGTGGGAAGTGTTGGAGTCATGGGGGCAAATTCCTCATGGCTTAGTGCCATCCTAGAAATAATGAGTGAGTTCTTGCAAGATCTGGTTGATTCAAAGTGTGTGGCACCTCTCCCACCTGCCTTGTCCTCACTCTCGCCATGTGAGACCACTGCTCCCACTTCACCTTTTACCATAAGTAACAGCTTCCTGAAGCCTCACTAGAGACTGAGCAAACGCTGGTGTCATGCTTTCTATACAGTCTGCAAAACCATGAGCCAATTAAATCTCTTTCTTTATAAATTGCCCAGTCTCAAGTATTTCTTTATAGCAATGCAAATGCAGCCTAACACACCAAGTTTAGAGAAGGTGGCTGTCACATTCTAAAAAGGAATTTCAACAAGTTAAGCAAGTGAACCAAGCAAAAAGTAAGGGATGGCTGAGGAACTTAGTAAGTTTCATGCAAGAATAAATGGAAATGATATTTATAGAGTTTTTCTCTAATGCAAAAGGCAATGCTTGGAACTTCACTGCATTTATTAATTGCCCAGAACCACCCTGGAAGGGAGTTATTACTACTTCCATTAATAGATCTTAAAGAGACATGCCTGGGTGATGCAGGTGGTGACTAAGCTTGGACTTGCACCCAAGTCTGGTATGAAAGTCCTGTTTCTACTACCTCACATACCTTCCTAAGGGGGGAAAAATAAAACAGGAAAGAAGATTTAGAGTTGGACAAAAGAGCTGCTTTCAAATGTGGTTATAGAGAAAAAGCATGATGAGCCTTGTTCTACTTAACTCCACAAAGAAGACTTGGGACTGTGGTAAAGAGATAAAACTTGAGATACAATAGAAATACTTTTCTAACACTACACCTGTCTGAAAACGGGAGGAAAAATTCTGAGTTTCAGTCTCCTGTCATGAAAGGGGTCCAAGAAGAAGCTGAAGGGCCAGGTTCAAAGTTTTCTCTGGTCTCTAAAATAATTTGATGTGGCCTTGCGCGGTGGCTCACACCTGTAATCCCAGCACTTTGGGAGGCTGAGGCAGGTAGATCACGAGGTCAAGAGTTCAAGATAAGCCTGGCCAAGATGGTGAAACCCTGTCTCTACTAAAAATACAAAAATTAGCCAGGCATGATGGCGGGCACCTATAATCCCAGCTACTCTGGAGGCTGAGGCAGAGAATTGCTTCAACCTGGGATGCAGAGGTTGCAGTGAGCAGACATTGCACCACTGAACTCCAGCCTTGGTGACAGAGCGAGACTCTGTCTCAAAAAAAAAAAAGATAATAATAATTGCATCCTAAAATTCTAAGCAAAATTCATATTCTCTGAAAAATACTTGATATCAAGAACACTTCTTCTCAATAATCTCCATTCCTTCTCAGCTGTGCAACATTAAGAAGTTGGCCTGTTGTTCCTCAGTTTGCTTATTTGTGAAGCAGAAATAAAATCATTTTAATGCCATCTTTTAGAAGATTGAGGCGAACAGAAGATTATGATAAAACATTTGAAATTCTTAACCCATCATAAACTCCAAAGAGTGTTATTTACCTCTCCCTACATGTTTATGAGGTCCAAGTCAGTGTCAGAGCTGTCATGGAGGAACTTCCTGTCACCATGCCAAAAGCACAGTGAGTCTTGCTCATATGTGTGTGCCTGGATCACTCATTAGTGTGCATTTACTGTTGACTCACATGTTTTCCTGCTTGTTCACTTTTTTTTTCTTTCTTTCTTTTTTTTTTTTTTGGGAGACAGAGTCTTGCTCTTGTCCCCTAGGCTGGAGTATAGTAGTACGATCATGGCTCACAGCAACTTCACCCTCCTGGGCTCAAAAAGGGATCCTCCCACCACAGCCTCTCGCATAGCTGGGACTACAAAAATGCGCCATCACACCCAGCTAATTTTTGTAGTTTTTGTAGAAATGGTGTTTTGGCATGTTATAGTTGCGAACCACTGAGCTAAAGGGATCCTCCTGCCTCGGCCTTCCAAAGTGCTGGAGTTACAGGTGTGAGCCACCGCATGCGGCCTTTTTCATTTTCAAAGAAAAAAAATGTAGTGTTTTGATGCATTGCTTTTAGGTCTTATGAAGTTTTTAGTTTTTTTTTTTTTCTACACAAAAGCATAAACTTAGCTACTTATGTGCCATCCTCTTCCTCTAATTTTTCCCATGCTTTCCATCCATGCTTTCAACAAAGTATAACACTGTTCTGTTTTATAGTTAATCATATATATATGCTACTCTCTTCCAAAGAGTGGTTATTGGCTGCAATCACTTTCTATTGACCTTATTTAATATACAAAATATTTTAGACGTGGAAAACTCTTACTTTTGTGGAGACGACTAGAATCTTAGTTTCTGGTACCTCCCCCCACCCCCCCCGCCAAAAAAAACTGGAAGACAATTAAAAGAGAAAGAAATTTATGCCAAATATGCATGACTATTAAGGGGCTTGGATATGATTTTTTAAAGTCATCTCTGAAGTTTAAGTAGATATTGATAGGAAAAAATGCCATTATAGAAGTATTCATCATACACACAATTTAACAAATAGATTCCATGCTTAAAGTAAGAAGACATACATCAACTTTATTTGTGTGCAAAAAAAGTGTAGGAATAGAAAATCAAAAGTCTAAGAATGTTTTAATTCATTTGAAAACAAAATTTGTCATTTAAAACCCTGTTGTCTATCTATGGCCAGGTTGTTTTCAGGTCACTGTGGGGGTTCACACCAACTTACAGGATTCCAGCAACAAACTTATTTCAATCCACTGCCCTGTGGCCTATAAAACATGCCTGGCCTCCCAACCTGAGAGGTGCTACTAGCAGTTTTATCTTTTTATCACTCTGACTATGCTTGTATAGAAGACAATGGAGCCTCTCCTTGGCTTCTGGCTCTCGAGTTAGGAATACACCTTTGGAAGATTACATTAAAAATATGTGGAATTTTTTTTTTGTTGTTGTTGTTCTTTTATTTACAGAAACTACAAAACTGAACTTTGTGTACATTTGTGTGTGTATTTAAGGAGGCTAATTAAGCAAAATGCCAAAAAATAAAAACTTAAAAACCTCACAATTTGGATCTTACATCTCTAGGCATAAACATTTGACAAAAATAGGAAGTAAATATTCATAGTTTGTGAGGAAGCAAAATGTTCTAAAATGATACAGATGCCCAAACACATATTCATCCACATAATCTATAATACATGTACATATATGCATGCATAGGTATATGCATAAATACTACATAAAATAGGAGAAATTTAAAAAACAGTATAAGTTAAATGTTTTTCTTTCATAGCATCTTGCATACATCTATACATTATAAAATGTAACTATATATCCATTTAAGATCATCAGTGTTTTATGTTATTTGTCCCATAAAAAGCACTACTGTAAATGTGGTAGAAGTAATAAATGAAAAGCATAGTCCCTTTGTATGAATAAATACTTGCACATCTCTATTCAAGAAAAAGTGTTATCATATTCACCCTGATAAAATGATATAAAATTTGTTTAATTGGTGGGGTGGGGGTGTGGTGACATGTAGAAGGTTACAAAAGAAATAATAAAGTCCTTGTTAAGATGAGCTGAAAGTTTCTGTGACAACGTAACAGTGCCCTATACTGAAATAAATGTAGATTCTAAGATTTTCAGCTTTTAAAACAGATTACAGCCTTCACTATTACTCTGAAATTTGCTTGCCTCAGATATACTCTAATGCTTAGACTGCATAATATTCACCAATTTAGATGGATTACACCCAGAAATGAAGTCTTGGTGCTAGCATTACATTTAGCATCCATAAAAGTATAAGGAAGTAATCATCATGAATCGAAACTCCAACAAATAATTATTAAACCTCTACTATGTTGCAGGCAGATAAAATTGAATTTTAATATAAAACATTAATAAAAATTAATTGAGACTCCTAAAACCCATTAAACAAAAGAATATAAAATGGGCAAGGAAGAAAAAATTCTGTTAGATCTTGAGCTTCCTACTAGGTAGTAAAATAAAAGTAGAATAGGCTCTGGAGTCAGACCAAACTGAGTTCTAATCCCACTTGCACAGTCAGCAGCTGTAGAATTTTAGACAAGTTGCTATAAGACAGATGATAATGCCACATGGATTAAATAAGATAATGCATGAAAAGTACCTCACATATTCCTCTCATGCTAGCAGATGCTCAATAAATAATGAGATTTTTTTTCATTAAACACATAATTGGTAACATCAATGGGAAAATATTAACTCTACTCCTGTACTTAGAATATAAAAAACTCTTAGTAAATGTTTGCTGAATGAATGAGCACTGAGTGAAATCCAAACTGTGCAGAGGCACACAACAAAGCTGTGACAAGGCTGGAACACTTTCCTCTGTCTCCATTCCCCTGAGATGAATTTCCTAGGAAACAAATTTTACCTTTGTAGCTGTTGTTGTTTTGCATCTGTGGTTGTTTAAATACTTTAAGATCAATGTAATTTTTTTTTCCTGACTGCTAGTATCATTTCCACAGAGAGAATCAACTTTTATATTATTTTATATTTAACTTTTATATTCATCAACTTATAAGACATTATTACAATGTTCCAAAGTTCTGCTTATGTGGTCCCCCAAAAATTATGTCCGGTTGGTAGGGCAAAGGATTGTCAGGTGTTTCGGCAGCAAACCAGATCGAGATCAGGATACAGTCATGGTTCTGGGATAAGAACACATTCCATAGGTTTCCCTCAGCCTTCAATTCCCCCTTAAACTAACAGGCCCTTTTGCATTTTTCCATCATGATTAACATTCCCAAGTTCTCCCTGGCATAGGACCACTCTTCTAGTCATCACCTTCTGTAAGCCCAGGCACGGTGGTGAAGTCAAACGTGGAAGAAACCATGAAAAACTGGTTCTGGGCCTGAGTTCTTGCTTTGCTCTGCCATTAGTAAGGTATGTGACATGTGATATGAATTTCAACTAGTTCTCTGTTTTCTCTTTTGTTGAAAGAGACAAAATGTCGGTCATTAAAATCATGGGTTTTGCAGTTAGAAATGTGTGGTTTCATACCCTGCCTTTCCCATTGAAGAGCAGCATTATAACTTTACACAAATTACTTAACTGCTTTCTATACCTCAGTTTCTTGATTTATGAAATGGAAGTTAATAATAGCATCTCATTTGATAAGGGTCAATGAGACATCTCTAATATAATTATCAGAGCACAAAGCACGTAGTTGGTTACTGTCATCCTTATTATCATTCTTATAATATTATCAAATGTCTTTCACAGCTACAATTATAATCCTCCATATACAAACTCTACTTTGTTTACAAGTCCAGAAGTCAGGACTACACAGCAATGAATTAGAAAACAAAAACAGAAAATATAATTGAGATAAAAAAGAAGTAAGAGGAGACAGGAACTACCAAATGCACAGTAGTGAAACAGAGTGGATGTAATATAAAGATGTAGACAATATTACTAAAGAGAACCAAGTCCATTTGAGATGCTAGAACACTCAGAAACATAGTAAATTCTGCATTTAACTAAAGGTGACATATGAATAGAAATGACTTTATACATCAGAGACATTTTCCCCAATATATATAAACGAATTTTACTCTACATCTTTAAAAATACACAATATCATATTCATTAAATTTGAGTCTAAATCTATAAATTAGATGCACATGTCTTGTTCCTTTAAGTTTTCTGCAGGGAAAAAATAAAAGCAATATATCCTCTGCCCTTGATCTCCAGTTCAAAGCACATATGACACGGAAGCTATATTAAATCACAGTGCTCGGCTGAATTAGTTTGAAAGTTTTAGAATCTGAATTATCACATAAGAAGCCCCCAAAGAAACAGTGAATACAAGCACAATTGTAAGATTTGGGGAAGCTCAAATTAACCATGAAGAAAAGGAACTTTATTCATTATCAAAGAATGCTCTTACTTCTGTGAATTTGTTTTACAGAAGTCGGAGAATTTTATTGTTTTAAAATTAATGACTATAAAATAAAAGTCAGAAATAATCAGTGCAAAGGAATATTTTAAAATATGAAACAAAACAAAAATGCTTCTTAAGGCTAACCTAAGACTCCAACTCAATACTTAAGAGACAGAATCAGTGGAAAGAAAATAAATTACATCAGAATTTTTTTAAAAAGCCATCTATCAGAAATCAAGAGGCTATGATAAATGTATAATCTGTCTGGTTCATAGGGAGAGAAAACCACAAATTTGGCAAAGCACAAAACTGGGAAAAATGATAACCTAGCCATTTCAGAATTGGTTTTCTGACATTTTTTCTAGAAAAGTCAATTCTTCGTTGTTGAATTTGTTTTATATAATCAAGATCAAATGACTAGGAATCAGGGGTATTAAAATCAAAAGTGAAGAAATTTGTCTTGCTTTCATCTAAATATGAAATTTAGGTATTTCTTTTCTCTTTCAAGGGTAATACCCTAAACTTGACCCTTCCATTCTTGTCCTCTCTCTAAGGTACTGTGTGTTCACTAATTTTAATTTTACTAAGAACTTCTTGTCCCCTGATTTCTGTTTCAAACCAATGTCTAAATGTTGCACTACTGTGTAGTATGCTCCTGATGTTAATGTTAATGACTATTATGTTATAATGAATACTGGGGCCTGTGAGTCAGTAAGATGAAGAAGAACATGCTATGCATCTGATCTAGAAAACATGTGGACTGCTAGTAGTCCTAAGACAGCTCAATGTTTGATATCTCATGTTGTGAATCCAGGGGCATATGGGTCAGATTCAATAGTCAGGCTAGAATGATGATATTTTCTAGGTTATCTGTGACATTGATAGCCAGCCTTTTTAGCTGACCCTTTACACCTAAAACTGAAAACAATAACAGCAGCAAAATTGTACTGGTAATAATATCATAAAACTATAAGGATTTTTATATGTTTTCCCATACAAAGTATAATATCAACACCGACACCAGATGTTTAAGAGACATAACCTAAAGAAAGCTAGAGCAGACGGCAGCCTCATTAGAATCCACAACTTACTTCTCTGCTTGAAGTATTACATAGTTTAAATTATATTATCTTATCAAATCAAAATGAGGAGCTGTAAGGATTAGAAAAAATCAGAAAAGGACAAATCCTGGTGTAGAGATGCTAGCATAAGCCATATCTTTATTGAAATAAATTGTTGGTTATAAGTGGGTCCTTGGTGGAAGGCGACAAACAAACTTAAGACATTGTCCAGCTCTTTGAAAGTGGTCTCCATGTTTCATCAAAATAAGAAAGTCTTAAGATTTACAAATGGTATTCTATGCAATTTTTGTATTCATTTATACCATAAAAATAGTGCAAGGCAGTATCCCCAATGTATGCATAATTATGAAAGTTACTATATGATTAGAAAACAATTGTTTCAAAATTTATGTGTTTTCAAATTTACTTTGAATTTAAAAAGAAAAATTTATTTTATTTAACGCTCTTCTTAGTAATTAAAATGGTGTGACTTCCTAAAGACTGTTGTCTCATCTTCTATTTCAAAGCAAACTGTACTCAGAATTAGCTACGATCTACTGTCTGCGTCAAGAAAGAATGTGTTGTAACTGATAAGTGGTTTATATTTAATAGTATAGCACCAAAATAGGCTGAAAAAAGAATAATCAGCTTACTCTCTATTATCATAAAAGTACAATATTGCCTCTAATATATTTCAAATCTGGAAAGTTATTTGATTAAAAAGTAACATTTTGATAAGTAAGAGAAAAAATATTTAATAACATGATCATAATTTATATTTACTTTCTTACTTTCAAAGAATTTCATCACTTTAATGATAATGTAATATTGTTTTTTCTTATAAGGGCTAATAACATTTCACAACCTGAAACATGAACTTCAATGCGAATTTGAATAATTGCTGTTTCACTATAACTTGTTGCAGTGGAGAACATTAGCTATTTGAGAGCTGACATCTAACATCTGCAAGAATTGTGACTTTCAAACACACTGGCCATCAATAAACATCACTTATTAACTTTAACAGTATTTCTACAAACAAAGAGACCCACCTCAGGCTCAGGACCAGCAATTGCTCCTTTGACTTCAGCAGCTCTCCCACTTTAAAACTGGCATAGCCCAAGAAACTTCGCTGAAAATAACAGAAAGAATGGTTTCATTAACTTGAGGTTCTTTAATATTTTTGCTGTCACATCAATCAAACAAAATTAGTCTTTAGAAGAATAAAATATTAAATCTATTGGCCTGACAAATATTTCAATAACAGAGATAAAATTATCAGTAATATATCTACCTCATGGGGTAGGATTAAAGGGTGAAAATGTATCATTTTCACTAAAAGAAAAGAGACCAACAGGCTAGAAAATAACAAGAGGTAAAATACAGCACCCAGAGTTGTTTCACTAACTATAATTTTCTCTGCATATGAAAACTGAAGGAAAATAAAAGATGATATATTTTCCATATTTACCAATGCTGTTGTTCCTCTTATTAGAATTCCTCAAATCACTGGCAGTAACAACTTTGTATTCCAGATATGAGCAAATCTGTTAGTTGCAGCTATTTTTATGTGGGACTTTGTACAAGTTATAAATAGAAATGTTATATTTTCCCCCCGTCACAGCAATGTTTAAAAGCATTTTTCCTTTGTTATTTCTTTACTAGCATGGGACAATTTCATTCTAATACACTAAAGAGAATGGCACTTATTCAGTTACATTTTTTTAAATTGCTTTTTTCGCCTATTATATTAGGTGTTGATGACCTATGAATATCTGCTTTCTACTCTTTTTGACTCAATGTAAAGAATAAAACTCCAAATTGTTTTTTTTTTCTTTCCCAGGATAAAAAACCTATCATCTGTTTCTAATATCCCTGGCTACTTCTGACTTAAAAGTCACAATATTATGGGATAAATAACATGAAAAAGAGCTCTCATTCTTCCCTTAAGGTCAAGGAGTAAATATGAAAATAACAAACCCATGTTATTTCTTATGCCACTGCAGCCTAACAAAATGTAAATACTCCACAATAAGTCAATGCTACTTCTTCCAGAACAGTCTCTCATCGTAGGTCTGCTGCCGAGCTGCACTAGAATGAGAGGCTGGACAAAGAATTTGAGGTTAATGGCATCTTTTTTGAGGTAAATAGGAAATTATTTCATACATGAAAGGCTACATCCACACTCAGAGACTGCTAGGCAGAGGAAAGAAAAGCTTGAAGTCGGAATTTTTCTCCCTTTTTAAAAATCTTTAACTTAGATGAGCTGGTCCTAAAAGGCTTAAAATCAAACATTCGGTAAAACACGCTGGTCATGGTGGCTCACTCCTGTCATGCCTATAATCCCAGTGACCCTGGAGGCTGAGGCAGGAGGATTGCTTGAGGCCAGGAGTTCAAGGCTGCAGTGAGCTAAGATTGTATCACTGCACTCCAACCCAGGAGACAGAATGAGACCTCATTTCTAAAAAAGAAAGGAAAGGAAAGGAAAGGATAGGAAAGGCAACTCGGTTCTGAAGGAGATACCAAAATATTGCTAATGATAAACCCAATTAGTTGACTTAAAATTCAAAGAGCTGGTTTAGACACAGTCACCAAAGCCTGAAAAATCTGAGACCAAATTATTAGGTGAGGAACATTAGGCAAAAAATAGATTTGTGGAAACAAGCTCTGATGATAGGTCCATGAGTGATGAAGTAGAGTGAATCAAGATAAAGAAGGAAGTTTGTGAGCTGTATCAGCAAAGCATGCAGAAATTAGGATGACTTTTCAGCCAGGGGCAGAGAGGACTCGGAGAGATCCTCCTGAATAAAAGTATTTATGTCACCTCACCAGAGATGCTCTCTAAGACATCCCTATACGAAAGCACACTCCCCTCCCACATACACACTCCTCTATTCTCTATTCCTGTTTTATTTTTCTCTATTGACACTTATGACCACCTGACATATTATATATTTATTTTGCACCTCTCCAAAAAATAATTGAGAATTGAAGCTCTACAAAGAGCTTTCTTTTGTTTACTGATATCCTCCCGCTGCATAGCACACAGTAGGTATCTGGTACATATTTACTGACAATGAATGAATGAATGAACAAATGGCATAGACACTAGCCTTTAAGTAAGTGGTTCTATTACATATAGGAGAAAAGCTACTTTTGCAGCTATTTATAAACTACTGTTCACTGAATTGTGGAAAATCAAAACAATTTTATAGTATGCAGATCGTATACTGCTGTAGTGAATTTTATTTTAGCATTTTGTATTTTAAAGAGATGTTGATCTCACCTTCTCTTTCACTGATAATCATAGCTTTTAAATTAAATTCCCACTCATTATTCACACTCAAAGAAAACTTTAAAGCAATCATAAATTTTATGAAACTCCAAAATTGCAAATTATTTTCTATTTGTCTTTTAAGATTTTGGAGGTATGGATGGTTTTAAAATTGATAAAGCTGGCTACACATGTCATGAGATTATTGCAGTCTTTTTGGCAATAAAAGTAGCAAACACCCCACAGTGGAATGTAGCAGCTAGAGACAGGTGGAATTGCTATTTTCAGACATAAACTGTGGACTCACCATAAGGCACAGCTGCAAGTAAAATTTATGACCGCAAGCCATTGAATGTTTCTCCTGTTCACCAGACCAGGAGCTCCTGTGGAAGCAGAACCTTGGCTTGTCCATCTCCTAGCTGAGCCCAGTGTCTGGAACAGAGGGCTGCACTGTGAGTGCATACAGTGTGCCAAGAACAATGCCCATGAGTCAGGTTTATCCATTACAACTGTCAGCCACTTGCTTGATCTCAAAGGATAATGAAAATGCTCACAAATAATAAAATCTGTTAAAAATCAATCTGGATAACAATGGCATCATACCATTACATTTTGTAAACTTGTCAGACAAGAGGAGGTATTATTTGTGTACCAATGCTATCCTTTTTTTAATCCTAAAAATAACTGTATATCAGGACTGCATGTTGTATAAACTACAGTAATAAAATCAAAAAATGTGAAGACAACTGTTTTATGCTGCAACAACAAACAATGGGATTGCCTATACATTTACTTTCGAGCTGGTTTCTTGTTTTCTTCACCTCAGTACAAATAAAAGAAGGATTCTCCCACCCCCAAAGTTAGAAAATAAATCTTTAATCTATGTGAATACTCACTGAACACACTGTAAAAGAATGAATGAGAAAAGAGTCTTTTCTATAGCACATGATGCTAATGTAAAAGAATAATTTAATGTAAAGCTATTGTATCTTTGCTATCACTGTCATTATAATCATATAATTTAAGATAATTTATTTAATTTTTTAATATTTTAAATATAATTCAGGGACAGTGTTTTCTGAATCTCCTTTAGTGCTGTTTCTATCAGGGGAAAATAAAGACAAAAAAGGGAAAGCTTCACTAGAGTTGGAGCTCAGAGGTCTGAAGTGTGGCTCTAAATCAGTTATTCTGTCCAAAAATGAAAATCTGGACAATTACATTACTTCTTCCAGCCCCCAGGCTCACCATCTACTGCTAAGCATTGTCACTTCTTATTTCCCTGTCTTCTCTCTTATGAAGTCTGTGGTCTTGAACAAGTCGCTCCACTACTCTAGGCCTTAGTTGCTGAAAAAAAAATGCATATGATAACTTACCTTTCTCATAGCTATTGCTATGAGAAAATTAAAGTAATCCAGGCAAAGAAAGCATCTAGCCAGGAAAATAAAACATCTCCCATAAATAGAACTTTGCATAGTGACTAAGATCATATAACCAGAAGTCAGATGCCTTAAAAGTATCTAATGTGCAGCTTAAACACTTTTGGGAAAAGGCAAAGTATTTTTTAAAAAGTCTATGAGAAATGCCTGCACTACAAAAAGAAAAATATATCTTTAAAAATAAATATGAGATTTGGGGGAAATATAACTTAGAAGAAATTTTAGAAAAAAAGATGATAAAAGATACAAAGGCCAAAAGGTACTATATAGTTATGAATATTATTGTTGAGAAAATGTTACCTATGATCCCTTATAGCTGTAAGTGGTATTAGATTACACAGGATGTTTAAAGAACCTTAAGGATTAAGGCCCTGATAGTCTGTAGATAAAGGAACTGGGGCCTCTAAGAGTAAACTGGCTTACACATGTCACAGAACTAGTTAATCTGCAGAAGGCAAGTTAGAACCCAGGTTTCTTGCTTCTCTGTCCAGCATTCTTTCATCCCCACGACGCTGCGCCTCATTTCTAGGACAGGTGGCAATTCCCTTTCCTTCTGACAGACTCTCTGCCTGCACGACATGCAGCTCTAACCTTTCTTGCCTGCTCATGACAACTCAACACTCAGTTATTCTGGTGCAAGAACCCCAAAGCAGATAATCATTAAATTGTTTGCTGCATGATTTCAATCACTGTCACCTAGCTGGAGAGTAATATCAAACAGGGTGAAAAAAAGTGGTGCATCTGTCAGAATCCCTGGCCTCTCTCTACAGGGAGTGTCCACATGAATAGTGTATCCCACTAGCCCTTGCAGCCAAGTCACAGATCTCCAGACTGCTCACTAGGATTTGACATCTCCAAGCAGCAGATCCTCTGTGGCTCCCCAGTCACCTTTAAGGGGGTCAGAGAAGGTACAACACCATACGTATGGACACAGCTGGCCAAACCTCCATCATTCATGTTCTTCTCACAAAGCCTGTATTCAAAGCACAGGTTTTTTTTTTTTAATATTACAATTTGCATGGACAGCCTCAAATTTATTCAACTACCCTCCAGAGCTGTGATATCCAATGGGTAGTCACTAGCTTTAGCACATAAAATGTGGCTACTCCAAGTTGAGATGTACACTCAGTATAAAATACACACTGAATTTAGAATGTTTAGTATGAAAAAAGAAATATGAATATATAATTTATTGTATTGATTAAACTTTGGAATAATATTTTGCATATACTGGGTTAAATAAAATATATTAAAATTAATTCAGCCAGTTTCTTTTTACTTTTTAAAAACACAGCTGCTTGAAAATTTAAAATTACATATGCGGCATGCATTTTGTGACATATGTTATATCCATTGAACACTGCTGGTTTAGAGGTTAAATGAATATATCAATAATATTTTGACCTGTCATCATAAAACAACACACAGGAACTATGGTATAAGTTTTAAAAGGTCTTTGAAAAGTTGAAGTTTGTATCATAAGACTGCTACACAATATCTCTTACACATAACTTACAGGCAGGCCTTTTCATAGCCCAGGTACTTTTTATTTTCTGTAAACCATAACAGGTATGGTTATATTATTTCCTACCCCATAGGAAGAGAAAAAGACTAAGTGAACTATTAACATTGAAAAATACATCAAAAAGAAAAAATAATTGGGAAGAAATCTATTAAAAGTTGATGAATAGCCCAAAGGAAACATTAAAAAGCACTTTAAGGTAAAGTCATTTATTACAGAATTGTATCTTTACTTGTGAATATACCTCAAAAGGTCTAAGAGCACATATTAGTATTTGCTTGACTAAGTTATCAAGAAAATATTTGGGTGCATCCACTAAGTTCTGTTTGAGAATGCAAAGAAACACACCTAACATATTTGAAAGATTACAATAACAAATCTCAACTCCTTTAAAAAAAATTAGAGTACTTGAAGAGTAAAGCCCTTGTATGTTGTAATGACAGAGCCATTACTAGCTCTATGTCCTTGGCCAAGAGCTTAAACTCTCTGACCTGTTTTGCGGTGTCCAAGAAAATATTTTGAGGATTCGCTGATAGGATGTATATTAACAAGTGGTACTTCACAGGTGGTCAACATATGTTAACTTCTCTCTCCAAAATAACATGTAATCTGAGGTTGTTAGGAAGTCAATGCATGCTAAATTGTTCCTTTTTAGACTTATTCTTACTGTGCTTGAACTTTAGTTCTGAAATCTTACCTGCCATTTTGAGTTCTGATGGGTCAGAACTCAAAAATTGTTAGATTTTTTTACTGTATTATTACAGTCATTTCTAGAATCCCCCACCCATTTATTTCTGGTGGTTCTAACAATACATAAAATGGTTGGCAAAATAAAATCATGGTGTGCTTTTTGATTTATTCAATACATAGATCATAGATTTGCTAGCTTCCAAGCACAAAGCCAGGAATATTAGAAATAGAGACTTTGCTCTCATGGAGTACATCTAGCAGGAGTGTAAAGACATGACTAATTGCCTATCTAACACGCTTTCTGCCCATTCTTCATTACTAATAGCACCTCAATTTTGTTTAAATGAGAGTTGTACCCAGATTCTCTTCTAGCTAAGGTCTTAGGCTCTTCCCAATACTATGTAAGTGACAGTATACAAAATGAAATTTCCCAGGAAGTTATTGTTTTCCAGAATTGAAGGAATAGGCCAGCTGAGCTTTTTGCCCCTTATTTTTCACTCAACCCAGAATGTGATAACTGTGGTACCATGGCCAGTTTGTGCAATTCTCTAAGAAAGAAGGACCAGGAAAATGCAGAGTCTGGTTGCTTCAAGTCACTTTTGAGTAGCTGAAGCCCTGGACAATTTTCCCAAGACTTCTATAACATGAGAAAAACAAACCCATTAATTAATTTTAAGCCAGTTTGTCACGTTACTTGCCTTAGGGTACATTCCTAATTGCAAAAATAGGCATGTCACAGGATACCAATTGAGATTTCTCTTTTAGTCCAGGAATTATAGCCGAGTTTTTTCAAAGATGAAGACACAATGTAATAAATGTACCCCATTGTATGTTCAAAGAACCTTCAGTGTTTGAGGCCAGCAATCTCATTAACATGCTTGATGAGGAGCCAGTATAGAGACGCTAGTCTATAAGTAGCCACAATATATCCAGTTAATATAAAGCTCGGGCTAGAAGAGAGGAGAGGTCAGCATTTAGGAAGGTGTCTGATTTCAGAGATGTGATTAAGATCTCTCTTAATCATCCCTCAGGAAAATATCTTTATCCCCAAAGCTGAAGCCAAGAGGGTCTGGTGCCAAAAATCACTTATAAAGCCTAGAGGTGTCTAAACCATGTTTACCGCCACTGGGAACTGATTGTCTCTCCTTTGAGAATCATTGAATATGATCCAGTGCCTGAAGCTGCTGGCGCTCGTAGAAAGGATCAGCAGAGAGACAGCTGAGCCGAAAGAGGAAATCACATAATGGAACAGCCTGCATTTCTTCCATGTGGGATGGCAAGTACCTGTGAGTTTTATGTATTTGGACAGCACAGAAAGTGGCTGACCTGGAGCCATGTGCTTGAGTAGTAAATCTCACAACAAGAGGTTGTGGAATGGGGGTGGGCAGTGGAGGAAGTGGGCCCAGAGCCAGGTCCCCCATGGTAGGCAATTATGCTATGGGGAGAACCTGACAAGGTCCTCAGAAATATCTATACCTGTGCCCATCAGAGAGCCAGCAAATCAGTATCTGCCACATAGAGGACTCTAACAGGCAGCCATTGCCTGAGAAGCATCAAGTCTAGCAGTAAGAAAACCTCACCCTCACCAGGGGCAAGCCCAGAATGAACCTCTGTCTCCCTACTCCTTCCTCTTTGCTGCCACAACCGAGGAATCAAAAGAAGAAAGGGCAGGACATGTGTGGGACTCACATTAGTCTTCCTCCCCACTGCACGTTGCTACAGTCACAGAAAGTCTAGCCTGTACAGGGAAACAGTGGGAGGAGGTAGAAGAAAATAAAATCAGAAAAGAGACTCAAGGTTTAAAATAATTAAGATGGATTCCCAAGAACATGAGTGAGAGAAAAAAATTGAAGAAATCTACACAATTGGGCCAAAATATCATTAAAGCTTCAAGCAAGGGGGATTCAACACAAGAGCAGTGGTGGAGTGGGGTCGGGGCAGGTAGTGAACACAGGAGAAAAAAATTAAACCAGCTAAGCTTCCTTGAACCTTGATAAATAAACGGAACACCTTGATAGGATAACGTATTACCCATATTAATAGTTTAAAAAGTCTCACATTTTATGAAGCAGTGCCATAAAAGCAGTGTGATGAGAGCATGCATTTAGGATGGAGGGTCCAGTTGGAAGCAGGGCCCCAGGGTGGTAGCAGTGGAAACATGTGAGCGGGGCCCTGAGCTGTGGAAAGGAGCCCTCTCCCCACAAGGTGCAGCAGCTCAGGCTGACAGAGGGCCATCTGCCTGTGTCTGTGGAAGCCTGAGGCTGGGGTGAACTTTCTGGACACACTGGAAGAACTAAATGAAGGTTTGTGTAGTCAGCACAGAGATTGGCAGTGGAAGTGAATGGCACAAGAGGTTGAAGGGACAGGCAGAAAAACTGCAAGGACTCTCTCAAGTCAAAGCAGTTACTCAACTAGTTCTGAGGAAGAGATGAGAGGCTTGTGTTAGGCATGAGAAAGCAAGACATCGCCCTTTTCCCTCTGCTTCTTCACTAACAGCTGCAGAGATAACTGACATTCTGCTCAGTCGAGTCAAACTTTGGTGCCTATTTTTGGAGTCCTTCCTTGGCAGGTTTGAGAAAGTGACTGTGTTCAATGAGAAAATGAATGGTACCTAGTACAGTGCCCTACACACTGACTGGAAGAAGGTTGTCAAGTGCCTGTAGGATTTCAGGGTATTTCAAACAGCTCTTCCAGTTGGCTTAGCCCCAGGGCTTCTTAGACCTAATTTACTTCTGGTCTTTTTCCTCCTCTCTGAACACACAGATCGCAGGGATTCAGCCTGTGGGGCTGTATCTTTTAGGAGCTGCCACCGCCTACTCTAGCCTTGTCTAAGCAGAAAGCACCCAGTACCTTCTTGTTCTTCCAAATTCTGAATTCTAGAGAGGCAACAGTTCAGTGCAGCAAGAAAACCTCAGCAGGATTTTGCAACATTGGACTGAACAGTGGTGGCTGCCTCTCTTTTGACCTTCATTACAGTGTTTAAGTGGCAGGAAACAGAAAATACCACAATCCTATGGCTGGTTCTCTTCCTCCTTCCTGAAGCGGTAGAGATCACATCTGTAATTTCCCTCACCTCCTGTTGGTCCAGGAATCTTGGCTCTGAATCACAGTTCAACTACCTGCAGGGCCAAGTCTAGGCTCATCTCTAGCCAGCTGAACTAAATATGCATTCACTTGAGGATGATTTTCAGGAAACAACAAAAAAATGAATTCCATGCAATTCAGCAAATATGTGATAGTGCCTCCTCGAAGAGCCATACCCTGTTAATGTAATTCAATTTTATTTGTCAGTTACCAAGCAGAAGGCCAGAGAAAATCCAAATGATTAATTTAGAAGCGATGTGTGTGCCTTCTTGAAACATAAGAAACACTTACCCCAATTTCTGGCGGGGAATCCTTATGTTCTGGTAGGACACTGGTTCGAACCTGTGGAGAAAAACATTTTCTGTAAGACTTTGGAGTAGAAACTAGTGCAGAAGCCTCGCACAGGTGCTGGGTTTCAATTTCCTTCATCTCGCGTCAATTCAGACTCTGTGGTTAATCATTAATGAATTCACCTGTGTGCAACACCTGCGGCAGTGCAGTGAAGCTGTGCTGTTACAGTTCCTGAACTTCCTGGACAGAGCTGCCTGGAACCTCACTCCATCTCTTTATCTAATACAGATATATCCGGGATTTAGGCAGATCTCTTTAATCTCCTAAAAAGGCAATCTTCATTCAACATTCAGGGAAAGGGAAGAGCTGGTATAGAGAAAGCAATTCCATGCATGCGCAATGAGTGTTCCCAACACAAAGAAATGATGAATGTTTGAAATTATGGATATGCTAATTACCATGATCTGATCACAATACATTACGTGTATTGCAATGTCATTATGTACCTCATAAGTATGTACAATTATGTGTCAATTTTTTTAATTAAAAAAATATTCTCTGGATGAGCGCCCACACTCATGCTTCTTATAGGCTATCTTTCCCACTTGAGAATTCTGGGCCAAATTAACAGATACCATCATCTGAATTTACTGGAAAAGTAATTCTCAATTGTGGGAGGGGGAGTAATGTAAAAGAACCAGCTATCTGGGCAAGCTTTCCAAAAAGGTGTTCTAGCTGAAACACTAACTCCTTATATAATCAAGAGACATGTATCTTCAACTGAGTGGTGATTTTCAATTCTGGCTGTACATTAGAATCACCTGGGGACCCTTTCAAACTCTTGGTGCTCCTCCATGCCCCCAGATATTCTGCTTCCAATGTACAGCTACTGACTCTATGGTTCTCTTAAGAAAACACATTTCAAATAAAAAAAAAAATCGTGATTACCTTTCTTGCTTCAGAAAACGATAGGGAACGTAAGAAAAAACAAGAAACATATCTAGTATGTCTTAATTTTAAATAAAGATGAGTTAAACAAGTTAAATGAATATAAAGCAATACACAAGCACATCCTGTCTACTTGGAGAGAAAGGGGATTGGCGGGGAAGAATCAGGGCAACAGCCTAAAACACTTAAAGGATCAACATTTTAAGGGATCATTTTAACAAAATCCCTTTATGCATACTTCTCTTCAAATCCCATAAGTCTTGACATACCTGACCATACCAGGTCAATCCTCCCAGATTGAAGGGATGCTTCTAATACCACTAATAATATTAAAAGACTTGAATTAGCTCCTCATGGCATGCTAATCTTGAACACAGTTGCCAAGTCCTTGAAAAAAGCAGCAAGCTACAATAAAATGTGCATTTGAACTTCTAGCTTAATACTTTTTGTTTCTTTATGACAGATCCAGCACTATCGCTTGTACAATTTGTCAGTCATTATAACTCAAAATTGTTCATCCAGCACAAAATAAATGACATGAGAGATCCCAATGGAGTAAACACAATTTGTAGAACACACTCAACTCTTCAACTCAGGACCGCATGACACAGCACTTGCTGGCTAAGAGCATTAGCAGTTTGGTAGCTGCATTAACATTTTTTGGCCCAGATTACCATTCAGTCTCATTATCTGAAAGCCATCAGCTGGCCTCAAAGGACAAGGAAACTATATACAAATAGTGGTGGTGGACAATGTATTGTCTGTGCATGGATTATACATAGTATGTATAAATATGGTTTCTCCCTCTAACTCTATATGTATATGTATAGTTTATTATACTACATATATACGTATTAGTATAAAGTGCTATACATATAATGAATACTCACAACATGCACCATATAATGCACATATGTGTACTATTATATACATTAATTTTTTTAAAAATTGACAGCCAAATAACATTTTCCAAAGATATACACTTAAATTTACAAATAAAGTGAAAAGAAAAAGTCAGAAATTGGTAAGAGGGTCAATATACATAGAGTTGTATAAAGTATTTGATTTGGGTCACAAATATTAATATAAAAGTATGTGTTTTAATATTGGACAAAGGTAGAAAATTTTTGACAATTAATATTCTTTATCCTATTACTGATGTTATGGTACATAGGTTATAACAGTAATGCTTTTCTTACGTAAAATATACCCTCCATTGCAGTAAACACAAGCTAGGTAGCAAGCACTGGATTTGCCAGTGAATAATGCCCCATTGTTTCTTGTTGAGACTTCAGAGGCTAGTGAGTGAGACACATGTGTGAATAATTTAGCACAATGCAATAAGTGCTATAATAGAAATATGGGCATTTTCCTGTGGGCATTTAGAATGAAGAATATTTTATCCTGTGAGTTTCAGGAAAGGCTTCACAAAAGAGGTGGTCTGGGTTTTGAAGGACGAGTAGGAGTTTTAGGCAAGGAAGGATATGATAAAACAAGCAGAGTTTTATGTAACAAGCATCTGTCATAGAGTTGTAAGAGTTCAGGGGGAAGGGTGCAGGATTTGAAACGTGGCAGATTATGTGGGCCAGCAACAAACTACCAAAACCACAGAGGAGCCCCTGGATCTTATCAGGCTCAGCCTAGATGAGCAAATTTACATGAAAATGGGAAATGACTGATGGCTTCAAGGCAGATTACATGCTTATGATCAACATTTAAATATGATGTTGGGAGATGTAGAAGAAACTGTGGCTACTATAGAAATTGATGAATAAACATACGAAGGGATATGTAAATTAATGAAACTGAGTATTCCAATGCTCATTATCCAGGGAGATGGTGTTGTCCTGGTTGTCCCTCCACTGAAAGCTGGCTGACACAAAGGATTTGTCCTGTATGGAAAATAGGAGACTTTGTACAATTGCCTCTTTAAATGTACAAAGCATTTGAAAGAGAAACCTGCATACATTTTGATATTAAGAAATAATTCTGAGGATTTTTCCACTCTGGAAATGAATTGATTTGCAGATAACTCATGACTTCTTAAGCTAAATGGCACTTTTCCTCCAACTCTTCCAATAAATATAATCACCAAGATGCAAAAACCAAAACAAAAATGAACAAACAAACATAAACCAGAGCTCAGTTGTGTTCAGGAAATAGTAAGTATTCTTTTGATGCTATTGGGGCCCTGCAGAAAATGGCAGGAGTTACATACGTTTGGGGAATTGGGGCCATTTACTGTAGAGGGCTGTCTCCCATGTTACAGAAGTGGAGTTTTATTCCACTGAAATATTCCAGGAAATAGGATATCAGGGAAGGCATTGAATAGTGGAGTGGCATGACCAGAACCCTTGACACATCCCAAATCTTCCCAAGTCACCTTGGGAAAATTATTGAACCTCTTCATGCCAGTTGCCTTTCAGCCTTTGTGTCAGTTATTTAACATGGGGTTAATAGACCCTAAAGGTTGTTGTATTCTATCCTTTTCAGCACTGCAAACAGTACCTGACCCAGAAAGAGAAGGACAAAGTGTGTGAGAAAGAAATGGGGGGAGGAGAGAAAACGAAGAGGAAAGAGGGGAGTAAAGAAAGAAGGAGTGGAAGGCAGAGGAAGGAAGGGAGGGAAGGGAGGAGGACCATGAGACAGGGAGGAAGAGAGAGAAGGAGGAATATGTCACTAAAAAATACTAAGGCCTAAACAGATTTAGATGAGACCTCTTGGTGAGGAAGGGATGAAGCAAAGGCTGTGACTGTAGCATTTGGAATATTCTGGTTCACTGACAATGTCATGCCTCCTGAGAATTTCAAGCCTTCCTTAGGAATTCATTTTCCCTTTTTTGGTCTTATCAGCACTTCTTCTCTCTATTTTTCTTCACCATTCCCCTCCCTGTCCTTTCCTGGAATATAAGAATGTCTTCCTGACTACAAATTTAAAACATTCTTACAGCTTCCTTTTGTCTAGACTTTTATGATGTCAAATAAAGCAAGGCAGACCAATTAATGGTAGTGATCATGTAGAAAATCATGTTTCCTATTCCATCTTGAATATTTTTTAAGGTTCATCTAAAACAAATTTCCTTCTCTATCAACCTCAGAAGTTCAAAATTAAGCTAACTAAATTTATCTTAAAAACAAAACCAGGTAGCATACAGTGGGTTATTCTCACTCTTTCATGGAATTCCTATAGATTCCATATAAAGATTCACAAATCTTTACTGTTCCCAACAAGAGGCTGCTTCAGCTACCAATACAGCAGCTGAACATAGGACTTTAATGCTCATATTTATGCAAGACATACTCCTCAGACTAGTCAACCTTGTTACAATGAGCATGGGCATTGCTGTCCTGAGGGTGGGAGGAGAGTGAGGACTGCTCCACTTTTTGTAGGTGAGTAGCTGAAAATCAGGCAATGGGGCTGCCTGAAATGCTAGGAGTCTGTTGGAGATCCAGACCCAGAGAAGGAAAAGGCCATGCTGTCCTGAGTCTGCACACTAGGCTGGCAGCACCTGGACCTCATGCAAGTGCATCTGCTCATTGGTAGGTGAGGGAGAAGCATCCTCCCTCTGGACAGTCTCAGCTGGCAGGCAGAGGGAAAGACATTGGTTATAGTGGAGGAACACCTCTCGGCAGGGATAGAGCCCAGATGCTCTTCCTAGAAAACTGTCACACCTGAAAATGTCTCTGATAATGAATGTGTCTCATTTCTTTAAAAGAAAAAAAAAGTGTTACTTTAATTCTCTATGTATCTCAAATTAGAATATATCATCACATTTACTTGTTCTACTTGGAAGGAGACACATAAGTGTCTTAATAATCAAACATTAAAATTTGACTACAACAGAAACGTTTTGCCCCACTTCACAGTATGAATTTTCTGGAAGGAAGCTGCTCAACCAGGATTCCATATCCTAGGAACCCTTGATCCCAGGTGCAGCCATGTAGCTAGTTCTCACCAATGAAATGTACATGCAAATGATGTTTGCTGGATTTTGCAAAAGTGAATATAGTACACTCTCTCCACTGTCTCATTCTTCTTCCAATGGCCATACATAGAGGAGTCCAGTCTTTACGTGGTGGCTGAGCTGCACCTGAGTCCCAAAATTACCACATGAAAGAAAGCCATCTGCCAACCACCACTACTGTAGTAGACTGTTAAATAATTGTGTTAGTTTTCTACTGGTGTGTAACAAATTACCACAAACTTAGCTGCTTAAAACAACATCCATTTATTTGTTCACGGCTCTGTAGGTTAGAAGTCCAGGCATGATATGGCTGGATTCTCCACTCAAATCTCACGAGGCTGAAATCAAGGTGTCAGCTGGCTGTGTCCTCATTTAGAGGCTTCACTGGAGAAAGATGTGCTTCAAAGCTCCCTCAGGCTGTTCTCAGAATTTAGTTTCTTGCAACTCTTTAACTGTGGTCCTCATTTTCTTGATGGCTATTCGCAGGAGGATGCTCTAAACTCCTGGGGCCACACACCAGCAGCCCTTGCCATGCTCCCTCCTCCATTAAATTCAGCAACAGAGAATCTCCTTGGCATCAAATCTTCTCCAACTTCTGTTTTTAGGAAGAACTCACTCTCTTTTAAAGGATTGCCTGATTAGGTCAGGCTCTCCTCAGATGATCTCTCTTTCAACTAGGCTATATAATATGACCTAATCATAAGAGTAAATGCTACCATATCACAGTATTGAGGATTATGCAGGGATGCTACACCATGGAGTGGTAATTTTGGGAACGATCTTAGAATTCCACCTACCACAATAATCAAGAAATAAACTTCCATTGTGCTAACACACTAAAATTTGGATGTTTACATTTGTTTTGACAGTCAGAATAATTTAGACCCTCCATTCTTTTTAATTTTAATAGGTTTTGGAAGAACGTGTGGTGTTTGGTTACATGGATAATTTCTTTGGTGGTGATTTCTGAGATTTTGGTGCATCCATCACCTGAGCAGTGTACAGTGTGTCCAATGTGTAGCCTTTAATCCCTCACCCCACTCCCACCCTTCCCCAAGTCCCCAAAATCTACTTATCTTTCTTATGCCTTTGTGTCCTCATAGCTTAGCTCCCATTTATAAGTGAGAAATACTATGTTTGGTTTTCCATTCCTGAGTTACTTCACTTAGAATAATGGTCTGCACCTTCATCCATGTTGCTGTGAATGCCATTATTTGATTTCTTTTTATGGCTGACCACATTTTCTTTATCTACTCATTGATTGATCGGCATTTGGGCTGGTTCTATATTTTTGCAATTATGAATTGTGCTGCTATAAACATGCATGTGCAAGTGTCTTTTTCATATGACTCCTTTTCCTCTGGGTAGATACCCAGTAGTGGGATTGCTGGATCAAATGGTAGATCTACTTACAGTTTGTTAAGGAATCTCTGCATTGTTTTCCATAGTGGTTGTACTAGTTTACATTCCCACCAGCAGTGTAAAAGTGTTCTCTTTTCACCACATCCACACCAACATCTATTATTTTTTTGATTTTCTAATTGTGGCCATTCCTGAAGGAGTAAGGTGATATCACATTGTAGTTTTGATTTGCATTTTCCTGATAATCAGTGATGTTGAGCATTTTTTCATAGGCTTATTGGCCATTTATATTTCTTTTGAGAATTGTTTGTTTATGTCCTTAGCCCACTTTTTGATAGAATTATTTGATTTTTTTCTTGCTGACTTGAGTTCCTTGTAAATTCTAAATATTATCCCTTTGTCAGATGCATAGTTTGCAAAGATTTCCTCCCACCCTGTGAGTTGTCTATTTGCTCTGCTGATTATTTCTTTTGCTGTGAAGAAGCTTTCTAGTTTAATTAAATCCCATCTAATTATCTTTGTTTTTGCTGCATTTGCTTTTGGGTTCTTGGTCATGAATTCTTTGCCTGAGTCAACGTCTAGAAGGGTTTTTCTAATGTTATCTTCTAGAATTTTTATGATTTCAGGTCTTAGATTTAAGTCTTTGATCCATCTTGAGTCGATTTGTGTATGAGGTCAGAGATAAGGATTCAGTTTCATTCTTTTACATGTGACTTGCCAATTGTCCCAGCACCATTTGTTGAATACAGTGTCCTTTCCCTACTTTATGTTTCCCTACTTTTGCTTGCTTTGTTGAAGATCAGTTGGCTGTAAGTATTTGACTTTATTTCTGGGTTCTCTATTCTGTTCCATTGGTCTATGTGCCTATTTTTATACCAGTACCATGCTGTTTTGGTGGCCATAGCCTTATAGTATAGTTTGAAGTTGGGTAATGTAATGCCTCCAGATTTGTTCTAACGAAATTTTGGATTTATTTAGTATATGGTTATGAGAAAATAAAGCAAAATAGCCAACATTAAATCTTCATTTACTATTTTAAGGCCAGCAAACATGTGTCAAGCACATATTATGATTCAGCCACTATTATAAGCACTGGCAATCTCAGAGAGTAAGAGCTTAAGAAGACAAGGTATATTTCATTGATACGCAATAACAATGGCATGGTAAGAGTCAAACATCTAATAATAATTGCTAAGAATCTTCAGTTTTCTAAAATCTATCAGCCAGTCTTAGATAACAGTTTTCTAGTTGTTTAATTTTAATCTTGCATGGAGAAAATGATGCATGTACAAACCTAAATGATTTAGGCCACAGAATCTTAGAGATGGAAGGAATCTCTCAGTTAATTAAAAAAAAAACTAGGCAATATGAAAATTGTATCTGAAATATTCCTGGGAAGTACATTTAACATTTCTTCTTCAACATTTGGAATTTCTAGCTTACTATCTCACAAATCAGTATCGTAAAGGTAGTGTTACAAACTCACATGCCCACAGGCTCCAGGTAGGTAAAATTAATGAAAGGAGTGGGCTGGGTGTTTGAGACAATAGGAATTGGAGAGGACTCTGGCAAAATGGAATCACATTTCTAGTCTATAAGAAGTGACAACTACCCAGCTTCAACGGATTGAAAAAATTCTGAGAAATACTTCTTCAAATATTAACAATGGGTAAATATTAATTCTTTTGAAAGTGGGCTATTGTTACCATATGCTGATTTTTACCAGAAACATGCTTTGTAACTAAGGTGAGTGGGCCAAAGCAAGCCCACTACTATATTAGTAAAAATATTTTTTAAAATGTGCTACCCTAAAACAGTTGTTATTAATCTTGACAACACAGTAGAATCGCCTGTAACATGTTTTTGATTTTGTGTTTGTTTTAAATGCCAATTCACAGGTCACACCCCAGAATAATTATATCAGAACGTCCAAGGGAAGGGCCCAAGCATCAGTATTTTTAAGGCAAATACTCCACTTGATTCTAATGTGCAGCCAAAGTTAAAGTAAAGAACTATTGCTATAAAATAAATGAGATTACTTTTTGGTAAGAATGAGACTCACAAACTAGCTCTAAGTCCTATGAGGAGTCTTAAAACATATTGCGCCATGTTCAAGCCATCAAATATGGTTCCCTTTGAAAAGGACACACAAAAAAAGTTAACAGATTATCAGAGCTAGAAGGCCCTTAGACATTTTTAGAAAAGGTTCCTTAAATTTTAGTGTGCATGCTCATCACCTGCTGGTCAACAGCTGGTCAGGAGGATGGTCTCCAGACCCTTCTCTAGAAGTCTGTTAGAAATGCAGTATCTCAGGCTTACCACAGACACATGCATCATAGTGTTCATTTCAGTAAGATTCCCAATTCATTTATGTGTACATTAGTGTTTGAGAAGCTCTGGTTTGGAAGAATGCTCATGAGTGAAATGGGTCATAATGAGAACAGGTCTTCATTGCACCTAAACGTGCCTGAAATAGAAATGAGGTTCATTATTACGGTTATGAAGACTTTTTTTTTTTGAGACGGAGTCTCGCTCTGTTGCCGAGGCTGGAGTGCAGTGGCCTGATCTTGGCTCACTGTAAGCTCCGCCTCCCGGGTTCACGCCATTCTCCTGCCTCAGCCTCCCCAGTAGCTGGGACTACAGGCGCCCGCCACCACGCCCGGCTAATTTTTTGTATTTTTCGTAGAGACGGGGTTTCACCATGTTAGCCAGGATGGTCTCGATCTCCTGACCTTGTGATCCACCCGCCTCGGCCTCCCAAAGTGCTGGGATTACAGGCGTGAGCCACTGCGCCTGGCCGATCTTTTTTTTTTTTTTTTTTTAATGTCAAGCCACTGTAAAAGCTCCAGATGATACCTTCCAGCAGACAGGTGCCCCCTTTTTATGTGAGGCAAATGGCAGGTAAGGTGAGGGGTAGGGACTCACTCTTCAATCAAGTCAGAGATTGATCTGGGACAGAGCTGGGCTGGAATGGTTGGTACAATTCAGCGTCATTGGCTGAACTGTGTTTCTCCAATATTCATACATTGGAGCCCTTACTCCCAAGTAGCTCAGAACATAATTATTTGAGATAGGGCCTTTACAGAAGTGATTAATTTAAAATGAGACCCATAGGATAGGGTGCTAATCCAATGTAACTGGTGTTTTTGTAAGAAAGAGGAGATACCAGAAAAGCCCATGCCCAGAGGAAAGACCATGCAAAGAGGCAGCAAGAGGGCCGCTGTCTACAAGCTAAGGAGAGAGGCTTTGGAGAAGCCAACCTTGCCAGCACCTTGATCTTGGATTTGCAGACTCCAGACCTGTGAGAAAATAAATTTTTGTTGCTTAAGCTACCCAATCTATGGTATTTCTTATGAGTAGCCCTAGCCAACTAAGATTCTAAGTCTACCTGTGTTATCTGGTATGGCCCTCTGTGTTTTCAACCAACAGCCTGACTGGCCTTTGCTTCTCAGCCCTGAAAAAGTGTATATTGTTAAGACATTCCACTATACTTCTTTAACATTATACCTGACACAGCCTCAGAATCTGACAAAAGTCTTTAGAGGGAGACCAGCCATGAGTTTGAATCTCCTTTGGACTCCAAAACTGTCATTCCAACTATACATGAAAACCCAAATCTCTGCTGAGTGTCATGCCTGCCAGTTGCCACCTTCTGTTTGGCAAAACCTTGATATTCAGACTTCTAGACACAGGGAGACTCTGTGAATACCTCCAGGTGAAAAACGACTTTTTAGTTTCTCAGTGTCAACTCAGCACTCCCCCTACGGCATCTCTTGCCCATTGTCAGTTTCTCTCTCTCATTTCCCAAGCACTGTGAAACTATAGGGACTTCCACTCTGCTTTTTGGAAGCCTTTGACCTGGTTCTTTAGCCTTCTGCAAAGTGTCAGAATTCACCAAGTCTCTTCTGAGAAAAGAATGGCCACTTACTTGAGGCCCCTGAAGTCTCCATTTCTGACTTCATCCAACACAACTGTTGAAAGCTTTGCTGATTTCTCTTTCTCCAAGCAGCAGCTCTCTGTCTAGGCAAAGGCCTACTCCTCAGCCCACTCTCAGAGTCAGCAAATACCCCTAGACAAAAATCATGGCTCCTGATAGCTCAGTGTTGAAAGGTTCTCCTTGCTTTGGAAATTTGGTCTCTCTAGTTATTTTTGCTCTGATAGCTTAATGGTGCTTTCAAACATGTGATTTTTGCAATTAGCCTAGCTTCTTTTCTAGGTATTGCCAGAAGGAGCAGTGCTTGTCCCACCTACCACATCCTACCCAAACCGAACTCCTTAATATCCAGAAAAGTTATTGGTAAGCTAAGAAATCTTCCAAACATGCGGTCAAGGGATGAAAAATGATATTCAACAAAGTATGGTTATATGTAACTGGAGAGGAAAAAAATGCCATTTAAATATTGGTCTGTCTGTTGAGTTATGTCTTTGACAAACTGGTTACAAATACATAATGACAGGTGGTTCGTTTGGTAAGACTAGAGCTTACCCTGAAGCCTAAACACAATCCCAATTAACCAACTTGGATAAACAATAATTGTTGAGAGGGATATGCTACCTTGGGTTTTACTCACTAAATGTGATCATCTTTCAAATGTCAAAGCACACTCTACCAAGTTATGTATACAAGTCCATTCCATAGGCTTCCACGCCAAAAAGAAATACTAGTAACTAACCTGCACATTGTGCACATGTACCCTAAAACTTAAAGTACAATAAAAAAAAAAAGAAATGTCAGCTTTTAAAGGTGAAAAAAAAAAAGACAAATAAAAGCACTCTTTTAGTTTGGATGCTCTAACCTTAGATGTTTTCCATTTCTCTAAAGCAGTGATGTTCACACCACAGCTCCTCGTCACATGGGTCTCTTTATGTTTAATTGGTGGCTCCTTAAAACTTCTAATTTCTCTATATGAATGCACCATTATACTAAATTCTACCAGTCATACAGGACTCATGTAGTTCTTTAGGTTAATAGTGACTGCAAATGTGGCTCCAGAGTCATATAACTCTGAGTATCCCTGCCATTACCCACATTTTATTCCACTTCCCTTTCCGACTATTACAGAGATCTATTACAAGCAGGTGAAAGAATACTGAATGGCAACAATATCTGTAGACATCACCTTCCTTTATCAGAGAATCACTGAAAGATACAGGTTCTGCTGAAAATAAGAGATGCTAGATAAGAGGTTTTGTTTTCATGGAAGTCAAAGAGGTCTCCTTACAGCTTTTCTAAGAATAAGAGATTCTGTCCTCCATACTACTTACTTCTGGTTCTTCCTGAAGTGAACAGTAGGCTGGGACACTAGCATTGTGCAGACCCCATCGGTTTTCTTGCACTATGTGTTACGAGCCAAGTCCGGTCCTGTGGACTTAACTAAAGCAAGAAGGAGAAACCTCTAAAAAGCTGTACAAAGTACGACAGACAATAGTTTTCCTTTAACTGGTAAGGGATGTTTACATATTTTACAAATAGAAATAAAGGAGCTCTTCGCACTGGAAAGCCACAATCTAAAAATGTGTTTTATAGGCACTAAAGATAATAGCTGATAACTTGCTAAACAACTGTTCTTTATAAAGCTGAGAACTCCATTCCTGCTGACTCCCAAAGCCTCACATGAGGATATTATTAACATATGAAACACACGTAGAGCTCAATTCAAAGCTCATGTACTCTACTAACAGTTGTTATCAGGTCAAACTTCCACCACTGCCTCCATCCATTTCCTCTCTTTGTCTACCACTTCAATAAGCAAAAATAATTGTACCATCATTATAAAAAGTGGAGAATCATTATGGCCCATCCATTATCCTCAGCATTAGACCTGGATGGTGACAGGCTACCCTAGAAACTTTCTGCCCTAGAAATACTGTAAAACTTATAGTTGATATATAAGAAAAATGGAAGCAAGGAAATAATAACTATGTTTAACCTTTGGGTTAATTATTTCAGGGCATGTCTTTTTTTTACTTGTATTATTTCATTATAGTTCTGTATTGTATTATTGTTGCTTTGCCCATTTTACAGATGAGAAAACTGGGTTTCAGGAAACTGGGATAATTTGCCCAGGGCCACTTCATTAGCAAGTTGCAGATTAGACATTAAACAGTCTCCTTCCAAAATCTGTGCCTCTTCCATGGCTGTGTGCCTCTTCAGAGCCAGACTGACGGTGACTTTGTCTTCCCTAGGGCTGCTTAATTAGAGTTTTAAAAAGCAAATATCTATTAGCCTCAGGGAATAGAAACAGACACAATTTGTCACACTACCAGACTCAAAAACACCATCGTTAGGTATTAACAGCCCCCAATTAAGATTGTAGTCATGAGTTAATGAACGAGCCATTAGACAGAAAACAGTAATATGAACAAAAGCACATGTCTATTAATCTGTTGCTCACTGAAAGTCATTAGTCCCAACAATATAAGTCTAAATAATTTCTAAGTAGCTTTAAAACAAAACTATCGTGATACAGCTTATGTATTCCAGATCATTGACAACCTGGACTTTGATAACTGTGGTCAAAAGAAGATCACCAAACCCCTCATACAAATTAATTGGTTTACATAATCAGCCTACAAAGTATGTATTTACATGAATTGGAAAAAAAAAAAAGTATATGGGCATGGAGTGGAGGGGCTTTCAAGGTAGCTCTCCAACGAAGAGTCCTGTTTGTGTCCAGGCAAAACTGGGATAACTGCAGTAGATCTATTCTACTGTCACAATAGTTTCTTTCTCTATAGAATTCTACCAAAGCATCTAATAGTTTAATCAATGGTTCTTAACATGGGCTGCACTTTAGAATCACCTGAAGAAGTTTTAAAAACTGCTGATTCCAGGGCCCTACTTGTTTACACTCCTTTAACTGGACCATTCTAATCACTCAACATTCTCTTTCACTGCTCTACCTAATTCTCAAAACAACCCTGTGAGAAAACTGGGGCTCAACCTTTAACTTTCAACCTGTAAAATAAATAATAATACTCAAAGAGAAGTTAACTTTCTTCCCAGATTATGTGGCTAATAAGTGGAGGAGGGAATATTTCAACTTGAATCTGCTGTATTCCAAAACCAATGCTTTTAACCCTCTCCTATGTTGCCTAAACTCAGGGCTGAAGTCACAGCAAAAGTCTACTACACAAAGACTGCAGAGGGAAGTTAAAGCAAAGATCCCAGTTTTCCTGAAACAGAGGGAATTGTGATAGTGGCATTCTAAACAGGCACTAGAACCATGCTTTTCTCTAAGAAACACTGTTTTGCCGTGTCTGTGGCCCACTGCATGACTAACTCAGTGTTGTTTTAAAAGAGCAAAGGTATTAAATTCAATGTCATGAACTCTTCTGAGGAAGAAAATAAGGAAATGTACAGCGTTTCAATAGAAAAAAAAGTATTTCAAGCTTCAAAAGATTGACAAAATTAAGAACAAAATTTCATTATGTTGAGGGCTTCTTTACTACAATAAACTACATACTGAAACCTAAGTCCTTGTGGATGGCAGCTGAGAGATCAATTTCCTACATTTCAAACCATAGGTCAGCCATTATTCTCAAGTGTGATCCAATCAGATCTGTAAGGCCAAAACTATATTCACAATAATATTCAAATGGTATTTTCCTTTTTCACTCTAATTCCTTCACCAGTGTACAGTGGAGTTTTCCATATG
This sequence comes from Pongo abelii, assembly GCF_028885655.2. Taxonomy (NCBI): domain Eukaryota; kingdom Metazoa; phylum Chordata; class Mammalia; order Primates; family Hominidae; genus Pongo; species Pongo abelii. The sequence continues at coordinate 164,290,884 of NC_071988.2, forward strand.
CTAAAAGACATGAGATATCACAAAAGATTGAATACAGAGAAGCAGACATGACAATGCAGGTCTCTCCTGTTGATCAGACATTAAGGAGATTTACAAAAATGTAAAACAGTGTCACTGTCTCAGTATATATTTTTTTGGTTTTCCAAAACAAAATTTTCAAAAGCATGTGTTATTTAACATATAATGAGTTTATTATTTGCCATTTTAAATGAATTCATAAATATTTTTAAAATTTTGGAGTTTTAATTTCTTATGTGGAAAATATTCATAATTACTATAACTGTATAAACATATGCTCTTTGGGATTCTTGATAATTTTTAAGAATGTAAAAGGGTCCTAAAACCAAAAGTTTGAGAAACACTGCCATGGTGGGTCTCAGTATTACATTAATCTTACCCTTTTTCAGACAGCTTCTTTCCAGAGTCTCTTTCAGAGGTGGATGTGATGATTACCACAGACACCCAATAATCCAGCCAGCCTGAACCACTAAGACTCCCTGAACTTTCCTTGCTCTCACATCCCTCCATGCCTTTGCATGTGCTGATCTGTCCTTTTAAGTACAAGAGATATGGTCATGAACAAGGAATAATCACTTTATGAACTACATTCTAGCATCAGGAAGATACGGACAATATCAAAATGTGTAAAGAAAGTAAAATATTAAAATAGGGTTATAAAATACAGTGAAACGAGGTGGGAGTGCTTTACCTACAGCTGTCCCTGAGGTGGGTTTCCCTGAGCGGGTAACTTTGATTCAGACCTGCATAACGCAGAGGAGCCAGCTCAGAGAAACTAAGGGAGAATAGTATTTTAGGCCAATGCAACGTCAAGTGCAAAGGCCCTGAGGCCAAAGTGGCTGAAAAACCAAAGAGAAAAAAGGGGAAAGAAGTGAAAGGTTGGGTGGAAGAAAGGCAGGGCTCTGGGAACATAGGGTTTATGTTACAATTACAATGGGAAACTCTAGCTGGGTTTTAAGCCAAAAAGTGATGTGATATTTGTCATGCATTAAAAATATTACTCTGATGTGTGGAGAACAGACTGCAGGAGATCAAGTGTGGAAGGATAAGCAATTAGGAGCCATTTACAAATTACAGCTTATTTATCATCATTCCTCTACTTTTTCCTAGAGTCAGGATCAAGCTAGATATGCAGGTTTTTAGAGGAATAATCACTGGGTAGCCTTGAGTTGTTTCCAAATATTTATAGAAAGCAGTTTAATACTGACAGAGAATTAAAGTGAACATATAAATTTCCTCTAAATATAATTATATTCATCTATGAGGACAATAATGCTCAACTAGTCACAAGGATACTTGTGGATTAATAATTATTTAAATAAATTTAGTGCTAAATAATAAATATTCCACTATTTACACTTTTTTTTACACTGTAAATATTAAAGCCTATGAAGTAAAAAGCATTCAGAAAAAGCATTCAGAAAAAGCATTCAGAAAAAGCATTCTAACTTAAAACATGAGGAAACTCAATTCTCTGGAAAAAATTTATAAACAAGCTGAATGATAATAACAGAATTGTAATTACTAATGAAAGCTCTATGAATAAAATTGTTTATGGATGGCTTCAGCTCTTCTGGCAGGCACTTGTGGCAGTAGTATATAGAAAATATCTTCATTGTTACTTATCTGCATTTGAATCATATCAGCAAGCAATGATTCAAAGACCCATGAATAGCAAATAATGACGCATGTGTGGAAGAATACAAAATAGAAGAGCCCCTTTAATTTTAAAACAAACCCTTTCTTTCTAGCACCAAGAGGCCTATTAACAGGAATTTTGAGAAGTATCTTTCTATCTGGGCACAATTTTGTATATCATTGGGCCTGGATTAAAATATCTTGAAACTCCATCTCTGGGTTTTTTAAGTTAAAGTTGTGAAACATTCTTCATCTGCACTGGAGCAAGAGTGGTAACTGCCTGTGAGATGGCTCTTTTACTTTCTTATCAGTTTTTCTGTTTTACAAAGTAAACTGCCTGTCAGAACCAGGGATGCATACACACACGCATATGTGCACACACACACACACATACGTGCGCATGCACACACACACATATTCAGTGAAGCAATTCAATTCCATGTTCCTGTCAAATGTCAGAATGTTCCTGTTCCCTTAAGCCATTCAAAAGATTTGAAAATACATCATCTGGGATGTTTAAGGACTTTAGTGTCTCAAGGAAACTACATTTGAAACCTTGAATTTTAACATTTAAAATTCTTAATAGTTGGAATGTATTTGTCATTTATAATGTATGTTTTGTGCGTAAAGTGGGTTTACACTCAGTATTCTTGCTGCCTCAGGGCTTAAAGAAGTGAACTAAATTGGAGCTAATGGGTTCAGGCATTTTAGAGGAAACTACTTAAAACTAAGTGCACTAAGCAATGCCCATTCACAGGAACAAGAGAAGCAAGGAGTATTTTCATAAATTTGTCCTATCGAAAGTTGTACTTTCATTTTTTTCACTTCTTGAAGTGAATTTTTCTTTGATGCTGTCACAAAGAAGCTTTAAAACATTTTCAGATAATGTTGCTCTTTATTTGCACAGACCAAATAAAACCACAGGTAAGGAAATTCAAGGGATTTAATCTACGTGGGATGGGTATTTTGTCTTTAAGAAGAGTGGTGTGCAGATAAATAACAATTGGCTTTTAAAGGACAAGGATGGAGGGAGCTACCATTAATAGTGCAAGCAATTTCTGTGGTGTAAATACTCCCAGCTGGCCCATTTCCAGCTACTAGCTCGAGATCGCTGACCACAGAATTGGAAAGGGACATGTAGGGTCAGCTCTCCAGGGACAGTAGAGCAGGCCCCAGCATACCACTGTGGCATCACTTTGGAGAAGTCAACTGCATGGAAGTGTTTGGGACCCAGATCTACTGGGATCCTGGTATACTGTGAACCTGGCTGCAACTGGCATAGGGATCAAGTCCAGAAACATCTTGGTGAAATACAAGTATATTACAATCAATAGTTTGAAAATACAATCATCCCCCCTCTCACATGCCAGATGATATGATAAAACCATGTCTCTGAAATCAATGATTTTAATTAGGCTTAAGCTTAATAGAATTTACATGTTTCTTTGAGAGGTGACAAGTACTATCTATTCGATCAGATTCCCAGTAATTGCTAAGGAATTATTTTAAAACCAGTGGAAACTTTGGCCATGGGAAAGATGCACGCCAAGAATCTGGTTTACCAGAATCAGTCTCACGACATATTTGTGCTCCAGGGTCAGTTTTAAGTGCCCTGGCAGCTAGTGCTGAATGCTTCAAAATTTTCTCTATCTTTGGAGCTTCTAATTGTGATCCTTACAGGCCACAGATCATATTATGAGGCAATGTTTGGAAAAGTACTCTTACAAGAATGTACCAGAAACCTGGGGGGGGTGGGGGGTGGAGGGGGAAAACCTAAGGTTGTCAGTGCATCCCCTGACCCATAAATAGGCTCATAACCAGGGTTTCTGTGTTGAAGTCTAAACTTGGAAAATCATCCATTAAGGAATTTTAAAAATGTGCTCCAATTAAGCCCATAGAGGTTTCCTTAAGTGTATTTTCCATACAGACAATGTAGCCTTCTTAAGAAAAGCTAATTTTTAGTACAGCTGTCTTGCATAATTTTTATTTCATAGCTTATTCCAAACCAAGCTATTTAACATGACAATCTGTGCTTATATTATACCATGTTTCAGGGACCTCAGATGATTTTATTTTTTAAAAAGAAAAAATATATGACACTATAATGAGACCCTTTATTCTTGGCTTTATTTTCCCTTTAAAATAAAACCAAAGGTGGAGGTAACTACAGCTAGACATTTAGTACAGATTTTGTAATAATAATTAAGTTAGTAGCCTTCATGGGCATATCAATATTCATGAAAACAGCAATGGGATAGAAAAGCATTAAAGGCTTTTATAAAGCAAGAGAGAAATAGTTCTCAATGTCCTTGAGAAATGAGTACACTTATTAAAGGGGGGAAAAAAAGCATATATAGTTAAAAAAAAAAGTTGCTTAAAAAAGGAAAAGGGGTGTTTGAGCTAGATAAACTTTTAGAAGTAATTTAATTTAACCATTTTCACGTAAAGTTAAGAAAACTGAGGCTATTGGTGGTTAAATGACTGGTCCCAAGTCTCACAATTAGATCATAACAGATCTGTGCCTAGAAAATGCTTTCTTGTTTAAAACCTTCTAAAATGGGGCCGTGCGTGGTGGCGCATGCCGGTAATCCCAGCACTTTGGGAGGCCAAGAAGGGTGGATCACGAGGTCAGGAGATCAAGACCAACCTGGCTAACGAGGCGAAATGCCGTCTCTACTAAAAATTAAAAAAAAAAAAAAAAAAAAAAAAAGCCGGGCGTGTTGGCAGGTGCCTGTAGTCCCAGCTACGTGGGAGGCTGAGGCAGGAGAATGGCGTGAACCCGGGAGGCGGAGCTTGTAGTAAGCCGAGATCACGCCACTGCACTCCAGCCTGGGCGACAGAGCAAGACTCCATCTCAAAAAAAAAAAAAAAAAAAAAACCTTCTAAAACCACAGACATGCAATTGCAATGAAAATACATAAAACAGAGACAGATTACATGGAAGAGCCAATCTAGGACCCACTCCGATCACAGGTGCTGAGCAGGGGCCACGTGAGTCTTGTCTGATTTAATTAGTTGGGGTCATATGCTTTGTTTTCTCTTTTCCTGATCCTTAAAATGAGATTGTTGGATCAGCAGCACTGGAATCATTTGGGAGCTTGTTAGTAATGCAGACTCTTAGGTCCTGCCCCAGACCACTGAATTAGAATTCAGAATTAGAATCCTCATTTCATAAAATCCTTAGGTGTTCCCTAAGTACATTAAAGTCAGAGAAGCCTGAAACAATTGATGCATTCATTGAAAATGAAGGAATGTTTTCTAAAAGACCAAATCTTTCCTTTCTCGCTTTTATCTCTCATATTGTTTTGCAGAAACTAAAAAGAAGGAAAAATAATAGTATATTTTGTTACAATATATTACCTATATGTTATGATGTTATAGCAAAATAGGGTTCTCATATATACAAGGAAAGAAAGACTTGTAGATAAATATCATATAATTCAACAGTGTAAGTTAACTGCATGATCTTGTCTTTATTACAGGTACTGAATTCAACTATTTTTTATTCTTTTTTTGTATTGGACTGACTACATTAACTCAGTTGGTCCAATGACTTCATTTTTTTTCCAGCTTTATTGAGGTATAATTGACAATAAAAATTAAATACAGTTACTGTGTACAACTTGAGGTTTTGATGTATGTATACACTATGCAATGATTACCACGAACCAGCTATTTAACCTGTCCATCACCTTAGTTACGTTTTTGTGTGTGTGATGAGAGCATTCAAGATCTACTCTCCTAATAACATTTAATTATACAATATAGTATTGTTAGCTATCTTCACTATGCTGCACATTTGATTCCCAGAACTGATTTATAACTGAAAGTCTGTACCCTTTGATCATCATTTTCCCATTTCCTCCTCCCCTCAGCCCCTGGCAAATACCATTCTAATTCTGTTCTGTTTCTATGAGTTTGACTTTTTTAGATTCCGCATGTGAGAACATAAAGTATGTGTCTTTCTCTGTCTGACTTAGCATAATGCCCTCAAGATTCATCCATTTTGTTGCAAATGATAGAATTTCTTACTTTTCCTTGCCTGAATAATATTTCACTATATATATGTATACACACATATATACACACATACATATACTTGTATGATACATACAAATACATACACTTGTATGTATGTGTATATATGTGTATATAGCTCTCTCACAATTTCCTTATTAATTCATCCATCAGAGGATACTTAGGTTGTTTCCCTGTCTTGGGTTTTGGGTATTGTGAATAATGCTGCAATGAACATAGCATGAAGAGATCTCCTTGAGATACTGACTTTGCTCCCTTTGGATATATACCCAGAAGTGGAATTGCTGGGTCATATGGTAGTTCTATTTTTAAATTTTTGAGGAACCCCCATACTGTTTTCCATATTGGCTGTGCCAATTTATATTCCCAGCAAGAATACACAAGGGTTCCCTATTCTCCACACCCTTGCCAACACTTGTTATCTCATGTCTTTTTGATAATAGCCAGTTTAACAGGTGTGAGGTAATATCTCATTGTGGATTTAATGTGCATTTCCCTGTTGTTAGTGAAGCTAGGCAATTTTTTCTATACCTTTGGCCATTTCTATGTCTTCTTTGGATAAATGTCTGTTCGGGTCCTTTGCCCTTTCTTGAATTGAATTATTTGTTGTCAGTTTTTTTATTTTTTATTGTTTTGCTATTGAGTTGTTGAGTTCTTTATATATTTTATATATTAGCCACTTATCAGATACATGGTTTGCAAATATTTTTCCAATTCTATAGGTTGCCTTTTCATGTGTTGATGGTGAGCTACCTTTAAATAGTGAAAGGATAAATCTATTAGGGAGCATCTACATCTGGGGCAAACACTCCCCTGAAAGCCAGCTATAATTCTGGCCTTCTAAGACCTCCTAAGAATAAAGCCTATAACTCAGCAGGCTGCTTAATGCTCTGTCTGCTACTTCCTGGGAAAAATGAAAGAAAAAAAAAAGTCTGAGTATCCACAAATTCCCAAAGCAGCTGGAGGAGTTATAAAAAGAAAGGAATTTCACCATTTCCATGAGAGCTTCTTCACTTCTCCCATTTTCTTTATTAATAGTGACTCAGATTAAAACTTGCAATAACAAAAACAAAAAAAAATCTAGTCAACTGATTCCTAATATTTACTTGGGGTGGAGGATGCTTTTCTTCTCTAACGTCAGTTCTGGTCCCGTTATTTTTCTTGTCCAAAATACCTTGGGTTTACTTTTCATCATACTCCCTCAATTATCTTATCTTTTAGAATTTAGCCATTAATACCAGCATTTATTTTACTCCTCATAACCCCAAATCTCCCATGTATACCTTAAGGATGTCTTTGCTTCCTAAGTACCAGAGGAGAAGAAATACTGGTGCAAGTCTAATGGATATTTACGTATATTCACATTTCCTGTTAAACTACTTATAGTTAGATTCTCAAATAATAAAATGCAACCTGAAATTTAAAAACAGTGACACTAAGCACCCTTAGGAGATAGGCAGAGTCAATCATCAAAGGGCAGAACATAGAGGAAAGTCAGTTAACTTTTAGTCAGTTGGCTTTTAAAAATGGTTGATTTATTTTTATCAGAAAGAAACCTGCATACTCACATAGGTAGAGTTTAATGAATAAACACAAAGTAACACCAATGTGTAACCACTGATAGTGGCAGGAGACAGACAAATTCCTCACCAGACAAGGGCAGGATCACCAGTGAAACCCAAACTTCAAGCAAAAAGACAGCCTGAAGCCTGAAAACCAGGCTGCGGTTCTGGTACAGTCCACGACCTAGTGAGAACTTCTGTGGTGTCTCTTAGACAATCAAATGGTGCTTTTTCCAGGCCCGCCCATGGACCAATCAGCATGCATTCCTCCATTCTGATCCCATAAAAACCACAGACTCAGCTACCCATTGGACTATCTGCTTTTGGGCCCGCTCTCACACAGAGGGCTACCCACTCTCGGGTCCCCTCCCCGCTGACAGCTTTTCTTCTGTTGCTTAATAAAATTCTTCTCTGCCTTGCTCACTCTCTGTTGTCCATGTACCTCATTCCTCTTGGATATGAGACAAGAGCCTGGAACCTGCCACATGGCAGGAACAAAAGGAGCTGTAATACCATAACCCCCCCTCCCACTTGAGGGTTAGTCGGGGAGAAAATACCGCTGGGAGCCACACACCTCTGTTCACTGTGCTGCAGGCAGAGGGAGCAAAAAGAGCAGTGACACTTCTGGAGGCCCAGACCTTAGGACTCCTTGAGCCAGAGCTGTAACATGCCCCTATCCGACAAATCACGGCTGGCGGGACCAAACATGTTTCTGTTCGCTGCCCTGCAGGAGGCAGGAACAAACATGAGCTGTAACATGAACAAGCTGTAACATGAACAAGCTGTAATATGCCCCCACCGTTTGCCGCACCAGGGGTTGGGGGAAGAAGAGAGAGAAATAACACCCCCTGGGGCTTCGCAGTTGCTGGAATCTCTTGAGTTTTGGGCATGGCTGTGATTCCCCTCCTCGTCCAGATGCTGGTGCCCAAGGCAGAAGCCAATTGTAGCATGTTGGGCTCAGTCACAGGCTGTGCCAGGCCAAGTGGGCAGAGAAAGCCCAGCAGTAAGCACAGAGCTGAACAAGGCCCCAGGCAGAGGTGTTACTGGCCAGCCACAGAGATTTCTGGTTGGCCAAGTGGCACTGAAAGGATCCTGTGTCAACATTTCCTGTAGAAAAAAATGCAACTTGACTGGCAAACTAGAAAACCTCATTTCTGAGACTTTCTCCTAATACAACCCCAGTATTCTCCACTAGAGACAATCATTGTCCTTTTGTAATAATTTTTCTTTTCGTTAGAGTATTACCACCAAATAATGCACCCCTAAACACAACAGTGTGGGTTTTCTTTTTCTCTACATTTCTACTTTACGTAAAATACATAAATACTATATATATTCCTTTGTCTTTCTTTGTTAACTCAATTTCTTTTAGATTTATCCATGTTGTTGCATATAGCTAAAGTACATTTATTTTCATTGTCAGATAGTAATTCATTGCCTGACTGTACTACAATTTATCCCTATTCCTCTTGATGGTTATTTAGGTTATTTTCATTTATTAGCTGCAGTGAACTGCTGCTATGAAATTCTCACACGTGTATCTGGAGACCATGTGTAAATCACTTTCTAGGGTACAGACCCTAGAGAATAATTGCTGCATCTTTAGAGATTACATCTATAACTGGGCTGGAATGCAAAACTGTTTTTCAAAATGGTTATATTATTTACCCTCAAACCATATGAAAATTTTACATCCTTATCTGTACTTGAAATTGTTAGACGTTGAGTTTTTACCAACCATTGATATGTAATTATATCTCACTGTATTTTTAATTAATAATTATCTGATTATTAATGAGGTCGATTCCCAAATGTTTACTGGCCATTTGATTTTTCTCTTTGGCAAAGTGCTGGTTCAAATCTTCTGTTCTTTTTTTTTCTATAGTTATTTATCTCATCTTAATTTGTAGGCATCCTTTATTCATTATATATATATTTTATATTTTATATAATATACATAATATATATTATTATGTATATTATATAAAATTCTAAGATTCATTATATATATTATATATTATATAATATATAATATATATTATAAAATATATAATATATTATATAATATATAATATATATTATATATTTTATAATATATTATATATTTTATAATATATAATATATATTATATAATATATATTATATATTATAAAATATATAATATATATTATATATTATATAATATATTATATATTTTATAATATATATTATATATATTATATATTTTATAATATATATTATATATATTATATATTTTGTAATATATATTATATATATTATATATTTTATGTAATATATATAATATATATTATATATATAATGAATCTTAGTTCTTTGCAATTTATATGTGTTGCAAATTTCTTCCTCTCTCTACAACTTGTCTCTTTTTATGGTGTCTTTTTCACCTCTCTTAGACATTCATATTTGAAAGCAGTATGACAAAGTGAGGGGAAAAAGGAGTATATAATTGTATACCTTTAAGAGACTACTTCTTGAAAATGTACCTAATATCATTATGTCCAATTTTGCACTCTAGAAGTGATTTGTCAGCACTTAAATATCTGATTTCAACTATATCAACCCAGAATTGCCTGTATTGCTTTGCAAATGCTTTTAATACTCTTGGTATGTGTCTGAAACTTTCCCTTCCACAAAACCCCTACACCTAGTACTGACGTATATCTAACAAATTGACTTTAAAAAATTATGTGATTAAGTGCCATATGAGAGACTAGTCTATCCAAGTGTCCTGGGCAACTTTATTTTATTTTATTTTACTTTTTGAGATGGAGTCTAGCTCTGTGGCCCAGGCTGGAGTTCAGTGGTGCCATCCAGGCTCACTGCAAGCTCCACCTCCTGGGTTCACACCGTTCTCCTGCCTCAGCCTCCCCAGTGGCTGGGACTACAGGCGCCCGCCACCACACCCAGCTAATTTTTCTTTGTATTTTTAGTAGAGACGGGGTTTCATCTTGTTAGCCAGGATGGTCTCGATCTCCCGACCTCGTGATCTGCCCACCTCAGCCTCCCAAAGTGCTGGGATTACAGGTGTGAGCCACCAGGCAACTTTTAAAAACAATAATATTGCTGCTATATGGAAATCTGCTCATCTACCTTGACATAAGCCCAACTAATGAATGAGTTGGCTTTTGTTTTTCCTGCCTTTCAGATTCAATAAAACAAGGTTCTCAAAGCCTAAACTCCTCATGTGTACTAAATATGCTATCTATATATTTTTATCTCTTATGATTATCACAAGCCATTAAAGACTTTCATTTCCTGATTCTAATTTTCACATATTGGAATTGTTGCCAAATGAGCCAAGCGCTCTTCTACTTGTTCCTTCGGATCCCACACTCTACCCTTTTCCATCTTGCCTTCTGCCACTGGAGCATGGGCTCTGTTAACTACCTCAAAGGGCTTCCTTGTCCTCTGACTTTCAGTTGAGTTTCCACAGTATAGGTCCCGGCAGGAGAACGGAGGGTCCAGGAGGGGAGAAGGAGGTCGGAACATACCTGCCCTTTGCTCTCTTCCTGCTGGGTAGCTTCTGACTCGTTGTGTCAAGAACCTGTGTCTCTTGACCAAGCTGGCCTTCTCTACTCAGTTCTCTCAGTTTTCTGGAAACTCTTCCCTCCCTTTCCTTTTAGACCTAGGAGTGATAATACCTCTACCATTATTAAACCAGGTTACTGCACTATTCTTTGTGGTTCTACTTTGCAAACAGTCCCTTTGTAAATAAACCCTCCAGGAATTATCCTAATTTGCAAGTGCCATCTGTTTGCTACTGAGACTCTGACTGATACAGACTTAATAGCCATGCTTGTGTGCAAAAGGAGAAGCAAAACAAAGCATTAAGGTAGATTATTGTAAGTGCTGCTTTCCTAGGCTCATATACAAAGCACATAGAAGCACAAGTACTCTTTTTCTATAGAGCTCAGAGAATATAATCAGGGAGTATAAAAATTATGTTGGGCCCTGGGAATATGAAAAGTAATAAAGAACGCAATTATTCTTCCCTTTAAAATGATAGGTTCTTTTTACCAGGATTAGGTTGTAGACCCCAATCATTGTCTGCCAGCTGAATAGCATTCAGGGGTCTGGTGGAAAGCACGTCCCTCACACAATAATTTTTAGCACCCTCTTGTTCATTCATTTTCACTACCACATTTTAAATCTGAAAGGAGACATTATTTTGTACAGAAAAGTGAATTATGTCTCAAGTGACCCAATGAATGCTGGACTTTGAACTTCATTCAGAATTTTTTCTCCCTTACCATTTTTTTCTCTCTCCCTAAGAAGAAAAGGCAGTTTTGATGTTTATTCATCTGTTCCTCATTGTATAGATCTCTTATTTTCTCATGCTTTGATGTAGTATTAAAAATAATAAGTATCTCCTCTCATTTGTAGCTCACACAAAACTAAAAAGCAATTATTAAACTGAAAAAAGGAACAAATTATAATTAGCAACATGAATAGATATACCTCGGGGGCTACAAAGAAAGATTTTTTTTTTATTTCTAAGCTACAAGACTGTCTTCTAAAGGAAAAGCTGTGTTGTTTTCATATTACAGAAATGAAAGTCTCTCCAAACTGGGGTATATTTAATACCACTAAAAGCACATCGCATGGAGAGCGATTACTAACTGAAATTATTCACTAGAAATACATAAGGTGTCTCTTGGGAGGGAAATAACCATGGAGGCCTCTCCATCTGTTCATTGATAGAAAAGGTGGCCTAATTTCCACATGAAAAAGTCAGAAATGTTTAATTTTACGATCTCTTGCTCCCCAACTTACTAGATGCTGTAGCAGGTAGCAGAGGCAATTGTGGAGATGAGAGCCAGCCATTTTTCTTCACTGTGTAACAACGTTCCCCTTTTTAAAAACCATGATGCCATATAAGGCACTTCTTTCTTTTTTTCTCTCTCTTTTTAAAATTTTTAGAGACAGGGTCTCTTTCTGTCACCCAGGCTGGACTACAGTGGCACAATCATGGCTCATTTTTGCCTCCAACTCCAGGGCTCAAGGGATCCTCCCACCTCAGCCTCCCAAGTAGCCAGGACTATAGATGTGTGCCACCATGCCCAGTTAATTTTTTAAAAAATTGTTTTGTAGAGGCAGGTTCTCACTATGTCACCCAGGCTGGTCTTGAACTCCTGGGCTCAATCAATCCTTCTGCCTCAGCTTCCCAAAGTACTGGGATTACAGGCATGAGCCACCATACCCAGCCAGGGTCCTTCTCTTTAGCCTGCCAGTGGGGAGCAAACCTCGGCTTTATTCTTCCCCTCTATGAGTAATCAGTGACATGATTAAAGAGGAAGAAATTAAAGCACCTAGAGCAGGCCTCTAGAGTAGGCAAAAAAAATCATAGAGGAGCTTTTTTCTAACAGGTCTTTAAGTACCATCTGGAGAAAAAAACTGCAGCTCTGTTGTTTTATCATATCTGGTTCTGAAAAAGGACCTAGAGAACTCAAACTTCATAGCCACATCATTCTCCAGGAACTTAAAGGGCATCTCTTAATGCATTTGCCATTATTCTACTGGACATTATGATGATAACAATTAAGTTAAACTTTTTAACAGAAAACCCAACACAGTTTCCAATGCACTTATAGTGAATATAAAAATATACTTATTGGATTGGAATTGACACTTTCATCTCTCCTTTGACTTCACTCAACATTTTATATAAAGCAAAAGTGAACTTCTTTATGTAAATGCCATTTGATGTCTAATTTGACATTATGGTTATTATGTTTCTAAACAGACATGATGTAACATGCACATATTTTAAGGGGTAAATTAGGATAAACAAAGTTTCTATATATACAAATTATATTACTTAAGTTATACTTAAAAAAACCTAGCAACGTATGCACAGACATAAAGTTATATTTGCATTCTGTTGAGATGAAAAAACACAGTGGTTAATACATAGGCATTTAAGTCAGTAACATTTAGCTGTGAATCATAGTAGCTGTGTGACTTTGGTTAATTTACTTAATACAGCAGAGAGATCTCAGGGTAGCTCTCATGACTCCCCCAGCAACCCCATTCCCAGTGTTCCTGTTTTGTATAATTTCCTGGCCTTGAGTGTAGGCAAGACATGTGATTTACTTCTAACCTAGACTATGGCGAAGGTCATAGGATGTTACTCTCATGATGTCTATATTAAACGGCAAAGGTGATAGGATGTCACCTTGTGATTATATTCCATTACATAAGATTCTGTTTTAGCAGACTAGTGCCAGCAAACTGGTACTTATGGACTTGATATAGGAAGTAGCCATACTGGAGCGGGTCATATGGCAAGAAATTGCAGGTGGCCTCCAGGACCTGAGATGAATCAAAAGCTAGCAGAAATCCGGAGTCTTCAGTCATACAGTCAAAAAGAGCTGAATTTTGCCAATAAGGGGAGTGATCAATGAAACAGATTCTTCCCCAGTTAAGCCTCCAGATGGGAACATAGCCCATTCAACACCTTGACTGTAGCCTTGTGAGACTCTGGGCAGAGGACTGTGCTAAGGCTAAGTCCTGGCCCAGAGAAGCTGTGAGGTAATACATATATATTGTGTTAAGCTACTAAATTTGTGGTAATTTGTTATAATTTCTCTAATCCTCAGATTCCTTTTGGGTAAAATAAAAATAATAGAGCCTCCCAGAGTAGTTGTGAGCATTTAAATGCACTACATACATACAGCCCAGGACCTGGTTCATGGAAAGCACTAGGAAATTGGTAGTAATTGTATTACAGTACACTACCATATTAAAAAGTTAAATCTTGGAAGAGTAAATACAAATAATTGCCTCAGAAAAAAGTGAGTTTTATTAGTGTTAATCATTAATATACAATCAAACAGAGTACTGGTTAACCACAAACTTGACAAAATTTAATTTTACTAATCTAATTTTTGGCCCAGTCCTAAACAAAATTGAGAAATAAAAGAAATTAATATTGAGTACCCTCCCCTTACCTTTGCAAGCCCTCTCCACCTTCTTTCCCCAATATCTCAACTCTTAGGTATTCAGTTTCTCTTAGCAGCACTTTATGTTGAGGATGGAGAAATATATTTTCAGGTAGAGAATCTTAGCTTCAGCCACACCAGAAACAAAATTGCCTCTTGTTCCAGAATACAAGAATTGTTGCATATTTTCACAAGGAGTTAAATTAAAATAACAGAGAACTATCAGAATGCAAGCATTTTCATAACATGTAACAATCTCAAAATAGACTTCATAAATTTTGTATAAAGAAATTTTCCCAAAAAAGCATTCATGTTCCTTAATAGCAGTCTGAACTATCTTGTTTACTGCCTTAGTCTCTGAAACTGAGCTTTATTTATTACTCTCATTTTGATTTCAGATCATTTTAATTACCAATAAAAAGCAAGTACCAATACTGAATAAATTATTACTTATGTGGATGCATTTAAAACTGGAATAGTTAGTGGCCTCCTTCCAAATGTTCTATAAACCATTTTTATAAGTGAATGCTATCATAAAGAAATTTGGATAGAAACCGTGTTATTAGTGGAGAAATGCAAAGCAAAGAATGACTAGTACTTTAAGTGAATCAAGTACAAATCAACATCATTAAGAGAAAACTAAAATTTCATCCATCCTCCAATTTCAGTATAAGAATCATCATCAAAAAGAAGATAGAGGATTTCAGTTATGTGCTGTCAACTCAAACATGCTAATTAGAAGACATTTGAATATTGCCAGCATAGGAGCTGATGTAAAACAATTTTATGGTCTCAGTTCATTCCTATGGAACAAACAGGTCCCACTGAAATTGATATTCTGACTGGTAAATTACCAGGGGTCTCAAGAACCAAGTAGACTACACAAAGCATTCTAAGGGGTGGATTTTGTATTCTGTAGTGACAAAGATATTGATTCTCTAGAGATGAAGGAGTAGATAGATATAGGGCATTTATCTAATGGATCATAAGCATATTCTTTGCCTCTGAATTCACATAAATTTCTATACCTGTGAAGGCTTAAAAAAAAAACCCTGAGAGTTTATAATAAATCAAACTAATTTAAATTGGTCTTTTACCAAAATGGAGAATTGCAATTTTGCCTATTTTTTCTTTTTACATGAATTCCATAATCAGAAATCCTAGCTGATCTGACAGACTAATGACCAATAGCTCAAAATCATCCCTTTTATGACTACTTTTATTTACCTTCTGATTTATTTTCCTCCTCATCAACTGGAATGCTAATGAAGTTTAATTGTTAGCTATTAATGATAACTCAGCCACTAACTAATTGTAACTTTAGTCAAACCACTAAATCTCTTTGACCCTTTTTAGTTTCTAGTAAAAGAGAAAAACCATTTTTTACACCACTCCTTTGTTTAGGGGATCAGAAGTGATAATATATGGAAAGCACGTTGAAAACAGTAAGCCACTATGTAAATTCAACATAAAATTACCACAAATATTAATATTATCATTTCTGGACCATAAATAGCTCATTAAGTATCACTTTTGCTAAGTAATAAGCTAAACTATAATAACAGTTATTATCATTGAGATTTCCTGTGCATTCAAGATGTCACCATTCAGCCACTTTTAATATTGAATGTGTTTTGGTTATCTTTCTAATAATAGCTATAAATTAGTTTGAATCCATTCATACCATCTAAGATAGTCCTGCTCTTTTGTGAAGAAGAGCACGGATTTAAAGAGAAATAACCACAGAAATAAGAGATATCTTTGCACTTGGAAAAGACAGCATTAGTCTCCTTAGAAGTAGGGTGCTGTAGCCAGATGCAGGCTGTTAAACAAGGGAAGCTGTGGACATATGTATATTTTTAAAATAAAATTGTATGCTATGTATATATTTTAATGTAAAGTGTTTTTAAAGGCCCTTTAGCCAAACTACAAGGGTTAGTACCTCAGAGATCAGCATTATAATGGAAAATGTATGTGTGGTGAGTTTTCCTATTTCCACCATGCCTGTTTTGTATTTCAGCAAAGTCCGAGTTGACAGTCAGATACTCCTATAAGGTGTAAATTTACACGAATGGGAAAAGTTATCAGATGCAACAAGAAAAATCAACCTTTTTCCAGTTGTACACTTATCAGTGAACTTAAAGATATTACTTGACAATATGATAAGGGCCCATCACTCAAAATTCTAATCGTTTTTTTTTTTAAATGTAAAGGTATATGGAAGAACACATGGACAAATAGAGGAGAACACACACAGAGGCCTATCAGAGGGTGGAGAGTGGGAGGAGGAAGACGATCAGAAAAAATAACGCGTGGACATAGGTTTAGTACCTGGAGGATGAAATAATCTGTAAACAAGCCCTCACGACACAAGTTTACCTATGTAACAAGCCTGCACCTGTACCCCTGAACTTAAAATAAGAATTAATATATATCAGGTATAAAATAATCCTGAATTTCCACTTTTTAAAACATTTTGTGTCATGTAGTTAGTACACAACAGTATTTTCTCTAAGTGAATACCTTGAAATAATACATTGCTCTCTTGGTTTTCTACCATCTCATTTGATTTGGGTAGAAGTGCACCATAAGCACTTCTCAAATTATTCTAAGATACCTTTGCTGGGTTCTGCTTATTTCTGTGCAGTCTTAAATTCATACCTTCATAACCTTAAAGTGCACCTAACTCATTCTTATTTGGGGAAATACACACAATAAAAATATCTTTATGGAAGAATCTATGCATTACAGGGCATGATATTATTCTTTAGTAAATAAAAGACATTATATAGCAGCAGATACATTTATAACTAATCAAATTCTATGATGAGACACATAAAAGGTGACAGATTTCTAGAAAGAGAAGGCTTTTTTTTATGAAAAGGATCTATATTCACCATCAGATAATTGTTCCCTAATTTAAAATTAAGACCACGGGGAAAATACTGTTGAAAAATAAAGCATTTGAAAGCTAGTGACAACAAAATTAAAGAAATACTTATACCATGAATTCAGAGAGGTATGAAAGGCAGCTCTGAAATTCCATGTGTGTGGTTAAATGGGTGTAGTTATGTCACTCAATGTGCATGACTTTTTGAAATGGGAATAGTACACATGGACACAAGCACATACTTGGTGGGAAACCAAAACATGGATCACAGCACATTAATTAGAGAGCGTAGTATCAGAGCAGAGCTAGATCATCAATTCATTTCATTCAAGTTAAGTGGTTTAATTCCCATATATTCCAACAGTCTCCAGAGTAAAAAAAAAAAAAAATAGAGCTATAGTAATTAACATTTAACTTAATTTAACAATGATCAAAAGGACCAGAATAATAAAAGAAAATAGAGGGTTTATGCTTACATGCATGTAGGGCTGATAATTGTACATTTCCCTATAATTGCTAGTATTTCACCTTCATCAGTGTACTCTTACCCCAGTAAATGAACTTTTGAAAAAAATGGCTTCTAGATCTTTCTCTTTTTCATTAATTGTGGCAGTTTTTGGATAAACTGTTTTTCGTCCCAGCTGTCCACCTCAGTTTGCTGATATAAACACGCAGTTGCAAATCTTTCTCATTAAGACATGCATATATAGTCACAACAACAAGGAAGTGGCATTGTAGAAAGGAACACACAGTGGTAGAAGTAGCTGTAATTTATCGTACATCATTATCTTCCTCTTACGTGGTGCTGAGCTGGGTACTGAATTTAAGTAGACATGGTCTCTACAGCCTAGGGATTTATGAACTAAAACATTAACAACACATTCTCATTCCTTTCCAAGAGGATCTTCCCTGTGGGCTTGTAATTAAATCCAAGCATCAAAACTTAAGATAAACTGGTCATTAGCTTTATTCCATTTCACTTTTCTGCTTTTTGACTCTTGCTGTCTATCACTCCATAGTTTAAGGAGACTTTGGGAACAAGAAGGCTTAGAAAGGAAATCAAAGAGGCAAAAAATGTTCAAATATGAAATAACATGAAATAAGAGAAATGAAATTAGACTAGAAAAAGTGACATATTGATAATGTGGAAAAAGATAAAAGTCTCTTTCATAAAACAAAATAGCATCCGAATAAATAAGAGATAAGAGGTACTATCTAGGTGAACAATGATAATCAAAAAGTGTAAATTATGCCCAAGAATAAAGAGAAACAAAGAATACTACAAAAAAAATTGAAACAGAGGGCTTGAGAGCTACTTAAAAAAGATAAATTTTCCTAAATGCAATTATGGCTCTAACAACTCAGTAAAATAGATCAAATTAGATAAATATTAAGTAATTAAAGCCTACACTATCTAGATAACTGAAACGTTTGGTATAAATCAGAATCTTTCAACATTTTATATAAAGATACAATATTGAGTGGAATAAAAGTGTTGAACAATGACATTCTAAGAGGTAGAGCCAGTTCCATGATGGTGGCACCAGCCATCCTATTATTAACCAGGTTCAATTTCATGACTGATTCAGATTTAATAGGTGAAGATGCCAGGCATACTGATATTCTCTACTTGCTTTAATTTTCCATTTTGCTTTGAGTAGATATAGCCCAGTCCTTCCTTATAAGAATGTTGAAACAACCTCTCTGTTAACTAATGTGTTGTGTTGGGATGCCTAGATAACCAACCATATCTTTAAAATGATAAGAAAAAGATGTAGTTTTGATTTCATTTTATCTCATCACATTTAATGCCATTCAACTGTAAGTTCATATAGTAATTTTTTTCAAATTAACCTAGCAAGACTTAAATAAAAGATGATGTCAACCTATTAAATATCTGTTGAATACTTACTATGCTCCCTCCACCCAGACCCAAAATTCTTCAACCAACCTCTTAATAGGGATAACATAAAAAAAAGTCTGAGGAGTGAGTTTTTCAGATGAAAGTGCTACATACGTTCTAATTACCTGATTATTATTTGGCCAGTGCTGTGAGGGAAAAGTGCAGCCCTTATCTTTATGAAGCACTTGAAGTATTGCATCACAGCTGACACATAAAATGAAGGTTGGAAGAAGCCAAGTCAATACTGGTTTGAACACTTGCCTCAGGGTTCAAAAAATTCACAGTGAAGTTAATCTGTTGATCCTGAACTGAATTAGAAAAGATGCTATTATTTTCATTTAATTTCCAACTTGGAAATATCAAAATAGAAATTAAATTTCAATAAAAATAGTTTAAAAATTCATTAATTAAAATATTTGGGTAAATAATTTCTATGTAAACTTTTCTATGGACATCTCTCTGATAACACAAAAGACTGAAAAGGAAAGCATTCATGAGATAGAGATGGCACTAGGTAAATATTTTTTTCTGAATTTAGGTGCATCTATAGCAGCAGAGGTGGTTCAGAGAAGGGAGACAAACTCTCATAAAAATGTTGAAATAGGGTCAAGCTGCTCCCACCTCAAAGCTAAAGATTCCCATTCTAAGTCACAATAATTTCCTGATACCCTGAAGGAAAGAGATGAGGAAGCAATGAACTATAATTGTCAGAAACATGATAGAACATGTAAATGTGATCATCCATAAATTCTGCTATGTAATTATAAAACAAAATTCATAGTGCCATTATGTGACTGCATAAACATCACCACAATTTGACAAAATCACCACCATCAACAAAAATAAACTATGAGCTCCATCTTGCAAATAATATGCTTCTTGTAGCCTTTGCTTATGATACAGGGGTGAAATGGACAATGGCATTAGAGCTGAGGAGGGCGCATGGTAGATTCCTACCCTAACCCTGCTACTACAACAAGGTCATTGAAGAGCCTGTCTCCACAAGCCCCTAAGTCAATCCTTTCATTATTGATTGGCTTGGCAGGAGATAAAAATGCAGTGACCTTTGCCATTTTGAGGAAGTAAGGCATCCACCATTCAGTCACTTTAATATTTGGTCTTGTTTAAGGAAAATATTTTTTTCCAGAATATTTTACCTTAAACAGAGAAGTCATTAAACCTGACTCAAATCAGGTTAATTACTGAGTTCCAGCACCAGCTTCTCCCTCCTGCCCCTCCAATTCTCCCCAGATATAGATGGTGAAGAGACACTAAAAATCATCAGTATGTGGGAGGCCCCTTCTCTAACCTCTTTTCTTCATCCACACAATTGACAAGTGCAAATCCAGGCTATAAGGAAATAAAAGAGCTTCTTTCTCAATAAGAGCTTGGTGACACATTAATCTAAAGCAACATTGCTCCAAGGCTGCAAACTACAACAGGCTCAACTCAGAGCAATGATTGTCTAAAATGTCCCTAGTGAACAATTTGAAGGAAGAGTCCTTCCCTCTATAGCCACAGAAGGTTACCAGAGCAAAACCTTATCTGTCATAAGACTCCCCAGATGTCAAGTTCAGTGAGTGCCTAATCCCAGGAGCTGTTCTGCTGGAGGGAAAAGTGATTTCAGGCACTTCGCAGCCAGCTCAGTGCAGGGGGCTGGAGGATGATGTTATGGGAAGCTGGTATTTACAGCTCAGCCTTGCCAGCACCAATGAGGAAGAGTGTTGGAGCAGATGTTAGTTTTCCAGTATTTTTACACTCCTTTGGAAAGAGAGATTTCTTATTTGTCTTCCAAATTTCTATCACATTTGCCTGTTTATTAGATACTGCTACACAGTTTGTTTAGTAGCCAAGATCATCATGGCAACGGTCATTTATTTACAATCTAAGCTAAAATAAATTAACTTGAGTCAATTATCAGCAATCTATCTTAACTTAGATACTGTATAAACTTTAACACCACAGAAGATAGGTCATTGTCAGCATACTTCTTTTTATTTCCCCCCAGAGAATAAGGACAACTGATATACAAGAGATAAAAGAAATATTGTGAATTACTTTCCAAATGAGTGGAAAGAAGAAAGATAATATAAAAGGGATACTTCCTTTTTTTCTGTATTGTATGTAGTACTCTCTCTTTGTAAGTTAAATGCTTAGGAAGAAAGATCTACTTTATTACAGTAGCTTAGCACTAAGTGGTCCTCTAAGAGAATCAAAGTCCAACCACTCTCTTAGCAAATAGTTTGAAACTGGAGAATGATTTAGATGTAAGTAGAATCTCATTGATCAGCTTTTCTGTTTTCTTGCAATGGTGAAGAATGTTTCAGTTTAAATATAAAATACAGGCCTTTTTGACATCAATAATTTATGAAAATAAAATATTTTATGAAAATTCCCTATATATCCACAAAATACTCTTCTCTTTGAAGCAGAGGAAAGGAAGAATGTTAATCACTATCTGAACGTAATATCAAGAGCTGTTCTCATAAAAGGCACATCTTTAGATTCTTTCCCTCCCCAATAATCAAATAATCACACATGAGCTGATTTTTCGGCTATAGTTTAAAAAATAGACAAAGCAAGAATTTTATGCTCAAGTAATTCCAGATCTTTCTGAAACCAATACTGTCAGATAAGTTGTAAAAAAAAAAAATCCATCATTACTGCCACTATCAAACCACTGAATATCTGTTTATTCTCTTCAATGTATGACAGAGATAAAGGGTTTTCTAAAAAGGTACTCTATTGCCTTTAAAATAGTCTTGCTTTAGGACACAGACTATTATTACCACAATGAAAGCTACCTCTTCTGTGCTTAGAATGCAATAAGACATAAGAAAGAAAATTACCATGAGATATGAGGCTGAAGAACTCGAATTGTATGTTGCTTTCCACTATTAAGAGCAGTCCGCACTATTAGCCTTTCTCTGAGTGTTCAGAGATGTAATCTGTAATGGTACTTCAAGAACATATGGTATGTCCTTGCTTTATTTGAGCAAAAAATAAAAATGGAATCACTGTAGTCCCATTTTCTCTTCAACAATTGCTTGTCCACGTTGCAGTTGTCATTTCTGTTTGATAATTTAAGGATAAGTCAGAGTAAATAATGCATAATATTCAACCTCTCTCTTCTTGGTGATCATTCTTCCAATTATTTTCTTTGGTAAAACAAAAAACTAAGACCTACATCAGTTTTCCTTACACACCACCAATACTAACGTAATTCAAATTCTCACCACGTTTCCCCTTTCCCCAGGTTTACCTCATTCTGCATTAATGTTCTAATCCTTACTTTACTATAGCAGAATAAGTATATTATTCATAAACCATTGAGCCTCAACCAAAAGGCCTCGTGTGGTGTAAACTTTAAGTACCCCGCTATTGGTAAGATATTTTACAACACAGAAGTCATTTAAGAATGTCTAAGCCACTGTTATTTTCCAAGATTTAAAAGAGCAAAAATGTTAATGAAAATAAAATTCTACCTTTACACTGCAAAATTATATTTTACTTTTGTCTACATTGGAAAGCATTTTACATAAAGTTGTGCAAGAAATTATCTCTCAGCTCCCAATCTATTTGTCCGCTCTGTAATCTTCATTGTGATGCTATGGTTAAGACTCTCAAAACCATGTTTATCCTGACTCTGATGGCTGTATGTTAGGCTCTTCTAACAGGGAGCCCAGATGGAAACTGAAAAGCCTCGTGAAGAAAGAAGAAACATTGTTTTCCTGTGGGCTAGCTGACTGCCTGCTATTCCTAACAGCATCACCCTAGCTGTTTTCTTTGCCCAAGGAGCAGCTGCTCCTTCCTGTAGTAGCAGCTGAAACCAGTTTGCAATACTTCCAATATTTGCAGTACTATTGCACAGCTTTCAGAGATACCAGAGCTAGCCTGACCCATGTTCCCTCTGCAGAATGAATTGCAGGTCTATGGGTCTTGTCCAGGTTCACCATTAGTGGGATAAATTTCAGCTCTACTGGTCCTTTCCTCCAAGATTCTAAGTTTTAATAACTCCAAAGTCTTCTCTCTGTTCCCTAGCTCTAGAGGTGGAAGCTGCATCCTACAGTTGCCACTTCTGTGATTATTTGTAGTTCTCTTTTACCCTTTCATTTACTTTATTAACAAC
Source organism: Pongo abelii (assembly GCF_028885655.2). NCBI lineage: Eukaryota > Metazoa > Chordata > Mammalia > Primates > Hominidae > Pongo > Pongo abelii. The sequence goes on from NC_071988.2 coordinate 164,314,024, forward strand.
AATCTTATATCTAGTTAACAGTTACTTACATTTAATATCTATGTTCAAATAACTGGTCTGGTTTCTGTTCCCTGATGGACCCTGATTGATTCAATCGCCCTGCAGGGGCTGTTAGAGAAAGCATTTTTGTCCCCATTTCAGAAAGGGTAACATTTTGTTAATCACTTGATTTGTAAGAGAAAAACCTGGGACTTGGACTCAGTTATCAAATCCAATTCTAGCACCTTTTCCATAGAAACTACTTCCATTTGGACACTGAATAAAACTCTTCTCCTAGATGCTCTACATATCCAGTCAAGAAACGTAGAAAATAAATAGGTTGGCCAAGATGAACATGGCTATTAAAGTCAAATCTTTTGTATGAAGCCCCAGCTTAATTTTCACATCAAGGCTCTTCAATTTCAATAATTTCTAATAGTATTAAGAGTTGGGGTTAAAATGCATTCCATATTCTTGCAGTATAATAAATGGTCATGATCTGTTAAATGTGAGCACGTTGAAGAATGCCAAAACAATACCTGTGAGCTCATTATTTCCCATATAGTTTTAAAAGTGGAATTGAAAAAGCAAAAGCAAAATACTAAATGCAATATAGCTCTCTTTTACATTTGCTTGCTGCCAGATATTCTATAAATATAAAAACAGATCTTGGAAGCTGCTGTTTAGAATATAAGTAATGAATTTCCTGATGGGGTGTTCAGTAAAATTTTCCAGACATGAGCTTTCTTACTCTGGTTGGCCAAATAGTGTGTTTTTCCCTCCTGTCTGCTCAGTGAATGTGTTTCTAAAGACCGCTTTGTGTTCCTGCAAATTACAGGAATTCCTGTATAGTACAACTGGAGGCCCTGGCAGCAAAGCCTAATCAAGTTGAAGAAAGCACCACAAATACTTCCCAAATGGCTTTCTTCCACAATTGACAGTATTAAGACAACAAAAGAAAGTGAAAACAAAGGCTACAAAAATAATACATCAACTTTCCTTCTTCTCTCCTCATTTGTTTCCAGATCCTCAAGACTGAAACACACACACATAGATTAAAAGTACAATTATATCTGTAGTACCTATCATATTCTGTATGATATGAAAATGATATTTATAATTATAAATTAATATAGATATATATTATATATATATTACTTTTCTACACCAAAAATATTCCCAACCCATATGTGTACATGTCTTATCAAGACTTTAACAAATTAACTTGCTACTTTAATATAATAGGATCATACTTCAACTCCCTTTTGGGGGTTTATGGCACACCACTAACAGAGAACAAAGTAAGAAATGAGAAAAACAAAAGAAACCCTTCCACCTCTCTAATTACATTTTGTTAATTAAACACCTATGAAAGCGTAACCACTCATAAACTGAAAATTATCAGGATTTGCCTTGAGAAATTCATGGTAAATATTATAACAGCATCCGAATTGCCTGTACTTATTACTGAATACAGCCTGCTGTGTAGGAGGCAATATCCTATAAAAGTCACGTGCCACATTATCCATGGAAACTTTAGCTGATGACAAGTGGCCTATTCAGTTACAAATATAGTCACTTAGAAATATAGGTGGTGTTTTTTCAGCTCACTACCCATATAACTAAACTCCTGTCACTTGACTTTAGAGATTATCTGTATTTTGGAACATAGAAGCCCAATGTGCTACCACCGAGGATAAAAGGTAAAAGGTAAAAAGCATTAGAAGGTAAAAAGTCACTAAATGCATACTTTTTTAAAAGTCCATTATAAAAAACGATGTCTTCAACCTTTTATTAATGAGGTGCAGCTGTGAATAGTCTACTTTCATCTTATTAAAACGTCTAAAGGTAATGAATAGAGAGCGTGATAATATATTCCTCAGGAAAGTTTCAAGACTTTGAAAACAGATCCTTATATTGCAATGCTTTTTAAGTTGCAAGCATAAATATTAGCCTCTAGGGGGAGCGCTAGGCTCTTCCCCTTAGATTTTCTAACTGCTAAGTCAAGAAAAGAGGAAAAAATTCCATTCCCCTAAGAGAGACTGATCCAGCTGGTCAGATTCCAGGACATTGATTGGACCATGTTTTGTAGGACTGAAGCTTTCAGAAGTTTTTAAAAGGTCAGCATAAGCAATAACTTCTCTTCTCAGGCTCTCCATGCCTTCCATAGGTGGCAATCAGACTAAATCTCTGCCCTGGCAAACTACTTTTTCTTTCTCTCTCTGTATATATACGTGCATATACATATATACATACAGATGCATATACAACTGCATCTAGGATTATCTGATCACTGCCTTTGCTTAGCCATTTATGTCCATGTCCTTGAAGATAAATATCGTACGAAGGAATATTTGGCTTTTCGGTGCACTGCCCATAATATCACAGCACCCAAGATCTTTCTCTAATTTCTAATAGCATTTGCAAATAGTATAGAGTTTGTTTATTTTAAAGTTGCACAGAATGCCATTACCTAGCTTAGTGACTTTGGGCAGATCACCCTGTTCTGTGAGTCCCACTCTCCTCACTAAATAGTTTCTAAAATGTTTTTGATTCCAAAATTCTATGAGTTTTTATCTTCAACAATTTCTTCCCAATGCTAAATGAAATTTTGTTCAATAACTCCTGGTGGTCTAAGTCATTTCCCCACTGTGTGATTTAATTGACATAATGCCGTTCAAGGTCACAGAGCAAAACCTAAAACATCTAGCAAGCACATAAAAATTCAAGTCAAATGCATACAACCAGTCAGCTGCAAAGATCTCAAATGCAATAGCCAAAACCACCTAAGCAGACAAATCTAAATAGCAAAGTCACAATCTGCCTTTTATCTAGCATATTGGGTATCTTGTGCCACGAACCTTCTCAGAGCCTTGGGACATGGGCTCAGCAAATGTGTATGCTGACTCTTAGACCTAAAAATTCAGTAGAAGCACAGATCATCTTCCTGAATGTGCCAGCAGATCTTTATCCCATAACTATGTGCAATTTAAACACAGGTTTGGATGAGTACAGCTCATTTATATGTAGGAAGAACAGAATTTTCACAGGAAAAGCAGAGTGGAAGATTCTTGTGTCCCCCACAGACTTGGAGTTCTTGTTTATTTCCATTTGGTATCTTTTATCTATCTTGGGCATTTAAGAAATAAACCAGCCAGAAAAATTCAGATGGAAGACAAAAAATAAAATAGAATCATTAGTTCCAATTCTTCCAGAGAATTCACCTAACAAAATGAGCTGGTGTTATGGGAGGTAGGACAAAGAGAATCCTAAATTGAATTTAATCCAATAGCTTTACTTCACTAGTTAGAAAACTGAAACTTAGCAAGGTCCAATCTTTCATTGGAATGACCTTTATTTTGAGCTTATTTTAGATGTTAGTATGTGCTTTGCCATAATGGGGAAAGGTGAATGGGAAATTCTGCCTTTGCATATTCCAGAGATTAGAGAGTCAAGCTAAATATACCTAACTAACATATGGCTAGTTATCTATTTCTGTATAACAAAGCAACGACTTAATGCCTTGATGGTGATTTATCCCTTCTCATGGTTCTGTGAGTTGACTAGGCAATTACATTTGTCTCATCTGGGCTCACTCATGGGGTTCAGACAGCTCGTGGCTCGTGGCTCGAGTGGGGCTTGGGGCTCTAAGATGGCTTCATTCACATGCCTAGGGCCTCGGTAGGATGACTGGAATGGCCCTGAAAACTGGGAAGCTCTGTCTCTGTGCAAAGTTTCACCTGGACTTTTTATATGATTCTGGAAGTATTCCAAGAAGGCAAAAGTAATAGCTGCAAAGCGTCTTAAAATAGAAGTTCAGAAGCCACATTATATCACTTCTGTTGCATTCTATCAAAGCAAGTCACAAGGACAGATCAAAGAGTGGGAAAATAGACTCCACCTCTTTATAGGAGGAGCTGCAAAGAATCTGTGGTCGTATTTAATCTAACATATCCGGACAACAGAGAGAAATCAGGAAGTTGAATGAGATGCAGATTTGCTCTTTTTTTTCCCCCAACAGAATATGTATTTAAGGATAGAAGTGATGTTACAGGTCATTTATTTATTTATTCAGATATTTCAGTATTTTGACTTCTAACAAATCAAACCCATGCCAATGCTATGCTTTTATACAATGTCTGCATCATAACTGGCACTCACTAAACCCACAATCAACAATGGAGAAAAAAGTAGGCACAGGCATGTTTCATAGAAACTAAAATAGACTTGGTCAGCTTATTTATTAAGCACATATTCTTGTCTACTGTGAAAAGTCATGACCTTCTCAGCTGAGGAAAGCAATTACTTTTGCACAGAGAATCTTTATATAACAACACAAAGGATATTCAAAATTTACCAGTTTCTGGCAAGACTAAAGCACTTAAGGCAGGCAGTGTGAATCATGCAAACTTTGTGAAGCAATTCAGCTTATCAGAGCATGAGATGAATGAAGTCAAAGTTTTGATCCTCAGATAGGCCAATATATTTCATGGAGAGAAGCCTTTTTTTTTTTTTTTTTAACATAAGGATAGCTTTGATCACTTCTTCAGCTACTGAGTCTTTTCTTAACCTCAAGAGAAATGGACAGAATTCAATGAGATTACATATTTTTAAAATGCCATATACTCCAATAGATACTACTGGGGCTACAAAAATTAGAACTATGTAGTTTTATCCTCCCCCAATGTTTCATATTGATAAGGGCAAAAAATAAGATGACACAATTAGTTTACAATGTATAAAATGATAAAGTGCTGGAGAGAAGGTACAAATTACAATACAAGTTCAAAAGAGAAAGATTATATTAGTTAATCTAGAAAATGTACAAAGGAGATGATATTTGCAGAATACCTTTAAAGATGGGGTAAAAGTTTTGCCAGGGGAGAAAGGCATTCTAGATAAAAGGGAGAGAGGAGAGCAGTGAGTGTTGATTTAAAAATAGGAAAGGGTAATTCAGTTTTGTAAGAATGAGAATGTACAGAGATGTGTGGCCTACTTTTCTCAGAGACAGGGGTCAAGTAAGGGAGAAATCTAAATCTTATATAAATGTTTGAAATGATATGAGAAGGAAGTGTGAGGAAAGCTTGGATAGCTTTCCATCCAGAACTCAAGGGTTGGGGACCCTGGTTAGCAGGAGAGCAAAGACCAGGACCCGCAGGAGTGATGAGGAGCTGGGAGGATAAAAGGTTGCTGTTGAGTTAGTAAGGTTTCAGTTGTGGCATAGTACAAATAACATATTTGGTTTCTGCTCTTAGTTCCTGGCACAGAACCCTAAAACCTTTGTAATTTCCTGAGTGATAGAAGTGTTAGGTGCATCTTTTGTCCTTTTATTTGGTCTTTGGCCTCAGTTCCTGACATAGAGCTTCTAATTCCTTGGAACTTTTTGGGTGATCAGAGGGTCTTTTATTCTAATGAGGTGACTCTTGGTGGGATGCTGGATGGTGGCTGGTCACCAGGAAAACCAAGGCATGGTTACAAGTTTGGAGCTTTTAGCCAGAGCCCTCATCCTGCAGGAATGGGTGAGGGATTACACATTGATTTAAAAACTGATTATGCCTACTTGATGAAGCCTCAATAAAGAACCCTAAACTACTGAGCTCAGAGTGCTTCCAGGCTGGTGAATACATCTATGTGCCAAGAGGGGGCGCACCCCAACTTTACACATACAAAAGCTCTTGCACACAGGATCTTGCCAGACCCTGCCGTATGTACCTCTTCATCTGGCTGTTCAGCTGTGTCCTTTAAAATACCTTTGTAATAAATTAGCAATAGTAAGTAGAATTGCTTTTCTGAGTTCTGTGAACCACTTTAGGAAATTATCCAACACAAGAAGGGGATGGTGGGAACCTCTGATTTGTAGCCAAGTCAGGCAGAAATTGTGAATAATCTAGGGACCCACTACTTGTGATTAGCATCTGAAGTGAGGGGCAGTCTTGTGGTACTGAGCCCTTAACGTGGGGTCTTTGCTAACGGCACTGGTTAGTCTTAGAATTAAGCTGCTGAACACACAGTTGATGTCCACAGGGATTGGGAGAATTGTTTGATGTGGAAAACCCACACATCTGGTCGCAGAAGTGTTGAGTGTGAGTGTGAATATGGTGACAAGAAATGGTTTTTTCCCATATATTTACATGGCAATTCTACTACTTTTGTAGGGATAAATTGGAGGGCAGACACTCAAACCTCCCCTTTCTCCTCAGACAAACCTCAGAAATAGTGAAACCTATAGATTATGGGGAGAGGCCTCATCTTTACCTAGGAAAGTCCTCATATTCATCAACATGAGTACTGAATAAGATGGGTATTAAATAGATGATTTTCACAGTCTTTTCTGGCATTAGCATTTTATGATTTTGTGCTTTTGCCTCTAGTAAATCTTATTATTTTGTCTATAGTAAATCCCTGACCTCTTAACTAGTTTGTAATTATTTTCAAATATACAGACAACTACAGAAAATAACATATTCGCATTATTGTGGATATACATGTTTGTGAAAGATATAAAATATTCATAGAATAATGCAAATTAAATTGAGGACAGTTGATATTTTTTGAATTGAAGTAAGAAAAATAGGATCAAGAAAGGACACACAAAAGACTTGATATGTTTCTTTACATCTTCCTTTAAAAGTAAAACTAATGTGAATATGGTAAAATGTTACAATTAGATTAATAGTAGGTAGAGGGATATTTGATATGTTTCTTACAATGTATGTAGAGATTTTGTTCATATCAACTGCTTTGACAGTGTGAACATACAATTTATCTATATATTACATCTTAATGAACCTTTGGTTTTCTTGAAATTTTATACTAATACAAAAAAAATATTGCAAAGAAATTCTGGGAGACTGGTGGCAATACTGCCTAAACATCTGCCTAAACATTTTTTAGGCAATACTGCCTAAAAAAATACATAGGCTTTATTCTAGAAGTATGCATTCCATTTTGTTTTTACATCATGGTAGACCTAGAAAATAATATTTATAGGGTGCACTGGGGTAAAGAGAAAAGTTTACTAACAGATTGTGAAAGAGGACCAGCCACGTCTGCCTCACCAAGCACACCCAGCACCCCAAGAGCTGAGAAGATTCAAATCCCAATAGATTGCAAACGTCTCAATTTCTAACATAGCAATGTTCCAGGAACACTGGATGAACAGCTCTACTCTAGAACAGATATTCTAAAATTTAGCTGCATATTAGAATCTTCCCAGGAGCTTTTAAAAAACTGCTATGCCCAGGCAGGCTATACCCCAGAATGATTAAATTCGAATATCTGACAGTAGGGTCAAGACATCAGTGCTTTTAAAAAAAACACTCCCAGGTGATTCCAGCATGCAGCCAAGGTTGAGAACCATGTCAAGCAGTATCTCTCAAATTCCTCCCATGATAACAATCACCTAGAATACTTGTTACAAATGCACATGCCCACACTTTAAACTCTTCAGCAGCTGGCTTGGGAAGCTGTATGCTTAACAATGCCTCAGGTATATGCCTAGATGCAACATTGCTGTGTCTCAACTGAGCAGTGGTAAGAGGGCTACTTTAGAGCCACTTGAAAATCCTTATTTGTTGGAGCAATCAATGTGGCAAGTTATCTTGCCGTTTTGGATACTTTCCGTGTTTTAGAGGGCTATTCTGACCTAGGTACTGCAATGCTGGGTCTGGCTGGTATTGGAAAAATTAGTTCAGAAATCATCAGGAAATGATCCCAGCCTGTGGAGGAGCTGTATAGAAAGTAGCTGTTTGCTGGTACATATCATATTGTCCATTGTGCCAGGAAATAACCTTTGAGAGTCTAGCCACAGAATTCTTTCTTACCTTTCTTTGAAAGACTGTAAAGAACACTGGCAAAAAAAAAAAAAAAAAAAAAAAAAAAGGCTCTGGAGCCAAACAGCCTTGGTAAATCCAGGCTCCACTAAACAACTAATTGCAATCTTGGGCAGTGCAATTAATCTAACCATGCCCAGGTTTCCTTTTTGTAAAAATAGTCACAATAATAATAGTACCTACCCTCATGTTGTTGTCACAGATTAAATAATTATAAATGCCTAGAATTTAAGTGTTGAAGAAAGATTATTAGTATTACTATTACCAATTTACACTTCTCAATTATTCCCTCGTTCAAGTATTCTTACATTTTTATCATCTAAACTTTGTCCCATTTTTACCCACCCAAATTCCTATTCCTTTATTTTCACTGATTGTAACAAAGGAAAAACAAAGCAGTAAAATACCAAAATTCTTAACTATTTATCAGATAACAAATTCTACATATTTTCTAAAATATATTAAGTACTTTCCTCTCCTTTTTTGCCACGATTATCAATAAGTAATGTTGAGAAGATAATAACACATTGATTGTGTCTAGCTTTATGCTTTATGCTATTCAGATTCAATCATTTCAAGGATGTCTAGCTTTTGGTATCCCATACCTACTTTAATAACTTGTAGAGTTAAAATAACCCTTTTGGGCAGGAAATCAGGAAATTCTTTTTCATGTCAAAGTTTGTCCGGTCATGCTGAACTTTAATCCCATTTTCTCTAGGTTTGTTTTCTGTGCCCATTTTAAAAAATGGAACTTCTGGAAACTATTATGACATGATATTGATTGCAGAAAGAACTTCAAAGCTTTAAAAATTATACTAGAATGTTACAATATGTTTCTTTTTGAGTTAAATTTCATATATAAGAGGGCCTTTAAAGAAATATTAAAAGAAATAGCATAATTTTAATATTTAGATAATTTTGACCATAAAATGGACCCCATTATAGACCCTGAGATCAGGATTCTGTTAACATTTGTATGATTTCTGATTCTAATGTTCATATAAATATAATACACACACAACCAGTAATTATGATGAACCATTTCAGAGACCGCTATCTATAAGGGTAAATGAGTAGCCAATCTGGCAGATATAAAACCAGGGTCAAATTACAAAACTTGCTCACTTAAGACTTTTAACATTATTTAGTACTTTGTTTTGTTCCAGAGAAGTGGGTGGTTACCTAAAACTATCTGGTTTTTGTGCTGCATAAAAAGATGCCAACAGTCAAGGTGGTTCAAAATCGTCATTGCAGAAGCAAACATAGTTGAGACCTGGGAAATTCACAGGTTACCCTGAAAGTACATATCACAGATTTTTATTTCCAATGACTACTCCATTTTACAAAGACAAGTGTAGTTACTAATACACTGAAAATAATTAATGCTAAAATCCCTTTCTAGGCTGTGAAGAATTTGGGTCATTTCAGTGATAGTGTAATATCTATGTTAATTCTGCAAATCTCACAGGATCCAGGTCAGAGATCTATACACTGCAGGAAAGAAAACCATACTTTTGCATAATAGTCAAGATGATGGTTATGGTGACTACAGTGATGGAATGCCATTTAATTATGTCAATTCACAAAAATAGTGATTATCATTTACAACATGTTAGGTGGAAAAAGTAGATTCTAATTGTCATACGAATACAAAAACCTACCAAAGTGACTCAAAATCTGTATCAGTACTTCTGCTGTAAGAGCTGAGTTTCACCAAGGGCAAATATTTATATATACATATCTATATACATGTTATTTTGTATAGTTTGTGTGCACGTGCTATTGTTTGCTCTTTGAGTGTCATCCTTGATGCTTTCTCTTTACTTCAGCTACTTTATCCTATTGTTTACTAAGTCCATTTGATTTTTCCTCCTCGGTATATCTAAATCCAACCCCTTTTCTCCATTCCACTGCCAATACACCGGTCCACCCACCATCATCTGTTCTGTTTTCTTCTATCCCCATGTAAACTATATTCTACATCATGCCTACTGTGATCATTTAGAAGTACAAATAGGTTTATGTTTCTCCTCTACTTAAAGCCACTCAGTAGTTTCCTAAGTCAGATAAAATTAAATTAGAATATCTTCAAAACCCTTTATGAACTGGCCCTACTTATATCTCTAATCTCTGAAAACTAATATCTGAAACTAGCCTAATCTGTGAAAAGGGCCTAGAATAGTACTGGTAGGTGGGACAGGCACCGCTATTTGCCTACTTTATGTCAATTTGCCACTTCTTCCTTACTGTAATAATCCAAATTTTGTTAGGATTGGCACTTATCCCAGTTTTCCTTGTAGTTAGATTTGGCTATCAGATTTCAGCCAATGATGTGTAAGTGAATATATATGCTAAGGGCCTTCTTTCAAGTTTCCAGTTGAATATTACTGCTTAAAGAGGCTTTCTCTAATTATCCTATATAAAATTAGATTCTTTATTGTTAATTTCTCTCATGAAATCCCGTTTCTTCATAACATTGATTAAAATTTGTAATTATATCATGTATTTATTGGTTTGTTAGTGTCTGATCCCTCGGCAAGTTCTGTAATGACTGTTTCTGCCTTATTTATAGGTGGATATTGTTGCCTCTTATTATCACATTATATATATGATAGTAGACAAAAGAATGAAAATAATTCATTTTATAAGTAATTATCAAACATTATAAATTATAAATCTATTATGTCAGTAAACATTTGCGACACATTTATTTTGCTTAAACAATCATTCTTCACACTGTAGGAGATATAACAGTAAATATGACATGGCTAGTTCCAGCAAGAAAGACACATATTAGTGCAAAAGTAAAACATGAACACAAACAACCATAATGTATGACAGGTGTCATAAGTATGACACAGATGTTAGAGAAGTTTAGAGGAGAGAGAGATCCCTATGAACTGGGATGCTGGGAAGAGATTATGGGAGAATTAACATCTAAGTTGACAATAAAACTCTCATGAGGGTGTGTGGGTGGGAGCCAACTCAGCTCAGCGGGAGAAACTCAGAAGGCATCCCCCAAAAATTCAGGTTGTGTGTGAAGAACAGGGAGTAGGTGCAAACAAATATATCATGCCTTTTGTTCACTTCTTTAACCCCTTACCTTGAGGCACTCAGTTTGGATGATGACTCAGTTTGGAATAAGGGTAAGTGTGCTTTTAACAAGGTAGATTTAACAAAACACACTGAAGATAAAAGAGAAAGAGAGAAAAGGAAAAGGATAGGTATCTTACATAAATTCTATCAAAATTTTCAGGGAGGGTGGGCTAGGGAAGTTAATACTATTAAAAATTATTTATGTCCAAATTGGGAATCAATAAAGATAAAAAGCATAATAATTAGTTATAAGGGTAAGAACTTAGATGATTGGCTATTTAATAGAAACGTGAAACAGGAGAGAAATGAAGAAAGTGCAGCCTACAAGATGTGTGAAGGGTCCTTGGAATACTACACAGCCATAAAAAAATGAAATCGTGTCCTTTGCAGCAACATGGATGCAGTTGGAGGCCATTATCCCAAGAGATTAATACAGGACCAGAAAACCAAATATCACATGTTCTCACTCATAAGTGGGTGCTAAGCATTGGGTAGACACTGACATGAAGGTGAGAGCAATGGACATTGAGTTTTCCAAAAAGAAGGAAGGAGGGAGAAGGGCAAGGGCTGAAAAACTTCCTATTGGTTAGTATGTTCACTATTTGGGTGACGGAATCAATGGAAGCCCAAATCTCAGCATCATGCAATATATCTTTGTAAAACACCTGCACAGGTACCCCCTAAATCAAACATTTAAAATAACAGTAATGAAAATAATGTGGAGAGGTAAAAGTAATTTATCTCTGAATGCAGTCTGTGATCTCCCTGTACTTTTATTCTCTAAATGCCTTTGGTTCCATTTAGCTCAAGAACCATCAGTAGAGGGAAGGTACAGAATTAGAGCTAAGAATCAAGTTTTAGTTACTTGTGAGAGTCTGATTAAACACATACGCACATATGTGTGCATACATAACAAGTTTTCAAATTATTTAAAAATTGCAATGAATAGCCTATTTCATTTGTATATGTCAATTTTAAAAATTTCAAGGGCTACTCCTCCAGTTGTGCCATGAAATTAACACAAAAAGGGGCATATAAACAAATATATATATACATATATGTGTGTACACACATGCCAAAAAGTATAAGGATATATTATATATAATTATATAGAGCTATATTATTACTACATGTGTATATATTTATATATATATATATGTATGCTCAGATATATTCCTTAATGTGTTAGGCCTCAAAGACTTTTCTTACCACTTGTGTTACTCGAGCCTCACATGCTTCTGAGGAGTAAATGTTATTTTGCTGCACATTTTTTAGATATGGAAGTATATGTAAAGAGATAATGTCACTTGTCTAAAGAAATAGATGCTCAAAGCCAAGCAGAACCAAAATTTCAAAACTCATTGAGTCCAGTCATCCTTCTTTTACATTTAGAAGAGTACAAAGTCATCTCCTCTTATAGCAGGTGAAAGAATGATTAAGGTAGTGTCTCATATATAATGTTGCCCTAGATTTATACATCACATTTCTTCCAAGCGTTTTCAGATATTATCTCATTTGTCTTCCAACATCCATGAAAGATAAGTAGGGGAAGGTAGGTTCATCTGCATTCCCCAAGATGGATGATCTGAGTGGAGAAAGGGTGAAGTCACAGTGTGCTGCTGAGCTCACGCAGCAATCAGACTGGAATTCATGCCAGCTGCTCCCATCCTTGGGCTCATTCCATCGATTTGGGAATGAGAATTTTGTGAGTAGAGGTAGCAGAGGATGGGAGAGTGAGGGTGGGAAGATTCTAGAAAAGCGATATAGTTTTGTTATTTCATTATTTTCCTTTCTAACATCTCTCTCTGGTGTTCCTGCCCTTGGGAATATGAGAGAACAGCAACAAAATCTTCAATAGGACTTCTCCTTTTGCTTCAAAATGGTGATTAATGTGTAATGCTAAGAACAGAAAGAATAAAAGTACCCCCTATTCTAAAGAGAACTGCAAACAATAGGGTCACTCATCTTCAGAGCTTTCTAAGACAGCTGAAGTAGAATTAATGTCATTCTAGCCTCCTGACTTTCCTTATTTATTTAAAAAAAATGAGAAAGAAGACTTTGAAGAGGTCATCAAAAGCCATAGACACTTACAATAGACTCTTGGCCTCACGGAAAGTAAAACCTACCCTTTGTCCAACATGCTAATTAAGAGGGATCTAAAAGAATCCCTAATAGATATTGGGGTTCTAGAATTTCAGTGATTTCCATTTGTGCAGGGTATTTTTTATCTTCCCTGTGTCCATCTAAGCCAAGGGAAAGCAAATTTTAAAAAGACAAAAGACAAAGGAAAGTGATTTCAGTATTGCAACTTGTACTTCCAGTACTTGGTTCTCAAAGTTAAGTGGGCATCTTGGAAGAAAGCTGGACGGATCCCACAGAAAAGGACTACTCACCAGGCGAGGAGCTTCAAGTAGTAAGAGGCACACACTCCATGTGTGCCAACAGGATCAGATTCAGGAGACTGTGCAGTAAGAAAGTCCCCCAACAGAGCCCTCCAACAAACTCATGTGTGCTCCCCAAGAGAGAATCAGCTATGCAACTAGTGAGCCCGGGAGGCAGCAGCAATCAACAAAGAAAATTAGAAAAGCACCAGTCATGCAAGGGACAACTAACTGTACCTTTTCCCTTTTCTTTCTCCCCACCTCGCCACACAAGAAAATGGAGAGAAAGAACATATTTAAAGGTCAGCCAACCAGTCCTACCCTAGGCTCCCAAGTGAGGTAAGGATAGGAGGAGTAGACAAGAAAGTCATACACCTTCCCCATGGATCAAGGGACCCCAAGTCTGATCCACGGCATTGGAAAGGAAAGTTTTATAAAAGATGTGAAATTAGAGTTTTCAACTGGGCAGAATTTGAGTAATGAAAAATGCCTTGAAAGTAATGGAATATGCCTAGGATCTTGTTAAGAGATCTCCTAGTCAGCTGGGAGGAGGAATTTGACATAAACAATAGGAGAGCAAGGGCTTTTAAAAAATAAAAGCATTTCATGTTTGATGCCCACTGAGCTAAGCCTTCTCAATAATCTAGATAAATGCAGATGCAAAACTCAACTGAGATCATGAAGAAGGAATGGTGAGTTTTAGCAGTGAAAGAAGAATATTATTTGTGCTTCTCCACAGAAATGATTTACTGAAATAAAAACAACTCATAAGTAATAGGTGGAATACAAAGAAGTGAACATTTGCAGCCTTCTCTTTCAGCAGTATTTGAGCTTTCAGATTCCTTCTTTTACACTCATATGTGGGCAATGCACATTGAAGAATCTAGAGAGGTTTACACTTGACACTACAAGGAACATTTATTTCAGACATGTGGCTACATCAATTAAATGCGATGTGTATTCACAACATTAGTCACTCCACACAGCAGCTCATTAGAATGCATGTGCCTTGCAAAGGCAGCCAAGATTCAGTGAGGCATAAAACCACAAAGCATCACTATAGATCACACACCACTATTTTTAACAAATATTAAATTTTTACAATTTTTTTTTCTCCAAATTATTGATGCCAGTCAAAATAACCAATTTTTTTTCTTCACTTACTCAGGGTAACTTTGATTTGACCTTCCATCCTGATTATACAAATTGACCTTATAATTACCTTAATTCAATAATAATTTTAAAAACGTTTTCTCAAAATGAAATGGTGGTAGAGTGTTGGGGCAGCAAAAATTTTTGGGGGTGTTATCATATCTCCTGTGACCAGCACATGTATGTCCAGAACACCTGAAGCAACTGAAGATCCACAAAAGAAGGGAAAATAGCCTTAACTGATGACATTCCACCACTGTAATTTGTTTCTGCCCCACCCTAACTGATCAATGTACTTTGTAATCTCCCTCACTCTTAAGAAGGTTCTTTGTAATTCTCTCCACACTTGAGAATGTACTTTGCGAGATCCACCCCCTGCCTGCAAAACATTGCTCCTAACTCCACTACCTACCCCAAAACCTATAAGAACTAATGATAATCCATCACCCTTTGTTGACTCCTTTTTCGGATTCAGCTGGCCTGCACCCAGGTGAAATAAACAGCCTTGTTGCTCACAAAAAAAAAAAAAAAAAGTGTTTTCTCACATTAAAAAATGACAACCATAAATTTTGCATAAAATATTAAAGAATAAATGGCTCTAATAAAATATTATTAGAGGCAGCCATTTCTAAATTAAAAGACGCATTGAGTTTTAGCATAAGAATAACTAAGGTAAATCACATAAATTAAAAAGAAGAAATAAAGTGAAACATGATTATATAAATGACTATTTTAGTTTATGTAGGCAAATTGTCACCAATAATCTATGTGCAGCTTAACATCATCACGCATGGTGCCTGATGGAATAAAAATAGAAGGAGTCAGTGTGAATTTGAGTTCAACTGAACAAAGATTTTCTTACAGCATCTTACAGGGATACAATGTGTTGGGGATTGCTCTAGACTCAGAAATGCAAAAATAAATAAGACATAGTCAATAAGGAGGAAAAAGTGAAAGTTTGTCAGTATCTCTGTCAGCAAAATGCTATGTAACAAACCAATATATTCATTGGCTAAAAGAAAGTCCTATTTGCTGTATCAGTCAGGGCCTGATGAGAAACAGATGGTGAACTCAAAATGGTTTCGCTGAAGAGGATTAAAGGAAAGGACCATTTATAGAGCCATAGGAAGGTCAAAGGATGCAAGAAGTGCTAGTGAAACACCAAACAATGTACCCAAAGAATGTGATCAGTTCTGCTCACCCCTACTGGGAAGGGTTAAAGGGAAGAACCATATGTACTAAAAACTTGCTGAGAGCTGAAGCCAGAAGTAGGGCTGCAGGACCAGACAGGAACTGTGGCAGGAGATGAAAGCAGCCAATCCCAGAACCTCAGCAGGGGTGGGGGCTATAAATAGTGTGTGTGTATACATGTAATCTGTGTGTGTGTGTGTGTGTGTGTGTGTGTGTATTTGCCAGCCATTAGAGAAAATCTAATTTGACTTTGTTATGTTCTTTTTACCTCTTGGATGAAGTAGGTTAAAGTTGATACAGTAAACTTTTTTAGGACACAATTCCCTAGACTTCCTCCTAATTCCCTACCTCAGCTTTCATATACAGTTTCTAACAAATATTGTCAGATGATGTACAGTAGAAATAAAAACAATTACATGTGGAACTCTTAGTATGGCATGGACTCTACTAAGGGCTGATACTTATTTATTAATGCGTTTTACTATCAGTCTGTCTAGAGGGTGCTATTCCTGTCTCCATTTCACGAAGAGGAAACTGAAGCTTTAGTAATGTTAATTAATTTGCCCAAGGTCACAGGTTTAGTAGCTCTCAGTGCCAAGACTCAAATCTAGATTTGATAGTCATGAAGGTTTATGTTCTTAACATTATGCTCTATTGTCCGCAATTCATGCATCCATAATACATCTTCCCCAGTCACACAAGGGATGCCAGACTCAAAGTCTGAGAATTGTGCCAGGTTCATAGTTCTGACACTAGAATAAGGTTAGAGATCTACCTCTGCTATGCAATTGTACACAGTTTATTTATTTGGCCAGATTCTAACGTGCTCCCTGAGCTGGAAGGATTCTAGTTTTCCTTATGAATTTAATCTTGGGGCAAAGGCAATAAACCACGGGTATAGAAAACAGGAAGTTGGAAATATTACATGCTAAACTTTTGAATGAACAAATGTGCCTATCACCCAGTGTATTTCCTGTCCCTCCGTATTAAGAAACACAAACATCCAAAAAGCTCACTGTTGCCTGAAGTAACTTTTCTACCAAGCTATGCTGCCTTTGCAACCGTGTAAGCTCTCCAAGATCAAATAATAGGAATAATTTACAAATATAAAATAACTCATTAAAATAAAGGCCACTGCCCGAGCTACTGACATTAAAATAGCTGATTCTTTTCTTATATGTCTTCAAACTAACCTAGTAAAATAAAGTTATCATTATAATAATAAATGGTTTGTCATCAAGTGATGATTCTTCTCTGTATCTATAGTTCCAAACATTGAGTTTAATTCTGTATTTTTTTAAAAAATAGTATCACAACGAAAAATTCATTGTCTCTGAAACCAAATAATAATTTCATTTTCTTCCAATATTCACCTTTTGGGGCAATGGCATCATTATTCCCTCAGTCATTAAACATTAATAATAATGTCTTTTTTTCATCATCTATATAATAACTGATATCTAAATAGCATGTAACCATTCACAAAACAAAAGTTGTGCATATCTCTTTCATAAACCACACAATTTGAGGCACACCGAAGCTACAGAGCAGTGACAGATACTACCTGTGATTCAAAGGCATATCAGTTAAGGAGGCAGGCAAGGAAATAGAATGTTCAAACTACCCAGTACTCATTGTTGAAATGTATGTTTGTATAAACTGTTATGGGACGAGAGAAAATGACGACCTAAATTAATAGGAAAAAAAAATCAAGGAATGTTTCCCAAAGAGTTGCACAGGAAATAATGGGCAGGTGAGTGTAAGAAGACAATCAGTGAAAGAGAAAAGAGTGACTGCAAAAAACAGACACATGATAGGATGCCCAATCATCTAGGAAGAACAAGCCCTTGGGGGAAACACAGGATTCCAAGTGAGTGTGGGAGAGTAAAAGGAGACATTTGCCGAGTTAAGCTTGGATCACTTCAAGAAGAAACTAGTGTTTTGGGGTAAGGAGCTTGGGCATTTCTCTACACGTGATGGTAAGAGGAGGAGGAGGAGAAGGAGGAAGAAGAGGAGCTGGGAGGAAGGGTTCAAGAAATGAGGAAAGGAAGAAAAATGTTGAAAAAGTAGGGAACATTAGAATTTGTTAGCTCTCCTAAAGTATCCAGGGGTTACACTTGTGTGGGCACACCTAGATCTGCTGCACTCTTGGGGTTTTGATTGTTCTCTTTGTTAGCAACATTCTCAGATTCTTTCCAAGAGACAACAAAATAACTTCTGAGAGCCTCACCTCATTTCTAAGAGAGGCTTCATCCCCCCATATTTCCAGGATAAAAACAAAAAATTCCTAGGCCGAGTGTGGTAACTCATGCCTGTAATCCCAGCACTTTGGAATGTTGAGGAGGGAGGAATGCTTGAACCAAGGAGTTCAAGACCAGCTTGGGCAACATGATGATGAAATCTCATCTCCACAAAAATTAGCCAGGCGTGGTGGCATGCCTGTAGTCCCCCGCTACTTGGGAGGCTGAGGTAGGAGGATCACTTGAGCCCAGGAGGTCAAGGTCACAGTGAGCTGTAATCATACCACTGCATTTCAGCCTGGGTGACAGAATGAGACCCTGTCTCAAAAATAAAAAAATTAAAAAAAAAAAAAGGCTGGGCTTGGTGGCTCACGCCTGTAATCCCAGCACTTTGGGAGGCCAAGGTGGGTGGATCACCTGAGGTCAGGAGTTTGAGACCGGCTGGGCCAACATGGTGAAACCCCATCTCTACTAAAAACATATTTAAAAAAATAACAGGTGTGGTGGTGGGCACCTGTAATCCCAGCTACTCGGGAGGCTGAGGCAGAAGAATTGCTTGAACCCGGGAGACGGAGGTTCCAGTGAGCCAACACGGTGCCACTGCACTCCAGGCCTGAGGGACAAAGTGAGACTCCATCTCAAAAAAAAAAAAAAAAAAAAAAAAAAAAAAAAAAAAAATCCTAGTAGAGGGAGTGCCTCATTGCCTTAGCTTAGGTCACATGCCTAGGGAACTTGTGATAGAACATACTGATATATCAATCGTAGACCAATTGTAGTAAACATATTGCTTGCTTAAACAGTATTGGAATGTACATGCATTCTCTCATTTATAGATCCTTTAACAGAAAACTTGATAGCCAGGGAAGTTAGATGCTCAAGGTCACAGACAGCCAAAAAATACTCAAACTCAAGTCATCACCAATGTCTATCATCCACATATAAATAAATGTCTTTGTAATAGTCAATTACTAGCCAGAGACAGTGTCCAGCAGTATGTTTTGAATACTGACCCACTCTCATGAAGCACACTAACCACTGCACAATAAATCTCCGTGGAGATTGTCTGGAGTCCTAAAACTACTTTAGATTTTCCTTTAAAATAAATCATTTTGATAAAAGTACTTAAGACTTTAGATTCCTCAAAATTTATGTCTACATAATATAATGCTATGCATTGAAGAAACAGAAAGATTAAGAAGAAATAAAAGGCATCCAAACTGGAAAAGAGGAAGTCAAATTGTCCCTCTTTGTAGATGACATGATCTTATATATAGAAATACTAAAGACTCTACCAAAAAAAAACTTAGAACTAATAAATGAATTCAGCAAAGTTGCAGGATACAAAATACACAAAAATCAGTACTATTTCTATATGAAATAACTAGCTGAAAAAGAAATCAAGAAAGCAATCCCATTTACAACAGCTACAACAAAAAAATACCTAGGAATAAATTTAATCAAGGTAGTGAAAGGCCTTCATGATGAAAATTGAGAAACATCAAAGAAAAAGAAGGAAGAGGACAGAAACAAATGGAAAAACAACCCATGCTCATGGATCAGAAGAATATTGTTAAAATAGTCATATTACCCACAGCAATCTACAGATTAAATGCAATCCCTATCAAAATACCAAGACATTCCTCATAGAAGTAGAAAAAAATAAAATCTAAAATTCATATGAAACCACAAAAGACCCCAAATAGCCAATGCAACACTGACCAAAGAGAACAAAGCTGAAGGCACCACACTACCTGACTTCAAAATACACCACAAAGTTATAGTAACCAAAACAGTATGGTATTGGTATAAAAGACACATAGACCGATGGAACAGAAGAGAGAGCCCAGAAATAAATTCACAGCCAATTAATTTTCAACAAAGGTACCAAGAATGTACACTGGGGGAAAGGACACCCTTTTCAATAAATAGTGCTGGGAGACCCGGATATCCAAATGCAGAAGAATGAAACTAGACCCCAATCTCTCACCATATACATAAAATCAACTCAAAGTAGATTACAAATTTAATCATATGACTTGAAACTATGAAACTATTAGAAGAAAACACAGGGGAAACACTTCTGGACATTGGTCTAAGAAAAGATTTTATGTCCAACACTTCAAAAGCACAGGCAGCAGAAAGAAAATTAGACAAAGGGGACTATATTAACCTAGAATGTTTTTGCATAGCAAAGGAAATAATAAACAGATTAAAGAGGCAACCTGTAGAACGGAAGAAAATATTTGCAAACTGTTCATCTGACAAAGGACTAATATCCAGAATATATAAGGAGCTCAAACAACTCAATAGCAAAACAAACAAAAAACAGAAAAGAATTTTATTAAAAAGTGAGCAAAGGATCTGAGTAGACATTTCTCAAAAGAAGACAAATTGCAACAAGTATATGAAAAAATGCTCAACATCACTAATTATCAGAGAAATGCAAATCAAAACCACAATGAGATATCATCTCACCCCAGTGAGAACGGATATGATCAAAAAGACAAAAAATAACAAATGCTGGCAAATATGTGAGGAAAGGGAGCTCTTATACACTATGGTGGGAATGTAAATTAGTACAGCCATTATGGAAAACGGTATGGAAGTCTCTCAAAAAAAAAACTAAAAATAGAACTACCATACCAGCAGTCCACTACTGTTAGTTATTTATCAAAAGGAAAGAAAATCAGTATATCAAAGGGATACCTGCATCCACATGTTTATCACAGCACTATTCACAGCCAAAATAATGAAACCAATGTAAGTGTTCATTAGTGGATGCATGGATAAAGAAAATGTGGTGTATATACACAGTGAAATACTATTTATCTATTAACAATAATAAAATCCTTTCATTTGCTGAAACATGGATGGAACTGGAGGTCATTATGTTAAATGAAATAAGCCAGGCAAGAAAGACAAATATCATGTGTTCTCACTCCTATATGGGTGATAAAATATAGATCTCATGGAGGTAGAGAGTAGAATAATGGTTACCAGAGTCTGGGAAGGGGAGATGGTTTATAGATACACACATGCAGTTACATAGAAGGAATTAGCTATAGTGTTCAACAGCACAATAGTTAACAATCATTTACTGTTTATTTCAAAGTAGCTAGGAGGGATTTGAAATGCTCCCCACACAAAGAAATGATAAATGTTTGAGGTGATGAATATTGTAAATACCTTGATTTGATCATTACACATTCTATGCCTGTATCAAAATATCACATGTACCCCATAAATACGTACAATCATTATATGCATACAGGAAGATAAAAATAAAAGCAGAAAATATCATATGCATTGGGTTCTGCAATGGAAAAGATAGAGAGGGTTGGGAAGCATTTCAATGATGGGCACATCTCTCTTCCCAAGGTCTTATTTCATTTCCAGTACAACTTCTGACAGCTGGTAGAAATGTGTGCCTCTGACAGAGCAGTTTCACACATTCTCAAGTGCAAAAAGTAAGGTTGACGGCATCCTTTCCATTTCCATCATCAGCTGAAGTGTCTCCTCTCCAGGAAGGAGTAATTAGCTCAGTCTTCTAGTACTGGAAGTCAAACTAAAGCATCTTGACTACACTGACTCCTGCTGCCTTCCTAGTCTCACAAATAGGAATTCATATGATTAAGTACATTTTACTTCAATCTAGGCCTTGAACCAATGACCTACCTTCCGTAACTGCCTACACAATACATACATACACACACACAGGGGCATGTAGTGCACTTCTCTTCTGGACTTGAAATACAGATGGTTTTAAACTGAATCATTTATATTCTATGCCAGAATAGAAATCAGTCTCAAATAGCTGCAGGCTCTAACAACGACTATTTTGAAAATCCGACTCCATGTTATGCGGCATAGTGGAAAGAGCTCTGATTGAAGAGCCAAGTCCTGTATGTGTCATAAATTCTATTTTTGCATCTTTATTGAATAGATTGGTGCCCTTTCATAAAGCAGAAAGTGTTTGAGATGAATAGAGTAACAACATTTGACCTTTTAAGGTTCTGACAATCTAAGATTATAAATCTCAAGTACTGAGAGAAAAGTGTGTTTTCGTGAAATTGTTAGAATTGCTCCCTTTGAGACTTAAAATATATAATTAAAAACACTCCTTGCAAAATATAATAGGTATCTGAACAATAAATAATATTTACTATGTCATTTCTAGTCATCTTAGAGTGTGATGATTAAGAAGAGCACAGACTCTGGAGCTAAATGGCCTGGTTCAAATCCAGTTCTACTTCACAGATTTGTGACTTTGGGAAAGCTACTTCACCTCTCTGTGCCTCAATTTCTTCATCTAGGAAATGGGAATGACACTAATAGTATCTATGTCTTAGTACTCTTGTGAGGATTAAATGAACAAATATGTAAGGCCTAGAGAAATGTGACTGATACAGAGCAGTGTTATTAAGAGTTTGTTCCTGTGGTAAGGATGAAGACAAGTACATATTTAAAATATAAATATAGAACATTTTTAATATAAATAAAGAGTCATTTAGGAAATATTATCTTTGGCTATATTCCCAGTTGAGAGCTTTCCCGTGGTTATTGTTAAAGCAAATAAACAAAAAGCAACTTTTCCAAAGTTAATTATAGTACTGGAATATAAATAAAAATCATGTAATAATATTAAAAACAGCAGCAATATAAACTATCATGCATTGCGCAGCCACTGTATGACACGCACTCTACCAGAAGCTTAAGGAGTGAGTGATTAGACCATATAAAACAGGTGGCAAAAAAAAGGAAGAAAAAAGGAGTGTGAATGAACATGCAGAAAGATTGTTTTAGTTTAGGGTGTGTTTGAACACATTTGTAGATAAAATGGGACAACAATTATCTCATTTTGTCCTTACAACCACCCTACGTAATACACACTCTTATTATCCCCCATTTTATTGATAAGTAAAGTAAGGCTCTCAGTGGTTAAGTAACTGGCCCATGATTACAGAATTGTGTTGAAGTCTGGATATAAACCCTGATTCAGGTAAGCCACAGTTCACATTCTTAACCACAAAGTTAGAGGCCACTGTTCTAAGCAAAGATGCGTTTTGTATGCTATAATTTTTTTCTTATAACTTTTCTTTCAGTCATCTAGATTTCTCAGCAAAGCTTACCCAGATAGGTAAACATTTTGGAAGATGTAGAACAGAGAAGATTTTTTAGAAAGGGAGAAGTGGGAGAGAGCTTTCCATATTGCAAATTTTTGAGATGGTATGGGAAACAGCATATATGCCACTATTGAATGTAAACTCTGATATATTCTTTCATTATTCTACATGAGTTTTTCAATTACATTTACTTTGGATCCTTCAGTTTTGTCAAGCTCATCAAAATCATCTTTTTATTGATATTGTTATTAATGTTAAGAAATGACTAGACAACACTAATTTCTTCATGCTTCTTAAGGAAGTCACATTACTGGTGATCTTCGTATAACACAATTTACTCCCAACCAGAATCTCCAAATATGTCATGAAAAATAATTATCAATTCTATTTTTTATTCAATGAGGTAGGTCTAAGTGAGGCATTTTATTATTTCTCATTTGGTAAATTGATCCAAGGAAGGAACTGTAATGTATATAATACTGTAGAAGAAATTTTATAATCTAAACTTAAAAAATAAAAGCAGTGACTTCTAGTAAAGGTAGGAACGATTACCAAGAAATCTCCAGCTCTCTGTTCTGGAACCCTCACTTAAACACCCTAAACTAATACAACCTTTCTGTGTGTTCATTCACACTCCTTTTCTCTTCCTTCTTTTTGCTACCCATCTTATACGGTCTAATCACTCACTCCTTAATCTCTCAGATTCTAATTTCTTTTCAGCACCTATTTTCTGAAAGGCCAGTAACCTCCCAATCAATAAATCCATTTTTTTTTCATCTTCCTTGACAGCTCTGTGGAACTAGTCAACACTGACCAACCTTTCTCTTTGTCTTAAAATTCTTCCATAATATGTTTTTCAGGACACTGCACTACTTGCTTCCCTCCCCCCACCCTTTTTTTCTTACTATTCTTAATCTTGTAACTGAAAGCTGATCTTTTCATTCTCCATATGTCAGTGTCAGTATTTCTCAAGGTTCTTCGATCATTTTCTCCTTCAATGTTCATTTCTTGAGTCATTTTCAAAGATCACTTCTGTAAGGATGCCTTCCAAATCTTTATTCCAAACCCTGTGGCTGTTTGCTTAATAAAAATGTCATTTCCAACCAGCTTTTTTGCATATCCCACTCTAAGGAGTTTGGAAGTAGAGATACTTGCTTTATCAGCTTTCCCTGATACTATTGGTGGCCATGGGACACAATTTTGGTGAATGAAATTAGAGAAAAAAGTCTAAGACAGGTGTACTTTCTTGAAAAAAAGGGACAAAATCAGAGGTACTACTCCTTTCCCCTTTGCTTCCTGGCTTATAAAGCAAACATAAGGACTTAAAACTTTTGCATTTATCTTGCAATCATGCAGTGAGAGACAAGCATGTGAACTAAAAGTCAAGATGATTAGCGTAGTAAAGTGGAAAGAGAAAAATCCTGGGCCTTTGATAATATCATTAGGAATCTGACTCAATAACAGCAAGTGCTCACACCTGGACTTTTTGCCACGCGAGGGAAAAAATAAAGCCTAATCATTTAAGCTACTATTAGACAGATGTCTTTAGACAATAAAAATCTTGTCACTGTATCTTCATTCCATTCACCTATTTCCAGATTATTGCTTTGATATTTCTACATGGATATCCATCTGCATGACAAATTTATTATAATGAAAGTCAAATTGATATAAAGAAGCCTGTGCATATGTCATTTCTTTATAGTTTCTTAATACATGGTAGCATTTTATATGGAATAAGTATTGAAATAGTTAAGTAAATTAATAAATTGTGACACAACTGAACCCTAGTGTAGCAAATATAATTTCTAGGAACTTTCAATTAGTGGAAATAGCATGAAGATATATAGTTCTTCTTCCCACCTGACTATTTTCATCTTGATATTATCAGCATCCTGGGATGAGATCTCATGACAACTTGACAACATGGCTTTGTTCCTCTCAGATGTCAGTTCTTCTACACTGAAGTCACATATATAACCCAGCTAACCTAAAACAGGCACCGAATAATACTGACTTCTTGTAATGATGATAGCTATTACACAGCAATGGAAGGTAGCGTTATCAAAATTGAACAATTGAAAGGTCATCAGAGCATTTTGGCATGGGTTTTCAGATCCACTGACTCTCTGAGCTTGATGTGTTATCTAACACAGTTACTCTAGACACAAGTATGGTTATCATCAGCAATGAGCTAAACGGAAATCATCACCAAACTCAAATTATTAATGGAGTTATGTACCTTAATACTATTCCTGAGAAACTTCCTATAGTTCAATGGATTCATGGTGGAAAACTTTGAATCTGGCCCACATTTCAATCTGATTTTGAGCAAATTACTCAAATTCAGTTTCCAGTTCCCTAATCCACATGGTAATATGACAGGGTCCCTATTGAGGATCAAATGTGGTGCTCTCTGTACAAATTATTTGTAATTAATGAAGTTTTAAATCATTTATTTGTTCTCTATTTTATGTAATGTCACAAATCGAGTTAACACTGCTGCAAGTGCTATGTATAGCCATAATGTTACATTACCATTTCCTTTAATTTTTTGTGCATTAACACCACTTATACTCCTATTTGATGTTTAAGTAATGGCACTTAAGTCTTAATTAGATTTCTTCTTTAATGTTTCCAAGAGTCTAACTGGTTAAATTATTTTTTTCTCACAGGAAAAAAAAACAATTTTTTTAAACAAATTTTAGGTGGCTCCAAACAATCTAACCTAGTTAAACATTGGTACATATCATGAATTTTTCCTGAAATTCGTAAATTTCAGGCTAGTGAAGAAACGTTTTGCTGATCTGTTTCTTCTGACAAATGTCTTAGAAGGAAGCAAAGTAGGATTGTGAGGAAAGTGAAAAAAAAAAAAAAATCCTTATCTGCTGCTTTTACCTTCTGCCATGTCCAAGGTCAAAGAATCCTACAAAAGCCTTTCATTTGGAGCAGTTTGAATGATGTCTCAAATATCAAACTGGATGATGACTCAGAGTCAGAAGAGTGAAAAAGAGGGACAAGGTGACGTGCTGCTCAAATAAGTATGATTTCGAAAGTGAATCTGGAAGAAGAGGGGTTTTTCTCTCCTTATTCTTTCTTATGTGTGGCTCAAGAAGACACAACCATAGGCACATTGTCATCCGTAATGTAGGCAGAAATGAGAATCAGGTATCAAAATGACATTATTATGATGGAAAATATGAGCATTCATATGCAGTAATCATGTTTTTCAGTTTCTCTCTTTTGAAAAAAATACTCAAGAAATGAATGTTGGACTATCAGAATGCAGAGTATTAGAGTAATTAAATACTAAAATAAATACAGAAAAATAAGTACTTATTCATTACTCTTCATAGATTTCAAATTCAAACAACCCTGGTGCACCAGTATAAACTCTGCACCCAGCCACAAGTCCCCTGACAAAAACATATGTAACATATCCAGCCTGATCAATACACTGAGAACATAAGCAACCTTTTGGAGTAAGATACCATCAAACTGCTAAATCTTATCTTGGAAATACACAGTGTCACTAGGAAAGAATCCCTGAGTTGAAGAAAAATATCTGTAGTAAATAATGCTGATAATTGCACTACTATTGTATTTCCTGTTTCCAAAGTACTTTTACATGTGTGTCTTATTTTCCTTCCAGTAGTTGACAGAGCAGGTGCTGAAGTCTCCATTTTAGAGCTGGAGAAACTGGGACTCAAAAAAGATAACTTGTCCAAAGTCACATAGTAAGCAGCCGATCTGAGACTAGAACTTTTGGCTCTAAATTTTATGTTCTCTCAGTGTGCCGTCATGATTGAGAAGGAATCTGTGAGCAAACAGAGTTGTAGCCTTGACCCCTAGGTACAGCTGTTTCCAACACTATGTGAGCCTGATTTTCCCATAACAGTGTTTAAAAACCTTGCTTGGGCACCCATTGGTGGGTTTTTCAAGTGCCTCTTACAGTCTATTGTAATAGCTCATATCCAGTTTGGTATTATCTTTTCTCAGACACTTGTGTAGGTTGCAAGTTCAAAGTCAAACTAATGCCAAGGGCAAGCAACTATTTATTCCACATGTATGCTAGGGAAGGCAGAATGGGAAGGCAATAAAACAGAATCTGAAAGACATGTTCCTGTCTTTAAGCCTACATTAATTGAACAGATTCTCTCTTTAGAGAGGAGAATATTTCTCTGAATATTAACATTGCCCTATGACTATTTTGGCTTTTCTCAGCTACAAATGAACTTGAGCCTAGGATTTAAAGTTTAAAGCCTTACTTAATGTACATATACATAGAACTTTGTGAATATCACTCAATGTACATGCTTATAATTAAAACACTGTGTATGTGTGAATACACAACCACATGTCTAGAGTTTCCAACATGAGGCCCCACTATCCTTGTTGCTATGAAGCCACAACAAGCAGCTATGCACATTTCACTATGCCTCAACTTAAATTCAAAAATGAAAAGCAAATGTAGTAGTGCTAACATATGTTTCAAACTCCCTGAGTAGGGTAGGGGGTGGGGGTTGTGGTGAGTGAGCTCTTGTTTGTACTTAAATCCTATCCAATTAATATTTTCTTAGGAAGCTGCTTCCTCACATTCCAAAATGCCAATATAACTATCAGTGCCCTTTTCAAAAAACCCAAAAGGGCAATTTTTTAAAAATCAGTACATTATATAAAATTTAAATATCACTATAGGCCCCATATCTTCTTATACAAATCTATCTAGGGCTTTCCAAAAGCTGCTGTCTCTATCATCATTACCCAAGTTTGTAAGAAAGACCAATATCCTTGTGAATTCACACAATGAATTCCTTAGGACATGGTATAGTGAGCAGCTGCAACCTCAGCATTTAGCTCCGTTCTCAATGAGCACATCTTCAAAGACAGCTTTACTTAATGCCATGAAACTGAAGGAATCAGGCTCATGGCAATATAAGAAGAAATTCTTTGTGAGGTGGAAACAGATGTCCCCTAACATTTTTCAGCATGTGACATCACCTTCTGCCTTGGTACACTTAACTTTTTTCAGTAAGCTTAAAAATAATTTTCACATGAATTTAAATACCAACCCCAACCTAGTTGCAATTATCATTCCATTCACGAGTCCAAGGAAAGCCTGTGTTTCTTTAAAACTTCCTTTTGTTCCTGCTGTGCAGCCTATAAAACCTTACAGTAATTAAAAGCTATTCCTAGCCAAAGCAGACTAACATTTTATATTACTTATAAATAACTAGTTTCTGCTCTTTTCTAGTCAGAAGAAATATTTTGGCAACATATCACATATCAGCTTGGCAAAGCCAAGCAGTAATGGGAAGCCATGCAAGACACGTGTCCTCAGTGTCCATGTCAGGCACTGTGTAAGGGATCACAACCATCAGATTGAGGGTTCATATGCATCCACCTGCACTCACAGCTGTGCCAGGAATGTTACTGTGTAGGCAAGACCAGGCAGAGCTGGCCAGCCAGGTGCTGGAGGCCTAAGCCACTAGGCAAATGGTGACAACTGCAGAGTACTTGAAAGCTGTAAGAATGAAGTAAATATCTCAGAGTCCAGGGAAATAACTTGAGGCAGAAATAAACTCTAAGTTCACGGTCCCAGTTTCACTCACAAATCCCAGTGGTCAGTTATCAGATCGCTTGATTGGCGTTGGCAGGTAGAATGATAAGTGCTCCTAGATCCACTGTGAAGCATGAATTACTTATCCTGTTTACTGACTAAAACATGGCAAAGGATCATGCTCCTACATGCTGTTGCAGATCTTCGCATTACCTTTAAAGTTTCCCCTAGTTATTTCAAGGCATTCCCTGAGGCTTCATCAAGTATTGCAAATGGCTGTCACTTTCTTCCTCTTCTGCTCCAACCCACCTTGGTAATATTTTCAGCTGCTGCTTCATTCTCTACAGACGTTGAGCAGGCCCCTCACTTATCCCTAGGCACTGACAGCCCTGTCTCACACCCATCAGTATTTCTCCAGGCTATCACTTGCTCAAAACAGTCCCTCCCATAGGAAACTGTGGCAGTCCTGATGTATTGAATCTTCATGATGTAAAAGAGACACTTCTCTCAGGACAATGTATTTTGTGTAGAAGTAATGGGAATGGCACTCTTCTTTTTAAGTGATATTTATTTTATTAGAA
This sequence comes from Pongo abelii, assembly GCF_028885655.2. Classification (NCBI taxonomy): domain Eukaryota; kingdom Metazoa; phylum Chordata; class Mammalia; order Primates; family Hominidae; genus Pongo; species Pongo abelii. Next base: position 164,343,159 of record NC_071988.2, read on the forward strand.
ATAATAAAATCTTTCAGAAAGGCTATTAACATAACTGTTTTATTATGCTATTATTTCATATTTTCTTTTTTATTTTTCTCTCACCTCCTCATCTAATTCTCCTTATTCCGTCTACTATATGTATCCTCCCATATTTTTCTGCATACTCATAATAGTCACATATAATATATATCATGTAAATGTAAACAAAAATAAACATAACTAAATACATTTTTCATTATTAGTTTTTTAAAAGTGGAATTATGTTAAATACTATTTCTGAAACATCCTGCTTTTCCCAATCATGCAATATTTTGTGGTTCTTCGAAGTCTGCTTTTAGAGCTCCAATTTATTACATCCTTCTTTTTTTATAAGGCTTCACTATATCACCTCATGTGGATGCATCAGAATTTATTCACACATTCCCCTACTGATAAGCCTTCATTCTTTCTAATTTTTCACCATTATAAGCAATGCTCAACCACGATTTTCCATATATTTTTAAGTCCTGGTGTTTTATTTCTATGAGGTTCAAAATTAAAAGTAACATTGCTGGATCAAAATGTACACTGATTTTCATTTGAATAATTGCTGGCAGATTTTTTTAAAAGATGGAAAAATTTACATTCAATCAGCAATATATGAGAGTACGCTTTTTCTCACATCCTGCCAGCAAGGTTTTTAAAATTCTTGCCAGTCTTATAAGTGAATATTGATAATCACATTGCTATTTTAATTCTGTGTTTCTAAGAAAAGACAAAGCATTTTTTCATGTTTCTTGTTTTTATTTTACTGATTTGGATTTGTTTTACTGAAGAGAGCTTCCTCAAATCCTTTGATCAATATTTGACCTTTCTGAAATCCGAACTCTCTATATATTATAGAGATTAAACCACTAGCCTCTGAATTGCAAATAACTTTTCATATCTAATTTTCATCTTATTTATGCCATACATATAAAATGTTTAGATTACGATACAGTCATAAATTACCACATATGTCTTTTCTGGACTTCTTAAGAAAACTTTCCCTACTCCTTGCCTCTAGATTGTACAAATAGTCTTTCAGATTAACTTGCAGAAGTTGTGGTGTAGTTTAATTTTCTACACTTAAATAATCCAAATGAAGTGCATTTTTACACATAGAATATAATAAACTGAATATTATTTTCTTCTAGATGGACAGTCATTTTACCTGCACTTTTTTTCTTAAATAACCCATTCTTTATCTATTAACTAAAACCATCAAAATCATAGTTAATTATCATGAATCTTGCAGTCTGCTTCAGGATTCAATATTTTTCCTCACTCTTCTTTTTGTCTATTACAATTAAAAAACTATGCAGATTTGATTGTAGTTTTATGTTTCAATGCCTGATCAGGTAAGTCTTACTATTATTTTTAAAATTCCTTGGCTATTCTTGGATATTGATATTTACCCATAATTTTAAAGAAAAAAATGTATCTAATCCCCAACATTCCTCTCCATAAATACTTTTGAAATTTTATTTAAAATTATGTTAAATTCATGCATTGAATTTGGGACAGTTTCTATTTGTGCTTTTCTTTCAATAGATATGTAGTCCCATCTGTAAAGATCTTATTGTATATTGTTCAATAATATTTTATACTTTTCAGCCTGGCGCAGTAGTTTACACCTGTAATCCCAATACTTTGGGAGGCCAAGGCAGGTGGATCACCTAAGATCAGGAGTTCATGAACAGCCCGGCCAACGTGGTGAAATCCTGTCTCTACTGAAAATACAACAACTAGCAGGGCATGGTGGCAGGTGCCTGTAGTCCTAGCTACTCAGGAGGCTGAGGCAGGAGAATCATTTGAACCGAGGAGGCGGAGGTTGCAGTGAGCTGAGGTGGTGCCATTGCACTCCAGCCTGGATGACAGACTCCATTTCAAAAAAAACAAAAAAACATACATACACATATACATATATATAATATAAATTTTATATATATATAAATTTATATATATATAATTTATATAAACATATAAATAATATATAAAAATATATTTATAAAATATATATATTTATATACATATAAATATATATTTATATACATATATATTTATATATGTATATAAATATATATATTTACATATTTTATATATATTTATATATAATATATATTTTTATAGATATTATATATAATGTATATATAATGTATATATAAATTATATATATAATTATATACATTATATATATAATTTATATATACATTATATATAAATTGCATATATTATATATAATATATATAATACATATATTATATATAATATATATAATACATATATTATATACAATATATATAATACATATATTATATACAATATATTATATGTTATATATGTAATATATATGTTATATATTATATGTAATATATGATATATTATATGTAATATATATGATATATTATATGTAATATATATTACATATAATAATATAATATTATAATTATATATATTATATATTACATATAATAATATAATATAATTATATATATAATATATAATAATTATACATATTATATATTGTATATAATATAATATTATATACAATATATTATATATTATATATGTAATATATATGTAATATATATTATATGTAATATATATGACATATTATATGTAATATATATTACATATAATAATATATGACATATTAATATATTGTATGTAATATATTATATATAATAATTTATATATAATATATAAATTAAATAAATTATATATATTATATATAAATTTTATATACATATAAAATTAGGTCATTGATTTACAAATACATTTACCTGTAACCCACAAACTTATTAAATGAACACATTAGGTCTTTATTTACCAAGGTGTCTTGGGCTGTCTAGATATTTCAATCATAGTAACAGAAATAATTTTGTGTACTCCTCCCAGATTTTAAATAATTTTCTCATCATCTTTCCTACAGAGTCCGAGAAAATATTGAATAATAATGATGATAGTGGTTAAGTTAGTGTCTAGCAGAAATAATTTAAGCATTTAATTGTTTAGAATATTTATATTACCTTTTAAGGACTTATTTTTACTATATTCTTATATTTCTCTTTTTCTAGTAAGTGTGGCCATGAGATTTATTAAATGCCTCTTAGCAATGAGTTTTCTCCTTTAGTTATTAACAAAATGGATTGTGTTGATAGATATACTGATATTAAGCCACTCTTGCTTTCCTGAATTAAACCTTACTTCGTCCGAGTATAATTTTCTTCATAGATTAATCCTACTGAACACTGTTACATTTATAATCTTTCCACCTATGCTTTTAATTGAAATTTAATTATAGCTGTTAAAAAAACATTCATTAGGTTTTAGTATTAAACATACCTAGTCTTCATAAAATATACTTTGGAAGCTTTCTTTTTTTCCCAATATAGTCACAGTCATACTGCTTATGTACCAGTGTTTCAAATATTTCTATTACAATACTCATAAAAGGTGCTTGAAAGAGTAACTGCTTACCACCTAGGCTATGAGGTTGTGGGTCAAACCTAACTGCCTAAATTTCTACTTCCTTATGATGAGCTTCCTAACATCTTCTGAGCAGACACCCATCAAAACAGAGTTATGTGGAAATGTCAAAATTCCAATCTGTGGACACAATAGGCTCAAACTAGATCTGCCTTGCAACTTATTCAACCACTTTTCTCAATGGTATCCCATGATGTTTAAAAATGAAACTGCTCACTATTCAAACACTGATAAGAGAAAAAAAAGTCATATTTTTACCAGAAAAAAAATCTATTGTTTTTGGACATGTATAGTAATAGTTCAGAAATATAAGCTTCAAGGATAATCATTAATATTCACAACAGTGGTTGCACAGGCAGGAGGGAAAGGAGAGGAGATTGAGAAGGGGGATATAGAGGACCTTGACTTTATGTATGATGTTTTTTGCTTTGAATAATATCTGTGTTGGGGGGAACACAGGTGTGAGCTTATTATTCATGTGACCTCTCTGCATGTCCAGCTATTTCACAAGAAAACTGTTCTGTGTCTCATTAAGTTATCATCGTGCAGCTGTCAAGAAGCTCATGCGATGTCTTGCACTTGGCCAACCATCCCGCAGACATTTAAACAGGTGTCTGAGCAAGTTGTCTCAAGTTGTCTCAGCTCTGAGGACCTCAAGATCCACCTATACTCACATTCTGGATGAGTTAGCTATCTTGGGAAGAAAAGTGTGATCAGTAAGTTTCCAATCTGACATAGCTTTTAAAAATGTTCAAGAATTCCAGTATGTGTGGGTTAAGACAAAAGAAATACCTTAGAAAAAACAAGTATTAACTCAATTAGTTAGTAACAGTTTCAGTAAATTACATTCCAATGAATTGCAGTCATGCATTGCATAATGATGGGGATAGACTCTGAGAAATGCATCATTAGGAGATTTTGTCATTGTGTGAACTTTGTAGAGTGTACCTACACAAACCTAGATAGTATTGCCTACTACACACTTAGGCTTTATGAAATAACCTATTGTCCCTTGGCTGCAAACCTGTACAGCATGTGACTGTACTGAATACTGCAGGCAGTTGTAACACAATGGTAAGTATTTGTATATCTAAACATATCTAAACACAGAAAAGATACAGTACACCTATAGTACTAGAGTCTTACAGGATCACCATTGATCTTATGGAATCACCATTAGTCCATCATTAATCAAAACATCATTATGCAGTGCATGACTGTATATCTCTTGATTATAATGCCCTTTAATTTATTTTATTTAACTTTTAAGTTCAGGGGATACATGTGCAGGTTTTAGTTAAACTTGTGTCATGGGGGTTTGTTGTACAGATTATTTTGTCCCCAGGTATTAAGCCTAGTACCCAATAGTTATTTTTTCTGATCCTCTCCCTCCTCCCACCCTCGACCATGTAGTATTTGGTTTTCTGTTCCTATGTTAGTTTACTGAGGATCATGGCCTCCAGCTACATATGAGTTCCTGCAAAGGACATGATCTCATTCTTTTTTATGGCTGCATAATATTCCATGATGTATATGTACCACACTTTGTTTATCCAGTCTATGGTTGATGGGCATTTAAGTTGATTCCATGTCTTTGCTATTGTGAATAGTGCTGCAATGAACACATGCATGCATGTGTCCTTATGATAGAACAATTTATATTTCTTTGGGTATATACACAGTAACAGGATTGTTGGCTCAAATGGTATTTCTGTCTTTAGATCTTGAGGAATCACCACACTGTCCTCCACAATGGTTGAACTAATTTACACTCCCACTAACAGTGTATAAGTGTTCTTTTTTCTCTGCAACCTTGCCAGCATCTGTTGTTTTTGACTTTTCAATTATAGCCATTCTGACTAGTGTGAGATGGTATCTCACTGTGATTTTGATTTGTATTCTCTAACGATCAGTGATATGGAGCTTTAAAAAAAAAAGCCACTCTTGAATGTTCAGTGGAGGTAGAGCTCAGTATGAACTTAGGCCAGCATTCCATTACAGAAAAACAGAGTAGAGTATGCTTCTCTATCTAGTGATTAATTATAATAACTTGTCCACCTCTGAATACAGAACAGGAAGTGGTCTTACCAAACCATTATATTTAATTGAAAAAGTGAAAACTAATCCTGGATATTGTCATTTTAAAATACGTTGAGCAATTTTTCTGCAATTTACACATTTGTAGACATGTAAGTGTGAAAGTACTAAACTACGTTTCTGTTTGCCTTCATAAAATAACAATGAAATACCCCTCAGTCAAGCATCCATTCTGCCACAGCCAAGAGATTTTACTTATTTGTGTATTTTTTTATTTATTGACTTTTGAAAATAAATTATGTTATTTTTATGACAACTATATACTACGTGATATTTTGATATATGTTCACATTGTGGAATAATTAAATCACGATAATTAACAAATAATCATCTCACATAGTTGTTACTTTTTTGTGGTGAGAATATTTAAAATCTTCTCTTTTAGCAATTTTGAAATATACCATGCATTATTACTAATTATAGTCACCATTCTGTGCAACAGATCACTAAAGCTTATCCCTTTGATCAGCATCTCCCCCTCTCTGCACTTTCTTCCCCCAGTGTCTGAAAAACACTATCTTCTCTATTTCTATGAGTTCAACTTTTTAAAATTCTGCATATAAGTGAGACCATGCAGTATGTGTCTTTCTGTGCCTGCCTTATTTAACACAATGTCTTCCAGGTTCATCCTTGTTGTCACAGATGACAGAATTTTCTTTTTTAGGGATGAATAGTATTCCATTGTGTACATACACCACATTTACTTCATTCATTCTTCCATTGATGAACTCTTAGGTTGCTACCATATCTTAGCTATTGTGAATAATCTATTGTGATAATACTACAATGAGCATGAGAGTACAGATACTTCTTCAATATACTGATTTCAATTTCTTTGTGTATATACTATTAAAGAAAACTAAATAGGGCCTGAGAAGGACTCCATGCTTCTATATTTGAGTCTTTATGGGTGAATTGCAACCTAACTTAATAGGTAGACAAGATTGAAAACCTAACTTAGGAGTATGCACCTGTAACAATAGCTGAGTCTTGGCCAATCCCAGCAGCCATACTTCAACCACTTAAACACTGCTGAGTGTTCAAACCATGTTCAAATAAGGCAAATGCCGAGCTGTAACTAATTCAGCTGTTTCTATACCTCACTTCTGACATCTGTATGCCACGTCCCTTTTTTTGTTGATAAATCTTTTTCCACTATGTGGCTCCGCTGGCATCTCTCTAAATCTACTGTGATTCTGGGTGCTGCCCAAATCGTGAATCATTCCTTGCTCAATTAAACTCCTTTAAATTTAATTCGGCAGAAGTTTTTCTTTTAATAGATGGTGTCAGAAGTGGGGTCCGAAATAGACCTTCTAACGACCCCCAGGAGCACTGAGTGAACAAGCAAGGTACCTTCTGGACCCACTTGTATCCATCGATCTCTCAGAGCAGCTGGGTATCATGGGTAAGTTCTTTCTTGGATTTCAGAGCTCTACGGGTTTGTGTTTTGAGCTCTCTGAGTTTCTTTGAGCAAATTTCTGTTCCAAACTGGGTTTGACAGTCATGACAGAAAGTGGACTGGGTCCAGGATGTGATTTGATCCGGTAATTAACTGGCTTAGATCCAGTTAGAGGCCTCTTACATCCCACTGGTTCAGAAAGAAACTGGTAGTAAATGGTAATGTTGCAGTGGTTGTAAAAATTTGTCCATTAAAAATTCATGGGGATTTTTGTGTTCTACCCCTTTGTTTCATTTTTCTTGCATGCTTAGGTAGGAAATGTCATTGGCTAAGTCATCAAGGGAACCTGAGAAAAAGCTAATATTTTAGATAAAAATGAGGTCCTTAATTTCTAAAAAACTGATTTCCTTCTGGCATATACATTAGGCCCAGGAGGCAGCAAAGTCTTACAGAAAGGGCAAAATCTTGCTAAAGATAACTTACAGTGGAACATTCCAAATGAACAACAATGCACTGAAGTGCATTTAAAAAAAAGAGAAAGAAAGAAAAAAAGATTTTCTTTTGTGTTGCGTTTGGCCTCCAAGGTTATATAGTGTGACAAGCAGGATTAGGTCACTAGAGCCACTCAGGGAAAGGAACCCAGAAACCTGATATGCCAACAAAAGGGTAAAAGTTCTTATCAGTCACACTTCTGGCCTCTCTCTGTGCAAATCGGTTGGATGAATGGTAAAAATCACGGTTTATATCCTCTGTTAAGTTTTGATTAATGGGAAAAAGGATTCGTGAGGCTAATGTTGAGCTGTAGTGAATCTGGTGTGCTTTGTGTGTCTTTCTGTATTGTTCTAACATAAAGAGGGGTACCTTAGGATAGAATGTGGGCCTAGGTCCCCATAAGCCCGCTGTTCAAGATGGCCCAGCAAACTGGTCAGTCATGTCCTTGGGAGCATGACATTGTAACCACATGGCAGTACTTTCTCTTGGTCTCTGCCATTTTACAACAGCAGCCCAGGTTCAATCCTGGCTTAGAGAATGAAAACTATCTGGTTAATGTCTGTGCGACTTTTATTATTTGCTGATTCTCTTCCCCCTCCACGAACAACTTCCAAGTTCTCTTAAATCTTCCTTTCTCCGAGCTACCTCTAAAGATTCTAGATTTTATAAAAACTGCTTACCACCACTTTGAAAATACCTTGTATACTTGTGGTTAAGTTATAACCTTAGTTAAGGTTTGTTGCTTTCACCTGTGAGCTTAAAATCCAGGACTACTAGCCAGTCGGCACGGCTAAAGCTAGGCAATAAGAAATTTAAGAGCATTTTTAAAGGAGTGCTATGGTTAAAAGTCAGCTTAATTAGAAGTGGCTATCCAAGTGATAGGTATATTTAAAAGGCCTATGTTTTTCTCTTCTTGGATATTATTTTTCTGGAAAAAGGGTTTTTTTTTTTCCTTCTCAGTTGACTAAATTATTTTTCTCCATTTGTCTTGCCACTCTTAATGCACACATGAGAGGCCCTAAGATAACTTCTAGTAGCCTGGGACCCCTTAGAAAAAACAGAGGAGGAGCCATAGAACCCGTTTTGGGAAAAACCCATTTTCCTCATGGAACCCCAGGAATTGAAAGTGAATAGATCCCACTCAAAGTCTAAGGCTCTGTTCTGTTGTGTATTGAGTTATCTGATGTTTTTGACTTTGGTAGGTATTAGAGATTGCTTCGCATTTTGAGAGAGCTTTAATTTAGTGTGCAATAAATAGGTAGAAAATATACTTTTAGGGATGGGCTAATTAAAAAATGGGCTGATTGGCTTTGGGCTGCCATGCAATAAAATGCACAGTAAAAGAATTGCACTATCTTCTCCTTTTGGGGATCCAAGATACAATGTAAAAATGAGGCCCTCAATTTTGGAGATCTGTTTTGCCTTTCAGCTATGCCTTGTATTAGGCTGTAGAAACTGCATATTTTCCTAAGCCTGTGTTTCCAAGGTCTCCACCCTAAAGCCAGTAATCCAATTAAGAAACTTAGAGGCCCGGCGAGGTAGCTCTCACCTGTTATCCCAGGACTTTGGGAGGCTAATGTGGGTGGACACAAGGTCAGGATTTTGAGACCAGCCTGGTCAACATGGTGAAACCCTGTCTCTACTAAAAACACAAAAATTAGCTGGGCACAGTGGCAGGTGCCTATAATCCCATCTACTTGGGAGTCTGAGGCAGGAGAATTGCTTGAAGCCGGGAGGTGGAGATTGCAGGAAGCCGGGAGGTGGAGATTGCAGTAAGCCAAGATTGCCCTACTGCACTCCAGCCTGTGTGACAGAGCAAGACTCCGTCTCAGAAAAAAAAAAAAAAAAAAGAAACTTAGAAACTGGTAAATGAAAAATCTTTCAACTACTGGATCTTTTTCTTTCAATGTAGTTATATATGTGTCATGTGTATAATGTTTCTATAAAAGAGCTCTAATTAATTGGCTTAAAGAAAAATACGCGCTTAGATCAAACGTTTTGAAAGAAAAAAATTGTAATGCCTTTTAGTTCACGTGACTTCAGTAATCTTTGGGAAATAAGTTTTAAAGATTGTTAGCAAAAATAAAGCCATTTGGTCTAAATTAGGCAGGTCAGATATTAGGTTTGTTGAATGCTTTAAGATCATAAACTGCATCTTTGGCTTTTGAAAATTGTTCAATTTACTTACTTTGGAGCCTTAGAGTCTAGATAAGGCATGGGGACATGTGGACAGCCACATCCCAAACTATACTGGAAAGAGTCAGACCTCACCAACACCTAGTACATAATTAAAATAACTTATGAGATTTTTTACCAAGATTAAAATTTGCTAAGAGTTACCATGATAACATGTAATTGAGACGACTGAAAACATAGTTTTACATGCAAGATGTCTGAGGAGAGTGAAATGTGTTTTTGGTAAAAGATTATAAAAAGGCATGGGGATGTACATTTTTGCCTAGAGGATGAAAGGATTGTTTTAAACTAGGTAACGCTAAAAGTTTGAACAAGTTGTAAAAGGTTTGTAAAAATTAAACTTGTAAAAAAATCCTGTGTGGACACTGGCTAAAGTCAAAGGGGTATTAAGTTTTTCTGTAAATTGAACATTGGAATAAAAGCCAAACAGACATTTCATAGAGCACTAATCTGCACTTTCACAATTTTTTCACACATTTTGGCTAAATGAATGACTTATGGTAACTTGGACTATGGAAATTATATTTCATAATATCAAGTGTTTTAAACATTTAACATATTTGATAGGCTTCCCAAATCAAATCTCAGCTTCAAAATTATCTTTTCTGACTTACAACTTTTGAGATGCTACAGAGGGCCCCTAAAACATTCAAAAGAGAGGTAAACAGGATTATCTGACATGTTTAGATATATGGGAAGCATTCTCAAAATAAAACATAATGTTTAATGTTCTCTGGGTTATATTTTAGTGTATGTCATCAATATCTTCCAAAGTTGAATGGGATTTCTGAAATTCTAATATGTCTGAGTATATGCTATCATAATTATAGTTATTATGTTGTTAATGTAGACCACAGAAATAATCAAATTGCCTTGTCAATTGTGTCTTTAACTATGACCATTTAGAGTCATTTCCACAGTTAATTGCATAATGCTGATGCACTTTCTGAAAACTTCGCAAGCATGCAAAATCCTAGAATATGGTGTCTTTTACGAGGTTCATAAAAGAATGGAAAGGACCCTGAAAAGCACTCTTCAATACAGGTTTCTAGTAACTTTAAATTCATGTCATTTGGACTGGTAAGAATTCCTGAAACTTTAATGAAAAGACTGACTGCTTTATAAAACTGCTAACCCAAGTATAACAAAAATTATTTGAATACCAAGAAAATACTTTGTCAGATTTTCATACTTAATCAGCTAATACTAAAATTGTTTAGATATACAATTTGAATAAATTCCATGGTCTAAGCTAAATTACCTGTAACAACCCATCAGTTACCAGTGCTAGGCACCTAAATTGGAAAAACAACTGGTATTCAAGAGGAAAAAGTCCAGTGTTAAACATGGACTCGGCTGGGCATGGTGGCTCATGCCTCTAATCCCAGCACTCTGGCAAGTCGAGGTGGGTGGATCATCTGAGGTCAGGAGTTCATGACCAGCCTGGCTAACATGGCGAAACCCCATCTCTACTAAAAAATAGAAAAAAATTATCCGGGTGTGGTGGCTGGCATGTGTAATCCCAGCTACTTGGGAGGCTGAGGCAGGAGAATCACTTGAAACCAGGAAGCGGAGGTTGCAGCAAGCTGAGATCATGCCACTGCACTCCAGCCTGGGCCACAGAGCAAGACTCTGTCTCAAAACAAACAAACAAAAAATGAAACAAACAAAAACAAAAAGAACCCATGTACTCTTGGAGAACCGGGATGGCCATCTTATCTTTCTTGAGTCCTCAAAGCTATTGTTATTAAAAGTTCTGCATTCCATTATTCATCACAGAAAAGATAAAATAGTCCAAATTGAATATATTGCCATAGTGACTTCTAAATTCCTAAAATAGTTTATAACCAATGTTTGGTTTGTCAACCCATATTCCTGAGAAAACAATCAAAGCTTCAGGTACATTTGGTTGCCTGATGGGCTGTTTATAAACATTTTATAAAGGGATTTTATTCAATTGTGATTTTCAATGCATGTTTTCTGATTGTATAAATGCTTTCCCATGGAAGAGGGCTGATGTTATAAAAGTAAATTATTATGCTACAGTGTATTTTCAGCAGAAAAAGAAAGCTTTTTATGGTTCACTGAGGACAGTCAACCTCTTCGCAATCTAGAACCCAAAGATCAAATCTTCTGAGAATATCAGAGAAAGACTGCCTTTGACATCCACACTACAGCAAAACTTCAGGACTGTGAACCTTGGGTTTATAATCTCACAACTGAGAATGGTCCCTTCACACTGTTGGAACTGTATACCCACTGGAACCCCTTTAGGTAAAGCTAACCAGGAAAATTTCTTCCCAGAAAAAGATGGCATCCTTGATGTGAACAGTTTTTCCCAAGATCATAGATAAAGACTTCTACTATCATAAGACTCTTATCTTTGAATATTTTTTCCTTGTTTATGCCTCTATGAACAATAGAAATGAAAAGGGGGTCTGTTACGTGCACTTATGGTGTATACTTTTATTTGTGAAGGATTTTGCAGCCAGCCTTATACATGGATAACCTTATACTTTGATAAAGATGAAGGCTCAATATAGGTGAGAAACTTTAATGGTACATATGTTGCCTCACAATCAGTCAGAAACAGAACATTGGTTCACTCCTCTTAACCCACAGCATGGGTTAAAAAGAACATTGCCGGGAGGCTTTCGCTCTTCTAGAAGGGCATCATTTGTTAGGTCTATTTTCCATGGTTGGAGTAAAAAAGGCAATGATTAGAAATGTATCCCTTACAATAGGCTCTATAGCAGATTCTACTGTAAAGGCTATACTTACACAACAGGCTTTAAATTCTCCTGTCAAAGTTATGCTAAATAATAGAGTTGGCTAAACAGAAAAGTATCTGTGCAGCTGCTGACAATTATGACCTACGGAGAAAACATTGGGTATTATAGCAATTCAGTTGCAGGGGATTAACAAAAAGACCACTTAGTTAAGGGAGCAGACTCTTTGTCTACATCATTCTTTATTTGGTTTTAGGTGATGTGGTTTATGCGGACCCTGGGTAAGGAGCATACTCCAAACTCTTAGTATTACCCTCTTGATAGTTGTAAAAATAATCTCCCTGGTGTGCTGTACTCTCTCAAATATTTTAAATGTTTATATGAACCCATCTCTAAAATGTCAAATGGTCTCTTTTCAACTGGAATGACAAGAGCTGAAAGAAATGTAAGACCATGAAGACATTTAACTTATGAATGACATGCCGAGGCTGAAAACCCCAAATGATGGTAACTGAGAGTGGTGCCAAGGCCCTGAGTTTTGGTCACACTCTCACCTAAGTGAAAACCTGACCAAAAAGGGGGAACTAAAAAAAATATATATGGGAGGCCATTGTTTTGGACCGAGCTCATGCACTAGGACCCAACAGACCAAACCAAACCAAACCAAAATGGAGTCACTTATGCTAAATATAACATAATCAAACTAAGACTTTAAGGAGACACGTAGATCCTAGAACAGACCAGGTTTGGTTTTTCTCCTGTAAACAGGATGTTTCAGCATAAGGAGGTACCCTCTATTCAAGTCCTTGCTCCTACCTTTGCAAAACTCACTGGTCTACTGTTTCCGAGTGGGTTTACGCTGGTAAGAGTGACATTAATGACTAAAGTATTGGTCAATCTCTCAAAATTGAGAAAATGACCAAAAAAGAGGAATTGTTAAAGCAAACCAAATACGGCCTGAGAAGAACGCTGCCCTATATTTGCGTCCTTGTGGATGAACGGCAACCACAAGCTTGAAAACTTAGGAGTATGTGTCTGCAACAATAGCTGAGTCTTGGCCAATCCCAGCAGCCATACTTCAACCAATCATACACTGCTGAGTGTTCAAACTGTGGTCAAATAAGGCAAATGCCAATCTGTAACCAATCCAGTTGTTCCTGTACCTCACTTCTGATTTCTGTATGCCACCTCCCTTTTCTTGTCTATAAACCTTTTTCCACCATGTGGCTGCACTGGAATCTCTGAATCTGCTGTGATTCTGGGGGCTGCCTGATTCTGAATCTTTCATTGCTCAATTAGACTCCTTTAAATATAATTTGGCTGAAGTTTTTCCTTTAACAATACCTAGAAGTGGGATGTCTGGATCATATGGCAGTAGATCATACGGTTTTTGAGAAACCGCCATAGTGTTTTTTTCTGTAATGATTGTACCAATTTACATTCCCACCAACAGTGTTCAAAGGTTCACTTTTCTGTTTTTTTTTGTTTTTGAGATGGAGTCGCGCTCTGTCGCCCAGGGTGGAGTGCTGTGACACAATCTCAGCTCACTGTAAGCTCCGCCTCCTGAGTTCATGCCATTCTCCTGCCTCAGTCTCCCGAGTAGCTGGGACTACAGGCGCCTGTCACCACGCCCGGCTGATTTTTTGTATTTTTAGTAGAGACGGGGTTTCACCGTGTTAGCCAGGATGGTCTCAATCTCCTGACCTCGTGATCTGCCCGCCTCAGCCTCCCAAAGTGCTAGGATTACAGGCTAGAGCCACCGCACCCGGCCAAAGTTTCACTTTTCTTTATATCCTTGCTGACAACTCATTAATTGTTGTCTTTTTGACAATAGCCATTCTAACAAGTGTGAGGTGATATCTCATTATGGTTTAAATTTGCATTTGCCTAATGATTTGTGATGATGAGCATTTTTTTAATATACCTGTTGGCCATTTGTATATTTTCTTTTGAGGAATGTTTATGCAGGTCCTTTGCCAATTTTCTAAATGAGTTGTTTTCTCATTATTGAGTTGTTTGAGTTACATACATATTTTGAATATTATCCCCTTATCAGATGTATGATTTGCAAATGCTTCCAATTCGTGGTTGCCTCTTCATGCTATTAATTGCTTCCTTTTATGTGTAGAAGCCTTTGATGCAATCTCATTTGTTTATTTTTGCTTTTGTTGCCTATGTTTTTGGGGTCATAGCCAAAATATCTTTGCCCAGATAAATGTCACGGAACTTTTCCCCTACATTTTCTTCTAGTTCCTTTTAGTTTCATGACCAAAGTTTATTTTTTAAGAAATTCATAATTAAACTTACTTCCGTTTCTACCATCAAAAATTCAGTCTTTCTCCATGCAAACATCATTATTTCCTTGTGGAAAGTGTCAATGCTTATCCTTTCCTCTGTTGTGAGAGCCCAAAACAAAAAAGCAAAGCAAACATAGTTTTTGAAGAGATGATAGAGAACAACTACTGTGTGAGTGCAGATAATAGTAAAACAGAGAGGACAGGAATATGACAGAAAGGGAGAAACAATGTGAAGAGCATCAGCAGAGTGCAATGTACTTTGATATGTAAATTCCAGAGAAAAGGAAATGAAAGAGGCAGAAATGAAAATGCAAATGTATGGATAGTAGTATCAATGCTAAAAGAAATAACATAAATATGTAATACTTCTGCTTCTGCTTAAAATATTAAAAGTTGCTAGAGACTGTTACCCCCATTCTAACACTGAGAAGTCAAGCGAACTATAAAAATAATAGTTTTTGTTAAACTCATCAGGAAACCGAGTTTAATAAACCAAAATAAAACAAAATCCGAGAGTTGACAGACTTTTCCCAGACCTTTCTTCAAAAAATTAAAAATAGAACTACCATAGGATACAACAATCTCACTTTTGGGTATTTATCCAAAATAACAGAGCAGGATTTCTAAGAGATATTAACACTGCAACATTCATTGCAGCACTATTCATAATGGCCAAGATGTGGAGACAACCTAAACGTTCATCAGTATATGAGTGGATAAAGAAAATGTGGCATATAAAATGGAATATTATTTAGCCTTAAAAAATAGGAAATCCCATAATATGTGCCTGGATGAAAGTTTAAGACATTATGCTGAGTGAAATGAGCTAATCACAGAAGGATGCATACTACATTATTCTAATTACAGGAGGAAGTATCTAAAATTGTCAAACTCATAGAATCAGAGAGTAAAATTGTGATTGCCAGGAGCTGGGGAAAGGGAAAAATGAGGAGTTGCTAATTAATTAGTATAAAGTCCCAATTATGCAAGAAGAATAAGTTCTGGAGAGCTGCTGTACAACAGTATCCCTATAGTTAAAAATACTGTACTGTATATTTAAGATTTTTTAAGAGGTTAAATATCATGTTAAGTGTTCTTACTACAGTATTTTTAAAAAGAGGGATTAACCATGAATGCAGAAAAAATTGATAAACTGGACTTAATCAGAATTAAAAAAAATTTTGTCAACAAAATGTATTATTAAGGAAAGTATTAGGCTAAGCCAAAGACTAATAAACCCTCTAACACTTATACACAACAAAAGCACTTGTATCCACAATGTACGAAGAACTCTGAGAACTCAACAAGAAAAAGAACACTTTTTTTAATAAATAGGCAAAAGACTTGGATACTTCATTTTTTCAAAAAGAGAGGAATGGCCAGTAAGCACAGGAAAATGTGCTCAACATAATTAGTCTTCAGGAAAATGCCAATTAAAACCACAATGAGATACCACTTCATACCCACTAAAATAGCTAAATGGAAAAGTTTGGCAATATCATGTGTTGGAGGAGAAACTGGAGCTCAAATTACTAGGAGTAGGACTAAAAAGTCATGTAATCAATATGGAAAATAATTTGACAGTTTCTAGGGAACTTAAACATGAATCTGTCCTATACTCTAGAAATTACACTCCTCAGTATTTACCCAGAAGAATAAAAGCACATTTTATACCAATATTTGTCAACATATGTTCATAGATGTTTTATTCATCATTGTCAAAAATCGGAGGCAACATAAATGCCCATCAGTAAGAAAGTAAATGAACAAATTGTGGTATATCACTACAACAGACTGCAATAAAAAGGAATGGGCTAATGATTCATGCAGGAAATTAATTAATCTAAAAACATGTTGAAGAAAAGATACTAGATGTAACAGTGCAAAACTATAAGATTTCATTCATATAAATTTCAACAGCAAACAAAACAGATCTTTAGGAAAGTGTTTGCCTCAGGTTGTATGGGGTGGTAATTGGCTGGAGAAAGTCAGAAGGAAACTTTCTAGAAAAATGGAAATGGACTATATCTTGCCTTATGAAAGTGACATGGGCATATGCAATTGTCAAACTCATGGAACAGAACAGTTAAGATTTGTCCAGTTTGTTACATATAAATTATATCTCAATTTAAAAATTATGTCCTTTGTAAATAAATCCCACTTATCAACAAGGTAAGTGAACTTAATTATAAAGGGTAGCAACATTTTAGAAGCCTCATCTCCCTCTACATGGAATCTGTAACTCCCTTTGCAAACTATGTCACAATGAAGACAGGAGCATTTCAAAAGGCAGAGGCTGAGTGAATGAGCAGGTTGAGGGAACCACGTAGTACACATTTTAAAAAAGGAAAAAACAAGGCCTATGGAACAAAAGCAAAAGTTTGAGACATAAACTCAGGTATTTCACAACAGGTAATAACAGCTATTTTTTTTCCCATGAATAATTGACCACTTCATTATAAAATTTATTTGGACAGTTTCAATTAGTTATATATGCTTAAGTGCCTAAAAATTTTGGATATAGGTTTTTCTCCTCTAGTTGAATACTGACCTTGTTTTCGTAGTTGATCAACTTGTAAGCTTCAAAAGAAATGTGCGGCCGGGTGTGATGACTCGTGCCTGTAATCCCAGCACTTTGGGAGGCCGAGGCGGACGGATCACGAGGTCAGGAGATGAGACCATCCTGGCCAATATGGTGAAACCCTGTCTCTACTAAAATACAAAAAATTAGCCGGGCGTGATGGCGGGCGTGATGGCGGGCGCCTGTAGTCCCAGTTACTCGGGAGGCTGAGGCAGGGGAATCACTTGAACCTGGGAGATGGAGGTTGCAGTAAGCCAACATTGAGCCACTACATTCCAGCCTGGTGACAGAGCAAGACTCCGTCTCAAAAAAAAAAAAAAGTGCTTTGAAACTATCAATTGAAATAAAAGTGCCATACTACTGTGGGGAAATAAAAGTGAGAGAAATCCTATGGACAATATATGTACCATAACATAGCCTAGAAAAAATAAAGGATCTCAGACTCGGCCTCCTCAGATTCTTAGAATACCAATTTTTTCATCTTTAAAATGGGCATGATACTTTCCTCAAAGGAGTTTTATGGAGATTAAAAAAACATACAACAGCCTGGGCGCGGTGGCTCACGCCTGTAATCCCAGCACTTTGGGAGGCCTAGGCGGGCAGATCACGAGGTCAGGAGAGCGAGACCATCCTGGCTAACACGGTGAAACCCCGTCTCTGCTAAAAATACAAAAAAAAATTAGCTAGGCTTGGTGGCGGGCACCTGTAGTCCCAGCTACTCGGGAGGCTGAGGCAGGAGAATGGCGTGAACCCGGGAGGCAGAGCTTGCAGTGAGCCAAGATCGTGCCACTGCACTACAGCCTGGGTAACAGAGCAAGACTCCGTCACAAAAAAAAAAAAATATATATATATATATATATATATATATATATATATAAAACATATTAAACATAGTGCTTGGCATATACTTAGTAAACAATCTCAATTTATTTTTCCTTACCCACTGTACCATATCTTATAGATGAAGAAGAAAGCCAACTATCAGAATTTGTATCTCAATAGGTATAGTTAGACTTAAGCTTCTTAAGAAGCCAATTTAGAAAATCAAGTGAAATAAAAATAAATTAAATGCAAAACATTATCTTACATAGAAAAACATAAAAAATGAACTGCATACTACTGTCTAGGGAACTGCTCTAGAACTAAACTGCCCTGGGCATATAACACAACACACATTATGTAATATGTACATCCAATCTTGATAACTTTTTCTGAAAGTTTCAAATACAGGGTTGCTAGTAACTGGCAGTAAAAAAATGTCTTAGGACTACATCCTTCCCTGAGAAATGCTCAGTGTTTACTGGATACCAGTTTCTGTCCTATAAGCAAAGAATTTAACAAGCTGATGGTACCACAAACATTTGTTACTTTCAGAGCAAAAAGAGGGGAGTCAATGTATACTTCTGCAAAATAGAGTAGAAATTCAAACTTTTACCATGGGCAAAAATAATTTTGTGACCTAATATATGTTTGCAGATTTGATGGCTGTCCTCAGAGGGTGTTGGAAGAGGCTTACTCATCAATATCTTCCAAAGCACCATATTGCATGGGAGGAATGGGAAAAAGAGACAAAGTTTTATGGTGATGTTTTCCTTTCTAAATTTCCTTTTGCCCTTTTTTTTTTTTTTTTTTTTTTTTGAGTCGGAGTCTCGCTCTGTCACCAGGCTGGAGTGCAGTGATGCAATCTTGGCTCACTGCAACTTCTGCCTCCCAAGTTCAAGATATTCTCCTGCCTCAGCCTCCTGACTACCGGGGATTACAGGCGTGTGCCACCACGCCCAGCTAATTTTTGTATTTTTAGTAGAGATGGGGTTTCACCATATTGGCCAGGATGGTCTCAATCTGTTGACCTCGTGATCCACCCACCTCAGCCTCCCAAAGTGCTGGGATTACAGAGCCGTTGTGCCCAGCCAATTTCCTCTTGCTTTTAGGTTTCTGCCGTAACATATGAAAGACTCAGAATCCCACAGCTTGACTCTAGGGCTAAACATTGTAAATGATGTCCTGAAAATACTTTTGTCTATGTTTCAGTTTCCAGCAGTTTTAAAATAAAGCCTAAAATTAATATACATCCAGAAGATATCAACCTTACTATATGAACTAGGGTTCTCATAGCCTAGCCATGGGCTTCAATTTCAGGCTTTAAAATTGCCATCAGACAGTGGAATGTTATGGCAGCTCATCCTGAGAAAATAATTTCCTTATAGTGAGGAAAATAATCAAGAGATCACTCTAATACTAATACATAAAGACCCTTCACTCCGTCTGCCCCACCCCTCCCCCACCTGCTAAGCATTCTCTATCCGTCTGCCAACTTATGGCAGTGAATGGAAGGATGAAGGATGTAGTAGAAGGAAACAATAGTTACTCTGAATCAACTTCATTTATTATGATGATTAATTGCATTTCTGCTGAAGTTACTAAGATAATCAATCCTAGATCCAGTTTTTTAGAGGAGCACAAGAACAACTAGTTAGTGAGGTAACATCTGCATCAAAAGCACAGAGAAAAGGCCATCATTTCTCTTTAAAAACATCTAGTACAAATATGTATGCAAATGATATGAAATGGCAAAGTAACGTGTTTATTTCACTGGTTATCTCTAAGTAATAAGCTCAATAGGAAAACACAAGCAATTTAGTCATCTGACTCAACTAATTAGTATTCAACCAATATAGAAGATCTGCTCGTCCTGAATCAGTCTAGTATGATCAATGGTTTGCTAGGACCAAATATTTAAACTACCTTAAAACACATGCACACAATTTATTAACCTTCCAAAACATACAAATATTCACAATCTCATCTCTTATGCCTTAAGAATATTACGATCTTAAAATATTTAGGTTGTTGAATGCTTATAATTATAAGCTGTACTTTAAGCCACTTGCTGCTTTCCTCCATCATTCACTTTAAAGAAAAACTTAAGAAATGAAAGAAAGGGGCAAAGATAAAGACCACATGTCCATAGGAACTATTAGCATATTAATCTACTGTGTTTCTATTTACACTTCCATCACCAAAGCTAATTGTTAGCTATGTTAAGGAAGAGGTTATGCCTTAATTAACAGTGCTTGATAAATGCAATCTGGTTGTATTTCTTAAGTATGTTCAAGTTTCACAAGTCTTACTTCACAGTAGGGGTTCCAGTTCATTCCGTACTTTTATGCCATAACACCTCTGATCAAGGAAGAAAGTCTTTAAAAGACCCCAAATAATTAGTTTCCAGAACTAAAGTCAACAAAAAGCATAATTAATGAGTACATTAGTTGTCTACCTCCAAAGCATTAACATTCATGCACATTTTAAATGAAGGAGATTGAAGGAGATAGAAACACATTTGGCATGTAATATTTCTAACTCTGATACTTCTAAATACTTCACAAACCCAAGAATTTAGGGGCAACATTTTCACTTCTGTAGCACAGTGTTCCTATAACTCAGCCCTTTCCATGCCCCACCCTATGTCTTAGGACTGTTGGAGAATTAAATTTAATCAGCTGCTTTGCAGAACATAAAATCCTATAGTTTCTCCTCTGCTTTTCCTTTTGTCCTGATCATTTCTCTGCACAGTTGCATCACCCACTCCCACCTTCCACTTGAACTATATCTCCTTCCTCCCCAACTTTATGATTCTTTCACCTTTTCCTCCATTTCTCTCTCTTCTCTGGCAGAAGGTTGAAAACAAAAACAACAACAATAAACAGTGGGTGAGAGCTCTGGGCATAATTTATCAAAGCTGGTCTAAATATCCCAGCTGCAGTCTACTCCTTTTTCACATTACCTCAAAAACCAGAGGTTGGAAAGGAAAAGACAAAACTCCCAGGCAAATATTTTTCAGTTGCCAGTTTTAACCCAAATTTTTACCTTTTTTATTCAAAGAAGTAATAAACAGCAAATGTAGGGCCACTTGAGAAAAAACAAAATCAGTAAATATAGAAAATTATTTTGGTTAATATTCCCTTAATTGATTTTTACTATTTATAAGAAAGCATGAGGCAGCTGCCAAAACAATAACAGCAATAATAGCAGTAACTTACCCTTATTAATTACTCTGTAACAGTCAGTAAACACTTTACATATATTAATTAATTTAATCCTTACAACAATCCCATTAGGTAAGTATTTTAAAAGATAAAACAGGGGAACCAAGAATTTCCTCTCCCAAAGCCAGTAAATGGAACGGAATCAGACAATAAGGCTGAGAATCTGCCTTCTTAAGAATTGTACCCGATAGCCACAACTGTTTTGTTTCCATGTACATATGCTGTGCATTTACTTGAGTCTTTGTTCTGCAATTTTAAAGAAATGAACTTTTCCAGGGCTAAGATGCACAGAAATCCCTTCAATATAAAATATTTTTTTCCATTAAATGTTCCCACTATTAGACTAAATTTTGTGGTAAAGAATGGAAAGAAGAGAAAGTCACCAGCAAAACAGGAATGCCGAAGTGAGAGCAGAGTTCAAAGTGACATTTTCCCTATACAAGGCACTCTGGGATTCCCCAGGTCCAGCAGCATCCGTTAGCTTCAACCAGAACTCTCCTGGAACCCACTGGTCCACCTGCCATTAAAGAGTTTACTGCCTCATGCTACAATATTGACCGTCAAGTCTCTCTTAGCTCCCTGCCTTGAAGACACATACAAATTCATGTTAATGGAAGAAATTTAAAGGAGAGAACTGCCTTCCCCTTTTCATTACCTCCCCAACAGCATTTTCTCCTGTCCAAGAATTTTAAGAGTGTCCTCTATAGTGCCTAACCAGGAGGGATGATTCAATTGGAGGAATATGCAGACCAGTTAGGAAGATTGAAGAATCTAGGACAAAAGACCATTGGGACTTTGCCTGGCCTTCTTGAAGAGAGCAGTTAAAGCTTCTTCCTACTGTTTCCAATTACCTTCTGTTTGCTTTGGTGCCAGTAACAATATCAAGAAAAATGTAGTCCGTTTCTCTCTATACGGTATGCAATACATTGTAAAAGTAGAGCACTTTGTCAATCCCCTATTTTAGAATAATTACACTATCAAGAAAGTTTTAAATATTGCCTAATTTCCATTTGCTTTCCACCCACAATATTACCACTCTGCTGAAAACAACAACAACAAAGTGTAAACCAAAAGATCAAGTCAGTTCTCCTGAAAAAGAAAAATCTGTTCCAAAAGCTTCTGCTCCTAACCAATTGCCAATTTGGCAACAAGCCAAACATATTTGGGGGGAAAAAATAAACGATAAACATAAGACAATCGTGAACACAGTGCAAATATCCTCTTTGAAAAATGTCAGTTACATAAAAAATCCAATCGTGTGGAAAAGCACAACTTTTTCCCAAAGAAAGAAAGAAGTGCCAGTACTTACGGTGTCATGAGACTTATCCTTGACATCATAGACTGTTAGTTTTATTTTGGTCTCCTCATAGATGGGATACTCAGATGGGAATGTGACACCAGTCAAAAACAGTGGGTCCCTTGTTCCCTGTAACAGCACAAGCAGACAACTTTGATTCAATAAGGCAGCAACTGTAGTTGGCAGCACGCAAGTGACACATGAGAATGCAGAAAGTGTGCCTGAGTCTGTTTTTCGAGGAAATAGTTCTATTAGAAGAGATCTGAATTGTCAAATCCTGCTCTTGGGCAACAACATGGCCCAGGGCCTTAAGGAAGTGATACAACTGCTGATAGTAAATGAACCTGCACCATTGTCAGAGCTGTCTTGAAAAAGTTTATTTTTATTATCTACAGAACCCTTCTTTAGGGTTAGTCCGTTCATTTAAAATACACTTAATAAATGTAACTTGTAATTTATGGAAATAATCTGAGATATTGACTCATCAAATTAAAATGAAGCTATTTTCTCCAAAAGAACCATGTGGTAATCTTATGCTTCCATTTATTTCCTTTCTGTAATGATTCAATTGAAAGTCATGCTCTGATAGTGTCCATTTGTTTTTAGATGTTCAGCTATGATTTTTTTTTTCCTCAGAATCACTTGAAAACTAATGAAAGAAACTCTAAATATGGTGGATTTGGGGCTATAAAATTACTAGCTCAGGATGCAGTGCACAGGATATTTCAATGCCTCAGAATTCGTTTTTAGAGCTGACATCCAGCATTAAATTTTATACATATATATTGCTGAATACCATGGAGATGTTTGCTAGAGTTCTATAAACTAATTGTCTATGGAAATTTCTGGAAGTCCAAGTAATTCATTCATTCATTCTTTTATTCAACAAATACATTTTGCTTGGCACTGCATCAGACACTTTGGAATGGGCAGTGAATAAAACAACCAAAAACAGCAAAACATGTTCAAATACAATATTTTAAAATGTGCCAAAATAAGACATTTCTTATAGTTGAGATGGTAAATTTTATAATATGTGTATTTTATCACAATAAAATGAAAACTAAGAAAAAATCAAAAATAAATGAGCGAATAAGTAAATTTTGGCAATATTTTTTAAATAACAGAATTTTTAACTTTTTTATATAAAATGAATAACTTACAATTTTAGTTAAGTTGTATTCATATGAATAAGATTATTTTTGTTAATTGAACTATAGCATTAACTATATATTATACCAACACTGGAACCTAAAGTTTCCAAAGGGCATATTCAGGGCTACATGCAGTATCTGGGTCATTCCCATTATAGAAATGACTCCCGTTCAGTCTGAATCATTTATTCCACCACTGCATCAAAGCAGGCGGTCAGCCCTGAGCTAGCCAGGTCTGGGGCAGGCTAGTTAGGTTCTTACAGAGAAACTCCTCATTCAAAACATATGCAGCTCACAAGTCTAAGAAAAACAAGCAAATCTTAAGAAGTTTAGATTATACTTTCTCCAGCCCCAGATGTTTAAATAAGTATCTCTCATTCATTAAGGTTGTGAAATGTGTGATCAGAACAAAATAATCAAAAGGGAAACACTTCCTCTTTTGAATCTGATCCAACACAATAACAAGTTTCCTCTTGACATTTTGAATGTTATATTAGTAATAATAAATGTAAATAGGAAACCTCCCATCTGATGAGTAATATTTATACCTTTTGCCTAAAAACATAGTTTGTCAAATTAATTATCTACTTTTCCCTGAAAAACATCGTAAGTTGAAAGACAGACAAACAGCAGAGAATATAAAGTTTCCACAGACTAAAGAATACCGGGGGGAAAAAAAGCAAAAACACTTAACATGTTTAAAATTTCTCTGGGTACTGTACAACTTCCTTTTTTTTTCCTCAAAATAAATATTTATTTATTTCAATTTAAAGTCTGTATGTTGTTTTTCTTTATTCTATGCTGTATATGAGAATTTAAAGTGGGAACTTTTTTTTCTATCTTTGGGAGAAAAATAAGCTCTTTTTACGAAAAGAAAAAAAAAAGACAAGTTATTTTGTCATTTGTTCGTTCTAGTAAATTACCAATGCATTGCTTAATAATCTCAGGTATGTGCTTCTTAATGACAGAGGATGGTAATGCAGCATTGCTACAGACTACGAACTAACTTATTTCAGCTGTTCATTCAAATCCAGAGATGGGGCGGGGGTTGGGGGGGGAGGGAGAGAGAGAGCAAGAGCGAGCGAGCGAGCCAGCAAGAGAGAGAGAGATTAATGTAGGCACACAGCATCTCACCTCCACAATTTCGGTGCTGGAATATCTTGTCAGACTCTGCTCCACGGGGTGGATTACGGAGATCTGCACCAGTGTATTCAGTTTACGATCACGGACAGGAGCCACGAGATCCTTGCATGCTGGCAACGGCAGAGGAGACAGAAAGAAAAGAAACTAACACCATATCTCAGGGAAAACTTCTGCGCCGGGCTGAAAGTAAACTTAGCTACAGCACTGAAGGAAAACTCCTGGAGCTCAGGCTGCTTTTACAGAGGAAGTCCCTTGGAAGTACCTTACAGAAATAGGAAGTCACGTGCTGTGGAGCTGAATTGAGAGTTCATTTCCACTGACCACATTTGCAGTTCATGCAAGTCTTGACTGGTCTGAGATCCCAGCTCTAATGCGTGACTATGCACACATGGCTCAGAAACCTCAGTGACTTTAATTAGTCATTAAGCCCTGGGCTTTAAGTCACACTCCTTGAGGATGTGAAAGTTGATTTGGGCCATATCTGGGAAACTTTGGTGTTCCTTATTGACATGCGTTGGATTAGATCAAATGTTTTAATTCATACTTGGTCCTTACCTATGTATTCACTAGAACTGGCCTCCCACAGTCATACACACCAAAAGAAACAAGGAGAGCAGTTTCTCAACCACAACAGCACACAAGCAGGGGAAGAGGAAGCAGAGGAAGGATTTTTTTTTTTTTTTTTTTATACGTAAACTAGTGTAGGTAACTTTTATTGCAGATACACAAACATTTTATGTTATTTCACTCCCAGCTTCTAGCCAAAACATTAAAAAAAAAAAAAAAAAAAAGCAGGGGGGTTTCTTGCAATCTTTGCAAAATTTCAAGCCTTAGTCAAAAAAGAAAGTCCTAAGAAGCCCTGGGTCTGGAATTCAAGCTAAGCCTGGAAGAGATGGGTTAATTCTTGCCCAGGGGCCACAAAAGTTAAGAACTTTCCCTTGAGACACCAGGCTCATATTACAGATCCTTGCCACCATACCATATTTACTTGAATATTTTCTCCTCTCACATATCATTCCCCCAATTTGAGGAAGAAAAATCCAGAAAAATATTCCTTTTAAGCAAGTCTGAATCGACTTTCCTCTCTATCCCCACCACCCCCGCCTCCCACCTTTGAAATAATCATTTTACTCCCCTCAGCTGAGTTGCTGAGATGTAAAGTGCCCTCACTAGAGGTGGTTCAAGTTAACTTGGGCTGGTGGCTTGCTGCAGGCTGGAGCTATGGATGGGGGAAGTAGCCCTGGGTCCTTGACTTCATGGTGAGGGCCTGCAGGGTTCTATAGCATCCCTACCCCACTTCTCAGACCATAACAGGAAGGGAGAGAAAAATGAGGTATTTAAGGTATGTTGTGGTCAGAGCTTGCAAGGTCCTTACCATTGGTACAAAGGTAATATGGCTTAAATCTGAAACTTGAAAGCAAAGGAAAGTATAGATTCAATTATCACCTTTCAATTGTTTACACATAATCTCTTTTAGAAGTACAAGGAGATAGAAAAAGCAGGAACTTTGGAATGAAACAGGTTTGGTTTTAGTCCAGTTCAAATAGCTAGGCAACACTGGGAAAATTATTTAACTGCTTAACTTCTTGCCAGACTTTCAGATCCTGCTGCTTCTGTATGGCATTTTGTCATATACTTTTTTTTCCTTATATAAACCACATGCGTCTAGTAACAGAAGAGAGCTTACGAAAGCATGTATGGAAAAAAACATAATAGCTACAATGTATTTAACCCTTAATATTTTTGAGGCATTTTGCTAATTATCTCTCTATTCCTTAAAATGGTGCTTTGAATTATTTCAGTTTTACATAGAACTAGAACTAGAGGCTTGGAAACATGAAGTGCTCACATTTACATTACTAGAATTCTCTGGTAGCTTACATCCTACACCACCGGCTTCATTTCTCTTCTTGGAATGCTGACCTGCTCTCCTGCACAATGGCACCTCTCTTTGGAAGACCCACCGCCACACCACAATTATTACTCAACCCAAGAGACTTACAGTTTTAAAAAATACTGATGCCAGGTTTCAATAATGTCAACATATCACCGGAAGGAAAGAAAAAGCTAGATTTAGATTTTCACTGTTCTTTGGTGGTTATTTTGATCATTTCCTTGCAATATGAATGTGTTTAATTTTATTGCTCATAACATTCAACTGTTGGTTTTCTGCTCACAGTAAACAGCTCTTTTTCCGTTTCCTGATATTGACATATATCTGTCAGAATTTTAAAGGTGAGGCCACTGTGTTTCAAATACAGGCATCTTGCCCACTTTCTGCTTGTAGCCCCATCTTTTACCTTGTGAGCTCATGACACCTTTGCTCAAAATAAGTCACTTCTTTTCTGAGTTCTTATCAGACTTGATTGTGGGCTGTGGTTATTTCCCAGAAATGAGCAGCTGTTCTCCATTTTATCAGAGAGACGCTCACACTCGCTCCCCATAAAAACAGAGAAAATGTCTATTACACTGAAATGTTCTGTCCAACCCAATTTGCACATTCCCTAATACTGATAAAAATAATGATGATGCTTTGTATTTTTATTATATTCCATATCTAAAAACAATACGGTTACATGTTGTCAGGAAAACAATAATAGTTACATCTTGGGCTGCACTTTTTTCTTCCTACAGCTCAGAGGATTTACTGTACCCTAAGTCGTATGCAGCATGATATCTTGGAGAGAACCCGAGATCAGGCAGAATTCCTAAGCTGTACTCCTAGATTTCCTGCTTTCTAGTTCTGTGGCATTGAGTAAGTCACAAACTCTGACACTTAATTGCCTCATCTATCTACCTACTTCTCAGGGTGGAAGTGAGGAAATTGGGCCTTTTTATAAATGGACTTTTCTATGCAAAAAAAAAGTTTACTAATATCATACTAATATATATTAATATCAACATTTACCAATATCTGGTGTTTTATTATTGTGTAAAATTGTTTTTATTGACTCAGTCATACTCAGCTTTTTAAAAGATGTTACCAGGTCCAATATTTCTTCATAAATACTAAATTAGTACATGAGTCATTGCATTTCATAAGGTGAAACCTATTCACTTCATGGATCTGTACATACTGCATCAGTCCCACCAGACAGCTGATAAATAATGAGTGATTGGACTGTTTTGTGAAGATATTACTCATATGATCACTATAAAATCTAATCTGTATGAGAATTATTTAGCAGCCAATAAAGAATCGTGAAAAATCTGTTTTCAGGAAAAAAAAAAAAAAAAAGTGAATGGGTGAGGTGGCTTATGCCTGGAATCCCAGCAATTTGAGAGGCCAAGGCCAGGATGACCTGACGTCAGGAATTCCAGACCAGCCTGGCCAACATGACGAAACAACTTCTCTATTAAAAATACAAAAATTAGCTGGGCGTGGTGGCACACTCCTGTAGTCCCAGCTACTTGGGAGGCCGAGGCACAAGAATCGCTTGAATCCCAGGGGTGGAGGTTGCAGTGAGCTGAGATCACACCACTGCACTCCAGCCTGGGTGACAGAATGAGACTCTGTCTCATAAATAAATAAAAAGTTATATCTGCCTTCCAGCTAATACTTACCACTGCTCATTAACCAAATATAATTCTACTCTAGGAGTGGCCTGCATCTGTGGCCTTCCTCAGCTCAGAAGACTAAAAGAAAGCAATGCTTTGGGATTTTGCTTCTGTTTCGTTTTATTTAAGAATTCTACCCACTTCAATCTAACGGTCAGTAACAAACAAATGCTACTGCAATCCTTCATTCATCAGTAGATTTTTACTTTTATTTCTGCCTTCTTAATGGCTTTGTTTAGTATTGAATTGTTTAAAAGTGTTCTTAGAACTCAGGAGTTTAAATATGCAGGATGTTGATAGGTGGGGATTCTAGTGTGCTTGTTTCCAGTGTATTTTTTGCTGAAATGGGGGAAAAATAATAATACAGAAGGAATATATTTTTAAACTATAATTTGTGACTTGTCATCAGAAAAAAAATAAAGAGCAATAAGTGACTTTTTATTTCCTGATTACTTTTGCTATAGTAACTAGAAACATGAGGGTTCACATTCTACTATGAGTGGCTGTGAGTGAGATGCCGACAGGCATCCCCAGCTCATATTTGTACAGGAGCCAGGCAGCTTTCACTCTACGAGAAGGAAATCCTCAGTGGAAGCATAATAATAAAAATAAATGGAGGGGGCCACATGCGGTGGCTCACACCTGTAATCCCAGCACTTTGGGAGGCCAAGGAGGGCAGATCGCTTGAGGTCAGGAGTTCGAGACTAGCCTGGCCAACATGGCAAAACCCCATCTCTACTAAGAATACAAAAATTAGCTGGCCGTGGTGGTGGGTGCCTTTAATCCCAGCTACTCAGAGGGCTGAGGTGGGAGAATCGCTTGAACCCGGGAGGCGGAGGTTGCAGTGAGCCGAGATTGCGTCATTGCGCTCTAGCCTGGGCAACAGAGCGAGACTCCTTCTCAAAAAATAATAAATAAATAAATAAATAAATAAATAAATAAAGAGACTCAATATCTCCAGTGAGTGAGACCCTATCTCAAAAAATAATAAATAAATAAAGACTCAATATGTCCAGGGAGGGCTAGGCACTGAACAAACTGGAAAGCTTACGCTATGACATAAGATGGAACCTCTATATAAAGTCATTGCCTGAAAAAATGAAGGCCCACTGTGTCCTTGATTTTAGGATTTCTCCAAAGCTTGAAATCCCCAGTCACTGTGCAGGTGAACACTGGAACAGCCGCACAAAATACATCTGTTTGATAGATTTGGCCAGAAGTTTTTCTGAGGAATAGAAATTGCCAAATTCTGGTCTTGATGCTTACAGCTACTACCTAGCCTCTTAGGAAGATGGCACAGACTATCTTCTGCTCCAGTAGTTCTCATTGGAGAGCCCAGAGCTAAAAAGCAGGGCTCTTCAGGATTTTTGTGAAATCAAAGATACTGTCTACACCAAAATACTGCTTTTTATAAAATATCAGTTTCTGCTTCCTGTAGCCATTATTTCAAAATCAGGTAAAGGCTATTGAGTCCATGATCCTTTCTATCATTCCAACCAATTTTGGCTGGAAGCCTAAAAATACCTCTTGACTCACATCAGAGAGCTCAGTCTCAGCAATAATCAATTTGAAGTAGAACACAACTGTTCATTCAGGTGCTTTTGAGTTCAGCAACACTGCTCGAATTCAAGTAGTTGTAAAGCATACATTAGACAAGGGGGGTGTCAACAAGCAGCTGCCTGCCTCAGGCTTTCGCGAGAGTGGTGGTGTGAACCACTGAGGCACTGTGAACTGGTGGTCAACCCCAAGTGACCATCTCTTTCCCCCCTAAGAAAACTTTCTTCTGTGAAGTGAGGTCTTTTCTCTTGCCTCACTCTTACTTCATCTCTCTTCTTGCCATTCATTGTTAATGGAATCTAACAAAATTTATCCTCTTTCTTCTAGAACAAAGCAGTGGCCACAGGTGGGTGGGAATCAGTGGGGGGGATATGACAAGAATTTCCACATCTCTACAATTCTGTACTCAAAATTAGCCAAAGGAAATTTAGACTTAGAGGAGAAACCACATACAATAGTGAATGGAGGATAAAGAAATTTTTTTGACTTAAGATAAAACCTTATTTGAGAGAGCTATGTATGACTTTGGATGAATTACTCAGTCTCTTTGAATCTCTATTCTAGCATCTGTAAAATGGAAGTAAAAGAATGCACTTCATAAATTTGCTATAAAGACAATAAGGTAATGTATATAGAATGCTAATATATGAATCCCTTTAAATTATTATTGACACTAATATAAATATAGTTATACTGTGCATTAACACAAAAAATGGATTTTATCTAGCCTATATTTTTATACTAATCATATGCTCAATATATTCCAGATTGGTCCTAATTTTATATAAAGTTATTCTTTTTCCAATAAAAGCATTTGTTAAATACATACCTGTGATTTTTTTTACCTTCTTATTTTCAGATAGCTAAATATACATTTTTAAAAGCTCTTTACTAGATCATGTGTTAATTGTGAAAATCAGAGGCATCATTAATATGCTTCTTTCTGTGAAATCAGATGTGTACACTTGCACTTGTAATTTTCACCTCTAATGAGGTACTTCCAAATGAGAAACTAACAATGGAGAAAGCAAACTTGACTTTCTCT
The DNA here is from genome assembly GCF_028885655.2 of Pongo abelii. NCBI lineage: Eukaryota > Metazoa > Chordata > Mammalia > Primates > Hominidae > Pongo > Pongo abelii. The sequence continues at coordinate 164,374,242 of NC_071988.2, forward strand.
CTCCCAGCATATGTGCTATATGGAAATGGTCAACTCACCCTTTAAGCAGGGGTTTAACTAGGAGGTTAGGGTTCCACTACTCAGTGGATGATGGCCCACAGGGGAGCATTTGCTTAACTACTGAGATGTCTCAAAGGGTCAGAGAAAGAGTTGCTTCTGTGCTCTGTACATTTCCTTCATCAAAAAGGAAGACTATGGATGCTAATAAAGCTTCTTTTTCTTGCAATTAAAACTAAATGTTACAGCTAGAGCCCAATATAGTCAGATAGAAGCATACCTTCGAATCTAATGAAAGCTCACCTCTTATACCCTTCTACAGACACTGCATAGGAGAAATGGGAGAGATAAATCCATGCCTGTTAAGAGCAAAAAGGACCAGAGTACAGAGGACACTGGCATCCTAGAATAGAAAAGTGGCCTTAATTCAAACAGGGGCCAGGCACAGTGGCTAATGCCTGTAATCCCAGCACTTTGGGAGGCCCAGGCAGGCGGATCACTTGAGGTCAGAAGTTTGAGACCAGCCTGGCCAACATGGCACAACCCCATCTCTACAAAAAATACAAAAATTAGCTGGGCATGGTGATGCACATTTGTAATCCCAGCTACTCGGGAGGCTGAGGCACGAGGATCACTTGAACCAGGGAGGCAGAGATTGCAGTGAGCTGAGATTGCACCACTGCACTCTAGCCTGGGTGACAGAGTGAGACTCTGTCTCAAAAACAAAACAAAACAACCCAGAGCTTTAGGGAAATACCATTTGGCTTCCCGCCTCCCTCAATAGCACCATTCTTATCTCACCATCATTTCCCTAAGGATGTGCAAAAGACTTTTGCAGCCTAGGGGGCAGTTTTTTATTCACAAATTCTTAATGTTTGTTTGGGTTTCTCAAAACTGTCACATATGTATCCTTCCTCTTTGTACTCCAGAAAATTAGATTCCACTAATCAACTGATAAGCCAATTTAGGTTATGTTTCCAGTCCAATAAATTGTTGGACTCCATTATATTATTTCACAGTTACCATTCTATACCAGTGATTACATCTAGATTCAATCAGTTTACATCATACATTAAAAGATATATAGAGCACTTAAAAAGCCTAATAGCCCCTCTAATTACTTTATTAGTATAATATGCTTTTCTATTTCTAATCTCCTTTGCCTTTTTTTGTTTTTTATTCTTCCTTCCCCTCAAGAATTTTAAGACAGCAATTTTCTGAAGCCTAGGATGTCAACCTCTCCAGTTCAGATCCCCGGAGTACATTCAGAAGAGGATGCTTCCTACGCTCAGTGCACTAAAATCCATGATAATTCAATCATATATAGTAAAATGGCAGAATGTACAGTGTCCCTGCCTATACTAATATCCACACAATGAGAATTGCACAAGTAGTTGGAAATACTCTCTTCACTACTGACTATCTGTTTATGGTTATTTCTTAGAAGAATGTGGCTCTATATCATGCTGAGTTGATTTATGGCCATGAATATATATCCTCCCATCTTTCTTCTGTATTCTCTGTAAAATCTTTGAGTCTTTAATTCATTGAGAGTAGCTCTCATCTTGTCCTTCCTCTCACTTTAGCTTATTTTCAATCGGACAAGCCGGCTTTTTATAATTTTCCTTCGACATTATTCTTTTTTCTTCTCTTCTCTGCAATCTCATATTTCCTCTCCAACATATGTTTCTCTCATCACTCTGAAAGACGAGGTCATCAAAGTCACCACTCATATTTTATAAGACTTGGGACTCTAGGAGTCAAGCACACACTGCTCTTAACAAACCACAGCTTCTCCCCTCAGTTCACTGGTTTTAAAGTCTTTATAGAAACAAAACAAAAATGTGTTATGTTCTCCTTAACTTTTGTGTGGGAGATTTTAATTAGCATGCACTTCCTAAAGGACCATGCATCGCTGCCAACATAAGAGATATTTGTTGGAAAAATAAGAACAAATGCATCAAAGTTGGCATTAAAAAATTAGAAAATGTGTGGGTTTTTCTAGTTTGTTTTCTTTTATCTTTTAAGGCACTAAGCTCTAAAAATAATGTCCCAAATTCAAAGTCAGGGTCTTTCTCTCCAAGAAAGACAATATGCATATAAGGGAAAATAATAGTACTAATTTTAGGTTTCTAAAAGGTCAGCGGATAAAAGCAATTCAATGTTTAAGATCGAAAGAAAAGAAATTAACCTAAGGAATCAGCACATATATACACATAAACTAAATGAGTGAATAAACACACAGACAAATAAATAAAGCCATCCTAATGCAAGAATCTCTTAGGCATATTGAAATAATGCTAGATACTAGTATTCCTACCTTGCAATCATAAAATGCTAATATTTTCCATATTTTAGGGTTTTTATTATTAAAGATAATACATAAAACATGCAAAGGGTGCAGAGTGGCAGGAAGCATAATTTGCTAAATGCTTAATATGTGCCAGGAAGGATTGGCCTTAGACCCTTTCCTTCTGTTAGCTCACATCTAGAACAACATGCCTATTGCTGCCTCATAGTTCCATTAGTTCCATATTCATATTTTTAACTAACCGGCCAGTCAATATTTGTGGTTACAGTGTCTGGCTCAAAGATAAATACTATCTTTTTATTTAACCAATAGCTTAGTATTCAGCAATCTGAGTTAATTTGTTTTCAATAATGTCATTCTGCTTAGTCTGGTTGTCTGCATATTCAATGGTGATTTAGCTTTGCAACAAGAATTTTAAGACTCTCAACCCTCTGATAATAGAATCCAAATAAAACTTGAGGAAAGGATGAATCTAATACCATGGGGAGAAAACAGATGACGGAGTTATTGAGGAATATAGGTAATAATTTGCAAGAGGGAATTTAAGAGATTTTATTGTAGAAATATTGCTTTAGAATTCTTGCCACATTGAGATTTGAGCACCATTGCTCCTACATTTCTTTACAACTGATTCACTTGTAAATTAAACTGATTTCCTTGAAGTAAAACATTAGATTCAGATTGTTGGGAAATAAGCCCTGAAATAAAGTTTGTTATTTTTTTACCATCCTGTAACACAACAATATTAAAACATGTCACCATATTTTATGTGTGTCTGTGTGTGTGTTAAATAGAAATGTGCTGGCCTTTTAAAGAAAAAAAAATGGCTGAGAAGATAAAATTCACTTCTTTAGCTGGGAATATTATTGATACTAAAATAAACTTCACACCCAGTACCAATTCTCAATTTAAGTATCACTGAAGAATCAAGAGGGAAAGAAAAACAACACAACCTCTGCCTGGAACAATGGTGCTCTTGGGAAATGCTCTTGGATTGTCTGTGCTGGGAAAAATGAAGATACCAGCTGTATAGCAGACAGCTTATTTGCATATGAAAAGAACAAATTTGGTTCAAATAATTGTTGTCAGTACCAGAAGACTCCCATTCTCAAGCTTATGCCCTGCTCCCTTAGTTTCTCAGGTCAGTCCTCAGAAAATCCTGTTTTGTCTTGCTTTCATGAATATTACCTAGGTGGCTGAGACTCCATCCTCAAGCAATTGAAATAAAAACAAGTCTGTGCCCACATCTTTTCTGGTTTTGATATCCCACACTTCACGCCATAAATTCTAAGCTGGCCTAGCACCGCCTATCGTTGCATTCAGACTTGGCTCTTTTTGTGCATGCTCCAAATCCAAGTTCCACTTTGGAAACAACAAGTGTTTGCAGCTTTCTGCTGCTCTTTTCAGTGGGAACATATGTGCTGCTTAAGAAAGGATGAAAATGTTATTCCAAGAAGGAAAGCAGGTCCCCCTGAATACTAAAAGCAATACTGTGAGTCGGTTCATGGAAACCTGTAGTGTTAGGATTAGGCTGAAGAAGTAAGTGGAAAAAGAAATGCAAGGAACCACCTTAATTAAGCCTTTTACCACCCTTTCTCCAGGAGCCAAGGTGGCAACATTTTTTTGAACAACTACCACTGATATGGGAGCCAATAGGATTTCTGTCCAGTACAAGCATATGGCCCATGAGTGGATTCAGCAGTGCACATAGGTTATTGGGGAGGGGCTGCTTCCCTGACCTACCTCTGAACCAAAAGATGAGGCCAGTGTGGCTGGTGGAGAAAGGTTACAGGAAGGGTGGCAGGAAAGTCAGGGCTTCAGTTACCAAAGGTGGATGGCTAAGGGGAGTGGACTCAAGATGGTTGGACTCCGAGTGAGTGCACAAAATGGTGTCAGGCAGAAAAGACACATGAAAAAATGCTCATCATCACTGGCCATCAGAGAAATGCAAATCAAAACAACAATGATACCATCTCACACCAGTTAGAATGGCAATCATTAAAAAGTCAGGAAACGACAGGTGCTGGAGAGGATGTGGAGAAATAAGAACACTTTTCCACTGTTGGTGGGACTGTAAACTAGTTCAACCATTGTGGAAGTCAGTGTGGCGATTCCTCAGGGATCTAGAACTAGAAATACCATTTGACCCAGCCATCCCATTACTGGGTATATACCCAAAGGACTATAAATCATGCTGCTATAAAGACACATGCACACGTATGTTTATTGCGGCACTATTCACAATAGCAAAGACCTGGAACCAACCCAAATGTCCAACAATGATAGACTGGATTAAGAAAATGTGCCACATATACACCATGAAATACTATGCAGCCATAAAAATTGAAGAGTTCATGTCCTTTGTAGGGACATGGATGAAACTGGAAACCATCATTCTCAGCAAACTATCGCAAGGACAAAAAACCAAACACCACATGTTCTCACTCATAGATGGGAATTGAACAATGAGAACACATGGACACAGGAAGGGGAACATCACACTCCGGGGACGGTTGTGGGGTGGGGGGAGGGGGGAGGGATAGCATTAGGAGATATACCTAATGTTAAATGACGAGTTAATAGGTGCAGCACACCAAAATGACACATGTATACATATGTAACTAACCTGCACGTTGTGCACATGTACCCTAAAACTTAAAGTATAATAAAAAAAATGATATCAGGTAGGTATTTAGGAGTTTGAGGGAGAATAAAAAAAAAAAAAAAAAAAAAAAAAAAAGAAAAATAGGGGCCTGGAATATTGTCTTGAGGAGTTGACAGTCTCCTGAGGGAATTTGTTTGGGCAGGAGGTAGCAAGCAGACATGGAGGCAGCTGTTCAATCCAGATGACTTCACATACAACACACTGACTCATGGTCTGGGTTTTACCAAATCCTGAGCATGCTTTTCCAAACCAAAATATTTCAGGAGAATTGCTTTGTGCAGATGGCGGTTAAGGGCTTGAATTTTAGGAAGTGGTGTCTAAATTAAGGTTAAAAATTATTTAAGTAACTTTTTTTTCCTGAAAATTTGTTTGGGCTTAATGGCAATATGCTATTGCTCGAATGCCAAATATTTTACCAGTAGAATTAAATTATTAAATTGAAGACACACAAAAAGACAGATTAGGAAGTAAGACGAATAGGGAAGAATAAGAAAAATAGATCATTCTAGGGGCATAATGAGCTTCTCATTTTATTGTCTCCATCTAGATCATCCTTTGGGCAAGAACCAGTTTTGAAGCGCTTAAAGAAGATAACTCCAGTTTCACTTCAGTCATCAATCATGTGTGATTCTGTGTAGGCAAAAGACAATCTCAATATTCATTTGACTAACTAGGGCTTTGAGGGTGTCGATTCTTCTGTCATAAGATAGTTGACTCACAGGAAATAAAACAAGCTTCATACAGATAAGCTAAAGCTAGAAATGACTAGTGATCCAGGATATAAGAACCAAGAGAAGGAGGAGTTTATAAGTGAGAAAGCAAATCTGGGCTGGCTGGAAAGCAGAGGGTCTAATTATTTGGAGCAAAATCCACCAATTCAACAGTTTGTGAAAGCAACCTAGATCAGACAACTTCGTGGGAAAGAGTAGTTCTAAGAGGATCAGTGTTTGAAGGAAAAAAGAGCATACTTCTCATAATGTTTGGGATCTCCAGGGAGAGCAGTTCAAATGAAAGCTCAGCAGAGTGGCTGCTAGCTCAAAGTAGAAAGCTTCAGAGCCCTAGGCATACAGGAAGTTTCAGAACAGAAGAGTAGTTTACACTACTCAAATTAAATTAAAAAGAACCTCTTCCGGGATGCACTGTAGCCTAGGCAAGATGAGAATATGATGCACCTTCCCTTCTGTTTAAGGTCTTCTTGGCAGTTCTTACTTGCTCTACGTCCCAAATTGCCAAAAGTTGAGGGCCATAGATTCAGTCCTGACTGTGTGATTTTGGGTTTGTTACGGAGTCTTAGTATCTTCATCTGGAAATGGGGATGATAATTATGTTTATTCTCACTTAGTGCTTGTGTGGATCCAATTAAATAAAATGTGTGAAAAAATGTATTAAATTCCTAACAATGTATTAGTAATATACTTCTCAATTTCATCTATATTAGATCAAACAACTTGCAAAATAGGAACTATTATCTAAAATTCACAGATAAGGAATGAGAGTTTCAGGGACAGAAAGGGATTAACCCAAGATAATAATTAGAATAATACCACTGGGGAATCACTTACACATCTAGCACTATTCTTAGTGCTTTAGGGATGCTGTCTGATTTAGTTTGCAAAACGACCCAGGAATGATGAATTTTTCAGGAGTTTTGAGGCAGTGTCAGGATCCAAAGTCTCTCTCAGGCTGGCAGCCCAAATACCAGCCCGGCCCTGACTTCCCTCACGGGCACATGTTGTAAGCTAAAATTTAAGCTCAAATCTCCCTATGTCAGTCTATTTCTATTATTTCAGTTGTCTGTTCTTGTTGTTATTTGTATATGTCTGTTCTTAAGAACATTTCTGCAAGAAGATTGGTTGCTTCTTTGATGCTGTCATAACATAGGAATCTTCAGGTTACATTGCAATAATTTTGGCTCCCCAATTCTACACAGGTATACTGTCAACAGATATGCAGTCTAATTATAGAACTCAACTTGTTCACCTCAGCCTATAAGCTGATTCTTCTTGTCAATTTTCTCTAAAAGAAGCCCAAGGCTGAAAGACTCTATTTCTCTAAAATATAATATATTCATTTGCAAATAACGAAATTTTAAAGGTTAAATAATTATATTCATTTGAAATTTTAAAATGGATTACTTTTTACAAATAATTGTGTTGGCAATAATTATGAAACATTTCAAGGGAATATATGAATATATTGATTTATTTTATGAATAAATGTGTGAGGATAAAGCAATGGAATTCATGCATATCAGCCCATAGGCATTTATTGAATGTCCAGATGTGCCCAGTATGATTCTAGATGACAGTTTCACAGCATTGAACAAGAAAATAAATTCCCCATTTTATGGTGCTTATAGTCTAGTATGACAAGAAATTTTTTAAAAAAACAGTGAGAATTCTAAACAGTATAATAAACTTGAGAGTGTTAAGGACTGGTAGATCAGGCAAATGTTCTCTGATGAGGTGGCATTTAAGCTGTGACCTAAAACATACCAAGGAACCAGCTAAGGGGGGACAATAAGTATGAAGACCCAAACATCTGACCTATTTGAGAAGCAGAAAGAAGCCCCATGGGTTGATAGTGAGCTAGAAAATTAACACAAGGTAAGGTAAGAATGGCCTGCTCCTTAAGACCCATTTTGATTTTACTCTAAGTAAAATTGAAGCCATTGGAAGATCTTAACTAGGGGAGTAAAGAAATTACATTTCCATTTTTAGAAGACTGGCTGTTCCATCAGGAAGAGACTGAGCAGGGACAAGAATAGAAACAGACTCACGAGGACTTGCCTGCTGGCGCAGGTGAGAGTTCACAATGGGTTGGAATTGAAGAACAGTGGTGGGGATGGAAAGAGGTGATGAAATTCAGAATATATTTTCAACCTAGAACTTACAGGACTTGATGATGGATTTAATGTAAGGTTAGAGAAAAAGAAGAATCAAGAAGGCATTATGGTTTGGGGATTTGAGTAACTAAGTGGATGGTGGTGTGCTTTATAGAGATAGATATAATGGGGGAATAAAATATTTGGGGGGACAAAAGTAAAGATTTAAAAACTCAGGTTTTCGCCATCTTAAAATTTTTAAGATACCTCCTAAACAAGCGAGTGGTGTTATCTGGTAGCCAGTTGAATATGGAAGTGGAAAGCTCTGTGGAAAAGTGAGAGCAAGAGTTACAAATTTTGAAAACAAAGGCTTATAAATATTACCTAAGGCTGTGGGCCTTGGAATTGCTTAGAGGGAAAAGTAATTTGCATTGGGATAAAACTGACATTCTAAATTTGAGCAAATTTTGACCTGGGAATACCCATATACTCAAACGGACTTCTGTCACCTTATCACTGTGGATAACAGCTGAGAATAATCTCTTTGTCACTGGTAGAGGTGATGGAGGAGTAAGGGACAGAGAACTCAAGCTTTGGGCTTTCTTCTACCAGAAATGTCACTGCAGGCAAGTCACTTAACCACTCAAAGATTTAGTTTCTCCCACTACAAAATAGGAATAGCATTGCCTTTGCCAACTGCAAAAGCTCAAATAAGAAGCATTTGGGGGAAAGACTGTTTTGTACAATAGAAATGTAAGAGAACTTATCTTTAATCTTGCATTGCACTCCATTAGGTCTCTTCATGTCCCCGTGGCATGGTCCCCAAGTGACTTAGGATACATTTGGATGCCATCTGCTCAACAAGAAGACTGACTGACAAATTTCAACCACACAGACAGCAACATCAGGGGACCCCTCTCTCTCCCAACCCTGGTGGCTTTTGATTTTACAGAAAGCAAAAGCATCTGATAAACAAAGCCCTGAGGTAGTCCTGATTCCTCAATTACCCCTAAGTGGCAACAGATGCTGCACAGAGGGATCTGCTTCAGTGAGCAATGCTCCCAGTAATTAGACAATGGAGGGAGAAAGTAATTAGGTGAACCACACAGAAATAGAAATAAACTGTATGGGATATGTTGGTCATGGATGAAAGACAAATTAAAAAAAAGGTATAAAGGAAACATCTAGGAAAAAATAACTGATCAATAATTTGCTTAATTCATGTTGAATAATCAATTTAAGCCTGTGAAGTTAAACCTGATTAAAGACATCCCTCAATTAAAAAGTTCCTACATTGTATTACTTAGAAAGAAACATGACAAGAAGAATAGATTTATTTTATGTCAACACAGTTCAGTTAAATGATATAGTCCTGGCAAGGAGAAGCGGGAGAGAAAAGTTTGAGGTCTTATATACTTCTCGTTTATTAACTGATGTATCATATCTCATATCTGCAGGGTGCACCGAATGAGAATTTAAACCAGTGTCACTAAGAACAGGCTACAATCCAACTGCAGAACATGCTAAATCTTAGCCACCAGAAAACCACTACCCACCCGACCGATGTGTAAAGAAGCTCTAATTGGTTCATTTTCTCTTCTTTCAATTAAATAACTATATCAGAAGTACAAAAACCTCATGTAGGCCTTAGATAACCTTTTATTGCGGTTCTGTTTCCCATTCCTGTACTTTTAATCATAGACCACAAAGAACATGGCCTTTGGAATTAAAATCCAGATTGCTCTACATTCTAGATATAGGCCTTCACACAAGTGAATGAACTTGTCTGTGAAACACAGGTAATGGGAAGCAACTGTTGAGCCTGTAATAGGAACAAAGGAGAACATGTCAAAAGTGTTTAATGCCTTGTGCTTAGAAGGTGTTCAGCAAGTGATGGCAATTACTATGCACAAAAGTGCAGTGGCTAGACTCCCTGCTCAAGGAAGTTTTGAGTGTGATAAAGTGATTTATTCAAGGAAATATTAATCACATGTTAGCCAACCACTTACACTAACTCATTTAATCATCACAAAAACTTTATAAGGTAAATAGTAATATCCTTCCCATTTTCCAGATAGGAAATAGAAATTCAGAAACATTGGGCTAGTTTTCTAATGCCTTATAGCTATAGAGTAGCAAAGATAGGATTCAAACACTAGCAAGTTGGCATCATACTCCTAGTTCTTAGTTGGAAGCTATACTGCCTCCCTACTTAGGCTCAGTTTCAGCCTGGAATGCAAATCCATTTCTATTTGTTGTCTTTATTTTTGTTGTTGAGTTGTTGGTGAATGCTTGTTCTGAAAAATATCCCCTCAAAAGTACTGCTAGTTATCCGATGCTCTCAAAATTGACACAGCTCAAAGAAAGGCTCAATGGGAAAATTATTGTCTATATAAGTAGGCAATTAGAGGCACAGCCTGCCTAAAAAATCCTCCCCCAGCTCAGCAGGGCCTGAGCCTCCTCTGAGTTTCATCTAGCACAGCCCCAGAGGCAGTAAGACTCAATACTTCATGATACCTACATATAATTTGGTGGCAATAAAGATGTTTAAAGACTTGTGTTCATTTAGAATTTTAAAATGAGTCTCCGATATACATGCAACAATTATGGAATATTGCAAGAGAATTTCTAGAGCTTTAATTTATTTTACAGTGGAATTATAAGCAATAAAGAGAGAAATGTAAATGAGCATTAAATGCATCACCTTGGAAAATGAGCTCTAGGATTTCATGTATTTTTCTATTTCTTTTTTCTGAATTCTCTCATGTTCCTCCTAAACCAACTGAAATCCTGCTCATTCTTTAAGACTTAGTCCAAATGCCTCTTCCTCTGAGATGCTGTTTTTGATGCCATTGTTATAATGAATTGTACTTGCTCAGCGCTGCCATAGTTTTTGGTTTATGCCTTTATTTTGCCCTTACCACAATCTGCCTGGCATTATTAAAGTTGTTTATCCTCATCACCTCCTGAAAACTCCTAGGAAGTACGAATCAATGAGGAGGGGGATATTGCCTGATGGTTAAAAGCAGGAGCCTCCGAATCAGACAAAACTCAGCTTAGATCCTGACTCCATCATTCAACTTCTGTAAGATCTTTAGAACGTAGACCTTTGAGAATCTAGGATTCTTAATCTGTCCAGTAATGATAATATGGGAGAGATATTATAGTATGAGCTCAGACTCCTGGGTTCAAATCTTAGGCTCACTACTTTACCAGTTTATATCTAAGTTTTCTTACATAGAAATCAGGGATGATAAAAGAGCAATTACTCATAATGAAATGATAAGAAGTAATTAATATATGTAAATTATTTAGAACAGCATATGGCAAACAAGTAAGCAATCAATAAATGCTAGTTACTTTTAATATTATTATCCTGTAGAGTTGTGGTGAGAAATACATGACATGCTGTTTGTAAAGTTAAGCCCATAATAGATGCTGAAAAAATGGTAGTTGTTGCTGTGTCCTCCTAGGGCTTTGAACAATGACTTGTCATTAGAAGGTGCCCAGAAAATGGTAGTTCAGGGAAATGCAATGTTTTATGAGGGATGTGTTATACTATAAGAAGAAAGAAGGCTAGGTGTGGTGGCTCATGCCTGTACTCCCAGCACTTTGGAAGGCTGAGGTGGTAGATTCACTGGAGCCCAAGAGTTCAAGACCAACCTGGGCAACATATTGAGAACCCCCTCTCTACAAAAAATAAAAATGAAAAAACTAGCCAGGCATGGTCATGTGCACCTGTGGTCCTAGCTACATGGGAGGCTGCTGGTGGAAGGATTGCTTCAGCCCAGGAGTTGGAGGCTGCAGTGAGCTATGATTATGCCACTGTGCTCTAGTCTGGGTGACCGAGTGAAACCCTATCTAAAAAGAAACAAACAAACAAAAAACAAAAAAACAGAATCAAGAAAATGGATGGCAGTCAACTTATAATGAGGCAGCAAAATATTAAATAAGGCAAGCACAGGCCTTGTTTAATTCTTAGCAGTTGCTTCTCTTATTGTATCCTATGTGGTGAAGTAAGAGTTTTATCAATAGAATAAATGCAAAAATATACCTCTGTGCTTGGTATTCCCTTCAGCTAGCATGCCATGTAGAAGGCAAAAGTACTAAAGAAGATATACTAAAACCCTCCATTCTCCCACTGGAGTTTTAAAAAAGTCAGAGCTCTATAATCATTTATAGAACACAGACCAGCAAGAGAGTAGGATTGTGAATATAGAAGATAATTCATAAGTTGGGCCTCTTATGATTTTTCCTTTTAGAAAAACATATAAAACAATGCCTGATTTATAGTAATTCATAAAGTATGAATGGACCTGACATTCAGGTTAATGAAGGCCCTTGCAAGTTGTAAATGCTGTGTCTGTAAAGCGATGAGACATTTTCTTGTGCAGATTGTCAGTTGGGGCACATTTCTATACATTTTTAAATACCAAGCACAGAAAACTGATCACATGATTTTATCTTTTTTTCCCCCTAAATGGGCTACTAAAATACAGTACCTGCATATATAAAATCCAAAATCAGTTCACATTATTTAATACATGACCTAACAGACAAAGTATTTAGAATCAGCCCCCTCCAGGACAAAGCCTTAACCACCAAAGAGGATAAGCACTCCTTATTTATAGCCACTATAATATTTGAATTAACCTACCTAAGGACCTCTTGTCATTGTACCAGGACATATTGTTGTGAAAAAACTGAATTTTAATCATTAAACTCTAGGACGGTACACGTCATTTACCTGGTACAGATGTATACTGAATTGCATATCCACATGACACTTTTTACAATCATCCACTTCCATAGAAAAAAAACAGACCTTCTACAAGTGGTGGCTTACAGAGTGAATATGAAGTTAATTTCCTATTAAAAAAACCTTTATGTATTTTTTATGTACTTACCACTCTTTCCAAAGGATCAGGATGTAGATTAATCAAGAATCCTATTTGAGGAGAATACTGTTTTCATTTTCCTTCTAGAAATACAAGATGGCGGGCCTTTCTATATGTAGCTTGTATAATAAATAATTATTTATTGTGTGTCTTTTTTGTTATGTTCTGAATTTGGAGCTTTCATCTTGTTCCAAACACCAACCATCTGCTCATACAGCTCTCCTACTCTAGAATGTAATTTCCCCTTTCCTCTAATTATTCTAATCCTGTTTCCTTTCTTCAAAAATTGGCTTTAGTCAGTCTTCCTTAGTTAGCCTCAGTGACTACTCTTTCTCATAAAATTTTTATGCAATCCCTAATATTCTTAGATACTCTAGGAAATATTTAGCTGTTAACTGTTTTTTTAATGATTTCAAGAGTAGTAGTTTAATTTCTCTAATTCTATTTAGAGTTAATTAAAGGCAAAAAGTAGAATTGTACTTAAGATATGCCACTTTTCTTGTTCAGTGCATTCAGGTTATTTATTAAAAACAACAACAACACTTGATTATGAAATTTACATGTGTACATTGCAAAGACCTTACAAGATATAGAAGAGCATAACAAAGGAAATAAAAATTCTACCAACTGGTGAGAACCATGATTGAAGATACACACACCTTCCAATCTTGTTATCTTGCACACACAGACACAGATAATTAAATAAAGGCCATATTGTGCATATTATCCTGCTTTTAAAACTTTCATATTCTTTTGTGTGATGAAATATCCTTCTGATAAATGATTTTTAATTGCTGATTAATATCCTATCTTATGAATATATGTTTCACTCTAAAAATGAAATAATAACTTATATTCATCAACTCTGAGTTGGGGATGAAATACAGTGGCTTTTACTTTCTTTCATCCCTCCTGAATTTGACATAGAAGAAAAGACAGGGAGTGAGATGGTGAAACAGGAAAAAGAGGGTTAAATATGTCTAAAAATGTATGATGGATGGCCACATTCTAGATATAATTGTGATGTGTTTCTACATTGCCTATTATTTATTTTTGTGATAATTTTTGCTATATTAATATAAAATTATTCCAGCTAATGTAGATTTACCCATTTTAGAGAAAACCAAGAAATAAAGGCTCTGTTAAATAATTTGAATCATGGGTTACTCCTATTTTATGTGCTAGTGAAACCTATGGTGAAGGAGTCAGCACATTTTAAATTTAAAAGGAAAAAATTTTTCAAAGAAAATTATTCTACACATAATACATGGATTCTTAAAATAAAACAGCTCCACAAAAGGCAAAAGATCTAACAAGCGGTTGGCTTCAAATCCCATGTCTCTACATCCTTTACTCACTAGATGTTCAGCAGCATCCAATCACCAGGCCTGATCCCATTATTCAGATAGCTGCAGCTTAGGTAAGTGTGAAAGTGAGGGGACAATACAAGAAGTATGAGAATGACATCTCACTAGCTCAGCATCTAGTCTATCCTGCAATTGTCCTACTCTGATCTTGGGATTCCAGTAGCCCAGCAAATGGTCCTCCACTATCTTGCCATTTTCACTGTGGCTTTTTTTTTTTTTTACCTCGAAACCAGAACAACGTATAACTTGGTTTCATTCCTGGTCAAATCACTAACCTAATTTACTACCCTTCGATCCCAGTATTCCCATTATAAGAACCCTATTATGTGTCATTTCAATGTCTAGTATAGCTTGTTCCCTCCTACTTGGAACGTAACCCAATTCTTAGGCTCAATATGAACAATATCCAAATTAGTATCCACACCCTGCATAAGCACATAGAGGTCTTCTTTGAAAACTATATCTAAAGTGTCCCTCTTTCGCCCAAGTCAAGTGCCTCTCCCCCAGATATGTTCTATCCAGTGGCCTAGTCTTTCTGTCTACATAGAACTTAATACTATCTGAAATGATTTTATATACAAGCTTTCTATGCCTCTCCCAATATAATTTAGATGAATAAATGACCTGTGCTTATTAATGCTTTCTCTCTAGCTTCCAAGCCCCCATTCCTATCATAATCAACCCCAAAGCTTGTTGACATGTACAAAATGTATATTTTATTGTACCCCATATCTGGTCATTTGGCTTGCATTGAGTATTAGCCATCAAGGAATTAATTTCAAGAACATTACCTCAGAGCATCAAGGAAAGAACACAAGGAACACATATGCAAACATATGCATGCCATTCTTTCCTATGTATTTAATAGGTATTAATATCTATTGTTTTGGATTTATAGTATATGTGGTGTACATATAAAAATATGAAGACATATTCTCATAAGCATTCTATTGACCCTAGACATAATAAGTGGAGGCGAATAATTATCAGGAGAAAAACCTTAAAGTAGTTCATAGAAATGTATTTTATATACTTGTCAAGATTAATCTTCTTTATACATTTTCCACAATTGTTTCCATAAAGAAATGTTCTTAGTTTTTAAGAAATGATCCCTCTACGTAAATGTCAGCTTTATTGAAATCAAAACAATTTTATTAAACCATAAACAAACTCAGTGTTCTCTTAGGTATTTAATTATTTCTTTCTTTGTGAAAATAAAGAGTATTGACACACTCAAAGAAACAAAATACGAGGAAACAGAGTTACAGTTGTAGGAGTGAATTATTTAATTTAAATGTAGTCAACCATTAGAAATACAGTTAACAATGGACAAGAGATACTCAGTTTTTCAGTACATGCTTATCTTGTGCTCAAGACACTTTTAGCCAATTAGCTTGCTCAATTGACTAAGTACCTCCTACCTTACTTATTTGAATAAGTAAGGAACTTCAGCAGAGGAATTCAATAAGCAGAAGAACTTCAGCAAGACATAATTATTATATAGCAGCACACAAACAAAGCAGACACAAATCCTTGATGGAAAATAACTTACACAAAGCAATATGGCACCTAGCAAATTGATTGGTGTGGCTGTTTTCCTAATTTAAAAAGCAAGGCCATTGAAATTCCTAAATAATTTGAATACTTTGGTTAAGAGTAGAGAATCAAATATCAAAGATTTAGTTAAAATTCGTTGAAAAAGCCCTCTTCCTTACCGAATTTCTTTTTCCTAGAATTTGTTCTTGTTTTACTTCTGATTAAATAAATATGCACACCCTTAAACATGATAAAAATATTTAAGAAGCTATTATTCTTTCATTGGGAAATGAATAGAAGTTACTCATACAATAATAGGTGACGTCGGAGGATTTGTGGAATTAAAAAATCTCAAAGAAAAAAATGACAAAATGGACAGTAAAACATCCAAGGGTTTATCTGTAAGACCCTTGAAAGAGTAGTTTTTAAAAAAATTCTTCAAGAAATGGTGTAGTTAAAGATCTTAAAGTGCTAAGGAACCTAACAGTTTGGGGACTGTGTCTTCTAGGATCAACAACACAGTTCCATGATGACTTGAAATAGTATTTTTTTTAGTAAACTTGTGTTCACTCATCAAGCATTTCTTGCCATTTGACAAGATAAAATTATCTGTTGTTGTTTCTTAGTGTATTTTAAAAATAAATATAAAAAAAGAAATTGAAGTTTTTTTATACTGGAAGAACATTATCATGAATAAATTCTTGCAGCTGCTAATCTCTTAATTCTTGATTCAAAACCGGAAATATAAGTGATGATGGTGTTGTTACTGAAATTTACTTGGCTTTCTAAACAAACAGCATAGTTAGGTCTTTGAACAAGAAAGATTCTCTTAATTGCACTAGAAGACAGGTATTTGGTTCAAGTATGCCATTTCTTGAAGGCTGGCCACCACATTTGCCTGACAATTACCACCCTAATTGCTTCTGCTCCTTCAGATTCCCTCTTTCTCCAGCAAGCAAACAAGAAAGCTTTATTTGTGCTTGGAAATATATCAAATCACTCTAATGAAACTTCACATTTCAGAAGTACTGTCAAAAAGGTAAACAGTGAGTTTCTTCTCTTAAAAATGAAAGATGGATAGATGAAAGCTCAAGTTGTACGAGTGAAGAGTGCCTAGCCTTTCTTTTGCTCTTCAGCTCCATTTCCCAAAACACATTCTTTTTATATCTGATACAATCTGAAAACTCTCTAGAGAGAGAGGGAGAAAAAAATAATGGCCTCATTTTTGATACTATAAAATTTTTTTGAGTTTTTCACATTTCTGCCTGTTTCTAATACCTGGAAATATTTAAAAATCTTTAATATTTAATTTACAGCACATTTTTAGCTATATTTGTAAAAAAGAATGTTCAAAAAATGAATTACATACCAATTATGGTCTCAATAAGTCATTTTAAAATAAAATATTTTTAGCAAAAAATATAAATTTAAAACATAATAAAAATGCATGTTCCTAAAATACTTAGAAATTCCGACCACTAAAACTCAGTATAGAGTATATATATATCTCAATTTGCTCCCAAAACTTTAGAAAATATATATATTAATATGTAAAGATTTTGATACTATAATACTATATGTGGTCTCTGTATATGAAATTGAATATGTGCATGTATTATTCTATAAAACTTAGTTTAAAATAAAATGTAAAAATACTACTGTCTTTCCGAAATATTTCAGAACCATGACAGGAAAAAAAAAAAAAGACCAGTCTATATAGTTCATATGAACCACATTTTTACCTTAAGTACCTCTTTGTAGCTAATTTCCTAATGGTATTTTTGCAGCCATACTTAATTCATATATAAAGTAGTTTCCACTCATTAGTTAAGTAGTGGAGTGGTCTCAAAATGCACACTTTTAATTCATTCTTGGACAAAGTTATAAATTTTTACACATGACAGATATTTAGAGTTGCTTAAACAAGTCAAAGCTTGATTGAAAGTTAAATTCTCAAATGTCACTGGCATTTTCACAAAAATCAATACGGAAGAGTCAGGGAACGTTCTTGAATACGAGAGAAATGGGCAAGAATCCTGGAAATGCCATAAAGAACACAAAGAGAAATTATAGGTGGCCAGTCTCCAGGCCAGGTATAGAAAATTAGACAAACAGAGTTGCAGGAATGCTGGTTAGCAACAAAATGCAGTCACTATGTTAGAATGAGTGCTGGGCATGGAATGTGCGATCAGTAGATCTGGTTGAAAGGCAAAACTATCACCACTGAACCCTGTATCCTTGGGCAGCAAGTTAATTCCTACAAATTTGGAGAAAATAACACCTACCTTATAGAACAATTTTAAAAATAGAACAATGTTCATAAAAATTTGTCAAATATGTATTGATGTAAGCAATCTACCTACACTTTGCAAACTACTACACAAATTCTTCTATTTATTGATATAAATAAGATGGAATTTCTTACCAAGGATGAATTCCAACTGTGGTTCATTTGGAGTCTTCTGGATACCTATAAATAATAGGAGCAAATTCAGATTTTTAAAAAATTGAATTATCAAGAATATGTCAATATATATTACTATGCTTCATCGTGACCAGAATGAATAAATACAATATGTGGCAGAATGAATAAACTTGGTTTATCAGGGTTATAAATAATCAGTTCTCAGGGCAGGGCATAATATTTGTTGCAGAACTAGATGTGAGTTAAGATTTGATTGGTCATTTTATCTGTATGGTTATAAAGAAACCAAGAAATGTTTTTGTAAGCCACGGCAAACATAAAACATATTTTACAATTGTGTTTAACTCTTTTGGATGCAATGTAGACAGAAGTGGATCCTTCATAAAGAACTCCCTTACCAAAATACTCTCTTAAATGGATTTTTTTCCAAGCCACTCTAACCTGCTGTAAACAGTAAATCAATAACAAAAGAGGTATCTTCAGCTAGGTTATGATGGACATTGTAGTGCTGGTTATTCTGTTAATTTATTAATAGCTCAAACCAACATTTTGTAAAAGGTTTCCATTCCTTTGGTCAGCAATGTTTAAAAAATATAATAAGATGGCTAAATAATTTAAGATGAGCTAGGAGGGAAAGTGAGTCTGGGGACAAAGGTACAGAAATGGAACCATCAAACGGCTGGAAGGTAGAGTGATCAGATTGTGGGAAGTGATATGGGTAGATGCCTAAAATCCACATACAGTGTAGGAGCTGCCTAAACAAGAGTGGATGACTGGATGTATGAACGGGACGCCATTTGTTACAACTCAAGGGTGGCCAAAGAAGCAAAACTAACATGTATGAAAAAGTAAACTATTTGGCAATAAATGAAAGAATATTATACAAATCCTTTCCTTGCTTATTTTTGCTGGTGCATTCATCAGATACTATTTAAATTTACTGGCATTTGGTCACTAGTATATTTTAAGAATCACCTTTTTGTATAAAAATTAACTGCTTTTCATTCAGTTATTTATTATTTATTTTTGCACAGTAACTGTATATTTTTTCTCCTGCTGACATTTAGCAATTGCTTTGGTTAACAATTTTAGATTTTTCAAGAGAGGTTAAGGTGACAATCATTAGGTAGGTTTTTCTGAACTTGAAATGTCTGGGTTTTTTTAAAAGGTCATTAACAATTAACTCTGCTTTAAACATTGATAACCAGATTTCTCAAAAATGCATCCAACCAATACAATTTTCTAAAGATTAGCTTTATAATGTAAATTAAAAGAGAAGGTTAGGCATATATTTGCCAGTGTTAAATAATTGAACTACAGGAATCTTCTGAAAAGAAAAGAAAAAGGCATAATTCATGCTAAACAATAAAACCCAAACCCTAGAATTTTAAATATAAAAGAAAACATACAATTCTTCCAAAGATTTTAATTACTTGAGTAATACAAAACCAATTTTAATGTTCACATGCAAACTTGGCCAAATCTTCACTGGCGCTATATTTGTGGCCTAGGGCTCTCTGGTATGGCAGTGACAGTCTAAATTTCTAGTGTAACCATTTTTTTCTTAATGCTTTCAACTTAACTACCTTTTGGGTTTAAAGAGAGAATTTCTACAGTATAAAAAATATTCCCATATAAGATTATATAAATACCAGTTATTCTTACAAAGTATTAGTGTCTAGAAGGTATACTTAAAAAGTATTCATTGGGCTCTTAATATATGTTCAAGAGCTTTGATCTTGTAATTTGATATTTAACCATTTCATGGACTATCATCTATCTTACCCAAGATAAAAGATGAGAGGCATATCATACACTCACACCACCAAGGTAAACAGTGCAAAGGAAAAGTATTTTGGTAATTTGATGCCATTTGTTAGAATCAAAGTTCCTATGAATCTACGAATGCATATATGTATGTGTATGTTTCATCGACCCAATTTGCATCTTTAGATGCAAAAACAGGGAGGGATACACACATACTTACTTGTAAACTGACAGTCCCCAGGATCACTGGCCTGGGCTGTGGGAAGAAAGTGCTGCCCTTCTTCTGATGCCCCTTCCTCTTTAATTTCCATGATCAACCTTCACAGTTTTAAAATTTTCCAAATTTTCTTGTCCAAATGTCACTTCTAGTGATTTCTGGTTTAATGTAGATGTATCTTCCCACTAAAGATCTGATATCCCACTCTGAAATTCTGTACCTAGGAAACATCAAAAGTTAAAATTTCAGTCATATTGGAGTTCAGTATAAAGCTAAAAATTAAAGGTAGGTAGAGACTGCAACTACATTCAAATAAACTTTCTTCCTGCCTACTCCACTCATACTTTCAGAACCATTCCACACAGTTAATGCATCATAAAGTCTAGGTTTAATAGGTATTCTCAAAGCAATTATTACATAGTTATATGAAAGATTTCTAAAACATGAAAGGTATATTATTTCTCTTCTAGTTCATTCTGTAAGATAGTGGATGGCTATAGGGGCTGCTAACTTAGTATAAAACCTAATTTAGCAGCAAGGGCATGTAGTATCTTGTCAAGACATTACCATGTTTTGGCAAGGTGAATATTACTATCGTTCTTTCCATTAGAATTGCCCTTTATGCTCATCTCTCCATCCACCCTTGTTAGAACATGATTACTGAACACATAAAAAATAATTTGGCATGACATTCTTCTTCCAAGATGAGCCAACAGGTTGTACAGGAGAGTTTCCAACCTCATTATTATCCATGGAGTCTTTTGCTGCTCTACTTGATAAAGGTGTAATTGTTTAACGATCATGGTATATGCTAAAAAGAATGAATCATTCTTCTAAAAAGCTAAAGCTCAAGGGGAAATTAAAGCAATAGAAAATTGATGAAAATTAGCATGGGGAAAGAAAGAGTCTCCAAGAATTTAATACCCTGTCATACAGACAGCCTCAAATACTTACAAATTCATTTTGATATTTACATGATATATATGACCAAGAATAAATTTTTTTAAAAATCAGTGTTGTTTTAAATCAAGTTACCAGCTGAATTAAAATGTATAAAAACATTTAAATGTCTGCCCAATGCCATCTAATGAGATAGCAGTAATCAAGTTTGGTTTAGAAAACTAATAATGTCTCAAACTTCACAAACCAACAGCCTCACTCTTTGCGGTTCTTGGTAAAGTGGCTTCATTTATAATTCAGCTCTAGTTTAAAAAAATGTGGCAGAAATTAAATTCAAAAAGCTTCTTGAATTTTTAGAAAATAGTATAATAAAATTATGGATAAATACATATTGGCTTCTAAGGATACAATCAAAAATATTTCTGGGGGTAGAAGGCTATTGCACCATCAATTAGACCAAATCCATCAATTTGAAAATTATGTTTTGAATTAATAATAAAGCTTGAACAACGATCATGCTTCCTAATTTTTTTACCATTAAATTTAGAAGTCTTTTCTGATAAGAACACACACATTCATAGCACCACGTTCTCCCAAAGACCTATGACAAATGCTAATGGTGAGATAATATCTGTAGCAGACTGCAAGGCATGTGTGACTTGGACATGAGGACTATATCATTTGTTAACTTCTCTATATTTCTTGACCAAAGACTCAACCCACAATCCTGATTAGTCATCTTCAAATGTGAAAAGGAGGCAGTATGATGAATCCTAGCAAAATAACACCTCAGCACACTATCGGTGAATAGTTAATGAAATAAATAACTCTGTGTATCGGTATATGCGCACTTGTATAATTTGAGGATGGGAGGAGAAGCCTGACATAAGACGTCTACAAAGGCTCATTAATGTGGTCCCATTTTAAGCATACTACCCATGCAAAGCTAATTCGCTAAGTGAAAATAAGTTCAATTTTAGAGAGAATGAAGTTAAATATACAAAACAAGAATTATGAGATAACCTCTTGATATTCTGTTTATTTTCATTGAAGACAAACTGAAGATTTGGTACTTGTTATCCAAGCACACACTTCAGAAGGAATTAGTCACAAAGCTCAAGAAAGTAACTGCATTTTTAGCTGTTAAATAGAGCATTTACCTATAGTTATGAAAACATACAACAGTTTATTTTCTGTGCCTACTTGCAAAATTTTTTCCACAATAATAGATTGTGGTTGTTGTATACCACAAGCATATTTAAAAGAGATAGCTTTTAAGCATATTTCTACTCAGGCCAGTTCTCACATCTTTTATTTTACTCAGAAGAGGTACAAGCTGAATGGCCATCATACTCAGAAAATACTCTTGGTTCTCTCACCCTGCCCCAGGGACAAAAGATGATTGGTAGTTATAGTTCAGTTATATTTAATTGAACAATATTTCTCACTGACCACTACAATAACAGATATTTGTTAATATTTTGTATACTTACATTATAAATGGCAATCTGACAGACACATAAAATCATGCAAGAAGGTTATTATTAATTAGGAAGACAAGACTAACAACACATATCGAAAAATTGGAGACATTACATAATGAAGGGGCAAATGTGATGTGCTCAATATTAGTACAGTGCTGTTCACTCACTAGTGATAGGTAAATCAAATAGCATCTTCATGTCAAGATAGTGTTCTGGTGGCAAATTGCAGGTACAGGAGATTTGTGTAAGGAGAATGCCCTTAGTTGTTATGGTTCCTTTTTAATAGCATATTTCAGGAACAGTGTCATATACCAGAGTTCTCATCAAATTTGAGACTTTTTTAAAAAAGGTAATGGAGATTACAAGGCTGAAGAAGGAGAGTTGCTTGAACCTGGGAGGTGGAGGCTGCAGTGAGCTGAGATCACGTCACTGCACTCCAGCCTGGGCAACAGAGCAAGACTCTGTCTCAAAAAAAAAAAAAAAAAAGGAAATGGAGATTAAAAGAAATAAGATAAAGGGATTAAAATAAAAAGTACGGAAGATGAAAGGAGCAAAAAGAGGTGTCAGATTTCTTAGTGATTACATGTAAAAAGTTGTAATGAGGGCAATCACTTTGCAAATATTAAATAATGCAACTTATTTACAATAGTTTTTACCTCACTATCATCTATAGAGACCAAGACATGATATTTTTTAGTCCAGTGTAGAAAATGGCAAAACCAGTTTGAAGAAACAAGGTGTGCTAAACCCTTTACCTCTCATTTAGTGAACTACAGTGATGTACCTGGATGGTCAAATTCCAAAATTTTTACATAATGAGCTGAAGACACTCCTGAAATCCATGAAGTTGGAATCAGAGGTAGACAAAGACAGGTGAGGGAGACCGAGTCAGGGTTCAGGGAGTGGTGCTCCTCTGTAGGACTTTAAATCCCAGAAGGGAGGAGAACTCACTGGTGGATGGCAACTGATGTCCTGTCTCCATTGCAAATATAGGAGGAGCCGTCTTTCAGGTTGTCCCTGTGGAAACATTGAACTTTCTACTGGGAGTGGAAGACAGCCCATCAAGTAGATGGGCAGAGGGACAGGGCCTCAGTTTAAACCCAGCGTTTCCCTCTGCTCCTCTCACTCAGGGATGAGCCTGAGAAAAGATTACTGGCTCTCAAAGTGTGGATAAAAAGGAAGCTGAGCTGAGACCTAGCACATGTCTTTGATAAAAGGGATACGGTGACTCTGCGCCAGAGGTTATAGTGTTGGCTTTCTAGGCCAAGAAGCAGATAGAGGATATGGCCAAAACTCAGTAAGTTTTCTCTGCCATCTAGAGACAAGATGAGGCCCAGTTAGTCAGAAACCATGAGAGAGGACAATCTATGTAGCAAGGGTGGTGTCCAATCTTTTGGCCTCTCTGGGCCACATTGGAAGAAAAAGAATTGTCTTGGGCCACACATAAAATGCACTACCAGATAGCTGATAAACTAGGAAAAAAAAAATCACCAAAAAAACTCATAATGTTTTAAGAAAGTTTACAAATTTGTGTTGGGCCACATTCAAAGCAATCCTGGGGCCGCAGGTTGGGCAAGCTTAGGCTACAGGTTACTCCAGCCAGATGGGGGAGCAGTGACTCGGCCAGGATTGCTGTGTCTCAATGGACAAAAGCAAATATCCACCCAGTAACAACATGAGACCAAGGAGTTCCATTTGTCCCATGCCACATGGTCATGAGAGACCCTTTTTCTCACACAAGTGGCACTATCTTAGGAAAAGAAGCAGGGAAAAGGGGAGTTAGCATAAAGATACTTAAACACAAGTGTTTTCAACAGTAGTGGATAGAAAGTTAAAAACTTTTATTCATTAGTTTTGTTTTCTTTTGTTTTGTGCTCTCACTTAGTGGTGCTTATCATGACCAAAATATGAAGGAAAAAAAAGTCCTTTCAATAAGAATGAAACTTGCCATTCCTACCACAAATTTAATTTTTTTTAATTTTAAATGATTTTAAAATTTGATTTAATGATTTAAAATTTTAATGATTTAAAAATTTGATTTAAAATAATGATTTAAATGATTAAAAAAATCATTTTTAATGAAATGCTTAAAAAATCCCTACATAGTTATCCCTTTAAGATAAATAAAAGTACAGGAATTTATTTGGGAGGTTGGGGTGGGGCCAAGATGGCCAACTAGAAGCACTGGTGATCAGAGGCTTTCATCTAAAAGAAGCAAAAGAGCATACAAATCCTGCACCAGCAACTGAGGTATCCAGTTCTGTCATCAGGACTGATGGGTGGTTGGCATGACCCAGAGAGTAAAAGGAAGAACAGTGTGGTGTGGCTGCCCACCTGAGAGCCATACAGGGCAGGGGAGCCCCCATACCCAGACAAGGGAGGCAGGAAGGACTTGTGCTATCCAGCCTGGGGAACCTTGCTTTTTCCAAGGAACTGTGCAACCCATAGATTGGAAGATCCCACTCATGAACCCATGCCACTGGGGCCTAGGGTCCCAACCACGGAGCCATGCAGATTCTCAACAGCCACTTGGCTGGAATCTGTCTAAGTCAGCCAAGTTTCCGGGGGAGGGGCAGCTTCACCACTGCTGCTGTTGCTTGCTGTCTAAGCCTTATGAGCTCCTTAGGGGAGGGGCAGGAGCCAACATTGCAGCTGCTAGCTACTTAATACACTAAGCTACCAGTGGGGAAGGGCGGCAGCCATCACTAAAGCTCTAGGCCACACTTTTCCCCTGCTAAAGCCAGGGAGGCTGGACGACTGGGTCCCAAGGGGTATTCCCCACAGCCCAGCACACTGGCTGTGGCAGACTACGGCCAGATTGCCTCTTCAAGCCAGACACTGACCCATCCCTCCTCACTGGGCAAGGCCTCCCTACAGGAACTGCAACAACTCCAGCCAGGTGCTCAGGGACAGAACTCTGATCTCCCTGGGCCTGAGCCCCTAGAGAAAGGGGTGGAAATAGTCTCTGTGAACCAGCAGACTTAGTCTTCTCTCCTGCTAGCTCTGTAGAATCCAGGCAGCCCAGAAGAGCAGGTTTCCCTCCAGTGCAGCACACCCACTCCACCACGGGACAGCGAAAGTGCTTTGTTAAATGGGTCCTGCTTCCCATGCCACCCAACTGGGTGAGATCCCCCACAAGGGTCATCAGACACCCTATACAGGAGCGTTCCTACTAGCATCAGATCGGTGCCTCTTGAGGTCAGAGATACCAGAGGAAGGAGCAGGCACCCATCTTTTCTGTTCTCCAGCCTCCTCGAGTGACATCTCCAGGTGCGGGAGCAAACCAGATGAATAGGGCCTGAAGTGAACCTCCAGCAAACCATAGCAGCCCTACAGAAGAGGGATCTGACTAGTGAAAAACAAACAAACAAAGCAACAACAAGAGCATCAACAAAAATGTCCCCACAAAAACCTCATCCAAGGGTCAGCAGCCTCAAAGATTGAAACTAGACAAACTCATGAAGATGAGAAAGAATAAAAAAAAAAAAAAAGATAAAAACTCCAAAGGCCAGACTGCCTCTTCTCCTCCAAATGATAGCAACACCTCTCCAACAAGGGCACAGAACTGGATGGAGGATGAGATGGATAAATTGACAGAAGTAGGCTTCAGAAGGTGGGTAACAACAAATTTTGCTGAGGTAAAGAAGAATGTTCTAACCCAAGGCAAAGAAGCTAAGAACCATGATAAAATGTTACAGGAGCTGCTAACTAGAATAAACAGTTTAAAAAGGAACATAAATGACCTGGAGCTGAAAAACACAGCACAAGAACTTTGTGAAGCATACACAAGTATCCATAGCCAAATAAATCAAGCAGAAGAAATAATTTCAGAGATTGAAGACTATCTT
Organism: Pongo abelii; assembly: GCF_028885655.2. NCBI lineage: Eukaryota > Metazoa > Chordata > Mammalia > Primates > Hominidae > Pongo > Pongo abelii. Next base: position 164,400,481 of record NC_071988.2, read on the forward strand.
CTTGAAATAAGGTAGGCAGACAAGACTAGAGAAAAAAGAATGAAAAGGAACCAACACAACCTTCAAGAAATATGGAACAAAATCTTCAATACGAGACAATGTAAAAAGACTGAACCTACAACTGATTGGAGTACTTGAAAGAGACAAGGAGAGTGGAACCAAGTTGGAAAACTTCCCCCACCTAGAAAGACAGGCCAACATTCAAATTCAAGAAATACAAAGAACCACACTAAGATACACCATTAGAAGATCAGCCCCAAGACACATAATCACCATATTCTCCAAGGTCGACATGAAGGAAAAAATATTAAGGGCAGCCAAAAAGAAAGGCCAGGTCACCTACAAAAGGAAGCCCACCAGACTAACAGCGGATCTCTCAGAAGAAACCCTACAAGCCAGAAGAGATTGGGGGCCAATATTCAACATTCTTGAAGAAAAGAATTTTCAACCCAGAATTTCAAGTCTGGCCAAACTAAGCTTCATAAGCTTAGTTTAATGATAAAGGGGATATCACCACTGATCCCACAGAAATACAAACTACAATCAGAAAATACTATAAACACCTCTATGCAAATAAACTAGAAAATCTGGAAGAAATGGTTAAATTTCTGGACACATACACCCTCACAAGATTAAACTAGGAAGAAGTCAAATCCCTGAATATATCAGTAACAAGTTCTGAAATTGAGGCAGTAATAAATAGCCTAGCAACCAAAAAAAGCCCAGGATCAGACAGATTCACAGCTGAATTCTACCAGAGGTACAAAGAGGAACTGGTACCATTCCTTCAATATTTTAAACAACTGAAAAAAGAAGGATCTCTTTAAGGAGAACTATAAACCACTGCTCAAGAAAATACAAGGGGACACAAACAAATGGAAAAACATTCCATGCTCATGGATAGGAAGAATCAATATTGTGAAAATGGCCATATTGTGCAAAGTAATTTGTAGATTCAATGCTGTTCCCATCAAATTACCATTGACATTCTTCACAGAATTAGAAAAAAACTACTTTAAAATTCATATGGAACCAAAAAAGAGCCTGTATAACAAATACAATCCTAAGCAAAGGAACATAGCTGGAGGCATCATGTTACCTGACTTCAAACTATACTACAAGGCTATAGTAACCAAAACAGCATGGTACTGTTACCAAAACCAACAAATATACCAATGGAATATAATAGAGACCTCAGAAATAAGACCACACATCTACAAACATCTGATCTTTGACCACCCTGACAAAAACAAGCAGTGGAGAAAAGATTCCCTATTTAATAAATGGTGCTGGAAAAACTGGCTAGCCATATGCAGAAAACTGAAACTGGACCCCTTCCTTACACCTTATACAAAAATTAACTCAAGATGGTTTAAAGAGTTAAATGTAAAACCCGAAACCATAAGAATCCTAGAAGAAAACCTAGGAAATACCATTCAGGACATAGACATGGGCAAAGATTTTATGATGAAATTGCCGAAACAACTGCAACAAAAGCAAAATTGACAAATAAAATCTAATTAAAGAGCTTCTGCACAGCAAAACAAAAACAAAACTACAATCAGAGAGAATAGGCAACCTACAGAATGGGAGAAAATTTTTGCAATCTACCCATCTGACAAAGGCCTAATTTTCAGAATTTACAAGGAATTTAGACAAATTTACAAGAAATAAACAAAGAACCCCATCAAGACATGAAATGCCTTCTACATGTAAAGATGTTTGGTAGCCTAAAACAATTATTTATAAATTTCTTGTGAATAAATCACAGACATAAAAACTATAGATGAGTTAAACCTTTAGGGAATGCACACTGTGGGACCATGGGGTGCACCACTCAGATGTCCCATAAAGAGACCTGCTGTGAGAAATACGGGTGTCTGAGCCTCAAGCCTCCATGTCTGCAGAGTACTCCAAGGCCCTCAGGGAGGCCATGTGCCTCCTGGATCACTCTCAGTGCCTACAAATGGCAGAAGTATTATAGTCAGGCCATTTTTGCCTGATACGGGATTTTGCTAACAAGCAATCTTTGTTCTGGGGCTTCCCATCAGCTTGGCCAAGACTTTCTTAAAGCTGTACTATAGTCTGAGGCTCTTCCTGTGTAATTCTCCCCCTTCCGTCTCTGTGCAGAAGTGTCATACAGGTGTATTACAGTCTGAAGATTCTCCCACCCTGCTCTCTCACCTTTATCCTTCTCAAGTGTCCTCCCAATAAATCTTTCCCATGTCTCATTTCATCTTGGCATCTGTTTCTGAAAGACCTAAACTGACACAAACACTTAGTAAATGCTACTATGGGAATATGTTCCCTCTTTCATGGATTCTTTCACATTTTATTAATTTATGTACCTATCTATATGTGTGTGTATTTATTTGGGCTGATTCTTGACAGAACAGAAATCCTGAGACATGAACAAAAGAATGCACAAACTCAAGAGTTTAATCAATTTTTCCTCCTATGAAGCAGCATACAAGTAAGAAAGAAACTCTCTAATGTTGGTATTCCCTATTGGCTTCTAGCCAAAATTTAAAACTCTCTCTGAGCCAATTATGGAGTTGAGTTGATGACAACCTATGATATCAAATATGCAGAAGAAACGGGTCACATTACACACAATGGCTTTCTACATTCCATTCTATCATCCTCAAATGCATTCCTAATTGACATACCTTCAAATTCTATGGGCCAGGTTTAAGTGCCACCTCGTCCATGATGACTTCTCTTTCTTCAGCTGAAAGCAATACCATGCTCTCCTAAGTTCCCCTAGTAACTTATCTCACATAATTTATTACTGTTTATTTTCTACTTTATATATATACTTTTTTTCTCTGCTTTTTAATAAAATAACTCTGTCAGAATGTAAATTTGTTTCTCTTCTTTATTTCCCCATAGCAACAAGATTGATTCCAATAAACACTAGATAAATCTATTCGTCCATTTATTGTATAAATAAACATTTATTAAGAAGTCACCATGTGCAAGGCACTGAGCACACAGAAATAAATAACTTAGGATTGGCCTTTAAAAGAATTCAGTCTTAGTAGGAGGAAATCAAGTGAATAGTTACAGTGGAATGTGATAACTGCCATGAAAGGGATATTATCAAAGTATAGGGCAGAAGGAAAGAGCACCAAATAAGGGCGCAAATAAATCCAGGATGACTGCATGGAAGAGGCTCCAGGAAGTGAACTACGTGAAGGGGAGAGTCCTGGCAATTCTAGGCCAACGGAGCAGCAGGAATGAAAGATGTGGGAAAATAAGAATATGACAAGTCAGAGAACTGCAAATAGTTCAGTTTGGCTAAATCCAAGATGTTGGTTTTCCTAATTTTTTTATCCTGTCAATGAAATTTTTTCATAAGAAATATAATGGCTTATATGTAAAACAGATAAAAGCAGAGCTGCTCTGTTTGGGGTGGGCTGGGAAATACAAGCCCTATTAACCCCCTGCCCGTTATTCACTCCTTGCCCTTGCTTTTTCTCTCATGGAGCTTTAAAAATACATTCTTAGAACTCAATTTGAAAACTTTAATCCCCTTCTTTTTTTAAAATAAATACATTTTATTGTGTATATTTAAGATATGCACATGATGTTATAAGATACACATATATGGCAAAATAGTTACTATGGTGGAACAAATTAACATATTCATCATCTTATTCATTTACCTATTTTGGCCCCTGTGGCAAGAGCAGCTATAATCTACTCATTTAGCAAAAACTCTGAATAAAATACTATTATTAACCACTGTCCTCATGTTGTCCATTAGATTTTTGTGTGTATGGTGGTGGTTATTCCTTATCTGAAATGAGAATTGCTTCCAGAGAAAAACTAGCAAGATAAGCGGAGATCAGAGAAAAAGCTTGAAGGCCAGGATAGAGAGAATAAGCTTAATTATGAGAGCAGAAAGAAGCCACATTAGATATACTTACGCAAGAGAGTGACATGATCATATGTGAATTTTAGAAAGTCCACTAGAGTGTCAAAGTAAAGACTGTAATGAAAGGTGGTAGCTTGATAAGAAAAGCAACCTATTTAGAGGTTAATATTCAAGGAAAATAAAATAATAATGATGGTTAAGCCAAGATAGAAGTATACGATTAGAGAACAGAGTCTAGATTCTAAGTTATTAAATAGAATTACTTGATGTTGGTGATAGAATTAGATGTGATATCAGAGTTGAATTCATGCAAAAGAGAAAGATCATGCTACCTAGTAAATTACAAGCCACTAACCTATCAGGAGAGAATAAAAGAAAAGAAATTTTAGTCAAGTATAGTTAATTTAGTTTTACTCATGTTGTTTCTGAGGTGCCTTAAAATAGAAACACACATGGGTCTAAATTTTCAGGAGAAATATTAAGTCTAGAGAAGTACCTTTGGTTAAGTGTATTTGGCTAATGGTTAAAACCAAATAATTCATGAAGGCACTGAAAAAAATGCGTATAGTGAGAAGAAGAGAGGGCTCAGGAATTAACCTTAAGGTGCAAAAATATTTAAGGGGACAAGGAAAGAAGTTAGTTGGAAAAGGCGTGGTCAGTGATGGGAGGAGCAGAAGGTAGGAACAACAGAGGGAACAGTGTCATCACTCCACTTAGCTGTTATTTCTCAAGCAGATAAGGCCACTGAGTTACGTTCATCTGACAAAGGGCTAATATCCAGAATCTACAATGAACTCAAACAAATTTACAAGAAAAAAACAAACAGCCCCATCAAAAAGTGGGCGAAGAACATGAACAGACACTTCTCAAAAGAAGACATTTATGCAGCCAAAAAACACACGAAAAAATGCTCACCATCACTGGCCAGCAGAGAAATGCAAATCAAAACCACAATGAGATACCATCTCATACCAGTTAGAATGGCAATCATTAAAAAGTCAGGAAACAACAGGTGCTGGAGAGGATGTGGAGAAATAGGAACAATTTTACACTGTTGGTGGAACTGTAAACTAGTTCAACCCTTGTGGAAGTCAGTGTGGCGATTCCTCAGGGATCTAGAACTAGAAATACCATTTGACCTAGCCATCCCATTACTGGTTATATACCCAGAGGATTATAAATCATGCTGCTATAAAGACACATGCACACATATGTTTATTGTGGCACTATTCACAATAGCAAAGACCTGGAACCAACCCAAATGTCCAACAATGATAGACTGGATTAAGAAAATGTGCCACATATACACCATGGGATACTATGCAGCCATAAAAAATGATGAGTTCATGTCCTTTGTAGGGACATGGATGAAATTGGAAATCATCATTCTCAGTAAACTATAGCGAGAACAAAAAACCAAACATCGCATATTCTCACTCATAGGTGGGAATTGAACAATGAGAACACATGGACACAGGAAGGGGAACATCACACTCTGGGGACTGTTGTGGGGTGGGGGGAGGAGGGAGGGATAGCTTTAGGAGATATACCTAATGCTAAATGACGAGTTAATGGGTACAGCACACTAGCATGGCACATGTATACATATGTAACTAACCTGCACATTGTGCACATGTACCCTAAAACTTAAAGTATAATAATAATGATAATAATAATAAAGCTTTTTTTTTTTTTTACATAATTGGGATACATGAGCACATTTAAATGCTGAAGTAACATGGCCAGAAAAGAGAGAGAGAGAGAAATAGAATTGAACATTAAGGAGATACAAGCAAGGAAAATCCAGTTGGTACAATCCACTATAATTAAAGAAAGTAAGGTGAGTAGAAAATGAAGCATGATCTGAAATTGATGATGCTCTTACCAATGGCTGTATTTGTTTTCTTAAATAAAAAAGCGTATTTATGAACTCACTGTAGAAAAAGATTTTTCAACCCAACTTCAAAAGCATAGACCATAAGAAAAACATGGGCCGGGCACAGTGGCTCACACCTGTAATCCCAGCACTTTGGGAGGCTGAGGTGGGTGGATCATGAGGTCAGGAGTTCGAGACCAGCATGGCCAACATGGTGAAATGCCATCTCCACCAAAAAATACAAAAATTAGCTGGACGTGGTGGCATGTGCCTGTAATCCCAGCTATATGGGTGGCTGAGGCAGGAGAATTGCTTGAACCTGGGAGGCGGAGGTTGCAGTGAGCCAAGATCATGCCACTGCACTCCAGCCTGGGCGACAGAGCAAGACTCCATCTCAAAAAAAAAAAAAAAAAGAGAAGAAAAAAAGAAAAAGATGAATAAATCTGACTACTTTAAAATTAAAATGTTCTGTGGGAAAAAGATGTCACAAAAAGTGAGGAAACAAACCACAGACTAGGAAAATATATTTGTAATATAGAAGGTTCCAGTGTCCATTTAGGATGTACAAAGACATAAAGAATGACTCCCACCCTAACTTCAAGGAAAACTTAAATGATGCATGAAATCATAAGTTTTCCTTAACTAGTAAAACAGATGAGGTCTCAGGGCAACCAACTAGTTGGATACTTAAGGAAATTTACATGTCTCCATGGAGCAGAGCATGGTAAGAAGAGATGTCAGGCCCTGTATTAGTCTGTTCTCACACTGCTAATAAAGACATACCTGAGACTGGGTAATTTATAAAGAAAAGAGGTTTAATGGACTCACAGTTCCACATGGCTGGGGAGGCTTCATAATCATGGTGGAAGGCAAAGGAGAAACAAAGGCACATCTTACATGGCAGCAGGCAACGGAGAGCTTGTGCAGGGGAACTCCCATTTATAAAACCATCAGATCTCGTGAGACTTATTCACTACCATGAGAACAGTATGGGGGAAACTGACCCCATGATTCAATTATCTCCACCTGGCTCTGCCCTTGACACATAGGGATTATTACAATTCAAGGTAAGATTTGGATAGGGATACAACCAAACCATATCAGACTTCAAAAAAGCTGGTAATAAGAATTCAACCAAAATATATAATGTCATCTGTGGGCTAGCATGAGAATATAACACTCCTGGGAGCCTTTACTCAAGAGTATTCTGCACTGACTAAAGGGTGTTCTTTATGGACCTCACCCAAATGCCCATGAGAATGATTGGAAGCAGAGTGGGTGCCTGGAGAAAGTGTCCCTTTGAGGTACATGCCTGCTGAAGGGGAACAGCAGTCATTGCAGGAAAAGTACGAAGACCCACTTGGATCCTCTTTCCTACAGAACAAAAATGACAGACCCTGTTGACCTTAGGTGAAGATTCATTGAAATTAGAAAGGGAGGAGCAGTAAATCTTCCTGGGATGACACCATTAGAGATCCTCTGATCCTTTATTACTATAGAGTGATCGGATCACTGATAAAGTCCCACCCCAAGACCCAAGAACATAGGGCCTGTCTACAACCAAGCATGAAATATGACGATAGAGAATGCCTCTGCCCCCACCACCAGGCTGAGACACCAAGAAACAAGTGACAGAAGGCTACCTCCCACCAGAGGGGGCGTGCAAGCACAAATAATGAACCTCTCTCAGGTAGAAACTTCTAAGAAAGCTTAAAGTAGAGAGTAGAGAGTGGAGAGTGGAGAGCAGTCTCCAGCCATCCAAACCACACTCTAAGCACAATTTAATATTAAAGTAGAATAAAGAGAGGAGGAAGAAGAGAGGAAGATAAAGGAGAGGGAGAAAGAAGAGGAAGAGAAGGAAAAGTGGGGCAGAAGAGGAGAAGGATGAAAAAGTGTCAAAAGCAAAAGCAAAAAAATAATATGTACATATATACCAAGAGACCCAGACTCAGATATTACCCAGGTGTTAGAACTAACAGAAAGGGAATATGCTAAAAACTCTAGTGGAAAAAGTGGACAAGTTGCATGACCAGATGGGGAATTTTAGCAGAGATAGAAGCTATAAGAAAGGATAAAACCAAAATACTAGAAATGTAAGTAAAACATAGTAACAGAGATGAAGAATGCCTTTGACAGGCTCACCAGTAGGTCTGACACAGGCAAGGAAATAATCAGTGAACTTGAAGACAGGCTAATAGAAATTATCCAGACTTATGCATTTAAGTTCCTTGTAGATTCTTGATAGTAGACCTCTGTCAAATGGATAGATTGCAAAAATTTTCTCCCATTCTTTAGGCTGCCAACAAACAACCCCATCAGAAAGTGTGGGCGTAGGATATGAACAGACACTTCTCAAAAGAAGACATTTATGCAGACAACAAACATGAAAAAAAAAACAACCTCATGTTTACTGGTCATTAGAGAAATTCAAATCAAAACCACAATGAGATACTATCTCACACCAGTTAGAATGTTGATCATTAAAAAGTCAGGAAACAACAGATGCTGGAGAGGATGAACAAAAATAGGAACACTTTTACACTGTTGGTGGGAGTGTAAATTAGTTCAACCATTGTGGAAGACAGTGTGGTGATTCCTCAAGGATCTAGAACCAGAAATACCATTTGACCCAGCAATTCCATTACTGGGTATATACCCAAAGGATTATAAATTATTCTACTATAAAGACACACGCACATGTATGTTTACTGCAGCACTATTCACAATAGGAAAGACTAGGATCCAACCCAAATGCCCATCAATGATAAACTGGATAAAGAAAATGTGGCACATAAACACCATGGAACACTATGCAGCCACAAAAAAGAATGAGTTTATTTCCTTTGCAGGGATATGGATGAAGCTGGAAACCATCATTCTCAGCAAACACACACAGCCACAAAAAACCAAACACCGCATGTTCTCACTCATAAGTGGGAGTTGAACAATGAGAACAAATGGACACAGGCAGGGGAACATCACACACCAGGGCCTGTCAGGGTGTGGAGGGCAAGGGGAGGGAGAGCATTAGGACAAATAGCTAGTGCATACGGGGCTTAAAACCTGGATGACTGGTTGATGGGTGCAGCAAACCACCATGGCACATGTATACCTACGTAACAAACCTACACATTCTGCACATGTATCCCAGAACTTAAATTATAATTAAAAAAAAGAAAAAAAGAAATTATCCAGACTTAAACACAAAGAGTGAAAAAGCATGATAAGTAAAAAAGCATAAAAGAATATCCACGGTAGACTGTGACAATTCAAGCAGTCTAGTACATATGTTATTTGAATCTTAGAAGAAAAAATAGAAAAGAATAATTATTTGAACAGATAATGACTGAATTTGCCAAAAATACTGAAAAACATCAAATACAAGAACAAAACATCAAGAAAACTGGTGTGGCCACATCAATGTCAGACAAAATAGATTTCACATTAAGGAATGCTAACATGCACATTATATAATTATAAAATGGTTAATTCATCAAGAAGACATAACGATCTTAAATGTGAATGTACCTAAAAATTTCATAATAGATGAAGCAAAAACTGACGGAAGTGAAATAGACAAATCCACAATACTTGAGGACACAAACATTCCTCTAATTGTCAGAGTAAACAGAAAATCAGTGAGGATATAAAATACTTAGACAACACTACCGACAACTTGACCTAACTGACACTTATAAAATGCTCTGCCTAACAATAGAGTACAAATTTTTTCAAAGTGCTTATGGAATATTCACTAAGACAGCTTCTATGCTGACTCATAAAAGAAACCTTAACTAATTTAAAATAAATGAAATCATAACAAGTGCATTTTCTGACCACAAGGAGATTCAACTAGAAATTACTAACAAACATATCTAGAATATTTCAAAATATTTGAAAATTAAACAATATATTTTCAAGTAATTGATAAAGCAAAAAGAAAGTCACAAAGAACATTTATATTTATTTGAACCAAAATAAAATCACTAAACTACGTATCAAAATATGCTTGGAGGAAAATTTGTTGTATTAAATGTTTATGTCAGAAAAGAAGGTCTCAAATCAATGATCTAAGCTTTTACTTCATAACTAGAAAAAGTGCAAATTAAATCTAAAACAAGCAGGATAAAAAAATATGTGTCATAAACATAGTTGATGAAGATTTAGTTTCCAGAATATATTAATCATGTGAGCAAATCAATAAAAAGTAAAAACAATAGGAAAAAAACTATCAAAATATAAAAACAAGTAATTCAAATATATTAAACACAGATCACTCAGAAACATATTAAATGATTATCAACTTCACTAGTATCAGGGAAATGTAAACTAAAACCAAATTATATATAAAATATAACTATCAATAAGTAAATACTTTAGTTTCAAAACCTCAAATATTGATGAAGATTTAGAGTAATATAAACTTTTATAAACTGCAGGTACTCCAACCACAATGAAAAATAATTTGGTGATACCCAGTAAAGTTAAAAAGTAATTTCACTTCTAAGCATATAATGTAGATAAACTCTTACAAATGCATATCAAAAGATAACTAGGAGAATGTTTATAGCAAATCAAGTTCTAATAAAATATTGAAAACAGGCTGAGTGTCCGTCAACAAGAAGGTAGATAATATATTGTGATTTATTCATTCTTTATAGTAGAGAAAATGAGGAGCTCTTCATTTTATGAAGCAACATAGATAAACTTCACAAAGTACTGAGGAAAAAGAAGGTGTGAGTGGCAGGAAGGCAGACAGAGAGAGAGAGAGAATGGCACTTACAGACATTGTTAAACACTGTAAAACAATACTCTTTGGTTCTATAGCTTGGTGCAAAAGTAATTGCTAATTTTTCCACTAAAAATAACCTGATATATTGCCTAAGGGTACATACACAAGAGGTACATTACAGAGAAATTAAGGAGCAGCATGATAAATGTGATCAGGGAGGGGAACAAGTATTCTTCAACTGTATCAGGACAGTTTTATTTCTTAAAATGGGTAATAGGAAAAAAAGTTTTTCTTTATATCTGTTATGTTTTAAATAGTCATTATGAATTGAACTAAAAAGAGGCAGAGTTGTGTGTTGAGAGGAAATTCTGAAGCAGTGCGGTAGGAGCAGAGTTTTTAGCTGGTTTCTATAAACACTGGGTGAGGAAACAAGCCAGCATGTGTCAAGGAAGTTGTATGGATCTGGCGGGGCCTGGAGACCACAGACTTGTGGGGGCCTCAGTCTGACTAGCTGTGAGGCTTTCTCCAGCAGTGCTTGGCAGCCTGGAGAAGAAGGACAGTATAGTGGACGTAGTGTTGGGATTTTGCCTGCTAGTGCAGTGAGAAAAGAGTGATGCACAGAATGTAGTATTCACAATGTGACCAAACGGTCTCTAGGCTGGATTGGGAAGCCATTAAGGAAGAAAGATGTAATATATTTAATCTATTGGGAGATGACAGAAGTATTCAGGTCTAAGTGATGAGAAGTGAGAAGTTCAGGGTACAGGCACAGAGTAAATAAGTGGCTGAAATGGAGTGGTGTTGTTAGTCTCTAGAGCCAGCAAGACAAAGAAACTATGCATCAATGGTGTTAGATGAGTAACTTGCATGAAAATTGAAATCACCCTGAAGGATCACCGTCAGGGCCTGAGGACTAGGGAAAGACTGTGTGCCTAGTAGAAAAGTTCGGAGGACCAGGAGTTTGAACAATAAGCATAATAAATAGGAGTGAAGATATGTATAGCTAGGCATTTGTAATCATAAATGAGATTATTACAACTTAAAGGGCATCTTGTGGCACTAGGAAAATGGTAACCCTGCCTCTGGGCTCTCTGATGTGTGGCCTGCCTACATGAGAGGAGGCAGCAAGGAGGTAGCCCTTATGAGAATAAAGCCAGGTTTCTATTAAGACAAAGAAACAAACAAAACATTCCCCAAAGAAGTGGAAGGTGAAAGAGACTGTTTTTGATAGAAACAGAAGACTCCATGAACATTATGTTATATTTTAAAAGTGAGATGATTGGGAGAAGATAGTCATGGCCAACTAAGTTCATAGCAAAAGAGGATAATACAATAGGGAAAGATAAATGACAGAAAGTGCCTGTGGTGTAGGTGGTATCTCAGGATGACAGGGATGTGAGGCATCACATGATTAGCTATATTCTTGGGTGCTGAATGGACCTCTGGTTAAATAGGTTTCCTGGCCTGTGCAGGCTGATGTCCAGGCATGGAGTGCTGGATGCTTGATGATGCTACACACCTATGGCTCTTGTTTTGGTTTCCAAACAGTGCTTAGATATAAAGTGCTGAATCAATTATTATCTCCTATCTATCTCCAAAAAAAAAAAAAAAAAAACACTGAGCAAGTCTCAGTTATGCTGATGATGTAACCTTTCAACAGTGAAGCATTAAACTTGTTCACGTCACAACAACGTCACAACATTTCTGAAGCCAGGACTTCATTCTAGTAAACTAGATATATTTCACAATGTCAAATCACTTAAAAACCTTCTACACACCTGGAATTTGCAAGATAGAGTGTGAATGGATAGGATCACACCTAGAAAATCTGGTTAAGTAAAGATCAGCCAAATGCTAAATAATGTCAAGAAAAGGTAAAACCAGAAATACGATCCAGATGGGGATTTGCCTCTGTCTTTTCTGTTCCTTTCCTCTCACTGGGAACAAGGAAAACTACTTTGAAGGCTACCATCATTGTAGGACAACTATATTCAGAATTTTGCAACCAGGCCCCTGTGCCCAATAACAGGAATGTATCCTAATTTAACATCATCCAAAAGTAACATAAATAAATAAATAAAGTTTCAGGAGAAAGGTTCTCATTGTGGAAAATGGCATAAATTGGCAAATTCCGTATTTTACCTGAAAAAATAATCAAGCATGAATTTAAAGGTTAAAGGCCTGGTGGCTTCTCACGGAGACCCCTGACTAGGCAGAAGATAAATCCCGTCAGGGCAATGGATGTACATGCATGGATGGGGAAACGTTTCTGCCCAGGAAAACCAATCGCATCAGGAGACAATTGAATTCTCCAGGATGTCAGTATGGTTTTGCTAGCAATATTAAATTCAGTGAGGACCTGCTTTGTCACAATAAGAATAAAGATGCGAGTTGTCAGGGCTCCAGTATGACAAAATATCCTGAAGGCAAGCAGTCCAGCTGCAGACTAACACTGCAACTAGTTAGTGATGTTCTCCTCTTTACCACAAGGAAGCAACACTGACATCAAACAGACAGAGAAGACCCACGGATCTAGCAAAACCAAACAGTAACAGTCTGTAAGCATATTGACACTTAAAATATGGTCCCTGGACAAGCAGCATCTGTATTACCCAGAAGCTTATTAGAAATGCAGAACCTTGAGCCACACTCTAGACTTACCACATTAGAATGTACATTTTAGGCCAGGTGCAGTGGCTCACGCCTGTAATCCCAGCTCTTTGGGAGGTTGAGGCGGGTGGATCATGAGGTCAAGAGACTGAGACCATCCTGGCCAACATGGTGAAACCCTGTTTCTACTAAAAATACAAAAATTAGCTGGGTGTGGTGGCACATGCCTGTAATCCCAGCTACTCGGGAGGCTGAGGCAGGAGAATTGCTTGAACCCGGGAAACAGGTTGCAGTGAGTCAAGATCGTGCCACTGCACTCCACCCTGCTGACAGAGCAAGACTCTGTCTCAAAAAAAAAAAAAAAAAAAAAAAAGTACGTTTTAGCAAAGGTGATTCTTATGCACACTTAAGCTTGACAAGCATCACATTAAGGCACAGAAGACCACTCAGATTCTAGGCTCATAAAGCAAAAGAGATGAATAGGGAATTCTGCCAGATAAAAAGCCAATGTGGGCTACAGACCCATGTTTACTTAATCAGACTTTCTAGACTATTGCCTGGAGCTGTCCTGGCTTCTAGCCTAGGCTTCAGTCTCTCCAGCAATTGGTTCATGTCATACCATCAGCACTTCCCAGGCTGCCCAGGGTGTCATAATCTCAGTTCTCTCTCCCTGGTGCTGGACACTCACCTTCCCTCTCATCCTCTATAAGAAGTTGACCTCTTTGTGATGGACCCTTGCCATAGAGCAGCCCTGACCCAGGCTAGATTCTGTCCCCAGCTCTCACTCCCTTTCATCGTTGCTCTCCCCAGCCTCAGCTCTGCTGCCCAACCCTTGGCACCCCACTCAGCCCCTGGCAAAGACAGACCAAAGTACCTCTGGGGCTAAACAGAGCCAGTTCATGGCATGCCAAACTTAGGAATGTGTTGGAGGTTGGCAAGGACAGTTAAAGCACAGCTCACAATAATAACTAGTGTCTTAATGTCATCAAAGCGGGATCATCTAGAATTTAACAATTCACTAAAAGCAATGTGGGTTTTAGGACACGCTGCAGTTCAAACTAGTGTGACACATAGAAACATGCAGAGGGAGAGAGAGACCAGAGATAGAATCAATTCTATAAAATACCATTGACTAGAACATCACACTTCCCTTTCCTCCTTGGAAATACCGAATCAGGAGAGGTGCTACTAATATCCATCCATAATCTCCACAGAGTTCTATTTTTACTGCTGTTTGTGAAATTCGTTTTAGTCAACAGTAGCCACAATTTTCTGAGGACGTTTATGTGCCATGCTCTATGTTATCATTCTATTTGCATTAAATTAATCTTTGTAATAAATTTATTCAGTAACTTCAGCTTTCCAGATAAAAAACTAAAGATTACAAAGTAATTTCTTCCAGGATCCACTCACTAATTGGAGAAACACAGATGTGAACTGGAGTCTCCAATTCTAGAGCCCTTTCTCTTTCTATATGTCACCTGCTTTTCACACACAAAAATTTTCAAACTTCTATTATTTCTTGAGAAAGAAATTAGGGCAGAGGAATAGAAAAAAAGAAGGAGGACTAGAAGACATTTATATTTGCTGTTTTTATTTATATTATTCTTAAAAATAACTCCCCCCCCCAAAAAAAAGGATAACCTATCAATGCAGCATTTAATATCCAAGTACTACAACCCATAGACAGAAAAGTGAAAATCAAAACATGATAGGTGTATTTATGATCTTATTTATAGTATCCTGTGTGTTTGTGACATACTCATCTCTGGTTCTTTTACTGGTTCTTGATGCAAATATACTTTCTGTGGACAAGCCAGAACAAAAACATCAAGAACAAAGATTCAAAATCACTGGTGTTTGAACATAGTTTGCTTTTTTTGTTGCTGTTGTTGTTTTTTTTTTTTTGAGATGGAGTCTCACTCTGTCGCCCAGGCTGGAGTGCAGTGGCACGATCATGGCTCACTGCAATCTCTGCCTCCTGGATTCAAGCTATTCTCCTGCCTCAGCCTCCTGAGTAGCTGGATTACAGGCACACACCACCATGACTGGCTAATTTTTTTTTTGTATTTTTGGTAAAGATGGGGTTTCAACATGTTGGCCAGGCTGGTCTCAAATTCCTAACTTCAAGTGATCCGCCTGCCTCAGCCTCCCAAAGTGCTAAGGTTGCAGGCATGAGCCACCACACCCAGTCTGAAAATAGTTTCTAATGATTGGATACATCCAGTTCTCCAGACCCAGAAGTCTGGTTACTTAACAAAGAGATAATAGTTTCTTTTATTGCTTCTTTAAATTATAGGATGGCCTTTTGGAGATCACAATCCCAGTCAAGAAACGATTCCAAATCACAATGAGTAATCCATGATCATTGGAACTGGCAAAATATTGACAGTTAAAAGGACAGCACACAAAGCAGCAAGGCAGAGACCTCAGCTGAACAAACAGAAGCACTGAGCTTTTGGTTCATTGTAAATCAGAGATCAGTTCTGTTATTCACTTGTTTCAAATTAGGATAAGAGTAATGTATATGAAGTGAAGGGGGTGCTCTGTCTATCTCTGTGACAAGGCACCCTTTTTTTTATTATACTTTAAGTTCTAGGGTACATGTACACAATGTGCAGGTCTGATACAAAGGTATACATGTGCCATGTTGGTTTGCTGCACCCATCAACTCATCATTTACATTAGGTATTTCTCCTAATGCTATGACTCCCCTAGCCCCCCACCCGCCGACAGGACTCTGTGTGTGATGTTCCCCACCCTGTGTCCAAGTGATCTCATTGTTCAGTTCCCACCGATGAGTGAGAACATGTGGTGTTTGGTTTTCTGTCCTTGTGATAGTTTGCTCAGAATGATGGTTTCCAGCTTTGTCCATGTCCCTGCAAAGGACATGAACTCATCGACGAGGCACCCTTAATTGTGATAACTCAAATGGTATCAGATCTAAACCAGAATTTGAAGTGTTTCCAACAGTGACCCGATGTCCTGAAGAAAAGCACATGGACCCACTTTGGGAATACAGTGAGTCAGCCATCTGACTCGTTAGATTTTGTTCTGTGTCATTCAGCAAAAGGGAAAGCATCCTGAAGAATTACAAAGTGAAGATGGGAACACATGCTTGATGGAATCTCCATCTGCTCTTCGAAAGGGCTTAGCTAAATCTTTAAAATACGGGGGTAAAATGTTTCAACAGAACGTAGAATTGAAGAGGTATAAAGAAACTGGTAGCCATCTCCTTTAAGGGATGGGAACACCAAGGCTCAGAGACAAATCTGAAGAGTTTTTCATGTATCCAGCTGACCAGTGGCCATACGGGGATTAAAGAGGCCTTTTGTTTTGATGTGAGCTTTTTACTCTGCTCTTCAGTGTATGACACTTTTGGTTGCTTCTCACATGTCATCTAAAGGATAGAAACTTTCACTGGATGTTCTCGAAAAGACAAACTTCATGGAAACTTTTTCTTCTATAAATACTTCACCTGACACGTTGGATTTTGCCTACTTAACAAAATATTGTGAAGCCTTGAGCCCCAAATATACTTGAAAAGATAAAATTGCTATCACACAACAAAGGTTTAAAAAAATGGAACATGAGGGTTATATAACAGTTTTCTGGATGGATAAGGACTTTTCAGTGCCTTTCTCTGACATCTTCTGGAAATCTAAGTAAAGGAAAATAATATATTGTCCACACCTAAGGTGACAGGTTTTTTTCTGATACTTTTCTTCAAACAAACTGAAAATTCCAAATACAGTGACTTCTAGCATCCTATCTCAGGAAGCAGAAATACATAAAGAAAATTATAATTTGGCTGGAGATTCTTTTTTCGCATGCACCAAAGTAGAGGACTCTAAAGAAGTGTGGCCTCAGCACTGTCAGATGTTTCAAAATCCTTATGCACACAGCCATACACATGTACCCAAGATCAGTTAAATACATGTGCTAAAGCAAAACTAAAACTGAAGCTTTGATTGTATCCTCAGGACATTTCTAATAGACATCATCACAAATTATTAATTCCTAGAGCTGACTGAATTCCTTATGATGATACTTCAGGTTCAAATTAGTATTGACTAAATTATCTATAGTTTCTGATGATGGATTACTCATTTTATTTTGAAATTTAACATTTCAAAGTAAGACAGATAATGAATTTAATTAAAATTTTATCTTCTGCTTTTTATTATGGCAGGGGCAAGAAAAAATATATATACGTGATTATTGTAATTTCACTTTAGCTCTCCAGAGAAGTTCATAGAGTGCCTGAGGTTATCTGCAAAGAATATAATATGACATAACTAAGTTTTCTCTTTCCCTATTGTCTACTGCATACACATAATGCATCTTAATTCTTTTTACCACAAGCAGTTTCCTTACTCTTCAATATGTACACAATCACGCAGTCTACCTTAAAATATTTATTCAATAATACTGCTCTACGTGAGAATAACAGCAAAAAAATGAAAAATAAAAATTTAGCTGCTAAACTCGACTGGGCGGAATATCTACAAGAAGAAATAGAGTAAACAATGAAGTTCCAGGCCATTGTTCCACCTGCAAATTCATTCAGCATTTCTCTGAGCAACTCATGGGACTAGAGGAAATCATGGACTAATTTAACAAATGCCTTGTGAAACATAGGTTAATTGTCTGTGATGAACTGGGGTATATGAAGGCTTGCCACTGAGCTAGTAGAAGGATAGGAGCTCAAATTTTGTGTAAAAGTATGATATGATTTATGTCACTGAACACTGAAAAAAACAACATATGTAGACTTTCCTTCTTCCTTTCCCATGTTCTTAATCTCAAGTAAAAGATCACTAGCTTTTAGGATTGTTTTGACCCTACGTGTCAGAAGTGAGTAAATATCATGATTAAGTCATGTCATATGAATTTATTGAGCACCTACTATATCGAGTTTATTGTTGTAAGTAGAAAAGTTTCCTTTCACATTCTGCCCTTGCCAGAGTACTGGCTTTCAATCTGTAATTAGTTAGCATAACCAACCTAAAACTCATTTCTACACACCTCCCTATATACCCTCCCAACCCCTGAACGTGTTTACTACTTAAAACCCACTGATTCTTTCCCACTTCATGAACTACTCTGATAATTTCTTGACAAGCTTTTGTTTCCTTCTCTAGGCAAGTTAACATGTTTGTTTTTGAATGGCTGTTTTTTATTGTTTTGGAGTCTTTCCTGTATTCATTAACACTATGTTAGTCTGCAGTGCTCATCTGGATCCCTGTCATGTCATATGGCATTTATCATTATAGTAATTCAACATGAGAGAGGTACAGCAAAGTGGTTGGGATCAATTATGGATCCAAACGGCCTAGGCCTTTTCATTTACTCTGGGACCTTGGGCAATTTACTTAGCCATACTGTTCCTTAGTCCCCCTTATAATAAATTGGGAAAACGGTAATATCTAATTTTGGAGAGAATTGAATTCATACATGCAAAGTTGTTAATTGTTTTATTTCTAGCCAAGACGCATCAGGGCAGCTAAAGGTTATACTTCACACTGATTAGGAGTAAATACAGTAAGCAAGCTACCTAAGGACTCTAAAAAAATAAGTTAAACAGGAAAATTGTTGAAAGGAGTTAAAATTTGGAGAAGTTAACCTTAGTACAATGAAGTTTTCATTTTCCTCCTTTGTTTTCTCGTGGTTTTGATCAAAGAATAGTGCCCATTCTTTGACATAAACCATAAAATAATGAAAAATTAAAAAAATTGAAATCATATAATGTTTTTAAACCACAATGGTATTAAACTAGAATTCAATAACAAAAAATATCTGGAAGACACAAACATTTGGGAACCAGGAAACACACTCCTTTATCAGATTTGTTGGATGCAGCTAACATGCTGCTCATAGGAAAATATAGAGTGCTTACATTAGAAAAGAAGTTTCAAATAAATGAGCTATGCTTTGAAAATTTAAAATAGAGAAAATCTATGAAATCAACAATTAATTGTTTGAAAAGGTTAATATAATTGATAAACCTCTACAATTACCTCTACAAAACCTCTTTGTCTGGACTGACAAAGAAAGCAGAAAATATATAAATTACCAGTATCAGGAATGGAAGAGAGGATATCACTATAGACCATAAACATTAATATGATAAGGAAATATTCTGATATTATGAAGGTAAACAAAAAACAGATAAAATTGACCAATTACTTAAATGACACAACCAAATTTCACTCAAGAAGAAACAGATAACCGGAATAATTCTATGCCTTTCACAGAAATTGAATTCGTAGTTAAAAGCTACAAAGAAAACTGACAGCCAGATCCTTAATCTGATAATGGGAATAGTGAATGATAAAATCCTTGATTCTTTGCCCATAAAAATAAGAATAAGACAAGGATGTTCACTTTAATCTCTCCTCTGTACATTGGAGGTACGGTACCTATGCAATAAAGCTAGGAAAAGAAAAAAAAGACATACATATTGAAAAGCAAAAAATAAAGCCATTGCTGTTTGCAGACGACAACATAACTGTTTACATAGAAATTCCAAAATTTTCTAGAAAAGAAAGTTAGAAATAAGTGAGTTTATTATATACCATTTTTATTTTCAATTATACCAAAACAAAGGTAGGAAGGGAAGAATGAAGTACTGATACATCCTGCAAACATGGATGAAACTTGAAAACATTATACTATGTGAAAGAACCACATATTGTATAATTCTATTCATGGAAAATGTTCAGAGGAGACAAATCTATAGAGACAAAAGGTAAATTAATGGCTGCCTAGAGCTGAGGAAGTTGGAGCAAAATTGAGGTGATGGCTTTAGGGGTGTAAGGTTTCTTTTTGAAAAAATAAAAATGTTCCCATATTGGTTGCGTGATGGTTGCACATACAATTCTGTGGGTATACAGTTTAAACAATTTAAACAATTTTTATATTTTAAATGTTTGTGAGTACATTGTAGGTGTATGTATTTATGACGTATCAAAACCTCATTATTTCATGATGTGAAATAATCACATCATGGCAAATGTGGCATCCATTCCCTCAAGCAATTATCCTTTGTGTTACAAATAATTCAATTACACTATTTTAGTTATTTTAATATATACGATTAAGTTACTATTGACCATAGTCACTCTATTATGCTATCAAATATTAGGTCTTAATTCATTTTTTCTAATTATTTTCGTACACATTAACCATCCCCACCTGCCCCTAAAGATACTCTTCCTAGCTTACTGGTAACCATCCTTCTACCCTCTAAGTCCATGAGTTCAATTGTTTTGATTTTTAGATCACACAAATAAGTGAGAACATATGATATTTGTCTTTCTGAGGTTGCCTGATTTCACTTAACATAATGATCTCCAGGTCCATACATGTTGTTGTGAATGAGTGGATCTCATTCTTTTTTTATTGCTGAAGAGTACTCCATTGTGTATATGTACCACATTTTCTTTATCCATTCATCTGTTTATGGACACTTAGGCTGCTTCCAACTATTGTGAACAGTGCTATAACAAACATGGGAATGCAGATACCTCTTCTATATACTGTTTTTCTTTCTTGTGAGTATATATCCAGCAGTGAGATTGCTGGATCATATGGTAGCTCTATTTTTAGTCTTTTGAGGAAACACCAAACTGTTTTTCATAGTGATTGTACTAATTTACATTTCCTCCAGCAGTGTATGGGGGTTCCCTTTCTCCACATTCTTGCCAGCATTTGTTATTTCCTGTCTTTTGGATAAAAAGCGTGGAACTAGGGTGAAATGATACATTATTGCAGTTTTGATTTGCATTTCTCTTATGATAAGTGATGTTGAGTACCTTTTCATATACTTGTTTGCTATTTGTGTGTCTTCTTTTGAGAAATGTCTATTCAAATATTTTGCCCATTTTTGATAGGATTATTAGATTTTTTTTCTATAGAGTTGTTTCAGATCCTTATATATTCTGATTTTTAACCCCTTGTCTGATGGGCAGTATGCAAATATTTTATCCCATTCTGTGAATTGTCTCTTCATATTGTAGACTGTTTCCATTGCTGCACAGAAACTTTTTAACTTGATGTGATCCAATTTGTCCATTTTTGCTTTGGTTGTCTATGCTTGTGGGGTACTCCTCAAGAAATATTGCCAAGAACAATGTCCTGGAGAGTTTTCCCAATGTTTTCTTGTAGTAATTTTATAGTTTAAGGTCTTAGATGTAAATCTTTAATTCATTTTGATTTGTATATGGTGAGAGATAGGGATCTAGCTTCATTTTTCTGCTTATGAATATCCAGTTTTTCCAGCCTCATTTATTGAAAATACTGTCTTTTCCACAGTGTATGTTCTTGACAATTTTGTCAAAACTGAGTTCACTCTAGGTGTGTGGCTTTGTTCTTGGGCTCTCTATTCTGTTTCATTGGTCTATGTGTCTGTTTTTATGCCGGTACCATGCTGTTTTTGTTACTATAGCTCTGTAATATAATTTGAAGTCAGGTAATGTGATTCCTCCAGTTTTGCTCTTTATGTTCTTTATATAGAATATAAAATATAAAGAACATAAAATTTCATTCCGCTTTGTTCTTTATATAGAATCTATGTGCTATAATCTATAAACATTGATGAAAGAAATAAAATAAGATCTATTTAAATAGAGAGACTGCGCTCATGGATTAGAAGACTCATTATTGGTAAAAGGTCAATTTTGTCCAAACTGATCTATAGATGATTGAATGTAAATAAATCAAAATCCAAGCAAGAATTTTAGTAGATATCAAGAAAAAGCTAATTCTAAACCATATATGGAAAGGCAAAGAAAGAATAGCAAAAACAGTTTTGAGAAAGTAGAACAAAATCAGAGAACTCAAACTACTTAATTTAAAAAATAACAAGACCTTGGAAGAAGAATAGTTACCGAATAATAAGACAGAGACAATACATGCATACATAATCAATTATTTTTTTACAGATTCAAAGGCAATACAATGGATAGAAAAAATAATTATTTAAATAAATAGTGTAACAATTGAATACCCATGTGCAAAAGAACAAAAAAAAAACACATTTCAGACCTTATACAATCAACTCACTATTAATAATCTAATTACAAAACCTAAAACCAAAAGCTTATACAGGAAAATATAGGAGAAAATTCTATAGACTTTGGTAAAGATTTGTTAATATGACACAAAACGTAGTACAGTCCATAAAAGAAAACCATTTGTAAAATTGACTTTATTGAAGTTGAAAACTTCCACTCTGTGAAAGACACTGTTGAGAAAATGAAAAGACAGGCTACATATTGGAAAAAATATCTGCAAAACTTATATGTGATCAGGAATTTCAATATGGAATATTTAATGACCTTTTGAAACTCTATAAGAAAACAAAAATATTCACTAAAAAACAATGGACA
This sequence comes from Pongo abelii, assembly GCF_028885655.2. Classification (NCBI taxonomy): domain Eukaryota; kingdom Metazoa; phylum Chordata; class Mammalia; order Primates; family Hominidae; genus Pongo; species Pongo abelii. The sequence continues at coordinate 164,422,971 of NC_071988.2, forward strand.
AAAAATTTAAATAGACACTACACCAAAGAAAACATATAGGATATATTGATGCTAAATAAGCACATGGAAAAAATGTTGTGTCATTAGTCATTAAGAATATATAAATTAAAACCACAGAGAACTATCACTACATACATATTAGAATAACTATCAATCATTCTAGAAGACTGACAATACCAATCTCTGGTAAAGGTGTTAACCAACCTTCCAATGTACAGATCTCTCATACACTGCAAGTGGGAATGCAAAATAGTATAGTTACTTTGGGAAAATATCTGGTAGGTTTTTTTGTTTGTTTGTTTTTGTTTTTTAAAGACAGTGTTTCACTATGTTGCCCAGGCTGGTCTCAAATTCCTGAGCTCAAGCAATCTTCCCACCTTGGCCTCCAAAAGTGCTGGGATTCCAGGCGTGAGATACCATACCTGCCCCAGTCTGGTAGTTTCTTATAAAATTAAATACACACCTACAGTATGACTTAGCAATCTAACTTCTAGGTGTTTAGTCAAGAGAAATGAAATCTTTGATTACTCAAAAACCTGGACACAGATGCTTTTAGTGGCTTTTAAAAATAACTAAAAATCCAAAACAACCCTAAAGATCTTCAAATAGTAAAAGGACAATTTTACAGTGATAAACCTGTAAAATAAAATTAAAAAGGAATAAAGAGACAAATGGGTGAACATCAAGCACAATATGGTAAGTAAAACGTGGCCAGCTCAAAACGCTGTGTACTGTATAATTCTATTTTAATGGCATAAATAAAATAGGCAGAATTATAGGTATAGAAAAAGTCCAGTAAGCAAGCAAAAGAGTTAGACCATAGATGGACAGGAAGAGGGAAGTTTTATGGGATAATGTTAAGTGTTCTGTGCCTTGATTGTAGTGGTGGCTGCACAAATGTGTGCATTTGTCAAAACTCAAAGAACTGTATGCTAAAAGGTGAAAAATTTACTGTATGCAAATTTTAAACAGTGAATAACAACAAACAATATTTTAGAAGTGGTCATTAAATATTATGGTATTATTTATTTTAATTATATTTATTATTAACATGGCCAGGAGAGCGGGAAACGGCCTAAGAGAGGAACAACTCGAAAGCTTTGATAATAACAAATGTGAAATCAATTAAAAGAATTGCAGGAATAAAAAAAAGGAACAAACGGAAATCAATTTGACAAGGCAGTAAGAAGGATAAAACTGGGACAGAAATATTCACTCGTCTATAAAGGAGCCAAGAGTCCCCATCGCCACGACTTAATTGATACACTTCAATTTGATCTGAATACACATCAATAAAAATGAGGCTCCCTTGGGTTTGGTGTGGCTGATAGAGAAACAGTAGAACAGGCTTCTGTGGAAGAGCAGTTCTCAGCATTCTGTGTATATCCAAGTCATAAATCAGGGAGAAATACTCAAAGTAAGTTAAGGCCACAAGGAAAGTGATGCGGGCAGGTGTCCTGGGAATTAAGACAGATAGCTCACTGTGCTGCAGAGCCTGGCTCCTGACTTTCAGGAAAGCAGGAACAAAAATTAAGGACTCATTCAAAAAGCCACCCTGACTCAGACAACTGATATGGCTGCAGCCTGGTGATCACGGCCTAAATTCATCCCACCAGTAACCTAGAAAGCAGTGTGGAAGGAAGCTGCAAGCTTTGCCAGTGGGACATTCCCTTGGTGTTTTTGTTTTTGTTTGTTAGTAAAGGTTAACAGGGTAGAGTAGAGGATAGAGGGAAAGAGGCATTAACATATTATGTGGCTTGTGTTTCAGGCTGTGTTTCAGGCTCAGTTTTCACAGATATGGATCAAAGGGCAGTGCCTGAAAACAAACAAATGAAAAAAAAAAAAGGTGATAAGATCATTATCTCAGGAAATATCTAGGACAGTTTCATGGAGGCAATTATTTTTATAAGAATTTAATAAATTTTTGCATCAAAAACATGAGGGTAGATAAAAGGAAGGAAGAGGAGGAAGAGTGAAATGAAGAAGAAAGGAAGAAGAATGGGAAAGAAAATAGGGAAGAGAATATTGACAATGGAGGATTTAAAAATGTGAGTAAAGACAAAAATGTAGTAATGTGGAATATACACAAATAATAGCAAACTGGCCAATCTGATGGTAGCAGTGCACGCAGAAGCAGCACATTTTCAGATGGGTGATTATTCAGTCTGGCTAGAATCTCTACTATCAATGAATGAAAAAAATCACAGAGAAGTGTAATTTCTCTAACTCTAGATGTTAGATACGATGTTTGTAAACCAGAGAAAAGGACAATGTGGGCTATTTGCGTCCTAGCACTGTTAGTTCATAGCTTCACTCAATCAATCAAATATTAATTGAGCATCTATCAAGCTTAGCAGCATGCAATGTGCTGTGAGTAATTCAGAAATTATACGTTACTATGTCTCTAATTGGAGTTCAAATCTGGATAGCAGAATCTAGAACATCTACAAGAAAAAATACTTTTAATAAAAGGATAAATGAATGTGCCTTTAAGTCTTTGCCTCCAGTGTACAGAATAAGCACTTTCTCAATGTTTTGTATTTGCAATATTGTCTTAGATATATGTTCTCAAAGTTAGCCTCCTTGCTTTTTTTAACTTCCTTCCCTTCCTTTCTAGAACTTACTATATCTAGATATGCTACTACATACCAGTCAATGTGTCAGTCAACAGAGCAACAAGACAGTAACAATATTGAAAAAACAGGATTTGCAAATCCCATTTTAGAGAAGAGTTAACTGAGATTAAGAATAGTTACAAAATTTGTCCAGGGTCACACTAGAAACAAGTAAAGCAGCTGGGATTTAACCCAGGCTTCAAAATTCACAACCATTGCTTTTATCCCGAGAAAAACATAATCGCTGAAAACAATAATTTACAGATTACAAGACTCCTTATTTGGTTTGGAAAATTCCTCCTGAAAGAGGAAACAGTAAAGTTCAGTTTGGTGTCAGATAACATGCTCCCCAGACGCCAACTAATTTTCAGACGGGTGATTATTCAATCCGGCTGGAATATGATGCTTTTCTTCCTACATTTATGTTTCAATGTTGGTCTATGTTCTTTCTTTTCTTTTTTTAAGAATCCATTTTCTATTAAGATTTCTAATTAGATTCCATGTTTGAGACACATCTCTAGTAGAAAGCAAACGGCAAGAGTAGTAATTAAAAAGCAGCTGTCTCTTGTCTTTCTGGAATGAAACAAGCCGTTTTGCCTGTAAGTTATGAAATCCTAGGAAATTCTGTGATGTTTGTCTCAGTTTTTAATAACAGTCAACTTAATTGGAAGATGCTGAATTGGTCTAAAAAAGTTGATGCCCTTTCCAACACATATGCTGAAAACTTCTCTTCCAGAATAAGCATAAGTCAACTCTGGGTTTTTCAGACTTTTAGTGCTGCAAAGACAAAATCTCCACATTTTATATCAAATCAAATCATTGGCCCGACATGGTAGCTCACACCTATAATCCCAGCACTTTGGCAGGCCAAGATGGGCAGATCATTTGAGCTCAGGGGTTCAAGACGAGCCTAGGAAACATGCTGAAACTCCATCTCTACAAAAAATTAGACAGGCATGGTGGTGCATGCCTGTAGTCCCTGCTACTGAGAGAGGTTGAGGTGGGAAGATCACCTGATCCTGGGTGGTCGAAGCTGCAGTGACCTATGACTGCGCCACTGCAACCCAGCCTGCGTGACACAGTGAGACCCTGAGTGACAGAGTGAGATTCATGGAACATAGCTATTTCTTAGAGATCAAATCATTCTTCAAAGTACTAAAGTAGGCATTACCCCAAGTCATTTGCCTTACTTTAAGACTTTTTCAGAAGCCTGCATTATAAAACTTTATAAATCAAAGAGAATAAGCATTTTCAAAGGAAAGAAATATGATTCAGATTAACTGAGATGAAAACAGCAATTTGTGTAGTTTTTTTCCGTTTAAGAAAACCAATATTACTAATGCTAATGTTGAAAATTATTTAGGAAGCTTTTACTCCAGTTGTTCTGGATACCTGAGGCTGTTTTCACATGCGAAGTATAATCAGGATTTGAGGCAATTAACCATATAATTAAGGTCAAGAAAAATCTTCAGCTGGAAAAAAATAAACCAATGAAGCAAACAGACTTTTTCTGGCTTGCATTATCTAGATTCTAGAAAATTATCTAACGTAGTTTAGTGCTCATAGCCATAAGATAGGTCAAGCTCCCTAAAAGCAGGCCAGTCTCAGGTACAAAAGAAACTTCTTAAAATGCATATTCCCAAGAGGTAAACTTTTGAAAGATTTCCCAATATAATCCTTATAATCCTGGAAATGACTTCAGGAAATATTAAGTTAAATAAAAGTGCAAACACACACACACACATGCTGGGGTAAGGTGAGGTCAGGTGACAGATTCGAAAGCATCTATATTCAGGGGACCAGGAGAGAAGACCAAATGACATCACACAGAAATGCAAGAAGAGCAAGTCCAGAGGCATCTTACAACGGATATTAAGGGCCTGTGGGGCTGGGCTTTTCATCTTATTTTCAACCCAGCTTCATTTATATCTGTCTTCCCTTCTGTGACTTTGCTGTAGCCACACTATTCTTTCAATTGTTTTCTTTCTTTTTTTCTTTATTTATTTTCTTTGTTCCATGCTGTTCCATCTGCCTGGGACTCTTTATTCTCATACTTTAGGTTATAGTTTAAATGTCATCTTCCAGAGAAATAGCCTCTTTCTACCCAATCCACAGTAGACTCTTTGTCTCCCAATATTTTATCCCATAGAATTCTGTTATTTTACATCACAGCATTTATCACAGCTTTTACTTATATATCGATATCTACTGAATCTCCTCTACTGCACTGTAAGTACTGCCTGATTTGTCCAATTCTGTAACATCACCTTACAGATGAGTGTTTCCCAAATAACAAAACTTTAGTGCATATGCATTAATTTAATAAGAAGTAATAATATTAATTTCTTAATTTCTTCACATTTCTGCCTAAGCTAGGCCTGGCCTAACTAAAACCCTCAACATTAGTTTAATGTACTTATAGAAAGTAATTTATCTATAAAATTTGGCCAGTCATCTGTAACATGCAGTCACACATATGGTAAAACACCTAACTGGCATTATCTTAAAATATTTTGTTAATAAGCTCGAATTAATCATCAGTTTAAATGAATATAACGTGTTAATGTTACGTGTTAAGAATAACTCTTGTACCTGATTTATGTTGTTTTCCTTGACAGAACTGCTCTCTGATTATTGTTTTGCTGATTTCAAGGCTCTGCAAAAAACAAAATGAAAAAAAAGTCAGTATTTAGTGTTTACTGAAATTTTCTTACTAAAGCACCCATAGGTAAAGTGTTTAATATGCTTATAATGCCCATCATTCAAACTTGGGGATTTACCATCATCACAAGATTCATGGAACATAGCTATTTCTTATTTCTATCCCAAATTAGTCAGCTTCATTCAGCCCGTAAAGTCTCTCTAGAATAAATTATAACTGATCCTTGTTTGCTGCTTAAGTGTGCCAAGTACTATCCTGTGCCAGGCACTATTTTAAGTTACATGGATTAACTCATTTGTTCCTCAGAACTACTTGGCAAGAAAGGGTTAACTCAGCAGGCCTGAGTTACTCAAACTCTGCCCATCACAAAGAAAGGTGAATCTTCAGGTCTGGCCTTCAGCTAGCTTCTGGGAGATAACCTCTGAAATCCTGGAAAAGTCTACCTGATAAGAGTGTTTTGTTTGCATGAGGCCTTAGGCTATGTTGTTTCAGTTCGATCAGATAAATTTATTCTAAAATGTGATTTATGATGAACATTTATTTTTGCTTGTGGGAAGGGGTTCTGGTGTCTGAATCATCCAGTGCTGCATGCTTATGTGAGTGACATCTAATAGAACTCTAGAAACCAAAGCTTGGCTGAGTTTCCCTGGTTTACCACACTTCATGGGTTATATATCATTTTGCCAGCAGCTTTCATCACACCTCCATGTGACTCCACTGGGAGAGGATACCCGGGAGTTTGTTCCTACACTTTGCACCATGAACTTTTCTCTTTGCTATTCTTAATTTGTATACTTTTGCTATATTAAAGCATGACTATGATTATACAGCTTTTCTGTATCTTAGATGATATGGTCTGGCTGTATCCCCATCCAAATCTCATCTTGAATTATGGTTCCCTTAATCCCCACATGTTGTGGGAGGGACCTGGTGGGAGGTAATTGAATCATGGGGGTGGTTACCCAGTGCTGCTGTTCTGGTGATAATGAGTGAGTTCTCACAAGATCTTATGGTTTTATAAGATCTTCCCCCTTTTGCTCTGTGCTTCTCCTTGCTGCCACCTTGTGAAGAAGGACATGTTTGCCTCTCCTTCCATCATATTTGTAAGTTTCCTGAGGCCTCCCAAACCTCTTTCCTTTATAAATAATTACCCAGTCTCAGGTATGTCTTTATTAGCAGCATGATAACAGACTGATATATTAGTAAAACATTCAGCTTAAAGGTAGTTTTGGGGACCCCCAATACAACCACTCTATGAGGGAGGTACCATTATTACTATATAGAGAGAATTTGGCAAAGACAGATGAAGTAATTCAGTCAGAGTCCCACAGGTAAAGAGTAGTATTTGAATTTAAAACCACTGATCTGGTTCCAGAGTTTGGGCATTTTACCACTATATATCATGCTATTTAGAAAACAATTTACTATTATATATAATTCAATATGTGTATAAAAAATGTTACCTGGTTCTTTTCTCTATTTTATTATCAGGAATAGTTTTCAAATTGTAAATTTACTATCAGTTACCAAGATTTTATATTATTTGGTCAAAAGATGTAGTAACTCATTGGATTAAAGTTGTTCTTTAACCATTGTATCTTATTTGAAAGAAACCTTCCCCTAGTAATGTCAATAATGCAGATGAGATGTAAAATTTTCTCATTCACGTTATCATATATCTCTCATCATTCTGTATTGTTTTCAATATAAGAAGGTGAAACTACAAAGAATAAGCTTTAAATTATACCAGGACTCATTTAATTTGGGGAAAACAAAATATTCCAATGTTTCTTTAGATTTCTCATTTTTTGAGCTCAGTGGACCCAGAGTTGCTTTTAAGATAAGTGCTAAGAAAAAAAAAAACATGTTTCATAATAAGAGAAATCATGAAACTGATCACTTAGTTGCAACTAAAGAAAATACAAACCATTTATTTATTACTAAACTCAAAACAGAAAATAATATAGAAAAGTCATATGTTTGCTATATCAAACTTTCATCAGGTAGAATTTACAAGACACTTTGGTCTAAATTTTTGTGGTCCTTAAGTGTCTGAGATAGTTTTATTTTAACACTTGAACAAAATCATAACTTAACTTTCATCTTATTCAAATCTACCCAAAGCTAAGCATTGTGCTCTGTTGTACAGAGTAGATGGCAGTGTCCTGTCCTTATTAACAGAACAGACTGCACATCTTTTCTGGATGTTTTAGTTGACACTACTTCTGCAAAGGTGATGAGCTTACCTTGCAAGTAAAATATGAACATACAGAGGCCAACATAGTCTCATATAGTCCATAGTGTCCAAAGAAGCCCTTGAATAATTTTTTAAATACCAGTAATGCATACAGAAGACAGGTAACACTTTATACAGCAATGAATAAATACATCAAATATAAACTGGATAACTGTGCAAGTCCAAAGGACAAAAGTTTATGATGCAGAAAGATCAACTGTCTTATGTGAGCCTGAGTCTTTCAGACTTTTTTTTTGTACCCATTATGGGGTCATTCATTACTTGTCAGCTCCCATCATGTAGCAAGAGCCAATATTTACTAAAACCCACTGAAGTGTATAGTCACCTTAAGTACACATCCCACAGAGTTAATGCAAATAAGACCTTATTTAACATTTATCATTATCTTCATGATAAATGACCAAATAGGATATTTTCTTTAATTAGGACACAGAAGTTTTCTTTCAGTAGAAAATTCGAATTTCTATGTTAAACAACTTCTGGGTGTTAAACTGAATTGAACATTATTGTTAAGAATTAAAATGCAGAACATTCCAAAAAATTGAGGTGGCCTCCTATTGTGCTTCTACCTTATTCTATATAGGCCAGCACCTTCTTTGGTCCCTGTATCCATTCCTTTTGTGGCCTTTGATATGGGGTTTGGATGTTTGTCAACTCCAAATCTCAGGTTGAAATGTGATTCCCAACATTGCAGATGAGGCCTAGTAGAAGGTGACCGGATCCTGGGGGAGGATCCTCATGAATGGCTTAGCAACATCCCCTTGGTGATAAGTGAGTTCTTGCTCCAAGTTCACATGATATTTGGTTGTTTAAAAGAGTGTGACAGCTCCTCGCCAGCTTGCTCCCTCTCTCACCATCTATGTGTCTGCTTCTCCTTTGCCTTCCACCATAATTGGAAGCTTTCTGAGGCCTCACCAGAAGCAAATCCTGTCACCACATTTCCTATGGAACCTACAGAACTGTGAACCAAATAAATCTCTTTTATTTATAAATTACCTAGCCTCAGGAATTCCTTTATAGCAACACAAAAGCAAACTAAGACAGAAAATTGGTACCAAGGAATGGGGTGTTACTATAAAGATTCCAGAAAATATGGAAGCAGCTTTGGAAGCAGATAATGGGCAGAAGGTGGAAGAGTTTGGAGGGCTCAGAAGAAGCAGGAAGATGAGGAAAAGTTTGGAACTTCTTAGAGACTGATTAAATGGTTGTGACGAAAATGCTGACACAGATACAGACAGTGATGCCCAGGCTGAAGAGATCTCACATGAAAATGGGAAACTTATTGGGAACCAGAATAAAAGTCACCCTTCTTAGTCCCTAGCAAAGAACTTGGCTGCATTCTGTCCATGTCCTAGGAATCTGTGGAAATTTGAACTTAAGACTGATGACTTAGGGTATCTGGCAGAAGAAATTTCTAAGCAGCAAAGCATTCAATATGTGATCTGGTTGTTTCTAACAACTTAAATCAGATACAAGGCAAATAAATGACTTAAAGTTAGAACTTACAATTAAAAGGGAAGCAGAGTGTAAACGTTTGAAAAATTTGCAGCCTGACCATGTGGCAGAGGGAAAAAAAAATTATTTTTCAGAAAAGGAATTGAAGCAGGCTGCAGGGCAACTACTTGCTAGAGAGATTGGCATGACTAAAAGGGAGCCAAGTGCAAATATCTAATACAATGGGAAAAAGGTCTCAAAGGCATTTTAGAAGTCTTCAAGGAAGCCCCTGCCATCATAGACCCAGAGGCCTAGGAGGAAAGAATAGTTTCAGGGGCCAGGTTCAGGGCCCCATTGCCCTGATCCACCTTGGGACACTGCTTTCCACAACCTGGCCACTCCATCTCTAACCTTGGTTCAATGGGGTTCAGGTACAGGTAGAGCTCAGGCTGCCACTTTGAAGAGCATAAGCTGCCATAAGCCTTGATTGCTTCTACATGGTGTTAAGCCTGCAGATGCACAGAATGCAAGAGTGAAGGAGGCTTGGCCACTCCCACCTAGATTTTAGAGGATGTATAGGAAAGTTTGGTTGCCCAAGTAGAAGCCTATCACCAGTGCAGAACCCCAAAAGAGAAACTCTACTAGGGCAATGTGGAGGGGAAATGTAGGAGGAGACCCACAAAGAGTCCCCACCAGGGCACTGCCTAGTAGAGCTGTGAAAAGGGGGTCACTGACCTCCAGACCTGAGAATGGTAGAGCCACCAGTAGATTGCAGCTTCAGCATGGAAAAGCTGTAAGCACTCAATTCTAGCCTAGGAGAGCAGCCGTGTGGACTGCAGCCACAGAAGCCACAGGGGCAGGGCTTCCTCAGGCCATGAGAGTCCAGCCCTCACACCAGGATGTGGGACATGAGGTCAAAGGAGATTGTTTTGAAGCTTTAAGATTTAATGACAGCCTTGCTGGGTTTCTGACTTGTGTGGGGCCTATTGCCCCCCTTTTTGGCCAATTTTTCCCCTTTTGGAATGAGAATGTTTACCCAATGCTTGTACCACCATTGTATCTTGAGAGTAAATAACTAGTTTTTTTTGTTTGTTTGTTTTTTGTTTTTTAAATCTCACAGGCTCATAGATGGAAGGAACTAATTTCTAGATGAGACTTTAGACTCGGGACTTTTGAGTTAATGCTTGCAAGAGTTAAGACTTTGGGGAACTATTGGAAAGGCATGAATTGTATTTTGAAATGTGAGAAAGACATGAGATTTCGGGGTCCAGGGGCAAAATGATATGGTTTGGATGTTTGTCCCCTTCAAATCTCATGTTGAAATGTGATTCTCAATGTTGAAGGTGGGCCTGATCAGAGGTGACTGGATCATGGAAGAGGATCCGTCATTAATGGCTTAGCACCACTCTCTTGGTGATAAGTGAGTTCTTGCTCTGAGTTCATGCAATATCTGGTTATTTAAAAGAAAGTGGCACCTCCCCTCCCTCTCTTGCTTCCCCTGTCACCATGTGACTGCTCCTCCTTTGCCTTCCACCATGAGTGGAAGCTTTCTGAGACCTCATCAGGAGCAGATTTCCAGTACTATGCCTCCTATAAAGCCTGAAAAACCATGGACCAATTAAACCTCTTTTGCTTATAAATTACCCGGCTCCAAGTATTTCTTTACCATGATACAAAAGCAAATTAACACAGCCCTGAATGAGGTTTTCATAACATCCTTTTTATTTTTCTACCCCAGGATCCTGGTGTGATGGGGATATAGCTAAAGTCAGAGCTGACTATTTGTCTTTTCTATCTTACCCCATGGAAGAAACCTGGGCCTTGTGCTGACCCCAAATAGCCTGAATAACTCCAGGTTAAGGACCCACATCAGTGAGAGGTTTCGGGATATTATAGCAAAGGCAGAAGCTGAGTGAGATAGAATTTAGAAGAGATCGAGGAGAGATCATGCCATGTAAGTCAGCAAATTCTACAATATGGCTGTTATGATTCGGACCTTAGCTCCTCCAAACCTCATGTTGAAATTTGATCCCAAATGATGGAGACGAAGCCTAATGGGAGGTGCCTTAGTCATGGGGGTGGATTCCTCATGAATAGATTAATGCCCCTCTCTGGGGGGAGTAAGTGAGTCCTCACTTTATTAGTTTCCACAAGAGCTGATTCTTAAAAAGAACCTGGAACCTCCCCTCTTGCTCTCTCTTGCTTCCTCTCTTACCCTGTGATTTCTGCACACACTGGCTCCCCTTCCCCTTCCACCATGAATAGAAGTAGCCTGAAGCCCTCATCAGATGCAGGTGTTCATTCGATGCTTCTTGCGAAGCCTACAGAATCATAAGCCAAATAAACCTCTTTTCTTTATAAATAATCCAGCCTCAGGTGTTCCTTTATAGCAATATAAATGAACTAAGACGACAGGTTTTCATGGGTCCTGAGAACCCATACATTTGTTCCCTAATAGGTCCAGCATTAAAATATGTGTCTTGGAAATTATTCACATATAGTTACTAGAATCCAGATTAAACTATTTTTAAGATAAATGTTAAAATTAAATCTAATTTCCCAAAGGTTTTAAAAATCTTATAGTTGTTGCTCAGTTTCCATCCCTAATTGTAAAGGCAAAGTAGAATTAAGCTGACATGGCATTATCAACATAGCCTTCAGGTCAACAGAAAAACTGTAAAAAAAGAAAAAAATTCTGTTAGAATTAATAAAATAACTCAAAGTACAAGGATGCAAGGTAAATTTGCAGCAATAGCTTTTCTATATAATAGCAAAAAATAGAAAATAAAATTTCCAAATGAATGCAGCTCCCAATAGCAGCAATAATAATCCAAATTACTACAGCAGTAACAACAAAATCAATAGGGAAATTATGAATAACTCTGTAAGGAAAATTATAAGAAGCTATAAAGAGAAGTAAAGAACTGTAACACGTGTAAGTGGGGAAATATTTACAGCATAAATATCAATTCCTTCCAAATTAATTTATATTTTTAGTATAATTCCAACGAAAATTCTAATGAAAGTAATTTTAGAAGCTCTTAAAATTTTCCAAAGTTCATTTGAAGAAAGTATTCTAGATCATAAAGAATATTCTGAATATTAATAAAATGTTTTGCTCTAATGATAAAATATATTTTGTGACATAACACATAACACAGTGAAGAAATGGCTGAGAAAGTGATTTACAGATTAGTGGGAAAACATGGGTATCCCAGAAACATTCAATTTTATGCATTTGTTCATTCAACAAATATATAATGCCTGTCATATGCCAAGCACTGCACTAATTATTAAAGGGACAATATAATTCCTTCAGATGTCTGGTGGGGAAAAATTAACAATTATTTTTATTACAATTGAAATTAATATAAATGGGCATAGGACTTCAAGGTGGCATATAGACAGTGAACCTAAACCCAGTGTATAATAAAGTGAGCACCACAAATTTATAAAAAAGAAATGAAGTATTTAATGATTGTTGAGACAGTTGCCTATCTTTTTAGAATAAAATCAATTATGTCCCATTAGACAGGGATATAAATTCCAGATGTATTATGGAAGTAAATACAAATAAAATACAAAATAAAAAATAAAGAAAAATGGAATTGATTATTTTTACATTTTTTTGGAGTGGTAAATCCTACTTCTGAAGCTTATAAGTGCTAGAAGAAATTATAAAGAAAATGCCTGGCAGATTGGGCTACATAAAAACTTCCCTAGTTAAAAAAAATAGAAGCAGATATAAAATTATTTGCAACAAAGGCAATATACAAAAATCTATTTTGTACAAATACTATCAAATGAGAAATATTTAAAAGATGCTTCACAATGAAGAAACAATTCATGAATAAACGTATGAAAAATGTTCAACTTCATTAATACTCAAAGAAATAACCATTATAAACAATGATCAACAGTATTTCATCTAACAAATTGGCAAAGAAGAAAAAGTTCATACTTGATGCTATTTTGAGATTGCTTTGAATGCTACTTTCCTACATTCCCAAGAGTATTTTCTAAGAACTCTAAAAGTGTTCCTACCCTGTCCCAGAAAATCTAGGAAGCATTCTCACCATATGTGGTTAGCACAAGATGCTCATTTCAGGCACATCCTATTTTAATACCCACTGTACAGTAATGCTGTTTAGACAAATGACTGTCAAATATTTATCATGACATTACAGGTACCAAAGCCAGCATGTTGGAGGCATGCAATAAATATGTTGAATGTTGAACAAATTAATGAGCTTGTTTCTTCATCATTAAAGTGTGACATTGGCTTCTCAAAATATGTTTTCATATTCTTTGATCTAGTAATTCTAATTTTGGGTTTCCATTCTAGAGTAATAATCCTAAATATTGAAAAAAGTTATATACACAAATTACCACAATATGACTAAAGTAGGAAAGAAATGGAAACATCCTAAATATTCAACAACAGAGAAATCTTTGAATAAATTGCATTAACTAACTTGATGGAATATTAGGTCACTATTAAAAAGACGTTAATGAAGAGTTTAAAATGGCTTATACAAAAATGTTAAATGTAAAAGGCTGTATTAAAAATTGTACATCTCATTTATGACTATGGTTTGTGTAGCAGGTAAAACTCCATGTAAAATTCCATCTTACTATTCTTTAACTTTATCTCCGTGAAGAAGTTACCTAACTTCTTTAAGTCTGCTTTTTTCATCTATAAAATGGGAAAATAACAATACTGGCTATCACCAAATGCTGTTATTTTTAATTAATGATCAAAATAGGTAATTCAAACAATGTTAGCTGTACCTATCTCACAGTAAGTGTTCATGTTTCTACAGCTATAGCTTTTTTTTAAAAGCATTAAATGAAAACAAAACCTAGCATACCAGAAAGTCTAAATGCGAATACATCAATGTGTTGGCAGTAGTTATTTTTGTGTGGTGGATTTGGCTGTCCAAAACATTTGGAACATCTCTCCTACGTCAAGGAAACATCCTACCTTACAAGTTCACACATCACCAAGACGGATGCTAGAAATCCACTTCTTAGTCTTCCTTATACATACAGAACAAATATATGGCCTAGGCTTTTCTGATACCATTGTTCAAGACTTCAGCTCAGAAAAAGAATCCATCTGGCAACCCATTCTGAGAGATGACACCTTTGCCAGCTCTTAAGACAGTGGGGGCAGAGGTTCTGCCCTGAGGCCCAGCATCCGCAGTGTGGGCAGAGGTACCTGTGCTAGCAGCAGTCACAGTGAGATTTCTTTGGAGCAGTGCTCATGTGTATTTAGCTGGGGTTGGAGCTCCTGAGCACCCGCAATCCAAGCCTGAGCCCCCGCAATCCAAGCCTGAGCCTCTGTTCTTTAGGATTTTAGTGGATCCTAGGCACTTTTGCCTTCACCAGCCCCTTCCTCCATAGTATACACACACACGCACATGTATATGTTATATAATAATATTTTATGACTGCATTGGTATAAAGATATATTAATATGTAATAAAAAATTTTCAACCTACAAATTATTTTCTTTTTCAGATTTTCAAAGCATTGTGGGCCTTAGCAGTACACTTATTGCATAAGTTCACCCTGCTTAATGTTTTCAAAGGAATTCCTTTTCCCTTAAACAAGCTAGATTATATTCTCTGCAACTAAGGAACCTGACTGTACAGGTGGCAAAACTGCAGTGAAATTTTCACTTTGCTAAACATTTCTAGGAATTCTTAAATTCTTTGGAAAAGTATGTCTTACTTAGTAAAGAGAAAATAATACATTTATGAAGAAAAAAAGAAAATCTGAACAATTAATTTATCTTCAGTAGCTTATAACATTAAATGAAAAAAAAACATGCATATCTCAGAATCTTAAGCTACAAAAGTACTGTAAAGATCATTGTAGGAAAAAAAAAAAGTCATTGTGTCCAATTACCCATCTGCCATTTCAATTACCTTTACCCCATACCCTGACCAAGTTGTCATTGTCAGTGATATTGAATCCAGTAAGTACTATCTCTGGAAGAAAATCAGACATTCTGTCTCTTGATTATATGACTGTTAAAAGTTCCTCTTTAATACTGAAAAAGAAAATATATTTCTGAAATATTTTTCCCCGAATGTATCTCCAATATATGAATATTCTTTATGTTCCCATTTTAGATCCCCAATACCAGTGCCTCAGAATTATTACATAGCTCCCCAACTCAAAAGACTCTCATATCTACTGCACAAATTTTTCCTTTGATACTGTATCAATCTATGATTTCCATAGGCCACCTGTTGCTCCAAAGCAGAGATGTGCATTACTAAATCAGAGGCACTGTATCTCTTCAGATCATTATTTCTTTGACTCCCATCAGAAGAATACAAACTTGCATGAGGTCATAGTTTAAAAGGAAATTTGGAATCTAATACAAAATGCAGACATTTGTATTTTGAAAAGAAAAACTTTCCTACTTTATGAATTTTTCTTGAAGTAGATGCCTAAAACAAAATAGTAAAAACTACACTAAACTAGAACTCTGGCAATACCAATTATCAGTCTTGGTACTGCTCCTAAATCCTATTACCTATAAAATCAAGGTCTCTCAGATAAAATAAATAATAAAGACAATTTAGACTCTCAACACTTGATGACTTGATTTCTTTTTTTTTTTTTTGAACTTATTTTTATTTGATAATACTGACGTCCACAAAGGCACAATGCAATACAGAAAGATCATATTTTCGGATAGATTAATTATATGTATAAGATCTTTTATTTATTTTTTTTTTTTACTTTTTTTTTATTATTATACTTTAGGTTTTATGGTACATGTGCACAATGTGCAGGTTAGTTACATATGTATACATGTGCCATGCTGGTGCGCTGCACCCACCAACTCGTCATCCAGCATTAGGTATATCTCCCAATGCTATCCCTCCCCCCTCCCCCCACCCCACAACAGTCCCCAAAAAACCAAACACCGCATATTCTCACTCAGGTGGGAATTGAACAATGGGAACACATGGACACAGGAAGGGGAACATCACACTTTGGGGACTTGATTTCTAATAAAGATTAGATCCCTGTCATTAGCTACATGACTAAGTAAAATTAATAAAACTGATCAGTGTCATCCGATTTGTAGTTGATATTTCCTTTTTGGGGGAAAGGCCAAAATGGCAGACTAGAAGCAGCTCACGAGTGCTACTTCTAGAGGAAACAAAAGGGCTAGTGAGCACTGACCCTGCAGGCTGATCATCTGAGCAACCACATCAGAATCCATCAAGGCAGCAGAGGAACACAGAGAGTAGAAAGGAGCAAAGCAGGACACCAGCCTGTCTGGGCTTAACGTAGAGCCAGCAGAACCTCTCCAAAATGGAAAAGGATGAGTAAGACCCCTCTTGGGGATACATACTACCTACAGGGACAAACGCAAGACTGGGAATGAGAGCATCCTTTTGGCCCACTCCACGGCCCCCCACCATGCTTCTAGACTGAGGCAGATGTTTTCTGGAGGCAACTCTCAAAGTGCAAGGGGAACTCTGAAAGACTTTGGCCCCAGAGCAGACCATCACCGGCACAATAGCCCCAACAGAGGTTGCAGCTGTGGTGCCTGAGAGGAGTAAGATTGCTCCACCCAGCTCACCGGACAAGGTCCTGTTAGGTTCTAGCCCAGTGGTCCCACTTCTGCCTTAACTTGGCTGGCAGCCACCACCTCCTGTTGTCCTTGGAAGTACCCAGACAGCAGGGCTGGTGACTCCATGACCCCCACAGATAGCCAGATGGGAAACACCTGCTAGAACTTCCAGCCCAGCAGACCCACTTCCCTGTGAACTCAGCTGGAAAGTGCAGCTTCCTGTTATACCGGGAAGCACCCAGATGACAAGGCAGGTGACCCCACCCACCCTTGCCACAGATAGCCAGGTGGGCAATGCTTGCTAGTTTCTGGCCTAGTGCTCCCGCTTCTGTGTGTACTCAGCCTTAAGGCATAGCTTCCTGTTGTCCCAGGAAACATCCGGGCTGCAGGGCAGGAGACCCCACCCACCCTTACCACTAGTAGCCAGGTGGGCAACACTCGCTAGAGCTTCCAGTCCAGTGGTTCCACTTCTGTCTGAACTGTCAGTGGACACAGCCTCCTGTTGTCCTGGGAAACATCTAGGTAGCTGGGCAAGTGACCCTGTCCATTCTCACTACAGGTAGCCAGGCTAGCCATACCTGCCAGAGCTTCCAGTCCGAATGATCCCTCTTCTGTCTGAACTCAGCCAGTGAGTGCAGCCTCCTGTTGTCCCAGGAGACATTCAGACAGCAGGGTAATTGACCCTGCCCTTGCCTCCAACTGCTGGTAGCTAGGCTGGCAATGCCTGTTAGAGCTTCCAGCCCAGTGATCCTTCTGCTGTCTGAGCTCAGAAGGCAGGCACAGCTTCCTGTTGTCCTGAGAAAACCCTGTAGAGTAGGGTAGTGACCACAGGGTGAGTAACCACAGGGTGAGTGACCCTACCCACTCCCACTGCTGGTATCCAGGCAGACAACACCAACTAGTGCTTTTAGCCCATCAGTCCTACTTCTGTGTGAACCTAGCTGGAGGGCACAACTTCTTGTTGTCCAGGAAAACACCCAGACAGTAGGGCAGACTACCCCACTGACTCCTGCTGCTGGTAGCCAGGCAGGAAACGCCTGCTAGAGCTTCCAGCCCAGCAGTCCCACTTCTATGTGAACTCACCCGGAGAGCACAGCCTCCTGTTGTCTGGAGAAACATCCAGAAGGCTGGATAAGTGACTCCACCTACCCCTACCTCTCTTAGCTAGGCAAGCCACACCTGCTAGAGCTTCCAGCCCAGCGGTTTTACTTTTACCTAAATTTGCCAAGGACCACAGCCTCCTATTGCCCCAGAAACCACCTGGATGGTAGGGTGAGAAACTCCACTCACACCCATCTCTCATAGCCAGATAGGCCACACCTGCTAGAGCTTCCAGACCAGCAGTTTTTCTTCTGTCTGCACTCTGTGGGCAGGTGCAACCTTGTGATCTCCCAGGAAGCACAACTACAGCAGATTAGAACTGACCCAGAAAAGATATGGCCAGTCTGCCAACTGTGGCCCCTACCTGAGAGAGCCGCATGGATCAGAACACTTAACAAAAGAAATTTGGGCATAGAGACAATAACTGGAGGGGACACCTCCAAGACCCAGGAGTAGAATAAAATCAAAACCAGTCGACTGAACTCATCTTATACCACAAGCAAATTTGCAAGGGCATCACAGAATATAAAAGCAAATAAACAAACAAAAAAACCCTAAGAAAACAAAACAAAACAAACAAACAAAAAAAATCTAAAGGACAGCAACTTCAAGGACTGAAGGAATATCAGCTCACACAGATGAGAAAAAAAACAGTGCAAAACTCTGGCAACTCAAAAATCCAGAGTGTCCTTCTTACCTCTAAACAACCACACCGCTTACCCAGAAATGGTTCTTACCGGGGCTGAATTGGCTGAAATGTCAGAAATAGAGTTCAGAATATGGATTGGAATGAAGATTATCGACATTCAAAAGAAAGATGAAACCCAATTCAATGAATATAAGAAATATAATATGATGGTACAGAAACTAGAAGATAAAATGGCCATTTTAAGAAAGAAACAAACTGAGCTGATAGAAGTGAAAAATCCACTTCAATGATTTTATAGTACAATTGCAAGTATTAACAGCAAAATCAACCAAGAGGAGGAAAGAATCTCAGAGCTCAAAGACCATTTCTCTTAATTAACTCAGACAAAAAACAAACAAAACCAATAGAGAAAAATGAATGAAACCTCTGAGAAATATGAGATTATGTAAAGAGATCATATCTATGACTCATTGGCATCACTGAAAAAGAGAAGCACAAAGTAAGCAACTTGCAAAACATTTGAGGATATCATTCACAAAATTTTGTCAACCTTATTAGAGAGACAAACATTTAAATCCAGGAAATGTAGAGAATCTCTGTGAAATGCTACACCAGAAGACCATACCCAAGACATAATTATCAGATTCTTCAATGTTGAAATGAAGGGAAAAATATTGAAGGCAGTTAGAGAGCAGGGACAGGTCACCTACAAAGAGAATTCCGTTAGGATAACAGCAGACCATTCAGCTGAAACCTACAAGCCAGAACAGACTGGAGGACAATAGTCAGCATTAATAAAGAAATTCCAACCGATAATTTCATATTTAGCCAAACTAAGCTTCATAAGCAAAGAAGAAATAAGATACTTTTCAGAAAAGTATATGCTAAGAGAATTTATTACCACCGGACCTGCCTTATAAGAGGTTCTTAGGAGAGTGCTAAATCTTGAAAGGAAAGACTGTTACCAGCCACCACAAAAACATACTTAAGTACATAAACCATAAAGGAACCACACAATCAAGTCTGCATGATAACCAGCTAACAACACAATGACAGGATCAAACCGTGAATGTAAATGGACCGAATGTTCCAATTAAAAAGCACAGAGTGGCAAGTTGGATACAAAAGCAAGACCCAACTGTAGTGTCTACAAGATACCCATCTCACACGCAGTGACACCCGTAAACTCAAAGAAAAGGGATGAAGAAATATCTACCAAGCAAACAGAAAAAAGCAGGGGTTGCTATTCTAATTTCAGATAAACCAGATGTTAACAAACAGTGATCAAAAATGACAAATAAGGGCATTACAAAATGGTAAAGGGTCAAACTCAACAAAAAGACCTAACTATCCTATGTATACACACGCAATGCAGGAGCACCCAGATTCATGAAGCAAGTTCTTAGATACCTAAGAAGAGTCTTAGATTACCACAAAATAATAGTGAAAGACTCCAAAACCCCATTGACAAATAGTATTAGAATGATTATCAAGGCAGGAAAGTAACAAAGATATTCAAGACCTGAACTTGACATTTGACCAAATGGGGCTAATATCATCTAGAACACTCTCCATCCCAAAACATTCTTCTCATCGGAACATGGCACATACTCTAAAATCAACCACACAATTGGTGATAAACCAATACTCAGCAAATTCAAAAACAGTAAAATCATACCAAACACACTCTTGTACCACTGCACAATAAAAATAGAAAACAATATTAAGAGAATTGCTCAAAACCATACAGTTACATGGAAATTAAACAACATGCTCCTAAATGACCTTTTGGTAACCAAGGAAATGAGCACAGAAATCAATAAATTCTTTGAAACTAATAAGAATAAAAGTGCAACCTATCAGAATCTCTGGGACACAGCTAAAGCAGTGTTTAGAGGGAATTTGATAGTGCTAAATGCCCACATCAAAAAGTTAGATTTCAAATTAAAAATCTAACATCAAACCTAGAGGAACTAGAGAAACAAGAGCAAACCAACCCCAACACTAGCAAAAGAGAAGAAATAAGCAAAATGAGGGCTGATCTGAAGGAAACTGAGATGAAAAAAAAAAAAATCAACAAATCCAGAAGTTGCTTTTTGAAAAATAAATAAGAATAAAAGACCACTTACTACACTAATAAAGAAAAAAAGAGAAGATCCAAATAAAGATAATATAATAAGAAACAACAAAGGAGACATTACCACTTGACCTCATAGAAACACAAAAAACTCTCAGAGAATACTATGAAAAACTCTATACACCCAACTTAAAAACCTGGAAGAAATTGCTAAATTCCTGGAAACATACAACTTCCAAGATTGAACCAGGAAGAAATTTAATCTCTTAATAGACCAATAATGAGTTCTGAAATTGCATCAGTAATACAAATCCTACCAAACATAAAAAGCCCAGGACCAGATGGATTCACAGACAAATTCTATCAGATATATAAAGAAGAGCTGATACCATTTGTACTGAAACTATTCCAAAAAATTAAAGAGAAGGGACTCCTCCCACTTCAGCCTCCTGAGTAGCTGGCACTACAGGTATGCACCACCACACCTGGCTAATATTTGTATTTTTAGTAGAGATGGGGTTTTGCCATGCCACCCAGGCTGGTCTTGAACTCGTGAGCTCAAGCAATCCGCCCACCTAGGCCTCCCAGTGTGCTGAGGTTATAGGTACCCACTGTACCTGGCCATTTCTACTGATTTGTGTGCATTGATTTTGTATTCTAAAATGTGGCTAAGTTTGTCTACCAGATCTCAGGCTTTTGGGCAGAGACTGAAGTTTTTTCGGTATAGAATTATAAAACCTGCAAATAGCTAGTTTGACTTCCTCTCTTCCTATTTGGATGATTTTATTTCTTTCTCTTATTGCTCTGGCTAGAACTTCCCATATTATATTGAATGAGTGATGAGAGTGGGAATCTTTCTTGTTCCAGTTCTCAGGGGGAATTCTCCTTTTGCCCATTCAATATGATGTTGGCTGTGAGTTTGTCATTAATGGCTTTTATTATTTTTAGGTATATTCCTTCAATGCCTAGTTTATTGAGAGTTATTAATGTAAATGGATGCTGAATTTTATTGAAAGCATTTTCTGCATCTATTGAGATAATCACGTGGTTTTTGTTTTTCTGTCTATATGATGAATCAAATTTAATGATTTCTATATGTTAAACCAACCTTGCATTCCAGAGATAAAGCCTACTTGATCATGGTAGATTCGCTTTTTGATGTGCTGCTGGATTCAATTTCTAGTATTTTGTTAAAGATCTTTGCATCTATGTTCATCAAGGATATTGGTCCAAAGTTTTCTTTTTTCTGTTGTGATTCTGCCAGGTCTTGATATCAGAATAATACTGGCCTCATAGAATGAGCTGGATCTCTTCCTTACACCATATGCAAAAATCAATTCAAGATGTATTAAAGACTTAAATGTAAAACCTAAAACTATAAAAACCGTGGAGGATAACCGGCAAGGTTTTCATGATGAAGACAAAAAAAGCAATTGCAACAAAAACAAAAATCGACAAATGAGACCTAATTAAACCAAAGAGTTTCTGTACAGAAAAGAAAACTATCAACAGAGTCAACAGACAACCTAAAGAAGGGGAGAAAATATTTGGAAACTATATATCTGATAAAGTTCTAATATCCAGCATCTATAAGGAACTTAAACAAATTTACAAGCTACAAACAAACTCATTAAAAAGTGGGCAAAGGATACAAACAGACACTTTTCAAAAGAAGTCATACCTGTGGCCAACAAACATATGAAAAAAATGCTCCACATCATTAATTGTTAGAAAAATGCAAATCAAAACCCCAGTGAGACACCATCTCACATCAGACAGAATTGTTATTATTAAAAAGTCAAAAAATAACATACTGGTGAATTAGCAGAGAAAAGACAGCACTTATACACTGCTGGTGGGAATGTAAATTAGTTCAACCATTGTGGAAAGCAGTGTGGTGATTTCTCAAAGAACCTGAAACAGGGGAGGAGCCAAGATGGCCGAATAGGAACAGCTCCGGTCTACAGCTCCCAGCGCGAGCGACGCAGAAGACGGGTGATTTCTGCATTTCCATCTGAGGTACCATGTTCATCTCACTAGGGAGTGCCAGACAGTGGGCGCAGGTCAGTGGGTGAGTGCACCCTGCGCCAGCTGAAGCACGGGTGAGGCATTGCCTCACTCGGGAAGCGCAAGAAGTCAGGGAGTTCCCTTTCCAGGGGTGACAGACGGCACCTGGAAAATCGGGCCACTCCCACCCGAATACTGTGCTTTTCCGACGGGCTTAGGAAACGGTGCCCCAGGAGAGTATAGCCCGCACCTGGCTCAGAGGGTCCTACGCCCACGGAGTCTCGCTGATTGCTAGCACAGCAGTCTGAGATCAAACAGCAAGTCGGCAGCGAGGCTGGGGGAGGGGTGCCCGCCATTGCCCAGGCTCGCTTAGGTAAACAAAGCAGCTGGGAAGCTTGAACTGGGTGGAGCCCACCACAGCTCAAGGAGGCCTGCCTGCCTTTGTAGGCTCCAGCTCTGGGGGCAGGGCACAGACAAACAAAAAGACAGCAGTAACCTCTGCAGACTTAAATGTCCCTGTCTGACAGCTTTGAGGAGAGCAGTGGTTCTCCCAGCACACAACTGGAGATCTGAGAACGGGCTGACTGCCTCCTCAAGTGGGTCCCTGACCCCTGACCCCCGAGCAGCCTAACTGGGAGGCACCCCCCAGCAGGGGCAGACTGACACCTCACACGGCTGGCCAGGTACTCCAACAGACCTGCAGCTGAGGGTCCTGTCTGTTAGAAGGAAAACTAACAGAAAGGACATCCACACCAAAAACCCATCTGTACATCACCATCATCAAAGACCAAAAGTAGATAAAACCACAAAGATGGGGAAAAAACAGAGCAGAAAAACTGGAAACTCTAAAAAGCAGAGTACCTCTCCTCCTCCAAAGGAACGCAGTTCCTCACCAGCAACGGAACAAAGCTGGACGGAGAATGACTTTGATGAGCTGAGAGAAGAAGGCTTCAGACGATCAAATTACTCCGAGCTACGGGAGGATATTCAAACCAAAGGCAAAGAAGTTGAAAACTTTGAAAAAAATGTAGAAGAATGTATAACTAGAATAACCAATACAGAGAAGTGCTTAAAGGAGCTGATGGAGCCGAAAACCAAGGCTCGAGAACTACGTGAAGAATGCAGAAGCCTCAGGAGCTGATGCGATCAAATGGAAGAAAGGGTATCAGCCCTGGAAGATGAAATGAATGAAATGAAGCGAGAAGGGAAGTTTAGAGAAAAAAGAATAAAAAGAAATGAGCAAAGCCTCCAAGAAATGTGGGACTATGTGAAAAGACCAAATCTACGTCTGATTGGTGTACCTGAAAGTGACGGGGAGAATGGAAACAAGTTGGAAAACACTCTGCAGGATATTATCCAGGAGAACTTCCCCAATCTAGCAAGGCAGGCCAACATTCAGATTCAGGAAATACAGAGAACGCCACAAAGGTACTCCTCGAGAAGAGCAACTCCAAGACACATAATTGTCAGATTCACCAAAGTTGAAATGAAGGAAAAAATGTTAAGGGCAGCCAGAGAGAAAGGTCGGGTTACCCACAAAGGGAAGCCCATCAGACTAACAGTGGATCTCTCAGCAGAAACCCTACAAGCCAGAAGAGAGTGGGGGCCAATATTCAACATTCTTAAAGAAAAGAATTTTCAACCCAGAATTGCATATCCAGCCAAACTAAGCTTCATAAGTGAAGGAGAAATAAAATACTTTACAAACAAGCAAATGCTGAGAGATTTTGTCACCACCAGGCCTGCCCTAAAAGAGCTCCTGAAGGAAGCACTAAACATGGAAAGGCACAACCGGTACCAGCCACTGCAAAATCATACCGAAATGTAAAGACCATCGAGACTAGGAAGAAACTGCATCAACTAACGAGCAAAATAACCAGCTAACATCACAATGACAGGATCAGATTCACACATAACAATATTAACTTTAAATGTAAATGGACTAAATCCTCCAATTAAAAGACACAGACTGGCAAATTGGATAAAGACTCAAGACCCATCAGTGTGCTGTATTCAGGAAACCCATCTCACGTGCAGAGACACACATAGGCTCCAAATAAAAGGATGGAGGAAGATCTACCAAGCAAATGGAAAACAAAAAAAGGCAGGGGTTGCAATCCTAGTCTCTGATAAAACAGACTTTAAACCAACAAAGATCAAAAGAGACAAAGAAGGCCATTACATAATGGTAAAGGGATTAATTCAACAAGAAGAGCTAACTATCCTAAATATATATGCACCCAATACAGGAGCACCCAGATTCATAAAGCAAGTCCTGAGTGACCTACAAAGAGACTTACACTCCCACACATTAATAATGGGAGACTTTAACACCCCACTGTCAACATTAGACAGATCAACGAAACAGAAAGTCAACAAGGATACCCAGGAGTTGAACTCAGCTCTGCACCAAGCAGACCTAATAGACATCTACAGAACTCTCCACCCCAAATCAACAGAATATACATTTTTTTCAGCACCACACCACACCTATTCCAAAATTGACGACATACTTGGAAGTAAAGCTCTCCTCAATAAATGTAAAAGAACAGAAATTATAACAAACTATCTCTCAGATCACAGTGCAATCAAGCTAGAACTCAGGATTAAGAATCTCACTCAGAACCGCTCAACTACATGGAAACTGAACAACCTGCTCCTGAATGACTACTGGGTACATAACGAAATGAAGGCAGAAATAAAGATGTTCTTTGAAACCAACGAGAACCAAGACACAACATACCAGAATCTCTGGGATGCATTCAAAGCAGTGTGTAGAGGGAAATTTATAGCACTAAATGCCCACAAGAGAAAGCAGGAAAGATCCAAAATTGACACCCTAACATCACAATTAAAAGAACTAGAAAAGCAAGAGCAAACACATTCAAAAGCTAGCAGAAGGCAAGAAATAACTAAAATCAGAGCAGAACTGAAGGAAATAGAGACACAAAAAACCCTTCAAAAAATAAATGAATCCAGGAGCTGGTTTTTTTGAAAGGATCAACAAAATTGATAGACCGCTAGCAAGATTAATAAAGAAAAAAAGAGAGAAGAATCAAATAGATGCAATAAAAAATGATAAAGGGGATATCACCACCGATCCCACAGAAATACAAACTACCATCAGAGAATATTACAAACACCTCTACGCAAATAAACTAGAAAATCTAGAAGAAATGGATAAATTCCTCAACACATACACCCTCCCAAGACTAAACCAGGAAGAAGTTGAATCTCTGAATAGACCAATAACAGGATCTGAAATTGTGGCAATAATCAATAGCTTACCAACCAAAAAAAGTCCAGGACCAGATGGGTTCACAGCTGAATTCTACCAGAGGTACAAGGAGGAGCTGGTACCATTCCTTCTGAAACTATTCCAATCAATAGAAAAAGAGGGAATCCTCCCTAACTCATTTTATGAGGCCAGCATTATCCTGATACCAAAGCCTGGCAGAGACACAACAAAAAAAGAGAATTTTAGACCAATATCCTTGATGAACATTGATGCAAAAATCCTCAATAAAATACTGGCAAACAGAATCCAGCAGCACATCAAAAAGCTTATCCACCATGATCAAGTGGGCTTCATCCCTGGGATGCAAGGCTGGTTCAATATACGCAAATCAATAAATGTAATCCAGCATATAAACAGAACCAAAGTCAAAAACCACATGATTATCTCAATAGATGCAGAAAAGGCCTTTGACAAAATTCAACAACCCTTCATGCTAAAAACTCTCAATAAATTAGGTATTGATGGGATGTATCTCAAAATAATAAGAGCTATTTATGACAAACCCACAGCCAATATCATACTGAATGGGCAAAAACTGGAAGCATTCCCTTTGAAAACTGGCACAAGACAGGGATGCCCTCTCTCACCACTTCTATTCAACATAGTGTTGGAAGTTCTGGCGAGGGCAATTAGGCAAGAGAAGGAAATCAAGGGTATTCAATTAGGAAAAGAGGAAGTCAAATTGTCCCTGTTTGCAGATGACATGATAGTATATCTAGAAAACCCCATTGTCTCAGCCCAAAATCTCCTTAAGCTGATAAGCAACTTCAGCAAAGTCTCAGGATACAAAATCAATGTACAAAAATCACAAGCATTCTTATACATCAATAACAGACAAACAGAGAGCCAAATCATGAGTGAACTCCCATTCACAATTGCTTCAAAGACAATAAAATACCTAGGAATACAACTTACAAGGGATGTGAAGGACCTCTTCAAGGAGAACTACAAACCACTGATCAAGGAAATAAAAGAGGATACAAACAAATGGAAGAACATTCCATGCTCATGGGTAGGAAGAATCAATATCATGAAAATGGCCATCCTTCCCAAGGTAATTTACAGATTCAATGCCATCCCCATCAAGTTACCAATGACTTTCTTCACAGAATTGGAAAAAACTACTTTAAAGTTCATATGGAACCAAAAAAGAGCCCGGATCGCCAAGTCAATCCTAAGCCAAAAGTACAAAGCTGGAGGCATCACGCTACCTGACTTCAAACTATACTACAAGGCTACAGTAACCAAAACAGCATGGTACTGGTACCAAAACAGAGATATAGATCAATGGAACAGAACAGAGCCGTCAGAAATAATGCCACATATCTACAACTATCTGATCTTTGACAAACCTGACAAAAACAAGAAATGGGGAAAGGATTCCCTATTTAATAAACGGTGCTGGGAAAACTGGCTAGCCATATGTAGAAAGCTGAAACTGGATCCCTTCCTTACACCTTATACAAAAATCAATTCAAGATGGATTAAAGACTTAAATGTTAGACCTAAAACCATAAAAACCCTAGAAGAAAACCTAGGCAATACCATTCAGGACATAGGCATGGGCAAGGACCTCATGTCTAAAACACCAAAAGCAACGGCAACAAAAGCCAAAATTGACAAATGGGATCTCATTAAACTAAAGAGCTTCTGCACAGCAAAGGAAACTACCATCAGAGTGAATAGGCAACCTACAAAATGGGAGAAAATTTTCGCAACCTACTTATCTGACAAAGGGCTAATATCCAGAATCTACAATGAACTCCAACAAATTTACAAGAAAAAAACAAACAACCCCATCAAAAAGTGGGCAAAGGACATGAACAGACACTTCTCAAAATAAGACATTTATGCAGCCAAAAAACACATGAAAAAATGCTCACCATCACTGGCCATCAGAGAAATGCAAATCAAAACCACAATGAGATACCATCTCACACCAGTTAGAATGGCAATCATTAAAAAGTCAGGAAACGACAGGTGCTGGAGAGGATGTGGAGAAATAGGAACACTTTTACACTGTTGGTGGGACTGTAAACAAATTCAACCCTTGTGGAAGTCAGTGTGATGATTCCTCAGGGATCTAGAACTAGAAATTCCATTTGACCCAGCCATCCCATTACTGGGTATATACCCAAAGGACTATAAATCATGCTGCTATAAAGACACATGCACACGTATGTTTATTGCGGCATTATTCACAATAACAAAGACTTGGAACCAATCCAAATGTCCAACAATGATAGACTGGATTAAGAAAATGTGGCACATATACACCATGGAATACTATGCAGCCATAAAAGAGGATGAGTTCATGTCCTTTGTAGGGACATGGATGAAATTGGAAATCATCATTCTCAGAAAACTATCGCAAGGACAAAAAACCAAACACCGCATATTCTCACTCATAGGTGGGAATTGAACAATGAGAACACATGGACACAGGAAGGGGATCATCACACTTCGGGGACTGTTGTGGGGTGGCGGGAGTGGGGAGGGATAGCATTGGGAGATATACCTAATGCTAGATGACGAGTTGGTGGGTGCAGTGCACCAGCATGGCACATGTATACATATGTAACTTACCTGCACGTTGCGCACATGTACCATAGAGCCTAAAGTATAATAATAATAATAAGAAGAAGAAGAAGAACAAGAAGAGGAAAAAAAAAAGAATATACCTGCGCTTAAAAAAAAAAAAAAAATGCAGAAATGCTATTGCTCGTTTAAAGATTGGTAAATCACATACTGTTACATTCTATTTTTTGTTTCATAAACAATCAAAATAGATACACAAAATAATGCACACATTTTAATAAATATAATAAATTCTTGGTGTTATGCTCAAAACAAAAGAAAAAAAAAAAAAAAAAAAGAACCTGAAACAGAAGTAACAATTGACCCAGCAGTCTCATTATTTGGTATATACCCAAATAAATATGAATTATTCTACCATAAACACACATGCACATGAATGTTCATTGGAGCACTATTCACAATAGCAAAGTCATGGAATCAACCTAAATCCCCATCAACGGTAGACTGGACAAAGAAAATATGGTACATATATACCATAGGATACTATACAGCTATAAAAAAGAATGAGATCATGTCCTAAGCAGCAAATGAATGGAGCTGAAAGTCATAATCCTAAGTGAACTAATGAAGGAACAGAAAACCAAATACCACATATTCTCACTTTTAAGTGGAAGCTAAATATTGAGTACACATGGACACAAAGAAGGGAATAGATACTGGGGCCTATTTGAGAATGGAGGGTGGGAGGAGGGAGAGGACTGATAAACTACGTATCAGGTACTATGCTTATTACCTGGTTGATGATATAATCTGTACACCAAAACCCCTTGGCATGTAATTTATCTATATAACACTGCACATGTACCCCTGAACCTAAAATAAAAGTTAAGAAAGAATATTTCCTTCTTAACTAATGTATAGGAAAAGTATTAATTGCAGCTGAAATCAAAATAGACTATCATTAGTTATCCTTCTGACTGCCACTCCAGATAGTCATTTTTTTCTGCTTTTGGAAAGCAACAGATCTACATGTGCCAAATATAGAAAGATTGCAAAGACATAAATGACTACAAAACCTATACTTACACTAATTGGAAATCCTTTCTCCTAATTGAGTTGTTCAAAATTTTTTTAGTTTGTATATGTTATGGTAAATTCTAGTTTTAGTAATAGCTAACCACAAAATCTCAGTCACTTAGGTTTATGTTATTAATTCATAGATCCAATTTTTGCCTGACAGAGGCAGGAGGGTGGGGAGGATCCTTTCTGCTTTATGAAGTTTTTCAGAAACCTAGCCTGAGAGAGACCCCACCACACTGCAGACAGGTCACTTAGTCACACTCAATATGGGCATCCAGCCAGGAGACTAGGAATGAGGGAAAATGAGTACTTTACAGGTCATGTCTGTAAGTGTCTCATTACTCAACTGGTGCAAGGTAGTCTGAGAAGTCAATTATACAACTTGGAAAAAAACAAGGATCTCTGCTGGCCATCTGGCCATCTCCACCATAGTCCACTATAGTTAAATTTTTATGAGGCTCAATGGGTCCACGGCAGGTAGCATGCATTTGTCCATACAAATTCTAGATATCTAAATAATGAAGTGGGTAAAGCAAATGAGTTGATGATAAATAAGGTATTTAGTAAAATTCGCATCTAAAATAGCTAAAGACAAGAGGATAATCAGAAGAGTGTGGTGATTATAAGCAGCAGGCACTTCAGGGAGACTAGACAATAGGGATACAGGATGAAAGTAGTTTTGGATGAAAAGTAGCAGAAATATCTTTGGCGCAAAAGTCATATAGAAGAGGGAATGTCTAAGGGTGTTATTTTTATAGTCACATAATGAAAGGTGAAAATGCTCATCAGAAATGATGGTGAAACCCCGTCTCTACTAAAAATACAAAAATTAGCTGGGCATGGTGGCACAAACCTGTAGTCCCAGCTACTCGGGAGGCTGAGGCAGGAGAATCACTTGAACTCTGGAGGCGGAGGTTTCAGTGAACTAAGATCGCACCACTGCACTCCAGCCTGGCAACAGAGCGAGACTCTGTCTCAAAAAAAAAAAAAAAAAAAAAAAAAGTAGATTAAACTGTTTAATCCTCTTCTGAACGTACCACAAATGAGTGAGAGAACAGTGGGGGAATGAACACTAGAAACTGATCTTTCTCCTTTAGAAAAAGGGAGAGGTAGAAGAAAATATTTCCAGTACCCCTAAAGACACAACATATATTTAAGGCCTGAAAAGGGTGAAAAAGGAAAACAGAGAGAATCACCAGGTAGAACATAGGGTCCTAACCACACTATTACAAACCCCTACAACCACTAAAATCACCTAACTCTATCCATGCTTCTGAGTGGAATCCCTCTAATGAGACTGCACAGAGTGAGAAATTGAGGGAAGGAATATTTAGAAGTGTATTTATTTAATTATTTATTTTAGCTTTATCTTTGGATATAATTTCTCCTTTGTTAGAGATTTTATAATATTTTTATAAATTATTTATTGAATTTGTATTATCGAAGCATATTTGTTATGTGTTACAGTTGTATTAACTCTCTTGAAACATATTGGCATGTGGCTAGGTATAATTTGGGATAAAAAACAAAGTAAATGGGCTTTGGCATAAGGCACAGCAAGGTCCTGGAGCTCACTTTTTCAGTGCCCTCTAGAGTAGTGCTAGCCAATAGATGGTTCTGTGATAGTGCAAATATGTTATAATCTGTTCCGTTCTAGTATTAACTAGCTATTGAGAACTGACTATTTCCCACTGAAATGTACCTAGTGTTAATAAGGAACTGGACTTCTATGTAATTTGAGTTTACATAGCCATAAGTGGCTGGTGGCTAATTTATTGGACAATACAGCTACAGAATTAAAAGGCAAACTCCCCATCAGATACACAAAGGAGCAGTGCTATTCTCAACTTCACGAATAGAGAGCAGGACTTCCTGGGAACCAACAGTCTCTTTCCCATAAGGGCCACCTTTAATACTGGTGAGCCATAGGGTTTGACTGTTATGTCTAAATGCATGAAGGAAAGAAAGAGAACATGGCTGGGGGTGGGGGTCTTCTATTCCTTAGGAATTTTATTGCTAATAGAACTCCACTAGAGAACACTCTTGTCCTTCTCTTCCCTCCTTACTCATTTGGGCTTCTCTGTTTTACTCTGAAGAAACTACCTTCCTTTATTGCTTCCTATGTATGGTAAGCCCATAACAGTGAACTCTGCTCCACACAGGAAGCCTATCTGTCTGGGTAGATAAGTTAATTCCAGAATGAAATATTAGAAAGCATGAAGTATATC
Organism: Pongo abelii; assembly: GCF_028885655.2. NCBI lineage: Eukaryota > Metazoa > Chordata > Mammalia > Primates > Hominidae > Pongo > Pongo abelii. The sequence continues at coordinate 164,454,520 of NC_071988.2, forward strand.
ATATTATTCAATTAAGCTTTTAACCTTAATAAAGCTGTTACGCAGAACTTCATTTGCCTGATTCCCATGCCTACTAATCAGTTGCTTCCAAAACATGAAGGGAAAATAAAACAAAATGTATTGATTACCATCCCTCCTTAGAACTTCAACACTAAATATTTCTGATTATTTAATAACTTCAAAGTAAAAGAATTTGTATTTGTGGTGGACTCTCTTTTCTCTAAGAGACACTGATTAGCACTTTGAAGCATATAAATAGGCTCTGTATGTATCAGTTTCTATTATGGCAGCCATAAACCAGAGGAGTAATCATAGGCCAATGCTTTGTACTGAGATTAAAGCCTTTCCTGACCTTTTTGACTTGGTCTAATTCTCCATCACTTGCTTCCACAGCATCTAGTACTTCTCCTTTGTCTCATAGCATATATTTATTTGTGTGATTCATTAATGAAGAGTTTACAATTCCCATTGGGTTATAAATTCTATAAGGAGAAGAGATCATGTGCATTTTAAAATAATTTTATTTCCAGAGTTTGAAATAATGACTGTCATATATAAGATTATCTATAAATACATAATGCAATATTTCATTTAATGACATAAAAATTGTCTTTAGTATGGACAAAGATTATAATACAAAGCTAGTTTTTGGCTTCTTCTTTATGCGTAGTCTCCCCAAAATAAGGAGTCTGCAAAAGAATTATTTGGAGATACGTAATTGTCCCCAGTGATATAAAAATAAAAATGCCCATAATAGGAACCAGTAATAATGACTGGAGTCAGGCTATGCTTTTTTTTTTTTTTTTTTTTGCATTCAATAGGTCAATGCCAAGGGTCTTACAATGGCATTAGTTAGATATTCAAAGCACACAATCATGGTGCTAACATCACAGCAGCAGCCTCCATTTGTGAGTGTAATTCTGTTCAGACATTGTGCTGAACATTCTCAAAAAATAATAGTGGCAACCGTTTATTTAGCTAAGATCTTTACCACTTTGCCATGATAGCTCCCCCGAACTCTCTGTGAGTAGATATTACTAATGGACTAAAGGGGCAGTGATATCTGATATTCAGTTTCAGGTTTTTATTTTTGCATCATAGTTTCTCTAGGTCTTAGTCAATTGTGTAAAGTTGAAATTGTGTGCTTTATGGATGCATGTAGAGCCTGTGTACATATTTTAGATCAAACTGGGAGGCAGGGAGCTAAGACAGGATGAAAGAAATGATATGATTAGCGGAAGCTGGGAAGATGCCTTATCTGAAGTGATGAGCAGCAACCAGAATAGATTTATTGAGTTCAAAAATACTCACTGGAGAGTATCAGAAATTCTTACAAAGGGACCTGAATTTCTTGCTATTGTGTTGAATGAGTACTGAAAGTTATTGTTATTTGGATATTAAAGGAAAATGTGATACCGGAAAGAAAATATATCCATAGGATCCAGGGCTCTGAATTAATTAGCAAGAGGTGGATGGAATCTGGAATCCTTAGATGGCTGCATGGGTCCTGGTGGATGTTGGTGATAGAGAAGTTGGTAAGAGCTAGAGACTGTTATGCATCATGAGAGGATTAATGCAAAAATATCAAAAAACTTTTCCTGTCCTGGGATATCATGTACACTTCTTACCACTATAACTTAAGAAGAATATTTACAATTAAAGAAGATGCAGAAAAGAACACCTAAAACAGGCGAATGAAGTGTGAGAGCTATCATTTGCAGCCAGGTTAAAATGGTATGACTTTGCTAACTTGGAAACGAAAGCTGTAGAAGAGCAACAATATAAAAATGAGCAACTTGAAAATTAAGATAACTTACCAATTAATACAGATTTGCTCAACAAATCTCAAAGTATCAGGGCAAAGGAATATGCTTTGAAAAAATAAAATTATTAGTATTTTTTAACACCAATTAAGAATATTCTGGAAATATACATGCATATAAAAATGTGTGAAATTTATGAAAAATTCAGTCATACACAGTTATTAAAGGAAAGCTTGTATATAGCCTATCTTTAGGGTTGAAAGCCACAACCTCCAGAAACCATCCTGTAAGGCTTCTGTTGGCAATGAAACACTAGAATTAGAAGGGCCTTGATAGATCATCAATTTATCAAAATATTCCAAAATATTTTTAAAAAGCAATTTAAACAATAGCTGATATGTAATTTTCTAAAACAGAACATTTTTACTTATTTATTATTATTTTCTTTTTACTTTTAAGTACATGGGTACATGTACAGGATGTGCATGTTTGTTACATAGGTAAATGTGTGTCATGGGAGTTTGTCGTACAGATTATTTCATCACCTAGGTATTAAGCCTAGTATCCATTAGTTATTTTTCCTGAATCTCTCCCTCCTCCCACTATCTACCCTTTGATAGGTCTCAATGTGTGTTATTTCCCTCTATGTGTCCATGTTTTCTCATCATTTATTAAGGAAATCCTCAGAAAAAGGTCTCTTTGTTTAGATGTTATAAAAATAATTGCAAATAGGGGTCCCGTATTTCGTTTTTGACAAATAAAGCTCTATATTTTTAAAATATCTGTATAAGCAAAAGGAAACTGAAGTTTTCAGAATTTTAATTTGTCCTTGGGTGCACAAAAGCAGAAATATCTGACCACTCATCAGAGAATCCCTGTTCTGCATGGGATTTTAGGAGATTAGTTTGCTTCTTTCTAGGGAATAGAAGTAGCCTCCAGAGAAAGCATGCACCAATAAATTTTTTAACCTGACATTAAGGGAGATACAAAGTTGCTTTGAAAGAAGAGACTTTGATCTTAGGCCAGAAAGCTGAGAGAAGAGAACAAAGCAATCAGAATCCAGCATAGTCTCAATCTTCATTTAAACCTTTTCAGAACACTTCTTTGGAGTGAAAATTTTCTCCTAAAAAAGACAAACAAACCAACCTTAAGTATTTAGCTTTTAGGCTAATAGTCTTCATCTCTGAGCCACAAAAAGCAACAAATAATGATATTCATTCTACAAGGGCTCTGTTTTCCAAGATCTGAATTTATGTCAGCATTACATAGATCAATACTCCTTTGTCAGCTAAGAAGGAAAATAATTCATTTTTCATAATGTAGTTTTGATAGTTCAGAGACTCTACTTTGATCTTCAGGACAAAACTAGTATGAATACGGGCAAATATTATGACTTCTACTTTACGGAAGTAAAAGTTTAATCTCTAAGAACTAGAAAATACATAAATAGCTCCCTGTTTTGTAAGATCCATTGCACAAACTGGTTTAATTAAAGGCTCAGGTTAAGAAATAGGGAACTGAACAAATGTGATTCTAAGCTATGTTCTTAATCTACCATTTAAAAAATTTCTTGTCCAAGGTAACATACATTTACTACTAGAACTGGTAATTACACTCATAAACTAGTGTTCTCATTATACAAATTACCTCCCACATACACCCATTATTAAATAGCACTACGAATAAGGCTACAATTGGCTAGTTACCAAATCCTTTCCCCTTTCCTCCTTTACACACATGTAAACAATGCTTCCCAGCCTTCTGTGCAATTAGGTGACTGAGATCTGGCTGACAGAGTGCAGGTAGATGTTACATATATTTATTCCAAGTCTGGCCTACAAAACCCCTCTATGCTATCCTCCATGTTCTCCTTCCGTCTCCATTAGCTGAATGAGGAAGACAAGAAGTGCCAAGTCACAAGAGGAAAGGATCCTAGATCCCTGCATGACTATATAGAAAGCCTTCTAGCTACCAGCAATAGCCAGATTGGAATTTATATGAAAAGAAATAAACTTATATTCCAATAAACTACCAAGATTTAGGAATTTCCAAAGTGGTGTACCATTTTCTACTCCCACTAGCAAAGTATAAGAATTCCATTTGTTCCACATTCTCACCAACATTTAGACTTCTTAATATTACATATTCCATCCATATGTAGTTGTAACTGTGGCTTTAATTTGCTTTTTCTTGTGACTTTTAGTTTTAAGCATTTTCATTATGCTTGTCACCCATTTGTTACATCTTTATTTGAGAACTATTCAAATATTTTTTTAATTTTTAACTAGGAAGTTTATTTTCTATTATTGTGTGATAGGAGTTACTATTATATTCTGGATACAATCTTTTGTCAAATATATATTTTTGTCAGAAATATTTTCTCCTAATCTGTGGCTTGCCATTTCATTTTCTTAATGGTATCTTTCAAAAATCAGAAGTTTTTTATATATAGAAACTCTAATTTATCAGTTTTCCACTTATGGTTTGTGCTTTTTAAGTCATATGTTAGAAACTATTTGCTGTACAGCATTATAAAAATAGTCTATTTTGTTTTCTTTTTTAAAGTTTTATATTTTAGCTCTTGCAATTTGGAATATAATTTATCTAGTGAGAATAAAAGCTGGTGTTCATTTTGTTGCATAGGTTTATCCAGTTGTTCCAAAAATATTTATTGCAAAGCATTTCCTCAGTAAATGCCTTGATGCCTATGCCAAAAATCAACTGACCACTATATACAGGTCTCTTTTGGACACTGTGTTTTGGACCACTGACTGATTTGTCTATACTTACGTGGCATGGTTTGGCTCTGTGTCCCCTCCCAAATCTCATCTTATAGCTCCCATAATTCCCACGTGTTTTGGGAGGGACCTGGTGAAAGAAGATTGAATCACGGGGGTGGGTCTTTCCTGTGATATTCTTATGATAGTGAATAAGTCTCATGAGATCTGATGGTTTTAAAAACAGGAGTTTCTCTGCACAAGCTCTCTCTTTGCCTGCTGCCATCCAGGCAGCAAGGATGTGACTTCCTCCTCCTTGCTTTCTGCTATGGTTGTGAGGTCTCCCCAGCCATATGAAACTGTAAGTCCAATAAACCTCTTTCTTTTGTAAATTGCCCAGTCTCGGGTATGTCTTTATGAGCAGTGCAAAAATGGACTAATACATTATGCCAGTACCACAATGTCTGGATTACAGAAGCATTATAGTAAAATTTGAAAGTAGAGAATATAAATTCCCTAACTTTGTTCTTCTTCAAAATGTTTGTCTATTCTTGGTCCTGTGGATTTCTATATAAATTTAGTATTAGCTTGTCAATTTCTACCCTAGCCCCCCAAAATCTGTCAGTATTTTGATTGAAATTACATTAAATTTATATATCAATTTTTGGAGAACTAATAAAATTGAGTTTTTTAATCCATGGAATAAACATGAAACAAAAATCTTAAATTCTCTAAGCAACATTTTATAGTTTTCACTGTAGAAATCTTGCACGTGTTTATTAATTTCCCAGAGTATTTTATGTTTGGGGGATGTTATCATAAACAATTAATCTAAAATTTATTTGCAGATTGTTTCTGTATGAATAGAGAAATACATTTGTATAAAATTGGCCTTGCATCCTGTAGTCTTTCTATATGCACATATTACTTTTAGTTGCCTTTTTGATTTGTCAAGATTTTCTGCAAATACGTATATTCTGTGAATAAAGACAGTTTTACTTATTCCTTTTGAATTGTGATGCCTTTTACTTCTTTTTCTCGTCTTTTTGCATTGATTAGGATTTCAGTACAATGTTGAATAGAAAGCAGACACAACCTGTTTCTGACCTTAGCTAGAAAGTATTCAAAATTTCACCATTAAAAATGTTTGCTGTAGAGTTTTTATATGATAGATGTGCACATGAGATTAAATTGTTTTCATTCCTAGACTTCTGAGAGATTTTATTATGAATGAATGTTGAATTTTTCAAGTGCTTTTTCTACCTTCATTGAGGTGGTCATATAACTTCCTCCTTTCTTCTGCTAATGTTATACAATACATGATTAATTTTTAAATGTTGAACCAATCTTGAATTCCTGGGAAAAATTCCAAATGCTCATAACATATTATCCTCTTTATATATAATTAAATTGATTTCCAATATTTTGTTAAGAGCTTTTTATCTCTTTTGATGAGGGATAATGGAATGTACTTTCTTCAAATATCTTTGATTACAGAATCATGATGTCTTTGTAAAATCAGGTGTGTAGTGCTCATTCCTCTTATACTTTATGAAAGTTTATATAAGACTGTAATTTTTTCTTCGTTAAATGTTTCCTATAATTTACCAGTGAAGCCCTGTTGACCTGGAGTTTTCTCTATGAGAATGTTTTGAATTCCAAATGTAATTTGTTTACCAGTTACAGGACTGCTTATATATTTTTTTTCTTATGTCAATTTTGTTAAGTTGTGATTTTTTAAGAGAATTCTTCATTTCATCTAAAATTATAGAACTTACTGGCCTAAAGTTGGTCATTGTTCATAATACTCCCTATATTCCTCTTAATATCTTTAGCATATTTGTCTTCTCTGTCAAACCCAATATTGGTATTGTGTACTTTTCTTTCTTAATCCGTCTTGCTGAGGTGCATCCTTCTGATTGATCTTTTTAAAAAACAACTTCTAATCTTTTATTTTTTCTTCACTTTTTCTATCTGATTACAGTATTTATGATTTCTTTCTTCAGCTTACTTTGGTTTTAATTTACTCTCCCTTTTCAAGCCTTTTAATGTGAAAACTTAGTTAACTAATATCAAGTGTGCTATCTTTTCTATTTTAAGCATTTAAAAATGTTCATTTGTTCCCAAACACTTTTCTAGCTTCTCCCCACAAATTTTAATATCTATGTGTTAATTTTTATTTAGATTAAAGCATTTTCTAATTTTCTCTGGGATTTCTTCTTTGACCCACAAATTATTTAGTCATATACTACTTAATTTCCAAATATTTGATAATTTTTCAGATGTCTTTTAATTTTTCCTAGTTTAAATCTACTGGACAGTAGCTAGAGAAAACTGCTCTGCAAAATGTCTATCTTTTTAAAATTACTGAAACCTTCTTTTATGGCCCAGCATGTGCTCTATTTTGGTGAGTGCTCTATATGCACCTGAGAAAAATGTGTGTTCTGGAGATGTTGGGAATAGTATTCTACGTATATAAACTAGATCAATTTGATAGATGGTGTTTTTTGTTTGTTTTTGTTTTTTTGAGATGGAGTCTCGCTCTGTCACTCAGGCTGGAGTGCAGAGGCACAATCTCAGCTCACTGCAGTCTCTGCCTCCTGGGTTCAGGCAATTCTCATGCCTCAGCCTCCTGAGTAGCTGGAATTACAGGTATGTGCCACTACGCTCTGCTAATTTTTTGTATTTTTAGTAGAGACAAGGTTTCACCCTGTTGGCCAGGCTGGTCTCAAACTCCTGATCTCAAGTGATCTGCCTGCCTCGGCCTCCCAAAGAGCTGGGATTACAGATGTGAGCCACCACACCTGGCGTAGATGGTGTTTAGGCTTTTTTGTCTAGTGAACCTACCAATTTCTGAGAGTGAATGTTAAAAATACTATGGGCATTTGTGTATTCTTTCTTTGGTTGTGCTAATTTTTAAGCTTTGTTATTAGAGTACATTCAAATGTAGAATAGTTATGACATCTGATATACTGACCTTCTTATCTTCCTTTTCAGGTAATAATCCTTATCTCAAAGTTCACTTTGTCTGATAGTAAAATAGCTAAATCAACTTTCTAATGATTATGTTTGCATGTTATATATTTTCCCATCATTTTACTTCAAGGTATATAGATCTCTTTGTATTATAGACAGCATTTTTTTTGGGGGGAAGGAGGGTTTTGGTTTTATGGTTTTATTATAATTATTTTCTTTCCTTTTTTTTTTGTTCAGACAGGGTCTTGCTCTGCTACTCAGGCTGGCATGAGCCTGAGCACAAACAGCAAACATGGTTCACTGCAGTCTCAACCTCCCAGGCTCAATTGATCCTCCCACCTCAGCCTCCTGAGTAGCTTGGACCACAAATGCATGCCACTACCCTAAGCTAATTTTTATATATATATATATATTGTAGAGACAGGGTCTTGATGTGTTGCCGGGGCTGGTCTCGAACTCCTGGTCTCAAGTGATCCTCCAGCACTGGCCTCCCAATGTGCTGGGATTACAGGCCTGAACCACCTGTAATAACCACCTGTATGCCTGGTCTATTTTTTTTTATTATTTTTAAATTACACATAAAAATTATATATATCTATGGTGTAAAATACAATGTTTTGATATACATATACATTGTGCAATAGCTAAATCAAGCTAATTAACCTATCCATTACCTCATAATTATCATTTTTTGTGGTGAAAACATTTATAATTTGTTCTTTTAGCAATTTTCAAGAATATAATATCTTGTTATTAACTATAGTCACAATATTATACAATACACTTCTTGAATTTATTCCTGCTGTCCAAATGAAATTTTGTATCCTTGGACCAACATTTCCACAATTCTCTACTCCAGCCTACCACTCAAACCCCTGGTAACCACCATTCTACTCTCTGCTTTTATGAGTTTATAACTCTTTTAGATTTCACATATAAAAGAGATCATGCAATATTTGTCTTTCTGTGTCTGACTTATTTCACTTAGCATATTATCCTCCAGATTCATCCATGCTATTGCAAATGACAGGATTCCCTACTTTTTAAGGCTGAATAGTATAATACTTCATTGTGTATATATACATTTTCTTTACCATTCATTCATTGATGATCACTTAGGTTGCTTTCATATCTTGAATAATACTGCAATGAACATGGCAGTGCAAATACCTCTTCAACATACTCATTTCAAACACTTTAGATATATACTCAGAAGTGGAATTTCTGGATCATAAGGTAGTTCTATTTTTAATTTTTTTGGGGCCCCCACACTGTTCTCTACAATGGCTATAATAATTTACATTGCCATTAACACCGTACAAGGCAAAAGAATAAAACTGTATCTTTATCTCACCTTTTATACAAAAATCAACTCAAAATGGATTAAAACCTTAAATATAAGATCTGAAACTATAAAACTACTAGAAGAAAACATAGGGAAAAAGCTTATTGACATTAATCTGGACAAACATTTTTTATATGTGAGCCCAAAACACAGGCAACTAAAGCCTCATTAAAAAATGGGCCACAGCACTTTAAGAGGCCAAGGCAGGTGGATCATCTGAGGTCAGGAGTTCAAGACCAGCCTGACCAACATGGTGAAATCGCATCTCTATTAAAAAGACAAAAAAAAAATTAGCCGGACATGGTAGCACACAGTGGCAATCCCAGCTACTCGGGAGCCTGAGACAGGAGAATTGCTTGAACTCGGGAGGCAGAGGTTGCAGTGAGCCGAGATTGTGCCATTGCACTCCAGCCTGGGCAACAGAGTGAGACTTTGTCTCAAAGAAAAACAAAATGGGCCAAGAGTGTGAATATATATTTTTCAAAAGAAGACGTACAAATGAACAACAGGTATATGAAAAAAATGCTCACCATCACTAGTCGCTAGGGAAATGCAAATTCAAACCACAGTAAGATATCGCTTCACATTAGGATGGCTATTGCCAAAAGGGCAAGAGGTAACAAGTACTGGAGGACAGACCAGCATATATTCTATTTCTTTTGTTGCTTTTAAATTATTTTTATACCTTTTTATACAATTTTAAAAATAGTAACTTGACATGGTTTGGCTGTGTCCCCGCCCAAATCTCATCTGAATTGTAGTTCCCATAATCCCCATGTGTCTTGGGAGGGACCCCATGGGAGGTAACTGAATCATAGTGGCAGTTAATCCCATGCTGTTCATGTGAGTTCTTATGACATCTGATGGTTTTATAAAGGGCTTTTCACCCTTTGCTAGGCACTTCTACTTGCTGCCGCCATGAGTAGAAGGATTTGTTTGCTTCCACTTCTGCCATGATTGTAAGTTTCCTGAGGCCTCTCTGGCCATGTTGAACTGTGAGTCAACTAAACCTCTTTCCTTTATAAACTACCCAGTCTTGGGTACGTCTTTATTAGCAGTGTGAGATTGGTACCACAGAGAGAGGGGCACTGCTCTAAAGATACCCAAAAATGTGGAAGCGACTTTGGAACTGGGTAACAGGCAGAGGTTGAAACCTTTTGCAGGGCTCAGAAGAAGATAGAAAAATGTGGGAAAGTTTGGAACTTCCTAGAGACTTGGAGGGTTCAGAAGACAGGAAGATGTGAGAAAATTTGGAACTCCCTAGAGACTTGTTGAATGGCTTTGACCAAAATGCTAATAGTGATATGGACAAAGAAGTTCAGGCTGAGGTAGTCTCAGATGGAGAGAAGGAACTTGTTGGGAACTGGAGTAAAGGTCACTCTTGCTATGCAAAGAGACTGGTGGCATTTTGCCCCTGCCCTAGAGATCTGTGGAACTTTGAACTTGAGAGAGATAATTTAGGGTATCTATGGAAGAAATTTCTAAGAGGCAAAGCATAGAAAAGGAGGAAGAGCATAAAAGTTTGGAAAATTTGCAGCCTCAGGATGCAATAGAAAAGAAAACCACATTTCCTGGGGAGAAATCCAAGCTTGCTGCAGAAATTTGCATAAGTAATGAGAAGCCAAATGTTAATCACCAAGACAATGAGGAAAATGTCTCAAGGGCATGTCAGAGACCTTCACAGCAGCCTGTCCCATCACAGACCTGGAGACCTAGGAGGCAAAAATGGTTTCTTGGGCTAGTCCCAGGGCACCCCTGCTCTATGCAGCCTTGGGACATGGTGCCCTGTATCCCAGCTGCTTCAGCTTCAGCTGTGGCTAAAAGATGCCAATGTATAGCTCAGGGCATTGCTTCAGAGGATGCAAGCCCCAAGACTTGGTGGCTTACATATGGTGTTGGACCTGTGGGTGCACAGAAGTCAAGAACTGAGATTTGGGAACCTCTACCTAGATTTCAGAGGGCTTATGGAAATGCCTGAATGTCCAGGCAGAAGTCTGCTGCAGGGGTTGAACCCTCATGGAGAACCTCTGCTAGGGCATGGAGAACCCCTGTGGAAGGGAAATGTGGGGTTGGAGCCCCCACATACAGTCCCCACTGGAGCACTGCTTGGTGGAGCTGTGAGAAAAGGGCCATTATTCTCCAGACCCCAGAATGGTAGATCCATCGCCACCTTGCACTATGCACCTAGAAAAGCCACAGACGCTCAATACTAGCCTGTGAAAGCAGCCAGTAGGGGAGCTGTACCTACAGGGGCAGAGCTGCCCAAGGCTGTGGGAGCCCATCTCTTGCATCAGTGTGACATGGATGTGAGACACAGAACCTAAGGAGATCATTTTGGAACTTTAAGGTTTAATGACTACCCTATTGGATTTCAGACTTGCATGAAGCCTGTAGCCCCTTTGTTTTAGCCAATCTCCCCTTTGAAAGGGCTGTATTTACTCAATGCCTGTAACTCCATTTTATAGGAAGTAACTAAGTTGCTTTTGATTTTACAGGCTCAGGTGGAAGGGACTTACTTTGTCTCAGATGAGACTTTGGACTTGGACCTTTGGGTTAATGCTTGAATGAGCTAAGACTTTAGGGGACTGTTGGTAAGGCATGATTGTGTTTTGAAATGTGAGGAAATGAGATTTGGGAGGGACCAGGGGTTGGAATGATATGGTTTGGCTGTGTTCCCACCCAAATCTTATCCTGAATTGTAGTTCCCATAATTCCCATGTGTCATGGGAGGGAACTGGTGAGAGATAATTGAATCATGGGGGTGGTTACTTCTATGCTGTTCTTGGGACAGTGCGTTTTCACAAGGTCTGATGGTTTTATATGGAGTTTTTCTGCCTTTGCTCAGAACTTCTTCTTACTGCTGCCATGTGAAGAAGTACATGTTTGCTTCCCCTTCCATGATGATTGTAAGTTTCCTGAGGCCTCCCCAGTCATGCTGAACTGTGAGTCAATTAAACTTCTTTCATTTATAAATTACCCAGTCTCTCATATCTTTATTAGCAGCATGAAAACAGACTAATACATGACTCTGAAGATTGCAATTTGCACCCTTAATTTAGAATTGTCTACTTCTAATTGTTATTAATGTGCTGTTCTTGCCATACATTATAAACACTATAGATAATATTATTTTTATTCTAAACAGTTTTCAGTTGAAAAATAATAAAACCATTAAATACAGGCTTTTAAATTTACCAAGAGAGATTTACCATTTCTTGTGTTCTCCATTCTTTCCCATCAATACAACTATTATTCTCTTCAGCTAGCAGAACCTACTTTAGCTTTCCTTGTGTGCAATTCTGCAGACAAAGAATTCTCTCAAATTGGAAAATGTTTCTATTTTACTCTCAGTTTTGTTTCATACATTCATTAAATATAGAACTCTGATTGATAGCTTTTGTTTTCTTTCCAAAACTTTAAAGATACGATTCTATTGTTTCCTGGCTGTTATTATCTTTGGACAATAATTGTCCTCTAGGTAATATGCATTTTTCCCCAGCTGCTCTCAATATTTTTTCTTCATCTTTTAAAAATTTTATTGTTAGTCCCACATAAATCTCATTCTATCTTTTCATAGGATACCTCAGTCCCAAATTCAGTCTTTGCCCTACCTCCTCAATTAGATCTCCACTCTCTGCTTAATATCTCTTCTTTTGCTCCAAGTCAGAGAACTTAAAACAATGTGAGATGAACCTCATTTTTTCCCCATTCAACAGCATAAATTAGCTCAATGTCTGTTGCCCAACAACTGTAGGCAGTCACTATATTTTGTCCAGTTTTGTAGTTTTGTACAGTGGAAGGATAGCTTGGAAAGCAGTTATTTTTTCAAGGATCGAAGAAATCTTCTACAGACATCTTAATGACTAATATTCTACAAAGTTCCAATGTAGTGCTTTCATTAAACTTTTTTGTATTAATTAATACATATGTTAGTTAAGCATCTTTATCTATTATATGTGAAACTATAAAACTAGTTCTTAGAAACTTTAGTAACATTTCCTCGGGATTGATTCCTAGAAAAATTAATAAATAGGACAATATTTCTGATTCTTGAAAATACCAAAAAACTTCTCTCCTCAAATCTAATCGGTTTTGAGACAAAAGAATTCTCTCTATATATACACATATAAAGCGCGCACACACGCACACATATACATGCTCACACAAACACATATATATCTTTAGATAAATATATATCCAAACTATTTCCACAACAGTTGTATCAATGTTATGGTAAACATTATGACAGTGTGTTAATCATATAAATAGTAAAATAGTGAGTTGATAAATGGCAAATATATATATATATATTCTTCTGGTTTCTCTGTCCTCTGGTAGCCACCTTCTGCCTCTGGTTACTTTGGATTCTTATCCTCCAGCTAACCCCCAAATCCTTAAGCATCCTTAAGAAAAAGGTGCCAGCACTCTGCATTGTCATTTCACCATTACTGATTTTACCACCAGGATTTTCAGACTTTTAATCATCATAAAGGTGAGAATAATTTTACTATGACTTTCAGAGGCTTTTGCTTTAGCACTTTAGTTTCATTCAAAACCTCAGAATGTATTGAATTATAAACCAGCTATCTGTTCTCTGATTTTGTTACTTCTGTGCTGAGTGGGCACCAAAACGTTGCTGATCTTTTTCTCCCAGGAGTGATGCTTTGCTTAGGTGAATACCTAATCCTCATGCTTCAGCCCATATAGGCAAATGCCCCAGGGAAACAAACAGCTGCTGATCCTCAGCAACTTCTGAAATGTTTTCGCCTGTCTGAACTTTTAGTGCATCTAGTACTGCTTGATTTCTCAGTTTTCTGTTATCTTTAACAATATGATTTTTGTAATTTATTCAGCTTTTGTAGTTTAATCAGCAGTTTTCTTGGCCTCACATTACTCACTAGTCTACTTTGAAGCAGAAGTTTAGTTTTGCCTGTTTTTAATTTTTTATAAGTAGAATTACAAAGTATGTATTTTTTTCTTCCTGGTTAATTTTGCTCAATATTGTTCTTTTTATATATTCATCTATTTTTTGCATGTTCATATTCATTACTGTAATTAGTCCATTGTATGATTACACCAAAATTTATTTATGTATTGTACTGTTAGTATCTGAGAAATTTTCACATTGTGGCTATGATGAATAGTGCTGCTTTGAACATTATCATAAATGTATCCTGTGAATATGTAAATACATGTTTATTAAATGTATACAGTAGTAAAATTCCTGGATTATGGGGCACGCACATATTTTTATCTTTAGTAGCTACAGTCAAACAAGATTCCAAAATGGTAGTTTCTATTTACTTTTCTACCATTAGCATATGAGACTTTCCATTTGTTTTTTTTTTTTTTTTTAATTTAATATATGTGTCATATTGCTATTTAATGAAGAAAGAATGGAAAGCTTGTAATGTGTCCCTATTTACTTCCTTCATTTAGCATGTGGTCATTCTTTCCCCAATTATATCAAGGTGCTACTATGCATATAGCACTCTATGAGGCATTAGCATAACCTCACCATGTTTATGGTATCCACCTGCAAGGAAATCAACTTTTTTTTTTTTTTTTTTTTTTCTTTTTTTTTTTTTCTTTTATTATTATTTATTATTATTAAACTTTAGGTTTTATGGTACATGTGCGCAATGTGCAGGTAAGTTACATATGTATACATGTGCCATGCTGGTGCGCTGCACCCACCAACTTGTCATCTAGCATTAGGTATATCTCCCAGTGCTATCCCTCCCCCCTCCCCCCACCCCACAACAGTCCCCAGAGTGTGATGTTCCCCTTCCTGTGTCCATGTGTTCTCATTGTTCAATTCCCACCTATGAGTGAGAATATGCGGTGTTTGGTTTTTTGTTCTTGCGATAGTTTACTGAGAATGATGATTTCCAATTTCATCCATGTCCCTACAAAGGACGTGAACTCATCATTTTTTATGGCTGCATAGTATTCCATGGTGTATATGTGCCACATTTTCTTAATCCAGTCTATCATTGTTGGACATTTGGGTTGGTTCCAAGTCTTTGCTATTGTGAATAATGCCGCAATAAACATACGTGTGCATGTGTCTTTATAGCAGCATGATTCATAGTCCTTTGGGTATATACCCAGTAATGGGATGGCTGGGTCGAATGGAATTTCTAGTTCTAGATCCCTGAGGAATCGCCACACTGACTTCCACAAGGGTTGAATTAGTTTACAGTCCCACCAACAGTGTAAAAGTGTTCCTATTTCTCCACATCCTCTCCAGCACCTGTTGTTTCCTGACTTTTTAATGATTGCCATTCTAACTGGTGTGAGATGGTATCTCATTGTGGTTTTGATTTGCATTTCTCTGATGGCCAGTGATGGTGAGCATTTTTTCATGCAATAACAGACAAACAGAGAGCCAAATCATCAGTGAACTCCCATTCACAATTGCTTCAAAGAGAATAAAATACCTAGGAATCCAACTTACAAGGGATGTGAAAGACCTCTTCAAGGAGAACTACAAACCACTGCTCAAGGAAATAAAAGAGGATACAAACAAATGGAAGAACATTCCATGCTCATGGGTAGGAAGAATCAATATCATGAAAATGGCCATCCTTCCCAAGGTAATTTACAGATTCAATGCCATCCCCATCAAGCTACCAATGACTTTCTTCACAGAATTGGAAAAAACTACTTTAAAGTTCATATGGAACCAAAAAAGAGCCCGCATCACCAAGTCAATCCTAAGCCAAAAGAACAAAGCTGGAGGCATCACACTACCTGACTTCAAACTATACTACAAGGCTACAGTAACCAAAACAGCATGGTACTGGTACCAAAACAGAGATATAGATCAATGGAACAGAACAGAGCCGTCAGAAATAATGCCACATATCTACAAGTATTTGATCTTTGACAAACCTGACAAAAACAAGAAATGGGGAAAGGATTCCCTATTTAATAAATGGTGCTGGGAAAACTGGCTAGCCATATGTAGAAAGCTGAAACTGGATCCCTTCCTTACACCTTATACAAAAATCAATTCAAGATGGATTAAAGACTTAAATGTTAGACCTAAAACCATAAAAACCCTAGAAGAAAACCTAGGCATTACCATTCAGGACATAGGCATGGGCAAGGACTTCATGTCTAAAACACCAAAAGCAATGGCAACAAAAGCCAAAATTGACAAATGGGATCTAATTAAACTAAAGAGCTTCTGCACAGCAAAAGAAACTACCATCAGAGTGAACAGGCAACCTACAAAATGGGAGAAAATTTTCGCAACCTACTCATCTGACAAAGGGCTAATATCCAGAATCTACAATGAACTCCAACAAATTTACAAGAAAAAAACAAACAACCCCATCAAAAAGTGGGCGAAGGACATGAACAGACACTTCTCAAAAGAAGACATTTATGCAGCCAAAAAACACATGAGACTTTCCATTTGTATGTATTCCATTGGCTGTATTTTCTCTCAGACCTCTTTCCTTTCTTTGTGAGAGTATTGTTTCCTATTGTTTTAGATAAATTATTTATGTAATAAAGGTATTAATTCTGCCATACTTGCAGCAAATGTATTCCTGTATATTTGGTTATTTCTGTTTTAACTCCAGCTATAGGAAACATAATGTGAAATGACTTTGGATTACTCATACTTTCAATTATTCACATCTCTGCTTCAGTTCATTAGAGTAAATAATTGTCTTAACTTCATCACAACAGTGAATGTTTTATCAAAAGATATACTTTAAGACTGGGATTTATAAAGCAAATTAGGACTAATGTAGATTCACTCACACTCTTCGAGGAGATAGAATTATAAACTGGCAAATAGCTAAAAAAAGGGGGGGAAGAAAAAAAGGATATCTGTATAAATGCTGTTTCATGCTATACAATCAGAATAAGATGAATCTATCATTAACAGGATGATGAGGCTTTTTGTTTGTTTTAGAGGATTGGTTAGAGTTGTGTTTTTCTGCATCACATTGGCTCCCATAAAAAGCCACATCTGAATGTTTGTGGCCACCCTGTTTCTCTAGCATGCCCACATAAAACAGGCCTTTTTACCTGATGCTTTATTAGCTATGTCACATCCCATTACTCTAGTTGTGACTAATGTGAGGTGAGAAATGATGCTGAGCCCCACATCTCCTAGCCTCACTAAAATTATTAGAATAACAAAGCCAAGCCAACCAGCAATGCAATATGATAAATTATAGTTATCTTGACATTCATTAAAACCAATTTTTAGTCTAATATGTTCCCATAACCAAATCATTTTCCCAAAAAAGTATAATACAGAATCAAAGCTACATCTGTTAATAATGAAAACCTCAAATTTATATAGAAGTGATTATGATCTCCAATACTTCCAAGTAGGTTCATAAATCCACAAGATTTTTCATAGTGTTTAATCTTTTCCTCACCTAAAATTTAAGCAAATGCTTTATTGCTGAAACACAGGCTAAAAGCATCAAAGTTATAAATAATTAAATCAATAAGCAGCATTATACTTAAACATAAGTAAAACTATGTCTAAATTATTGGTTTGATTTTAATTTCATTGACTTTTTCAAAATTATTCTAAAACAACAATATTTCCCAGTAGTAGTCCTAATTTTCTCCTACCAGTATATTGTCACTAGCTTCAGTCACTGCATAGAAAGCCTGTAGCATTCTTGGCATACTGCCACCTGAAAAATGCCATGGCTTAACCTCCATTAAGGAGTCCACCCTCTACACATCTAAAACAAGTAGAGAAGATGAAAAAAATCATTTCAAAAAAAGCTGAAGTAGATGACTACCTGGAATTGTGTGGTCTGTGCCTCACTTGGCCCAGAAAATGAGAAAGGTATTTGTGAATGAAAAGAGAAAACTGTAGTCAAAGCATATGTTATGCATATACAATTTATTTTTATGAGCCTTTAAAGGAACTTGAAATTATAGCACAACTACCTTATTTCTATCTTGCAATGTATTTTGTGTGTGTGTGTATATATATACACACACATATGTGTATACATGTATACATATATGTATGTATACATGTGTACCTATAGGTATGTATACATGTGTGCATATATGCATACATGTGTACCTATATGTATGTATACATGTGTACCTATATGTGTGTATACATGTGTACCTATATGTATACATGTGTACATATATGTATGTATGCATACATGTATACATGTGTGCATATATGCATACATGTGTACCTATATGTATGTATACATGTGTACATATGTGTATGTATACATGTGTACATATGTGTGTGTATACACGTGTGTGTGTCTGTGTGTGTATACATATATACACACATATAAACTTTTCGTGAGAGAGTTCATCAGGGGAATAAGTCAGTGTCAAAAATGCAAACCCAAGCAACACATGATCACAACTCAGATCTACCAACCCCTACCCATAATTCCTCTAACGGGTAAAAGTCATTTACCACAAAGCACTGTGATGGAAATAAACTGAGACAATTAGAGCTACCTTAAAAGTTGAAGATGACTGTGATTTTTTGAGACAGTCAACTGTCATTACAGAGAATCTTCCTTTTAAAAAGTATTATTAAAAAAGGAGCTAATTTAGGCCAGGTGCTGTGGCTCACACCTGTAATCCCAGCATTTTGGGAGGTGGAGGTGGGAGGATTGCTTGAGTCCAGGAGTTCGAGACCAGGCTAAGCAACATGGCAAAACCCCGTCTCTACAAAAAACACAAAAAAATTAGCCGGGTGTGGTGGCATCTGCCTATAGTAGCACCTACTCGAGAGGTTGAGATTGGAAGATTGCTTGAGCCCAGGATGGGGAGGTTGCAGTGAGCTGAGATTGTACCACTGCTCCAACCTGGGTGACAGAAGGAGACCCTGTCTCAAAAGAAAATAAATAATGTGTCTTATACTGGCAATTAAAAATAATTAATTGATTTAAAAAATTAAAAAGGAATTAATTTAAAATACTATGATTTAGCTTAGAAGATACTCTTTACAATGTATTATTTGAACACTGGAAGACGCAATTGTGAGTTAGATTGTCAAATATAGATGCAATCTGTGTGACTCTGTAAATATTTACTTTCAGAGTTTAAGAATGGAATGCAATTTTCCAAAATGTGGAAAGCCTTCCAAAAAGTTATTTGGAAAGACTTTTCCCTGTAGGGACTGGTTATCAGGACCTTTGTAGTTGGGTAAAGCAGAAAACACTCCTTCATTCCTGTGATCTGCCTTGGATCTGCAAAGATAAAGAAAAAATACTCCATAAAAACATTTATTCTATCTAGGGAGCTGAAACTGAGTTTTAATGCCACTGGGGAACTGCTCTGGTTGTTCACTTGACTTAGCAAGAAGCAAATAATCCAGCACTCAGAGAAAAAAAATATGTAATTAAGGCCTCAACCATGCAAAATAATAATAACCAAATATCTGAAAACAAGGAGTTATTGTTAGCACAGCCCATTTGATTAGAAGTGATTTTAACAAGAAACTCACGAAGGCACAAAATAATTCAAAACACAATTTAGAATAGGTTAAAATTGTGTTTGTATATATAAACTACAGTATGCCTTATTGGACAGACTCATTGAGGCGATTAAGATTTTAATGTGTTACTCAAATTATGAGATAATTTTGCATTTTCTTGTGATTACATTTACAAACTATTTTTTTTTTGTCTAAGACATACTGAACAGAAATAAGAACCATTTTATCAAGAAACTGAATATGTGACTGTTCAGACGTAACAGGAAACTAGAGTTATTCTGAGGATGTTGTCATCCATCAACCCACAGGAGTCATTATTGCTGAAAGATACCAATTACTAATTCAACAATCCTCCAAGTATCCTTCCCTTTAACCAGTAGAAAAGATCAGACCTCCCAGATTGTTAAGAAATTATTTAAAACCTGTTACATCTACAAAGAGTAATCTATAAACCCCCTACCTTTACTTCTTTGTTCCTAACCCACCTTGCAATCTGACCAAAACCCTATCACTATCACTCCATAATACAACCCTCATTGAAAACACTAATGACGGCCTGAGGCCAAATCTCCTGCCTGGTCCCAGCCTTAGAAATGTAAGAGAAATAGAGAGGATTCTAAAAATACACCAAAATAAATCCAGGAGCTCCCTTTTCCTCCACAACAAGCTCTAAACATTTGGCCAATTCTGAGTCAAACTAATGGCTAGGACTATCACAAGCTAGGGAGGCTAATGAGCTTTTCTCTCTAGAGGGAAGACCTTGGCAAAATTCTGAGGAACTTCACTTAAGCCCAATAAACTGCTTTTGAGGATAAACTTGGCACTTAAAACCTATATATTCCTAAGAAGGCTGACTGCTGGGTCTCCTGAACATTTGTCAGATAGAGTAGCTCCATCAGGTGGGTGAGACTCCTTGCCCCTAAGGCCAGGACATTACAAGAGACTTGAAAACTAGAGACTTGAAAACTGAGAGGCTTTATCAGGAGCAGTAGTAATTGTAGATTCTAGCCTGTAAATTCTTTCCCTACTCCTTTGAGATATAAGTCTCTCTTAGCTTCTTGCCAGTTTTATAACTCAGGAATGCCTTTCTCAAGAACCTGGGAGTCATCCCTTTGAAATGTAAGCATCAGGAAAAGTAGTGTGTTCTTTATAAAAGCTGAATAACATTACATTGCATGTATATACAACATTTTCTTTGTCTGTTCACCCACGGAGGGCATTTAGGTTGTTTCCACACCTTGGCTATTGTGAATAATGCTGCAATGAACATGGGACTGCTAATATCTCTTCAAGATCATTAGAAAAGAAGGAAATTCTGTCATATGCAACAACATAGATGGATCTGGAGGACATTTTACTACGTTAGATAAGCCAGGCACAAAAGGAAAAATACTACATGATTCCACCTATATGATCTACTCAAAGTAGACAAACTCATAGAAGTAGAAAGTAGAATGGTAGTTGCCTGGGGCTAGGGTAAGAAAGAGATAGGGAGTTGTTCAATAAATACAAAGTTTCAGTTATACAAGATAAAAAAGTTCTAGAGATCTGCCATAAAACATTCTGCTAATGGTTAACGATACTGTATTGTAAAATTAAAAATTTGTTACAACGGTAAATCTCATGTTACATATATTTACCACAATAAAACATACTAACAGTAAAAAGATAGTGCCCCAATCTCTCAGTCTCTGTAGAAGGGTGCGTGCCTAACTTCCATAAGCATCAATTAGTAAACACAGATTGCCTAATCACATTTACCAACCTCTGCTAATGTTCACTAGGTCATCAGGTGACTGCCAGTTGTTGGCTCCTATATAACAGGCCTACAAATACAGAAGCCAGCGCCTTTAACCCTTTGTGGAATATCCTAATAACAAGAACTGAGACAACAAAGAAGACTCACAAACCATTTTAACTGATTAGCAGCCAGAGGTAACAGGAAAATTAGAAAGAGCAATCTGCCCAGAGAAGTAGTATTTCTGGAAAAGACAAATGGAAATTGGAATAAAATCCCACTTGATTTCCAAACTAAAGACTTTATTAAATGAAGTAAAGAAGTGAATTATCACTGCCAGAAACAAAAAGAGTGTCTTAGAAGATCAAGATCAAGAGTTATAAAATCCAGAACAAAAAGCAATTGAGATGAAAACATGAGGAAAAAAATAAAAGATTTGAAAAATAAATACAATGGATCTAATATCCAAATAAGAGGAATTTTAAGAAGAGAAAAAAGAACTAATGAAGGCAAAGTGACAATTAAATAATAGAAGAGAATTTTCTTGAGGTGAAGAAAAAATCTAGATAAGCAATTGAAGTGGTTCACTAAGTTCCAGACTTCATGATAAAAAAGATATATATCCCTGGGCCTGTGCAACTAAAAGTCCAGAAGTTGGAAAACAAAGAAAATACTGTATGAGCTTAAAAACACAAAGAAAAAGTTACCTAAGAAAAAAGAATACCAGACCATGAAATAGAGTAGGAATCCCTTTTAGAAGCCTTTATGCTCCCCATGAAGTCCCCCTCCACCTCCACCAGCGAGCATGGAAGTCAAGGAAAATCTCTACTTCCTTCAAGGGAAGTTCCAGGCACCTAGCTAGCTCTAAGAAGTAAATAAGTGATTTGATAAGCAAGAAGGTAAAATAACAGTTTAAAACAGTAGCTAAGGACATCAGATTTGTCAGATGTTTGGTTCCTTATAAAAACTAAAGGTAACATCTTAATATATGTCCCCGAGTTGTTCTTCAGAAACTCAAGACCCCACCAAACAGATCCTCTGGTGTCTAAGCTTCAGATAAGGGGAAACTGAGGATTGAACTCTGACCACTGTTTCTTGTTCTAAACTTCTTCCTGAGGCGCCTGGAGGAGGTCACACCCAGGACCCAAAGCTAACGTTCTTTTCTGCTGAACCCAAATTTTTAGCCTTAGCCTTGAAAGCCAGAAAATCTTTGAATGTACTTATGAACTGTAATCTCCTGCTTCAAGATGTCCCACCCTTTTGGGCCAAAACCAACATGTAAACTCCATGTATTATTGATTTATAATTTTGTTTGCAACTTCTGTTTTCCTGAATTTACCTCTGCCTTTATTATTTATTTATTTATTGAGATAGAGTTCTGCGCTTGTCGCCCAGGCTGGAATGCAATGATGTAATTTCAGCTCACTGCAACCTCCATCTCCTGGGTTCAAGAGATTCTCCTGCCTCAACCTCCCGAGTAGCTGGGATTACAGGTGGGCGCCCGGCTAATTTTTGTATTTTTAGTAGAGATGGGGTTTCACCATATTGGCCAGGCTGGTCTCGAACTCCCAACCTCAGGTGATCCACCTGCCCCGGTCTCCCAAAGTGCTGGGATTACAGGTGTGAGCCCATGCCTGGCTATCCACACCTTTAAAAACCCTTACTTTCAAGCCATCAGGAAGGTCAGAACTTAAGCATCAGTTCTCCAATTCTCCTTGCTCCCTGCCCTGCAAATAAACACCTCCCTTTCTCCTACTGCAAAACTCAGCATGGATATCTGACTTTACTCTGCCAGGCAAGAGGAACCCTAGTTTGGTTCGATAATAACTGAGATTTGTCATATGAAGCCTTGGAAGCTATAAGACATTGGAATAAAATTTATAATAAATTGAGAGACAAGCCTGGCAACACCAGAATTGTTTTACCAGCCGAGATATCCATTACTCACTAGAGTGAAATAACAATATTTATGTATATGCAATAATATATAGAGTGTCATTCATGTACGGTGAATAAAGAAAATACTTGTAAAAATACTCTAACCAAACAACCAAATCAGAAATCTCAAAATGAGGGAAGAAGAATCAACCAAATACTTGTGAGTGGGCTGAAATAGTTGGGTCAAACATACCAGATCATGAATGCTGGGACAGTAAAAAGTAAGAGTTAATGAAAGAGTACAGTAGGGCAGTTTGAAGCAAGATAAATATTTTTTAAAAAGCCTTTATCTTCTTTAGCAATAATAAACTTTAAAATGAGAAAAATATAATAATTATAGTACTTATAAACATTACAAAATACTGAGAAATTAATAAAAACAGTATGAGACATATGCTATGTGGAACAAAACCATACAATTGTATTGTAAGTTATTAAACAATATCTGAACCAAATAAGAAGGTCTTTAGTTGGGAAGACATAGTATGAAAATAATATCTTTCCCCTAAATTAGCACATACATCTAATGGAATTGCAATTAGAGTCCCAATAGGACTTAAAGCAGATTGGAATAATATAATCTGGGATTTACAAGAAGAATAGGTGCCTAATCATAGCCAATAAAATCATGTAATAGAAGACCAATAAGGAGGTAATTAAAACTTATAATAAAGCCAAATTATTTGGTATTATTACCAAATCAATGTGCACTGGTATAGAAATAAACAGATCAATGGAATGAGAAAATACCTAGAAATAGATCTTGCTATATAAGATCAGTAGAGAAAGAACAGATTATTAAATAAATATGCTGCCACAACTAGGTATCTAAAAATTATTTATTCCCATCCTTCACCATGCACAAAAAACAAATTCCATATTCATTATAGACTTAATTATAAACAAAACAAAAACATTAGGAGACAGCACCTATGATAAACAGAAAAGAAAATCTAGACAAAATTGGAATCCCATAACTTATATACCTATTTGATTACATGGTATTTTCTGAGGCAAACAAGTCAATAGACAAATGATAGATTTAGAAAAATATATTTGCCAAGCAAATGGTAGACCAAGGGTTAATTATCCACAATATGCAAAATACTATTAAAATTAATAAGAAGACAACTCAATAGAAATAGAAATAGAAACTCAAAATACTATTAAAATTAATAAGAAGACAACTCAATAGAAATAGAAATAGTCTTTCATAGAAAGGACTATGAAAGAACAATTCACAGAGGAAAAAAAGATGTTTAAATTTACCAAGAGGGAAACTCAAATAAAACACAGTGAAATGTCACTTTATACCTAATAGACTTCCAAAAATTAAAAAAGCTCTAACACCAAATAATGGCAGGGATGTAGGAAAAAAGAAACTCTAATACACTTCCAGGAGTGTGAAGTGTGAAGATGACTTGTTTTTTGGAAAGCCATCTAGCAACATGTTAGAATTATAAGTACATATACTTTTCTATATGCCCTATAGAATAAAAGTCCTAGTGCATCAATAGTTATCTAGGAGATGATTATTGTTCTTCTGTTCATTTGACCAAAAATAAACACAGAGACAAAACCTTGTTAAGCAAATGCTCATATATAAAAGAATGGCTGAAAGAGTGATGATATACCACACAATAAGAGATCATTCAGCCATTAAAGAGAATGAATGAGAGCTTTACCAGTTGATCTAGAAGTATTTTCATACTATATTGTTGAATCAGAAAAGAAAGATACAGAAAAATGTGTAAAACATCACCTATATGTGCAATGTAAATGATTACAAATCACATAAACATATTTATATTATTAATAGTATATGAAATGAAGAGAAACATGGAAGAATAAACATTAGGACGACACAAGCAATTATTACCTTGCTTGCGTGACGTGATGTGATGTGATTGCTATAGAGATTTGTGCTGAAGATTGAGGACAAGGAGAAATCAGGCCAAGAAAAAAATAGGAAAGATACTGTATTAAAAAATTGATACTCAGGGGTCTGAGGTGGGAGTTTTATTTGAGACCAGTCTGGACAACATAGTGAGACCCAATCTCTACAAAATTAATTTTTTTTTTAATTAGGTGGGTATAGTGGTATGCCTGTAGTCCCAGCTACTCAGGGTGCTGAGGCAAGAGGATCCCTTGAGCCCAGGAATTCGAGGTTGCAGTGAGCCATGATTGTGTCACTGAACTCCAGCCTGGGTGACAGAGTGACGCTCTATTTAAAAAAAAAAAAAAAGAAAAGAAAACTGTGCAAATATGCAAAATTACATATGTGAATATAATTACATATGTGAATATAATTTTTATCATTAAAAATGGTGATGACTTTTGTTTTAAAAGCTTTTTCCTCGGTGACTAGGAAAATTTATCTGGCTATGTTTAGGAGTTAAAAGGAAAGGAGTGGGCCCATGGGCTTTGGTGCTGGATGGCTGGAGTTCAGATCCCAGCTCTGTCACCAACTGGAGGTAAGACCCCCAATGCATTTTTCACTTTTTCAGGCTCAAAATGTCCTCATCCATGAAGTAAGGTTGTGAAAATAAAATGCAACAATGTAACTAAACTGTTTAGCACTGCCTGCCACATAGTAAGAGCTCAATAAATATTTTGTTAATACTATCATTCTTATTGTAGTTATTGCAAATTGGCCAGATTTGGGTCCCGGTTAGAGTAGATGGAAAGGCAGAGAGCAAGATGATTTTGAGGTTCAGGTGTAAGTGATTGGAAACCATGATACTATGTTTAAATCCTCCTTCTTAGGTTTTGTTTTGGTATACAAGAAAGTTAAAATCCTTAGCATGGCATTCAAGATCTTCAAAATCTGTCTTTCATCTAATTTCAACAATTCTCCTATAACCAGATATTGTATTTATTTTCCAAACAATTCCTGCAATACCTACTCAAAGAGTTGCTATTAGTGAAGAGGTAGAGGCATTTCTTTTTTTCACCCACCACATGCCAGGCTCTGTGTTATGTGCATTAACACTAAAATGTATGTTCTATTTTCCCCATTTTGAAGATAAAGAAATTAATATTATCATAGTTTAATGAGTGTTGAAGTTTGTTTTAATGTTAGGTATGGCTAGTTCCAAACCCTAGACTTTTTCTAATAAAGCTGGCTGCCATCAATGTATACAAGTGTCCCACAAACAATAAATATTCTACAAATTTAAAAGTAGCAGGATATTTAATGGGAAATTTCCATTGCCGTAAGAGTCTTGGCAGAGGTCCTAAAATTGAGGACAGCAAATGATAAATGTTCACACATTCTATAGAGAGGTGCCAGGCACTCCCACCCAGACCTGCTGAGATAAATCTAAACATGTCCTTTCCTCCTTTCTTCCTCACCTATCACCAACTATATAATGGATATAAAGTTGATTAGGTAATGGAGTTTTCGAGAAAACTTATTAGCCTAGAAGAAAGAAGGGTTGAGCTTTTCACCTCCTCACTTTCAGATGATGCTCAAGCAGCAGCCTGTTATAGAAAAACTAAGCAACTGGGCGTCTGAAGCACATGGCACCAGGCCGGCTTACAAGAGCACCAGACAGGGAGACATTGTCTCATTACTTCTGTTTCCTAGTTCCATGCTGGAGTATGAGGGAAAAGGAACATAAGAGCAAAGTGGAGGAAGAGTGAAAAAAGACAAGGACCCTCCTTTCTTACTGTGGGTCTGGGGAATTCTTGTGTCAGAACTGAGCTAGAAAGACAGGGAGATGCCTTCAATGGGATTAGAGGTGAAAGTTATGATATATGATTATACTATATTTTTAATATTTGAAAATGACAGTCCTAATATCCAATGACTGCTCTATTATTATTTCCAAAAAAGCTCTGTGATCTTTCTGAGATATTCTCCAGGGGCAGAGAAGGGAGATCCAACAAAGCCTGTTGGAGAACAGTGGTTGGAGAAAAGATGAGACTATTTCATAATTATCCCTTATTGACTGGTAACTTAAGAAACAGTACTTCTTCCATCTGCTGTGGCTGACATTGTTCACATACATTGTTCTCTTTTGAAATTCTTCCCAGCATTCTAGTCTCACCTTCCACGATCCTGCTTCCATAATGTCTTTGATAATGTCTCCAGATGAATTCATATTTTCTTCCGTGCTCCTATAGCCCTTAAAGCCCATTGATCATACAGTATTATAGCCACGAGGATAGTCAGACTCCTCTGAAACAGTGAGATCCTTCAGGATGGGCATGGTGTCTTATTTGTGTTTTATTTCCAGAGTTTAGCACAGTATTTTGCTCAAGCTAAATACTCAGTACTAGCTCATTAAATTGCCATGGAATAAATTGATTGTTGAAATCAGTCAGAGACTCCAGAACTTTGTTGTATCTGCTGTGCTCCAATGCCTCTGGTGGATAAATCCAGAAAATGTCTCCTGGACAGGGGACTACTATTTCTGCTTTCTTGTGATTTAACAGGTAAGAGGCAAGATAACTCTAATATAGATAAATATTCAGGAAATTTGAGACCTAGGTATCATCTGTGCATGAAGCAAGCAACTAGATAAAGTTCCTACTACGTGTCAGGCCTTGGGAATGAAAGATAAAAAAAGACACAGCATCTACCCGATTCCTTTAAACAATTCGCAATTGTTTAAAATGAATCTCAGTTTGGGAAATGCATGATCATCATTGCTGAGACTATCAGCAGCTTGAACTTGGAGTTGGCAGAACTCTGGATGTGAGTTGCCAGCTCTACAAGATAAAGATACAGAAACTGAGGTAGGAATAGTCTCAGGGCAGTAAAGCAGGCCTAGGCTTCAATACCAGATCCCTCCATAGACTTCCTTTGCTGAGAGTATGTGATGATTCCATAAGTTCCAAACCTGACTATTGACTTAATGACATATCCAGATTCATTCTAATTATGTAAGTATTATCATAACCCAAAATGGCCTTAACATTCCCTTCAGCTAGACTAAACTTCAGACAGGTTTTTACAGATTATAGGCCCCTGACCTCCCTTTTCTTAAAGCATTACAACCTTAGAAAACTTAAGGTTGTAAATTCTTTTGCTACCACTTTGAGATATAGATCTTCTTTCAGTCTCTTGCCAGTTTTACAACCAAGGAATGTCCTTCTCAAGGATTTAGGGGCCATCTTCTTGGCATGGAAGCATCAAGAAACGAGGGTAGGAGCCTAACTTCCACGAGCTCCAATTAGTAATAAACACAGATGGCCTAATCACATTGACCAGCCTTGCCCCTACAATCCTCTAGCACATTTCCACTAGCTAGTCCAGTGTTTAAAAACTCTTCTGCCTCTTGTTTCAGCAGAGTTGAATTTAATCACTCTCCCCTATTGCAATAGTCTTTTTTTTTTTGAGACAAAGTCTTGCTCTGTCACCAAGGCTAGAGTGCAGTGGTGCAACTGGCTCCCTGTAACCTCTGCTCCCGGATTCAAGTGATTCTCCTGCCTCAGCCTCCCGAAGTAGCTGAGACTACAGGTGCGTGCTACCATGCCTGGCTAATTTTTGTATTTTTAGTACAGACGGGTTTTCACCATGTTGGCCAGGCTGGTCTCGAACCCCTGACCTTGAGTGATCTGCCCCCTCGGCCTCCCAAAGTTCTGGGTTTACAGGCATGAGCCACTGCGCCTGGCTTACAATAGTCTTGTAAAAAGTTTCGCTGCCTGTTTAACTCCACGCAGTGCAATTTTTCTTTGACAACACCTTATAGCGTTTCAACCATGGCATAGTGGTATGATAGTTGTGATTAGGCAAAATTATCCAATAGCCTTTCTTGATTATATAAACCAGTGGTTCTCAACCAAGGCCAATTTTGCCCCTTACAGGACATCTGGCAAACTCTCTGAAGACATTCTTGGTTTTCCCAAAAAAAACGAGGAAGTTTGGCATCTACTGGGTAAAGTCTAGGGATGCTGTTAAACATTTTAAAATGCACAGGGCAGCCCCTCACTATGAAGAATAATTTAATCCAAATGTTAAAGCCATGGTTGGGAAACTCAGCTATACATAATTAGACTCCTAAGAGCACTCTTCCTAGGCTTCATCCTGGTCAAGGAAATGAGGTTGTACCAAAAAGCCCACACCAAAACACAACAAAAGCCAGCAACTGATAAATAACTTTTGAAGAGAATACCATTGAGAAACATGAGTGGAACCAATACAATTTACAGAGTATCGAATGATGTTAACACTAAACAAGTCCATATCTTGCTTGATTCAGAACATGTTCCACTTGCTGACAGTGTGCAGGTTCTGTCACTTCCTGACAGTGGCAACGTGGACCAGTTATTTTTAATTTTTATTTTTTTAATTTAAGTTCTGGGATAAATGTGCCAAACGTGCAGGTTTGTTACATAGGTATACAAGTGCTATGGTGGTTTGCTGCACCCATCAACCCGTCGTCTACATAGGTATTTCTCCTAATGCTATCCCTCCCCTTGCCCCTCATCCCCTGACAGGCCCCAGTGTGTGATGTTCCCCTCTCTGTGTCCATGTGTTCTCACTGTTCAACTCCCACTTGTGAGTGAGAACATGCAATGTTTGGTTTTCTGTTCCTGTGTTAGTTTGCTGAGAATGATGGTTTCCAGCTTCATCCATGTCCCTGCAAAGGACATGAACTCATCCTTTTTTATGGCTGCATAGTATTCCATGGGTGTATATGTGCCACATTTTGGGAAAACTGGCCAGCCATATGCAGAAAACTGAAACTGAGCCCCTTCCTTACATCTTATACAAAAGTTAACTCAAGATGGATTAAAGACTTAAATATGATGGATTAAAGACTTAAATGTAAGGCCTAAAACCACGGACCAGTTATTGAACTCTCAGGCTCATTTTTCTCATGAGTATAAAGGAGGAATCATGGCCCCTGCCTCTTAGCATGTTTGTAAAGATTCAATAATATGATGCATGCTCACTGCTTAACCCGGTATCTGACTCACAGTAAGCACTCAATGTATGATAATACAAAGCAACATTAAGAAGAGAAAATGGGAAATCTAAGAATTTACTACTTCATAAATAATGAGGAAATAAATGGTATCTAATTAAGTCTAGGCCTATCATTTAATATTTTGAGAGCAAACCAACTCTTCCAACACCATTATTTTTATGATAACTTAAGATCCAGATAATCTAGTTTGTGGGCATGCTGAGTCACTTTGGATTCATAATCAACATGAAAGTATTTCCTAGTAAGAATCTAATTAGATGTTTAATTTGTCTATATAGAATAATTAACTGCCACTTTGCCATTATCTGCTTTAGAGGTTCATATCAGTTCATTTATTTACACAATAATAACTGATTAATCCAACACAGGATGCCACCAGCTATCATATATCACTGACAAAGGAATAGCTCTTCAGTTAGCCTATACTCTCCTTAGAGAAATTACTAAATTTGCAGATGCTCTTTCAGTAGCTGGCAAGAAAACTTTAGTAGGTTACCTGATTTCATTTTCATTTACTAAAAAAGCAGTTATTACAGCAATAATAAAGAACAAACATAAATTTAATTCACTTGTGGTACATTGATCTCATTTTATTTGGCAAATACACAATAAAATAATTAAACGCCTCTTTTGCACATAGCTTGAAAACCTGTATCAGGATAAGCTAGCTCAAAATATTTGTAGGTAGCTCACATGCAAATTAATTTGGCTTATTATGTAATATAGAGTTCTAATGCATTTTCATCAACTACATATTGAGTAACAGACCTTAAATATCATGCCTTATATTTTTATTTGTCCCACATTTAGAGCTTCTATTACTTGTATTAGTCTTACTCCTTATTTTCAGTGTGTTCAAGATTATCTGAGTTTCCTCAAGAACTATAGTTGAAACTTTAAAATGCATTAGTATATGATAAGTAAAATTATGAAATCCCATTAGTTTTCACTCAACAATTAATTTTTAAAACAATAGGCAAAGAATGTTTTAAAATCACCAAACTAAAATAAACCTAAAGATAAAATACAATGGATTTTTTACTTCCAAATTTTCTAAACTAATTGTTTCTTCAGATAGACTTGTCAGTTCCAAATTGAATTGACTTAAGTTTCTGAATTCCTGGGAAATGAAGGATATTTCACCTCATTTTTTATTCCTGTATAAAGCAGAGTTGTATTAAAATTTTCAAATTTCTTTTTCTCTTTATGAGCTCCGCAGGGCACATTTTGGTTTGTTCAATATACTATTCCTATTTTAACTTTCTCATACATTCTTTTTTTTCAATTTTATTCTAAAATTTCAAGTCAAAGAATAAAATCTCTAAAGTGCTAGTCCTCCCTAATGTACTTTTGAAAAGGAGGACATTAGGTGTAACTTCAGTGAGGTACAGATCAGGACATAATGCTAAGAAGAACTAAAAAAAAAATTATCATAAAGAGCAGCATAGCTACAGAAGCTATGGAATTACCCTTTACAATAATCCTAACAGGAAGGCAAATAATCTGCTTGTCATTCTATCTAAAAGAGAAATTTTTTATCATCTAGAAATCCTCTGTAGACATTGTTTGGAAGGACACTTCCTGTAAATCAGAACCCATTACAGGTCGTGAGCTAATAAAAGTCAGTATTTTTTTGGAAAACAATGCTACAGTGTAAGTAGATAGTGTGTTAAGAGTTTAAATCAGTGGTTCTTACCTTTGGTTGGGCATTAGAATAACCTATGGAGCTTTGAAACACTCCAGTCCCCAGACTGCCCCCCAGATCAACTAAATCAGAACACTTAGGCTGGGACTCAGGCATTAGTATTGTTTATTGCTCTCCCAGGTGATTCCAATATGCAACCATTTTGAGAACCAATGCTTTAAAAAATAGAAGGCTTCATAACAATTACCACTATAGGATAGAGTTAAAAGAATATTTGCATGTATTTTCATAATTGATGGCTAGAATAAAACAATTTCCTCTACACCCTTAATATAACATTTAAGATGAGCTTTAAAGTTACTTCTAAAATTGATTTTTAAATTTTTGTACTTTTCTTACAATACTCCAGCAAAACTTTGAGATTTGTTTGATACATTTATATATCTAAGTTGGAGCAATTTGATCTGCCATAGCCATTTATAAGACACTAAATTATGAAGCAATATGAATTGCTAACCCAATTCAATTGACTCTAGGTGAAATAAAGAAATCAGTCATTGCTCAATCTGAGTTCCTCAAAAGCAAGATAATAGTATAAAATTTGGTATAAGAATATCGTAATACAGCAGGAAAATAACTTTTGTCTTCATATCTTGAAATAAAATCCCATGACCAGTTTATTACTCATTAAAAAATAGCTAAGTACCTTTTAGGTATACAGCACCATGCCAGACCCTGAGGATACAGTTGCAACTGAAAAAATCAGGGTTCCTACCCTCATCAACTTACAGTCCAGCTAGCTGATTTTGTAACTCAGGTCAAAGATTATGATCTCATCTATATACTCACTATAAACCCGATATTACTAAAACATTAGTAATACATCAAGTTCCAAGTTAATCACCATTTGTCCAAATAATATAACATTTTCAGATTGTGTTGGTTGATTTTCCTATACCTTTTTCTATATCCCATCTTCTAAAAGACCAAGAAAAGACTGATAATGTAAATATTACTACTTGAGCTTGGGCAAGTTTATGAGAAAAAAAATGTAGCAGATAATTCTTATATCCCCACCTCCCCATAATTTTCTGTTCCTTTCTTTGCTGTCTTTTATTATGTCTCACTTTAGTCGTCATCATCATCATCATCATACCATTATTGTAATTGTCACAACTACCTAGGCAGTCTCTAATGTGCAACTCAAAAAGGTATCTGAAAGCAAAAGCTGTTAAAAATTTGACATATAGCTTTTTAATTTTTTCACAACATATATTAAGAATTTTAAAATGTCATTAAGAACTCTTTATAAACTTCATTTAAAATGGTATGTGGCTGAAATTCATAATATGACAGGGCACTTCAAGAGCTTCAGAATATTAATTTAATGAGCAAATATGTATGCACTGGCTTCTATGTACTGGACACTATTCTAGATTCTGCGGACACTGAAAGAAACAAAGACAAGTGTCTTAGCCCATTCAGGCTGCTTTACCAGAATACCATACACTGGGTGGCTTATGAAAAAACAAATTTACTTCTCACAGTTCTGGGGGGTGTTAGGGGGAAAGCTGGGAAGTACATAATCAAAGTGCCAGGAGATTTGGTGTCTGGTAAACTGTGGCTGTGTCCTCACATGGTAGGAGGGGCAAGGCCGCTCTCTGGGGTCTCTCTCTCTCTCTCTTTTTTTTTTGAGACGAACTCTCCCTCTTGTCCCCCAGGCTGGAGTGCGATGGCGCAATCTCGGCTCACTGCAACCTCCACCTCCTGGGTTCAAGCGATTCTCCTGGCTCAGCCTCCTGAGTAGCTGGGATTACAGGCACCTGTCACCATTCCCAGCTAATTTTTGTATTTTTGGTAGAGACGGGGTTTCACCATGTTGGCCAGGCTAATCTAGAACTCCTGACCTCAGGTGATCCACTTGCCTCGGCCTCCCAAGTGTTGGGATTACAGGCATGAGCCACTGCACCCGGCCTGGGGTCTCTTTTATAAAAGGGCACTAATCCCATCCAGGAGGGCTTTGCCTTCATGACTAAATCACCTCCCAAAGGCCCCCAACATCTAATACCATCACATTGGGGATTGGGATTTAAACATATGAATTCTAGGGAAGCACAAGCACTTAGGCCACAGCAACGAGATGCCTGCTTTGTGGATTTTATATTCTATTTTGTAGAAACAGACAATTAAAAAAAATCAACCAGGTAATTTCAGATAGTGATTCTTGTTTTGGAGAAAGAAAACTAGTCACAAGATTCTAACATCTTGAGAGGAGCTGGCTAGAGAGGAGAAAGGGGGAAGTGCCTGTGAAATATCCATCTCCAAGTAAGCAATGTTTGATACGAGAACGGAGTGGTAAGTAGAAATCAGCCATATGAAACTCTCAAGCATATGAAAATGTGGGAAAAGTGGAATAATGCTACCTTCCTGAATATTCCTAATTGCCTGGAACAGACATCTTCATGAAGGTACAGGAAAAGAATAAGCAAACCTTCAAATGCCTCTTCCCCATCAGCCCTCATGTGGTCTTCCTCAAGGTCCATCTCGATTTTAATTTATCCTTTCTTTGAAAGCCACTTAGAAGCCAATGCCTTTGTTACATCATTCACCAATCACAATGAGAACTGCTATGACCAAATTCCTCCCTAAACTCTCAACCAATGGTGTAGAAACATATAATCTGAATAAAATCTGTGTTGTCTTTTGTTTTCTGCCATAAATTTTTACCATAAATTTACTATGATCCTTGACATTTCAAATTTATATTGCTGTTATTTTTTGTGATACTTTGTAGAGCTGAAGTTTGTCAAGTTTGTATAATGCATTTAGTGCTGTAGTTAAGAGCATGGGCTATGAATGGATGCTAATGGTAAGATCTTACTGAAGCTACTTAGGTCAGCTTCAATTTTCTTATCACAATAATAATATTATTAGTTTTATAAAATATGATGTAGAGAACTCAGCTTATAGCCTGACATAAAACAAGCTTCCAATAAATTAATAGTGGGAGCGAGAAAGAGAGGTATACACTGCCATCCCCTCCACACACCCCGATTTCTTTTTTTTTTTTTTTTTTTTTGAGACGAAGTCTCACTCTGTCACCCAGGCTGGAGTGCAGTGGCACGATCTTGGCTCACCTCAACCTTTGCCTCCCAGGTTGAAGTGATTCTTCTGCCTCACCCTCCTGAGTAGCTGGGACTACAGGCACCCACCACCACACCTGGCTAAGTTTTGTGTTTTTAGTAGAGATGGGATTTCACCACATTGGCCAGGCTGGTCTTAAACTCCTGACCTCAGGAAATCCGCATGCCTCAGCCTCCCAAAGTGCTGGGATTACAGGTGTGAGCCACCATGCCTGGCCTTGAGGTTGTTTTAAATATTGTATGCATATAAAGATCTTAGTAGTAGCAAAAACAAGGTTCAATTTAGTTATGCCAAATTACTCTTTGAATGGCCTCCTGAAACTCTTGCCTGGAAGACTGTGTGTCGTCATCTAAGAAGGGCTATTCATCAACTTTCACTCAGATGAATTGTTTAACATGGGATGTCGGGAGCCTGAACTCCTGAAACCCACTAACTCTTGGTCACAGGCTTCTTGTCAAGTTTCCAATGCAATCATGGTGGGTCACGAAAACGAAATGCTGATCAACTTATCTAAATTCTCTGGTGTTTCCTTCTGTTCTTAAAGCCCTCATTAAATGACTTTTTTTTCACACTAACACAAATATTTCCAGAGAAGACTGTCTTGAAGTCCAGAACTCTGCACTTGAAATAGGACTCCAAAAGACAAGGGGGTGACTAAGTCCTGCACCCAAGGATATAAGGGAATTCAGAGACTCATAAGGTAGCCCTCACACTGTCCTCCTCAGCAACCCAGCCCCCCTCCATTGGAGTTAACTCAGAGCAGTGGGAAACAGGGCTCATCAGGTGGGCTTGAGCCAGAAGGCTCCTTCTTTCATATAATTCATATGTGTAAGGATATGATGTTCAAAGGGTTCCATGGCTAAAACCAAAGTCTGAAAACCACAGAGCCAGTGATGTGAATGCAGGCCCTCTAAACTATAGTGTGATTTTCTCATGCTACTTTTTAATATTATTATGGATGTTTGTTCTTGAAAAAATTTAAATGCTTGTTTTATTGGAAATTGCTTAATTAGACAATAAATCTCATGAAAAGGCATTGTTCTAAGTCAAAGATTCATTTTTGTTTTTTCTACCATTATGTGCAATAAACACATTTAAAATGCTGCTCCTGAAGGGATTCATTTATTGGAGAAAGCAGGAGCAGTTGACTAAACTTTTCCATCCAAAAATTTAATTCTCAAAGGGGCAATCCAGTCAGTCAACTTTTCCAGAAAAGAAATTCACCAGATTTCTTGGTTGTCATGAAGATATTCAGGGGAAGGTTTTCAGCAAAAGATCTCTTCTTTTGCTGAAAGTGAGGACTCTGAGGATCTCAATTCTATTACTGCAAACTGGATATTTAATCCCAGGATATAGCCCAATACCAAAGGAATACTGAAATATAGTCACTATGAACAGAAATCCAACTTAATTCAGTATACATTATTTGTCTTAAAAAGGAGCAAGCAACTACAGGATATGGGATTTAATAATAACAGTAAAGAGGTATAATGCTTACTATGGGCCAGGCATTAGTTCAAGTGTTTACACACATAGGTTCATTTATTCATTACTCTAACCCTGTCAGCTTAGCCCCATAATCATCTTCTTTCACAGCTGTGGGACAGAGAGAGTAAGTCACCTGCCCAAAGTCAGTGTTGGAGCTAGAATACAAACCCAGACAATCTAGCTCCAGAGATCACCACACAATGTTTAGTTTCAGTGAAATAAGGCAAACAAAGGCATTTAGATATTAATCCTGCCAATTTTAAGTATGCTTTTGTGCTTGGTATCTTCCTTTTGTCCCTTTGGATCCACACATTGCTCTGTGCCCTGGAGTTTGTGTGGACAGAATCAGTTAGAGGTGAAAGGACAATGAGGTCAGGGCATTCATTCTCCTGTTTCCCCCCCCCCCCCCCACCCCGTCAGGTTACTACTGGTTGGCTGCATCCCTCTGTTGAAAGCTACAGCTCCTGTCAAATGACACAGTCCACTCTGGACTCTAATCATCCCCTAATCACCCAGAGATAGCAACAGCTCGCTACTGTTACACTCACAGAGGCATTGCACCATGGTCTATTATTTTCCCTAAACTCTAACCACATCTTTGTAAATACTTCTTTTATTAAACTTTTCTCAACTCACCATTCCAAGAATCTGAGCAGAGCATTAATTTCTTGATCTAGTTTGCATATGACTAGACAAAAAAAAATGCAGCATAACCTTCACAATTCCCACCTTCCACCCTCTGCATACCAGGCCCAGGAAATAAATTCTACAGCAGTCAAAAAGGAGTTATTTGCTCCCACAACAAGCCTATGTGAAAATTATTCTTCAAATTTTTTTCCAGTAATTGAAGTTTGCAAGTAGAACAGTATTTTTATTCTAATAATAGTCATTGGGTCTATTAAAGCACCATGAGTGTCAAGTAGCAGGACAGTAACAGAGTTATTCATGTTGGGTGTTGGTCTCTTTGAGTTGAATGACCATGCTGAAGCCTTGGTTCAGGTGTTGTAAATCAGACACTTAGCCTAATTAAATACAAAAATATCTAATGTTATGCAGCTGACAATACTAGATAGTTGGCTTCCTGGAACTGGGTAGTAAAATACATCCAGGAAATGTAATCCTATGGTGTAAAGAGATACCAGGTGCATCCTTGCACTCCCCTCAATCAAATTAGCCATTCATCAGAAACAGTGCATCTTATGAATATGTCTTAGCCTTAAACAAAGAAAGTGAGCTTCTAAACTGACCTTAACATCTCCTCCTCAAAACATCTTAAGTTGCTCTTGCCATTTACTTTAGCAGCCCACCTAGCGATGAGAATGGAGTCTATTTCCATTGAAAGAGATGTAAGAACAATACCCTGAGCCACAATTTTTAAAAAACATGGCCACCACTCCCTCCCTCTCCCCTAATATACCTTAATAGTGCCAATAGCTCTTCACACCTCCACTTCTGGTTTCTATATTGAAAGTACAGATTCATAGCTAAAATTCAGCAGGTCTGGTATCGATGGATGTATTTCCTTTTACCATATCTTGATGTTTATAGTGAAATGTATGTAGAGGTAAATTACTCACTGTCTTTACTAATAAATCTTATTGTTTAATTATCACAATGTGTCACAAAGGTCTTAAAACGTAGGAGCACATACCATGTACCAGTGGAATAGATACAATAAGTTGACATCTTCCTGAATTACAATTTCATAGAGCAATGGCTGGAGGTGAATCCATAATATATTGATCTATTTCAGCAATTAGCATTAAAATAATCTCTTGGGGGCACTCCTGGGCTGGTAGGAGGCAATGACCAAAGATTAAAAGTCAGAAACCCTAAATATCATTCCTCTAATTATAACTCTGGCACCATCTTGATGTGTGACACCAGAGTTTTCCCAGTATAAAATGACAAATTCCATCCACATAACCTGATTGACAGTTATTGGCATGAACAAGTGACTTATAAGCACAAACATTAATATAAAAAAGCATGTGACACTTCACCTAGCAGAAATCAGTCAGAAATTATTTTTAGTGATTGATATTTTCATTACCCTGAATTATAATTAAGATAGAGCAGTTCTTTAAAATTATATGCATGCAATGTCTTTCCCTCCCCACCAATGGTAGCCAATCTCTAAGGTGACTTCCTCTAATGATTGTCACATTCTGTTACACACACGCTCACATAATTCTCCCCGACACTGATCAGAGCTAACCTGCATACCCAATATGATATGCAGAAATGAGAGTGTATGACTTCCAAGGTTAGTTTATAAAAGTCATTGTTGCTTCTACCTTACT
The DNA here is from genome assembly GCF_028885655.2 of Pongo abelii. Taxonomy (NCBI): domain Eukaryota; kingdom Metazoa; phylum Chordata; class Mammalia; order Primates; family Hominidae; genus Pongo; species Pongo abelii. Next base: position 164,492,986 of record NC_071988.2, read on the forward strand.
CTCTCATATCATTCACTCTAGGAGAACCTGTTGCAATGTAAAAAAGACACTCAAGTAGCTCAGTGGAATGGCCCATGTGATGAGAAACTGAGAGCCAGCATCAACTGCCCATCACATAATTAAGCAAGCTTGGTAGCAGACCTTCTTGCTCCAGTCAAGCCTTCAGATGATTGGAACCCCAGCTGACATCTCCACTGTAACCCTATGAGAGCTGCCAAGCTAGAATCACTCAGTCAAGCCACTCCTGAATTCTGGATCCCCAGAGTCTGTGTGAGATAATAAATGTTCATTGCTATAAGCCACAAAGTTTTGAGGCCACTTGGTACAAAGCAATAGATAATTAAGACATTCTTCATTCTAATTTTTTACTCTATACAAGGTTTGTGTTGCATGTGTATATATCCTTTCTGCCACCCCCTAACATACACACCACCATCTTTCAAGCAAGTCCTCCGTATAGGAGCACAGGAAAATATCTAGGAGCAATAGGTGGGTGTGTACACTTTGATAATCACACACTTTTAAGGAATTAAAACTCTAAGGTATTTGTGTCCATTGCTACACCTGCATACATAATGAGGCCCATCTGTAAAATTTCCTCATACAAGAAATTATTCACAAAATTAAATATCACATGTTTAATCTTCATTAACGTATATATGCTAATTAATTTGTAGCACAATACATCATTCCATTTTCTTACAGTAGCATAAGCAGACTACTGCTGATATAATTTTATTACCCAGGTGGTTATAAGCATTGAGTTAATGTCTTGTCGTTGACTTCTGCTAACTGGCAGAATTGAGTTGTTTCATACTATTTCAGCTGGTAGTGAGACAAATGAGTTACACAGTTAAGAGGGACATCTGCCTGAAATACTGATAAGCTGTAGCAAGACAGTTTAAAGCAAATATGAATTCCTTCAGCAGCAGAAAATTTTTACACAATTATTAACTGTAACTTCACTATGAGTCATGATCACGTTATATAAAAATGCTAAAGTACTAACATTACCAGAAGCACTCAAAGCACATAATCTATTATTCATTCCATCTGTCCTTTGTCTTACATAAAAATTAATTTATCATTAACATTTCAGATCAATGTTAAAATATGACAAAATTTGAGAAGATAAACATTTACTCTTTATATCACTATATTTCCAAGACTAAAACGACAAAGCAGATGAAAGATCACATCTTTGAAAACTTTTGGATACCTGAATAATCTCTGTAATGAACTGATTAAAAACTGTTTTCAGTATTAGTTTCCAATACAATAATGGTTTGAAAACACAGATTATTTTATTAGAATTGATGTAAATTTCTTCTATGAAAATCTGGGTTCTAAATTAACCTAAACAATATTAAAGGTATTAAATTATATTACAATAAGATTTTAACTCTATACAAATTATATTTCTGCAAAGCACAGATGTTTTCTTTTGTATAAGTCCATGAAACAACTTTTAGAGCAGCATGAATTATAGCAAAATAAAATTTATAAAAAATGAGATTTAAACGTTTTATCCTTCAACAAATAGCAGCATAATTTTACCAAATACAAAATGGTACAAAAGGTAATCATTAGGAAACGAGAATCACAGACTGCTCTTCTGAAACATTAAGATAGACAAGGGTTAGCTATTCATCATAGGTACTAGATCTTTAAACATAACTTTAAAAATTTGATATTTTCATTTAATACCCATATTAATACATTTATAAATTATTGAAGGAGTAGGAATGAGAGGTGTTTGCTTCTGACATTAACTTGGCTAAGGGAGCCTTATATGTGTGGCAATACGTAAGAAATAAAATGTCAAGTCAATAAATTTTTGCTTAGTCAATTCTATTTATTTTATTTATTATTGTATTAAAATTGTACCCTTGCTAACCAATGAATTTAAGATGTGTATAGTATTCAAAAATATTTAAATGAATCAATTATTTAAATACAATGGTAAATTGGACTTACGCTTAATATAGTTTTAAAAGGGTTGAGTTATATTACTCTGAGAAATTATTGATGACATAATTCTGAGAAATCTGATGCACTGAATTTTATCTACTACCCATATATTATTAAAGTATAATTTCTCCTCAGATTATTTGAAAATACTTGTTGAAATAAATGAATGAATAAATGAAGGACAGATGTCTACAGAAACAGGTCTGGCAAAGTTTTGGCATAAATATATTCCATTTGTTTGAAAATAAATACCATTGACCTTATGATCTTTGCATTCCTCAGATTTGTTTTTTAGTGCCATAGAAAACTGTGTGCAAAGGCAATTTTTACTAATTCTCTCCCTTGACCCCAAACCTACATTAAGTATGATGACCTACACAATAATTTTTCAGAAAAATCAATCAAACCCATCAAAGTATTACTTTTATATCCATTATATGCCTACCTAAAAGGAACAAGACTTCAGTCTTGGTATCAAAGAGATGAAAAATATAATCAGGAAAATTAAGTTAAATTACACGAAACAATTAGGGAAAATTAAGTGCTGTGATGTATAACAGCATTTCCCAAAATATCCATGAGTTGTTAATAGATGTTTCATTAAGACAAAAATAAAAGGCTTCCATGATAAAATAAGTTTGGGAAATATTTCATAGCACATTATCCTCTTGGCAATTCATATTTCCATTAGCATATTAATGATGGAAAAGTTTTGCAGCAAAGAAAATTCTCATATTTTAACCAAGAATATCCAAAATTTATTTCAACCCATGAAAAACCTTTGTTAAATTTTCTATTTTTAGCCATAAAAAATTTCAAAAATTCTGAAAAGTGAAGAGAAAAAACTAAAACAAGTACTGGCCACATTAATCTAACAGGCATTATTAGCACTTTGCCATATTTGGTTCAGATTTTTGAAAAGTGAAGAGAAAAAACTAAAACAAGTATGGGCCACATTAATCTAACAGGCATTAGCACTTTGCCATATTTGGTTCAGATTTTTAAAGCTACATAATAGTGAAACATCACGTATGCAATTAAGGCCACCCTGACCCCTTTTGTTTCCTTCTTCCTTCTTCAGAGATTACCAGTATTCTGAAATTGGTATGCATTCTTCTTGTCCATGATTTTAGACTTTTGATTAATATATTTGTATTTACAAATAATACATAAAATTTCTGTGTGTTTTAAACTTAAAAAATATCATTTTGTACACATTGTGAATTACTAGTCTTAATAGTCTTATTCAATATTTACGTTTATGTGGTATATCTATGATAATGCATATAGAGTTAGTTTGTCTGCTTTAACTGAGAAATTGTATTTGTATAAATAGAGTCCACAAAATACGAGTTAATTTGTTTGGTATTGAGAAATCATTTAAAAACACAGAGTGGTGAATTAACTAAAACATTCTTCATCCTAATATCTATATCACAACAGTGGATTAGAATCTTGCCCTGTCACTTGACTGGCTGTGTGCTTTGAGCAAGTTATTTCTCCTCTGCTGGATTCAATATGCATATATGTAAAACAATGACAATATTGCCAACTTTTTTTGGTTTATGATTTACCTTTGATTTTATTTACCATTTCTTTTGTTGCATTTTTACAGGTTTTTATGTTTATCAATTTTTAAAGTTTGTATTTCAGTATCTCATGTTTTCTTCTAAAATTTTCAGTTTTATTTTCCAAATTGAGAATTTTATTCCATCTACTATTGTGTCATGTAGACATTTAATTGTCCCGGGAACATTTCTTTCCTTCTTTTTTTTTTTCTTTTTTCCCAAGACATGAGATTTCCCTATGTTTCCCAGGCTGGAGTGAAGTGGTTATTCACAGACATGATCACAGAGCACTGCAGCTTTGAATTGGCCTCAAGACATCCTCATGCATCAACCTCCTGAGCAGCTGGGACTACAGGTAATCAACACCACTCCTGGCCTTTCCAATGATATTTCTTGGTTAATCTATCCCTTTGGTACTGAGTTCCAATGCTACCTCATCATATACCAAGTCTGTATAATAAAGGGGATATCACTAGTAGATGAGAGAAAGGAGAAAGTTTACTATATCACCTGCTTAATCATACAAGAAGGGCTGCCTGAAAGAAGTGGTGGCCTCAGGTGGCATCTGAATATAAGTTGGACACAATAAGAAGATGGGTTTTCATGTCAGACTGACCTTCATTTATATCCTTTCTGTAATACCCATTACAAGTGAATTAATCTTACTACAAATGAATTTCCTCACCTATAAATGAAGCTAATACAACTTATCTAAATAGTATTATTTAACAAGCTACTATATTTTAAAGTGGCTATCATAGTATCTTGCACGTAAATGGTGTTCAAAATAGTAGTATTGAAATCATGTGATTTCTTGTTGCTAGTAGCAGTCATGTCTGATTAGTAGCTGTCAGTTTGAAAAGAAAAGATGGAATTCCTAGGAAAGCAAAGGTAAACTGGGGCATCACTTGACTAGAAAGATGAGAATTCGAGTTGATTCCAAGCTGTGGTTTGGAGGACAAGATATAACAAAAATTGAAGGTAGTGGTTTAGGACAGAGGTTCTCAAAGTTGTTCCAGCATGAACAGCAACAACAATTACTGAAAATTTATTACAAATGCAAATACAAACCCCAGACCTACTAAATCAGAAACTCTGACTCTGACATGTGGACTAACAATTCATGTTTTAACTAGCCCCCAGATAATTCGAATGCATACTCAGGTTTGAGAATATGATGGAGCATGTTTGGAGTATGATGAGTGGGAGGTGATGCTGAGACACAAGGCGAACATGATGTAAGAGGAATATCAGAACTGAAGATGTACACTTGTCATGCAAAGGGCTGAAATTCTTCTTTTCTGATGTCTTTACTTGCTTTCAGTTATAGGTTTTATTTTGCTGAAAAGCTTCCCAATCTCAGAATAATTTCTCAGCTTTCAAATTCTCCTTGCAATCCACCTACTTGGCAAAGCAATGCCAGGGTTGTAACCCTTAATCAGTCTCCACTCTTCCCACAATGTCCCTCCTGCATTGCTCTCCTCCTGCTTTTAGCTTTAAGTATCTGCAGGGAAGGTAATTTGTCTGGCACGATTTCATGTAATATTAAATACCATGTGTATTTACAGTGCTTTATCAATAATAAATGAAAATAGTAATAGCCTAGAACCCAGATTTTAATAGTAGGAATCCCTGGCCATTAAATATAAAATAGTTATCAATATGTGTGTATCTAGTGACTTCCCTTTCTGGCACCAGAAAGACAGCAGTCTGCAAAGAACATGCTGTATCTGTACTATTTAAAAGCCCTTTTATCTATAAAACAAATTTCATCTCGTATGCAATAGCTGCAAAAGTGCACAAAGAGTAGAGCAGTAGCCAGCCACACAAAATACTTGCTATAGTCACCCTGTTGTGCTATCTATTTTCAGATTTCTCCACAGTATTTCTTTAGTTGTATTGATTCTGTGGTGGAAGTGGAGGTGGGGAAATGAGAGCTCTCCCTTCAATAACCTGTCAGAGACCTGACCAGTGAGTTAATTTTGGCCATAATGCATCAATTCCAGCTGTAAAGGATCAGTTGAGCCGTGGCTACAGGATCAATTGTATAGACATCAGAGATAAGTTAATCGACCATGGCATGCTCTGGAGCAGGATGCACACGGAGATATCACCTGGATTTTAAACTAGTGTGAACTTCTTTGTAACATCCGCAAATCCATGTTTAATGAAACAAAATCAATTTTCAGAGGTTTGAAACATGTCACTCCTACTATTTATAAATATGAGCTAGTTCTTTAGTGTTTCTCAGTATGCTTTTCCTTTTGCTGTATAATTTCTGTATTGCATGCATGCATACATGTGAAACAAAATCTATAAAATATATAAGATGTCATGTAAAAAGTAGGCCAATAAAACATATTTTAAAATTCTCAATTTATGTAACATGTTTAACGATATAGGCAAAATTAATCTGCAATGAAAAAGCTTTAAAATTTCAAATATTTTAGACAGATAATGCTGTGATGTGAAATTATGATTCTTCACAATAAAATCAATTTACTTGTGTTATTTAATTTATCTACAACCACAGCTAGAAGTTTTGAAACAAGTTCTAAAGTTGAAACTGCCTATTAATTTTGTAATAGAAAATTTAAAATATGCCCCATACGAAATTCAACTGCATGAAAGACAAAACAGCTAGCAATGATTTTATCTTGGTGAAAAGATAATATATAATATTTTCATTTAAACATAGTTATTTTCTAAATTCCTCATCATAAGTAATATTATTAACTATACCAATATTAGTAATAAAATATAAATAAAATATGTATGTGTAAGTATATTTAAATCATATTCAAATTCGTACCAGAACCTTTTTATAGAATTTGTACAAAATAAAAATCAAACAGGTATACATACACACACACATATATGCATATACCAAAAACATATCTACAATATATTTCTTGATAGTTAATAAGATGCGGAAAGCATTAGCAGCAAGTTAACAGTGAGAGTCAAAACTGTTCTTCGATATGTTTGATCTTGGACTAGTGGACAGTGAACACTGAGGTGAAGCAACATTTCAACAGTCATGAATTGATAAACAAAGTTAGTTATAGAGAGAATTTCAAAACATTATAAAATCCAATTTTCTTTTTTAAAACGAAGAGAATTGAGCATTAATTGCCTTTCCCTAGGGCAATTTTACTATGTTGTAACATATAGACTAGGGATAGGAAATTAACAATTCATCTGATGTAATAATTGAGATCATCTAGATTAGCAGTTCTGAAAGTGTAATACTCAGATCTATAGGGGTCCTAGAATTTTTTTCAGGAGGTCTTTGAAGTCAAGGCAATTCTTACTACATTGACTGTTTTTTTCATTATTTGTCTTAAATTTTTTTTCTTTTCCTTTTTTTTAGCTGTGTTAACGTGTGTTCTTTTTCACTTTGTTGATATGTATTTGCACTGGTGGTACAAATACAATGGTGGGTAAAATTGCCTTAGAATAAATCAAGGCAATAGAACCAAGATGTGCAAGTAGACCTTGCATAATTTACTATCGTGCACTAAAATGCTAGTTTCACTCGAGACTATCTTTGATGAAACAATAAAATTATTACTTTTATTGTCTTGGCCCTTAAACACTCATTTTACTATTTTACATGACAAGAGTTGAAAGTATGCGTAAAGTATATAAAGTACTTCTATTACATGGTGAAGTAGAGAACTGTATTAGTTATCTACTGCTGTGTAACAAATTACCCCAAAACACAGCAGCTTAAAACAACAAACATTTATTATCTCAGTTTCTGTGGATCAGGAATTCATACACTTCTTATCTGGCTCAAGTGCTTACAAGGCTGTAATCAAGGTGTTAATTGGGGCGAGAGTCATCTTAAGGCCTAAATAGGGAGGAACACACTTCCAACCTACTCATGTAGTTGTTGTAGGATTCAGTTCCTTGCAGGTTTTAGGTCCAAGGACCTCAGTTCCTTGCTGGCTATTGGCTGGAGACCACTCTCTATTCCTTGCAAATTGCCCTCTATCCAGGCAAGAATGAGGAAGAGCTAGAGGGAGAAGTCCAGCAGGACAGAAATCACAGTCGTTTATAATCTAATCATAGAAGTGACACCTTCTTACTTTTGTCATATTCTATTTGTTAGCAGCAAGTAACTAGGCTCAGCCCATACTGAAGGAGAGGAAATTACACAAGATCATGAGCCAGGATCAGTGAGACCAAGTCAGAATTCCCCTCCCACAATAGTCATCTCCAAGCAAAGCACTTGTGTGACCGTGTTGCAAGCTGAACTAGATGCTCTTCTTATTTAAACCTGTTTTTACCTGAAAACATAATTAACAGACAAGCTATAGTTATTCAGGCTTGGGTATTTGCAGGTATTTGCAGAATTGAGTATTTCTTGAAAATGAAAAAAGTGAGTTTTGTCACTTCAAGGAAAATAATGGACTGTGTTTGTTGCCAATTACAGATTTTGAATATTTGAATGAATATTAGAATTTTGGAAAACCTGTATCTGGCAGCAGTGTCTAAACAATTTTTCGAAAGAAAATTTTTTCTAAGGAAATTGATAGCAATATTAAAGAATGTGGGTTTTCGATGTTGCAAAATGAAATGTGTTGGCATTTCTCCTATCCGTGAAACCACAGTGAGCCAATGTTTTAAAAATGACCAATGGATGCTTTTACGGAATCATGCATGTATCCATTTAAAGTGCAAGACCAATGGATCTGATGTAACAATATGAAAAGTTTGTTCATATGGTTTCAGATTCTAAGTCGCTATTAACCTTTGGGAAACTATCACAGAATTCTTGTGTAGTATCAAAGGATAATATCCATGATTATCAGAAAATGATATTAAACGATATATATATGTATATATATATATATATATACACACACACGCACATACATACACATAAGGAAGAAAATTAAGGCAGAAAAAAATAATTGAGAACGATTTGATGGCTGCTGTTTTAGATAGGGTGTTCATCATAGGTCTCTCTGATCAGACTACAATCGAATAGATGCCTGAATAAAGTGAAGGAACAAATCAAAATATCTGGAGGAACTACATTCAGGCATTGAAAACAGCAGCTGAAGAGGCCTTAACGTGGGAGAATGTTTGAAATGTCTGAGGGAGCAAGAAGGCCAGTGTGGGCTAGAGAGCAGGGGAGGAGGGGAGGAGGAGAACAGGTCAGAGATTGAGCTATCAGGATGACAATAAGGACATGGCCTTTACTCTGAGGTGGGCAGCCACAAAGTCATTAACCAAAAGATGTGTTATGATACAGGTTATATGTTTAAAGGTTACTGACTGCTGTGGGAAGAATATAACCCTGGGGGCAAGGATAGAAGCCAGAAGAGTAGTTGGAAGGTAATTATAATAACAAAGGAAGGAGCAGATGTTGGTTTGGACTAGAGCTTTAAGGTAGAGGGGGGGAGAATTGTCTAGATTCTGGCTACAGTTTGAAAATAAAGTCAATAGATATACTAATAGATTGATGTGGGTGTGAAAGTCATTACTAATAGTCATGACTTAAAAGGGGTCACTCTTAACGGGAAGAGAAGAAGAGATGATTTAAAAAAAAAAAGGAAGAAAAAAAGGAAAGAAGGGAGGGGAGACAGGGAGGGGAAGTCTCTGCTTAACTTTTCAGTTGAAATATGTTTGTACCAGAATGAATAGGTTTTACTGGAAAATTAATTCTGTGATTTAGGGAAGTGTTGGATATCAGTCAGTAGAATGATGAATCACATGTAATCAAAACATGCTTATCTAGCATCAAAAACTTGAAATGGTGTTGGGAAAAGCTGCCACATGTAGCTTGCCTGTGGACATTTGTGTCGTCTATGAGAAATAATTTCTCTTTTCTGAGTCTATGTTGATGATGTAGATTTCGACATTATTACAACATGATTTATTATATAATCCACACTTTAGTAAAATAACAGTTATTCTCTGAATGGAATAAAATTTCTTTTGAGTAGATTTTTTTTTTTAACAAACCTGCCTGAAGGTCATATTTGCTGTCAATTCCACAGTCTCAGACTAAGGGGAAAGACCCTACCCAAATATAGTAAGATACAAGTCAGTGGTAGACCATTTCTCAACAAAGGAGCCAGAATTTGTTAGTGACATTTACAACGGCCAGTTCTTAGTTGCTTCTCAAAATACTAATTTTAAAATATTGAGTAAGCTGAATATAACTGATAAATATAAACATTATTGATTTACTTTTTAATATCCAATTTCACCATGTTAATTTTCTTTTCTAATTATCATTAAGACATATTGACCTGTCCTGTTCTTTGCCACCACCATCCTGGTTCATATAATCATCTGTAGCCCAGGCTGCTGCAATATTTTTCAAATTGATTTCTGCATTCACTTTTATCCCGCTCTGCTTTTTCTCAACAAAGTAGTAGGAAGGATCCTCTTAGAAACGCAAATCAGGTAACATTTCCCTCCGCTTAAACACTTTCAAAGGATTCCAGTTGTTCCTAAGATAATGAAAAAAACCACTTGAGGGCCTGCATATGCCTGCAGTTGGCCTCTCCATCCACTTCAGCAGCAGCACCCCCTGCTCTCATTACTCTTCACTGTGGCCTTTCCAGGAATAACTCTGCTCCCTCCCAGTCGAAGATCTTTGCAGGGGCTGTTTCCCTGCTGGGACACCTTTTACTCTCATACCCTCTTCTTTATCCTTCAAGTCTCTGGCCATTCTGCTTTACTTTTTCAGGGAATATTTTCCTAACCTCCATCCAAGGAGGTGAAATCTTTCCGTTACATGCTCTAATCATCCCTGGCTTCCCTAGTTCATAGCACTCATCAAGATAGCAACTTTCAACCAATCTGTGTGATTATTTGAGTAATGGTGCCTCCCTCACTACTGGCCTTCAAGCTTCAATAGAGAAGGAACAACAATAGCCCGCCAGAATAAGATAGGACCTCAGTGACTACTTGATGAATAACAAATGTATATGCAAATTATTCAAAAACAGAATAAGTAAAACATCTATCAAAAGAAGAATGAGTGTAAAAATGGAATATGACAAAATACTTAAAGTAAAAACTATGCTCAACATGTAGATATTTAAATTATAAACTGTAATTATGAAATGGACACTTGTAAAAAGACAGGCTGGGTAAATTCAGATTTTTTAAATCTTATTCAAAGTTCATTCATCTGCTCACCTACTGCCTTGTGGACTTTTAGAAAACCTTACAATTTTGTTTTGCTTTATGTTAGCACTTGTAAATCACAACGCCAAGAATTAGAGTTTTTAAATATTAATGCTGAGAGAGATTCAGATGCCACTAATTAATGCATTAGAAAGCAAATGAAAGGCATGTCAAAAATATGATCTCAGTTAAAATAAGCGAATCAGAAAAACATTCCAGTACTATAGTGCCCTAAAATTATAGGTCTGAAATGTGATTATGGCATTCATTTTATCTTTGGAGGTCAAAGTTCAAAATATACTACAAGTATATCATCAGTCTCACCATGTGAAAGAGCTCAATCTCAGTTGTATGCATTATACAAAAGACAAATGTTTCCACTGCTCTGTAGCAATCGCAAAGCTCTACTTAAAAGACAGAATCTACTCTGACATCAGTGTGAGGAAAAAAGGTACTTCCTTTTAGGAAGATTGTATGTTGAGTCTTCATCTGATCTTTGCTTGGTATAAAGATTCAACTCAATAAGCTCTCAACCATCTCTTTTGATTTTTAAGAAAGAAGAATTACTGTTGCCCTGGATTCTAAAATGTATAAAAAATATTTATTTTAAAAAACAAAAATAATGTTGAGCTTTATAATACAGGATGACTCAACAACACCCCAAGAACATAGTAGGAACTGCTGTTGACATTTTTAAGGAGTAAATCTATTCTCAATTACTCATCATAATTACTGTATCACACTTTATAAAAGATTAGACTAAAAACAGTTCGAGATTCAGGAACAAAGTTAGTGAATCAGGGCAAAAACATAATAAAAATTTTACCTTGACTGCATTAGCAAAATGCTTAAGCAAATAAAGAACCATGTTTATAAGAAGACGACCCACTTTGAAAAGTTGTGAAGGCAATTCATGAACACCCAAATCCAAAATCCCACATCTGTGTCTTTGAATATATAGTTAGGACAACTAATGTGGTAGTCATCAGTGCAAGTTCTGGGAACATGGTGGGACTGCATTGATTAGGATGGCATGGTCATAAACTTGCTTTGGCCAATGAAATGTTAGTAGAATTTATGGGTGTCATTTTTAGATAGAAGCTTTGACAGCCAGTGGACAATTTGCCAAGTTCCATTCTCATTGCCATTGCACTGGCATTGCTGCAGATGGCAGAAACTCATTGATCCTGGGTATCTAATTTTAGAGACATGGATCAGAGCCCCAGCCAACCCATTGTGGATATGTATCTTGATTGACAATTAATGCCTTTAGTGTTTTATGCCCTTTAAAGTTGAAGGGGTTCATTTCTCTAGCATAACCTAGCCCATCCTGAATTTATATATATATATATATATATATATATATATATGGAAACTCAAGTCATGAAAAATAATTTCAATTGCTGTGCTATGGTGGTGTTATGGTTTGGATGATGGTGACACCTTCAAAATTTACGTTGAAACTTAATCCCCAGTGCAACAGTATTAAGAGATGTTGCCTTTGGGATGTGACTAAGTCATGAAGGTGCTGCCCTTGTGAATGAGATTAGCACCCTTATCAAAGTGCTCAAGGTTGGAAGGAGCATTCTCTTACCTTTCCACCTTCTGCCATGTAAGGACACAGCAACAAGGGCCATCTTGGAAGTAGAGAGCCTGATGACTTGATCTTGAACTTCTCACCCTCCAGAATTGTGAGAAATAAATTTCTGTTCTTTCTAAATTACCCAGTCCATGGTATTCTCTTACAGCAGCATAAATGGACTATGACAAATGCCTATATATTTATAAGTATAATTACTTATGGTATGAATAGGATATATTATTTAATAAATTATATACTTATAATAAATATTTAAATAAATAGAATAAAAGAGACTAATGATGCAAAGTTTGGAGAGTGTCATCAGATTTCAATTCATTAGAATTCCTTTCTGTACTCTCTGTACTCAAAATTCTTTAATTTCCTTGCTCTTAAATTTCCTTTTATGTTTTTTTGACCTAAGAAGAAAATCTGCATGTATTTCTATAATTATCTAAGAGTAAGTAAAACATCTGTTTTACCCTTTATTACAGGTATAGCACTATTTACTTGTTATTGAAAATAATACAATTTGTTATTAAAATATGTTCCCTGGGGAAGTAAGAGTTTATTCTACAGCATGTTCCAGTCTCATGCTTATATTAACAATATCTGAAATAACATCAATTATCATACATTATCAAAAGGAAGTACACATTATCTTGAGGGACTGTATAAATGACTATATTTATGTATAATTTGTTCAGCAATGCCAAACATTAGGCACTTCATGAGTCAGTTGATGATTCAACAAAAGTCCCTGAGCATCTAGAGACACATCTTTTGTCTGATGTTGTCCCTTGAGTTAAGTAACAACTCAGAGACAGGAAAGCTGAGAGTTTAGTTTATCCTCCTACACAGAGCTGGCTACATCTGTTTTTCTTGCTTGCAGATAAATGTCAACAATTTTTATGTCCTTTTCACAAAAACAAAATTCCAAGCAGAGATTTAATACTTCCTGTACTTTGGGCAATTCACTACCTATTTCTGTGCATATGGCAGATCTTTAGACTTTCCTTGGGAGGATCTGCACATAAGTAAGAGCTAACTCTATTGCAGCGTAGCAAAAGTGAGCAGTTTGCTCAGCCACAGGTGCTACTCCTGATATATCAAGAATAAATGCAAGAACACTAATTGAGCTATAGTGAATCTCTCATATGTAATAAAGGGCTTATAATATCACTTACTTCAAGGGATTGTGAGGATAAGACGTTCTAATCCACACAAACTGTTTGGTGCATGGTAGGGGATCAATACATTATAATTATTGTCATGATAATGACTGTTTAAATCAATTAATAATATGTGTGTGGATATTTCCTAGATTCAATCATCATTCTCTTTTTTTTCCACTCCATACTCTTTTCCATAGAAATCTCATCCAATCTTCAGTCTTCAGTTATCAACTCTAAAATAAGTTTCCCAAATTTACACGTGTACTTCTAATTTCCAGGCTGATATCTTCAGTTCCCTCTAGAACATTTCCAACTGGATGTCCCATCCTTTTCTCAGACTCCTTATGTCTACATCATGCGTTGTATCCCCCGCCCTGTACTGTCCTTAGACTTAGGCAAGGAGGGCCTTTGCATTAGGGACCTATTTAGAGGGTTCTGCTCTATCCTTAATTTGACTGCATTTCTCCCCACAGAGCAAGACTCTGCAGGACCAAGAGGTCTCATCACTATATAATTATAGCACAATTGCCCAATTTTTAGGGGGTAAGTAAGATTGTTGATAGATTAATAGCATAGAAATAAATTTCCCAATTATCTGTATAAGAATTAAAATTAACATTCAATACTTGATTCATGAAATCTAACAAAGTCTTATATTTAATATTTCTATAAACAATGCTGACTGATTTGCTTAAACTCTCTTTTCTCTGTGTGCCTTGATAATTAGCTGCTCTCCATTTCTCCATTCTCTGCTTCAGAAAGCATTTCTGATTTTAACTTCTAAAAATTGAAACCGAAACATTTCTAAGCAGGGAAAAGATAAATGACCATTAATTCAGCTGATAATTAACCACCTGAAAATCAACAAAAGGCTATATCATCATCATTTTCTGTCTTTCTACAATTTAGGATTTTATTTCCCACTAAGTAGCAAAATTGTTATTTTCTCAAAGAAAAAGAAGTGGCAGCTGCACGTAGAGTGGTGTGCCCTGGCATTTTTAGAGCTGAAGTTGTCTCTTCCTGCACTTCACCAAACAGTTCCTATCAGAACTTAAGGAATCTAGGCAATGACACTAAAGATGGGAAGGGGCCATCTCAGTACCCAGAAGGCTTGAAACTTCCCTGGTAGCCTGCCCCTTTGATTATCAATGAACTTGGCACTAGACAGGCAGAATCACCAGGGGAATGATCAGGACAACCGTTCTTTTTTTCCTTTTCAAGACGGAGTCTCACTCTGTCACCAGGCTGGAGTGCAGTGGCGTGATCTCAGCTCAGCTCACTGCAACCTCTGCCTCCCGGGTTCAAGTGATTCTCCTGCCTCAGCCTCCCAAGTAGCTGGGGCTACAGGCACGTGCTAGCATGCCCAGCTAAGTTTTGTATTTTTAGTAGAGACAGGGTTTCACCATGTTGGCCAGGATGGTCTTGATCTCTTGACCTTGTGATCCACCTGCCTCAGCCTCCCAAAGTGCTGGGATTACAGGCATGAGCCACCGCCCCTGGCCAGGACAACTGTTCGATTCATAGGTAGCAAGGGAAAACTTTGGTGATATATATTCAAACTGAAAGCTTCAGAGTCCTGAGTGGCCAGTAAATATAGGCTTCTAGAGATGGTATTGGAAGTGGCAGAAGTAGGACCTGGGTAGAATGTGAGAGTGGATGGACAGGGCTCTTAAAGGGAGATCAAAGTATATACCTTAGATGGAGGCTGAGTGCCTGTGTCTAAGATGTTGCTGAAATGAACAAAACAGAAAAAAAAACCCAGTTATCAGAGACCAGAGATTTTACATATAGTATATATATATATATACACATACAGTGTATATATATATATATATAGAGAGAGAGAGAGAGATACACATACACATACATACACAAACACATAAAGTGAGTCCTCACAACACACACAATCACATACACACACGTAAAGTAAGTCCTCACCTAATGTTGTTGACAGGTTATAGGTTTTTAGAAGTTGAAACTTCAGGCAAAATGATGGACAACAGGTCCTTGAATAATGTTTTTTGCAGCCTCATTTCATTTTAATGGTGAGAGATAAAAAATTGGTTGCATTAAACACTTTGCTTATGTATGTGTGTCTGTGAGTATGTATGTGTATATGAGTGTGTGTGTGTGTGTGTGTGTGTGTGTGTGTGTGACTGCATTTACGGAGGGGGAAAATACAAAAAGCATCTTACCACAGGAACCCCATAAATATTTAATAATTATTGCAAAACTTACTTTGAATTTTTCAAATCTGGGTTTCAAAGAGGAAGCAATGGAAAACCGAAGTAAGCTAGAGTAAGCAATGGAAAACTGAAGTAAGCTAGAGTTCAGGATGTAAAAACTTTTGTTTCAAGAATATCATTTTTAATACCTTAACTTTAAAAAGTGTTGGAGAACTTTCATACCTTAAAAAATAACAACAAAACCCTTACCTAGACCTGAGGATTTTGGAAAACAATCATGCTTATTATGCATGACCTTTATAGAACAGGCACTAAATAGCACAGCTTGGTTTTGATTGCTAATTATCCACCTAAATCCTCATGTAAGTGGTTTCCCATACTCCTTCTTTGTAAGCATTATTTTTAAACACAGAACTTATTCAACACTGATTGCTAAATTGGTTAAATCCACATGGCAAGAAGGGCAGCCAACAATCTGGAGTGTGGCAAAAGTGGTGAGACATTGACAATAATTTCTTGCAAATTCTGTGACAGGGCAGAAATGTATCAAAATAATGTTGATATCGTAACTATGATATAGTAAATTCATCAGAATTATATGCATGTGAGTATATATACATATTAAAACACAGATGTAGTAACGGGAATTAAAACAACCATGAACCTTTATACTTCAACCATAATATTTTAAGCAAACTCACATTTATGCTAAATGCCAATAACACTAGATATGATATTCTTTGTGATATCATAAAAGGATACCTTCATTGTCTATGCCAGTTGAAGAAAATATAACTCATGCTAAATATTATCTTAAAGTAATTTGAAGTGTTCTCTTATGAACACTGAGAAGTACAGAAATTGCACCCTGGTGAAGAAACCACTTTGAAATTCTATTTTGAATATAAGTAGTGGGTACTTACATGTTCATATTGCAGGCATGGAAGTGAAGGTTAAGGAAAGTAAAAATATTTTTCCCAAAATTGTTTTAACAAAACATGTGTCCTACTGAAATAAGACTTCCTTCAACTTATAATTATGAACCATGCATTTTCTTGCCAATGTGGTAAAAAAGAAAGAATCCGTTTAAAAAAAAAAGAGAGATAAAATTAGTGACAATGGTGAGGCTGGAAATTTTATCAATTATACCTCAAAAAAGCTAAAAGTAAACCTCAAATATTTGTACAAGACAACGAAAAAAACTGTTTAAACTTGATCCTGGCCCTTTTCAGGCCTCTTTTTGTGATTATATATAATTACAAAATTGTTATTTTTCATATATATATAAACAATTTAGGATTTTATTTCCCTCTAAGTAGCAAATTTTTTTCTTTGAGAAAATAAAAAATATATATATATACTGCCAGATTCCTGAGTTTCTGAGAAAGTCAAAGTCAGATGGCATTTATTTTGCATATCAACGTGACAATGTAACAACAACAAAAATGTTCCCTAGTGAAGCAGAATATGCTTCAAGGTATATTTGACTGAGGAATTTTGCTAGGAAGAACTATTCATCATTGAAGATTTATCTGTGTTTAGTCAACCAACCCATCAATGAGGTTAATTCTAATAGCTCATCAATTCCATGGAAGTCACATTACTGGAGCTCAACTGCATTGACTTATTGAACTGACCACATGGTTCAATCTAAATATTTGATCAATGGTCTTAGCAAAGAACACAATTTAAGGTGTTCTTCCCTTTGCTGCTCCCTTCCTTTTGCTGTAGTTTATTATTTCTCATACTGAATCTTGCTGTTGTGAGAACAAAACCTTCTCCAACGTTCAAAGTTTCTTCCGTGGTTCTCCACGGAAGCCTGTGAAAAACTGTTGAGCAGGACATTGGTTAAACCGAATAAACATCATTCGCCAGCTCTGATGTTACATATTTTGTTGTTTTGAATCTGTTCTATATTTTGTTATTTTGTTTAATATATTATTCAATTAAAGAGTTCCTTGGGACAAACAGGAACTGACAGCAAGAGATGGGCTATGTAATTATGATAAAATGAATTAGCGCACTTTAGATGACTTTTAGAAGTACTATCAATATGTAGAGAAAAAAATTACTAAGTTTTTAGTGAAATGAACAATGTCAGGAAGAAATTGAATATGAAAATAAAATGTTCATGCTAGTTACTGGAAACACATATCTTTTTCAACATTTCAACTTCAATTCCTCTTTTTCTGTCCTTTTTAACTCCAAATCACTTTTTTAGGGAGAAATACTTTTTTACACAGTTCCTCTATTAAATACCAGACAAGCTTCAGTTATTATTTTAATACAAGTGGAATGAAATAAAAAGAACTCCAAAACCATTTTATCATTTGAAGATCAGAAAAACACACTACCTTATCATATCACCCTGAATGTCACAGAGATTAAAGTGGAGACCCTGAATAATAAAATCCAGACAAAAAAGGAAAATTTCCTTTCATTTACTGAGGCCAAACTATTTAATCTCCAAATAGTATGATCACATTTGTATGAAAAGAGGGAAGTTTTTTGTGGTTTTTTTTTTTTTTTTTTTTTTTTTTTTCACCCAGGCTCAATGAAACCTTCCTGTGGAGGCTTCATAGGGTGATACTGAAAATGGTAACTCTCAGGAGCTATCACATCTGAAGATTCTGTGTGAAGATGCTGAACCTGTGTTAAAATATCTAGCAATCCTGCTTCTAGTTTTTATATCTTCCACACTGAGCTTACCCTCATTTCTCTGTTTTCTCCAACTATTCTAGAGTGTAAGAGTAACTTGGGAATAGAAATACTCATCTGCCATCCAGATGAAGTCCTGAGGCAGTCTGTGTGTCTACAGAAGGTTTTACTTTATACTAAAAGTAACTAATATGGATTGAACATCTTTGTTGTGCTACAAATATTCTAGGAATGGTGCATAGTGCTTTAAATACATCATTTTATTTTATGCACTGTAAGGTGTGTGTCTGTGTGTGTGTGAGAGAGAGAGAGAAGGCATATTCTATATGCATACACACATAAACACACACACACACTATTTCACTTTACAGAAGAAAACATTGGGGTTAAATAGTTAAACAAAGATCAATCACACCGATAATAGTTACAGATTGAAAACTAGATGTTCTGGCCACAAACAAATATATTTTTATTGTGCTTTTTTCACTTCTTGCATATATTTAAAGTAAGAAAGATGATTTACCACTATGTTAGACAGCAAGACATGGTAGTCATTGTTTGGGATGCTACCAGTCCACATCCTATGGAACTATTAGAAGAGACTTCCTAAAGACAACATCCCTTCAGGACAAAAGCTGATTTGATTTTGTCATAACCAGTATCAATAACTAATATTGAGATGATCATAAATAGATGACATTTAAAGAGAATTAAAGTCTCAAATAGTTTGAATTAACTAGCTCATGTAATCCTCAAAAAAGTAAAAACAGTAAGTACGTGCCACAATTATTACTCCTTTATGAATAAAGAAACTGAGGTGTAGAGAAATCTTCACATAGCTGTAAGTCAGATTTAAATCCAGGCAATTGGCAATAAGTAGAAAATTAACATCTTTCCAGAGAAAGATGTTAGGTACTAGCAAATGTCTACAAGGGTTCTGGCTGGCTACTACTCTTCACTAAATCCCTTTGTACACTGGAGCCCAGAAAAGACAGGGGTTGGCCCCAATGCACAAACCCCTAGGGATTAAAAGAATCTGTCCAATTTGAGGCCAAAAGACTAGGCACTTTTTTTCTTTAAATATTTGTGCTGCTTATCAATTTATTGCCTCACAACTCCAAATCTACCCTTCAATGCTTGCTTTGCAGAAATGAAGCTGAGCTCTTGAAATATATTTTTCTTCTTTGCCAGTGAGTAAGATGCTAGGCTTTGTTGGTAGAGGGCACTGCAGACTTCTTCTTCTTGGTTCCTGTGTGCTTGCTCAGCTCCTGCAGCATGAATGCTGGCTTCTCACACACTCAACTCCTATATCATGCTTGGCTTCCCCAGCACCCAGTTCCTGGAGCACATGTAACGTTCTCAGCTCCAGCTTATTTCTGCAGTGCATGTGGCTTCCCCAGTGCCCAGCTCCTGCATTATTGGCTGCTTCTCCAGGGACCAGCTCGTGAAGATCATGATGGCCACCACTACCCACCACCCACTAGCTTCTCCCAGCAAAACTCTCAAGAGATTTTATAGAAGAGTGCCTCTGGGGATACTGCTTCCCTGTGAACAGTTTCCCTAAGAACCCTAGAGGGTGGAATTCCTGCAAGTTCCAGAGTGCACATTTCCAGCAAGTTCTGCCTGCATGGCACCATGGTAACTTCTCTGTCATCCCATGACCATGGCTGACCCTCTCCAAAAAGTTCTGGATCTCAGGAGGGAGCGATGAAACCCTTTGGATGCTCCATCTCCTTACATCTATTATTGGATAATAGTGGTTGCTACTAACATATATTATTCTTATATTTCTTAGAGTCCTTTTTATTCGTTAATCCGATCCCCTTTTATAGATATAATTCTTGTATGAGACTTGCTGTGTTCAAATTAATGTATGGTTTCTATGTTCTGATTAGAAACTCATTGATACAATAATCAAAAACATTCTTCCCCATTGTAGGAAAATAAGGCATTCTTTGTCAGAAAGTGAATAAATCATCTCATTATATAAAAACTGTTTGAGAAAAACTAGCAAATTTTATGTGTCTGATACAACATTTAAATTTCTGCTAATCTTTAAATAATCTTTCTTGCTTTTACTTAATTAATACACATGAAGCAATTGCTTAGGATAGTATCTGAAACTTATTCCAGGATTATGGAGTTGAATATTAAAGAATAAAATATGAAGTAGTTTTTCCTTCTTGGACTGCAAATTAATCTTGATGTCCAGAGCCATAGCTCTTTGACACTTGTTTTTTTCAATAACCAATTTCATATGAAGCTCATTTCCTTCTCACATTAGAAATACTATAAAGCGATAAAGCCATTTTGTCAAATCAATAACTAGATTGTCATCTCCTAATACTCATAACTCAGTAAGATTAAATAAGATGCTACATATACCAATGACAATTCACTGAAAGAAACTGCCTTTTTTATAGTGGCAACACTGTAAATCTTCTGTGTTCAAAATCAACATCAACTGGTTTGATCACGTAATGGAAAAAATGTAGATGTTCAGAGAAAGAAAAAAATGTATATGTATGCTTAAAGGGGTATCTTATTATTATTAGTGAAAACACCCTCTGGAAATATCATACTTTCAGGTTCTAAAATTACATTAACAGAATTGGAACCTATTTCTCAAAGTATTGATGTATGTGCACAATTTAGAATGCACCTTGTTTACACATACAAATGAAAGCACAATATTCTTACATTTAAATGTATTAATCCCAAGAGGAATCATTGCATTACTGTGGCTCACATTTTCAGTCTCTCTATTTTAATCACTAAATAAATGCTGTTTCCAATTAAGTTTAGTGGTGTGCTTGTTCTAACCAAGGCTTAACTGTCCTGTTACCATTCTACTTCTTAGCTAACTGCACATTTGGTAAATATGAGTGCTTCTGTTTCCAAGTAAATGAATTTTATGCAAAAGCATTTCCACTGTCACAGGATTAATTCCCCTTTAGCATAATAATCTATTATATTTGTGGATGATAGGCAGAAAATGAAATGAAACTTTTCTTTCTGACGGAGCTAAATCCATTAGTGAAACTTCAAACTGTGTAGCTAAAAGGTCATTTTACTTCATTGTAATATAAGTGGTTTTTTCTTAATCTTAAAATTCAATTGTAGAGTCAGCATTTAAAAAAATCCTTCTAATGACGTTCAGTAATGTTTGCTCTTCTTCATTGCACAGCATTTTTCCTTTTTAAATCTTAACTATTACCCAAAGTTTGAATTCCATAAGATTTTTTGTGGCCCTGGTAATTTTTAACCTGGAATCTCAACAGAAAATATATTGTATATAGTTAGTGAAATGTTTCTTAAATATTTTAAAACTGTATTAAAAAGTCCTAGCTGTTCCTTATATTTTACATATGATTTTAAATTAAGATACCAAGATACTAATGAAAAGAGATATCAGAGTAAGTACAGGAATGTCCACCCAGAAGTGAGCCTCAGAACAAGATCCCGAAAGCCTGCTGCTTGGCTGATATAGCCTTCATCCTACATGTAGGTTTAAAAAGGCAGAAGAAGTGGATTTTTATGGAGAGGAATATGTGTAGAAGTTTTCTTTGGAGAAAGCTGTGCTACACAACTAAAACCTAGTTAGAGACTCTGGGGCCTACTCAGGAAGTGTAATGCACAAATACTGCATGGGGGTGTGTGTGTGTGTATGTGTGTATGTGTGTGTAGGAACATAGTGGACTGAGATCTGACTTCTTCCTGTAAAGTCTACAGAATGAGAGATGCCATGACTAAGAAGCAGAATAACCAGAAGCGTTACTATTGTGTTAGAATCAATCCGGCTCTCAAAGTGCATTGGAACAAATTCATGAGTGTTTGATTGTGGATAAGATGTGGAAACCCATGACAGAAAGCTGTTCTAGAGGTGCTTCTTCTCAGTGGAAAAACACAGGAAAGAGCATGGAAAGAGACCACCCTGAAGGGCCTACAGCCAGCTGTGCTGGTTGCTGCAGCTGGAGGATGCAGTGCATTTCCCAAGTCATGGGGTTGCCATCACATGAGACCTTCCAAAGAACCATCAGAAGCATACATGAGAGAAAAAAAATTTAAAAATATTTTCTAGAACAGAAAGAATAAAGCATATTATGATGTTACACTCAAGAAAGAACAACCTTCGTGCTTTATATTCCTTCCTGCCATCATGTTGTGACTCTGGAAGGTTGGAAGCAACAACTCCAGAGAGGGAGGGAGAGGCCCGTATGAGACAGGGCAGGCTGACCATACTTGATTCCCCACAGACAGGTGGTCAATTGAGACTGCCCCTGCCAGAGGAGGGGACTAAATGAAGATTGAGTGCTGACTAATAAATTGGACTAGACAACCTATTTTCTGAATTGTGACTCTATTTTGTGTAGAAAGTGACCTTAGAACTTCCTATTACTCAAGAGTAATAAACCTGTTGAAGTTTTCAATCAGTAATGGGGAAAAAACTTCTCTTACTAAAATATATTCTATATAGACACTGGGAAAAAAAACATGTAAATTTTATGGTTACATTCTAAGAGTTGTACCAGTTACTTACATTGTTTATACAAATCTATATTTTAAATTGCAGGGATGCTGATTACATGTGTGTAAGAAAAAAACAGAAATAATTGTTTTATTTAAGTGTATCTGTGTTAATGTTCCAAGAGTAATTGGTATACAGTATTATAATAAAATATATCAAGGAAAATGGCACTTATATTAGTTCAGGACACAATGAGGCAAAGATTTAATGTGGTTACTATATAGCAGTTTTAAACTTAATAATATTTAACATGTGCTATATATTTATTTTGTACCAAACACTGACTATTGTTGAGTACTTTATATTGAGAATTTTCATAATGCTGTCATTAACGCTATGAGGTAGGTAACGCTATCATCCCCATTGTACAGAGAAGGTAACTATAACACAGAAAAGGTAACTGAGTGACTCACTGAGGGTCACTGAGCTAGTACTATGTGACAGGTAGATTCAGAGATGAAACTCAACCAATATCTACGATAACCAAAGAGAAAACGAGGCTAAGTCCATCATAGAGCTCTTTTTTAAATTTTTACCTAAAAGGTAAGTTCATACGCCCACAATTACTTATCCATCCTCTAGTTCTCAGAAAGCCTCCTTTGTATGCAATTATGTTCAATTTTCACATACTATTTTATCTAGCCTGCGCAAAGAACAAGAGATATTAGATTTTATATATATATATATAATGGTCATGACTGGGACATTCATCTTTCAAGAATCAGTTTTTTTAATACATTTTTTTTAACTTTTATTTTTAGTTCAGCAGCACAAGCTCAGATCTGTTACACAGGTAAACTTGTGTCATGGGTGTTTTTTGTATAGATTATTTTATCACCTAGGTATTAAGCCTAGTACCGATTAGTGATTTTTCCCGATCCCCTTCCTCCTCCCACTCTCCAACCTTTGAAAGGATCCAATGTGTGTGTCGTTCCTCTCTATGTGTCCATGTGTTCTCATCATTTAGTTCCCACTTGTAAATGAGAACATGTAGTATTGGTTTTTCTGTTCCTGTGTAAGTCTGCTAAGGATAATGGCCTCCAGCTCTATCTATCTCCCTGCAAAGAACATGATCTCATTGTTTTTTTAATGGCTGCATAGTATTCCATTGTGTATATGTACCACATTTACTTTATCCAGTCTATCATTGATGGGCATTTAGGATTATTTCATTTCTTTGTTATTGTGAATAATACACAATGAACATAGCATGCATGTGCCTTATCTAGAAATTGTATATTTGATAGAGTAAGATACCACAAAGGAACGACTTTCAACCATAGTACATGTCCAAAATTGAGAAACCTGAAGCCTTAGATAGCATCATGAAGAACAGATGTCAGAATCCCAGGTTCTTTGTCTTGATATGCCACTAATAAGTTAGGAGAATTATGATTACATGTCAACATGGAGATATTCTAAGAGTCACGCTTGATAGTGAAAGTGCCAGTGCTTAAATGTTGTTTAGTAATTTTGTTAATTTTAAATATGGGAATACTAAAGCAATATTTCAAAGTAGAGTCTTCATATTGTCTGTTAATTTAAAAAAGTCCCACCATTCAACACTAATGCAACTTGGACAAAATGCATCTTTGAGGATGTAGTAGTAGTGGTTGAGAGGGATGCTGAATTCCTAATACAACTAACTTTCCCATTTATAAAAGTAAAACATGCTTGCTGAGTAATATTAAGAAACTACAGATAAACATAAAGAATATAGAAAGTATCTACAACTTTACCATCCAGATGTAAGCAACATTTTATGCTCTTTTTCAAAATTATGATCATAATATAAATTATTTTACCTAGATTATTTCAGTTAACTTAATATTTTGACCATTTGTTTCATTCAAGATTCTTTGAAATCATACTTTTGATTCTCTGCATATTTCCTACTGTATAGCAATACATATGTTGTTTATTCCCCTCTTCCTGATCCCAGTGCTTTTTTTTTTACTTTCCCATGGCAATGAGGACTGTAAATAAGCTTGCAAAAAGCTAGACAATTACATCCTGCAAATTCATAGAGCATATCCCCAAATAAGTGTTTTGTGTGCAAGTAGTATTTCTGGAGTCTGAGGTCTCTAAGTATGCTACCAAGATTTTTTTTTTTAAGAATAAAATATCCTGACAAAATAGAGCATGCCCTAACCCTCTCACCAAGCTCTGGGGATCTCACAGATTTAATGAAGGATGCTTCAGCTTCTGACCCCTCAAGTCTTGAAAGACTGCCTGAGCAATACCTAGACATAAATACTTATGAGTGGTTCCAAAACCCTGCACTAATTTTCTGCAACCCAATTAGCAAAATTTGGCAAGAGAAAAGTGTCCTTCACCTTGTGGATCACTAGCAAATCAGACAGTAAAAGAGCCAAATGGACTGTGGGAGGTCACAGAGTTTATGCCCCATTTTATGTCTCAGGAAAACTGAAGACCATGAAGGTTAAGTGACTTGGCTGAAGCGACAGTGTGTTGAATGAGGCTCAAACACTGGCTAGTAGAAAAATACTGCTTTTACATTTCCTGAAAGGAAAATGTCATCTCTAATAATTTACATTGAAAAAACGACTCCTCACTTTTTATTGTGTTCTATTTCCTTATCTGTGGAAAACAAATTTAGGGACCAGTTTAGAACCTCATGTATCATACCTTGGTCTCTTCTTAAGACTAAAATATTATGGGAATTCATAAGAAATCATTGGTCCTGGAATATTCAGGCAAAAACAATGCAAGTTTATGAATTTATTGCCACCAGGTTTTATTTGAGAGCTTGAACTCTTAAAGATTGAGAGAAAAGCTAAAACATTTTTCTTCAAGACAGCTACAAGCTAAGGCTTGTTATTAATAGAGGTTACACTTGAGGCGGGAAAATAGGCTGCGACTCTGGCCAACGTTAAGCTTGGAGAGAAGCCCAAATGAACAGCTTTGAAAGTAGACAGTCTCTCAGACTTCTGTACAATAGAGGCAGACATCTCTTTGGAAAGCTTAAATGGTGGAAGAACCAAGTTGCCAAGTACTAGTCATGACAGAGCAATGTTTCCAGCATGAGAGAATGTTGAGAGAGTCACAGACTCAATGGCTAATGTGTAGAAACTGCAAGTAGTGACCCGAGAGTTTTAAGCCCTTCTGTTAGTAATGGAACAACAGTCAAAGTATTTCAAAGAATATAAACATCCAAACAGAGAGGCAAAAAAGGTCATCAGAGGAAAAGTCTACTTTCTGAAATAAAAATGAAAAGATCCATATATAAATTCCTAGAAGAGGCTAGCTAATTCAAGTGCTCTTGTCTTATAGAGGGAAGAAATATGACATGAAGTTAACATATTAAAACTTAATTGCCTCCATAACAACTCACCTAAATTATTTAATTTGGAACATTTTTTTCTGGTACTGGTAAACACCTCAGTATGAAACAGTCATTTTGCTCAATTGTTTTGTAGATACAATAGAGCTTCATTCTACAGAATCCTTGAAATGTGAGTCATCCAAGATGACACGTCTTCAGAATAACAGAGGGGTTACCTATTTAAGTACCAAATATAGTGCATACAGATGTGTCTCTGTGTGTGTGTGTGTATACATATATATATATATTAATTTAATGTTTTGACAGAAAATCATTCTAAAATGTATTAAATTTTATAAGGCTTCCTTAAAAGTACATTAAACATAATGCAATTTTCTTTGATGGCCCAAAGTCATCATTGTGAATATTAATTATTATACTGTGCTATAATAAAATTATGTCTGTGAGGCCCTCAAAAATGGGTACTCTCTATTGCCTCTAGAATTACACAATGTCAGAATGAAATGGGACCTGAGAGCTTGTCCAGCCTTCTCAATTACAGATGAGGACACTAACGTCGAGAGAAGAGTGATGTGATTTAATTAAGTGGACACAACAGTTATCTACCCCAGGTCTCCCAACTTCTTATCCAGAATCCTTTCACTTAACCTGCACTGCACAGCATCATCACCTATGCTTTCATTTGTTCTTCTGCTGCCTTTTGTAGTTTTTTTCTCTTCTCCCTGGTTAGGGTCTATGTTCACTCCCGTCACTATTGTTGGTGATGAAATATCATCCTCCCATACTGTGCACTGTAATGATAGGTGGGGCAGTTCTGGAATGTGGGAGGACACGGGAGCCCATGACCATCAGAGGGTAATGACTGGATGTCAGTTTCTGGAGCATGTGCAGAGAAGATTTAGGAGAGTGATCTAACCTGGCTCCCCAGTGAAGGAGTCTAACCAAATGCTGGAGTTGAAGGTGCAGAGCCAAAGTGAGGGGTAGGTGCAGAAACCAAACACCAGGTATGAGTTGCTGGAAGGAGCAAGCCATGGGAAGTGATCTGGGTGAATTCCAATGACTAAGATGTCTTTACCTTCTCCAGGGTGATCATATATTGAAAATAAGTACAACGAAAGGGGCAGAGACTGTGTGCCTTTTTTATGGCCCCTCAACTATCCTATTTTAATTCTGGCTTAGAAAAGAACTCACTCCTTGGATGGTTAAACAGGGGTGTCATTGAGATCTGGTAAGTAACCTGATGGGCTTACATTCAGGTAATAGGCATGGGTTATGACGCAGGGGCCTACGGCAGTTTAGAAATCTTTGCTTACTTCCTGGTAAATATCTCTTCCTGGCTTTGTTCCAGAGCTCTTTGAGGTTTCAGAACAATTAAATTCCAGGTAGGTGAGATGTTACTTTATGCTTTGGTTTCCATGTGAATAAATAGATAAGGCAATAGCCCAGTGTATTAGGAGGAGAGGGAAATGGCATTTTAAAAGCCAGGTGCATTTGAGCCTGTTCTAGCAGGTTGGTGAATTTTCACTGTCAGGAACAACTGTCCTTTTGTTTAAAATGATGACTGAGGCTCCCAGGGGGTAAATGACCTGTCTAGGGTGCCACAACAACAAGGATATTGCCTCTGATTAAAACAGTCAAGTATTAGAGCCTAGTGCTCCAAGTGGTGGTCATAGGTCAGGTTATTATCATCTCAGGGTAGAAAATGCTCACTACCTGGCGGGCACAGGAGATTCTATTGTGCTTTCTTCCTCATTCTTTCCTGTAGTGCCAGAAGGAAGCTTTGCTCTGCTGCATAGTCTAGAAGACAAATTGATATTCTCCATAGGAACAGACAGGATGATTCATGCTGTGTGGTACATAATTAAGGTCTGTGAACTCAAAATGAGCAAACCAGGATGTTAGTAATCTTGGTAGAGAAGTGGCTCAAGAGGGCAGGCATACCTTATTCTTTATTTTAATCTCTTTGAGGTAGGAGAGTTCAACTTCTCTGAGATAAGGGAACTTATCCAGAATAGAAATTCTTTTCAAGTTTTTTCTCTCCTATGTCTTGATCTCTCACTTTTGTCATAATACACACACACACACACACACACACACACACGCATATATATACATTTTTTTACTTTACTGGCAAGAAACTGGATTTTTCTCTCATCCCTCGTACCTTTGAAGTGTTCATTCAATTCAAACAATTACTGAGGCCCTGCAAAGTACTAGGGGACCAAGTACTTCAAAGCCACATATTAAAACATGGTTCTTACTTCCACAAAAGCCCAGTCTAGTTAGGGAGAGAGATACGCAAATAAACTATCTGGGTAATTATCTGGCTGTGTCGCTATGGGTAAAACTTAAATTCCATAATTCCAGTCTCCTCAAGTATAAAATGACAAAAATAATACTTACCTTGCTGATGGTGTTGTGAGTATGAAAGAGTTAAAGTACATAAATCACAAGTAGTTTGCCTGGCACATATGACATAACTTGATACAAAATAGGAAGTGATAACACAAACTGGTAAATATTCTAACCAAGGAATCGTAAAGAGTCACGGAAACAAAGGAAAGAGGAGGCGACTCTGCCCAGAAGAAGCGAACATTTGTGGTTTTATGAAGTGGCCATTTGTTGTTTTATGGCTGCCCAGCAAGCACACATTCTTTCTCTGGCAACAGCATCCAGTTTCCTTGGACGAGGCCCTTGTCCCCATACTCAATCCATGTGTTTCTGAGGGGGTTGACTCCATTTTTGGTTACATGGCATGGCAAGTAGCCTTTTCAAAGCTTCAGCAGAGTCCGGGCTTACAAAAGGAGCCTAAATACTAAATTAAAGTGAACTAAAAGATGGAAAGAACTCGTGGGGCCATTTTCCTTTTGTGATTTCCTTTCTTGGACTGCACAGAAATAAAAGGGAGGAGAGAGGGAGGGTAACAAGACAAGGCAGGAACCCGGGTCTCAAGGTGTAAAAATGTCCAAAAGCACATTTTAAAATGATGATTGCCTAAATGTTTTACTATTAAATTGTTTGCATTTCAGTGATGTAAATCCCTTCCATCTCCTCAAACCTATTATAATTTGTCATATACACAAAGGTCTTGTGTGAGTGTTTCTGTTTATTTGTTTTTCTGGAAAGTGAGAGAAGTGTTGAGTTCTGTATCTGTGTTATCATGCAGTGGAACTGTAGCAGGATGCTAGACTGGCAAACTGATACATAAACTAAACCAACTCAGTGGAAGCAGAAGCTCAGAGTGACATATGGCCAAGAGAATGTCAATTACATATAGAAAACTTTAAAAAATTGGATGGCAAGAAGGCATAAGACTTCCCTAGGGTATGGAATAGTAATTTGAGCCAATTTTATCTATTTTTGAGGTGAGAAATACTCTAGCTGACACTAGGGCTGTATTTTAGGTCCTGTTGTGGTTCATTTGAACTCTGATGCAATAGACAGTTGCACCTTGTTTAAATCCCTGCTCTAGTTCTGAACTAGACGCATATAAATGTCCAGTGGCGGGGGACCTATTTCAGAGAAGTAGCAATTGACTCAGCATCAACCAGAGTCCTGGGATTTCTACCACAGAGTCACAGGAAAGCCGTGGAAAGTACTCTGAAATCACTCTTACAGAATTTGAGTAAGGAGGCTCTTTGAAATTGAATGCTTGTGGCAGAAAACCAAGTGTAAGAAATGCTAAATGAGCTCTCAAAAGCAATGCTTTTTAAATTTTGATGTGCGTGTGAATCAACTAGAATTCTTGCTGAAGGGAAGATTCTGATTAGTAGGTCTGGGTAGAACCTGAGATTATGCATTTCTAACTGGCTTCCCAATGATGCTGAGGCTGCTAATCTGGGTTCCTCACAATATAGAACCTTGAAGTTTATTAAGTAAACTAACCTAATTATATACAGAATTCCTTAAAACTTGAAGTCTTAAAAAAAGAAGAAGAAGAAGAAGTTACTTACTGGGACCCTGCACTGCCTATCAGAGCACAGGCTTAGAGAAATGAATTCCTACATCAGATTGGTGATTAGGTAGGTTTTTGAGTCTTTTGTAGGTGTCTCATATCACCAAACCCTAGGAATATTCTTGGAAAGTGCAATACCAAGGATTAGAGAGAATTTGGAGAAGGAGGCAACATTGACTCTCTGAGAATATAAAGAATAAAATTAACAATTGCTACCATTTAATATTTACCATCTGTCAGACACTGCTGTAAGTATTTTATTACATTATGTCTTAATATTACAGCAGCTCTACAGGCAGGAATAATTGTCATCCCAATTTTAGAGATGAGAAAACTAAAACTCAGAGAGGGCAGGTTACTTGCCCAAAGTCATACAGCTTTGAACAGATATTTGAACACAGGCAGTCCTGCTCTATAGTCCAGTCATAATCATTATGCTCTCTATATCTCCTACCTTCGTTGCACCACCAAAATAGCTTGTTTTGGAGATCAATAAATTTCCATTATGCAAGACACAATAGACATTTCTGGTCCTCTAAACAACACTATGTGCTGAAGACCTCTCCTTTCTTCTCTAAGTATTACCCTATTATCTTCCCTTGGTTTTTAAGGTTTGAATTTCTCTGGTTTCTGTTTTTCTAAAACTCCTCTCAGCTTTTTTTTAGTACTATATTCCCTTACTTGGCCCTTCAATGCCCAGATTTCTCAGAGCAGAGTCAGAAGCTCTCTTGTTTCCTCACCCTGTAGTTTCTTCCAATAAACAATATTAACCACTGCTTTCATTATCACCTCTACACAGAAGACTCCACATTCCCACTCTCTTTTGAAACCTAGACTTATGTATCCAACTTGATGTCTCTATTTATATGTCTGAAAAGTTAGGTCAAGTGCAATAAATCTAAAATTAAATTCAAGATGCTGGCTCCATCTTCACCTTCCACAAAGTAGCTTGTAGAAAAGATTGCTTTCTATGCCCTTTCATATCCCCTTGGCTTTATGATTTTGTGATTACCCCACATGACAAGCCAAAGGGCTAGAGAACTCTAGCCTGCTAGTTGCCTGCTAGTCAACTCATAATTGACAGGAGAGGAACTGTGGAATAAATACCCCAGTTCTCTTTTCCTTCAGATGGGATACGCTGAGACATATTCCATGCTGGCTTCTAGGGTTCCCCAACAGGCATAAGCTACTGTACTCCACAGAGGTAAATACCTTGATAATGTAACTTTTATTGCTGGTCTTCCCTTCTCAGTCCTACTTCCTCACTCCCCATTGGTGTTTCCTGGTCCCAACCCCCAAATAAAACATTTGCCCTTAAACCTGTCTTGGGGTCTGCTTCTGGAAAAAGACCATGTCAAGACATACCTTCCCCTTGATTTTCTTATGTGTTCATTTCTCAATGAATGGCTGTACCGTCAGTCGTACTCCACTAGCTAAACAGCCAGGTTGGCTGGGAGCGGTGGCTCATACCTGTAATCCCAGCACTTTGGGAGGCTGAGGTGGGCAGATCACGAGGTCAGGAGATTGAGACCAGCCTGGCCAACATGGTGAAACCCTGTCTCTACTAAAAATACAAAAATTAGCTGGGCATGGTGGCAGGCGCCTGTAATCCCAGCTACTCTGGAGGGTGAGGCAGGAGAATTGTTTGAATCCTGAAGGAGGAGGTTGCAGTGAGCTGATATTGCCCACTGCACTCCAGCCTGGGCAACAAGAGTGAAACTCCATCTCAAAAAAAAAAAAAAAAAAAAAAAGAAAAAGAAAAAAGCCAGAGTCATCCACTTCCTTCCACTCCAGATCCACCATCACCCAGAATGACAAATGTTTCCTATTAAAGAGCTTCAAATTGCCCACCTTTCCATCTCCTCCACCAACTCCATAGTCCATTACTATTATTTTCTCACTTGCAATAGTAAAAAAAAAAAAAAAAAAAAAAAAAGAAACAAAGAAAAAAAAAGAAATTCCTCTAATTGGTCTCCCATACCTATTCTTGATCTCCTCAAATCAGTAGGAATATAAAGCAACTCTGCTCATGTCACACCCTCCAAGTGCCCCCTATTTAAACCTTTTAGTGGATTTCAAGCTAATGAAAGGCAAGCTTGACTACTGGACAAGGTACTGTGAGATTTGTTTTCGCTTCCCTTTCTGGCTTCACCTTACATCAAACTACCCCTTATACCCTGGGCTCTATCCACTCTGAACCTTAAACTAGTGTCTTTGTGTTTTCAACCTCACTAATGGATTTTAGTAAGGTGTGAAAACAATTTAGTTTGTCAAAGTCATAATTTCATTTTAATGTAATAGGAGAAAAAAGAGTGTTATTTGTTAGAACTTTTCTTTCAAATGTTTGTGTACTGCACTCATGATGAACAACATATTTGTAATCAAAGACCACATCCAAAAAGAGTTTGAAAAATGATGCATTAAACATACCATGTTTTTCCCACCAATGAGCTTCAGCGGATGCCATTCCCTCTGTGGGAAAAGCTGTGCCCCAAACTCTTTGCCTACAAATTCCTATATACTCTCTTAACATCAACTGCATCCATGCTGGGGTCCTAAGGGCCTTGGGGATGGCAAGCGATCAGGATTTAAAAGACTGGCCCCAGGAAGCACCACATGTAGCTGAGGAGAATCCAACACATCCAATTGGAGAAGGTTAAAAGTAAAAGCCATGAAGAATCCAAATATCAGCCTGCAGGATGGCTGTGAAACATAGCAACCCAGAAGAGATGGGTTATGAGACAGAGTGGGAAACAGAACCTGCAGATGTGCTTCAAGCCATCAGAGTGTAGCCACTGGGACTTCTACAGGTCACTCGGGCACACTGTGAAGGGCAAATTGTAGACTGAAAAAGCTTTGGCAAAGCTTTGGCAAAGATACCATATTTAGAAAGCTAGTTCAGCAGCCCTGGTGAGAGGTGTAAGCATATTTATTTGTAAGGAGAGCAGCTATAGCATTGGAGAAAAGAGGCAAATGTGAAAGATGTTAAGGAGGGAGAATCTGTAAGATTTGGCTACAATTCAGTCTATCTCATGTATTTATTAGACACTGAATATTTGTAAATGGGTATTTTACAGTTGATTTATATAGACTCCAGAGCTAACTTTCATAGGGTGAGGACCTTGAAGATGGTTAAAAACATTTAAAAAGCATTTTGGCCAGGCGCAGTGGCTCACGCCTGTAATCCTAGCACTTTGGGAGGCCGAGGTGGGCGGATCATGAGGTCAGGAGATCGAGACCATCCTGGCTAACACAGTGAAACCCAGTCTCTACTAAAAATACAAAAAAAAAAAAATTAGCTGGGCGTGGTAGTGGGCACCTGTAGTCCCAGCTACTCGGGAGGCTGAGGCAGGAGAATGGCGTGAACCCGGGAGGCAGAGCTTGCAGTGAGCCGAGATCGTGCCACTGCGCTCCAGCCTGGGCGACAGAGCAAGACTCTGTCTCAAAAAAAAAAAAAAAAAAAAAAAAATTTAAGCATTTCTATGTTTCTGTCTACTAGCAGAAAGTGCATGTGGTGTGTGTGTGTGTGTGTGTGTATTTAGATATAGATTTATATGTATCTTTTCAGCAAGCGAGGAGAGTTCTTAGCTGTGGGTAACTTATGAGGATACAGACACAAGATTGTAAAGATGGGATAAATTTCAACCTTTTAATTGATAGGTAAGAAACTGAGGCTCAGAACTTCATTGTGTTACAAACTAAGAGCCAAAGCTACAATCAGAATCCAGATCTTTAGCCAGGTAGAGGAAGACTCTGTCCTATCTTCTATGGTTGGTCAAAGGTGTGGCTCCTGAGCATGAGTCACATGAGTCTCTTCTTTTTATACTAGCAAGACCAAGAAACTTCTTTGGCACAAGTACACTGTGTTCCCACTGTCACCAACTGTGTGGGAACAACACCACATCACTCCTTGGTAATGAAGGTAAATCATTACTGGGTCCCTGACTCCAGACAGGAGTTCTAATTATATGTAAGTGAAGAAAAACTGTTATTTTTAAAATGAGGACATGGGTTAGAATTATGGTAATTTAAATAGAAGAAAAGGAAGATTGGGGAAAAAAAAGATATTTTAATACTTGGGTAGTTCTGGGAATAAAGGAGAAAGAGGCATAAAGAAAGAATCTGAGGCTTGGAGGCTGGGATGAAAGTGGGTACCAATGACCAAAATGGGGTCCCCTGGGAAGGAGAGGCAGCTCAGGTCAGAGAGAAAAAGACCATTAGTCCAGCCTTGGATGTTAACCTTGAGAAGAGGGGGAGGTATGCATGTGATGATTTCCTGCTGATGTGTTATTTAGGAAAAAAAATGTTTTAAATCACCTAAGACAGTTTTATTTCCAATTTGAGTCGGAAAGACAAGGTTAGCAGTTGCAGTAGCAGGGATAGGGGCCTGAAAGAAGCACGCAAATTGCAGGGGAAAGTATCGATTGCAGTTTTTATCATCTAAGCTGATACCTAGGAAACCTTGCTATCTCCTCATATATTCAGTCAGGAGAATAGAAGACAGAGGGCTGGAAGAGGCTTTATCTTCTCTTTATTAGATACATCAAAACCAATACAGCACAAAGCTGCTCCTCAAAGCTGCCCTGTCGTGACCACTGGAGGACCAGTAGCCAACCTCCAACATTATATCCCTCGCCAACTTTTCACACAGCTGCACCTAAGAGATGCTTTCAAATAGGCTGCCTGGAGAGGTTTGCTGGTGCAGGAGTGAGCATCTTTTAAGCACTCACAACTGCTGACAACGCTGGAGAAGGAAGGCCGGCAGTTCTCCAGGGTAGGGCAGCTGATGGGAAATTCGGGGAAACAGTTGTAGAGAGAAGAACATAAAGAATGGATAAAAATTGAACTAAATTTAGATTCGGATGTTAAGAGCAACATGAATAAGAGGAGAACAAGAAGAGTATGTAAAAGCTCCTTTAGTTCCCAGAAATGAAACTTCTATGAAAGTCAGACTCACTGTAAAGAATTACTTCAAAGACCTGGAGAGACACACAGACCTTGAAGTTCACCTAGTCTACCATCTCCCATCTCCCACTCACACACAGACACACAGCCTCCACAAAGAAGAAACTGAGGCCAGAGAGGCCACCTGCCCAGCTGGCAGTCCATGGGCAAGAGTTAGTGGCAGAATCTGGGAATACACTCAGGATTGCAGACTCATACTCCCGATGTCCAGGCACAGTTCCACACCACAGCGCAAAACCTGTTTAAGATACAGCCTTGGTAAACATTAACCCCAACATGTCGGAAGTTGTTATAGATATCTAAAAAATAGAAAAAATATTAGAGGTAACAATAAGTAATACCAGTGATGAAATATAAGATGCAACTAAAATAATTTATATTCCATATAAAAAGGAATTGAGCCCCCTAAAATAGGTCTATCAGAAAGAGTAGGGTTCCCCTCTCTAATGAGCTCTGATGTCTGTTCTTGCAGAGTTTCTAGTTCTATCTATGGGCTCATTCACCTATTACCCCTTCTACATTCTGGTCCTGCCCCTGAGGGCCATAAGGCTGCCACAAAACGAACTGTTCAACGACAAAGTCAATCCTGTTTCTAAACTCTGTTTTGACCTCACTTCCTAGTTCTACATCTCAGGCTCTACTTCCTTTGCAGCTCTTGACCTGCATCTCTGGTGCCAACCATGGTAATCCTATTTGCCCATTTCCATCCTAAGACACAGGTCCCATTCTTTCATTTTAAATTCTGTACTGTACCTATCATCTCAAACTTCTGGAAGAGCCCACAAGTTTTAATCACGGTATAATTCCTCTGTCCAAGCTCTTTTCAAAACCTTGATCCCTAGATTTTGAGCTCAGTCTGTGTACTCAGGTCACTTGTTGTCCATTTTGTCTGTTGTGGTTTGACAGATATCCAGTCTTATCTTGCTCTGTTCTCTGGATTCATAGCACTTATTTGTCCTGCACCCAATTCCTTATATTCCCATTGACTTCCAAATTTAATCATCCTGACTGCCCCAAATAAGACTTTGACAATTTGGTTTTGGCAGCAAAAAAAAGGAAAAAAGAAAGACAAAAACCAAAAGTTAAGGAGGAAATAGATCTTCTTTTAGAAAAAGTTATTACTAATATATCTAAATATAAAGCCTAAAAGTGAAGAAATTCTATAATCCATAGGTATTATTCAGGTTATGGTATGCCACTGTTAACAAATTCATCTGGAAATCTCAGTGGGTTAACACAAGATACATTTATTTCTCCTTCTTGGTATAATTCAGTGGGTGTTGGTGGGGGCAGTGTGGGGAAAAATCTACTATGTGTAGAAACTGGAGGCCTGGGTTAAAGGAAGCCTCAATTCGGAGCTTGCAGTGAGTGGAGATCACGCCATTGCACTATAGCCTGGGCGACAGAGCAAGACTCCCTCTAAAAAAAAAAAAAGCTCAATTTTTTGAAGCTTCATCAGGAGTATGTGTCCTTGATCGCCTGTCAGGTGAAGACTGAATAATCACATGGGGTTTTTACCGCCTCAGCCTGGAACTGACATATATCCCCTTCTGTCTCAGCTCATTAACTAGAAGTAGACACAGAGTCCCACCCATCTGTTAGAATGCTGCGAAGCCCAACTTCTCCATGCAGCCAAAAGTGGAGAACTGTAGGTCAGGAATGCTAATAATGTCTGGTGCACAATGATTTCAGTCGACACAACTCTGGAATTTTTGCAACTGTGTCAGTTAAAGGATTAATGAACTCTCAGTTGTTATAGTGCTTCTTATTTTTAGTTGGTAGTAAACAAAGTGATTTGCAATAAATGTGATAAAAAGGAATGAATATGGACTAATAGGGTCATAAAATGGCAGTGCATTCATCAAAAACTGAGAGAACCTAAGATATCAGAGAGTGGCGGTGATGTTGCAAGTTTTTTTCACTGTTATGCTTTTGTTTCTTTTATCTTTGTGGCTTCAGAATTATTCAAATTTAATTCTTAATATGTACCTTGTATTTAATGAATCAAGATTCATTAAAAAATGAAACTTGAGATTCATTTGAGACTCACTTGAAATTCATTTAAAAAATGAGAGGCAAAATGGGGCACTTACTTCTCATTTTTACATGTAATAGCATATAACATTCAAAAGCATGAAATAGCAAGGATGTCTTGCTATTTTTATTATTTCAACATGACAGCAGGTTTGAAAACAGCAAAACCATATGCATAAGTTTTTATCAATATTGTGATTTAATTTTGGAGTGTCACCCACACTTCTACACATATTTATCTTGTAATCATAGCCCTTTAAACACAAACCTATGATAACTATATATATATAATCTATGTCACTAGTTTAACTAGACATGTCATTAAAATACTTTAAACTCTCAATGTATAAATTGAACATTCTGCCAAGAGTATACTAAAAATAATAAGAAGAGAAAGCCATTGAATTTCCCTTTATTCTTGCTTGATATTCTTCCTATTACTATGTTGAAAAAAAGTTTGTTACTTATTTACATTTCACTCATGAACATAGTTTTTATACACTTTAAAAATCTACAATAAGAATAGAGCTAATGCCATTCTGTCCATCTCACTTGCCTAGAGGCATCTAAGTGGTATATGAGGACTGGTATCTCTAAAAGCCTCATCACATCTCAGGACATCACATCAGATAAGCAGCAGGAAATAAACATAAACAAATAGTTCCTCTCCAGTTTCACAGAAGGGGGTTTATCAAGACATGTTTTCTCTATTGAGATTGCTATGGAAGTGAAGCACTATAGTGAGATCTAATCCTCAATGCTAACAGCCTGTGCTTTCCTTCCCCGCCTCAGCCACGTGCCTCTCCTAAGCATGCTGAGCCGGAAAAGGGTCAGCCTAGACACGGCCCTCTTTTCTAAAGCTGTGACACTGCATGGGCAAAAGACAATCAGGCTCGTCTGTGGAATTTAAGATATTTCTTAATTCTGAAAGCTCACAAATACTACTACTACTGTATTAGTCAGGGTTCTCTAGAGGGACAGAACTAATAGGATGGATGTACATATGAAGGGGAGTTTATTAGGAGAATTGACTCACACGATCACAAGGTGAAGTTCCACAATAGGCTGTCTGCAAACTGAGGAGCAAGGAAGCCAGTCCAAGTTCCAAAACCTCAAAAGTAGGGAGGCCAACAGTGTAGCCTTCAATCTGTGGCCAAAGGCCCGAGAGGCCCTGGAAAACCACTGGTGTAAGTCCAAGAGTCCAAAAGCTGAAAAACATGGATTCTGATGTTCGAGGGCAGAAAACCTCCAGCACAGGAGAAAGATGAAGTTCAGAAGACTCAGCAAGTCTACCCTTTCCAACATCTTCTGCCTGCTTTATCCTAGCTGTGCTGACAGCTGATTAGACGGTCCCTACCCAGATTGAAGGTGTGTCTGCCCCTCCCAGTCCACCGACTCAAATGTATCTCCTTTGGCAACACTCCCACAGACACACCCAGGAACAATACTTTGCATCCTTCAATGCAGTCAAGTTGACACTCAATATTAACCATCACAACTACTAATTTTTAAAAAACCAGTCTCACATAGGTTGATGAAATCTTGACTGTCATTTTGGTGAAAACTAAAAGACCTTTTCATTATCATTTGTTTTTTCCACAGGGAATTACAGCTAAATCCATATTATGAATTCCCCAAAAAAGTATTTAATAAGACAGCACTTAAATATAACAGAAAATACATGTTAGAGCTAAACTCACTAATAGTATAATTTACACTTCTGCAAAACATCATAATTTAATTTTTTTATTCAATGTGGTAGAAGACCAAATTAATAATTATAAAATTCTCTACTCACTGATTTTTCTAGATGTAGCCTCTGTTATGGAAGAATAAAATATAATACTGTTTTAAAAGATACTTGAGATTAAAAAATACTTTTGAGGAAGAAATTAATTCACAAAATTATTTCACTTGTCTAGATACCCATTTTATAAATGGAAACATTGAAGGAGAAAGTTTACATGACTTGTTAAAGTTTGTTTGTTTTTTTGTTTGTTTGTTTGTTTTGTGAGACGGAGTCTTGCTCTGTTGCCCAGGTTGGAGTGTAGTGGCGCGATCTCAGCTCACTGCAACCTCTGCCTCCCGGGTTCAAGTGATTCTTCTGCCTCAGCCTCTGGAGTAGCTGGGACTACAGATGTGAGTGAGCCACCACACCTGGTTAATATTTTTGTATTTTTAGTAGAGACGGGGTTTCACCATATTGGCCAGGCTGGTCTCAAACTCCTGAACTCATGATCCGCCCTCCTCGGCCCCCCAAAGTGCTGGTATTACAGGCGTGAGCCACCGCGCCTGGCTGACTTGTTAAAGTTTCTAAAGTTGATTTGTGAATGGAGAAAGAAATAGAATGTCTTTCTTCCAACGTCAATTCATTATCGAATTTAATTTTTTTTTTGGTGCTCATCTTCTTTTAAGATCTGTAAGACTGAAATGTTTATGTGCGCACTGTAAAAAAGGTTCTGTCTAAAGCCTGAAAAATAATTTTTTTTGCAAAGAGTTTCTATGTTCATTTCAAACCTTCGGCAGTATTATATCTAGCATTATTTTTTCCTTCTCTTTTTCTTTTTCTTTTTTCCTTTTTTCTTTTGATTAAGATCCTCACTTCTCACAGGGGGAGAAAGAGGAAAAGCGAAATTTTATAAAAGGGCAGTTCTGACCTAGGAAGAGGAAAGAAGGTTTTAAGATAGAGGAAAACTGAGGTATATCTTTAAAGTAGAGTAGGAAGTTCTCACTACATCATTTTGCTTTAAGTGGATGTAAAGGAAAAGTTACCAAGCGTTTTGTTGCTTGAACAAAGATAGGTATTTTCTCGTGAAGCTTTGAAAGGTTTTCTATTTGAAAAGTAATGTGAAAAACAATAACTTCTGCCACTGAATGATTGTTATAAGCCTCAGTACCTTCAACAAAAAGATGCTTCTGTTCAATTTCCAGCCACATCAAATTCTCATTACAAGAAGCTAAATCCCATCTCTCCATGAGCCAGACTGTATCAAAAGTAGCAGATTTATGCATTAAGTTTTGTAACATATGCTTACATCCCATACAGCCCAGGTCACAAAGCAAATTCTAGGACTTTTTCCCTCAATGAATACCAGGATTGGATGCCAAGCTTCAAGGAGACCAACAGCAGGAAAGTACTTGTGGCCAAGGTGTCCTTGAAAAATAAGAAAGACATCCCATTGCTTTTTGAAAACAAAATTGTCCAGTTCCCAAGTGGTTGCACAAAATCCATTTTGTGTTAAACAAAACAAAGGATTTCTACGAGTATTATTTAGAATCCATAAGAAAAAAAATAGAGAGATAATAGGCAAAAAAGAAAAAGTCCCTAGGGTAGAAAACCAAAAGTTCTTAATAATTTCCATGCCATTCTCTCTTCTCATGTTACTTGCAAAATGTTAGATATTGCTATTTTTTTTTCTAAGGTGGATAAGAAAATCAAACTAAATGCCAGTGTAGTTGAATTTCCCAGAATGACTGTGGAAATTGGGATACAAAGGTGCAGATGTCAATAATAAATGCTAGAGTTTAACACACAAACTGAAGTCAAAGCACCTCTCACCCTACCAGTAAAGAGGCCAAGGGACATGCCCCTAAGATGGCTGTGCCTTTAAAGACAGCTGTATTTAGTAGTGAAGAGTACCTCTGCTAGGCAGAAAGATGAACACTGCTTTTACAAAGAAAATAGGTCAACTGATATGACAGAATGAAAGCAGGATTTTGTCAATTTTTTTAAGGCAGAACAACTGACAATGAAAGGAAAAAACCAAGGTTACAAAAATGATGTGTTTTTTTATTGGCAACATGTCCAGTGTCATACTTAGAGTCCACAGTTTGCTGTGTTTGAGAGTGTTGGCTTCATTTTAAGATGTAACTAAATCCAAGTATTTAAATGAATAGTACATCCTTATCTGTGTTTCCCATAAATAGATGCAAAGGGTTCTCCAGAATAGGCAAATTGAAGAGGAATAAGGTGACAGTGCTGGAAAAGCAGCAGCAACATTTTGTAACAGAATGGTTTGAAGACTAAAATGAAATGAGGCCTATCTATAAGGCAATAGAGCAATGATAGAAATAGAAAATTAGAATCCAGTTTATAGTTACATTGTAAACTACGATCATCAATTCATATGCATTAGAGCCATGGAGTTGATTGCAAAAATGGCCATAATACATTTGAGTACCTCCAATCAAGAACTTGAGTCTATTTGTCCATTCTTGAATTTGGGGTGGTGTTGGGACTTGCTTTGGCTAATAGAAAGTGGCAGAAATGATATTGTCTAGCTCTGCGCATAAGCGTGAAAATAACTTGCAGTTTCTTTCTCACTTCTCCCTCTCTATCTCTCTTTCTGAGAACCCGCCACCTCCATTTGCACAAGCCCAAGTCCAGTCTAGCCTTCCAGTGGATGAGTCATGGCACAGCTATGGCTATGGCTCTACCCAACAGTCAGCTAATACCCCAAAGCAGAGCTTTTCACTGACCAGCAGCTGCCCACAGACACATGGGTTAGTCCAATTGTATCAACAGAAGAACTACCCAGCTGATCCTAGACCAAATTTCCAACCCATGGATTTATGAGCCAAACAAGCAGTTGTTATTTCAAGCCCCTAAGTTTAGTAATGATTTCTCACACAACAAAAGATAGTAGATAGACTCCATATAGAAACTTCCCGCAAGTCAGTTAGTTATTAACCCATTTTGCTAAAACTTTACTGAATAGGAACTATGTGCAAGCACGCTAACAAAGCTTATTCATAATCCTTTGGGGAAACAGAACTCCCTGGTGCGTAATGTGAGGCTTGCAGTTTACCCGGGGAAGCCAGGAAGGCTTGGAGCAGAGAACACCTCAGTGAGGACTTAAAATAGATTGATGAGTGGATCAAGTGAAGTAAGGTGGGACAGTTATGTCAGGCAGAGGATATGATAAAGGTATAAAGAAGTGAAATAGCAAGGCATAAGCAGGGAGGTACAGGAATTTATAGCAGAAACATGTAGCATCTTAAGGAATGGCAAAAAAAAGAAAGAAAGAAAGAAAAAGAAAGAAAGAAAGAAAGAAAGAAAGAAAGAAAGAAAGAAAGAAAGAAAGAAAGAAAGAAAGAAAGAAAGAAAGAGAAAGAAAGAAAGAAAAAGAAAGAAAGAAAAAATAGAAACTCAGAAGTTAGTAAGAACCAGACCATGGAAGACTGGAGGCTCCCATAAATATCTTGGATTGAAGTATATTGATAGAGGCTTAGGCCAGTAGTCCTCAAACAGTAGGGCACATGAAAATCACCTGAATAGAAATTTTGAGGACTCTCTTACCCATAAATTAAGATTCAGCAATTTGATGGAGCCCAGACTTTGGGCTTTAAATTTTTAAATTTTACATTTTTAATATGGAATGTTGGAGTATCTGATGCAGGTTGTTCATGGACCACACTTTGAAAAATATTACTGTAGGGAATGGGAGGAGTCCAGTAGTGGTTTAAAAAAATGGAGTAACTCGGGCACTCTCATATTATTTTCAGGTCAGTATTTAAGACTGATTTTTCTTAAATCAGTCTCTGGTATGGACAAAATATATAAGGTTATAATATAATATGGAATATTACTTAGTCTATAGAACATATTCAAATTTCTCCAATTGTTCCACCAATGCTCTTTTTTGGATCAGGATCCAATCCAAACACACACTTTGCATTTAGTTGTCCTATTTCCTTAGTCTTTTTAAATATGAAACAGTTCCTCAGTCTTTCTTTGTGTTTTATGACCTTGACAATTTTCATGAGTACTGGCCAGGTATTCTGAATGCCCTTGCACCAATGAGCCCAACTGATTCCTAGACTTTGGTTTCTAAATACCACTCTCCAATATAAGAAAACTATGACTCCTTGGAGAAACAGCTGAATCCAGGGCTAAAGGAGAAAAAATAAGATGAGCCTGAAATATTTTGTGCTAGAAAACACCAAAGAGTTAAAAAAAAAAAAAAAAAAAAGAAAGAAAGAAAGAATAGGCACATTTCAAAAAGACAAAGTAGCCAACTTGATTGGTGATCCCAAAGGTCAAATATGGAAACACTGAATAACAAAATAAATCTTGTTCATAATGGATTATAACCCATGGAATAACATAAGGGTTCATGTGTCTGTACTAACATAAATGAGTGAACAAATGAATGAATGAATAAGTAAAGGAGAAAAGAAAACTTTTCCTCACTATAAAACTTCAACTTGTATCTAAGTTAAGGAATTATTGAACCAGGAAATTACCAT
The DNA here is from genome assembly GCF_028885655.2 of Pongo abelii. Classification (NCBI taxonomy): domain Eukaryota; kingdom Metazoa; phylum Chordata; class Mammalia; order Primates; family Hominidae; genus Pongo; species Pongo abelii. The sequence continues at coordinate 164,536,316 of NC_071988.2, forward strand.
TTGGCAAACACCACAGTAATAGTTGTTTCAGGCAAGAATCATTAACAGGTACTAAAATTAGTGGCAAAGGTGTGATAAATTACAGGATATTTAAATTCTCTCAAATTATTTTCCCATGAGATATTTATAGAGTACAAAGAAATATAGTGCCTTTGCAGTGAAGAAATCTGGCAAACGCCACCCTCCCCAAGTGATCAAAGTTAACATTTTCAGTAATGGAATAAATTGACATCAAGAGTCTTCGGATAAGATATGTTGAGAAGGTCACAACCTCACTTTTTGGTATCCTTGCCAAAAATGCAAAACTGAATTTAAATATGAGAAAACATCAGAGAAAGTGCATTGAATGTCAGAGCTTCATCGACCTAGTATAAGAGACACACCAATGTACGTACACTCATATGTGTTAGAGGCACTTTCAGTTTGGCCTTCATTCAGTTCACAAAGAGATCCATTTAAAGACTTTTAAGAAGAAAAATGACAGGATGAAAACTGTGCCTCAAGGAGATTAAACTGGCCTCAGAAGGTAGGATACAAAATGAAGGGGGTGGAAATGAAAGCTATGGAAGGCATTGATGCCTGTAAGTGATCTATTACATTATTTCAGGCACATAGTCATAATAATCTCAACCAGAGTAATGGCCATAGAAATGGAGAAAAGGAAAGTTAACACAGAAATAAGATGAAGAATAATGACAATGATTTTTGCACTCATTGAATGTGAAGGAGATGTAAAAGGAGGGGAAAAAAGAGTCTTATTTACTAAACTGGGCACCTGGGTGTCTATGCAGAAGATGAGTCAATGGAAGCAGAAGGAATGTGATCCTGTACTTTCAAAGAAGGGAGTTCTGTTTTAGCCAGATATTTGAAGGTATTATTGAGATATCCTAAAGAGAATGTCTAGTAGGCAGCAGAAAAGGTAAGATTGCTATCTGGGAAAGAGGGATAACACATAGGAATGATTGCCTTTGATGTGACACTTGGTTTACAGAGAATATGTAACTTGTCCAGTGTTACAAAGCCAGTAAAAGGCAGAATCAGTATTTAAACCCCACTTCTAGGTTCAGAAGTTTCTTTGGCCCATATAATGTTCTGTGTGTATTGGGACTCTCCAAGAGGTTAAAAAGAACCGTAAACCTCTATTACTATCAGTTTCTAAGTGCACAATTAGACTTATGTGCAAAGTTATAACCAGCTCATTTTTTTAAAAAGCCAAAGAATAAGTGAAGCTCCCTTTTCATCTGTGAGTTCCATTGGGCTTTATATAGAAGTAAGGACTACGTTCAGAGCCTTGTAAGGTTTTTGATAGTCACGTGATTGACTGTCAGAGCCTGGTCCATCTCAGAGACCATCCCCTCAAACGCTATCCTTTTACAGATCAGGTATCTGATCCTGCACAAATATTTATATGTAGGTTAGATGGGAAAGACATTGGTATAAGTAATTTAATTTTCACTAGGTCTCTCAGCCTATTTTAAGAGCAGTCAGGAGCTAGAGTTTTCGGTCATTTCCTATATAAAATGGCAAAAGTGTTGCATTCTGAATAACTACACTGTAGAAGTACATCGTTCTTTGAATAAATTCGAATCCATACACAGCAACACAACTGAGGTCAGCTCAGAGGGTGGGCAGAAGACCCATCACTTCACACACTGGGTCCAAGAGCACAGCTGCCCTGACAGGAAAGGAAGGGCAGGGCAGACGTCGCTGATCACTAGCTACAACTAGTCACTCTTCCAGTAGTTCCCTCCCAGTGGGTGGTGAAAGTTGTTCTTTAGCTCATTATCTCCCCCTTCAGCCTTCTGATAAAGGAAGATGATGAAGTTAAAAGAAGCAGGGAGGCTCAGCCCTTCTGTAGAAAAGGTAGAATGAACAAGAGAAATGTCTTTCATTTTAGGTAATACATGAAAATGTTGAATAAATATATGCTGAAATAAGTGAGTTTATCTCAATAAATATTTTTTCTTATTTCTGATACCTGTAATAACAGTGAAATAGATATATACATATTGGAAGAGGTACACTTTAAAAAGCATATCTCCTACATAAACACAGCACTTTGTAAATGACCACAGACAAAGTAATCACATTCTTAAATAATTCTCTAACTGTAGTTCATTACATACTGTAAGGAAGATTTTCCATTACTGCTCTTTATTTACTTATGCTCCTGTAAAGGAATAAGAAAAAAAGAAAACCATTTCCAATTCAAGTAGTCTCAAGGCATACTCTAGCTGCTTGCAATTAAAACACAAATTTACCTAAGACATTGTTTGGCTCAAACAATCATATTTTTCAAATATTTCATGAGATTTGTTAATATGAGCTGAATGCTTTGGAACAGAGCAAGGCTTCAATTAAAGGATTACAGTTCCAGAGCTAAACTGGGAGAGACTGTGAGCTCAAGGCTGAACCTTTCCCCTCTGCATTCTTTCCCTCTGATTCTAGTTTGGCTTTGATTATTCTTTCCCCTTTTCCTTTTTTTATTCTTTTTTTTTTTCCATTTGCTGCTGGACAGAATTATAAATTATAGGGAGAAAGAGCAGTCTGATCTTACCAAGGAAGTTCTTTTTCTCAAGTCGTTTGTTTCATTTTCAAGGTGTTTCCCAACTCTGGCCTTACTTTGTAAGACCTGAACCTTCTTCACTTCTGGTGACTTACCAAGGTCCAAAGTCTGCCACAGAACTACCTGAATGCTTGAATCACCCAGATATCGGCTTGCTGGCATGTAACTCTTCCTGTTTTCCCTCATATACAAATAGGATTTAGAAATGTTTAAGCAATAATTAAATGAAGAAATAAGGAAAAGATTTAGATATTGGACTTCATTGTTATCATCACCACTTCCTTATTCACTTTCTTTTATATCATGTACATATCTAAGTATCCCAAAGAAGTTAATGAAACCTGAGTACTTAATGTATTTTTCCAAAAATATCCACATTAGAACAGTGACAAGTCTCAAAAAAAGGTCTCTTTGCCATCATCGATATATTGAGAGCAGAAAAAAATACATTAATAATCCTGTTAGATAATCATGGATATGATTAACAGCTACAAAGGTGATATTACTTAATAGGATATATTTCAATATATAATTTAGCACCACTCAAGATTGAAGCAGAATTGCTTCTCTGTTGGAAAAAGTATCAAATAGATATTTTTAACTTCTCAGTAGGTGATAATTTAGTAGCTCAGAGAAATATTTTATAGGTATATGGAACAAATTAGTATGGTAATTGCAAATGGATTATTAATACTGACAAGTCATAAGACTTAACCTTTTCAAATGTAACTGGTGAGACTAGAATTTAAACTAAACATTGTGATGTTTACCTAAAATGTTTTAGATAAATCAGAGATAAGATTAACAAATTACTTAAATACACCATGTAAATTTTTAGCCTGTATGAATAATAATGGGAAATAATATTTGCTACACTGCACACAATTGTACACACATACACAGTCTGTCTCTCTGCCTTACAAATTCTAGATGGTCACTGGATGGCAAGAAGAAAGGGGAAAAGTACATAGCCTTCCTTTATCTTAACTTTGGCCTTGTATTTAGGAAAGGTGAGGGATAATTCTGTCCATTGTTTGTTCAATGTCATGGGTTTGTAGAACAGACAATATAAATTTCTTAGCCATGCTATACCATTTATTACCACCACAGCAGAGCCAATTTCCTAATGAAAACATTATTAGACAAAAGTCCTTCTTATGTAGCACTGTAAACCATCTGCCATGTTCAAGTTTTGGCACATGTATACATATGTAACTAACCTGCACATTGTGCACATGTACCCTAAAACTTAAAGTATAATAATAATAAAAAATAAAATAAAATAAAATAAATAAATAAATAAAATATGTAGCAAACTCAAAAAGAAAAAAAAGTAGAAACAAAAGTTTTTGGGATAACATCAGCATCTAAGAAATATATTATAAAAATATCACATTATTGGAAACCAGTACACAAAAATGAAAAGCAAATGAACATGCAAAATATCTACCACTGCAAATAAACATGGATTTTTTTTTCTAAAAACAACATATTCCTCTCTATGTTGAAATATGTTTCTACCCCACAAAGGAGTGGTTTACTTGCTTTTGCTTATTAACAGCCAACCATGTAGTGCTAAGCATGTGCCAAGTCTGTTCTAAGTGTTTCATAAATGTTAAATCACTGAATTTGCATAACAAACAAACCTATGAGGTGAACTCTGTTATCATGACTACTTTACAGAAGGGAGAAACTGGGCAAAAGAGACAGGACTGAAACTCAGGCAGTCTCTAACGGGATCTCTACCCTTAACACTGTGTATGCTGATGGTTAGCTCCTTTCTCTGCAATGTAGTTGTAAAAATTTCTCTAAGGTATAGATAACTCAAAATTGAGGATTATATTCTAAGAAGATTCATTGCAATGTAAAAGTTATCACTAACATCCAAATTCGCATTCTGATAGGTCATTGAATCTGTGCTTTCTTCCCTGAAAAGCTTTCATATAAAACAAAGGTCTACATGAAAAATGAAGGATGCTTTCCTCTTACCACTGACAAAGAATACAGTGATTAAATATATTAAAAATTCATATATTTAACAAATGCCACCTCTCTATGTAAATTTTCTGTGTGTACAAAATACATAGGTAATAAAATAAAATCAACATTATTTTTCTTCCATTCCTCCTCCAATATAATTTATTGTCTTAGTTGAGTAGCTAGGTGCAAGGATCAACAAGAACCCCTCTTCCAAAAATGCAGGAAGTAAAGAATAAATAAAACTAAGGAGAAAAATTAGTTTGTGCCTCCCTATTGAGAATAACAATATATACTTAAGAAGTCACATCATTTTTCTGTGTCTATGAACCAACAGAAATAAACTAACATTGCTTCTTTATGTATTTCATTTCATACTCAATAATAAAGTGAGTTTCAATGACATTAATAATATGTTCTCTTGCTAAACAACCACATCCCAAAAGCCTCATATTCTTCCTCTTTTTTTAAATCCCTGAACATTCATTTGAAAATTAACTTACAGCTTTTATTACACTTGTTCCTATAGCCACTGAAAATTTTCAACACAATAAAAAAATTAATTAAGTAATATTTTATTGTATTTTTTTTCCATTGGGAAGTAATGGGGTAACATTTCTTAAAGTGTTTTAATTGGGTGGGGAAGGAATAAAATACAAATGGAAAGTTTGGCTGAAAAATAATTTTTAGTTAATTTGAGTGGGGAGATAATACCCTACAATTGACTATAAGCTACATGAAGGCACGATCTGACTTGATTCTGAACTTGATAGGAAATCTAACACCCAGAAGATGCTCTATAATTAAGCCATTTAAACTATATTGAAAGAAGAATAAAAAAATTTGTTAGCAATTTTTAAACAATCTAAGTCATTTTAACTGTTTTTTTCAAATAACAAAATGCTTTTACAGACCTCAGATGAACTCAGAATCATAGATTTCACCACCCATTGCATACCTGTAGCACACCCAACCCTAATGTTAATGAATTTTACTTCCCTTCTCCTTTCATGTCAAGCCTAATTTCTTTTTTGCTACATCTCTTCAACCCCACTTTCACCCCTAAGAAAGACATACTAATATTTTACCCTATAAAAACCCGAAGTCTACCATCAGACCTTCTCTCTTATTCTAACGTTGCATCTTATAATTGCTTTGCTGTTTTTCTCCCTGTCTCCCATTAAAAAGTATCCTTTCATGACCCTACCCCTACCTCATGAAATTACCCTTTCCTGAGACTATCCCAAAGAATTACAGGAGTCCTCACTCAGTCTTTTCATGTTTCTCAAAAAAAAAAAAAAAATGACAGAGCATGGAATGGGGCAGAGGGTGAAGAGGGAAAAGAGGAAGGGGGCTTTGGCACCCCCAGAAAAGCTTCCAATCCACCCAGCTCCTGCCTTCATTTTTCTCTTCTCTTCCTCCCACTCATTCTTAATCTGGATCCCACACCTTGACTTATAACCCCAGCAACCGAGTTATCCTGAGCAATTTAAAAAAAAGTTTTAAATTTGTGTAAAGACATGCAACTTGATGTTTTGATATACATGTATACAGTGAAATGATTACTGTAGTCAAGCAAATTAACCTATGCATTGACTTCCATTTAATTTGGTTATATGAAAGAAGTCAGCTAATCATTATTCACATATACTGATAACATTTATCCTTAAAGCAGGCCAGTAATGATTATATATAATCATAAATGCCGGAGAAACTTTGTTCTGAGTTTCACTTGATAACAATACTTTATTCTTACTACATGTGCTCAGTCTTTATAAATTCTTACATAAGTAGCATAATTATTTCCTTGCAATAAAAAAGCAAAAAATAACACTATTTCACATCTATCTATAGACTGGAAACATTGTCCCAACAAATGAAAAAGTAAGTTTTGCTAACAATTATAGAATTAAATAAAATAATATTTTGAGGGTTTTGGCAAAGAATGGCAAAGAGTCAATTTGAATCAGATTATTCCAAAAGTAAACAGAGCACAAGTTATTTATTTTTTTTAAGACCCGTATTTTAGCCAATTGGTATTTTTGAAGGCTATGTTGTTACTCAGTATTTAACAGTGCCTGGTATATAGAAAGCACTCAGTAAATATTTGCAAATTAAATAAATCAGTGAATAAATGAATGAATTGCTTTTTTGGTTTGTACCAGGGCTACTAAAATAAGTTTGTGAATATTTCCCCGTTTTTTTTCCATTCTTCAGTTGCATATTGCTGCTCCAGAGAGACAGCCAATGCTAAAGATTCATTTTCTTGGATTGTCAGTAGTAGGTCTCATTACTTTTATCTTCTCTTTCCAAAGCCGTTTGTGTCTTTGAAGATTGCTTGTCATACTGCTCTGTTGTTGAATTCAATTAGGTCTAGAAAGCTCTGTATCACTGGCATGTAAAACTATGAAATTCTGCTCAACAGCTAAAGTGCAAGGATATGATTTTACCTTAAGTTTCCTGAGAAGGGTTGAGCATTGGCGCATTTGTGTCCCCCACAGAAAGAACCTGAGAACAAGGTGTACCTGTGGAGAGAGCTGTGGGGTATCTACATTCCTGAATGCTTCTCCAGTAAGAAGTGAGAAGTTACACTGACACTGGTGTAGTAGTCTCTTAAGGATACTGAAGAGTTGGTGGGAAGTTGGAAAGACACCAAATACAACCACAACATTGCTTCTAACAACCACAACACTATATTTTGACAAAAGCACAAATCAGTGAGCAATTTGCATGTTATTATTTATAGAAAATGACTCTAATTCTCAGCTTGTAGTAGGATTAGAATGGATAGAGAGAAATGAATAAGGATTTAGTGATCCCAGATTTTTCAGAAAACAGAATTTTTTATCTGGGTGAGAATGCTCCCAGATAAAAGATAATAAGTTAATGATGTGTTATTAACTCTTTGATTCGATGCTTACACTCTCAGTACCCCTCTTTAATTGTACAATGTGAGAAAAATAATAATTACCTTCCATGTTTATGAGTACCATGATTGAGATTCAGTAAGTATACAACGAATAGCTAACAAGCATTAAATAGGTACTCAGTAGATGTTAATACATATACATATATACGCTTTTATATATTATATATAAATATACAGATGTATAAATACATAAATATATATCCTTCTCTCCCTACAATTATCTTTATAGAACTACCTGAGACTGGGTAATTTATGAAGAAGAGAGGTTTAGTTGACTCGTATTTCCACAGGCTACAGGAAGCATGGCTGGGAGACTTCAGGAAACTTATAATCATGGCAGAGGGGTGAAGGGGAAGCAAGGACGTCTTACCATGGAGGAGCAGGGGAGAGAGAGAGAGAGAGCAAGAGCTAAGGGGGAAAGTGCCACATACCTTTAAACAACCAGATCTCACTATCACAAGAACAGCAAGGGAGAAATCCGCCCCCTTGATCCATTCACTTCCCACCGGGTCCCTCACCCAACACCGGACATGAGATTTGGATGGGGTCACAGAGCCAAGCCACATCACGGCACTTTGTGCTACCCAGTTCCTTTTTTCTTTTAAAAAACCGTTCCCTCTCTTCCATACTCAAGGACCCACAACCATTTAGGTCTTGCATCCATATCAGAGACATAAAATAGTACAGCAGGAAGAGGAGAATTTTGTTCTTGGGTCAGAATATCATGGTTTTCTAGCTCAAAGAAGAAAATTTAAAAAATCACTCATATACCTGGCTCAGAGATAAGTTATCTCTATTGCCTGTTTCTAAATCTTACTGTATCTGTCAGCTTTCCACCCTCAAGTTCCATTTTTAAAAACCTCCATCTATTACCTTTCGATTGGGCCATATTAGTTTGGTAAAAGGATGCAGTTGCGTGGTGGGGAATTAGCACATCATTACAGGTTCCTTGTGCTAAATCACACATTGACCAAGTTTAGCTTAAGCACAGTCACAAAAAACATCACTGAATACATTCTCCAATATTGGATTACTGCCACCATTGCCTGTTTTCCTGACCTTAATCTCTTCCTTATCAAATCTACCTTGCATTCCATTGACTGTTTACATTCTCCAATTTTCTCATATCTCTCTACTTAAAACTTCTTGGCTACTTATGTATCTACTTATTTGCATAGAATTCCATAATATACAAATTACTTTATTATATATACAATATACAAATTATATATTTACAATATATACAAATTATTATATATTATATATAATATATATTATTTATTATATTATTATATATATTATTATAATATTATGTATTATATTATTATATATTATATATAAATTTTATTATATATACTTTATTATATATATTCCGATTTATATCAGAATATATACAGTATATATTCCGATTTATATCAGAATATATACAGTATATATTCCGATTTATATCAGAATATATACTGTATATATTCCGATTTATATCAGAATATATACTGTATATATTCCGATTTATATCAGAATATATACTGTATATATTCCGATTTATATCAGAATATATACTGTATATATTCCGATTTATATCAGAATATATACTGTATATATTCCGATTTATATCAGAATATGTATAGTATATATTCCGATTTATATCAGAATATGTATAGTATATATTCCGATTTATATCAGAATATGTATAGTATATATTCCGATTTATATCAGAATATGTATAGTATATATTCCGATTTATATCAGAATATGTATAGTATATATTCCGATTTATATCAGAATATGTATAGTATATATTCCGATTTATATCAGAATATGTATAGTATATATTCCGATTTATATAAGAATATGTATAGTATATATTCTGATTTATATAAGAATATGTATAGTATATATTCTGATTTATATAAGAATATGTATAGTATATATTCTGATTTATATAAGAATATGTATAGTATATATTCTGATTTATATAAGAATATGTATAGTATATATTCTGACTTATATAATATATATTCTGATTTATATAAGAATATGTATTGTATATATTCTGATTTATATAAGAATATGTATTGTATATATTCTGATTTATATAAGAATATGTATTGTATATATTCTGATTTATATAATATATATTCTGATTTATATAAGAATATATATTATATATTCTGATTTATATAAGAATATATATTATATATTCTGATTTATATAAGAATATATATTATATATTCTGATTTATATAAGAATATATATTATATATTCTGATTTATATATATAAATATGAATATATATTATATATATTCATATTTATATATATAAATATAAGAATATATTTTCTTATATTTATATATACATTCTTATATATCTTATATATATTTATATATAATATATAAATATATAAATTCTTATTTATATATAATATATAAATATATATAAATATATATAAATATATAAATATATAAATATATATAAATATATAAATATATAAATATATAAATATATAAATATATAGATATATAAATATATAGATATATATAAATATATAAATATATAAATATATAAATAAATATATATAAATATATATAAATATATATTTGTATTTATATATATAAATATAAGAATATATATTCTTATATTTATATATATATTCTATATTATATATATTCTTATTTCAGGCAATTCTTTGATTGCCTGAAATAAACTGATGGGGAAATATGACATTATCCGTGACAGAGGCAAAGGGTAAAAAGTCCCATTGCTAAAATTCTAACTCAAACCATTTAACTCTTGGACTGTTGCTTTCATCAATACCAAAAGCCTTAATAAGACTTTCAAGACATTACAAAATTTGGACTCATCCATTTCCAACATGATATCCAGCTGTTTCCAGCTAAGTTTTCCACTCCAGTAAAGCTAGTCTTCCACAGTTACAAACTCATGGAGGGAACTGTTTTCCTCCTCTGTACTCTGCAATCTCAACATGGTATATTCTTCAGCCTCCTTATTCTGTTCCTGACCTAAAATCTCTGACAATCCTCTATCTGCTTAAGGTCCCATTAAAATCCCTCACTCCCTCCAAGCTTCCTCACACTGCCACAGACCGTCATGGTCTCTCTTCCTTCAGAATTCTGTGCAGTTATTTTCTCTCTCATGTGGGCATTATGACTAGGCCCTACTAACATTAAATGCTATCTTGAGTCACTTTCAGCCTTACCCTGGCCAGAGAAAGTTACTTGAAGCTTACAGAGTGAGTTTCCCCTGAAACACCATGTTCTCATGTCACTTTCTGTTATGCTGTCACTGGGGAACAGAAAATTACCAATGTGTCAACAGAATACTTTTCAAAATTGTCAGAATTGAACACAAATATCTTCTCCTCAATAAAGTTTCCCTGACTCTTTTAGTAATAATTCAGCAAGTTTTCTCATATCGCCATAATAACTAGTGCGTGCTTCTTATACAGCACGTACTTGAACAAGCTAGCATACCTTTGTTTGTTTGTTTATACAGTGGTGCCCTGCCTTCAGCTGCACAGCTCCCTAAAGGGAAGGCAGGTAACACTCATTGTGACCCACTATGAATGAAGCTTCAAACAGGCAGGCTTCAGTGCATGTTTGTTATGTGACTGGGTGAGGAAATGCCTGGATGGATGAATGAATGAAAATGTAGGTTTAGTTGAAACCAGAACAGTTTCCCTAAATAACATTTCGCTAGCACTGAGAGTTTGGAGCTATCCAACAAGAGCACTGTTAATCCTTAAACTGGCTGAACTGATTTTCAATTCTTATAAGGATCGAAAGAAGGAAAATTTACTGTGAAATATGGTTGCCCTTAGGAAATGTTAACCACGTTATTTGGCTCTCAGTTCAGTCCCAAATACAATTTGACCCATAGTGCAGTGAAATCGTGATGAGAGGCCAAACAGAAGGAAAAAAGACAAAAAGGGGGAAATGAAGAACAAAAGTTTCCATTGGACAGAAAGAATAGGTGGACTCACTCAAGAAAAAAATCAAAACAAGAGTCATAGAAATGTTTTTTCAAACTACAGAGGATTTTGAAGACCTGTTGTCATTTTACAGATGAGAAGACTGAGGTCCAGGGTGCGTTGTGAGTTGACAAAGATTAATTAGCTAATTCTATAAACCTTCTACTTTCTCCACCATACCTTACTATCTGTCTCATATATTTCTGTTGCTGCTATATCATGAATTTAAAAGCTCTACAAGGAAAAATAATAAACACCTCTGAGTTCCTCGCTTCTCATCAACATGATGAAATAATCAGAATAGGTAATTCACAAAACCTTTGTCAGTATTAAATGAGATAATGAGATGAGTGTAAAGTGCTTAGGACAGGGATGGCATACTGGAAACACTCAATAAACATTACTATTATTGGCTAGTATCATCTGCTTCAATTTCATGCCCATGTCAATATAGATCTTCCTGAAAAGCTGACATGAAACCAGAAGTAGTACAAATATGACATAAACAATGCTATGTCACAAAAAAGAAGCTATGATAATTACACTCTACCATTACATCCTTTTCACCCTCTGGTTACTGTAAATATCACTTGCCTAGTTACTCAAGTAACTCAAGGTTCTGTGTGCAAAACCACATATTGTCTGTGCTCAGGTTACATTTAAGAGATTGAATTCCCACCTGTGCCCTTTCATAGCTGTTACAAATACACCACATTGTAGGGTCCGCGTTCAAATGTATTTTAACTAGCCTAGATATTGTTATTGATTTCCCAATAGCCTACGTGTAACACAGCTGCATTTCCACTCAATATCTACCTGGGGCTAATTCATTTATTTAGTAAATATTTATTGAGCTTCTAATATGCACCAAATATTTACATGGTGCTGGGATATGGCAGTGAAAAAAGCAGGGAAACATCCCTGATCTAGTACAATTGCATTCTAGTAGAGGAACGTTCCAGAATTGTAAAGGGCAGAAATAAAAGTGTTTATTCTTTGGAAATGGTGTCTACTAAGCCCAAAGTACAACTTCATTTACATTTCAAGAAAAGGTATTTTTTAAATAAAAAGTTGCCTTTTACCTCAACATTATGCAATCTACCTGGGAAGATCATAGGTATGTCTTTCTACATTATGACCAATTTTTTTTTCCTAACATGTTTTTTAACTTCCTTATCTGCACCATGGATTCCACTTGAAAATAATATACAAAAAATACAGTATGAGAAATATCTATTGACAATTGGAGATAATATTACAGATAACTTAAAGTAGAAATACCAAAGCCATAAAAGAAATTCATATAATCATATCTCCAAGGGGAAAAAAAAAGCACCAAAGTCATTTATAAGGCCCTTTCAGTTACACCTTTTAAGCCAAAAGCACACCTGTAGTTTGCAATGACACTCAAGGATTTGCACTACAACCTATCATCTGATCCCTCTACACCCACTACAATACAAATATCAAGTCCAAATCTAGAATGTTTAAATACAAGGAAAGTTCAAACATAACAGTATTTAACACACCTTCTAGATATCCGCAGAATGTGCTATATTTTCCATGGTAAGGTTTATGCTATTTGTAAACATTTTACTTAAAAAGCTATAAAGAAACTAGTAACTTGCACTAAGAGTGATGTGTCCATGTACACATACACATAGGCATGTAAACATAAATATGTATGTACGTTTATTATAAATCTTACAGATACAAAGGTGTCACATAATTTACAAATAATGAAGTATCCAATAGTCTATTAAATTTCATATAGTCACTGATTTCTTAAGTAATGCTTTCCTAGATTTTTGCCTATTCTTGTATCCATACCAACCTATAACTACAATTCAACTATATGCACATTTTTTGTGTTGCTAAACACTTTTACCTTTAATCTGCATGATCAACATATTGTTCACCATTTTCTTAAATCTAGATAATCAAGAAAACAGTAAGTCAAGCCTTGATGTGTAGTGTTCAGTGTCTGTGGTGAAAATCCTCCTGTCATGTCCAATTTCAAGCCTACCAACGTGAGATCACTGATGGCAGAATTAGGAAGAGATACTCAGTAAGATACCATTGTATGCTTTTTCTGCAAAAAAATTTAGTGCATTTTTTATGTCTAATTCTATGCTATTCTCTATGGACAACATACAATCACATAACACAATTCCTGTCCTAGAAGAGTTTTTCTGTCTATTAGGGGAAATATAAATGGGAAGAGAAAGAAGAAAATAATTCATGGAGTCATGGATTGAGACTAGTTGTATTGTGAAAGACATTTTGCTATATGAAAGTCAGCACAAAGTCCCAGCTTTATCATTTACCAGTTATAAGAACTTACATGTTATTTTGGCCTTCAGTGCTAGCTTTTCTTGTATGTAAAAGGGGCATAATTTATGTTTCCATCTTTAGAATTGAGTTTGCTTTTGTGAGTCATATAGAACAGTGCCTTGAACTTAATAAATGCTGGCTTTGTCTCTCTTATTCTGATTGGAAATCACCAATTTTTGGCTGTTGGTCAGCGGCTGCCCTCAGTCGCTAGAGGTCATCTGCAGTTCCTTCTTACATAGGTTCCCCAACATGGCTGTTTACTTTCTCAAAACCAGCAAAAGAGACTCCAGCAAGATGGATGCTATAATCTCATGCAACATAAACACATATTACTTAACATGTTACACTCATGTAACCATGTGAGTCCTGTCCTTCTGCCAATTTCTGTTGGTTGGAAGAAAGTCACAGGTTCTACCCACAATCTAGGAGAGGTAAAAACCACACAAAGGTGTGAACACCAGGAGCTGAGGATTATGGGAGCCATCTTAGCAGTTTGTCTGCCATATACGTAATGATGTTTATTTTGTGAATGACAAAAAAATTGAAGATGTGAGGGCATCAGGCTGAGACTGGCTGATGAATTCACCTCATCTTTATCACAGAAAATCTTGTCAACAAAATGGATACACACATGCCGTGGTCTTTCTTCCTTGAGTGATGCTTAAACCTGTAATGATGAGATTTGCCTTGTGACTATCTTATTTTTCTATGATTCCAACTTTTCTCTGATCATTAGATGCTGTATTAGTCTGCTAGGGCTGCCTAACACAATATCAAATACGGGGTGACTTAACAGAAATTTATCCTCTCATAGTTCTGGACGCTAGAAGTCCAAAATCAAGGAGCTGGCAGGTTGGTTTTCTCCTGAGACCTCTCTCCTTGGCTTATAGATGGCTGTCTTCTTCCTGTATCTTCACATTGTATTTCCTCTGTGAGCACAGACATCCCTGGTCTCTCTTTGTGTGTTCAAATTTCCTCTTCTTATAAGGACACGAGTCAGATTGGATTAGGGGCCACAGTGATGGCTTCATTTTAACTTAATCACCTCTTTCAACGCTTATCTCCAAATATAGTCATCTTCTAAGGTACTGGGGGTTAGGGATTTAATATATGAATGGGGGGACATATTTCAGCCCTTAACAAATGCTGTCCTTTAGAAATATTACAATATGAATGAGCTTACAATTGGACCTCACTTTACTGCTACAACTTTTTAAAGTGATTTAAGCATCTTGACTATGAGCTATTACATTTTCATGTGAAATTTTAAGTCTCAGAGAGAAATTATAGTCCTCTTAAATTTAAGTTCCCAGGGAATCTGTTACTGTGGTCTCTTGTAACTAAAAAGTGAATATGTTTTATTGCCTATTTCTACCAAAAAAGACAAACACACATACAAACAATAACCACAATTTTGCTAAACCTAATGTGTTAAATATTGTATTGAACATCTGCCTTCATTTATTTAATAGAATAGAGTTCCTAAAACAAAGTCTACATGTTCTCTACTTTCATACAGCCAACATTTAAATGGGGGAAGTAGGGAGGGAAGCAAGTGTTAAATAGGTAAACAAATAAATGCATATTCCATTTGTAATGTGAGTTATAAAAAGTGATAAATGCTGTGAAGGAGATAATGTCAGTGGATTAAGGGGAGAAGAAACTTGTTTTATATAGAGTGGTCAAAGATGGCCTTTCAGAGTTAGAAACATTTCATTCAAAGCATAAGAAAGAGATGATTGTGCAAAGAAGGAAAGAAGAGTGGTTCCAAATCAAACTATGATAGTTAATTTTATGTGTCAACTTGACTAAGCCATGGAGTGCCCAGATATTTAGTTAAACATTATTCTGGGTGTTTCTATACAGCTGGTTTTTGATGAGATTAACATTTAAATTGGTAGGCTTAGTAAAGCAGATTGCCCTTTGTAATGTGAGTGGGCCTCATCTAATCAGTTGAGGAAGTGAATAGAATAAAATGTTAGACCCTCCCCCAAGTAATGGAGGATTCTTTCTGCCTGACTGCCTTTGAATGGGACATTGGCTTTTTCCCCTCCTTCAGACATGAATGGAAACATGTTTCTCCCTGGGTCTCGTGACTGCCAGCCTGCAGACTAGAATTAAACTCTTAGCTCTCTTGTGTCTCCTGCTTGCTGACTCACTCAGATGATCGTGGGACTTGCCAGACTCCAAATCACATGAGCCAATTCCTCATAATAAATTAGATAGATTGGATGAATGGATAGATAGATAGATAGATAGATAGATAGATAGATAGATAGATAGATAGATATCCTATTGATTCTGTTTCTCTGGGAAACTCAAATACATAGAAACCAGCAAATGCAGAGACCCCCAAGGGAAGATACGCAGACTTTGCTCTATTTGAGGACCTGAAAATATGGTGCAGAGGCAATGGGGTGGAGGGAGCTGTGGAATGAAAATAGTCCAGCTCTTTTTGATGCCATCTAGTAGCTGACACATACAGGAATTACCCAGGAGAACATTGTGGTTAAGAAAGTAGGCCCCAGGACTAGAAGACTGGGTGGGGAGAAAATACTTGGGTTCAAATCCCATCTTTGCCACTTACTAGCTGTGCTAGCTAAGATTCAATTTTCTAACTTCAAAAGCAGCAAAGGGTTATTGCATTTGTAGATTACATGAGTTAAACCATGTTAGGTACTTAGCATCTGTCACATTGTGCTCAGCAAATATTAGCAGTCTTAACATGAAACAACCCAACACACAATTTTCTCTCTTTATGTTACTTCCTGTTTTAAACATGCATCTGAAGAGATAATTCTAATAGTTAAATTTTTCTTAGGAATCTCTAATTAAGAGATATAGTTAATTTGAGAGAACTGAGAATTAAAGACTTCACACGACAGCTGTGATGAAAATCTAGGTGTTGGTTCTACTCAGAAAAATGGTCCCAACACAGGTTACAAAGGATGTGTTCATGTGGTCCATTTTTGGTGTTCAAATATTACAAGAAGACAAAACATGTATTGAAAATCAGATTTTCTCTTTAGCTTCACCTCCTCCCCCCAAAATGCCTGAGACATTTTTGAAGACTTAGAAAAGGCAGAATCTATTCTATTTTACTGGATAAAGTTAAACCTGACAGAGGGAGATACATTAAATAAATTGGGTCAAAATCATTTAATCCACTTCCCACACAATTTCAGCTTCTGTAGTAGATTACAAGGTGCTGTTTCATAACTCATCAGGCTTCATACATGCATTGTTATATGGAACTATATCTTATTACACGGAGTCTGGCCCAGGTGCAGGACATGTCCTAATTGTACAATATGTATGGGATTTATCCTTAGAGCAAAGTGTAACTTAGACCTCTTCTCTCACTTTGTCTTTGTGAGATTTCTGGAAGGAATATGTCAGAAATACATGTGGACTTATTTCTTGAAGGGGCAAAAGAGTGCCATGTTTTGTCATTATTTGGGGGTATAAAGAAAAGGACCAAAAATAACATAGCAGAGAAAAATGCATCAGGTTAAAAAAATATACTTTTGTTTACTCTTTGCAGAAAGGATATAAAATCCAGAAGGACAAAAATAAGTACATATTTTATATTTCTCAAAAAGCTTTTGACGCTGTTTCTCCAAGTTTTGTGCTATACAGGAAAAGCACTCAAGTATTTCTACACAGCTGTTATCTCTCTGATCCAGCTTCCCAAGTCCTACTGGAAATCAAGGGCAAGCAAACAAACTACCCAAGTTACTGTCAAATTAATAGGTTATTGATTGATATACTAGCTTTCAAATCATCAAGGTCAGTGGACAACAATTATCCATGAACTTTGGAAATAGATAGAAGTTCCATTCTTTCTATTATCATTATTTCCAATAATTCATTTTCCATCAGATTACCTGATGGGAAAACAGAGGACTACAACTATTCTAAATTGAGCATCAGTACAGGCATATCATTTTGCATATGAGATTATCCCAGAGACCTGTAATGATAAGACTCCTATACCATCTGATCCTGAATTCACAGGGGCAGGGAATGGGGCTGTAGATGCTATTTAAAAAATACAAGAGGTAATTGCTGGCATGAGAGAGGCTCACAGTCTTGTTCAATTGTGTTACATGGAAGAAAATTAATCACAGCGAGGAAAAAAACCTACTTAAAAATATATATATGTGCTACAACTGTGCATTGTAGGAGCCAGCAACTGCTGTATTAGCTAGCAATTTGGCATGCACATGCTGTACATGCTGCTTCTCTTCCCAAACACATTACACCTGCTGCTGCCAATTTGTTCTTACTGTAAAAACCCAAGTGGTCTTGAACACCTTCTCCACTCATTTCCCTAATCTGCTGAAAACATAATCATCTAATGGATTAAAAAAAAAAAATCTACTCACAAATGGCTATAGGTTGTAAAAAAGTAAATGTTACTAAAGTGTAAATTAGCTTTCAAAGGTACAAGAGTGGACCTAGAATTTGTATCCTACATTTATTAAAGCTGTCAAGTGAAGCCACAAAAATATATAAGAGAAAGGAGCATAGGCAGTTTTATTTTTCCTCTACCTAGGTTCTGTTCAAGTGGATGGTAAAAACCCAGGTAACCAGAGGTCTATGAAACTTTCAGTAATATGCTCGAACAATATTTTCTCATGTGTGTGGGAGAAGCTGGGCAGAAAAGATGCAAATTGAAATTTATGTCACCTGGAACTCAAGATGTTCCAGAAAGAATTCAATGACTCATGAAGGGGATGGTGCTAGCTATG
The DNA here is from genome assembly GCF_028885655.2 of Pongo abelii. Lineage (NCBI taxonomy): Eukaryota > Metazoa > Chordata > Mammalia > Primates > Hominidae > Pongo > Pongo abelii. Next base: position 164,554,864 of record NC_071988.2, read on the forward strand.
AATAGTAGCTTAATCAATCTATGAAGAAAATGGTCTAACCAAAGAGGAAAGGAGGTCTTCTGTAAAAACCTTGCAATAATGAGTTTGGCGGGTGTGAAATCAAACTCTCATGAAATGGGCATGGGCCAGGCCACTCACTGGAGGCACAGTGCAGCTTCCCCATCTGGCATTTTCCACACTTGCTGATCTGTGGCTGCTAAATTAAAGTCAGAAACAAACAACTGAACAACTGCCCCCATAAGTTCCCTATAAAACCAAAATGATTAATACAGTCCCCATGAACATGTGGTAACACACTGAAAGTTTGGCATTTTGCTTACTGCGTGTCCTGTTATTGATGCTCAACCAATGTATAATTTTGTCTAACCAAAAATTAATGACAATTTATATTGAGTTTTATATATGAAATGCAGAGAATGAATTGCTAAGACTGAGTCTAACCTTTACTAGTTTATTACCTGTGTGACCTCAAGGAAATCTGAACTCTGAACCTCAATTTCTTTGTCATAAAAATGGATATAAGAATAACATTGGATCTCTTACACCAAGTGATCAAATAAAATACATGCGTATCCCCAATGTTGCTAGCCATGCTATTTTACATTTCAGATGGGGTCAAATTTATCTTTAGGTCAAAACTACAGTAACTTTGAGACCTTACCTGCCCACCCAAGAAAATAGCGCCTGTCACAGATGCTGTCAATTATGTTTTGAGAGTCTAGAAAGGGACTTTACCAACGGCAGTTATTCTCCCTTTTCATTCCTGCCCCACTTACCTCTCCTGCTGGCTAAATCCCACTAGGAAAAGGTAGCCTTGCCCGCACTGTTGCAGCAATTATTTTGAGCTTTCTTTCTCTTTCCATAAGGTATCAACCCAGGTCATGGAGCTGAATGGAGAAGAAATGCCTTCCATCCCTTCCAACCATTTGGCTTCTCCAGTCCCTCACCTCAAGCAAACCTCATCAAGGTTTTCCGATTTCCAGACCGAGGTCCTGAGCAACTATGTGAATGCAAACAAACAATGGTGATGACTGTAAGGTGGGTACAATATTCAAACAGTGCGTGAAGCTGAAATGCCTGTTTATGTGTGGATGCACTCATTTACTCGACGAATATTTAATTTAACAAGTATATTGAACTACTTACATGTGTAGAGTGGAATCAAGAAACAATATTACTCTGCTCATAAAGTAACTTTCAATTCTACTTTTTTTGGGGTAATCCTTTCTTTCCCCAAATTGTATCTCAGAAAGTTCCCATAGCATTTTCCATTTTTTTTTCTGGTATTAACAGTGGCATTATTAGATATTAAATAATTAATTTAATTTAATGATTAAATAATTCTATTCCAATCAAAATTAAAACTTCAATCTCTCAATAAGTTTAATTCTTCTCTTCATCCCTCGCTAGCTCTTGCCTCTCAGCCTTAGAAACCTATGGGGGAAAAGGAGGGTATAGGTTCTGTCCTTGGCCCTTCTTATTCTATATGCCCTGTACTCTCCTTTTATAACAGGGAGCAAGCATAAAGGAAAAGAGAATAAGAGTTTTTTTTCTTTTCTTTACAACAACATTTTTATAAATATATCTTTTTATTTTAGAGCAGTTTTAGATAATCAGAATAATTGTTAAGATAGTAAAGAGAGTTCCCATATATCCCATGGCCAGTTTCTAATCTTATCAACATATTTCATTCATATGGCTCATATGTTATAATTAGGAACATTATTATCTACATTGATGAACATTGATACATTATTATTATCTAAAGTTCAGACTTTATGCAGATTTTCTTAGTTCATTTTTCTGTTTTACGATTCCATCCCACACACCTTCTTTTAATTAGATATTGTATCTCCTTGGGATCCTCTTGTCTGTGACTTTCTCAGACTTTTCCAGTTTTCTACTACAAGCTTTAGGACTGGTCAATTATTTTGTAGAGTGCCTCTCAATTGAGATTTGTCTGATGTTTTTCTCATAATTAAACCAGGATTTGGGGAGGAAGTCCACAGAAGTGGAGTATCATTCTCATCACATCATGTCAAAGGCACATATTATCAGTATGACGTATCACTATTGATTTGACCTTAATCACCTGGATAAGGCATTTTTTGTCTGGTTTCTCTACTCTAAAGTTATCCTTCTTTTCTCCTTTCCCTATGGTAGTTTTTTGGGAAAAAAAAAAGTCACTAAGTGCAGACCATATATAAGAGTGGGAGTTATGCTCCGTCTCCTTGAGGGCAGAGTATCTACAGAAATTATTTAGAATTTTGCTATATGAGAGACTTAGCTATTCTCCCGCATTTATTTATTCAGTCATTTACTCATAACTGTATAGAATCATGGGTACTTATTTTAAACTGAGTTATAAGCCAATTACTTCATTTTGTTGCTAAAATTCTTCCAGCTTTGACCACTGAAAGTTCTTTCAGTTGGCTCCTGGACCCCTTCGACACACCCCTAGCATTGTGTGTGGTGGTGGGGGAGGAATGAAGGGATGGGATTGCTGTTGTTGTTGTGTGGTATTGGTAGTGTTATTACTTTCTCACTTTCTGGAAGGAGGAGATGCTTAGGGCCTATTTTGTGCATTCACTGTCTTAGCCCTAGACTCAAGCTAAATTCAGTTGTTCTTGGTTCCTTTCACTCAAGAATGATGTTAGAAAACAAGATCTTTGTTTTGTTTTTTAGTTATTTAATACTGCCTATGTTTCTTTCTTGGCTGTCAAATGCTCACTTTTTGGAAGATGCTCTTTCTTCTTTATGGAGTGCTTTTATGATTTATTCAGAGAAGTGCCTATTGGAAATCTACTACCACACATTCCTAGCACAGTTGATGTTCTCTTGGCTTAACACCTACACCTCCCCTTTTAGATATTGCTTCTGGTGGGACAGCCCACACAAACTCTCTCTGTGGGATCATCCAGGACAGCAAATCTCTTGTCTGAGGCATTTTCAAAGCTATGCAAGCCCACAGGACAAGTAGTCATATCCACTGTCATATACTCTTGCTCAACTATTGGAGAAAGTCCAGCACGTGGCCCCCTCCTCTTGCTTCGCTATCAGGAGAAGTTCCAGAAAGCTGCTCACAGTTAGATTTTACTACATGTAAATCAAGCGGTGGTCCATGTGTCCTCCACACTCTAGGGTCATGAGTTGTTTCTTTGAAGTATCTCTTTCCATGACTTGAGTTAGGAGGTAGAGAGCATAAGAGATTAGAGATAACATTATGACTATCCTCAAAAAAAATTACACTAAACACTTTATTATTATTATTATTATACTTTAAGTTCTGGGGTACATGTGCACAATGTGCAGGTTTGTTTCATAGGTATACATGTGCCGTGTTGGTTTGCTGCACCCTTCAACTCATCATTTACATTAGGTATTAGGAGAAATAACTAAACACTTTTCTACAGAATCCTTAAATTGGGCCAGGAGTGGTGGCTCATGCCTGTAATCCCAGCACCTTGAGAGGCCAAGGCAGGCAGATTGCTTGAACTCAGGTGTTGGAGACCAGCCTGGGCAACAAGGCAAAATGCTGTCTCCACTAAAAATGCAAAAATTAGCTGGGCATAATGGCTTCCGGACCTGTGGTCCCATCTACTCAGGAGGCTAATGCAGGGAAATTGTTTGAGCCCAGGAAGCAGAGTTTGTACTGAGCCAAGATCGCTCACCACTGCACTCCAGCCTGGTCAACAGAGCTAGACCCTGTCTCAAAAAACAAAACAACAACAACAATGACAACAACAACAAAATAGAATCCCTAAGTCTCCTTGTGTATAACCCAGAGGCAAGAGAGGGACAAAATGTCTCAGAACCTATTTGGAACCATATATTTTCCAAGTCCTGGATAAATGAACTAACAATGCTCTGTAAAAGTGGTAGATTCTTGCCTTCTCCATTATTCCCAACAGCATTTTGAAAACAGGTAAAGGCTCACATTTTAACATTCTGTTCCATTAACAAGCACCTGCAACACACAAGGCTAACAGTTAGGTGCTGGGGATTATAAACTCAGAATAACACACAGGCTAGTGGTATTTAAGTACTGCTGGTAAGGAAGAAGTTTCAGTATTTTTAAGTTATAGAAATTAATATATAATACTGAGAAAGTATATAGAAGAGGCACTTATTTTACCCTGTGAGGAGGAAGGGGAGAATTAATGAGATGAGAAGGCAAGGAAGACTTCTGAGGAGTGATATTCAAGGTGATATCTGAAGAGTGTATTTGAACTAGCCAGGAAAGAGGCAAGTGAGTGCTACAAGTAAAGAAATAGCATGTACAAAAGCCTGAAAGTCAAGGAGGGCAGTGCTTGTTAGTAAGACTACAAATTCTGAAATATGGTGGAAGTGTAGGATGTGAGAAGAGGTATATTGAGAACTGAGGCCAGAGAGCATATGGGACCTTGAATGCTATTTTCAAAATGGGGAGGCTTTGATGGGAATCACATGGTAAACTGTGAATAAGTTTATGGATATATTTGTGTTGAGTTGGTGGAATCTTTTTCCACTATGAATTAACTGATTTTTTAAATAGAAGTAAACTAACCACAGGGAACACAGAGGGTTATCCTCTAATGGCCAGTGGGTAGTAAGGAGAGAAAATGAGAGGAAGAAAGAAGATAATACCCCATCCATTTTTAAGAGGTCATTTTTTTTTTATATCACTGGTTTCCATAACACCTACCATTTTTGGTGGTTGTGATTAGGTATACATTTATGATGTTTGATCTTACCTGGGTTGTAGTGATTTTAAAATGGTGCTGAAAAAGAATGCCCTTTTATAAATGGGTTTTACTATCTGAAAAGTCTTCTATCTATTTAAAAAATTGAATCAATAATTAATAACCTTCTGAAAAAAAAGTACCAGTTCCAGATGAGCTCATTTGTGAATGCTACAAAACATTAAAAGGAGAAATGATACCAATTCTTTTTTAAGAAAAATTTTTGTGAGTAAATAGTATGTGCATATACTTACGGGTTACATGAGATATTTTGATACAGGCATGCAATGCATAATAATCACATCAGGGTAAATTGGATGTCCATCACCTCAAGCATTTATCCTTTTTGTTACAAACAATCCTATTATACTCTTTTAGTTATTTTTAAATGTACAATTAAATTATTTTGACTCTAATCCCCCTGTTGTGCTATCAAATATTAGATCTTATTCATTCTTAACCATCCTTTCCAGAAAGTAGATGCCGAAAGAACACTTCCTCTTATTCTATTATGACAGAATTACTTTAATACAAAAACTAGATAGAGACACTAGAAGAAAGGTAAAGCATAGATCAATATCTGTCATAAATATAAATGCAAAAATGCTAAACAAAAATATATAGAATATCATATCTAACTATGTATGAAAAAGTGATATTTATTTCAGTTATGCAAGTCTGGGTCAACATATGAAAATAAATGTAATTCACTACCGCAACAGGCAAAAATAAGAAAAACTATATGATTTAATCAAATACAGAAAAAACATTTTTATAAAATTCAACATGTATTCAAAATAAAAACTCTCAGCAGAGTAGTAACAGAGCAGAATTTATTTAACTTATCTACAAACAACCTTCAGTTAACATTATATTTAATAGTAAGAAACTAGATAATTTTCCTCTAAAATCAGGGAAAAGGCAAAAATATCCTCTTACCCATTCCTATTCAACTTCATACTGGAATTCCTAGACAGTTAAGGTAGAAAATGGAAATAAAATGTGCCAAATGTAAAGAGAAGAAATAAATTTGTCTTTTGTTTTTGTTGTAAATGACATGGCTTATATGTAGAAAACACTAAAGAACTAATAACAAGAACAATAAACTACAGAAACAAATAAGGAAGTGTGGCACTGGTGCAAGATATGAGGTTAATATACAAAAGTCAATTTCTTTGCTATACATTAGCAATGAACAACTTGAATTTCATGTTAAACATTTTATAATTTTATAATATATAAATTTTATAATTTTATGTTATATAATTATTAATTCCAAAAAATAAAATAAGAATAAATTTAACAAAATATGTGTGAGGTCTATATGCAGAAAACTATAAAAATCTGATGAAATAAATACAAGAAGTTCTAAATAAATGAAAAGATATCCCACGCTCATAGATTGAAAGACTCAATATTATCAACATGTTAATTCTTCTCAAACAGGTCTATAGATTCAACAAAACCCCAAAAATCTCAGCAATTAATTTTGTAGATATCAACAACAGCAACCCGATTGTAAATTTTTTATGGAAGAGCCAAAGAAATAGAATACTCAATGCAATACTGAAAAAGATGAACAAAGTTATAGGACTCATACTATCTCATTTTAAGACTTATTACAAAACTACAGTTATCAACATTGTGTTGTAATGGCAAAAGAGTAGACAAAAATGGAAGAATGAAACAAATAGATAACCCAGAACTAGACCCACACAAACATAGCCAGCTGATTTTTTTCCAAAGAAACAGACAATTCAGCAGGGAAAAGACAGTCTTTTCAACAATGTGTCAGAACAACCGGACATCCATATACATAAAAATAACCAAGCACAAGGCTTCCATAACAAAAAGAAACATAGACCTAAATGTAGAATGCAAAAGCTATACTTGATGTCCTTTTATTTGGTGGTGAGTTCTTAGATATAAGCATAAAAGTTCAAGCTGTGAAATAAAAATGTGATAAATTGGACTTTGTTAAAATCAAAAACTTCCTCTGCAAAAGACACTATTAAGGTATCAAAAGACAAGACACAGACTAGAATAAAATATTTGCAGAACACATATCTGACTTATATCCAAAATATACAGACAACTCTTAAAAGTCAAGAGTAAGAAATTTTTTAAAGTGGGCAAAAGATCTACACAGATAGCTCATTTAAAAAGGAATACAGATGTCAAACAGCATATGAAAAACTGATCAACATAAATTTTCCTCAAGAAATTTCAAATTAAAACAACAAGATACCACTACATGCCTATTAGAATAACTAAAATCCAAGAAGACTGACAATACCAATTCCTAGTAAGGATGCAGATAAACAGTAGTTTACACTCACTGTTGGTGAGAATACAAAATGGTACTACTACTTTGGAAGACAATTTGGCAATTTCTGAAAAGCTAAAGATAACCTTCCCATATGACCCAGTAATTGTGCTTCCAAATATTTACCCAACTGATTTGAAAGCACGTTTACCTAGAAACTACATGCAAATTTTTATTGCACATTTATTCGTAATCACCCCAAACTGGAAGACGACCAAAATGACCTTTGATAGAAAAACAGAAAAACAAACACTGGTACATCTATGAAATATAAAATGAGATATTCAGCAATTAAAAAATAAGCTGTTAGACTTTGGAAAGACACAGATAAATCTTAAGTACATATTATTAAGTGGAAGAATCCCTTCTGAAAAGACTACATATGATATTCCAAAAAAGACAAAACTATAAATATAGCAAAATGATCATTAGTCACCAGGAACTGATGAGACAAGCAGGAAGGACTGAATCGGTGAAGCACAGGGGAATTTTAGAGGAGTATTTACATAGCTATTCTGTGGGACACCATAATGGTGAATACATGACACTATGCCTTTTTCAAAACCCATAAAAGTTCACAGCACAAAAAGTGAAACTTAATATATGCAGAATTGTTATAAAATCAATTAGGAGATCAGGGGAATCCCAAGATACAATGCAGAATTTATATATTACAAATGTATAAAACAACTTCACTGAAGAGAGTGGTAAGAGAAGGTATTGACCAAACAACTTTACAAATGTGTTTAGTGATTAAGACTGAAGACAAAAGTATCTGTATATAAGCACTATACTCTAGTTGATAAAATTGCTTTGCCCATAGGAGTTTAGGTTAACAATTCTAATACTAATATATGTGTATGCCAAAATTGAAAAATTAAGGACACACATGACGTATGTTGGAAGCCAGATTTCTCATTGTTAGAAAGGGAGATTACAGATTAGCAATAGGAGGAGGCTAGAATGATCATCTGTTAATGGATTAGAGTTAGATTAATAGGTATAAACTAATATTTAGCTTAATATTATATATAATATATAGAGGTTACATAAAAAGATATTCATAAATGTGTATATATATACAGATTACCCTAAAAACATGCATTTCCTTACTTTGTCCATGGACACAGTCTAGTAGCAATGAAACAGGGTCTAGTTGCAATGACACCTCAATAGCAACAAAGCACAGCCAGTGCCAGATCTTGGTTCTTCTAATATCATTCTCCGAAAAAAAAACAAAAAACAAAAAACAAAAGAACTAGGGATACTTAGAGAAATAGATGAATAGAAAATTTTCTGGATGTGAAAAGAAGTATAGAAGGTGAGGCTGGTAGTTCCAGAGAGAAAAGAAGTAATCAAAGAAAAAAGGAGAAAAAACTCAGGCCAGGCCTGGTGGCTCATACCTGTAATCCCAGCACTTTGAGAGGCCAAGGTGGGCAGATCACTGGAGCCCAGGAGTTCTAAGCCAGCCTTGACAATTTGGCCAGGTGTGGTGGCACATAGCTGCAGTCTCAGCTACTTGAGAGGCTGGGGTGGGCTGAGACGTCGAGGCTGCAATGAGCTAAGATCGAGCCACTGCGACAGAGCAAGACCCTGTTCTCACACACCCCTCAAAAAAAAAAATTAATGATAGGTTTATTCAAAAGAACAAAGGGGCCAATTGAAGGTGCTCCCAGTGGCCAATGTTACAAAAACTTGAGCAACTAAATAAATAGAGCAATAATAGATTATAACCCAAAGTATAAAATAAATAACCTAACATCCATACTGATATAAATAAATAATTGAACAAATAAATGGAGAAAGGGCAAATCTTCAGTACACAAGAATTCCAAATAATGTTTGTAGAAACTCAGCCCTCAAGGAGGTGGAGCAGAACTCCCCACTCCTTAAATGTGGTCTATGTACAGTGATTTCCTTCCAAAAAGTACTATGGCAAGAAGAAAAAAAAGAGTAAATTTACATGGGAGGTCCTGACAAACACTGTCTTATCCAAGTGATCCACATGACCCTCAACAGTGCTAAGTAATGTTGATAATATGTGCCCTTGATATGATGTTGATGAGAATGGTCTTCCTCATAAAAACACATAACCCTAGACTGACCTATGAGAAAAGTCCCAGACAAATTCCAGTAGAGAGACATTCTACAAAAAGCCTGACCAAAACTGTCAAGGTCATAAAAACAAAGAAATGTGAGAAACTGTCATAGCCAAGAAGAAACTAGGGATACATGATGATTAAATAAAATGTAGTATCCTGGATATAATCCTGGAACAAAAAGGTAAAACTATGAAAATCTGAATGAAGTATGAGCTGTAGATAAAAATAAGGTATCAATATTAGTCCACTAATTATACTAAATGTACCATACTTGCACAAAATGTTAATAATAGGGGAAGGCTTATATGAGACACATGGGAACTTTGCATAGTACCTTTCCAGCTTTTCTGAAAATCTAAATTTTTTCTAAAATTAAAAGTTTATTTTAAAGCTGAGTTGCAGCAAATATGTGTTTTTCCAAATAATTTTTCCCAGGTGACAGCCCAAGAATGTAGGTGTGTAAACCAACCATTCCTTAGAACTCCAATATACAATTGCTTTTAGAATGGTTTCTCCAGAGGCTTCCTATTATATTCGACTTCACTGTTTTAAGATTGAAAAATAATAATTAGCACTTAGCACATTGACACTTGGCTGTCTTCTCTTGTTTTTTAAGGTAAATGAAACAATTCAACAGATACTTTCAAATAAAAAAGTCTTATTTTTCTACTAATAAGAAAGTTATTTAAAAAGCAACAAATGACAAAGATCTGTGTTATTTGTTCAAAGGATCTTAAATAACCATCATTCAATAAACAAATTTAAGTAAATGAGTGTATATTAAGTTTTCTTTTTTCTATTTCTATGGAATCAGTTCAAGGTTCCTGCTACCCATAGACTAGAAATATTTTCTTTTAATATTGTATGAGAGATTTGAACTTAGGCAGTCATCATTTTTTTCTTTTTAAGTGGAAGCATAGTGTGGAAAAGTAATTGAAGCCTTTTTCAGGAAAGACCTTGAAATAAGACTGATTTTATTCTTGTTGGATTGGAGTAAGGAAATGCTGAATTTATAGGATCAAAGACCATGGTAGGCTGGGTGCGATGGCTCATGCCTGTAATCCCAGCACTTTGGGAGGCTGAGGTAGGAGGATCACTTGAGGTCAGGAGTTCAAGACCAGCCTGGGCAACATAGTGAGACCCTATCTCTACAAAATAAAAACAAAAAATTAGCCAAGTGTGGTGGTGCATGCCTGTTCTCTCAGCTACTCAGGAGGCTGAGACGGGAGGATCACATGAGCTAGGGAGTTCAAGGCTGCAGTGAGACATTATCATGCCACTGCACTCCAGCGTGGGTGATACAGTGAGATCCTGTTTTAAAAGAAAAAAAAAAAGGTGGTAGTGTAAATTAAATTATGAAAGGGAGGATTTTGGGGAAAAACTAGTCTGCATAATTTTTGCCATTTATTTAAAATTTGAGGTAGTAACAGTGCATTAGGGAGTCAGAGGAAGCTTAATCCTCACAGATGATGAGGTAAAATAGAGAGATTAGAAGGGATTATTTCAAACATTCTATGCCTGTAACTGACCTCCTCGCCCTCCCCTGCAAGTTTCCTCACTCAGTCACCTCTTATACTTCTGTTCTTTAAACTTCTCAGAATGTATCACCACTTGACCTCTTTCTTTCTCCCTATCAACCCCCACTTGACCTTTATTCTTCCCATCTACAGAACTACCCATCATGTTAATGACTCTCTGGCCAATATCTTCAATTTTCTCATCTCACTTTCCTGATATAAACTTCAATCCTATATCAATCAACTCTCTACTTTCTCATTGCTGGACCCTAGGCCACTGCATACGGCTGGCAAAAATCACCACCCTGTAGCCTGGTGCCAGTAAAACTCCATGGACTTTTAGCCATAATGGGACCTAGAATACAGCATGCTTTCCATTCTTCCACTTTCTCTCTTTCTCCATAGAATTTATTTTTCTCCTTTTATAACAATATTGTCGTTGAATTATTCCATGTTCATTTAAGAAAATAAGCAGCATATAAAACAAAAAGTCAAAGAATCCCTTCACTCTATTTCCCACTCCATAGTTATTTATATATTCTTCCAGAATGTTCTCAGCATAAATACACACACATACACACACACACACCCCCACACACATGCACAGGATCACACTTTAAATGGTATTGAACTATTTGTTTTATTGCTTATTATATCTTAGATCTTTTCATATCTCTACAACCAGATTTTCTTAATTCTTTTTAATAACTAGATAGTATACATTTTATTGGTATGCCATAATAAATTGAACTAGTTACTGATTGGTGCACATTTAGAAATTTACCAGAATCTGAATTCATGTTTTCTAATTTGTAACATGAGAATAAAAATATTAACAATTCCAGTTAACTCAAGCATTGTAAACAATGTTGGAAAATGAAACAATTGACAGCATTTGTCATAAAGAGGAAATAACATTGCACCAGACATTTCCCAGTGTAGATCTTTATTCTTCTGTTGAATTATTTCTTGAGGTAAACTTTTAGAAATGTGTTTACTGAGGCAAAGTAAAGAACATTTTTATAGTGCTTGATATGCATTGCCATTTTACATTTTAAAAGGTTTGCATCAATGTCCGAGACCCACAGCAATAAAATAATAGCTAATATTTTTCAAGTGTTTATTAATTCATTTGTTTCTTACAAAAATTCTGTAAGGTGGATATTATGGTCAATTCCATTTATTCAGATGAGAAAATAGACACAGAGAGAAAGCAGCTTGCTCCAAATTACATGGTTAGTAAGGAGTGAAACTGGATTTAAATACAGACAGCCTGACTTTGGGGAGCTAGGCCATTTATTATTGCCTCTCATTGATTAGCTACATGTATTATATCAAACATTTAGATGTTATAATTCTGGAGGACAATAAAAGGGGAGCATGAGGCTGGGCACGGTGGTTCACGCCTATAATCCCAGCACTTTGGGAGCCCGAGGCGGGTGGATCATGAGGTCAGGAGATCGAGACCATCCTGGCTAACATGGTGAAACCCCATCTCTACTAAAAATACAAAAAATTAGCCAGGCATGGTGGTGGGCACCTGTAGTCCCAGCTACTCGGGAGGCTGAGGCAGGAGAATTGCTTGAACCCAGGAGGCAGAGGTTGCAGTGAGCCAAGATCACGTCACTGCACTCCAGCCTGGGAGACAGGGTGAGACTCCGTCTCAAAAAAAAAGGCAGAGCAAGAATGCAGTAAACACTATCTCAAAGTTGCTTCATTTTTATTTCTTTGACTATTAGCTGTAATGACTTTTCCATTGTTTCGGTTATTGTCATTATTTTGCATTTTGTTTGTATTTTACATAAAATGCCTAGTTACATAAGTTTTCTGTAATAGTGGAAATTACATAAATTTGGTACATTACCTAATTTTTAGTTATAGGGAGGTAGATGTTGAGCATTTACTCTCTTAGTGGTATTTCCTGTCGCTGCCTATTTGTTCCTGACTCTTGCCCTTGGATGAAGTGACTCCTTAGGCAGCTCCCACAAAGAGTCTGGGCTCAACAGCCATCTTCTTGCTAACAGATTCTACAGCTACAAATTAATATATTAATGACAGAGGCCCTAGAATGGTGGAATTTTTAAAATTTCTCCTCTGTGAATACACCTGTCCTTGAAAATGTCCTCGGTACTGTATAAAGGACAAAGGCTAGTCAAAATTATTTTTATCATAGCATGATGGAATGTCAAAGTACAAATGTATACAGTTGAACTATACTTAATGGGAACAGAAAATTTATTTTATGTTTATCCAGCAAAAATTGGTTATTTTGAGAAGAAGAGAGAGTACTATTTTTTATTTTACTTTGGGAAAGTAAACAAACAGACCTGCCCTGAACAAACCTGGACATACAGTCACCCTGGCCAAGGTAAACAATCAGCTTGTCAATGTACAAGTAATTAAGTCATTTGAGGGAGCAAATTTTGCTTTGCTCTTCACAGCAGTAGCTTTCCCTGCTTTTTTGGTCACTTAGCATCATTTTCCTTATTATAAATCTACCTGACTACTTCTTTATGAAAAGCTGAGGTAGATTCTATGTATGTATTTATTTATTTATTTTTATTTTTTGAGATGGAGTCTTGTTGTGTGGAGTGCAGTGGCACGATCTTGGCTCACTGCAACTCCACCTCCTGGGCTCAAGCCATCCTCCCACCTCAGCCTCCTGAGTAGCTGGGATTACAGCCACACACCACCATGCCCAGCTAATTGTTGTATTTTTAGTAGAGACAAGGTTCTGCCATATTGCCCCAGGCTGGTCTCAATCTCCTGGCTTCAAATGCCTGCCTCGGCTTCCCAAAGTGCTGGGATTATAGGCATGAGCCACGCCACCCAGCCATATTTCTTTTTTTAATAAAAAAAAAGAGCACAATAATTATTCCCATGCCTGCTTGTCATATGATTCTTCCACTTACTCCATTAAAGATAAAATCTATATTCTTCCCTTGAATCTGGACTGGTCTTGTGACTTGCCTTGGCCAGAAACATGTGGAGGAAGTGATATTATGTGATGTTTGGGACCTAGGCCTCCAGGCACTTTGCAGCTTCCTCCTTTATCCTCTTAAAATGCTGCCCTGAGACCAATGACATACGAAGAAGCTCAGAATGAAGCCCTCAGTAGCTGGGCCAATTTGTCCTAGCAAAGGTTAGCCCTAGCTGACCACCAGCTGAGTGACTGGGCCCAGGTAAGGCCAGCAGAAGAGCTATCCAAGAAACCCACAAACTTGTGAGAAAAGTGACTCACATTTTGTTTTAAGCCAGTATGTTTTGGTCAGTTTGTTATATAATAAGTGATAAACAATGTTTAAAATTGCAAATGGAGAAAAAAGGTAAGAAAGATAACTTCCCATTTATACTTGTAGTTTAATAACAACAATAAAGCCATTTGGGATTCATCTAAAATACCAAGTTTTAAAGACTGTGCAGGTTTTAAAACCACCACAATCCTTAGCCCATGGCCTCTCTGCTATCAGCTAAAGCAGCAAGCTTGCCCTGGCCAGTTCTTTGTAGAAATCAATAAAGTAGAAGACTGAGTTTGTATCAAGTCAGGGACCATTCTCATATCCCTGCACGCTTCACAATACGCAGATTGAAGTACTTTATTTTCTGCTTTTTGTTTTGGCCTCCAAAGTTACTGTCATCTCAGTTACCCTCAAATGAGCAACATGTTTTCCTGCCTAGGCTCCACAGCCACTGTTACGTAGTAAAAGCTACAATTATGATGGACTAAGTATTGGACTAGAGGATTTACATAATCTTATCCAGCTCCCCAAAACACAGAGATATAGGTGACATTGGAGAAAATAAATTCCTTGCCCAGGTTTTCCCAAATAGTAACTGACAGGACCAGGACTGCAATTCAAGGACTATCTTACCCCCAGAACTTGTAGGAGTTCCTGTTTATTATTATCTGTCTTAATGTTCAAATGAAGAAGGTTCTGATTTCTTCAGAGTCTTTAAGATCTGCAGATTTCATGTTTTCACACATGGAGAACAATGAACTAACAGAACTATCTTAACTATGTGGATCAATGGTGACACCATTTACTGGGGGTAGGGATTAGCTGTTCTTAAACATTTCATAATAAATTGTCTATGCTTTTCAGATAATGTCAGAAAAATAATAATTGAGATAAATAATGAGGTAAGTAGGCCTTAGATGAGTGAAGCCTACTAGGTGATTTTTCACTTGAATGACTCCTTGAATCACTCAGAACTCCTCTTTATCCTAAACTAGAAAATCCCCTCTGAGGTAGGATTAAATTCTAGAAGGTGGTTGTCAGCAGGTTTCAAAATCAGACATGCTGCATATAAATCCCTGAATCTGTAAGCCCCTTTCTATTTGGGGAAGCTTAATGACTATCGTAAGTCATTTAAGAATCTGTGGTAACTCATTAACAGTTTATATACACTGTGATAGAATATCTATTTATCTATCTTTAAGACTACTGTGTCTTTTTCTGAAGCAACAAGATCTATAATAGGCAACAGCAACTAAAATACCTCCAAGCTGGGAGCTAATTCCCTTTTATAAACAAGAATTTACAGTTTGAAAACAAAACGTTCCCAACTCCACAGAAAATTTATTGTAGAATTGTCACTATTCTAGTATAAAAAACAAAACAAAACAAACAAACAAATGAAGACAGTCTTCCTGCATCAAGAAAAGTGAAGCAATTCTAGCTCAAGATGGCTAACTAGAAACATTGCACACCTGTCCTCCCCAGAAAGAAAAACCAAAATTACGAATAATCATACCATGAATAGAACACCTAGGAGAGGACACTAGAGTCCAACAGAGAACTCATGGGGACCACTAGAGGCACAGAAGGAGAGGGAAGCATGCAGCCAGCTCAGCTGATATTGGCCAGGAGCCCCCAGGGGCTTGGTATTACAGGGAAAGGGTAAGTGAGAGAACTTCAGTGGTCCACATCCCCACTGCAGCCTGCTGCAATCCCAACCAAGGAGAGTTCTTTTACTCACATAAACCCCTGACACTACTGTGGATGATGATTCGGAGACACCACAAGGGCATTATACCAGACAGGGAACTCACACTAGGTCATTCACCTCCTCACCTCTGAGACTTAAGCAGCTGCAACTGGGCACCATTTTGAGAAAGTAGCCATCACAGGACAGAATCCAGCCTGGGAACATCCCACATATATCCACATCCTGTAAGTCCCCATTGACATTTCCCATTCCCACCAAAGGACTACAGTGGCACAGCACTGGCTAGACCCAAGGATGCTGGAGAACCCCCAGTACTCCAGCCCACAGGGAGTACAATTCCTCATGGAAATGACAGTATAAATGCCCAAAATTGCAGCCCCTAGGGCAAAGGAAACCAAAGCACATGTTTCTAGAGCCCAGGAGCTCCCTTTGGGGCTGAGACAAGCAACCCCAACCTCAGCAGCAGCACAACCTTTGTGCTTGGCCTTGTAAGCAGAGAATGAGAGCCCCTCCCACTGTGAGCTGCCTCTGTGCTCAGATTCGTGCACAGAGAGCAGAACTCCTTCTGCCCCTCCACACAGTACTGCAGGCCTACCACTACCGCTGCTGCTAGAGGCTGAGGTAGGTGAATCAGAGGGCTGCCTGTTTGGGGCTGAGGGTGCCAACTGCACCCTTGCTGGTTGCATGGCCTCCATGCTCAGGCTTGCATGTGAAAGGTGGGATCCATCCCCTTCTTTGTACAGTGTTGTGATATTGCTGCCACAGAGAGTGAGAGAGCCTGATAATTGTGTTTCTGGGGCTGTCAGTAGTGACACCATACCACAGTCACTACCAATACCAGTAAGTATGTCTTGGGACCCAGTTGATCATCTTGCCACAGCTACTTCCATCGACTACACCACAATGGTTCCCAGATTCTTGAGTACCCTCTTACCCACCCAACCCACTGCTGCCACTACTGAAATCCAAGCAAGCTCAGCATCAGTCTGACTGTTTGCTAACACCAGTGCCAACATAAGCCACCCAATATTAGCCCATTGCTGCCACCAATTGGGGCCCAAAGACTGTCCTAGTTGGCATCTTTGTCTTCAGCAAAGATTCACCATAGCCTTCATTAATAACTGTACCCTAAACTACTGAGGAAATCACAGATACTACTATTTACAGCCAAAAAAAATCATACAGAGAATATGCTATGGCACACACCCAAAATCAAAGCCAAAGAGCCCTACCCAAACAACACAATTTTTAGAACTTCAGGAAAAAGTCTTCCTCTATATAAGTAAAGTCGAAAATCTAGAAGAAGCCACTGTTACACCAGAAACACAGACAGCAACATAAAGACACAGGAAGCATTAAAAAGCAAGAAAATAATAACACATCCAAAGGAATATAAGAATTTCTTAGCAACAGATCCTAATAAAAGAAAAATTGCAAAATCTCAGAAAAAGAATTCAAACATACAAAAAATCTCAGTAAGATAAAAAAATTGTGAAAAATAATACAAAGAAATCAGAAAAAAACAATTTATACTACGAGTGAGAAATTTACCAGAGATATATATCTCAAAAAGAACCAAATAGAATTCTGGAGCTGAAGAATTCCTTTAATGAAATACAAGGTACACTCAATGATAGACTAGACCAAGCAGAAGAAAGAATTTCAAAACCTAAAGACATGTTTTTTTGAAGTAACCCAGTCAAATAAAAATAAAAAAGAATAAAAAGAATGAACAATGTCCTCATGATATATGAGAAGCTATAAAGTGACAAAATATGTGAATTATTGATGTCCCCCAAAGCAAAGAGAAAAGGGTGCAAAAAACTATTCAACAAAATAATAGAAGAAAATTTCTCAAATCTAGGAAGAGATCTAGACACCCAGATTCAGGAGGCCCAGCAATCCTTAATCAGACACAATGCCACAAATCTTCTCTGCAGTACATTATAGTCAAACTGTCTAAAATCAATGATAGGCACCTTTTCTTCAAGTTGCCCACTTGGATCTCTTTCTCAGCAGAAACCTTACACGTCAAGAGAGAATGGGAGGATATATTCAAAAGGCTGAAAAAAACTCTAATGCCCAAGGGTACTATATCAAGCAAATTATCCTTCATACATGAAAAGAAATACCATTTCACAGATGAGCAAATGCTGAGGTAATTCAATACCACTAGACCTGACTTACAAGAAATGCTCAGGAGAATCCTAAAGTTGGAAGTTAAAGGATAATAGTTATCATCATGAAAACACATGAAAATATAAAACTCACTATTAAGTATGTACAAATAAGTAATAAAAAAGACTCAAATGATAGTTACTACCATAGAAAAAGCATATCACAAGGACGATCAAGAGAAAAAGAATAAAGACTATACTAAGCCACCAGAAAACAATTAATAATACAACAGAAACAAAACCTCACATATCAATAACAACTCTTGAATATAAATTGATTAAATTTTCTACTTAAAAGATATAGACAAACTGATTAGATTAAAAATGATACAACTACATGCTGCCTCCAAGAAACACATTTTATCTATAGAGGCACATATAAAGTAAAAGGTTGGAGAAGTATACTGCCACACAAACTGAAACCCAAAACAGGCAAGACTAGCTATATTTAAATCAGATAAAACAGACTTTTAAGTACTAACAGCGGGGAAAAAAAGGCAAAAAAGGGCATTATATAATAATAAAGAGATCTATCTACCAAGACAATACAAAAATTCTAAATATATATAGGCACTGAAAACCGGGGCACCCAGATTCATAAAACAAATCTTACCAGCTCTAGAGAGAGAGAGACTTTTATGCAACCATAATGGGTGAATTTCCACATCATACTTTCAGCATTAGACAGATTATCAGGAGAGAAAATAAACAAAGAAACATTGGACTTAAGCAAGCAAAACCGGACTTTAGATCAAATAAGCCTAACAAACATTTACAGAACATTTCATCCAACAACTGAAGAATACACATTCTTGTAAGCACATGGAACATTCTCCAGGATAGACTATATGTTAGGCCACAAAACAAGTTTCAACAAATTTTCAAAAAATTAAAATCATATCAAGTAATTTTCATAACAGTATGGTGTAAAATTAAAATCAATACCAAGAGCAGTTTTGGAAACTATGCAAAAACATGGCAATTAAACAACACGCTCCTGAACAACTACTGAGGCAATAAAGAAATTAAGATGAAAATCAAAAAAATTATTAAAATAAATAAAAATGGAAACATAACATACCAATACCTATGGGACACAGCAAAAGCAGAGACAAGTTTATAGCAATAAACTCGTATGTCAAAAAAAAAAAAGAACAGAAAGATTTCAAATATACAACCTAATGATGCACCTCAAGGAACTAGAAAAACAAAAACAAAACAAATTCCAGATTAGCAAAAGACGGCTGGGCGCGGTGGCTCACGCCTGTAATCCCAGCACTTTGAAAGACCAAGGTGGGTGGATCATGAGGTCAGGAGACCAAGACCATCCTGGCTAACATGGTGAAACCCCGTCTCTACTGAAAATATAAAAAATTAGCCCGGTGTGGTGGCAGGGGCCTGTAGTCCTAGCTACTTGGGAGGCTGAGGCAGGAGAATGGCGTGAACCCGGGAGGCGGAGCTTGCAGTGAGCCAAGATTGCACCACTGCACTCCAGCCTGGGCGACAGAGCAAGACTCCACCTCAAAAAAAAAAAAAAAATATTAGCAAAAGAAAGGAAATAATAAAGATCGGAGAAGAAAAAAATAAAACAGAGATTTTAAAAATACTAAGGATCTACATCTAGAGCACCCCATTTTCTCAACCCAAAAGCTTCTTAAGCTGATAAGCAAATTCAGCAAAGTCTCAGGATAAAAAAATCAATGTGCAGAAATCGCTAGCATTCCTATACATCAATAACAGGCAAGCAGAGAGCCAAATCATGAATGAACTCTCATTCACAATTGCTACTAAAATAATAAAATACCTAGGGATAAAGCTAACACAGGAAGTGAAGGATCTCTTCAAGCAGAACAACAAACCACTACTCAAAGAAATCAGAGAGGACACAAATAGAAAAACATTCCACGCTCATGGATAGAAAGAATCAATATTGTAAAAATGGCGATACTTTCCAAAATAATTTATGGATTCAATGCTATTCCCATGAAACTACCATTGACATTCTTCAGAGAATTAGAAAAAACTATTTTAAAATTTATTCTACATGGAATGTAAACAAATTTACAAGAAAAACAAACAACCCCATTAAAAAGCAGGCCAGAGGACATGAACAGACACTTTTCAAAAGAAGACATAGATGCAGCCAACAAACATATGAAAAAAAGCTCAACACCACTGATCATTAGAAAAATGTGAATCAAAATCACAGTGAGATACCATCTCACACCAGTCAGAATGGCTATGATTAAAAAGTCAAAAAACAATAGATGCTGGTGAGATTGCAGAGAATAAGGAACACTTTTACACTGTTGGTGGGAGTGTAAATTAGTTCAACCATTGTAGAAGAGAGTGTGGTGACTCCTCAAAGACCTAGAGGCAGAAAGATCATTTGACCCACCAATCCCATTACTGGGTATATATCCAAAGGAATATAGATCATTCTATTATAAAGATATATGTATGAATATGTTCATTGCAGCACTATTTACAATAGCAAAGACATGAATCGACCTAAAAGCCCATCAGTGATAGACTGGACAAAGGAAATGATAGACTGGATAAAGAAAATGGTAAATATATGCCATGGAATACTATGCAGCCATAAAAAGGAACAAGATCATGTCCTTTGCAGGGACATGGATAGAGCTGGAAGCCATTATCCTCAGCAAACCTATGCGGAAAAGGAAAAACAAATACCGCATGTTCTCACTTACAAGTGGGAGCTGAATGATGAGAACATATGGACACATTGGGGGAACAACACACACTGGGGCCTGTCAGAGAGGGGTGTGGGGGGAGGGAGAACATCAGGAAAAATAGCTAAAGGATTCTGGGCTTAATACCTAGGCGATGGGATGGTCCAGGTAGCAAACCACCATGGCACACATTTACCTATGTAACAAACCTGCACATCTGCACATATACCCCAAACTTAAAATAAAAGTTGAAAAAAAGAAAAAAAATACTAAGGATCAACAAAACTAAAAGCTGATTCCTTGAAAAGATAAACAAAATTTATAAAATGCCTACTCATTTAAGAAGAGATAAGAGACAAAAAAAATCAGAAATTAAAAAAGGTGATATTACAACTGATACCACAGAAATGAAAAAAAGATCATCAGAGACTATTATGAACAACTATATGAGAACAAACTGGAAAACCTAGAAGAAATGGACAAATTCCAGGAAACATAAAACTTACCAAAATAAAATCAGAAAGAAACAGAAATCCTAAACAGACCAATAGTGAGTAGCAAGACTGAATCAGTAACAAAAAAGTCTCCAAAGAAAGAAAAGCCCAAGACCAGATGGATTCAGTGTAATATTCTACAAAACATATAAAGAAGAACTAATACCAATTCTCCTCAAACTATTCCAAAAAAATTGAAAGAGAGGGAATTCTCCCTAGCTCATTTTATAAGAACAGAATTATCCTGATACCAAAACCAGACAAGAACACACACACACACACACACACACACACACACACACACACACACACACAAAGTACAGGCTAATACCCCTGCTGAACATAGATGCAAAAAATCCTCAATGAAGTACTAGTCAACTGAATTCAACAACATGTCTAGAAGATAATACAACATGATCAAGTTGAATTTATCCCAGAAATGCAAGGATGGTTCAATACATGCGAATCAATAAATGTGATATGTAACATCAACAGAATAAAGGGCAAAAATCTTATGATCATATCAATAGATGCAGAAAAGGCATTTGACAAAATTCAACATCTGCTCATGATAAAAACTTCTCAACAGACTAGGTATAGATGAACCATACTTTCAAATAATAAAAGCCATATATTACAAACCCATAGCTAACATCATGCTGAATGGAAAAAGTTGAAAGCTTTTCCTCTAAGAACTGGAACAAGACAAGGATGCCCAAATTTACTACTCCTATTTATCATAATACTGTAAGTTCTAGCAGAGCAATCAGGCAAGGAAAAGAAATAAAAAGCATCCAAATTGGAAAAGAGGAAGTTAAATTTGTCTCTTTCCAGATGACATGATCTTATATTTAGAAAAACCAAAAGACTCCAACAGAAAACTCCTAGAACTGCAAATAAATTCTGTAAAGTTGCAAGATGTAAAATCAATGTGCAAAAATCAGTAATGTTTCTATATACCAATACTGATATTGTCAGAAAAGAAATCAAGAAAATAATCCCATATATAATAGCTACAAAAAATACACTTGAAAATAAATTTAACCAAAGAGGTGAAATGTCTCTACAAGGAGAACTACAAAACACTGATTAAAGAAATTGAAGCGAACGTAAACAAATGGAAAGACATCCCACGCTCATGAATTGGAAGGATTAATATTGTTGAAATGACCATACTTCCCAAGCCATCTACAAATTCAATGCAATCTCTATCAAAACAACAATGTCACTTTTTACAGAATTAGAAAAAACAATCCTAAAATTCATATAGAACAAAAATAGAGCCTGAATAGCCAAACAAATCCTAAGCAAAAAGAACAAAGCTGGAGGCATCACACTACCTAATTTCAAAACCTATTAGAAGGCTGTGGTAACCAAAACAGCACACTATTGGTATAAAAACAGACACATAGACAAATGGAACAGAATAGAGGAGCCAGAAATAAATCCACATATTTATAGCCAACTGATCTTTGACAAAGTCACCAGGAACATGTATTTGGAGTCAACCTACCAAGATTGACTCCAAATAAACAAAAATTGTGACCTGACCAATTATCAATAAATGGTGCCAGGAAAACTGAATAACCATATGCAGAAAACTGAAACTAAATCACTATCTCTCACCATATACAAAAGTCAACTCAAGATGGATTAAAGACTTAAATAGAAGACATGTAACTGTAAAACTAGAAGAAACTGTAAAACTAGTAGAAGAAAACACAAGGAAAACTCTTCAGGACACTGGCTAAGCAAAGGTTTTATGGCTAAGACCTAAAATACACAGGCAATAAAAACAGAAATAGACAAATGGGACTATATTAAACTAAAAAGCTTCTACACAGCAAAAGAAACAATTGACACATTGAAGAGACAACCTCTTGAATGAGAGAAAATATTTGCAAATTACTTATCCAACAGGGGACTGCTATTCAAAATATATAAAGAACTCAAACATCTCAATAGTACAAAAACAAGTAATCCTATTAAAAAGTTAGCATCGGTCATGAATGCACATTTTTCAAAAAAAAGGGGGGCATATGAATTGTCAAAGATATATGAGAAAATGTTCAACATCATTAATCTTCTGTGAAACACAAATCAAAATTACAGTGAGACATCATCTCACTCCAGTTAGAAAAGACAGGTGATAAACAATACTGGTGAGAATGCAGAGGAAAGGAAACTCATATACTGCTGGTGGGACTCTAAATTAGTACAACCACTATGGAAAACAGTATGCAGATTTCTCAAAAAAACAAAAAAACAGAACTACTGCACCACCCAGCAATCCCACTACTATCTATCCAAATATCTGTCAATATATCAAAGAACTGCCTGTACTTGCATGTTTATTGCAGCACTATTCAGAATAGCAAAGATACTGAATCAACCTAAGGGCCCTTCAGTGGACAAATGGATAAATAAAATGTGGTATACATATGCAATAGAATACTATTGGGCAATTTAAAAAGGATGAAATCATGTCATTTGCAGCAACATGGATGGAACTGGAGGTCATTAGGTTAAGTGAAATAAGCCAGGCACAGAAAGACAAACACTGTGTATTCTCAATCCTTTGTGGGCACTAAAATACTTTAATCTCATAGACATAGAGAATAGAACTAGAATGATAGATATCAGAGCCTGGGAAGGGTGGGGAAGGGATATATGAAGGGAGGTCAGTTATGAGTACAAACATACAGTTAGATAGAAGAAATAAGTTCAAATGTTTGACAGCAGATCAAGGTACTAGCAACAATATTACATATATTTCAGAGTAACTAGAAGAGAGGACTTGAAACGATACCAACACAAAAAAATAATAAGCAACTCAAGGTTTATCACTCATGATAAACCCCAGTTACCCTGACTTGATCATTACACATTCTTTGCATATAAAAAAACTCACATGTACCCTATACATGTGTAAATTTTTATATATCAATAAAAGGGTAAAAAAGAAGCATTAAACAATTTTAAAATATCAGATTAAAACACAGCTGTTCAAATACACATTTTCAAATATTTTGGATCCTTAAGAATGTTTGCCTAAAGGAATTTTTCAGTCCTTTCATATGCAACACTCTGGCCTTGAAAGTGCTAAAATTCCATGAGGAAGCTGCTGGCAATATTTCTGTTTCATTAGACAAAAATACTAAAATCAGTTTACTCTGGACTCAAATCAAGTAAGAATTACTGAAAATGACAATTTCAATTATCTGTGGTGCATACATGTCTTTTAAGTATTTGAAAATCAAAGGCAAATTTTTTAAAACACAAAGAAAAGTAATAGATTGTTTAAATTTTACTTTTGCTTTTTTACTTATTAAACAATAATGTATAATCATTATAATTAGAAACCTAAATATATAAATAAATAAATCTATATAACATTATGTTAATATGATTATTAACTTATATTTGGTAATACTGTTTTCTATTTTACATATACGGTATTATAATGAAAATATAATACTGTATCCAAATTTGTTTGCTCAACATTTTTTGCATAAATATATCCCCACATCTTTCAACAAAAAATAAAAAATAAAAAGACAAACTTTAATGCTGTGTAAAATCTATCATGTAGATATTCAATAATTAAATTGATCATTCCCTTTTTGTTGAATGTTGTGGTACTATATGGAAAGCAGATAAGATTTTATTTACATAAAACTAGTTAATTAAATATATGCAAATGTTTAAATGAATTACTCTATTAAAGGCTATAGCAGTAGCTTTTTCATTACTATACACTCTGAACATCCTCTAGTTAGGTAAGTTAATATGAGGCATTTAGAAATTGCCACCTATTTATATGTATATGTAGCTTTACATGTTTCTTAAGTGCTCCAGTCTTGGCTGACATAAAGCTTGATACCATCATTATTAGTCTGCATCCAAACCTCTTGGTCTCTAGAAAATATATATCGGATTCGGATTCTGGTCTGTCCAGCTGATCCAAAATAAAAATATAACACTATTTTTTCCAGATGTCTATGTACAAGTTTAAAATTAATATATTAATGCTCTGTGTACAGATTTACAGTACTTTCAATTTTATTTTGCACATTCACATTAGCCTTGCTTTACAGAGCAATTATAGAGAAGATATACAAATTAAGACAAACAATATACTTTTTTAAAAAAGAAGAACACTTATTAGCTTCCAGGATCAAGAGAGTTGAAGTCATAAAGCCTGCTAGGGATGAGGAAAAGACATTATTCCACTATTGCCCTCAATTCCTCGATAAATCAGTTTCTCAACATGAATGGTTATATTCCTGTTCTATGGGGCAAATGGCAATAGCTTCCTCTATGGACAAAGACACCACGAAACC
Source organism: Pongo abelii (assembly GCF_028885655.2). Lineage (NCBI taxonomy): Eukaryota > Metazoa > Chordata > Mammalia > Primates > Hominidae > Pongo > Pongo abelii. The sequence continues at coordinate 164,580,190 of NC_071988.2, forward strand.
TTCCCAGGACATCTGCATCCAACCTTGTTCCATGCTTCCCAGGCACACTGCCACCCCAAACATTTTCCATTATCTGACATAATTACTGCTATATTTTCAGAGCATAAGCATTAAAGAAGTTGTTTGGTTTTTTGTTTTAAATAAATGAATGAATCATCAAGGGCCTATTGTCTTCTAATTATGAACAGTAGAGTGACTGCTGCACCTGCCCATTAGTTAATGATTTCCTAAAAATGAAGGCAGAGGTTTCCTTTTGGAGTTTTCTGGCAGCATTACCAGGACTTCTTTCCTTTATTGACTCTTTTGCATAAGACAAAAGTCAATAATAAAGGCAATTACTCTCTCACCTTCATGAAAATACCACACCTTTGGCGTTATAGTGAGTTGGAAGAAAATGTATTAAAAACAAACATGTCAATGTTAATGGCCTAAAAAATATCTTTTCTTGGTGCCAACATTCTGGAACATGCAGGATTTATGAGTTTTTTATAGCTTCTAACTATGTTTTTCTTTCTTAATACCCTATAATCTTCCACCCATTGCACTTGAAATCCATCTCTGGCATATTCTCTACTGTATTGCCAATGCCTAGAATGCCTAGAAAAATACTTGGAAGATAGTAGGTGCTCATTAAATATTTGTGGACTTCCTAGGTTACAGAAGTACCCTCTGGTCTCCACTCGCTCTCCCTCTGACCTACTCTGTACAACACCCTCCAGGACTTATCATCTGGAAAGACCAGTTTGGTTGAGTCCCTCTCCAACCAAAATCTCAACAGAGGCTGCCTTTGACAACTGCATGCACAGCCATTAATTGTTACTTTCAAGATCCTCTCTGTCTTCGCTGTATCTCACCTTTCTAGCCAGTGCTGCTATACTAACTTCAAACACACACTTTTTGTTCCCATCATGCTTCCTCAGGGTCTGTTCCCCAATCTCTACTCTTGTCATATTATGTGTACATTTGAATCTTCAGGACTGCTCATCCCCGACTTAGAGGAGCCTCCCTTCCTTTTTCCCCTCTCAAACTCTTATTATGCTTCAAAGGAAGTTCAGTCTCGCTGCATGAAGTGCCTTTTTCTTCTTACTCTATAATGAGATTTCCTTTCTTTGAATCCATATTTCCTAATAATTTTGTTCTCTTACTGCTTTTCTGAGGTTTCTCTCTTCAGTTAGATTCCCTGCTTACAGCTCCAAATAATTTTCCAGTAATGGAAAATATTATTAAACATATTTATGTTTATATTTATGTTATTATTAAAATATTTATGTTTATTGTAATTAACACTAAGACCAAAAGGCTGCATGTGGAAGGATCAGAGCATGCTGAGGTTGCCTACTAATTGCTGAGAGGCTCATTTAATTCATCAGCCAAAATCAATTTGAATGTTTCAGCTCAAAAAGAACGGAGGTTTTAAGTATGTAATTCTGTGCACATAAGTAAATGTGCGTTTTTATTCTAAAAGAAAAAAAAAACAGTTTTCTCTCCTGTTTCTCTGGGATACTTCCCTTTCCCCTTTTCTCAAAAGATTACCATGTTAGCCTCACATTGTTAGATATCATATTAATTCAAAGTCTTTAAAACTTTACTGACAGGTCCCTGAAATGAATACTTCTAATATTATCTCCAAAAGGCTTTATCACTGATAAAAATTATGATTCAAAATGTTTCTCCAAAAAAAGCTTATCTAAGATACCATCTATAAATATCCATGATGCTGACTTCCTAAAAACCACTTATCTGCTTAGTTGCACTTATTATTCTAATTTCACACATACTCATTTTCTCTTGAATAGGAAAACTGTTTCTTGAAGAGTCAACTGTTTTCTCAGCCCTTTTGATACTGCTAGTTTGCTTGCTCACTGTTCATAACACTCCCATGCACCAGCTGAAACAGAATGTAATTATAATTTCCTAAGAAGTAGTGAATAGAATAGCCTTCTAACATAGCACCTTCTAGATGATGGAAATGTATAATTTGCACTGGTGGATATGGTAGTCACTACCCATATCTGGCTACTGAGCACTTGAAATTTAGCTAATGGGATTGAGGATATAGATTTTTTTATGTTAGTCAATTGATATGGCTTGGCTGTGTCCCCACCCAAATCTCACCTTGAATTGCAACAGTCCCCATGTGTCAAGGGTGGGGCCAGGTGGAGATAATTGAATCAGGGGGGCAGTTTCCTCCATACTATTCTCATGGTAGTAAATAAGTCTCACGAGATCTAATGGTTTTATAAATGGGAGTTCTGCACAAGCCCTCTTGCCTGCCACCATGTAAGACGTGCCTTTGCTTATCCTTTGCCTTCCACAATGATTGTGAGGCCTCCCAGCCATGTAGAACTGTGAATCCATTAAACCTCTTTCCTTTATAAATTACTCAGTCTTGGCTATGTCTTTATTAGCAGTGTGAGAACAGAATAATACATTAATTTAACCTCAAATAGCCATCTGAGGGTAGTGACTACTGCATTAGATGGTGTAATTTTAATATAACCAACACTGTTAAGATTGTATATTTAATAAAAATTAAGAGGATAAATAAATAAGACTCAGAATAAAATGACACTTATTTTAACAGCATATGCTTTTCATATTTGTAAATTAAAAAAATTTAGACAGAGTATTCCCTATATCTATGTTTATAGCTATACTCCTAATTAGTTGTGTGGTATTAGAAAAACTGCATTATTTTTATGGACCTCAAAAGTTTAGAACACGTGATCACCAACTTTGAAATTATTTGATTCTATATTGATCTTAAACTTATTTCCCTGAGAATATTTTTGAAAATTAACTGAGAAATATATATATGTATGTGTACACACATACCCACACATTACAAACTGAAAAGTTGCATGCCAATGGAAGCATCATTTTAAAAAAAAATAAGATTCAAGTTCACCAATTTTTAAATCTACTAGGATTTTGATGCTGAAACCTTAGTTCAAAAGCTTTCTTGGACCACCACAAAATATGTATTAGTCCATTTTTGCACTGCTACAAAAACATACCTGAGACTGAGTAATTTGTAAAGAAAAGAGATTTAGTTTGCTCACAGTTCTGCAGGATATACAGAAAGAATGATGCTGGTATCCACCTGGCTTCCAGGGAGGCCTCAGGAAACTTTCAATCATGGCAAAAGGCAAAGGGGAAGCAGGCATGGCACGTCTTACATGACAGAGGAGGGGCAAGAGAGAGAGAGGAGAGGTGCTACACACTTTTAAACAACCATGTCTTGCAAGAACTGACTTACTCTCAGGAGAATAGCACCAAGGGATGGTGCTAAACCATTCATGAGAAATCTACACCCATAATCCAATCACCTCCAACCAGGTTCCGCCTCTAACACTGGGGGTTACAATTCGATGTGAGATCTGGGCAAGGACACAGACACAAACCATACCAGAATATATGCTGGTATTTATAAGTATCTGTAATATTTCATGTTTGTTTGGTTTTGTTAGCTTCAAGGAAAAGCAAGTAATGGTAAGTATATAACATACTCATAACTATGAATTAAACACTTTTATCTGGCCTAACATTAAAATATATATATCTTTTATTTTTTCGTTTGTAAAAAAAAATTATTTGTGTGCAAAAAATAAATTGGCTTTTCAAACACTTAATTTTCCTTCTGGAAGTTCCATGTTTTTTTTTTTTTTGAGATGGAGTCTGGCTGTGTCACCCAGGCTGCAGTCTGGCTGTGTCACCCAGGCTGGAGTGCAGTGGTGTGATCTCGGTTCACTGCAACCTCTGCCTCCGAGGTTCAAGCGATTCTCCTGCCTCAGCCTCCCAAGAAGCTGGGATTACAGGTGCATGCCACCATGCCTGGCTAATTTTTGTAATTTTAGTAGAGATGGGGTTTCACCATATTGGTCAGGCTGGTCTCAAACTCCTGACCTCAGGTGATCTACCAGCCTCAGCCTCCCAAAGCGCTGGGATTATAGGCATGAGCCACTGCATCTGGCCTGGAAGTTCCCTCTTTAAGGACAGGTTTCTGTAGCTCACTGTATAGCATACACACGTTTACATGCATTATTTTTTTGGACCTCAATAGGTTTGCATACCCTATTTGCACATGCAGGTATGGTGATCACCCCTCTTCCGCCCAATTAACCACCTTCAGGAGAAAAAAATGGAGGAAGGAGAAGAGTGTTTGCTAGTTGCAGCTCTCTAGGAATAGCCAAGGAATTGGCAAAGGAAGCTCACTCTCCCTGCTGCTTCTGCCTCTGAAGTGAGTGATCCACACTTTGGTAAATGAGATGATTCATTTTTATGCAGAAAGAAAATATTAAGACTCTTGCTTATATTTAGTTTTTATAGAATAACTAAGAAAGTAACTAGGCCTCACAATTTTTTAACATATAGTGTGTAGAGACTGCTATTTGCCTACTGCAATATCTGTTCTTTATGTCTTGGTCCTTCTTGGCTATTAAAACAAAAATGCCATAGACTAAGTAGTTTAAAAACAACAGAAATGTATTTCTCACTGTTCTGAAGGCCAAGAAGTCCAAGTTCAAGATACCAACATATTTGGCGTTTGGTAAGGGCCCAATTCCTGGTTTACAGAAATCCTGAGATTAGGTTGGTATAAAAAGAATTGCAGTTTTTGCCATTTTGAAAAGTAATGGCAAAACTGCAATTATTTATGCACTGACCAGTATAACCTCACATGGATGAAAGGGAAAGAAAACTCCCTGGGGCCTTTTTATGAGGGCACTAATCTCATTTGTGAAGGCTCCACCCTCATGACCTAATCATATCCCAAAGGCCGCATGTCCAAATATCATCACCATGAGTGTTAGGATTTGACACCCTATGAAATTGGTGGAAAAGAAACATTCAGTCTATAGCACTCTCCTCACTTAGTAACAGAACCCTGACTGTTAGCTCAATATGTTGTCACTTAGAATTAAAAGTTATTATTTCCTGGACTTATTTCTAGCTAAGTTTTGGCCCCTATATGCAATCAGAAATAATGTAAGTGCCATATAGAAAACTTCCTCAAAGGGAAGTGTGGCCTTTTTTCTCCTTTCTTTCTTCCTGCTAATTAGAATGTGAATGTAATGGCTAGAGATCCAGCTGCTGCTTTGTACCATGAGGGAGCAGACCCATGTTGAGAACAGACATTCAATAAAGAGAGAGCTTTTCTCCCTGATGATCAGAGATCTACCAGTCTTTGACTGTCAACCTACAGATTTCACACGGAAAAGAGATACAATTCCATCTAGTTTAATATACTACTATTTGTTTTAAATACTATTTCTGCAATATGCAGCTGAACATAAGTGAAACTGATACATATAGATTTGTGAGTAGTACATTTTATAAGGTATATATTAATATGAAGATAACAAATGCATGCTCTTTATTTTTCACAGGATATACAATAAAATAGTTTGGAGATTACAAAACTAAAAGACTGTTACATGCTCCTGCCAAGGTCATCTATATCTGGAAATCAATAGAATTTCATGAGTTACCATCATACATACACTGATTATACTGCAGTAGACTCTCAGTATGTAGCTATGGCTACAGATCCTTGGGAAATCTAAAATTCACAACACATGTATCTTTGTAAAGACCCCTGACTTTTCATAGACATAATTTCTGTCCAGAATCTCATGTTCTGTGAATATATCCTTCCATCACATTACAAAGAGAAATGTTTAAGTCATTTAACACAAAACTATACAATAACAAATGGAGAACGTAAAAAACATCAATATTTAGATGCTGGGTGCTTGGCTAGATTCACTTGTCATTTAATAACTTAGTCCTACACATCAGCCTCATGGTGCATATTACTCACATACCTTAAATGGAAAAAAATCAGATATCATGATCTTCAAGGTTATTTGCAAATGGTAAGTCCTCCAAGGCCAAATTCACAAATATAAAGGGTTTGTTGTATTGAGAGCCAAACTTCCACTGCATCCCACCATGTTATAGTAAGATTCTTAGTTAATACAAACTTAAACACAGTGGTGATGGTTATAGGAAGGGGTAGCAAATAAATATCAAGATAAGTCCTCAATAGTAACTGAAACAGTATAGTGCTGGTATAAAAATAGATCAATGGAACAAAACAAAGAAGCCACAGGAGGCTGAGGCAGGAGAATCACTTGAGCCCGGGAGATGGAGTTTGCAGTAGGCGAAGGCCACTGCACTCCAGCCAGCATGGGTGACAGAGCAAGACTCTGTCTCAAAACAAACAAACAAACAAATAAACAAACAAACCCAAAATAAAGCTACATACCTACAAGCGAGTTGTCAAAAATATACTATAGGGAAAGAACACACTGTTCAATAAATGATGCTGGGAAAATTTGATAATCATATACAGAAGAATGAAAGTGGGCCCCTATCTCTCAGTATATAAAATTAATTAAAGATAGATTAAAGACCTAAATGTAAGACTTGAAACTATAAAACTTCTGGAAGAAAACCTAGGAAAAACTCCTCTGGACATTGACCTAGGCAAAGAATTTATGACTAAGTCCTCAAAAGGAAATGCAACAAAAACAAAAATACAGACATAGGACTTAATTAAACTGAATAGCTTCTGCACAACAAAATAAATAATCAACAGAGTAAACAGGCAACCTACAGGATTAGTGAAAATATTTGAAAATAATGCTTCTGACAGAGGGCTAATATCCAGAACCAAAGGAACTCAAACAGCTCAACAAAAAAGAAACCACCACATTAAAAAGTAGACAAAGGACATGAGCAGACATTTTTTCAAAAGAAAACATACAAGTAACCTATAAACATGTGGGAAAAATGCTCAATATGAGTAATTTTAAGAGTAATGAAAATTAAAACCACAATGAGATACCATCTTACCCTAGTCAGAATGACTATTACTAAAAAGTCAAAAAACAACAGATGTTGGTGAGGATGCAGAGAAAAAGGAATGCTTATAGACTATTGGTGGAAATCTAAATTAGTACAACCTCTATGGAAGACAGTATGGGGATTTCTAAAGAACTAAAAATAGAACTATGCTTTGATTCAGAAATTTCACTACTGAGTATCCACTCAAAGGAAAAGAAATCATTATATCAGAAAGAAACCTGAATTCATAAGTTTATAGCAGCACTATTCATTTTTTATTTGTTTATTTATTTTTATTTTAAAAGGTTAGTTCTGAATCAGTGTGACTGACTGTGTACTGAGGAACACAATCTGAAGAGATCTTGAGAAAGTGCATCTGCAGAAGTTAGACTGCACTTTGGTTTTATACATTTTAGAAAGGGAGGAGGTTTTATACATTTTAGAAAGGGAGGAGTTACAGGCAAAGTAATAAATCAATACATGGAAGTTATATGTTGGTTTGGTCCAAAAAGATAGATATCTACAGGTTATAGGTGGATTAAGAGATTCTTTAATTTGCAATTGGTTAAAGGAGTAAAGCTTTGTCTACAAATTTGGAGTCAGCAGAAAGGAATGTTTTAAGTTAAGATAAGGAAGTCCGTTAACCAATAAACTAGGTCAGAGTGACCTGTAGGTGTGTGTGAGTTAACCCTTGTCTGGCATGGCCTTAGGTCCTATTTATGATTCGGTATCTTACTGTCACAAAGAGTCCATCTAGTTAGTCTCATGATCTCTATTTTTATTAATTTTTATTAATGCAAGTCAGTTGTGCCTAAACTCCAAAAGGGAAAGGGTATAACAAGGTATGTCTGACCTCCCTTCCCATCATGGCTGGGAATTCAGTTTTTAAGGTTTTTCTGAGGTCCCCTTGGCCAAGAAGGTGTCTCTTCAGTCAGTGGGGGACTTAAGATTTTATTTTTAGTTTACAACTTGACAGTTTCACTTTTTCGTAGGGGTTGAGAGAATGCTTCCTCTCTGCCCACTGAAGGTTCACTGAAAATAAACTGACAAAAGCCATATTAATAGGAGAAAAAAAGGCATACAAATTCATAATGTGCCTAAACACAGAAGTCATATACAAAATATGAGACTTAAAGAGGGGCCATATGTTTGAGGCTTAAATAATCTCTTTATATGGGAGAGATGTATGGACTCAGGTGTTAGATATTATTTTATAAATGTTTCTATTTGGAAGCTAGATGGACAAGGTGAGGGGCAGAACTACATAAAAACGAAGATTGACATTTTTATGCAGATAAAGCCCCCCAACCCTCACCCAAGGAAATCTCTTGGTGCTGCCCTCAGAATAGATGAAATGTCTGTCTCAGTGTGGTGATGACTCCCAGTTGATTCTCTTCTCTGGTAGTTGATCTTTCCCGGTTATTTGATGAGATTCCTAGAGAGGGAGTCTTAAAACAACACATTTCTTTTGGAAATAAGCTTTCTTAGATAAAGAAACTTCAGAGAGAATATCTCCCAGTGCTTCTGTAAAAAGGATCAGAGAGAGGGAGGCAAGATGAGGTCGGAGGGAGCCAGTGGTTCTGAGGCTTATTTCTGAGACCTCTCAGTTTTTAAGGTGCTTATTAGCATGTTAAAGAGCCATATTTTGGGGAATTATTTTCTGTACCCCAACACTTCTAAATTTTAGCCATTCTGGTGAGCATACATCTTTGTCTTATTTTAGTTTTAATTTATATTTCCTTGAAAGCTGAAGATGTTGAGCATCTTTTCATGTGCAGCATTATTCATAACAGCAGTCATGGAATCAACCTAAGTGTCCATTGATGGATGACTGAATTTAAAATATGCTATATATACACCATGGAATACTACTCAGCCATAAAAAAGAATGAAATCTTGTCTTTTACAGCAACATGGATAAAACTGGGAGCCATTATCCTAAGTGAAATGACTCAGAAACAGAGCCAAAAACCACATGTTCTTACTTGTAAGTGGGAGCTAAAGAGCAGGTATATATGAGTGGCCAGAGTGGAATAATAGACACTGGAGACTCCTAAAGGTGGGGAGGGTAGGAAGGGTATGAGGAATTAAATACTACCTATTGTGTACATTGTACAGTATTTGGGTGATGGGCACACTAAAAGCTCAAACTTCACAGCTACACAATCTATCCTTGTAAGAAAACTATACTTTTACCTCTAAGATCTAAAAAAATAGAATAAAAATTTAAAAAATAAGCCCTCTATTTGCTCAACCATGCATAAACTGAGAACCCTCACCCTCCTAACCCATTATCATTTATTCTATTCAGTGGCTTTCCTGGAATATCAGGAGTTTCCAGCCTACCAGAATACTCTGTGCCTAGAGCCGCACTGTTTCTATTGACAAATTGACACACAAAAAAGGCAGATCTCATCCATTCCCTGGCTGTGGAAAGATGAACATAGCTGACATGCATTCGCTCCAACTCACACACACCCATAGCTGATCTGCACCCACCTTCCCTCAGGTCACAGGGATGACAGCTGGAGGTAAAATGCTCAAGGGCAGCAACCACTGCTTGCTGCTCAGAATATAATCTCCCCTCCCTTCAGCAAGACCAGGACAGCATCAGAGGCAAAAGCTCACAGCTGGAGAGACAACTCTAGCACAATGTTCACACCCCGAGTGGATGCTAAGCAGCTATCAGGGACATGAGTTTGGGTAACATAAAGAGAGAAGGCTCTGCCATTAATTTCATAAAGGTTAGCCGGTGAGCAATAAACGACGAGCTGGCATTATCCTAGGCACTGTCTGTCTGCTTCCCAAGCACGTGACTCTTGGAGTTCAGAGAAAACAGCACAGATGAAAAGGGAGAATATCCCTGATTAAGTCACCTGTTGAAAAATAGTCACAATATAAATCCTATAGAAAACCCTGTTTAGAGGATGCACTTAGCATCTCTCACCTTGCCAGGTTGGATTGAATTAACACAATTTCCAGGCAATGCAATAGAGATAACAGCATAAAAGTTGGAGATTCTCATGTCACTTGTCACTCTTCAGGTTTTGTCTCCTTTTGTTGAAATGAGCTAGTCCAAATTATTATAATTTATCAATAAAAATATCATGCTTAAGAAGCATTATGGCTAAATGTCATTACAATGATGGAATGGTAATTCAAATCATCCTTTTAAAAGGGAATTAAAGAAAGATTTTATATACTTTATGTGCTATAGCAATATATCCAATGGGGAACATTAAGAAATGAATATTGAAAGACTTAATATTGTCAAAATGCCCATATTACTCAAACTGATTTACAGATTCAATGCAATACCTATCAAAATATCAATGGTATTGTCTACTGAAATAGAAAAAAAAATCCCTAAAACTTATATGGAACCACAAAAGACCTTGAATAGCCAAAACAATTGTAAGAAGAACAAAGCAGGAGAAATCATGCTTCCTGGTTTCAAAATATAATACAAAGCTATTCTAATTAAAACAGTATGCTGCTGGCATAATTAAAGACATATGGACCAATGGAACAGAATGGAGAACTCCTGAAATAAGCCCACGCATGTATGATCAACTGATTTTTGATAAAGGTGTCAAGGATATGCCAAAGGGAAGGCCAATTGTCTCTTCAACAAACAGTGTTGGGGAAACTAGACACCCACATGCAAAAAATAAAACTGGACCCTTTTCTTACACTATACACATACACACAAAAATCTCAAAATGGATTAAACACTTAAAAATAAGCCCAAACTATGTAATACTCATAAAAAAATAGAGGAAAACTTCATAACATTGGTCTTGACAATGATTTCTTGCATATGACACCAAAGCACAGGCAATGAATGCAAAACTAGGCAAATGGGACTATATCAAACTAAAAAGCTTCGGCAGAGTAAACACTCAACAAAATGAAAAGACAATCTGTGGAATGGAGAAAATTTTTTGCAAATACTATATCTAATAAGGGATTACTATCCAAAATAGATCCTTCAACTCAATGGCAAAATAAATAAATAAATAAACAAACAGCCAAATAAAAATAAGCAAATGACTTGAATATACATTTCCCCAAAGACTACATACAAAAGGCCAACAGATATATGAAATGCTGCCCAACATCACTCACCACCAAGGAAACACAAATCAACACCACATTGAGATATCACCTCACACCTCTTAAGTGGGTTTTTATCGAAAAAGACGGAATAAGAAGTATTGGCATGGATGTGAAGAAACTGATTATTTGTGCCGTCCTGAGAATGTAAAATAGGGCAGCTGCTGTAGAGAACAGTACGGAGACTCCTAAAAAAAAATTAAAAATAGAAATACTATATAATCCAGTAATCCTGATTCTGAATATTTATCCAAACGAATTGAAATCAGGATCTGAAAGACATATTTCCACTCCCATGCTCACTAAGCATGATTCACAATAGCCTAGATGTCGAAACAACCTACATGTCCACTGACAGATGAAGGGACAAAGAAAATATGGTATATACATACAGTGGAATATGATTCAGCCTTTAAAAAAAAAGGCAATCCTGCCATAGGCAACAACATGGATAAACCTTGAAGACATTATGCTAAGTGAAATAAGCCAGTCACAGAAGAATAAATGCTGGATAATACTACTTAAAGGAGTTATATAAAAGAGTCAGGGAGTTATATAAAAGGTTCAAATACACAGAACCAGAGAGTAGAATGGTTGTTGCCAGGGGATAAGAGGGAAAGGGAAATAGGGAATTGCCATCCAATGGGTATAAGGTTTCAGTTATGCAAGGTTATTAAGTTCTAGAGATCTTCTATATAACATTGTGCCCACAGTTAATACTGTATTGTCCACTTAGAAATGTGTTAAGAGGGCAGATATCATGTTAAGTGTTATTACCACAGGAATACCCCCCAAAAGAAGAAATGAATATGAGATTAGAGATTATATCTCAGAAGTGGATAAGAAAGGAAAGGAAGAGAGACACATTTATTTTGCAACAAAGTAAGGATACTTTCTGAAATGTTTGAGCTCACATGATTTAACACAGAATCATAGTCCTAAAATTTAAAACCAAGTAAGAGTAGTAGGACTAATTTAACCTAACCTTGTTTTTTAAAGATGAAGAAACTGGGTTTTATGAGTCAAAAAATAACAGATGCTAGCTGCAGAGAAAAGATAACTCTCATACACTGCTGGTGGGGATGTGGAAAGCATTGCGGAGATTTCTTAAAGAAATTAAAACAGAACTACCATTTGGCCCAACAATCCCAATAATGGGCATATACCTAAAGAAATGTAAGTAGCTCTACCATAAAAACACATGCACACATATGTTCATTTCCACACTAATCACAAGCGCAAATACATGGAATCAACCTAAATGCTCATCAACTGTGGACTGGATAAAGAAAATGTGGTACATACAAACCATGGAATATTACACAGCTGTAGAAAAGAGTGAGATCATGTCTTTTGCAGCAACATAGATGGAGCTGGAAGCCATTATCCTAAGTTAATTAATGCAGGAACAGAAAACCAAATACTGCATGCTCTCACTTATAAATGGGAGCTATACTTTGAGTACACACGCACACAAAGAAGGAAACAATAGACACTGGTGCCCACTTGAGGATGGAGTGGAGGAGAGTGAGGATCGATAAACTACCTATCAGGCACTATGCTTATTAACTGGATGATGAAATAATATGTGCAACAAACCCACATGACATGCAATTTATCTGCAGAACCTACTTGCACATGTACGCATTAAACTGAAATAAGAGTTAAAAAAATAAAGATATGAGTATTAAAAATGAAAAAAAGTTAAGAATTCCCATAGAATTTTACAACTAATTAGCAGCAGAGTCAAAAGAAAAATTCAAGTTTTCAGATTTTGTTCAAGTTTTTAATTTTTTCATTATTTTCAGATTACTTCTTGTGTTTCTGACTTTAACCATTTTACTTTTTTCAAAGACTCACTTAAAACATAACCATTCGGGGAGTTTTTTAGATGATGGAATTGTACTGTATTCTGATTGTGTTGGTGGTTATACAAGTCTATACATGTGTTAACATTCATAGAACTATAAATCAAAAAAGTAAATTATAAAAAAATCCTTAAATGCTATTGAAGGAGCTTTTTTTTTTTTTAAATCTAGTGTATCTGGATTTTCATACTATAATGTCTTAGTTATATCCAGTAGGAAATCAATAACAAAATGCAGGACATTTTAGCTCCTTTGTCTATTATTCACTGATTCTGATTATTGAGTGGTCTGCTACTTTATCATGCAATTTTTCTACCACCAAATATAAACATAAAATAAAGAAATAAGAATGGAGTGTAAATCCTTCTTATTATTATTGACTGAATCTGCAAAAAAATAGAATACTGTTTGTGAGAAACTTAGCAGTAGACAGGTAAGTGATGTAGATCTACTAAAAGATTTAGAAAATTATATCTGTTTAGGCCAGTTCTAAATAGCTCATGGTAAAATAGATGATGATTACAACCACCCACCACTTATACAGTCCCTATGCACTTGAAATTGCTTTAGATGGGTGTCAATTATATCTAGCCCAGATTCAGAAGGAAAAGAAATATTTTTGGATGTCAATCATCTGTATTTAATACTAATATAAGAGATAAATTCAGATCATGGCAGAGTGGAAAGGACATGATTGTAAGAGTTACTCAGTGGGATTTAAATTGCAACTTCACTCTCTTCTCACTCTGAGAGATTTGACAAGCATTTATTTTTTAACATCTCTAAATCTCAGTTTTCTCACAAATAGAAAAATCCTACCTTGCTGAATAATGATGTGGATTAAATATGATGTAATCACATATTCTATGCACATAACAAAATATCACATGTACCTTATAATTGTATAAAAATATTATGTGATAAAATATAATTATGTATATAAACAATAATATTTAACATTTACTGTTTGCCATGTTGCACATGATTATTCTCAATGCTTTAAGTAGTATAACTTACTTGTCTGAAGAAAAAAATCCAGAGGCAAGTGTTGTTAATAGCCTACTTTTATAGGTAGAAAAACTAAGACAGACGATTAAGTAACTTAATGAAGGTTATACAGTAAGTAAATTGAAAATTGAGATCTGGACCCAAACATTCTGGTTCTAAAGTCCATGTGCTTAAACAGCTTCATCATTATTTCTTCATGTATAAATGACCTGGCACAGGATAGATGCTCAATTAATGGTTGCTGCTGTAACTGCAGCTTTGCATTTTTTATGGCAAACTAATCTCATTGGACTCCCAAAAAGCTCAATGTGGGCCCAGGCTACAAACATTAATGATGTAAATAAAACCATATTGTTAACACTGATACTTTTCGTTACATTTTCCCTTCGATAAAGTCAGGGATTTCTTTATAATGCTGATGTGAATCAACAGTAAAAGCTTCCATTAAAAAAAAAAAGTCTCCATCCCTTAACCTCTCTCCAGGGCCCTGTACCAAGATGCCCAGGTGCTCCCAACATCTCAGTGTGCATGTCATACTTGCTTGTAATGGTTAAAGCAATAGGGAATTGGGCAGATAAAAGAGATGGGGCATACAATGAAGAGCAAATAAAACTTTTTGCACTTCCATCCTTGTAAATGAATAGCCTTAATGCAAGAAGAGACAATGAGACTGCCTAAGTGGAGAAGGAGAAGAAAATATCATGCGGGAAATTCCTTGGACCAAAAGAAGATGACAGGCAAGGGGAGCAAGACAAACCTCAAAGACAATCAATGAGGATCAATGGTGATCCAAGAGAAGGAACTTGGTTGATTGGCACAACCAATCATGGTCTCTGTAGAAAATAGAGTCTACTATAAAACCTCAGCGACATCTTAGACCCTTATTTTGTTATTGTTAAAAAAGATTTCTGCTGTCAAACACATTTTGAGTCCTGTACTACAGAAATTTTTTGGAACAGTGTTATTGAGATGTAATTCACATATCATAAGATTCACCCATTTAAAGCATACAAAATACATTCATAGCACTGTGCAACCTTCACCTCAATCAATTAAAAAATTATGTGTTAAGCCAATGGGAATAAATTACTGCCCAAAGAGATGTTTTGGCCCTTGACACTCCTCTATAGCCTCCTAAATATCCTCATATCCCAGATTCTCCTACGCTTCTGACTTTCTGAGGTGACCTATGGAGATCACTTGAAAATGGAAACTCCAGAGTCAAATCGCCTTTACTTCTCCCTCTGATTTCCTTATCTGAGGCTTATCTATCACAGTCTCTAATATACACAGAGTCTGTATATCTTCTGCATCTTCTCTACTCCTATTGTACCTGCTTCAATTCAGTCTGACACCATCCATTTCTAGGACTACTGGAATATCCCTAAAAGGGTGGGGAAAACAAAGTGCATTTGCTGCCACTCCTACCTTCTTTGCCTAATTACAGGAATCTTCCTGGCTTGGTGAACCCTTAGCACCATGCCCCAGAAAGTCCTCACCACATGATTGGAGTTGATACACAAGCTGACACCTTTTGGCAATATCTTCATACCTTTCTAACCTGTCCTTCATATTTTGCCAGAGTCACTCTCCTAAAACAGGGATCCATGGTGATGGCTAAATTCTAAGACAGTCCCAACATTTCCATTCCTCATTATACATGCCTGTATAATTCACTCCTTTTGAATGTGAGCACAACTGTGAACATGATGGACTATCATCCCCATGATTAGGCTAATAATCAGTTGACTTTATTCAAAAGGAAAATTACCTGGACTGGCCTGACATAATTAGGTAAATCCTTAAAAGGGACAGGGATCTCCTTAAAGTCAGAAAGATTTGACATGAGAGATTCTCCAACGTTGGCTCTGAAAATGAAAGAGTGATGTGGCAAGGATGTGAGAGAAGCCACAGGAGGCTGAGATCAACCCCCAGCCAACAGCCCACAAGAAAGCAGGGGTCTCAGTTCTACAATCATAAGTAACTGGATTCTGCCAACAATGATGTGAACTTGGAAAAGGGCTCTAAGTTCCATGTATGAATTAAACTCCACTCACATCTGATTTCAGCCTTGTGAGATCATGGGCAATGACCCCAGTTACACCACACCCAGACTTCTGACCTATAGAACCATGAACAAATGCGTAGACATTGTTTTAAGCCACTGAGTTTGTAAGAATTTGCTACCCAATAAAAGAAGAAACCAACATATTCACTCTGTCTTTTTCTACTTGAAAAATCCTAACTAGCTCCTCCAAAATGGCAGAATAAGTTAATTGTTCTTAATACTTGCTGAAATTTCCTCAAATAAACTAGTAGTGTTTGATGCTGTAAGGTATTTCTTCCATTCTCTGGTATATATCACTATCCAAAAACACCCACAAAGCTGTGTTTTCTCGATGTGTTTCTCATCCAAATGAAAGCCTTAAGTAGCTAGGTATGATGAAAGGATCCTGCTTGGGAGACTTTTGTAAGAGGCTGTATATTCTATCACTGAAGTTTTTGACACACAGTCTCCTACTACAACAGCCCTTCACTGTGACACTATAAAGTGACCTAAAATGACACTCTCCAGTCTCGGTACCTCTGTGCAGTGTCAGTGCACTTCAGTCAATTGCACCACTCTTAAGACTTGTTCTTTGATTGTCACTTGCTACCGCACCATTTTCCTGCCGTGATTATTCCCATGGGTGCATAGGTTATTTATATTTTTCTTTGATTCAGTCTTTTTTATAGACATTTCATAAGATATGGCCCCACAATATTACAGAATTCCTAATGTTTAGTTTCTTTGCAGAGAAGATATATTCATTCTCTATGACAGTTTTATTCTCCCATAGGAGTTCCGCCCAAACAAAAGATAAACGCAAATAAGCGCACAGCCTGCATCACAGGGAAGGTGTGCTGGGGAGGAGCACAAACAAAGTATCAGAGATAACACAAAATACTTCTTTCCTAAGAAATAATCCAGTACTGTGCAGTCAAAATATGTCCATAAGAAACAAAATCCACCTCTCTCACATTTTATTTATTCTTCTCTATTCTCACCCATTTTTTATGGAAGCAGAATGTAACCCACTTTCTGGCAATTAATAATCCAGAAACAGAATATACTATTCTGATGAGAGTATGCTGTTCCCTTCCAGGACTAAGGATGTAAACAAAAGTAATTAATAGGTAAAGAGCGTGCCCAGTGGTTCTTCTCTCAGCCCAAGTCTTCTGGAAAAGTGAGGAGATTCTGGAGCATATATTAAAACTGCTTCCCAGGGAATTGGCAGTCAATCAATATTGAATGATTATTGAGCTGAGCATGAATTCCTGCAAAACACCAGTTTTCATTTACTTATTCAACAAATGATTATGGATTGTTTTAGGTGTGGCAAACTGTAAGAGAGTATATATGAGATAAGAAATGGCAACTAAATTGGAGTTGATCATAGTTTGGTATAAGAAAATAAACAAGAATGATATTAGCTTCAACAGGATAAATACAGAGATTCTGATTTAGGAAGGAGAGATTGTTTATTTCTAGATGAGATAAAGGAAACCCTAGAGTGTGTGAGTGTATTCATGAGTGTGTATGTGTGTGTGTTTGAGGGGCAGAGAGAACACACTGGGGTGTTTTGTTAAGCTGGGCCTTTACAACATTCAGGCAATGCTAGGTTGCACAACAGAACATATTTCTAGTCAAGAAAACAATATAGAGCCATGAAAAAACATGACACACCTGGAGGGAAAAGTGAGAAGTTCACTGTGACAAGAATTAAGGTGTGAGGGGGCAATAGTAAAATGTAATGTTGGAAGCAGGATGGAACTTGTTTGTGAAATGTTTGATGCAGCATAATATAGGGGTTATTCTTGTCCTCTGCCCAATTGCCCTTCACCTGCATGCCTCTTCTTCCATATACAGATCCTGATTCCGAGGCTAGCATCTGCTGCTGCCAATTAGAATAGCCCCTTCTAGAAAAACTGACCAGAGTAATGCGTCCAAAGTTGGATGTAGGATTTAAGCCAAACTACAGAAACTGAGGACAGTGATGATCCAAAGACAGGCATAGGGCCTACACTAAACATTGTCTGAACATTTGCTAGGATTCTTCTTATTGAATTTTGATGGAAGGAAAAAGAAGTGAAGGAAAAGAGCTTCTTTTCTCCTTTCTGATGGCAATATGTAAGCCCAATGCGATCAGTAGTTCTGTTCCCACCATGATGAAAAAGCTTGTCCAAAGTAGGGTAAATTCAACATCTAAAGAACAGAAGAGGCATGAAAACCAAGGGAGATATCTTCCTCAGTGTTTTGTGCTTTTAATCTAGTTGTTCCTATTATAGTTTTTTCTAAGAATGTGGTTAAATAAGACAATGCTTTCATACCCAAGCTAATTAAAATTGGACTTCTGTTACTTGCAGCCAAAACAGTACATTTGTGTTTTGTGTTTATCTTTTATTTTTTAAATCAAATTAAATATTTAAAAATTTTCAGGAACTTTATTTTTATATTCTAAACACATTAGTGATGTTTATGTTCTTCTGGGAGGTGAGATAGCATTCAGGTTTTTAACATGTAAACTGAATAAACTCTATTAAGGCTTCTACTTATGTTAATGACGGGCTGGTTAATACAAATTAATACTGCTACTGAGGGCAACTAGAAATCTGGATAAGATGTTATAAAAAATACTGCATTTTAAGTCTTTTCAGAGCAACAAGAAAGTGAATAATTACCAGGTCAGGAGACTTAGGAGGACAGAAGAAGAGGAAGATAAGCCTGACTTTTGGAGCTACTTTTCTGAGAAATCTGGAGGTTCAGCTAAGAAGTAATTTATATAGCCTCACAGCACTACGAAAAATGGGATTGAGGTACAGTACTCTTACCTACTATGCTGAGGTGGTAGGTAAATCTATCTCTTTGGGTTGAGACATGAAAAGGCTTAATCTTAGAAGTAATGTTGAATTAAAAGTGAACATCTCTTTACTGGGACTGCAGCTTAGCTTCAAGCCATCATACTTAGAATTGAATTGAGGCACTCCTGTATTTCTAGTGTGAACAGGTGCCTGGCAGGAGCTAACATAAATCCTCTCTGCAGAAAAATGACATCATGCTAGGACTCAAATTATTTCTCCAATTAAAAAATACTATTTTACCATATAATCCAAAATATGGACACAAGGCCATAAATCAACAGGGATGAAACCCTCCAGGTACAACATACAAGAGAAACAGAGTAATATGACCTCTAGATAGCAGGATAGATTTTAAAGTGACTAAGCTTATTATGTTCAAAGAGACAGAAGGACAAGACTGGATATTTTGGCAGAGAAGTGGAGCCATAAAAAATGGTGACATGAAAATTCTAGAACTAGTAAGTATGATAATTAAAATTAAACACTCAATAGATAGGTTTAAAAGCAAAACAGCAACAGTTGCAGAACTATTTGGTAACCCTGAAAATGACTTGCAAGAAAATGTGTAGAATGAAGCATAAGAGAGAAAAGGATAAATACGCCAAAAAGAAGGTAAGGAACAGGGAATATAATGCAATGGTTTATTATTTTGGGTAACTGGAACAAAACAAAAAGAGAAGGAGAAAGGGATAATTGCATTATTGGAAACAATACCGACTAAAAACGTTCCAAAATTTATTGAGGACATTAAGCCATGGACTCAAGAGATCTTACAAAACTGGAACCATGACAAATTAAAAAAATCTACATCTAAATACATCATGGTAAGCCTACAGAAAATTAAAGATAAAGAAAATATCTTAAGAGGTAGAAAAGAGAGGATTAACTTCAAAGTAGCAACAATTATGCTGACAGCTAACTTATCTATAAAAAAAAGGAAGCTGAACACGTAAAATATTTTAATATGCTTAAAAATACATGCCAACCTAGAGTTCTCTACCAAAATACAATATTCTTCAAGAATGAAGGTGAAACAGAGATATTACAAATAAATTCAATCTATAAAAATTTGTCAGCAACAGACCCATATACATAAATGTTCTCTGAAAGGGCCACATATGCAAAGTGACCCTTAAGTGCCAAAGGAGCCAGGAAACTAAAAAAAGAGGCAGACAAATTCATTTTGTCAGTGTTGGGTGATATATTGAGGGAACTTACAGACAGAAGCATGGTTGTGAAAGGCAGCAAGACAGACAGATCTCCACACTGTTACTTCCCAGACCCAAGGGTTATATACCACAGGGAAAGGGTATATGTGCTCCAGCAAGACAGTTAAAGACAATTCTTGTCATTCTCTCAAACAGGCAAGAATGCTATGTGCGTCATAGCCTATAATTTGTGTGACAACAACAAGGTTTGACATGTTCTTACACTAAGGACAGTAAATTAAGTAGAATTAGGAGGCACTCATGGGACTGAGGCTAACAGAAGTCAGCACAGCAGACTAGCATCTAACATGGGGTCACCTTTGTTTTCACATACACAATGGAATACTGTCCAGCCAAAAAAAGAAAATGAAATTCTGTCATTTACAGCACCATGGATGGAACTGGAGGTCATTATGCTAAGTGAAACAAGCCACGCACAGAAAGACAAATATTACACGATTTCACTCATATGTAGGAGTTAAGAAAGTAGATCTCATGAAGATAGAGAGTAGACTGGTGATTACCAAAGATTGGGGAGTGTTGTGAGGAGGGGGGAGATGAAGAGAGATTGATTAATGGGTTCAAATATACACTTTGACAGAAGAAATAATAGGACCTAGCATTTGATAGATCAGTATGGTAACTATAGTTTACAATAAAATAAAGAGCAATAAAAATAATAAATATGAGAATATCTACATAAATATCAATGCTATAAAATACAAATATTAACTTTTCAGATTAAATATAGAAAAAGAATTAAATACCCAATGATAATAGCATATACTAAAAGGCAAAATAAATTGAGTTAAAATGTTCAAAGGTTCTTATATTATCAGTAATGAAGGAAGAATATCAACTAATATTAAATTTTCAGAAGTAAAAGATGCATGTTGTGAGATCTAGAATAAATTCTAAAAATAGTAGAAGAATATACAACTTTCAACTTGATAAAAAATAATACTTCATCACTATAAGACAGTTAAGGAAAGACAGAAGGATCACAGAAGGATGGTAGATTTGAAAACAAAATTTAAATAATAATAAACATAAACAGGTTGGATCTTAAACATAAAAGAAGATCAAATAAAAACATATCAATTTAAAAAACATGTAAACTATATGGACAAAGGAAAGTTGAAAGCAAAAGAAGGGAAATATATATGTGATGCAAATAATCTCAAAATAATGCTGGTATAATCATATAATTATCAGAAAAAGCAATCTCTAAGTCAAGAAAAATTGCTAATGACAAAAAAGACACTTCATAACAACAAAAGGTTTAATTCACTAGGAATATATAAAGTATATTAAATTTGTGAACACCTAATACTATAGTTCCAAAATATAGAAAGCAAATATTTAGAGAAAAAAGGAAAACTACTCAATAACAATTCAAAATTTTAACACAGCCTTCTCACTATAAAAAAAATAGACCAAATAATAAATAAGTAAATACTGAAGATAAATACAAGTAGAAGAACAATACCATTAACTGAAAAACATAGAGCACTTTTCCCAAAAGCTGCAGAACAAACTTATTTCCAAAACCACTGGAATATTTGCCAAAGCTGATCACTTGCTGGACTATCTTAACACACTTAAAGGAATTAAAATTATACAAAACAGTATGTGTACATAGTGCATTTAAGCAGCTAAGATCATGATTGTTGGAGAATTTATATTCCTAAATGGATATAATGGGAAAGGAAAAAGACTGAAAGCAATGAGCAAATTGTTCAGTAGGAAGTTGGAAGAAGAGAGTAAAATTTAAAAAGTAAAAGGCAGGAACTCATAAAGAGGTAAAATTATACAGGATAAAACACATTAGAGAATATCAAAAAGGTAAAATGACACAAAATTGATAAAAACTTGGAGAGAATGATAAAATAACATAAAATAGATTAATTGAAAGAGAAGCACCACTAAAAACCCTAAAAACCCATTAAAAGATAAAAGGTAGATATTAAAAATTAGCTGAGCATGGTGATGTGCCTGTAGTCCCAGCTACCTGGGAGACTGAGGCAGGAGGATCAGCTGAGCCCAGGAGGTTGAGGCTCTGGTGAGCCATGATCATACCACTGCACTCCAGCCTGACCGACAGAGTAAGACCGTGTGTCAAATAAAAAGGAGGGAGGTGGGGGGAAAAGGCAGGGGACTGGGGGGAGATATTAGAAACACTTTAATGCAAATAAATTCAGCAACTTAAGAGAAATGCAAATTACTTAAAAGTTACCAAACCTAACACGTGAATAAATAGAAAATCTAAATAATCTTATCACTATTAGCAAATTAGACCCATAATAAGAACTCCAGATTTAGATGGCTTCGCTGATAATTCTATAAAACACTTAAGACAAAATACACCTCTTTCACAAATTGTTTCAGAGTAAGGAAAAGGAGAAAATACTTTCTAATTCACTTTTCAAATTCTTCATTTTTTTAAAACCAAAACCAAACAAGAACATTTTGAGAAATAGAAATGACAGTCTAATTTCATTCAGGATCATAGATGCAAAAAATACTAAGTAAACCTTATGTAAGAAAAATCAAGTCCAACAACATATAGAAATTATAATACAACACAACCAAGTTCAACCAAGGAATGCAAGGTGAGCTTAACACGTAAAAATTAACATTGCAATTCAGCATATTAACAGAATATATAAGATAAAATCATATAACTATCTCCATATATATTAAAACATTTTACCAAATTTACCATTTATTCCTGATTAAAATTTCTTAGATGCTCTCATTAATCTGCTAAAAAAGATCTGTGAAAAAATTATGTAAAATACCACTTTCAATAGTGAAATATTGAAAGATTTCTCTTTGAGACTGGAAATTTTTAAAAGTACAACCACTATTACCACTTCTATCAATACTGTAATGGAGGTTCTGGTCAGTATAATAACATAAGAAAAACAATAAAAGGTATAAGAATTGGAAAAAAAATGAGAATATTATTATTTACCAGGAATATGGTTGTGTACTTAACAACATTCAAAAGATTCTATGATGCATGAAAATTAACAAGTTAGTTATGTTATGCATCTGACAAAGGTCTAATATCCGGCATCTATAACGAACTTAAAAAAAATTACAAGAGAAAAATAACCCCATTCAAAAGTGGGCAAAGGACATGAACAGACACTTTTCAAAAGAAGACATACATGTGGCCAACAAACATATGGAAAAAAGCTCAATATTACTGATCATTAGAGAAATGCAAATCAAAACCACTATGAGATACCATCTCACACTAGTCAGAATGGCTATTATTAAAAAGTTAAAAAAATAACAGATGATGGAGAGGTTGCAGAGAAAAGGGAACACTTATACACCGTTAGTGTGAGTTTAAATTAGCTCAATTATTGTGGAAGGCAGTATAGCAATTCCTCAAACAACTAAAAATAGAACTACCATTTGACCCAGCAATCCCATTACTGAATATATACCTGAAGGAACAGAAATCATTCTACCATAAAGACACATGCACATTAATGTTCATTGCAGCACTATTCACAATAGCAAAGACATGGAATCAACCTAAATGCCCATCAATGACAGACTGGATAAATAAAATGTGGTACATATACACCATGGAATACTATGCAGCCATAAAAAGAGCAAGATTGTATCTTTTGTGGGAACACAGATGGAGCTAGAGGCTATTATTTTTAGCAAAATAGCACAGGAACAGAAAACCAAATACTGCATGTTCTCACTTGTCAATAGGAGCTAAATGAGGAGAACACATAAACACATACAAGGGAACAATAGATACTTGGGTCTACTTGAGGGTGGAGGGTGATAAAAAGGAGAGCAGTAGAAAAAATAACCAATGGTTATTAGGCTTAATACCTTGGTGATGAAATAATCTGTACAACAAACCCCCATGACATGACTTCACCTACAAAACAAACCTTCACATGTACCCCAAACCTAAAATAAAAGTTTAAAAAAATTAATAAGTTTTGAAAGATTTCTACAAAATCTACAAAAATAATTGCATTTCTATATGCCAGAAATAAAAATAATTTTAGGTGATATGTGTCCCCACCCAAATTTCACCTTGAATTATAATAATCCCCACATGTCAAGGGCAGGACCCTGTAGAGATCACTGAATCATGGGGCAGTTTCCCCCATGCAGTTCTAGTGGTAGTGAGTCATTTCGCATAAGATCTGATGGTTTTTTAAGGGGCTTCTCCTTTCACTCGGCATCCATTCTGTCTCCTGCTGCCCTGTGAAGAGGTGCCTTCTGCCATGATTGAAAGTTTCCTGAGGCCTCCCCAGCAATGCAGAACTGTGAGTCAATTAAACCTCTTTTCTTTATAAATTACCCAGTCTCGGGTATTTCTTTATAGCAACATGAGAATGGACTAATACAGAAGGTAATATTTACATTAAAATGCAACAGAAGTCAAATACCTAGAAATAAATATAATAAATAATGTGTACAACCTATATGAAGAAATAAAAAATTTTGAAAAACTAAGGAAAACCTAAGTAAATAGAAGGAACCATTATTTTCATGAATTAAAAGTCTCAGTATCATTGAGTTGCAAATTTTTCCCAATTCATAGATAGGGTAGCCAAATTATTGTTAGTCCAGTGAAAGAAGGCACTAAATAAATAGTGATTTATTGACCAAGAGGTATTAGTTTTAGTTTATTAGTGGACTTATAAAATATTCCTGGTCAATTTTCTCCATCACACTCTTCCTAAAAAATGTAAATAACCTAAAATGGTATACACGTAAAAAAAATATTCTATATGGATTATCTAAATCTTAAAAATCATACAAGCAGAATTACTTTTGCTATATATTCACATACTTTAGTCCATTTATTAGCTCCCTTTCTCCCACTAATATCATGTCACTGGTATTTCCTGAAAATATTATTTTTATTGAATATGGTCTTCTTATCTTTAAATTTTTATAAAATTACTTGTAATTGTAGGATTTTATTTTATGGCTACAATTGACAACACTTTTTCAATGATTCTTCCTATAGATGATATTTTAATTGTGAAAATACTCTAAAAACATGGCTAAAGTACATTACTCAAATTCTGCTAAATGGGTCATACTCTCAAATTTATTTTTTATTTATCAATAAACTTTATTTTTTAAAGCAGTTTTAGGTGTTAGCAAAAAATGAGCAGAAAGTACATAGAGTTCCCATGTACCATCCCTTTCTGAACACAAAACTTCTTCCATTATCAACATCCTGCACCAGAATGGTACATTTGTTAGAATGGATAAACCTGCATTGACACATCATTATCATCCAGTCCATAGTTTACCTTAGGATTCACTCTTGGTGTATATTCTATGAGTTTTGACATATGTATAATGAGGATATACACCATTGTAGTACAGTACAGAATGGTTTCACTGCCCCCCGCAAAAAAATTGCCTATGTCATGCCTATTCATCCCTCCTGACCCTGCAAGCCCTGTCAATTACTCATTTTTTATTATCTCCATAGTTTTGCCTTTTCCAGAATGCCCGATATTTAAAACCATATCGTTTGTAGCCCTTTTAGATTTGATTATTTCATTTAATAATATGCATTTGAATTTCTTCCATGTATTGTCATGGCTTGATACTTCATTTCTTTCTAGCATGGCATAGTATTCCATTGTCTGAATACGCCACAGTTTATTTACCTACTCACTTACTGAAGGACATCTTGGTTACTTCCAAATTTTGGCAATTATAAATAAAGCTGCTGTAAACATTCATCTGCAAGTTTTTGTGTGAACATAAGTTTTCAATTCATTTGGGTAAATACCAAGGAGCATGATAGCTGGATCTTATGGTAAGAGTATCTTTAGTTTTGTAGCCAACTGCCAAGCTGTTTTCCAAAGTGGCTGCATAACTTTGCATTCCTAACAGCAACAAATGAGTTCCTGTTGCTCCATATGCTCACCGACATTTGGTGTTGTCACTGTTTTGGATTTGGGCCATTCAAAAAGGTGTGTAGTGGTATCTCAGTGTTGTTTAATTTTGCAGTTCTCTAATGACATGATGTTGACCATCTTTTTATATGCTTATGTGCCATCTATATATCTTCTTTCTTGAGGTATATTTTTAGGTCTTTTGCCCATTTAAAAAAATTAAGCTGTTGGTCTTTTCATTGTTGAGTTTTGAAAATTCTTTATATATTTTAGGTAACAGTCTTTCATCAGATTTGTCTTTTGCAAATATTTTCTCCCAGTCCACGGCTTGTCTTCTTATTCTCTTGACATTGTCTTGCAGAGCAGAAATTTCAGTTTAATAAAGTCCAGCTTACCAATTATTTCTTTCATGGATTGTGCCTTTGGTGTTGCATCTAAACAATCACCACCATACCCAAGTTCTAGGTTTTCTCCCATGCTCACTTCTAGGCATTTTATAGTTTGGCATTTTACATTTAAGTCTATGGTTCATTTTGAGTAAATTTTCATGAATGGTATAAAATCTGTGTCTAAAATAATTTTTTGCCTGAGTTATTGTAGTACCATTTGTTGAAAAGATTATCTTTGATCCATTGTATTGCCTTTGTTCCTTGTCAAAGATCAGTTGACTATGTTAGCACCAATGGTGTAAAAGTGTTCCTATTTCTCCACATCCTTTCCAGCACCTGTTGTTTCCTGACTTTTTAATGATCGCCATTCTGACTGGTGTGAGATGATATCTCATTGTGGTTTGATTTGCATTTCTCTGATGGCCAGTGATGAGCATTTTTTCCTGTGTCTGTTGGCTGCATTAATGTCTTCTTTTGAGAAGTGTCTGTTCATATCCTTTGCCCACTTGTTGATGGGGTTGTTTGCTTTTTTCTTGTAAATTTGTTTGAGTTCTTTGTAGATTCTGGATATTAGCCCTTTGTCAGATGAGTAGATTACAAAAATTTTCTCCCATTCTGTAGGTTGCCTGTTCACTCTGATGGTAGTTTCTTTTGCTGTGCAGAAGCTCTTTGGTTTCATTAGATCCCATTTCTCAATTTTGGCTTTTGTTGCCATTGCTTTTGGTGTTTTAGATATGAAGTCCTCGCCCATGCCTATGTCCTGAATAGTGTTGCCTAGGTTTTCTTCTAGGGTTTTTATGGTTTTAGGTCTAACATGTAAGTCTTTAATCCATCTTGAATTAATTTTTGTATAAGGTGTAAGGAAGGGATCCAGTTTCAGCTTTCTACATATGGCTAGCCAGTTTTCCCAGCACCATTTATTAAATAGGGAATCCTTTCCCCATTGCTTGTTTTTGTCAGGTTTGTCAAAGATCAGATAGTTGTAGATGTGTGGTATTATTTCTGAGGCCTCTGTTCTGTTCCATCGGTCTATGTCTCTGTTTTGGTACCAGTACCATGCTGTTTTGGTTACTGTAGCCTTGTAGTATAGTTTGAAGTCAGGTAGCATGATGCTTCCAGCTTTGTTCTTTGAGCTTAGGATTGACTTGGCAATGCAGGCTCTCTTTTGGTTCTATATGAACTTTAAAGTAGTTTTTTTCCAATTCTGTGAAGAAAGTCATTGGTAGCTTGATGGGGATGGCATTGAATCTGTAAATTACCTTGGGCAGTATGGCCATTTTCATGATATTGATTCTTCCCATCCATGAGCATGGAATGTTCTTCCATTTGTTTGTGTCCTCTTTTATTTCATTGAGCAGTGGTTTGTAGTTCTTCTTGAAGAACTACAGTTCCTTCACATCCCTTGTAAGTTGTATTCCTAGGTATTTTATTCTCTTTGAAGCAATTGTGAATGGGAGTTCACTCATGATTTGACTCTCTGTTTATCTGTTATTGGTGTATGAGAATGCTTGTGATTTTTGCACATTGATTTTGTATCCTGAGACTTTGCTGAAGTTACTTATCAGCTTAAGGAGATTTTGGGCTGAGATGATGGGGTTTTCTATATATACAATCATGCCATCTGCAAACAGGGCCAAAAATTTTAAAAACTACTTCTCACAACAACATGATGAATATTGTAAAAAGTGTGGAAAAAAACAAGATAGACAAGAATAGTGTATGCTTTATAATATTTATATACAGGGAAGATAAAAACAGAAAGTGCCGTATAAAGTGATTTAGGGATACATACTTATCCAGTAAAACTATAAAGAAAAACAAAAGATGTGAATAAAATGAAGTAATGCTAATTATTACATTTAAGGAGGGGAGCAATTCAATGGAGGTGACAGTAAGCCTCTAACGCGCTGGCAATCTTGACCTGATGATGGTTGCAGGGGTGTTCACTTTGATAAATCATTGGGAAGAAAGTTTTCTGTTTTATGAATTTTTCTATATTTTGCTATATTTCAACTTTTTTTCAAAAAAGATAACTCTGTAACAGCTCCTTGTTCAGTGTTCATCTCACTTCATTGTTTGGAATATAACCAGCTCAGCCCTATTTGCCTGTACCTTCTTCAAAGCTTGCCATGAAAATACTTAATAGCTAATTGGGCAGAGGTTTAAGTGAGGATTTCATACAATTTTAAAAGCTTAAAGCAACAAATTATTAAATAGTAAGTATGGTGCTGAATGGCATTTTTCCATTCGGAATCACACCAGAACACAGCATGATCAAGAAAACTGAAACAATAGTGAAAAGCTACATCAACTTCCCGCATAAGAATATCTGGAGCTGGGTGCAGTGGCTCATGCCTGTAATCCCAGTGCTTTGGGAGGCTAAGGCAGGAGGATCATTTGAGGCCAGGAGTTCCAGACTAGCCTGAACAACATTGCATGACCCTGTTTCTACAAAAACTAAAAAAATTAGCCAGGTGTGGTGGCAGGTGCCTATAGTCCTAGCTACTTGGGAGACAAGCAGGAATATTACTTAAGCCCAAGGGTTGGAGGCTACAGTGAGCTGTGACTACACCACTGCACTCCAGCAGCATAGG
Organism: Pongo abelii; assembly: GCF_028885655.2. Lineage (NCBI taxonomy): Eukaryota > Metazoa > Chordata > Mammalia > Primates > Hominidae > Pongo > Pongo abelii. Next base: position 164,609,036 of record NC_071988.2, read on the forward strand.
TGACAGAGTGACACTGTCTCAAACAAAATAATAAAATAAAATAAGAAAGAGAAGGAGGAGAGAGAGAAGGAAGGGGGTCGGGAGGAGGAGGAGTGGGGGAGGAGGAGGAGGAGGAGGAGGAGGAAAAGGAGGAGGAAAAGGAGGAGGAGGAGGAGGAGGGGGAGAAGGAGGAAAGAAGATCTGTTTCTGCTTATCCTGTCAGGATCACTGCAGTCTGATTATCTCAAGATCTTTCCAATTATGAGCCAAAAAGAGATAAGAAGTTATATCACAGGATAATGGTTTCTGCTTAGATTACTAAAACTTTGTTTAAGACAGGATTTTTTTATTTTGCCAAAGTTTGGTGATTAAAATGATATTATTGTCAACTAGCTTTAGTTAACTTCAGTGACAGAACGTTCAGTTCCAGGAAAAATTTTTATTCATTCTGTAACTGAATTTAAAGAGCAAAGAGGACAGGTGCAGTGGCTCATGCCTGTAATCCCAGCACTTTGGGAGGCCGAGGTAGGCCGGGTGGATCACCTAAGGTCAGAAGTTCAAGACCAGTCTGGCCAACATGGCAAAACCCCATCTCTACTTAAAAAAAAAAAAAAAAGAAAATACAAAAATTGGTGGAGTGTGGTGGCAGGCCCCTGTAATCCCAGAGGCAGGGAGAATCACTTGAACCTGGGTGGTGGAGGAGCTTGCAGTGAGCCAAGATCAGGCCACTGCACTCCAGCCTGAGTGACAGAGCAAGACTCCATCTCAAAAAAAAAAAAAAAAAAGAGCAAAGAGAAACATCTCAAACATCTTAGCTTTATGTACTAATTTATACTATGGAGAAAGAAAAAGTACATGTTAAGATCTGTTATGGATGATTATATAATTACTAAAAATCAAGATGTATCTAAAACTTTGTTGACAGTGTATGCTATTAGTCATCAACAAACAAAAATATACGGAGGTATTAAATAATAAGACTCATTTGTTAATTTTAAATTCTGTCTCATAATTTAAACAATACAAAAAGTAAGGACATTTGTAAATGATGATAATGAGTTTCAGAAAATTTATAATCAATAGAATTGGACAAAATTTTAATAAAAGAAATGCTCTATCAACTGAAAAGCAGTCACATGATTTGACCATTAGGATGTAGAGGTTCTCTTAGCATGGATAATGTCAGTACAACAGTAGAGGCAGAAGTCAGAAAAAAATTGAGTGGAAATCAAGGCAGTGGAGGCATTAATTTGTTTCCAAATATCCATTCTTCCTTTTTCTTTTAGTATAAAACCCCTAAATTTAGCTGGATATGTGGCTTTCCTAATAAGACGATATTTCTCACTCTTCCTTGCAGTTATGTGTGGCCATGTGTCTAAATTTTGGCCAATAGAATGTGATGTTTGCAACTTCTGTGCTAGCCACATCCTCTTCTCCCCTTCCCACTTTTAGAAAAGCAACCATGAGGAGTTGAGCTAGAGAGATATTTTTACCCCACAAGGCAGAAGCCGGATGTTAAGGCTGGCAAAACAATGAGATAAAAGGAGTCTGAGTTCCTGCCATTGGAACGGTTATATCAGCTGTTGAATTCTTGTTCACACTGTTACAGAAGGCAGAAATAAACTCTATCTATAAGCCACTGCCATTTTGGTTTCTTTTTTTCCCCCCGAAAATGGAATCTGGCCTAATTAATACTGTAAGCATTGACTCATCTTGAGAATTTAAGCAGCGACAAGGAGGAAGAAATAAGGAAAACAAAAGATCCTTTTTAGGAAGAGAGAGACTAACACATTTTCAAAGGCTGGGACTTTAATGAAAAAACAGAGACCTGTGTTATACAATCAGAAAGAAACCCAAATATGCAGTTAGTGGTTCTATAGTAACAGAAACCTGATCAGTAGTACCCCTTGGCCAGGGGTAAACTGAGGGATGACTGCAAAGGAGAACAAGAGCACCTTTTTGGATGATGGACCCTTGCTACATTTTGTTTGGAGTCATAGTCACATGAGTATATACATTTATCAAAACCACTGGATGGTATTTTTAATGTTGGTGCATTTTATTGTATGTAAATTATATCTCAATGAAGTTGATTTTTAAAAAAATTTTAAACATCAACACAAAAAACTAACACAACTAACAGCCTAACACAGAGAATGAACAGAAATCTACATCAAAGTAAGTCATTATAATATTTTTAGACTATCAGCTACAAAGAAGATCCTATTTTAAAAAAAGAAGAAGAAAAACAAGAAAAAAGATTACAGACAAAAGATCCAAAATCAGCATAGTATCAGATTTCTTTATAGCAATATTGGAATGTTAGAAGAAACACCTTCCAATGCCATGAAGTGATACTTTCAAAACTCTGTGAAAAAATGTTTTAGTCCCAGCCACACTGACAGTTGATTATGAGGACAGAATGTTGACACTTTCAGACATGCCAGAATTCAAAGGCTTTACTTCCTAAGTATCCATTTATTAAAAAATAACGGAGAATGTGTTTCACCAATGAAAGCATAAACCAAAAAATGCAGAACATGACAGGTTCAGGTAACAGGAATTGCAACAAAGAAAAGTGCAAAGAAATCCCTCAGTGAGAGGAAATTGCAGGACCACTGGACTTCAGGTGTAGAAAGTAACCAATCTAGATTGAAACCAGGACAGAGTGCTCCAGGAAGGCCCTCTCTAAGGAGCAAGGGTGCTCTTCAGAAGTTTGGACCATACAAAACTAAGCAAACCAAACACAGCAGTTATTAACACCAAGGAAGATAGAACGATTTACACAAAAAGGAATGAAATTTTAACATACTAGGTGGCTCAGCTGTGAGCAACATGTTAAACTGTAAACACAATACAATGATTTCACTGAGGACTGTAATTATAACTTTACTGGTGGATAAAAAAGTTTTGCATAGGGGAAAATCTTAGGCCTAAATAAGGATCATCTTCCATAAAGAGAAGTTAATAGATAATGCTTAAAATTAAGAGCATAAATAAAGATGCAGCTGTGTAGGCCTGTTACTAAGGAAAAAATAAGAAAATACCAAAATAAATGGCCAAAGCAGTTGACCAAATTTCCCTCAGAAACATGAGAATCAGGGTCCAGGAAGGGTAGAGCAGGGCCTGCTGGTTTTTTTTCATTGTTGTTTTATCTTCAGGTAAATTTTAACTAAGCACATGTATTACTTTAAAAATAATAATTTGGAAATGAAATTCAGTTAATGCAAGGATTGAAACCTGTGCATATAATGTCTGACACCAACCCTTTCCTACTTTTATTGGTACAAGAAGATAGAAAGAGGGCATGAAGGAAGAAGTACGCCAAGAAAGAGTAGAAAGGCCATCAATGATAACTTGAGGGGATGGAAGACAATGCTCACCCACTTCACAATGGTGCCTAACACCTGCCCAATTGTGTGTGGAGAAATAGACAGTGTCCCGAGAGGTGTTTTCTTTCTTCCCTGCTTGCTGATAACCATGTGTGAGACCAGTAAATTCAAAAATACCTAGCTAGAGAGAGGGAGCACAGTGCAGCTAAAAGGGCATGAACATTGAAATGAATCTGAATTCTAATCCCCTCTTTCCCTTATCAGCATAGTCAGCTGAAGCAAATTACTTCACCAGTTTTCTTACAGGCAATTTGGAGGTAATGATATCTCCCACACTGGATTGATGTGAGAATCAAGTAAGACTGCAGATATAAAGCACCACGCTCAGGGCTTTGACCAAAGCAGATGCTAATGAAGGTTACTTTCTTTTGTTCTACCGCTGTTTTCCACCATTTGTAGTAAGTGACTATCAGTTGATTGACTGTGTACATGCACACATTTCCTCCTCCCTTTCTTTCTCTTTCTCTTTTCCTCCACCATTCAATCTGAGTTCAACTCTAAACTTCCAAATGACCCAAAATCTGAAACGAGTTAAAATTAATTTCTTAAGAACTCACTGCTTCTCTTCACCATCTCCTCTACAAAAAAGTATTTCCTGGGTTAGTTTCCCTAAGTAACATTTGCCTCCACTGCAAGACTATGAAACTGCATTGGCATAGGTTAGCAGAAAAATACGTAAGTGGGTTCCAAGATGGCCGAATAGGAACAGCTCTGGTCTTCAGCTCCCAGCATGATTGATGCAGAAGATGGGTGATTTCTGCATTTGCAACTGAGGTACCTGGTTTATCTTACTGGGACTGGTTGGACAGTGGGTGCAGCCCATGGAGGGCAAGCCAAAGCAGGGTGGGGTGTTACCTCACCCAGGAAGCACAAGGGGTTGGGGGATTTCCCTTTCCTACCCAAGGGAAGCTGTGACAGACTGTACCTGGAAAAACAGGACACTCCCACACGAATACTGTACTTTTACCAAGGTCTTAGCAACAAGCAGACAAGGAGATTCTCTCCCATGCCTGGCTCAGTGGGTCCCACACCCACGAAACCTTACTCACTGCCAGTGCAGCAATATGAGATCAAACTGCGAGGCAGCAGACTGGTTGGGGGAAGGGTGTCCATAATTGCTGAGGCTTGAGTAGGTAAACAAAGTAGCCAGGAAGCTCAAACTGGGCAGAGCCCACCACAGCTCAGCACGGCCTACTGCCTCTATAGAATCCACCTCTGTGGGCAGGACATAGTTGAACAAAAGGCAGCAGACAGCTTCTTTTTTGTTCATAGTTGAACAAAAGGCAGCAACGTCCCTGTCTGATGGCTCTGAAGACAGCCGTAGTTCTCCCAGCATGGTGGTTGAGCTCTCGGAATGGACAGAATGCCTCCTCAAGTGGGTTCCTGACACCTGTGTACCCGAATGGGGAGATACCTCCGAGTAGGGGCCGGCAGATACCTCATAAAGGTGGCTGCCTCTCTGGGACAAAGCTTCCAGAGGGAGGATCAGGCAGCAATATTTGCTGTTCTGCCACAGTTGCTGTTCTGCAGCCTCTGCTGGTGAGACCCAGGCAAACAGGGTCTGGAGTGGACCTCCAGCAAACTCCAGCAGACCTGCAGCTGAGGGACCTGACTGTTAGAAGGAAAACTAACAAACAGAAAGGAATAGTACCAACATCAACAAAAAGGACATCTACACCAAAACCCCACCTGTAGGTAACCAACATGAAAGACCAAAGGTAGATAAAACCACATAGATGGGGAGAAACTAGAGCAGAAAAGCTGAAAATTCTAAAAACCAGAGTGCCTCTTCTCCTCCAAAGGATCGCAGCTCCTTGCCAGCAATGGAACAAAGCTGGACAGAGAAAGACTTTGACAAGTTGACAGAAGTAGGCTTCAGAAGGTCGGTAATAACAAACTTCTCTGAGCTAAAGAAGCATGTCCAAACCCATTGCAAGGAAGCTAAAAACCTTGAAAAAACGTTAGATGAAAGGCTAACTAGGATAAACAGTGTAGAGAATACCTTAAATGGAGCTAAAAACCATGGCACAAGAACTTCGTGATGCATACATAAGCTTCAATACCCGATTCCATCAAGTGGAAGAAAGAGTATCAGTGACTGAAGATCAGATTAATGAAATGAAGTGAGAAGAAAAGGTTAGAGAAGACAAGAATAAAAAGAAATGAACAAAGCCTCCAAGAAATATAGGACTATGTGAAAAGACCAAGTCTATGTTTAATAGATATACCTGAAAGTGATGGGGAGAATGGATCCAAGTTGAAAAACACTCTTCAGGGTATTATCCAGGACAACTTCCCCAACCTAGCAAAGCAGGCCAACATTCAAATTCAGGAAACACAGAGAACGCCACAAAGATACTCCTCGAGAAGAGCAACCTCAAGACACATAACTGTCAGATTCACCAAAGTTGAAATGAAGGAAAAAATGTTAAGGGCAGCCAGAGAGAAAGGTTGGGTTACCCACAAAGGGAAGCCCATCTCAGACAAACAGTGGATCTCTCAGCAGAAACCCTACAAGCCAAAATAGAGTAGGGGCCAATATTCAACATTCTTAAAGAAAATAATTTTCAACCCAGAATTTCATATCCAGCCAAACTAAGCTTCATAAGAGAAGGAGAAATAAAATCCTTTACAGACAAGCAAATGCTGAGAGATTCTGTCACCACCAGGCCTGCTGTACAAGAGCTCCTGAAGGAAGTACTAAACATGGAAAGAAACAACCGGTACCAGCCACTGCAAAAACATGCCAAATTGTAAAGACCATTGATGCTATGAAGAAACTGCATCAATTAATGGGCAAAATTACGAGCTAATATCATAATGACAGGATCAAATTCACACATAACAATAATAACCTTAAATGTAAATGGGTTAAATGCCCCAATTAAAAGATACAGACTGGCAAATTGGATAAAGAGTCAAGACCCATCAGTGTGCTGTATTCAGGAGACCCATCTCAGGTACAGAGACACATATAGGCTCAAAATAAAGGGAAAAAGGAAGATATACCTTCAAATGGAAAGAAAAAAAAAAGCAGGGGTTGCAATCCTAGTCTCTGATGAAATAGACTTTAAACCAACAAAGATCAAAAGAGACAAAGAAGGCCATTACACAACAGTAAAGGGATCAATTCAACAAGAAGAGCTAACTATCCTAAATATATATGCACCCAATACAGGAGCACCCAGATTCATAAAGCAAGTCCTTAGAGATCTACAAAGAGACTTAGATACCCACACAATAATAATGGGAGACTTTAACACCCCACAGTCAATATTAGACAGATCAATGAGACAGAAGGTTAACAAGCATATCCAGGACTTGAATACAGCTCTGCATCAAGCAGACCTAATAGACATCTACAGAACTCTCCATCCCAAATCAACAGAATATACATTCTTCTCAGCACCACATTGCACTTCTTCTGAAATTGACCACATAATTGGAAGTAAAGCACTCCTCAGCAAATGCAAATGAACAGAAATCATAACAGTCTCTCAGAACAGAGTGCAATCAAATTAGAACTCAGGATTAAGAAACTCACTCAAAACCGTGCAAATACATGGAAACTGAACATCCCGCTCCTAAATGACTACTGGGTAAATAACAAAATTAAGGAGGAAATAAATAAGTTCTTTAAAATCAGTGAGAACAAAGAGACAATGTACCAGAATCTCTGGCACACAGCTAACGCTGTGTTTAGAGGAAAATTTATAGCGCTAAAATGCCTGCAAGAGAAAGCAGGAAAGATCTAAAACCAACACCTAACATCAAAATTAAAAGAACTAGAGAAGCAAGAGCAAACATATTCAAAAGCTAGTGGAAGGCAAGAAATAACTAAGATCAGAGCAGAACTGAAAGAGATAGAGACACAAAAAATTCTTCAAAAAATAGATGAATCCAGGAGCTAGATTTTTGAAAATATCAACAAAACTGATAGACCACTAGCAAGAATAATAAAGAAAAAAAGTGAGAAGAATCAAATAGATGCAATAAAAACTGATAAAGGGGATATCACCACCAATCCCACAGTAATACAAACTACCATCAGAGAATACTATAAACATTTCTACACAAATAAACTAGAAAATCTAGAAGAAATGGATAAGTTCCTGGAAACAACACCCTCCCAAGACTAAATCAGGAAGAAGTTGAATCTCTGAATAGACCAATCACGGACTCTGAAATTAAGGCAATATTTAACAGCCTGCCAACCAAAAAAAAAGTCCAGGACCTGATAGATTCACAGCTGAAATCTATGAGATGTACATAGAGGAGCTGGTATCATTCCTTCTGAAACTATTCTAATCAACAGAAAAAGAAGGAATCCTCTCTAACTCATTTTATGAGGCCAGCATCATCCTGATACCAAAGCCTGGCAGAGACACAACAAAAAAAGCAGAATTTTAGACCAATATCCCTGATGAACATCGATGCAAAAATCCTCAATAAAATACTGGCAAACTCGATCCAGCAGCACATCAAAAGGCTTATCCACCATGATCAAGTCAGCTTCATCCCTGGTATCAAGGCTGGTTTGACATACACAGATCAATAAACATAATCCATCACATAAACAGAACCAATGACAAAAGCCACATGATTACCTCAATAGATGCAGAAAAGTCCTTCAACAAAATTCAACAGCCCTTCATGCTAAAAACTCTCAATAAACTAGGTATTGATGGAATGTATCACAAAATAATAAGAGCTATTTATGAAAAACCCATAGCCAATATCATACTCAATTGGCAAAAACTGGAAGCATTCCCTTTGAAAACCGGCACAAGACAAGAATGCCCTCTCTCACCACTCCTATTCAACATAGTGTTGGAAGTTCTGGCCAGGGCAATCAGGCAAGAGAAAGAAATTTGGGTATTAAATTAGGAAAAGAGGAAGTCAAATTGTCCCTGTCTGCAGAGGACATGATTGTATATTTAGAAAACCCCATCATCTCAGCCCAAAATCTCCTTAAGCTGAGCAGCAACTTCAGCAAAGTCTCAGGATACAAAATCAATGTGTAAAAATCACAAACATTCCTAAACAACAATAACAAACAGAAAAATCATGAGTGAACTCCCATTCACAATTGCTACAAAGAGAATACAATACCTAGGAATACAACTTACAAGGGACGTGAAGGAACTGTAGTTCTTCAAGGAGAACTACAAACCACTGCTCAACGAAATAAAAGAGGACATAAACAAATGGAAAAACATTCCATGCTCATGGATAGAAAGAATCAATATTGTGAAAATAGCCATACTGCCCAAGGTAATTTATAGATTCAGTGCCATCCTCATCAAGCTACCAATGACTTTCTTCACAGAATTGGAAAAAGCTATTTTAAAGTTCATATGGAACCAAAAAAGAGCCTGCATTGCCAAGACAATCCTAAGCAAAAGGTACAAAGCTGGAGGCATCACGCTACCTGACTTCAAACTATACTACAAGGCTACAGTAAACAAAACAGCATGGTACTGGTACCAAAAGAGATTTATAGACCAATGGAATACAACAGAGTCCTCAGAAATAACACCACACATCTACAATCATCTGATCTTTGACAAACCTGACAAAAACAGGAAATGGGGAAAGGATCCCCTATTTAATAAATGGTGCTGGGAAAACTGGCTAGCCATATGTAGAAAGCTGAAACTGAATCCCTTCCTTATACCTTATACAAAACTTAATTCAAGATGGATTAAAGACTTAAATGTTAGACCTAAAGCCATAAAAACCCTAGAAGAAAACCCAGGCAATACCATTCAGGACATAGGCATGGACAAGGACTTCATGACTAAGAAACCAAAAGCAATGGCAACAAAAGCCAAAATTGACAAATGGGATCTAATTAAACTAAAGAGCTTCTACATGGCAAAATAAAGTACCATCAGAGTGAACAGACAACCTAGTGAATGGGAGAAAATTTTTGCAATCTACCCATTGGACAAAGGGCTAATATCCAGAATCTACAAAGAACTCCAACAAATTTACAAGAAAAAAAAAACCCCATCAAAAAGTGGGCAAAGGATATGAACAGATACTTCTCAAAAGAAGACATTCATGCAGCCAACAGACATATGAAAAAATGCTCATCATCACTGGTCACCAGAGAAATGCAAATCAAAACCACAATGAGATACCATCTCATACCAATTAGAATGGCAATCATTAAAATGTCAGGAAACAACAGGTGCTGGAAAGGATGTGGAGAAATCGGAATGCTTTTACACTATTGGTGGGAGTGTAAATTAGTTCAACTATTGTGGAAGACAGTGTGGCGATTCCTCAAGGATCTAGAACTAGAAATACCATTTGACCCAATGATCGCATTCCTGGGTATATACCCAAAGGATTATAAATCATGCTACTATAAAGACACATGCACACATATGTTTATTGCGGTACTATTCACAATAGCAAAGACTTGGAACCAACCCAAATGTCCATCAATGATAGACTGGATTAAGAAAATGTGGCACATATACACCATGGAATACTACACAGCCATAAAAAATGATGAGTTCATGTCCTTTGTAGAGACACGGATGAAGCTGGAAACCATCATTCTCAGCAAACTGTCACAAAGACAGAAAACCAAACACCGCATGTTCTCACTCATAGGTGGGAACTGAAAAATGAGAACACTTAAGACACAGGGCGGGAAACATCACACACCAGGGCCTGTTAGTGGTTGGGGGGCTCAGGAAGGGATAGAATTAGGACAAATACCTAATGTAAATGACGAGTTGATGGGTGCAGCAAACCAACATGGCACATGTATACCTATGTATGAAACCTGCACATTGTGCACTTGTACCCTAGAACTTAAAAGTATAATTAAAAAAAAAAGAAAAAATAAAATTAGTTAGAGAACTGAGACCATAAAGGGCATTGGTCACTTTCCTCTGCTCTCCACACTTCCTTGCAGACACAGTGATAATAAATTGATCTTAAGGATAGTTACAAACTCTATGGATTTAATTGTATAAATTCTATGGATCTAATTCTGCTACAATATTATTGTATCATTTCAAGAGGCTTGCTTGATTACATTTTTCTTGTTTCCTTTTCCATATGCTTCTGAAGTTTCTAAAGTTCTTGTTTCAAAGCTGGAAGTCACTCCTTCCCTGAATAGCTTCTTCCATCTAACATTACAAAGGAGACAAGGAGACAAAGTCAGACCACAGTTCCATTTTAATTTGAAACTCAATTATTCAATTAAAGTCAGTAAATAATTTTGAGGATATTTAAGAACTGTGTTCAGCAATGAGGTGGTTAAAATAGTAAATAAGGTAGAGACCCTGTCTTCAAAATAATGTTCCAAAGCACAAAGTGACACAATTACTCAAGCCAGTCCAATACACAGAGGATCACTCCCTGTGCACCCATGGGGGATAAGATTTTATATAGCTCCCAAAAAGAGAAAGCACTTAATTGAAAGGATTCCTGAATCTAGTATATGCAACAGTCACCTTCAGATACATTATCTTGCTCAATTCTCACAGCAACAGTAAGATAAAAAGTTACAAATTTGATCTAGAATTCAGAGTTTCTGTCTTCTAATTCATTGCATGAAAGCATAGTTTCAGTAGTTAATGTTCTTCAAAAAACAACAATAAAAAACCTTCCTAGATATCCTTTTATCATTGCTGTATAGCGTCAATTTTTCTGGTTAGAGTGATGCTTATGAAAATCATCTCACCTGATGGTCAAGCTCCAGTAGGTGAGCTCCATTATCTTCACACTTATTCAATTCTTGTCATTTTATTTTCTAAGCTTTCATTTACAGGGAATAGTAGATTAAAATTTTCCATCTTCAGTGAGTCCTCTTTGTGTTATGGAGCATACCATGGTTTCAATGAACCCAACTCTTTCAGACTTCGCCCAAGTCTAAGTAAAAGGATCATCCATATGCTCATTTTTAATATTTGCCTTCAAAATTATCTGTGAAGTGCAGCTAATTTGTACAACCTGTATGTTAAGTGCTTTCAGGTACCTGAATGAATTATATTTTTTTTTAAAAACCCAGCACCTTACATTTTCTATAATTAACTAGCATGAGTCTATGATTAAGTAACAAGACTTAAAAGGATTCTTTAAAGCTAATGAATGGCACAATTATCTGAGTATAAAAAAATTGGAATCTGTGGCAACATACTGTAGATTACAAACTTATTCCTAATAATTTTACTTGGTTATTTTCATTTGTGTACATTATTCCTTTTAAAGTCCACGTGAAGGGTATGGGAGATTCCAACTACTCTAATTTATTTTCTATTTTTACTTGCACTCTCAAAAGCCTCTTGCACTTTTGTTGGTTTTCAAAAGCAGACCTACTGTTAATTAGATGACTAATACCATTCCTTAAATATTGACAGTGACATAATGACATTTGTATACTTGATTAATCATTAATTCTGAAATACAACATACAGGTAAAATAAATACTGAATATTAAAGGCAATACTAAATCATAATTGTAGTGAGACAGCCAGGTGGGAGGGGGTCCCTGGAGAAACACCAACCAGACTGCACACTGGAGTGGAGCCTCAAGAAGTTCACACCATTTGCAGCAGGGAGGAGCCTGGCCCCTCCGCTTCCTGTGTGGACCTGGGATTTGATCACCAGGTGGGAAGTGCTCTAGTGGAGAGACTCTGGCCAGTTTGCCCACTTTTTTTCCATTCTCACCCAATAAAACCCTGTTTTGCTCACCCTTTAAACTGTCTGTGAGCCTAAATTTTCATAGCTGTGAAACAGATAAGAATCCCATCTCTAGCTGAACTAAGGAAAGTCCTGCATCATTTTTGGCGCCCAACATGGGGCTCGAGAAGTGGTGAGTGAAATAGGGACACAAAACCTCTCACTGTTGCTTCTAAGCCTTTTCATCCTGGGACTTCTGACAGTGGGGAAAACCATGCCCCTACCCCCTGTGGCTCCTGGGCCTTTTCATGGTCTTTTCCTTCCTTTTTCGGGACCCACTGCTGAGCAGCAGCTGCCTGCCTTGCTGGGACTGGGATGCATGGCCCAAGGATCCCACACAGCCGGCTGGCTGGTCCTAACCACTTGCCACTGCTGCAGTCTTCCCCTTCCTTGGCCAAGGGGTGTAACTCTATTGGACGGCAATTAAGCTTAAACTTGTCTCCCTGGTGGAGGAACCATTTGCACAAGAATAAGAGGTTCTTCCCCAGGAATTTTTAAACTGCTTTTTTTGTTCTTTCTCCTTCTCTACGTCGTCAACAAGTTAGCCCTTAAAGATTTTTTTTTTTCCTTTTAGAAGATGTTTTTACTGGGTCAGGCCCCCCAACTATCACTGTTTGTACTCTCTGTAAAGTTTTGGTTGTGGAAAAGGATTTGTGGTGCTAGTCTTTGGCTGTGGCCAATCTGGTGTACTTTACACGTCTGTATGGTTTGTGTTGCAAGCTTCCATCTTGCTTTACATCCTGGGGGCATGGCCAGTAGCCACTTGGCAAGGCTTTGTTTAGCAATCCTGTCTGAGGGGATGAGCCCTCTCAGATTAGACATCTGCATGTTTTCCTAGCACTGCCTCTTAAAGGGCTGCACCCAGTGACTGGGTGGTCCTCTGCCTATGTGTGTACTGTGTGTGATATCTGTAAAAAGAGCTCTAATTAATTTGGCCTAAAGAAAAACAAGCGCTTGGATCTAATATTTTTTAAAGGGAAGATAAAAGCTGTGGTATCCTTCAGTTCACATGACTTTAATCTTTAAGAAATATAAACAGCCCTAAAGACCACTGGTAAAATTCAGGTCAGATGCAAGGTTTGTTAAGTGTTTTGAGGTTACAAACTGCTTTTTGGGTTTTGAGATCTATTCGACTTGCCAGCTTCACAACTGGTAAGGTGTGGACATATGGAACTAATCACGCCCTTAACTAAGAACACAAACCTTGGCTGCACTTAGCACACAAAGCAACTTACCAAGTTTTATCTTAAAGTTAAAAATTGCTAGGAGTTAATTGAAACTACTAGAAATAGATTTACATGCAGTGTGTGTAAGAACAGTAAAATGTGTTTTTTAGTAAAAGGTTATAAGAAGGCTTGAAGATGTAAACTTTTGCCTAGGGTTAAAGAATTGTTTTGAGTTAAATTAGGAAAAAGCTGAAGGTTCAAAGAAGTGGTGAAAGAACTGTGGAAATTAATCTTTCAAAGAGGTTCTTTGTGTAAACATATTGACTAAATAGGTTATAAAATGTTTTTGCTGCTTTAAAATTTCTGAGTCATCATTTTGGAAAAATAAATAACATGGTAATCTGGAATTCTATTTCATAATATCAAGTGTTTCAAACCTGAAAGATATTTAATGGCTTCCGAAAATCAAATTTAAGTTTCAAAATTGTCTTTTTTGACACTTGGTTTTTCAATTACTTCAGAAGGCCCCCGAAGTGTCCAAAAAAGAGAGGTAAACAGGATCATTTGACATGTTTAGGTACATAGGATTGCCAAAATGTTATTCAATCTTCTTAGAAAATAATGTTCACATATGTTCCAAAATTGCATGGGATTTCTAAAATTCTAATGTCTAACAATATGCTATCAATCACAATTAAGGTTATGTTATTATAAACCATGAAGATAACCAAATTTGTCAATTGTGTTTCTAACTGTAACTCACTGAACATTTTGCTCTTCACAGACAATTCTTGTCTTGCTTTAATCCTTTTCAAAAAATGGTTTATAATAAGCTACAAAACTGTAATAGGTGCTCTTAAATACAGGCTTCTGATAACTTTGGATATTGTAACATTGGAATACAGGAAAATGTACAGGACTCATGAAGAGCTGAAATGTTCACAAATATCAAGTAAAACAAGGGCTAACTAAATGGACTAAACTCAGAAAACTAAAGCAACCTTTTTGACTTTTGGTTGAAATATTGCTTATCCTTGTTCTGTTTTTCATTGTCAAGGAAACTTATTTTGAATGATTTACAGCCTTTAAGAATTAAGCAAGGTATAATCCTGTGATCAAGATATGGAGCATGTTTGTTTCTCTCCGCCTGGTTCCTCTAGAATTTTGAAATTATCTGTGAGCATTCTTAACTTATGGCATTATAGTTGTTTGCATCAGTGCAATAAGAATCCATTTTTCTGTTGCAACCGGATGGAATTGGAAGAATTGGTTATTTTACCAAGGCTTTAACTAGAAGGATATGCTTCCCTTCAAGTAGATGATCTTGACTTGCAGAGCCAATAAAAGCCCAGTGGGGAAACTGGTCTCATACCTCATCTATGCAGTCCCTGTACAGGGTTCCTGACCTGTGGTCAATAAAGAATGTCACTTTCTAACAGTTCTAGGAGCTCCAAGTTTATCTACCTTAAGAGGACAGAAGCACCCAACTCACAGGTGTTTGAGGACACAAACCCATGGTTGGGCTTGGCTTTAAAAGTTCTTATCTGAGACTCCTTGTGGAACAAAATTCCTTTAAAGCCAATCCAAAAGGCCTATGTAGAAATAATCATTCTTGCTGCACTTTATGCAAATAATCAGGCCAAGTTTAAGACTAAATTCTATTTTGCAAACCATTCAGTCCTATAATTTTTTTTAACAAAAATGAGGACGGGGCCAGGCGTGGAGGTTCACGCCTGTAATCCCAGCACTTTAGGAGGCCGAGGCGGGCAGATCGCCAGGTCAGGAGATTGAGACCATCCTGGCTAACATGGTGAAACCCCGTCTCTACTGAAAATACAAAAAAAAAAAAATTAGTCGGGTGTGGTGGCGGGTGCCTGTAGTCCCAGTTACTTGGGATGCTGAAGCAGAAGAATGGCATGAACCCGGGAGGTGGAGCTTGCAGTGAGCCAAGATCACGCCACTGCACTCCAGCCTGGGTGACAGAGTGAGACTGTGTCTCAAAAAAAAAAAATGAGGACTGGAGAGAGAGAAATTGTTTCAAAACTTATATATTTGTCATTAAATTCTAAACTCATTAGGTGTTTTTAATTTTTTGCCTACATTTGAAACTAACCCTGCTTGTTCCTATGAACCAACCAGCAATCTCTAGCTGCAGCTCAGAAAGAACATGAGGGATGGGTGATGTAGAAATCCTGATAAATATTCTAGTTCTGAGTAATTATCCTTCAAATCCTGCCAGGTGATGGGAATAAATAGGATGCCCATCACTCAGAGGTTTCCTTTTGGTAAAGTAAAACCAATGGAGCTAACCAAAGCCAAGCACCACGCACCCAAATCTTAGCAAGCATAACTATCGCCAACACTCATCTGGGTGTCTCACAAGACATCCTTTCCTCTCCCTTGTTGGAGGAGGACTCAATTCCACAGCTTCACCTTAGCATTCGGCTTATGATAAGGCATCCATGCAACCCCACCCCCACCCCGAGATACAGTTTTGTCCCAGACTCAATTCTAAGCTTTGGTTCAAAGCCCTAGGAAGGAAAACTGGATGTAAGGGATCCAGAGGCAGATAACAACAGAGGTTAAAAGGCACAGAGCAGGTGAGTGTGGCTGATTTCTGCCAATTAAGCCAACCCCAAGCTTCCAGGTTAATATCCATGGCATAAATGAGGTCTAGGGAACTCCAAGGCTACCGACATTAGGTGGGAAAGAGACATAGGTGAGAACAGATAATTCCTTTTCTCTAGCCACCCCCTCCCCACCCCCCACTTCATGGGTACAAGCTGCTTTGCATGGCGAGACCTGCCAAGGTCACCAGGACTTGGGGATGCAAGGATGGAAGAGGGAAAGAGGATGCTGTTCTCTCTCTCCCTCACTTACCCCTGGGTATCTGCTAGGAAGAGAAGGGAACTAGAGATGGCTACTCCCCTCTTTCTAGATGGGTAGTCATTCATCTTCAGTCTGTACCCCTTAAAAATGTATCCTGAACTCCTGGAACTCCTTTAAAAGGCATCTTCTTTTTATTCCTTTCTCCTCCTTGGTTCTCTCTTCACTGATATTTAATTGTGTCTCTGTACTATGGGACACTCCCCTCAGATGCATTTTCCAAACTGGAAAGAGTTAATTCCCCAAAGCTGAAACTGGTTGCCTTAGGACTGGGCCCAGGGGAAGGAGCCCAGAAGCCCAACATGCCAGCAAAAGGGTAAAGATTTTAACCAGTCAGGCTTTTGGCCTCCCTCTCCCCATGCAAACTGGTAAAGGGCCTCAGGATTTTTGAGCTGTCCTTACCCCTCCCCTTGTTACATTTTGATACATGTTTTCTAATAACTGGGTTTGTCTGTTCTTACCTTCAGGCCATCAAACTCCAAACAGTCACGCAACCAGAGCCTCTGAAGATGGCCCCTTCTGCCAGGAACCCTTAGATCGGCCTCTGAGGGAGTTCTGACTGCCATTTCCCCAAAACAGCGCCCCCTGTCAGCAGGAAGCGGTTAAGATCAGTCTTCATCCTTATCCTCAATCTAACCACAGTTAGATGTACTTCTTTAGAGGGGGGAATGAGACAGCCAGTGGGAGGGGATTCCTGGAGAAGCTCCAAGCAGCCTGCACACTGGGGTGGAGCCTTGGGAAGTTCACACCATTTGAAGCAGGGAGGAGCCTGCCTCGTCCTCTTCCTGTGTGGACCTGGGATTCGAACGCCAGGCAGGTGTTTCCCCCACCCGTTTTTTTCCCTTTTCACCCAATAAAACCCTGTTTTGCTTACCCTTTAAACTGTCTGTGAGCCTAAATTTTTGTGGCCTTGGGATGGACAAGAACCCAGTCTTTAGCTAAACTAAGAAAAGTCCTACAATACCAGGGAGGTTTACATTTATCAATAAGAACATAAAAACATATGGGCAGTAATAAAATGAATTTCAACAGGCCAACTGTAACCAGCGATTGTTTGTATTCTGTAGGAGAAGAGCACAAGAAGAAATGAGCTTAATTACAGCATAAACAATTTTAGTCGTACATTAAATAGGTTCCTAATACTAAGCTCTTAAAATGGATATAAACAAGATGTGGTAGAATTTGAAAAATAGGTTACAATCACAGTAGTAGGTAACGTTTGAGAGTCTCTCCACCTGCAATATTGTATCTTTTATAATAGTTAAACACTGTGGACTTCTAAATTTAGCAATTTTTTCAGAGTTTAAATAAACCCTTTTTAAAAATACAACGGGATCTTTCTTTCATGCTTTGTTAGATCTTAAGGATGACTAAAACAGAAATCTTTCAACCTCATTCAGGTATAGTGCACTACAGCTACTAACTAGGAAACAATGAGAAAAGACTTCTTCACCTTAAGTTACAGATACGGTAAGTCTTTCCTTCAAAACAGGAGACAGTCCATCTGAAGCTAGTAGTAGATGCATATGGAGCTCAGGAGACGTTACCTTAGGTTGAAGTCTTCCAAATGATCAGATGGGGACTGAGGTGAACAGGACCCTAAAGCATAATTGGTCAGAAGAGTGGGAGAGGTTGGCCAGGCGCGGTGGCTCACGCCTGTAATCCCAGTACTTTGGGAGGCCGAGGCAGGCAGATCACCAGGTCAGGAGATCGAGACCATCCTGGCTAACATGGTGAAACCCCGTCTCTACTAAAAATACAAAAAAAAAATTAGCCGGGCGTGGTGGTGGGCGCCTGTAGTCCCAGCTACTCGGGAGGCTGAGGCAGGAGAATGGCGTGAACCTGGGAGGCAGAGCTGGTAGTGAGCCAAGATAGCGCCATTGCACTCCAGCCTGGGCGACAGAGCAACTCTGCCTCAAAAAAAAAAAAAAAAGAGTGGGAGAGGTTGAACAAAGTTTGACACTGCACATGTGTGGTCATGTTCTTGAAAACTCTGCACAATCTTAATGCTCCCTTGTTATTGTCTCATTATTAGAGAGCATCACCTATATTACCTTTGGGGTACGTACTCACATTTTTAATTTTCTGTGGCATTGATAACTAATTGTCCACCAAAAATTCTCCCCTCTCTATTTCAGAGCATGGTGTTGATGACATGGGGAGGTGGCTGCACAATTAGAGATACACTTCCTAGCTACCCTGGATTCAGGTTTGTCCATGTGCTAGCCCCCACCAAAGGAACTTGAGAAGAGATTGTGTCACCTCCATGCTGAAAGCATTTAAGCAGCAGATAGATCTGAGATGGAGAACTCAGAGGCACCAGGGTATGGTGGAATCAAAAGGTGGAAAGAGCCTGGGTTCCCTGAATGATTCCATGGAGAAAAACTGCCCACTAATCAGAAATATTCATATTGGACTCAAAGAAGTAAAAAATTAAAAATTTGGTGTTTATTCATTGGAGCAGCTAGAGTAACCCTATAAATCCAAATCCAAAAGTAAAGTAAAAGAAAATTTGACATATTGGAGTTTTTAAAAATTCCTGGCTATGGAAAGGTTTGAGAAATAGTTATAATCTTAAAATACATGGGCTGGTCTCATAATTAAAATGCTATAACGATTGAAAGTCATCTCATTAGTCTAAAACATTTAATAAATATTAATAGTCACATTTTTCCTAAGCATTAAAAGTTACTGGAACAAGTTGGGGGTCTCTTGTTGAAACAAATTATCAGAATAAACGAAAAACTTAATTTACCAACTGAGAAATTGAAAGACATTAAAAGCATAGATGGAGGTGAAAGTGGGAGAAAGGTATGAAGTACAATGGGTGTTTTTCTAGATCAGAAGTAGTCAGGCAAGTTATTCCATTTCCATTTTCTTATTGAAATGTTTAATATCTATTTTGTTTATCTGTTAAAAGGTCACGGCAGAAAAAAATGTTACATCTCTTTAAAAATATTCAAGAACTAAGAGAAACAAATCAATATCATTGTTAATAAATTAGAATAATGAGAACAGGTCTGTATATTGAAGGATAATAAAATTAATTTCATTTGTCTTTAAGATTAGATTTGGAAGTTCAAGGAAATTTGTGATTACACATTTTAATATAGATATATTAATAGAAATAGAAGCTTAGAAACAAAATGAGAGATAAGAATTAAATGGATGACATCTTTAAGAACTGTCTAAGTTGACATTGTAATGTAAGAAATGCATCTCTGTTTAGAGAGTAAGAATGGACAGGTTTTCTTCAATATAAGGAGCAGGTCTTTTTAAAAGGTCACTTAACTGTATATTTTTTGAAATATATCCAAGCTGCTAAAGTAATTATGTGTAATATTTTTTAAAAGACCATTTATTTTTCATAAAGTAAAATTAATATATTTGAATAAATTTATAAGCTGAAAGACCATTTTAATTGTGTTTTGATTCATTTCTAAGAATTTCTATAGCAACTGTCACCGTAGTTTTCAGATTTTCAGACAAATGTGTTGAAAATTTAGAAAAATCTTTCAGTAAGTGGAAATTTTCACTCTGATAAAATTAAAAGATGATGAATTATAGAAAGAAACTCAAGATGTATTTTTAAAAAATGTTTGCTTAAATGAAGTAATTACCTTGGGAAAATATTTCCAGATATTCCAAAAAGATGACTAAGAAATGAAATGTATCAGAGGAATGACTTGGTTATCTGCATTCTTTGAGGCAATTCATGAACTCGATTTCATCTGAGGAATGCCATGCACTTAACTCTCTGGCCTGAAGACTCTAATTATCTATTTGAGGGATCTACCTGGCCCACTTAACAGCTTCAGTTTGGGCCCAATCAGGAAGACTATGAGAGGCATCTTATAGATTTTCCCTACTCACCACCATACATGCCAGCCATGCCAGGACTTTGACAGTAGCAGGCTAAGCCATGTCCCACACTGCCAAGATGTTCCTATGCCCAACCCAAGCTATTTACCTGGCTTGCTGGCCCCTGGTTCTCTTTGCCATCTCTTCTCCCCACTAAGGCCAGGTCCCTTTTCAACCTTGTGTCTAATACTCCACCAAGGTCTCACCCAAGTCTGGGCTGTCCCCTTCTGTGCCTAGAACAGGTCGTTGCCATCCAATACCTGGCACTGCATAATATATAAATGGGACAATTCAAAGGCCAAAGGTGAGATACTAGATCATTTCTAAAACATTAGAATGCCAAAATCAGGTTTACGTCACTTCCATTCAGAAACACGAAGACTAACAACAAATAATAACAAATAATGAAGACTAAAGACAACAGTAAAATAATCAGTTTGTAATACTTATAATTATAAAAATTAAGTTTTAAGAATTTTTTTAATTTAAAGGAAAGCATCAATAGAAATGAGATGTATTTCAATTAATAAAATATAAAAAACAGAATTCTAAGAGCACAGAAATTTACAAGAAAATACAGAAAACAGAAAACAAGATGTATAAAGTAAGAAATTAAATTTTGCTTTTTTCAACCAAAATCCTTATGTAGTCATGCCTTGCTTAACAGCAGAATATGTTCTGAGAAATGTATTGTTAGGCAATTTCATCATTGTGCCAATATCATAGAGTGTATTTATGTAAACTGAGGTGGTATAGCCTACTATTCACCTAGGCTCTATGGTACAGCCAATTGCTCCTAGGCTACAAACCTGTATAGCATATTACTGAACTAAGTACTATAGCCAATTGTAACACAATTAAGCATTTGTATATCTAAACATATCTAAACATGGAAAACGTACAGTTAAAATATGATATTATAACCTCATCAGACCACCATGGGATATGCTGTCCATCATTGATCAAAATGTCATTATGTGGCACATGACCATACTTCCATATGCCTTTTGTCTCACAAATTCACTTCTAGAAAATCATTCCGACCGGGCACGGTGGCTCATGCTAATAATCCCAGCACTTTGGGAGGCCGAGGCGGGAGGATCATGAGGTCAGGAGATGGAGACCATCCTGGCTAACCCAGTGAAACCCTGTCTCTACTAAAAGTACAAACAAAATTAACTGGGCATGGTGGCAGGCACCTGTAGTCCCAGTTACTCAGGAGGCTGAGACAGGAGAATGGCGGAGCTTGCAGTGAGCCGAGATCATGCCACTGCACTCCAGCCTGGGTGACAGAGCGAGACTCTGACTCAAAAAAAAAAAAAAAGAAAGAAAGAAAAAGAAAAAGAAAAAGAAAATTATTCCAAAAAAATAATGATTGATGTGTCAAAGATTTAGCTACAAGGTCATTCACTGCAGTTTTGTTTACCAATGCAAAAAATGGAAATAACGTAGTCAAAGAAGTGTAAAAAAATGATACAAGTGGGATACTGTATGCCATTGAAAATATTTTCATAACCTATGTGAAATGATAAAAAATTCAGATTTTATTAATAAAAAAGCACCAAAAATAACTAATGTCATATTTATAACACTTATTTTGCTTGATAAATCAATATATAAGTATGTGTGTGTACAGTAGTCCCCTCTTGTCCATGAGGGCTATGTTCTAAGACCCGCAGTGGATGCCTGAAACCATGGATAGCACTGAACTATGTTTTCTTCTAGGTATACATGCTTATGATAAGGTTTAATTTATAAACAAGGAATAGTAGAGATTAAAAACAATAACAAATAATAGGATAGTTCCAACAAGATACTGTAATAAAAGTTATGTCAATCTGGCCTCTCTATTTCTCTCTAAAAATATCTTACTATATGGTACTCATCACAGTTAACTGAAACTGCAAATTGCAAAAGCACAAAAAGGGGGACTACTACATATACTTGTATGTGTATATATCTGTGTGTGTGTATATATATGTATAAATGGAAAAGTATAAATCAAAATATTAAGAACTAGGAAGGTATTGCTTATTTTTGTGTAATTGATCCATAATTCCTAATTTTTCTGCAAGAAACACTTTATTTTTGCAACAAGAGTAAAAATGTATATACAATTTTAGATTCATTTAATAAAGTTTTAAAAACCTATTTACAAGAAATGCATATAAAAAGTAAAGCTTAAAAATACAAAGATAAAAAAGAGTTTAGAGGTAAATAAAAACAAAAAGTAATCAGAGATAAAGCTGTCACTTTCACAAAAGCAAAGTTATATGAGTTAACAAATATTTATTTAACAATATTATATGGCCAATAAAATCAGATTTTTTCTTAATATTTTATTATATTAATGAAAATCTTATAATACAATATCAAGCAAAAAAGAACCCTACCAAATATTAGAATATCTCAATATTTAGCTCTTGAAAATTAAAATTTTTAATGTGGTATTGGCCTTCTCTATGTGTGTGTGTGTGTGCACATGTGTGTGTACTTTTCTTGCTGTTGAACACCTACTGTTTGTTAATGTCCAATTACATCACCAGCACTGGCTTTGAGAACAAAAGGATGAAGACAAATGCAATCTATCAACCTTTTAATTTGTTAACATTTCTTAAGAAAGACTAATAACCCTTAATATTCATTTGTTCAATAAACAAACTATTTATATGAATGGAAGGTCAACACAACCTGAGACTTTTTTCATGCGTTCTGTCAGATTTCAATGGCTGCTGAAGCTCAGTTGTAAATCACAAACAAAAGTACACCCATATTTTAAAACGTGGACTTTATAAATAAAAGAAATCACTTAACATGATATGTATTGTCAACATCTACCTCCCTTAGCCTGGATCAATCACTGTGGTCTGGCATTTGAAAGCCTAAATTCTGGGGCAATGCTGATCATACTAACAGCATAATAGGCTCAAAACCATGATCAGATGAGGGCATCAGTAAAACTTATTCCCTACATAGTATGAAAAGCATTATCTCTCAGAATCAGTGTGTCTACTCAATTGTAGCCCTCCTTCTCAGTCCCTGCTGTATTTATTCAAACTTCACATTTCAGTTTTTTCTTGTTTTCTGCTCTGTGCTGCAGTTTGTTTCTCTAGAATCTTGACCCAGTTGGTCACGACCTGATATCTATATATTGGAGGCTGCTTCCACCATCATCTACCTCTTGATGCTGGCAGAATATGGCTCCATAAAGTGCAGACTACCAACTCAATAACTATAATGCACTGTATTGGCCTGTTTCAATATGGCTGCAACCTGGACATTAGAGATGTTAGGAATCCAGGTTATGGAGTCAAACTACTGATTATCTAGTCCTATCTTAGCTGCTTACAAATTGCATAGAAAAATGAGTCATTTAACTTCCCTGAGCCTGTGTCTCCATCTAAGAGCATATCTCTAGGGGGTTATTTTGAGAATTAAATGAGATTGCAAAATAGGATCCTGACATACGGCCAGCCCTTGCTAATTGGATCTAGGAGTAGTACATTGGAGGATAGCGAAGAATATAAGGCTATTGAGATAATGAAGAACGAAGACAGACTCCAATCTCTCTGTTCAAGAAGGAGGCCTCACAGTAGATGACTGAATAGAAAGGATTGAGTATAGAGGTGCAAATCAGAAACTAAGTGCTATGATGATGATTCAAGGATAAATCTTGGTCATATAAAAAGCTATAAGCCAAGTAAGAAGAGATTGAATTAGTAATAAAAATTCTGCCATGAAACAAAAGTCTGGGACCTGACAGTTTTACTACTGAATTCTGTCAAATATTTAAAGAAGACCTAATACAAATTCTTCAAAAATTGAAGAATGAATATTTTCAGACTCATTATATGAGGCCAGCATTACCCTGATATCAAAACCAAACAAAGTACAAAAAAGAAAAACTACAGGACAATATCCCTGATTAACATAAATGCAAAAACCCTCAGTAAAATAATATCAAACTGAATTCAACAGCATGATCAAGTGGAATTCACCCCAGGGATGCAAGTATGGTACAACATACATAAGTCAATAAATGTGATATGTCACATTAACAGAATGAAGTACAAAACATATGATCACTTCAATAGATGCAAAAAAAATTTTTTTAAATCCAACTTCCTTTTATGCAAACAAACAAACTAGGTATAGAATGAATGAACCTCAGCAAAATAAAGGTCACATATGACAAAACTCCAGCTAACATCATACTCACTGGAAAAAAGTTGAAAGCTTTTTCTTTAAGATCCATAACAAGAGAAGGATGCTCATATTTACTTCTATTTAACTAGAGTTATTTAACTACTAGAGTGCCTAGCCAAAGCAATTAGGCAAGAAAAGGAAATAAAAAGTATCAAATCAAAAAGGAATAACTTAAATTGTCCCTGTTTGCAGGTGACTTGTTCTTACATATTGAAAATCCTGAAGACTCCACCCCAAAACTATTAGAACTAGAAAAACAATTCAGACAAGTAGCAGAATACAAAATCTACATACAAAAATTAGTAGCACTTTTGTACACTAACAGTGAACTATCCAAAAAAGAAATCAATTGTATTTACAATAACTACTAAAAAATAAAATGATCATGGCTGGGCGCGGTGGCTCATGCCTGTAATCCCAGCACTTTGGGAGGCCAAGGTGGGCAGATCACGAGGTCAGGAGATTGAGACCATCCTGGCTAACATGGTGAAACCCCATCTCTACTAGAAAATACAAAAAAAAAAATTAGCCGGGCATGGCGGTGGGCACATGTAGTCTCAGCTACTCGGGAGGCTGAGGCACGAGAATGAATGTGAACTCAGGAGGTGGAGCTTGCAATGAGCAGACATTGTGCCACTGTGCTCCAGCCTGGGCAACAGAGCGAGACTCTGCCTCAAAAGAAAATAAATAAAAATAAAAATAAATAAATAAAATGATCATTAATAAATTTAACTAAGAGGTGAGAGATCTGTACACTGAAACCATAAAATATTGATGAAAGAACTTTAAAAAGACACAAATAAATGGAAAGATATTGGAAAGATATCCTGTGTTCTTGGATTAGAAGAATTAACATTGTTAAATTGCTCATATTACCCAAAGTGATCTTCAAATTCAATTGAATCTCTATCAAAATTTTAATATAATTCTACACAGAAATAAAAAATATTCCCAAAATTCATATGACACCACAAAGACCCCCAGCAGCCAAAGTAATCTGAAACAAAAAGAGCAAAGCTGAAGGCATCATACTACCTGACTTTAAAATATGATGCAAACCTGTAGTAACCAAAACAGCATGGTACTGGCATAAAAACAGACACAGAGACCAATGAAGCAGAAACGAAAGCCCAGAAATAAATTCACACATTTACAGCCAACTAATTTTGGACAAAGGCACTAAGATTATACAATAAAGCACAGTTCTTTAATAAGTGGTATTGGGTAAACTAGATGTCCACATGAAGAAGACTTAAATTAGACCTTTCTCTCTCATCATAAAAAAAAATCAACTCAAAATGGATTAATGACTTAAATGTAAAACCAGAAATTATAAAACTACTTGAAAAAAATATAGGGGAAAAGTTCCGTAACATTGGTCTGGTCAGTAACGTTTTGGATACTACCCCAAAAGCACAGGCAGCAAAAGCAGTAGCCATAGCCATGACTATTATCAAAAATAAGAAAGATAACAAGTGTTGGGCAGAAGATGGAGAAAAGGGAACCCTGTATCCTGTTGTTGTGGATGTAAATTAGTACAGCCTTTACTGAGAAAAGTATGGAGATTCCTCAAAAAATTTGAAGATACAGGAGCCCCTACTTCTCCAAAGTTGAACTGTCTGTGGTTTCATAGCTGGTGGTCAAGTATAGTCAAAATTTTAAATAAAACATTCCATAAATAAACAATTCATAAGTTTGAAATCACATGCTGTGTATACACATACACGCAGTGTATATGCTACTTGCCCATTACTCACTTAAGAGTCACCTAGTAGCCATCTAAGTTATCAGATCAAAAAAACATAGTATGTATGGGGTTTGGTGCTATTTGTGGTATCAGACATTCACTGGGGCCTTGGAACATGTCCTGCAGATAAGGGAGGACTGCTGTAGAACTACCATATGATCCAGCAACCCCACTTTTGGTTATATATGCAAAATAATTAAAATAAAGATCCCAAAGAGGTATCTACATTTCCATGTTTATTGCAGCATTATACACAATAGTCAAGGTACTGAATCAACCTAAGCAAATGTCCATCAGTGGATAAATAGGTGAAGAAAAAAATGTGGTATTATACACAATGATATCCTAGTCAGTCATAAAAAAGAAGGAAGTTCTGTCATTTGTGAGGACACAGATGAACCAGAAGGACATTATGTTAAGTGAAATAAGTCAGGCACAAAAAAAACAAATACTACATAAATTTCAGTCATATGTAAAATAGAAAAAAGTTGATGTCATGGAAGAAGAGAGTAGAATGGTGACTATCAAGGGCTGTGGTGGTTTGCGGGTGGGATTGGGAAGATGTTGTTAAAGGATACAAAATTCCAGTTAGATAGAAGAAGTATGTTCAAGAGATCATTACACAACATGGCAACAATGTTTAATAATATATTGTATTATTAAAAAATGCTGAGAGAGTAGATGTAAACTGTTCTCACCACCAAAATGATTGCTATGTGAGATAATGCACATGTTAATTAATTAGACTCAGTCATTCCACAAATATGTATATACTTCAAAACATGATGCTGTACATGGTAAGTTCATACAATTTTATCTATTAATTTTTTTAAAGAGAGAGGGGAAGCTAGAAGCCTAGATAATTAGACATACAGTCAGTTACAGGGAAAAAGCAAGACTACCCTAATCTTAATGTAAATTTACCTAAAACGTTAAACTAGCTCTTAAATTTTGCCCAGTGTGGAAGATAATTATTTCTAGGGCACTAGATGGGGAAAAGAACATAGATGTAGGTAAAAACACCAAAGTTTTGAGAGGTTGCCGGCTTGTCATATGGAAAATCAGAGGATCATTATAACCACCTTTTCTCTTGAACCATGTAAATCTATACTAAGGCCTGGCGATCCACCAATCTCCCTAAAATGCAGCTATCATCAGCCAATTTGTCTCTCAAAGCCCTGAATGGATTACAGAATTACATACAACCTTTTCAGCACAACATCATATGACCCAACTTTCCTTTGCAGCCTTCATCTCAATATAGTCCTATGTGTAACTAGTGCTCCAATGAAATGGATTCTGAAACACACTGTGTATTTTCCTGCCTCCAATATTTTGCTCTTACAATGCTTTTTCCTTTGGGAATCCTTCCCACCTTATAAACTTGTTGCAACTGGCTCCTTCAAGGCTCATCTCAAATGCAATTTCATTATATGGTGCTACAATACCAGTTCAGTGGAATTTGCAGGTCCAGAAACCAAGGGATAAAGTAGAAGTTGTCCCACTTACTACTATTGCCAGTGACATTTGGGAAATTTGTGCATATCACCCTCATAGCTTTAGACTTAGCAGGTTTGGAGGTCTTAGTTCCAAGATAGTAACACTTCCACCAGAGGGCATAATAAAATTCCCATCAAAGTGATTAAAATTTCATTTTACCGAGGTGTAATTTACATACTGTAAAATTTACCCTTTTACTGTATAATTTGACTAGCTTTATCAAGTATCTTAATTGAGTAACCACTAAATCAAGATATAGAACAATTCCATCACCCCAAAATATTGCCTCATGCTCCTCTGAGGTCAACTCCTACTCTATTCTCGATGCCTAGCGACCACTGATAATATTTTCTGTCCTATGGTTTTGTCTTTTCCAGAATGGAATCATGAAACATGTAACCCTCTGAGTCTGATGTCTTTCATTTCCCATACTGTATGTTGTTAAATATATCAGTAGTTAATTCCTTTTTATGCTAAGTAGTATTCCATTGTTTGAAAGTACTACTTTGTTATCAATTGAGCAGTTGAAACACATTTTCATAGTTTACATTTTGGGCTATTGTGAATAAAGATGCTGTAAATATTCATTTACAAGTGTTTCTGTACTTATGTGTGAACATAAGTTTTCATTTGTTTTCAGTGAATAGGAGAGAGATTGGTGGGTCATACGATAAGTGTAAGTTTACTTTTACAAGAAATTTCCCAACTGTGTTTGAAAGTGGCTCTTCCATCTGCATTCACATTAGCAATGTTTGAGACTTCCAGCTATTCTAAATCCTTGCCAGACCTTGGTAGGTACAGTGGTTTTTTGGTGGTGTTTGTTTGTTTGTTTGTTGCAGACATTAGTTGATTTAGTAGTATTCCCTTGTGGTTTCAATTTGCTTTTCTTTAATGACTAATGATGTTGAGCATCTTTTTGTGTACTTATTTTCCATCTGTATATCTCCTTTGGCAAAGTGTCTCTTTAAATATGTTTCTTTATATTCAGTTATTTTGTTTTCTTATTTAATTTTGAAAGTTATTTATATATTCTACACACAATTTCCATATCACATGTGTTTTGCAAATATTTACTTCCCACCTTTTAATTCTCTTAATAATGTCTTTCAAGAAGCAGAGGATTCCAAATTTGATAGTCTAATTTATAATTTTTATGAATCTTGCTTTTAGTATCATAGCTAAGGAAATCTTTACATAATCAAAAGTCTTGAGGACTTTCTCCATAGTTTCCTCTGGAAGTTTTATGGTTTAGATTTTCTATTTATGTCTATGATGTATATTGAGTCAATGTTTGTATATTATGTGAGGTATAGGTTGGAGTTCATTATCTTGCAAATGGATATCCAGTTTTTCCAGTATCTTTTATTAAAAAGACTGCCTTTCTGCAATGAATTATTTTTGCACCCTTGCCAATATCACATGGCCATCCTATTTCTGTAAGCCTATTTCTGAAGTTCCCAATCTTTTCTAGCCACTTATATACCTGTTCTTTACCTAGACCACACTCACTGAATTATTCTAGTTAATACAAAGTCTTAAAATCATACAGTGTGAATTTTCTAACGTTGTTCATTTAGAAAATATTATTGTGGCTATTTTAGTTACTTTGACTTTTCAGATTTTAAAATCAATTTACCAATTTCTATTAAAATAACTTTGATATTGATTGAAATTGCATTGAATCTATTTTCATTTTTAAAGTAGAGATAGTGCATTTATAAAGTTCAGAGAAAGTCCTATTATATATTACCGTATGAGTGTTGCTAGTCACTCTGGGCTCTTCATGCCAATAAACCAGGAGACAAAAAAGAAAAAAAAAGTCACACTTCTTTTAATGTCTTCAGTCCTAATTGCCACAAGAAGGTTGGGGCAGAGAATAATACGTTTGCAACCTGATGATCCCTTGGGTATTTCCTTGTACTCTCCCACCCAATGTTAATGGTAAATACACAAGTGCAGTAGTGTACCTTGGCCTGAGAAGGTCATAGGAATCAGGGGCTCAGACCTGTTAGGGATTTGGGTCAGTCCACCAGGTAAGGCCTTGAACAGTAGAGGTTCCAGTCTAGAGTGAGTGTAAATCAGAATGAACAGAAGATGAAGGACACCCTGAATGTCAGTTGCAGCCTCAAATTTTGCTGCAGGCACAGAACAAGTTCGTCAGACTAATTTTCCTCTTTTATGTTTCCCCAGGATGAGAGACTACCTCTAATCCAGAAAGAGCTATTCCTAGATGAGGTCAATTACTATGTAAAGCAAGTGAATCTGGGTGGACCCATGATACAGCACCTAGGTTACCCTTTCAGGTCCCAGGAACTCATTGCCACAGCTGCCAGCAGTGTTGGCTGCTAATAGCTTATAGATGCATCCTTCTCTTGGCACAACCTAGATGGCAGATGGGAGCTGCCTCTTTCAAGTTATACCTCTACCCAGAAAAAGTCTGCATCCAGTAATTAAGCCCTGTCCTTTCTCTAATCCCAGGACAAGTTCAAAGGGTTGGTCATTCCAGGGACTTTCCAAGCCTCTCCCTATGGGTGGTCTGAGGCCTCTATTGCAATTACTTTTCAATTCAACTTCTCCCTCTGCCCACCTGCTTTTCCCATTTTCATGCAGGATCATTTCCAAGAGTACTTTCCAATAAACTTCCTGAATGTAAATCTGCTCAGAATCTGTTTCCTGGGTCTTTTGTCTGAAGATGTACCTGCATGCATCCCATCTCTAGAGTTCCTCTCTGAGTAAGTCTGAGGTACAGTCTAGGCTTATGCAACCTTTGCATTTCCCCAGCTATTTAAGATGTTTACTCCTGATAAAAAACCATGAGTGTTTAGAGTGAGTTTGGTAGTAACATTAAAAATATATGCCATTTATTAGCAAGAATATTCAGGACTTGAACTCAGCTCTAGAACAAGCAGACCTAATAGACATCTACAGAACTCTCCACCCCAAATCAACAGAATATACATTCTTCTCAGCACCACATCACACTTATTCTAAAATTGACCACATAATTGGAAGTAAAACACTCCTCAGCAAGTGCAAAAGAATGGAAATTATAACAGTCTCTCAGAACAGAGTGCAGTGAAATTCGACCTCAGGATTAAGAAACTCACTCAAAACTGCACAACTACACAAAAACTGAACAAGCTGCTCCTAAATGACTACTGGGTAAATAACAAAATTAAGGAAGAAATAAATAAGTTCTTTGAAATCAATGAGAACAAAGAGATAACGTACCAGAATCTCTAGGACACAGCTAAAGCAGTGTTTAGAGGAAAATTTATAGCACTAAATGCCCACAAGAGAAAGCAGGAAAGATCTAAAATCGACACCCTAACATCACAATTAGAAGAACTAGAGAAGTAAGAGCCAACAAATTCAAAAGCTAGTGAAAGACAAGAAATAACTAACATCAGAGCAGAACTGAAGGAGATAGAGACATGAAAAACCCTTCAAAAAATCAACGAATCCAGGAGCTGGTTTTTTGAAAAGATCAACAAAATAGATAGACCACTAGCCTAGCCAGACTAATAAAGAAGAGAAGAATCAAATAGATGCAATAAAAATGATAAAGGGGATATTACCACTGATACCACAGAAATACAAACCACCGTCAGAGAATACTATAAACACCTCTATGCAAATAAACTAGAAAATCTAGAAGAAATGGATAAATTCCTGGACACATACACCTTCCCAAGTATAAACTAGGAAGAAGGCAAATCCCTGAATAGACCAATAACAAGTTCTGAAATTGAGGGAGTAATTAATATCCTACCAATCAAAAAAAGTCCAGGACCAGACAGATTTACATCTGAATTCTACCACAAGTACAAAGAGGAGCTGGTACCATTCCTTCTGAAACTATTCCAAACAACAGAAAAAGAGGGAATCCTCCATAATTCATTTTATGAGGCCATTATCGTGATATCAAAATCTGGCAGAGAAAGAAACAAAAAAATAAAACTTCAGGCCAATATCCCTGATGAACATCAATGTGAAAATCCTCAATAAAATGCTGTCAAACCGAATCCAGCAGCACCTCAAAAAGCTTATCCACCACAATCAAGTCAGCTTCATCCCTGGGACACAAGGCTGGTTCAACATACATAAATCAATAAGTGTAATCCATCACATAAACAGAACCAATGAAAAAAATCACATGATTACCTTAATAAATGCAGAAAAAGACTTTGACAAAACTCAACATCCTTCATGCTAAAACTCTCAATAAACTAGGTATTTATGGAATGTATCTCAAAATAATAAGAACCGTTTATGACAAACCCACAGCCAATATCATATTGAATGGGAAAAAACTGGAAGTATTCCCTTTGAAAACTGGTACAAGACAAGGATGCCCTCTCTCACCACTCCTATTCAACATAGTATTGGAAGTTCTGGCCAGGGCAATCAGGCAAGAGAAAGAAATAAAGGGTATTAAAACAGAAAGGGAGGAAGTCAAATTGTCTCTGTTTGCAGATGACATGATTGTATATTTAGAAAACCCCATTGTCTCAGCTCAAAATCTCCTTAAGCTGATAAGTAACTTCAGCAAAAGTCTCAGGATACAAAATCAATGTGCAAAAATCACAAGCATTCCTATACACCAAAAACAGACAAACAGCCAATCATGAGTGAACTCCCATTCACAATTGCTACAAAGAGAATAAAATACCTAGGAATCCAACTTACAAGGGATGTGAAGGACCTCTTCAAGGAGAACTACAAACCACTGCTCAAGGAAAAAAGAGAGGACACAAACAAATGGGAAAACATTCCACGCTCATAGATAGGAAGAATCAATATTGTGAAAATGGCCATACTGCCCAAAGTAATTTATAGAGCGAATGCTATCCCCAACAAGCTACCATTGACTTTCTTCACAGAATTGGAAAAAACTACTTTAAATTTCATGTGGAACTGAAAATGAGCCCATAGGGCCAAGACAATCCTAAGTAAAAAGAACAAAGCTGGAGGCATCACACTACCTGACTTCAAACTATACTACAAGGCTATAGTAACAAAAACAGCATGGTACTGGTACCTAAACAGATATATAGACCAATGGAACAGAATAGAGCCCTCAGAAATAACACCACACATCTACAACCATCTGATCTTTGAGAAAACTGACAAAAACAAGCAGTGGGCAAAGTATTTCCTACTTAATAAACGGTGTTGGGAAAACTGGCTAGCCATATGCAGAAAACTGAAACTGGAATGCTTTCTTACACCTTATGCAAAAATTAACTCAAGATGGATTAAAGACTTAAACGTAAGACCTAAAACCATAAAAATCCCTAGAAGAAAACTTACGCAATACCATTTAGGACATAGGCATGGGCACAGACTTCATTACCAAAACACCAAAAGCAATGGCAACAAATGCCAAAATTGACAAATAGAATATAATTAAACTAAAGAGCTTCTGCACAGCAAAAGAAACTATCATCAGAGTGAACAGGCAATCTACAGAATAGGAGAAAATTTTTGCAATCTATCCATCTGACAAACGTCTAATATCCAGAATCTACAAAGAACTTAAACAGATTTACAAGAAAAAAACAAACGACCCCATCAAAAAGTGGGCAAAGGATATGAACAGACACTTCTCAAAAGAAGACATTTATGCAGCTAACAAACATATGTAAAAAAGCTCATCATCACTGGTCATCAGAGAAATGCAAATCAAAACCACAATGAGATACCATCCCACTGTAGTTAGAATGGCGATCATTAAAAAGTCAGGAAACAACAGATGCTGGAGAGGGTGTGGAGAAATAGGAACGCTTTTATACTGTTGGTTGGAGTGTAAATTAGTTCAACTATTGTGGAAGACAGTGTGGTGATTCCTCAAGGATCTAGAACTAGAAATACCATTTGACCCAGCAATCCCATTACCATGTAATACCCAAAGGATTATAAATCATTCTACTATAAAGACACAGGCACATGCATGTTTATTGTGGCACTGTTCACAATAGCAAAGACTTGGAACCAACCCAAATGCCCATCAATGATAGTCTAGATAAAGAAAATGTGGCACATTACACCACGGAATACTATGCAGCCATAAAAAAAGGATGAGTTCATGTCTTTTGCAGGGACATGGATGAAGCTGGAAACCATCATTCTCAGCAAACTAACACAGGAACAGAAAACCAAACACTACATGTCCTCACTCATAAGTGGGAGTTGAACAATGAGAACACATGGCCACAGGGAGGGGAACATCATATACTGGGGTCTGCCAGGGTTTGGGGGCTAGGAGAGGAATAGCATTAGGAGAAATACCTAATGTAGATGACGGGTTGATGGTGCAGCAAACCACTATGGCACACGTATACCTATGTAACAAACCTGCACGTTCTGCACATGTATCCCAGAACTTAGAGTATAATAAAAAAAAAACTTTTAAAAGAAGAAAAATAACTTTAAAAAAAGGTGTAGAGCATATGAGGAAAGAGTCTTGTCATGTTGAGACCAATTAATGGTAACAATATAAATTTTTCTTTTCAGTAGAAATACAAATATGAAGGCAGACTATTATGACATTATTTATTAGAATACTATGATGACAGGCTGCCTACATTAAACCCACAGGCCTAATAATTGGCCATTAGAGATATAATAAAAATTGAGTCAGTTCAGAGGGGTCTACCGTATTAGCCCTCTAGTCCTGTAACAAGCCTGGTTCCTGCCAGTTAACAAAACAAATCCTATTTTGCTAGAATAAATATTTACTTCATGATACCCAATAATACGCAAGTAGTAACAAATATTCAAACCCCTCCTGAGAGGGGGTCTATTAGATGGTGTTATAGTCTGTAGCCAGCACATACATGTCTCCCATTAGACAACTGAGTGTGTGTGATCTTAAGAAGATCACTTCGTACCTCTTGGCCTCATTTACTTATTTTAAAAATTTAGATTTTGAACTAGGTATCCCTTAGGTTTATTTTGGCTCTAAAAGACTATGATTCTATGACACGCTGCTCCAGGAAAGACTAATTAGAAGACAGACTTGACACTCAACATAAGAAGATATAAAAAGGGTTAGTGAAAGAAAAACTGTTTATATCATACATCCATTCACAAGTTAAATTTTTAATCTGTGTTTTGGACTGGAAGAAATGCTAGAAAGATTGTCCTCAAATGGCTTCATCTTAAACATGAGTAGCTGATCTGAAGTTAGACCATCCTTGGAGCATTTAGAAAGTTGAATGTCTCATCTACTCAAACATTTGTTGTGGTGTTTTTGTTTTTTTTTCCTTTAGCTGTGCAACAAATAATTAATTGTATAAAATATTCCTGAATCATCTTTCCAAGATACATTAATTTATCTTCTCTAATCCTTAAAAATTCCTTTCAGTAATAAGACTGGGGAAATTATTCTACTGTTCTAACCAAAAAAGGAAAAGAAAGTTTAAGGAAGAAGTCATTTCCTTACTAATAAAAACAGATTTCCTTTCATCTACTTCAGTTTATTTTTACCTCTCAAGAGACCACTGACACAAGTAGCTATCCAGACCCCTGGACCAGAGATTTCTCAGAAAGAAGCCATTACAACTTACAGGAAGCACAGGAGGGCTTTTATGTGCTTTAGACAGGTTTATATATTATACACCTGCATGTGATTTCTTTGGAGGAAAGGGTCCTGCTGCCTTAGCAAGTCAGGAAAACATCTATCTAGACCTCAAAGGCTTGATAAGACACAGTACAATTTCTCTAAAGGAGGAATCCTAATGAGATTAGTGCAGTCCCCTAAAAGTTTCTTGGAAATAGCGAGGGTATTTGTTTGTCCTCTGGCAAAGTCTTGCATGGGTATTTACCTATTGCTAGGCACATTATTTTATAATAGCTTATTTCCTTTTTAATGTTTAATTTATGGCACTAGAGTTTTTTAAAATTATGTATAGGTAGATTGTATTACTCCTGAATTTTATTTCACATTAGTAACACATGTATTCCAATATAGTTGTTGTGTAGTAAGGTAGAGAAGTGACAATTAAAATAAACACCATTACAGGGGTCACATGTGGTTGGCATGCATTTAACCATAGGCAGTCTGTTCTGTGACACCATCAACACCTCAAACCCATATACAGGATTAAGATCTATAAGATGAAAAGTTGACATGCCCTTATCTAGCAGAGAGTACTATCGGATAACTTTTCAGGCTATTTATATGAGATTCAATGCTGACTCAGGAAATACTAATGATCACCATCATTTACCAAGAGAGAATTATCTCTCAGTCAGGCAAGTGGGCATTAATAGAGCTGTATACCCTTCAATAGTATTCCCTGTGTCAAAACGTTAAAAAAAAAAAATAGATACCCGATGGTATTATCTAGACATTAGAGACTTCAGCAATCAAATTTAGAAATAAATGGCAACTCTTAGTGAAGACCTGGCTTCTCTTTTATCTATTCCATTTTATATTCAGCAATGGACAAGCTGGCTGGTTTTAGCTAGCCATACCCTTCATCCACTTTGAGTTCTGATTTAGAGCTATAACATCACTGTGCATGAAACTAGTTACAAATCTTAGCCAGTGAATTCAAACTAGACTTCATTATTTTTAGACTAATTTTAAAATGGCATTTTAACATAAAATATTAAAACTCCACATATTTATATTAATTTGAGTTCCTCATTTTGTGCCAAGTACCCCAGCCAAGAAATCAATAGGAAAGCAAATCAAAATATTTCTTAGCTACACTGCATTCCAAAATTACCTACACCGTGCCAAATGCTATTGCCCATTCTTACCTATCATATCCCTCAAGGGAAGCACTTCAGCTAACATGATAATTTGTTTTAACTTTGCTTCCAAATCAAAAAGGCATTTACTTCTCCCTCGAAAATATACATTGCTAAACAACCTGATTCTTTGTTTATAGCTGGGTATTTATCTATAAATAACCATGAAAATAAAAAGATGCAAAATTCTAGAATCAAAGGGTTCTACTTGACATGAAACAGTTTTCAGCAAGTACATAATTTAAGCCTCTTTATTTAACGAGTTACCTGCATGCTATTTAGAAGTGGAAGTCACTTTTTAAAAAAGCACCTTTAATACTAATTATTTTTACTAGAGATGTATTGATTCACCAAATACAGTTCTACAGTTAGGCTGCCAATACTAAAAATGTCCTTTCCACCAACTGTCTCCCTATTTCTGTCTCCCAAGCATCTCATTTTGGCTTTGGGCTTAGGACTAGGTTCTTGAAACACCAGGACAAACTGGAGCTGATTAGGCAGCCATGGTTCACTTCCCATGGTTATCATAGTAGATGGGCTTTACAAACACCCACGACACTCAAACATCCATGACACAAAAGTAAGCCAGACACTTTTTACAGACATTCATGAAAGTCAGAAAATCCAAATATTATTTCCCCTTTAATAAATTCTCTTGAGGAAACCCCTTTTCAGGAGCTGAGAAGAATAGTCCTGTCAAGACCCATTTATACGAAAGGCTGCTGCGGTGGTTGAGTTTTCATTCAAGTCTATATATAATGCATGTAATTACATTATGTCAGCTGCATGCATAAAATCCTACTTTCCTATAGTTTTACTCAGTATATATTCTTATTGACTGCAATTACATGGCCCTTTAAACAGTCTAAGGCACACTTATGTTAGCATCCTTTTTTGAAACTCTGTACAGTGTTTTAATGAGCCATGGATCTGAAGTCAATGTCGTTTCCTAGCACAGCCATTATAGGCCTGTGATCACATAGTGAAGAGAAGCATCCTGTTCAGAGCAAGTGATTCCACCTAACCTGGAGATGCCAGGACCTAAGGTCTTAAATGGAGAAGAGCCCACTGAACCAAACTAGACTTCACAAAATTCTAAATACAGGTGAAGTACAAGGCAGAAAAGGTCAGGTGTTTAAAGCTTAAAATCAAATAATAAATTTAAAAGTGGCATTAATTTTGGCATTAAAGAAAACATCTGGATAACTCGAGATGGAGCGAGAGAGAGCATGATAGAAGAGGAAGGGAGAGTGAGAGAAGAAGGGAAGGAAGAAAGAAAGAAAACGAAAACCAAAAGGTTTTTCAAGGTAGTGGATGTCTGCAAACACCAAAGAAATGAAGGTTGCTAATGATGAGAGAGAAAAAATAGCAATACTAGGAATGTTAATAGAAGAAGAAGAAGGCAGGTGACTTGTCCTAATTTTCTAATAATCTGCCTTGAAATTTCTTAAAATTCAACATGACAAATTGTATTGTATGGCATCCTAATGCTCCATGTGCATTCCATCTTAATAAATATGGCTGGCAGATATTGCTGTCTATGCTTTACCATATTTCATTATGTATACCTACCTAAAATTCATGCAGAAACAACTCAAAAGTTCAGTCATAAAGCGTAATTCTTCTCCTGTTCAACGTGCAAATTTAATCTTAATGTACACCTTTGGGATGTCTGTATCCTTTGTTCTTCTAGTGCTCTGTGAGTTCTAGCCTTTTCCTTGAAGCAATATCTGTAGGAAAATTATTTCATCTGCTTCTGACATTTGAAAACAAATATTATAATGATGTGGAAAAATGATTTTACAAGAAGTTAATTTATTCTACCAATTTCCACAATTTCTCTAGGTTTTTTTTTTTGACACATTTCCCCTCCGGAGAGAATATTTAATGTAATTACTTGGCAAGAATCTTAATCTCACCCTCTCTCTCTCTCTCTCTTTCTCTCTCCTCCCTTTTAGTTCTAAAACAATACCTACTCAATCTAAGCTTGAACACGGATTATAAAAGAAATGGCTTTTCTTTAAAAATCTAAAGTGTTATATCTTTTTTTGAAGACTGTGTCATTCGTGTCAATCAAAAAAAAACTCTGAAAAAGAAGGGATATTTCTATAATATATTGCAAATACAATAATATCCTTGAAAGTAATTAAATTACATCACTGATAAAATAATTATTATATTGTGTTTTTCACTAAAATAGCATTACTAATTCACCAATAACATTTTATACCTAAAACAGTGTCACTTTCATGCAAAGAC